>NC_136686.1:4910095-6110095 GCF_903797595.1 Erithacus rubecula
AAGGAAGGAAGGAAGGAACTTGTCAAAGATTCAAAGATGATGGACCCTCCTTAGCATGTCAAACAAATTTATTTCAGTATGTACCAAATGAGACACAAGAAAAGAGAAGTAGCAGCTGTTTCCTCCACAGAAAGTGGAGAGATACAGCTACAAGCAAGAAAGAGCAAATAATCAGGTGACAGAGACAATGAGAACTGGAAGCTGAGCTCAAATTATGTCATTGTTCCTGATCAAGCTTTTGGAACTTGGAAAGAATTAAAGATTAAAAATGTTCAAAGTAGAAGATACTGATCTTCTCATTTTTGACTTTTTTCAGCCCTCCTGTATGGAGGAAGGAAATGGGAGGCTGCCACAGGTGACCAGAAGAGATATCACCCTGTGGAAATATGGCATAAAAGTGCTCTGTGCATCTGAGGGCAGCCAGAAGTAAGATACACGCTTGCTCTGCAGTCAGGAAAGTGACTTGTTGTAAGTGCTCTTAGCAGATAAGATCTTGCTTTCAGTGAATTATCACTTTTCCTCATTACTAGGTTGATGTGTTACCTGTACAAGACCTTTGTCCATAGTAGAAAATAATATTCTGATGTTAAATTGTTTGCTTGGTTTTTCCCTAGACATTAACAAAAAGCAGTTTAGTTGCAAAGAGGTAGAAAGGCAGATTGTCTCGACCATGTCTGAAAAAAAAGTATCTCTGTGGTGACTTCTGAGGTGACATTTCAAATTCAAATCCTCAGAGTCCTCACCTGGAACACAAAGAGAACAGAAGGTCCTGCTCAAGTCTCACCAGGAAAACAGGAACAAATCCCAGCTTTCCCTGGGGCTGCCTCTGCTGACCAACCTGACCCAGGCCAAGGAAAACCAAGAGCTGTTTCTAGTGGCACCTCTGAGGTCTGGCTGCCACTGCAGCACAGGAGGATACAGAGAGCAGTGGTCAGGAGACCAAGAAAGAGGCAGCAGGAGTGAACCAGACATATAGACTGCAACAAAAAAATCAGAGTTATGGGAACAGAGTGAGGAGTAAAGACAGAAGACTAGAGCTGTGTCTCACTGAAGCTGGCGTGAAGCTGTAACTTCCTCACCAGGGAAGAGCAGGGGCAGGGTCTGATCTCTGCTCTGTGTGACAGGGACAGGGCCCAGGGAATGGCTGGAGCTGTGTCAGGGGAGGGTTAGGGTGGATATCAGGGAAAGGTTCTTCCCCCAGAGGGTGCTGGGGTACTGAACAGGCTCCAGGGAATGGTCACAGCCCCAAGACTGCCAGAGCTCCAGGAGCGTTTTGACAGTGCCTCAGGCACAGGGTGATTCTTGGGGCTGTGCTGTGCAAGGCCAGGGGTTGGACTTGATGATCCTTGTGGGTCCTTCCAGTATGTTCTATGATTCTGTGATCATTAGGAACTAGGAATTTGCTCACAAAGGTGTGGAATGCAGTGAGTATGTGCCTTGTGAGATCGTAATCAGATTAAAATTACTTGTGATTCAAATTGAAAGTAAAAGGCACTGATGCACTCAGTGCTTGCAAGTTAAGGGGGGTTAGTATTGTTAAGCAAAACAGAAAGTGTGGGAGAATAAACTCCTATTCTCTGGTTGCACATTCTCATTTCTTCACCTACACATGTGCAGGGCTTCCCCTTTGTTGCTGTCACATGTTCAAAAGAAAAATGTCATTATTTTTAAACCAACTTTGTTACAGTAAAACCGTAGTGCAAGGCCCTGGGAAAACTGTTATGAGAGGAGCCTTGGTTTTATGGTAAAGCACCTGACAGAGACTTCTATAAAAGGGACAGCTCCTGGGCCCTCAAGGTTTCCTGTGTCTGATCAAGTCATTCAGTGCTTCTGTGCTTCAGTTCCCAACACTCAGGAAGAGGTGATTCCACAGTGATTGACCTCACACTCAGCCTCAGGGGACTGTGCCAAGGGTGTATTTTGGAGGCTGGGCTTGAGATTTCAGCTCTGCTTGGTCTCCACTCTTTGTGAGCACCCATGTGCCTCATTCAGCACCAAGGGGGGTTCAGGTGGGCACACAAAGCCTCTGCCCTGTGATTGCCTCTCACACACAGTGCAGTTGTTCCTTTTCCTGCACTCCCTGGAGAACCAGATTCACCACTCGTGCAGAACAAATTCATGGCAAAAGTACCAGGGCTCTGCCTGCTGGTGCTGACCCCCACATACCAAAGGAGATTCCCAATTCTGGAACAAGAGCACATGGGAGGAAAAAGCTCAAGAATTAGGGTGCACAGCAGGTTAAGGGGTGTGTCTTTAGTCGTGTATTTTTACATTAAATAATCACAGTAAAGTATAGAAACAGTTTAGGGAGGTGACACATGCAAAAAACCTATGGATTTTGGTATCTTGTGATAGCCAAGAAGGTGGAACATTAGGTCAAAATAAGGGGACTTGACCTTTTAAGTGTTGACCTGGATCCTTCTTTGTAAAGTGGTTTCTAGAGAGGCTGTATATGATCATTTCATAGCTCCTGCCTTTCAGAGTTTGCAGCTCTCCTAGTGTTTCAGCTGAGCTTCCCAGCACACACTTCTGCTTTTGTCTCATTCAGTCCAGGGAGAAAGAATCATAGAAAGGCCTGGGTTGGGAGGGACCTTAAAAGATTGTCTCCTTCCAACCCACTGCCATGGCAGGGACACCTTCCACTATCCCACATTGCTCAGACCCCATCCAACCTGGCCTGGAACACTTCCAGGGATGGGGCAGCCACAGCTTCTCTGGGTAACATGGTCAGGGCCTCCTCACCTTGACAGGGAACAATTTTCTTCCCAATATCCAATCTAAACCTCCTCTCTACCAGGGTGAAGCCATTGCCCCTTGTCCTGTCACTCCAGGTCCTTGCCAAGAGTCTCTCTCCATCTTTCCTGTGGCTCCCTTCAGGCACTGCAAGGCCACAGTGAGGTCACCCCAAAGCTTCTCCTCTCCAGGCTGAACCATCCCAATTCCCTCAGCCTTTCCTCCCAGCAGAGCTGCTCCATCCCTCTGATCTCTTGGTGTCCCCTGGCTCCAGCAGCTCCCTGTCCTTCCTGTGCTGATCTCCAGGAGAAGATGGATGCCATGGATCTGCAGAAGAGTTACATCAGGGCACTGTGCCTGATGGGAGCAAACCCAACAGGAAGGATATGATCTTGCAGGATATGTTTGTCACATTACTTGAAGTTGTTAAGATTACAAGGGGAAAGGCAGCTCTTCCACTCAGACTCCAAGCCTGGGGACTTTCCACTGTCTCAGAAGAGCAGTACAAGCACAAAAGGGTTTCAGAGCACTTTGAAAAGTGCCACTGATGAGAGATGCAGTGAGTGAGCACAGAGCAAAGCTCTCTCAGTTCATTTAAATGTAAGGTTTACAGCTTAGGAAAGGGGAGGTTTGAACCAAACCTATGGAAAACTCCTGTGGAATTTAGGAGAAAAAAAAATCTGTAATGGTTTTGAAAGCTTATTGGGAATATATGTTCCCCTGAAAAGGTTTTGGGGGTTTTCACTCGTTTCCTTGAAATCTGTCCTCACATACTTCTGTGGATCCTCCTGGATTCATACCTATTACATTTCCCTAGACTTTTCCATGCAGACATGCAAACTGAAACCACAGAAAATATTTTCATGCACCCTCCACCCTCCAGAGCAAACCCACCACATTCTCCCTGACTCCAGCAAGGTGTGACGTGGCAGCCTCCTCAGAGGTGCCAGCCAGCTGCAGCAGGCAGAGAGGCAGCACAACCTGGATAGAGGGAAAGAAAGCCAGCTTTTCAGGGAAAATCCTGTGTTCATTGCCTTTTCCCTTCTTTCTTTTGCAGAACAGCACCAAATTGATAGATCCACAAACCTGAGGGAGTTTATAAACCACTGACACTGGTGACAATCCTAAATCCAAGGTGTCCACAAGCTGGCAGATTCAGCTCTGGTGAAAGTAAATACATCTCCTATTGGGACCAGAGGGAACTGCTCCCAGTTACATTAATGTTGAATATGGCCCCTTCAGTGACTTATTTTTAATTGTTGGACATTGTTAAAAAAAAAAAAAAAGAAACTGGAAAAATGTGCATTCTATCAAGTGTTGTGAAACTGTGTGGGTTGGAGAAGGCTCAGTTTTTAATAAAGGAAACATTCATTGCATCCCATTTCAAGGACTTCCATTAGATAGAAAGGAGACAGGAAGCTGAAGCTTTGCTCTTGGTAGCTCCCCCTTTGCTACCAAACAGCACTACTATAAATGAAAAATTAAAGAAATTAAAGGAAGCTGTGAAACTGTGGAGGCCAGAGAGGTTTCCTTACCTTTGCCAAGGTCAAAGCCTGGCATCACATTGAGTGTAAGAGTAGTTGGTGCTGTGGGGATCCTGACTGTGTTCCATTCACAGGAAAAGGTGTCAGACTAGCCTTTTCCAGTTGCTCTCAGGTTAATTTTTGAAAGGTTCCACCTATGGAATGAAAAAAAAAAAAAAAAAAAGTATTTTAGAGGCAGATTTAAACAAACCTGAAAATTCAGCATATGCTCAGGCATACCCACAGACTTTAGTCTTATTACACTTCCAAAGGCATTTCCCACCAGGATAGCAAAGGCCTCTTGAGTTTTAGGTGTCATTCATTCTTCTCAGCTCCCCTCTGCTCTGCTTCCTCCTTATTGTTTTCATCTGCCAGTCCATCCCAGCCTGATTTGTCATAATTTCATGTTGACATACTGTAGTAAGACAATTGCAGCTGCTCCCTCTGAAGAATGCAAACAGGGATCTGTCATCTCCTCTCCCCTCCTGCCCTCCCCCCTTCCCGGGAGGGATGGATTTCACCGGGAATGAGGGACCATGGCCACCAAGAAGTGGCTCAGTCTGTCCTAGCAAAGGGCTGGCAGATGATCCCCTGTCCCTGAGATCTTTTGGATATCCCAGTTTCTGCTTAGGCTAAATGCTCCCCCATCCAAGTGTGTGTGTTTATGCAGCGAGCTCCGGGATGCGAACGGCATTCCTCTTATCATACGGAGAGAGGATGTGAGCTCATTCACAAGGAATCCCAGCTCTGGGGTGCCCCACTCACTTAATCCAAGCATCCCTTGCATGCTCCTTCTTCTGAGAGGGTGGAAGAAAAGCAAAGCACAGTGCTATTGGCTTCTAATAAGTGGGATAATATATTTCAGAGAGGAGCTCAGACAGGAGAGGAAATGAACTTGGCTAGACAGTCACTTAAAATATAAAAAAAAAAAAGGGGGGGGGAATTTGTAAAACTCATTCCATTATTTCATGTAAATATACTTGGCTGGGTTAAGACAGGCTGATATAATCATAAGATGCTGAATAAGACAGATTTAGCAGTGCAGCATCATTTATTAGCCTGCTTGATAAAAAACCAAACAGATTCCAGGCCTGGCAGTTGCTGGCTGTCAAAATCAGGAAAAGTCTAAAATATTGTGAGCCTCTAATGCTGGAAAAAGGCCCTGGGAGTGTTACAGCACCCAGATGGGCTCCCTGGGGCTCCACCTGGGTGGAGGATCTGTGTGGTGAGCTATTCACATCTGGGCTCAACACATCAGCAACATCTGTCAGTGTCTGATAGGAGGATGTGGTGCTACTGTTTGGGCTTGTTGTAAGGACATGAGAAAGCTATGAATGGTTCAGAAGGAGCTGCCATCATCCTGAAAACCTGCTGTGAGACCAGAGGTGGCTGGCACCAATGAAGGTACCACCTGAGAGGGTGACAGCCCATGCTCACACCAGAAGCTTGTGGAATGCAAAGCACACAAATCACATCCCAAGTCTGGAATCAGAATCTAACCCATGACACATACATTTCAATTGGGGTTTTTGTCAGAAAACCATGCCTGAAATCATAATATCCTGTGTTGGAAAAGACCTACAAGGATCATCAAGCCCTCCTGGCCCTGCACAGATACCCCAATAAGCCCAACCTGAGCCTGGGAGCTCTGTCCAAACCCTCCTGGGGCTCTGGCAGCTTTGGGCTGTGACCACTCCCTGGGGAGCCTGTTCAGTGCCCCCCCACCAGGGGAAGAATCTTGCCCTGATATCCACCCTAACCCTGCCCTGACACAGCTCCATGCCTTTCTTCATGTCCCCATCTTGATCCTGCACAATGCTGTAACCACGGTCAGCAGCAACAGGATCATCTCTGTACAGTACTGAGTTAAATTGCTAAAAACAGAGAGACAGATACACATTGCAGTGACTGAGTTAAATTGCTAAATACAGAGACAGATACACATTGCAGTGAATTAACTTTGCCAATGCATGGGATTTATCATGACTCCACGAAACTCTTCTGTTTAAATTTCCAGCTCCTGGAGAAATGTAGTGACATAAGCAACTCACTCATGTTCTTTCAGTGAATCATCTGGGCTTGCTGCTGATGAGAAAGCTTAGAAATGTAACAGGAGATGAATGAAAACTGAAAAATGTGAACAGAACTTGAACTACTTCCTAAATCTCATTTTTCAGCCACTCCCGTAAATACTTGCAGCCTGAACTTTTGGCACTGGGAATGTTTCTTATGCTTTAAAGTGTAGGGTGCAGATCACAGTTTGACAAAATTAATGCAAATTTCCTGGCACAAATATGCAAATTTTAAGACTTGCAGTTTTGTAAGTGGTTTATAATTTTCAAAAAATAATTTTAAAAACTTTTTTAGAGTCTCATGATTCTACTGAGCTGTTCCCATATTACTGTTTTCAGCCACATGACACCTGAAAAATTATTATAAAAGAATTTGAAGGGATAACATAAATGGGAAATTAGGATGATTGCAGAATTTTTTAATCTTTATTGATATTTCCATTCAGCTAGCAATTCTGCACACTATTTTCAAAACATAATCTTGAATTAATTGAAAGGAGCCTCTTTGTCAGAAGAATTTGGTTTCAGCTGTGAATATTCAGCACAGAGAAAACCAAGTCCCTCTGAGGTATCACATTATGAACAGCTGGAAGCAAGGCACAGAAGTTGAAAAAATCTGGCCCATAATGAATTGTTTTTGCTATACTCTTTAAAGTTCAGATGGTTAAATATATTGATCCTATATTGCTTTTTATCCACACTTAGCTCTTTCCAATTCAATCCAGGTTTAACCCTAAAAGGACACCACATACCTGGAGACACTTTTGTAACTTTAGCTCTGAGGCAGAAAGTGCCTGTGGTGGTAGATGCCTTTTCCTGGAGTTATCCATCAATATTCATGAAGTAATCAAAGGACAGGAATGGTGAGTGTGACAGACAACCACAGGAAGGTGGCAATTGTCTCTCCTCACAGCAGGGTTCAGGTGTGGGTGGTGACATAACACTGGTAAGAGGAGCATTTCTCTTCTTCATTTAAAAAAGTAACTTTTAGTGTGCTCATTTTCATTCAAAAAAATTTAAAAGGCTCATTCAAAGAAAAATCACCTTCAGTTTAGGGGAAAAACTCATAAGCTTTCTAGATACAAATGTTGCACCCAAACTTGTACAAAAATAAGCTCTGTCAAATACATAAAAAAGAAAGAAATCCACTATTTCCTCATCAAGCACTTGTACACAAAATTTCATGCCTGTTTCTTTCCATTTCTATTCAGTTGACTTTTAAAAGTCTAAAAGGCTTGCAGCCTCTTCTGTGAAGGAGGAGAAAGAGCAGTGCATCCATTTTACAGATGTGCAGCAAGATTAATCAGATTTACTCAAGGACACACAAGAAGTCTGTGCAACAGCTGGGAAGAAAACCCCAAGTCCTAGTCATATGCTCTAGCCACAGAATTATCCTTACTCTTGGAAAAGCAGAGGGGTGCTTTTGTGGAAAACAATGAGTTGTAAAGCCTGAGGAAAATAAACTCTCCCAGGCTTTTTCTTAAGCAAGGGCTGGAGAAAGATTTTGGTGCGGAGGGGCTGCTTGTAGGGACTTTTAAATGCAGGTTTTGGTCCTATTTGTAGCCTGGTTTGCTTTAGTAAATAAATATGTACATGTGTTTAGGTGGGTTTGGATAAACCTCCACCAGTGAAAGAGTCCTTCACAAAACCAGTGGAGCAGAGAAGAGCCCGGCTCCCCCCGCCCGCTTGCATGCGCCTCCACGCCTGTGCCACCCCACTGATGTCAGAAATGCTGAATTCTTTCATCGTTGTTTGAAACAAGACCTCCATTATAAGCCCAATTTTGACTCCCTCTCTAGAGGAAAAATAATCAGCCTGAACTTTCACAGGCGTGATATTAACTCAGGGTAGAATGTCCTTTTAGGAAACTTGAGGCTGACTGAACAAATTGTTCAAGAGATTTGGGGTGAGGGAAGCAGGGGGTGGGGAGTGACAAGGAAATGCACAAAACTTAGCTGTTTTATTTATTTCCTAGTTTATTGTTTAGGAAAAACAACCTTTTGATCAGGAATACTCAGGGGGACTAGGCAAGTTTTCTTTTCCTCATGATATCATGAGATGAACACACTGACTAAGCAACCCCTGGAGCAGCTACACAGGGTGGAAAGTGACTCTGGAAAAGCTGGAACAGCCTGCATGAACTTTGACACTTTAACACTGGTTTGGCTGAATGATTCAGGTGGTGGAGCACCTCTGGAAGTCCATAGTCCAACCCCTCATTCACAGCAGGGCTAATTCCAAAGCTAGATGAGATCCCACAAGGCCTTATCCAGTCAAGTTTGGATGAGCATCCCTCATCTTCCCCAGGCTCCTGTTTCTGTGCTGCACCACTCACACAGAGAAGAAATTTTCCCAATAAATAAATCAGAATTTTTCTAGTTGCAACATATGCCACTTGCCTCTGGTCTCTTCTCCATGCACCTCTGAGGAGAATCCAATCTGCCTTTTTTTAATTTCCCCTTCAGCCAGAAGTCTGCACTGAACCACCTGAGTCTTGTCCAGGCAGAGCAAAGCCAGTGCCCCCTAGACTCCCTTCAGACAGAAACACAGACTGGTTGAGGTTGGAAGGGAAACCAGGGAGTCATCTGGTCCCACAACTCTTCTCAAGGCATTCCAGAGCACATGGCACAGGATTGCTGGCCAGCAGCTCTGCTGAGAAGAAACCTGGGGGTCCTGTGGACAGAAGGCCCTCCATGAGCTGCAGTGCCCTGAGGGACAAGAAGGCCAATGGTGTCCTGGGGTGCATTGGGCAGAGCAGTGCAGCAGGTCAGGGAGTGATCCTGCCCCTCTGCCCAGCCCTGGGAGGCACATCTGGAGAGCTGTGTGCAGCCCTGGGCTCCTCAGCACAGGGAGCTCCTGGAGCGGGGCCAGCAGAGGCTGCAGAGATGATCCAGGGCCTGGAGCATCTGTGCCAGGGAAAGGCTGAGGGAGCTGGGGCTGTCCAGGCTGGAGAGGAGCCCCAGCTGAGAGGGGCCCTGAGCCCTGGGTGTCCCTGTGTGCAGGGAGGGCAGAGCAGGACCAGGCTCTGCTCCAGGGCCCAGCAATGGCACCAGAGCCACGGGCAGGGACTGAGCCCAGGGGGCTCCACCTGCACATGGGGCACAACTTGTGTCTTGTGCAGTGACTGAGCCTGGCCAGAGACCAGAGAGGGTGTGGAGTCTCCTCACTGGGGATATTCCAGAATTGGACACAATCCTGTGCCCTGTGCTCTGAGATGGCCCTGAGAGAGCAGGGAGTTGGGATCAGATGAGCATCTGTGGTCCTTTCTTACCTGACCCATCCTGTGATCCCTGTTTGCTTTCTGGGCCTCTGGTGTTTTGAGCATGTGAAGTATCTGAATCTTCCAAGAATTTTTTCAGGTGGGCACAGTTTCCAGTCCAACTCCATCATGGTCTACTGAAGAGCTCAGCTTTTCCTCAGCATCTGCACAGAAAGTGCAGTGCACAGCCAGGACAGCACAGCTGAAGTGGACATTTGCACAGCTCTGAGAAGTGGCTGCTCCACACCAGAGGAGAGGCTTAGGGGTTTGGGGGTGAAGTTCTGTCTGATAACAGCCCAGAGATACATTATCTACATGAAACAGCCTGGAGGGAGTTCTGGGGTAAAAAGGTGGCCACATCCATAGAATTACAGAATCACAGAATATGCTGAGCTGGGATTGTCAAACCCAACTCCTGGCCCTGCACAGACACCCCCAACAATCCCACCCTGTGCATGAGAGCACTGTCTAAATGCTCCTGGAGCTCTGGCAGTCTTGAGGGCTGTGACCATTCCATGGGAGCCTGTTCAGTGTCCCACCACCCTCTAGGGGAAGAACCTTTTCCTGATATCCAGCCTAACTCTCCTCTGAGCTCTCTCATGTTGTTCAGCTCCTCCTCACAGCAGCAGGGTGAAAGGAAAGAGAGGCATGATCAAGATGTCCATTGATGACAATCAAGCCTTCCTGACAGAATGACATTCTGGTTATTCATAGCTGGAATAATGTCTGACTTCAGAGGAGCTGCCTGGTCCTGGATCTTAGAAGGACAAAGAATTTAATGTCTTTTTTTGTAGCACTTTTTTCCCTCTGTAATAGGCTCTGACTGTAGGTGAGAACTCAAGCTTTGATGTCTTCTAGAATCCTCTCCTTTTCTTAAATAATTCAAGCAAATGCTCTTACCATGAGTTTTTACAAGGAAATTGAACCTAAGTATGTCTGGTATGTGGTAGAGATAATCAGAGGAATACTGAAGCATCATATGACAAATTTTGTCTTCCATGCATCTTTGCCTGACTCTCCAGAATTTTTGCTGTCTAATCTGTCCTCCACAGGACCTCTGACAAATATCTGGGTGGCTTCATGGTGCCACCTTTGAAAAAACCCAAACCACAAACTTGTAAGGGGAATTTTTTTCCATTTTTTTTTTTCAAAAATAAATATCCCCTCACCCTAAAGGCACAGCAGCCAAGTTCTAAGCCCAGTGGCAAACTGAAGACCTGATCTACTGAGGCAGATGATGAGAGAAGTCAGATCTGCTACTGCTGAAAAGAGAAAATTTCTTGACCACCAGCAGAGTTTGTGTAATTTTCTGCCATCTCCAGACTACCACTGACACCAGGTTTCTAAAAGCATTTTTTAATTCAGGTAGGAAAATCTGTTTTGCTTTTACTTTCTGACAGACAACACTGGTAGTATTTTTTCCTCCTGAGGTTTATCCAATAACTATCCCTGAGAATTAAAGAATCTTGACTTTCCAAGGGATAGGTACTCTAAAAATCTCTGTTGTTTCACAAGCTTTTTAAAAACTCTTTTTGAGACCTTTTCTTTAATAAACAGAAACCTTGCTGACATGACCTTAAAGATGCAGTAGCCCTTGTACAGAGCAAATCCATACATCAGCTGCACTCCAGCATCCATGAGAAATGAGGCATCTCCAGCCCCACAATAAGAGTTTGATGCCAGACACTACTGTCATGTATTTTCTCCCTCTCAAATATATGCATCTGTGTGTGAGAAAACCCCACCTTCAAATATGGTATGGCTTTTTAGAGACATTTTCACATGAGAGAGGGAGGCTGAGGGTAATCTTTATCACCAAAACATGTAAAAACAGCAGAGCATTGGAGAACTTTAATCCTTTTCTAAATTATGGACTGAGAACATTACAATCGTGCTGGGCACAAAGGCAGAGCTGTAACTTGACAGGCTTGTATAATTTACAGCCTCCATAGTAAAAGAGGTGTTTTTATTAAATGACTGCCTGAATTTCTACAGCCACTTCAGACTGATGATACTGGGAGGCTTGCATTCTGCTTGCCATCATTCAAATCCTCCCCTTTCACCACAAGAATATGGCTGGGATTCCAGTTCAAACCCCATATCCAGTTATTTATCTATTACTGCTGGTCAATTCAGAGCTGAGGCTATTTGTGCTGGTACTTTGCTTCAAACACCTTAAATAGCTTTTGTTTCTCATTTTATAAAGCTTTCCTTTATCAAATAAGCATAAAACATTAACTAAACAATAGCCAAAATCCATTTATCACCAGGAAAATGCCTCTTGCATAGAAGGCCTGTGTTTTTAGGTCATGTATTCAAATTTCTGTTTAAACTAAACAAAATCTGACAAAGAACTGATGCCTTTTTGTTGACTGCAGAAAAGTACCTAACATTATTTTCCCTACCATACTGTACAGAAAAGAAGGGCATTTGTACAGTGAAATACTTTTATCAGACTCCACAAAGGAATATTTTTTGCACTGATAAAATAAGAGAAGGCAAAATAGGGGAAAGCAACTTCAATCTCAACATTACAGTGCAGACTCTAGAAGGATGTTTACACTGATGAATGAAAACAATTCATAACCAAGCTTTTAACTTAAATAAGTATATAAATATTTATCAGAGTAGTGTTTAAGGCCTGTATTACTAAACTATTTCTGTATTATATTGGGAGTGACAGCTATTGTTAAAATCGAAATGCTTTCATAGAAGAAAATTAACTGAAATCCATTTAGCCAGCATGGAATTTTGCATTAGTATCCATTTACTGGGCTTAGAAAACTCAGGTCAGAATTTCAGACAGACAGACCTTATCCTGGGAATGTGTTTTGTCTTAGCTTGACCTCTTCTGTGGATCTCACTGATATTTAGTGGAGTGTCTACATCCTTCCCTCTTTTAAGGAAGGTCCTTGAGGATGAATTCTGGATATCATTCCACAGTACATAAGCAGCTGCTGAGCCTGGGAATGCCACCACTGACTCCAGTGCAAGCAGATACACAATTAAATTTCCCTAAATGCTCTTTCCTGGGGGGAGGCACAGCCCTCAAACTCTTGCAATGCCAAGCTTCATGGTCACCCTTGTATATCCATCCTCACTCTCAGGAAGCAGCACATGACTTTTCTTAAGCAACTTTGACTGACATCCCTCAACAGTCTTTAAAGTTAATTTTTTAATCTGCCTGCCAATCACTCTGTTGAGGCAACATGAGGTGGAGCAGAACAGCTCCAGCCCAAGCCCACAAGTGAAAATGCATCTTCAGGCCATCAGTTCACACCCTCTCCTCCCTTGCCACAGCTACCAACATGACACACCTCCCACACACTGCTGGGGGGCCTGAGCCCTGCCCAGAAAGCAAGTGGTGCTCCATGACTTGCTTGAAGCATCAATTAATTCCCTTCCCAGCTCTCCCAAGACAGCCCCACATGCCTTGCCTAGAGCTACTGCTGCCATCTGCACATCCATGGCAGCTCCCACCATGTCAACACCAAAGCCCAAAGAACCATTAGAGTTGGAAAAAAATCAAAAAAAACCATCAAATCCAAATATTAACCCAGAACCACCATGCTCAGTACTAAACCATATCCCCAAGTGCCACATCCACACATTTTTGACACTTCCAGGAACAGTGATCCCACCATTTGCCCTGGAAGCATGTTCCAGTGCCTAACAAACCCTTCCAGTAAAGATTTTTTGCCCTAATATCCAATCTAAATCTCCTCTGGTGCAACATGGGGTCATTTATTCTTGTCCTGTCACTGGTTGCCTGGGAGCAGAGCCTGACCCCCACCTGGCTGCACCCTATGTCAGGGAGTTGTGAGAGTGGGAAGATCCCCCTGAGCCCCCCTCAGCTCCCTCTAATAAGATTTGTGCTCCAGACCCTTCACCAGCTCTTTGCCTAGCTGAGAAACATTTAAGCCACATCAGCCCTAATTCTGCCCCATTGGATGTGCAAACTTTTATTAAGTTGGTTTTCTTCCTCCAACTCTGCTTTGTCTGCTGCAGGAGTAAATTGTACTCAGAAATGTTGCTTTGGAAACAGGTGTTTGAGGAAGAGACATGTAAGAGAGAGAAAAAAAAAAAAAAAAAAAAAAAAAAAAGGAGGCTTTGCCCAAAAAGGCACAGGTCTGAATGAAGAACACACCTCCAAGAGTTCCAGATCAATGCTTCTGCATCTACAGCACCAGCAGGAAATCACTGCTGTGAAACCCAAGGTTTCATGGGTGCAGTTATGCCTATCCCAGTCAGCAAGAGCTGTGTGCACTCAGCCCCATCAATAACACAAGGGTGGTGTTGCTTAGTTACACCATGGATAATGGCTGGAAGTGGAAGGAAATCCAATTTCAGTTTTAAATCAGCTGTTAAACCATAAAAACTCAGGATGATTACCTTTTTTTTTAAATTGACTATGCATTTCTATATGGATGTAGTCCACAAAAAAAAAAAAAAAATTAAAAATCCATATGTAGATGCATGTATGAATTTAAACCCAGAAGGGGTTTAATTTCACACAGCATCTGATTTCAAAGATTTTCTGTAAGAGCCTTAAGAGAAGGAAAAAAAAAACCTCAAAAAAAATCCAAAGTGCAAAACAAATGTCAAAGGGCATTAAAACTAAGCTTACATAAAATCTCACACCAATTGACCACCTAGATTAACCAAGGAATTTATGTTCCATTTTCATGACATAGCTTCAGAGTAATTTCAAGGTGCTGCTTTCATGTACTTGAACAGAGGGAGCTGGATTTGCCCACAGAAAGCCACATTCCTGATTACTTTTCCAGGTGGCAACTCAAATATTGTGTCCAGCATTTAACTGTGTTCCACCTTTCAGTAGACTTTTAGAACTCCTTCTATGTTTGAGAGCTCTGATGTTTAATAAAAGTCGACAATTTGGTTTATTTACTGCTTATCGTACCCGAGCATTTCACGGGGGTTCATGAAATGGAAAAAAAAAAACATTAAGAACTGTAAAAAACAGGTTGGAAATTCTTTAAAACACACTTTTCAGACAAAGGACTAAGAGCCTGAGGGAAGTCTGGACTCTGCCTTTCAGAAGTCTGGTTATTAATACTATTAATAACAGAAACATCCACTATCCATATGATTTTTGGGAACTGGAGAAATCAACTGATTTTTTTCTCTTGTCTCACCCTGAAAACCAAGAATTATGATCTTTGTCAATCTAATTTCACCTTTTTAGTCCTCTTAATGTGTATATTGCTCAGAATGAAAATTTTTCTCTCTCTACTAGTAATGAATCTAGTAGTTATTATTAATAATGAGAAGATGGTTCTGTAATCACCATGCCCTCAGTAGGAAGAAGGGGTGGCAAATTAAACCAAGCTAGAAACAAGTTACAAGTTACAAGTGCAAGGAAAGATGGCAAAGCTGCAGTGAATGCCGTGGAGCCATTCCCTGCTCTTTGATATCCCAACAGCTGGGGTTTTATGTGGAGATAATAATTTTTGAACCACAACAAACTCAGCTGCACACCTTAGTTCTTTCTGGGTGAAATGTTTGGTTATTCCAAGTGGGCTCAACTGCACAGAGTATCCTGAGCTGGAAGGGGCCCATGAAGATCATGAAGTCAACTCCTGACTTCACACAGAACAGCTTAAAAATTAATCTGTGTGTCAAAGAATGTTGTCCAAGTGCTCCTTGCACGCCATCAGGCTTGGTGCTACTTCCCTGGGCAGTTTTCACTGCCAGATCACCTTCTCAGGGAAGAACATTTCCCTGACACCCAGCTTGAACCTCCCTGATGCAGCTTTAAGCCATTCCCTTGCACCAGAGAGAAAAGATCAGCATCCCCCTCTCCTCTCCTCCTCATGAAGAGGGGAAAGGATCAGGCTCATCTGAATTTGTTCAGATCTCCTGTAGAGAGGAAGATGTGCACCGCTCAGTTTACATCTTAATAGTGGATTTTACCAATTTTTCTGACTCAGAGTTGTAGCTGCTGCGACACTGTTTTTTACCATGTTTCTTGAGTCAGCCCATACAGAAACTGAGCAGATTTGGGATTGGTGGTCATGTAGGTAAGCTGGCAGTGGGAAAAGCCATGTTTTAAAGAAAAAATTAAGGAAGAAATACTAGCTGGCCTACCCTGCTCTGTAAGATCTTTGTACTTTTACCATTCTTTCACTTCCCCCATCCCCACTATTAAGGTGGTAGAAGTAGAATCATAAAGTTTCATACCAGTTGTCTTGCTTTCTCTGAAATTCCTTCTGGTTGATCACTAAGAAGGAAAGGTTAAAATATATTTACCTTAGTGATGGCAAAGAACAGAGGAAAGCCATGCTGTAAATCCAGTGGCTTATACTTGGAGACTCTGCTTTGCTAGTACACCAAACTGGAGATGAAAAAGAAACCAGTTTTGACAATAGAACTTTGGATCTTCTGCAGCAAACAAAACTCTTCCTTGGGCAGAGAGCAAATGTTGCTGATAGGTAAGGCTTTATAAAGGGAATGCTTTGTAGCATGGCTCTATTTGAGCTAAGGGAGAGTAACTCAGCTGGAACAGGGATGGAGAGATGTGAGAGACATGAGAAGCTGGGCTGTGTCAACTGCCAACATGTCCACCATTGTGTCCACATCATGGTGCTTGGTTGGCTTGAGCTTGTTGTGCCTTAAAACTGTAAATTGATAACCAGCTAACTGCTTAAAAAGCCAGGTTTTGGCAATAAGGAGTGTTCCTGCCTGGGGTCCCTGTGTCACCCATTATCACAACAAGCAAACACAAAGCCTAAGCCCAGTCTATTCCCATTCCCTCCTGGAGAAACAACCAGGCAGCCTCAGGAAGATGAACAAACCCAAGACTCTTCCAAAAAGAGTCAAATGGATTTAGCCAGGTAGAATTGGGTCATGGGGGATTGTGTTAGGTCTGTATCTAATGTGAATGTGCTGCATAAACACCTTGATTTAGTAAAAGTGTAGAGGAAGTGCAGTTAAAAATTATAGAAATATGTTTTTCTACAGAAACCTAGCATCCCTGAGTTCCTAAGGTTATGGAAGTATGAGATTGAAAAGTATAGGTCTGTTTATAGTCCCCAGAAAATATCTTGTATCTATTGGTTGAGCTGTGTAATCCCCCCATGAAAGGCAAATTTAGGCTACAAGGTATTGATTGTGTATCGACTTTCAGTGAGCAGCCAACACTGTATCCGACCAGATGCAGCTTTTTAGGGGCTGGTAAGCAAAAAATACCAAGGCACGTTTCATTTTGAGCTGGGTCAGTACCAATCAGCCCTTTTCTGCAGTGCCAGAATGCTGCTCCTGGGGAGTGGGAGTCACAAACTTGTTCATCACCACAGACCACACATCCCTGTCTCCTGCCCCTTGCTTAAAGAGAAAAACTCCACTACATGGTTAGAATTCCCAGTTTTAGAGAAATCCCTGCATCAGGACTGCTTCCCAGGAGGCAAAACAAGCTCCACAGTTAATGTGGAGTCTCTGACAGTTGTCTCAAAATCACGCTCACCTGAGACACAGCACTGCTGGGAAGCCTGCTGGAAAGATTCAGAATTTTTTAAAGTCTCAACAAGATTTTTTTGTTTGTTTTGTTTTGTTTCCCTCTGGAATAAAAGAAATCTTTGTGGTGACTGAATTGCTCTCAAGTATGCAATGCAAGTAGCTCTGTTGGAGTACCCACACACATGGAGAAAACTCATGGTACAAAATGCCAGATGTATGATCACCCGGTTTTGGTTTTCATGTTTTCTCTCCCAGATGGTTTATATCACACCTTGACCCTGATTTGAAAAGCAACAAAAATATAGCTATTAAAAAAATAAATTTATTATTTTCAAACTCTTCCATTTTACTGCTTGATTGTTTTTCATTGGGGTAGCTCCTTGTTGAAGTTCATTCTCTCCGTCCCATGCATTATTTTCTGTTCCTCAGCACTTGCAGCACTGTACATTCACCCTTTTGATTAACACACATGTATCTCCATTACGGTCTCACAAGGATGTCCTTCCTCCCACTGCAGTGGCCCTTTTCCTAAAAAGCCCTTTTAAGTGAGGGATAACTCAGTGCGTGGTTACTCCAACACATCTACTTCCAAAGAATTATGGAATGACTTGAGTTGGAAGAGTTCCTTAAAGATCATCAAATTCCAGCACCTTCCACTATCCCAGGTTGCTCAGAGCCCCATCCAGCCTGGTCTTGGACTCTTCCAGGGATGGAGCAGCCACAGCTTCTCTGGACAACCTGTGCCTCACCACCCTCCCAGGGAACAATTTCTTCCTAATATCCAATCTAAACCTACTCTCCATCAGTGTTAAAATGTTCCTGTCACTGTTGCTCCTCATGAAGAGCTCTCTTCAGACACCAGAAGGTTTCTATGAGTCTCCAGACAACTTTCTCTTCTCCAGGCTGAACTTTCTCCTCCTGTTTCTATAGGGAAAATGTTCCAGTGCTCTTATCAACTTTGTGGCCTCCTCTGGCCTGGCTCCAGCAGCTCCCTGTCCTTCCTGTGCTGTCCCAGGCTGGGTGCAGCCCTGCAGGGGGGTCTCAGCAGAGCAGGGCAGAGGGGCAGAATCCCCCCTCTCCTGCTGCACTGGGGCCTTGGATGAGATATCCAGGGTTTTCCAAGGTATTTTTAGATGAAATAATTTAAAAGCACACTGTCAGCCTATCCAACACTCTGGCTGGGTCATTTCAGACCATTAGTGAGACACCAAATGTCCAACAAATCTGCAATTTTGTTTGCTTTCCTCTGACTGCTTAAGAATTGGTTACTACTCTTTTCAAAGTGCCCTTTGGACCACAGGCTAAGGATGACACCATGTGAAAGCACTCCCAGTCACTGCTCCTTTGGCAAGGAGCTATTTTATCTGGTTGTGCATCATGGAACACACCCTTCCAGCAGCATTCCTTCCTCCCACACAGCCCAGCATAACACAGGGTGTCCCCCCACATGCCATAAGTCCAGCTTCTTTCCAAAATACAGCATGGAAGCAATGATGGTGTGGCACAATGGGGGAAATACATTTTTAGATATCTCCAGGGTAAGTGAATCATGAGGAATAGGCAGTAAGAGGGTAAAATTGGGTTTTGATAGATAAATTTGATTAATCTAAGGATGGATTACACAATTAGGGGGTGTATGGGATATGAGAGGCTACAATGTGTTTGGATTTTACTAAAATATTCAATCCTGTTTCCTATGAAACCAACAGTGGAGAAATTAGTCCAAATTGGCTTGAGAAAAAAACAAACCAAAACAACTAACATGTGGGCAGCAAAGAGGCTGGAAGGACAGAAACAAAGGGAAATGACAAAAAAACAATGAATCATATTGGAAAGGCTTTGTTTGTTTCATTCCCGAGGTGTGAAAATGATCAGTGTTAGTTCCAGTGTTATTAAATTGCATTCAAGAATGGATGAATGACCTGTGGATGAATGAAAGTTACAGCTATAATAAATTGGGAATAAATACAAGCACAAGTAGAATTGAAAAAGAAAAAAATAAAAAAAAAAAAAAAAATAAAAAAAAAAAAAAAAAAAGAGAAAAAAAAGGAAGAGATATTTGGGAGTTTCTGGCAGGACCTGGAATTAAGGAGTGGGAGAAGAATGAAATGGGATCTGGACTAGAGCAGCAAACTGAGGAGTACAATGGTGAGTTGAAATGATGAGTAAAAGCAGACTTCATCCCAGGGTGCCACTCTGAAAGCAGGTGCTTAACTTCAGGCATGTAAATTGTTACTAAGTCACTGAGAATGAAAAACTAAGCCCATTAAAAGCTGTGCTGAACTGAGACCAGATTGCTCAGCACCTTGACTGAGCCCTTCTATTCCCCACATCTCTCCACAACTTTCCTCTACAGCTCATCCTTAGTCTGCTTTGGACTCATGGATGCTCTAATGGCTCTTAAGGAAACATATCCAGCAGCTGTGTGTGGATTCCACTCACACAAAAATATTTTGGAAGCCCAAATTCAGCTCAGCTTCAAGCAGAAGACAGAAAATTCCACACTTCTCCACAGATGAAAATTACATCAGCAATGGTAAAGTTCTTCAGTACAGTCCTGAGCACTTAGTTTCTGCTCAGATTTTCTTTGAAGGATGGGTCACACAAACTTACCATAAAATCTCACTGAAAGAGTTTTTTCAAAGAGAAAAGAGACACTGTTTTATTTTAAAAATGAGACTGGGCCTTTTCCTGAGTTTTACTGTACAGGATTTCAAAGAAACTGAAACCAGTTTACAAAAGAACTCAACATTTTAAAGGATTGCTCTTTTCTAATGAAAACTGTCTGATCTGTCCTTCTCTCCTTATATCAGCCTTTTATCTTTGTGATAACAAATATTGATATGATATTACTGACATGATTGTCTGTATGCCTGGTACAAGAAAGTCTCATTTTTTATTCTTGCCAGTGATTCCCATGCTACCTTGTGGGACTTTGATGATTCTTGTGTGTCCTTTTTTGCTCAGAATATTCTGATATTCAGTGCATACTGTTCCTACTGCTCTCCAAGAGACTCACAAACAGCCTTTCCCTTTCCACCTCATCAGAAACTTCCCCTCCAGCTCTGCTTGGCAGTGAAAACTCTTCATTCATCACCTTTTCCTGAATATTTCTGCTGGGTCAATTCTTTGGGGGAAAAAAAAATAAACAAAAAGCACCACAAAACAACAAACATAACAAAACAAACAAACAAAACCAACAAACCAGAAAGCTGGGAAGTTGTTGACAAAGAACCACTTTTAAGGAACAACAAGGAAGCAAAACTCCCTGTTAGGTCAGCAGGAGCTCAGCAAAGTCCTTGATCTATCCACTTTCCATGACACAGTTCTCCCATGCCTCATTAGGGGGGTTTTCATGAAGGATTTTCTTATGGAGTACAGAAAAATCTTCTGAGCTCCGATGGGTTGTTGGAAATAAATGGTGGATGAACCCCTTTGAGATCAGTACCTTTGCTCAGTGGTCTGTGACTTGCAGAGGACTTGCCTTGGGGATGAGGGTGATCCCTTCTAACCCCATGCTAGTTTTCACAACAAAATTTTTGTTTCTATTGTTTACTAAGTACTGTCCCCATTAATAAGTTTTTATAGATAGTAATAATTCCTCGGTGCAAAATATTAAGCCACTGTGTGAGCAATCCCTCCAAGACACATTGTGTTCTTTAAGTCTTTAGCTGAAAGCCTTTATAGCAGTTGGGCTGTCTCTGATACTGTGCTCCTTCACCTCAGCTCCTGGGTTTGCTCAGATTACTGCCAGATTTCTTAATTCCCCCTTGTGCCAGCTGAGATGGTGCAGTATCTCTGGGCCAGTACCACGCTGCAGCCTGTCAAAATGTGATGGGAGATGGCCCTGAAGCCTCCCTGACTTAAACTGCAGCTGTCATTTTCCATCAGTCCCCACTGCTGGAGCTTAGCTCCTGCTGGCACAGCACCCTAGGCACAGTTTAAGCCCTGCTTTTCCCTGCAGGTCTCCACTTTTCACACAACTGACACATTTTATTCTCTCCCCCTTCTCCCCCCTGCAAAATGCTTCCTCTTGTTCCTCTGACTTTTCTTCTCTGGCCCTGTTCCTTCTGTGCCTCAAGTCCCATATGCTTCCTTCCCTTCACTCACACCCCATCCATGTTTCCACCACAGTATTAAGCCCCAATTAGTAGGAATAGAAAACAAAAAGCTTCAAAAAAACCCCTTCCTCCATTATCAGTGTCAGATGAAGCATATTTGTAATAAGGTAGGGCAAGAGACCTGTACCCAGCATGAGTCCCCACTCTTAGCATGACACTTCATCCACACTGCCTGGAGAGCTCTGTCCCTGTGGGGCTGGAAACCACAGCCAGGCTCCCATTGTGTGCCTGGCCACACAGGCAGCAGGACAATGAGGGGCAGCAGGTGGGGCTGCAGGGGAGGGCAGGGAGCCCAGGGAAGAAATGAGCTGGGACCATCCAACATGCTGAGCAGCAATCCCAGGACACCAGGGACATGGCCACTGCCAAGTCTCTGGAGGGGCCAAGGAGACAAGAGCAGCATGGAAAGGTTTGTGGGATGGTGAAGAGGCTCAGCACCTTCCTGTGTAGAGATCAGTACAGGGAAAAGTGCACATTTGTTGGAAAGTGCCAAAAGTGGACCAGCTGTATCCCAAATACCACTTACCCCATTTCTTTTCTTCAACTCACTCATTTACAGGTGAGTTCAGCACCTGATGGGATGAAGACAGGGAATAACTTCTCCAGAGCAGAAGCTGGCACTCTGGATTTGTTGCAGTTCATATAAGAGCTAACTTATCCAGACTATTGCATTTTTACAGGATAGACCTACCACAAGTCTGATTCTTCTCCACCATAGTGCCACAGGCCTGTCCCAACAGAGCAGTGAGTCTGGGCAGGCTGACATTTACCCAGGGCAGGCAGTGCTGTCTAAAGCTCCTAAAAATCATGTCATGCTTTCACTCTGCCCTTCTACCACCTGTAACAGGGAGAGTGCCATGGAAGCCTTCACATAATTCACCACGGGTGTGTAACACTGTTAGGGGGCTGCCCTAAAAGAAGTGCAGGTGAGCCTGGCTCTCCTTGCTGGCACATGGACAGTGTTTCCTCACGTGTCTGACTCTAAGGCAAAAGACAGATGAAGCAAAGTGGGAAAAGCAACAGGCACAGCTGAGCCAGTTCAGCCTAAGGATACACCTAACCCTGTATTTTGTCTCTTTTTCTCCTTTCTTTCTGTGTTCCAGTGTCAGGCCTGGGTTTGGTGCTTCCCCTGCCTCTCCCCATTTTCACCCCTGAGCC
Source organism: Erithacus rubecula (assembly GCF_903797595.1). Classification (NCBI taxonomy): domain Eukaryota; kingdom Metazoa; phylum Chordata; class Aves; order Passeriformes; family Muscicapidae; genus Erithacus; species Erithacus rubecula. The sequence goes on from NC_136686.1 coordinate 4,932,438, forward strand.
CACCCCTGGCAGTGTCCCAAGCAGCTGTGACACAGGGAGGCTGAGCAGAGCTGGCCATAACCCTTCTATCCTCCCTTGTCCATCTGTCTGTATTTGCCTCCCCCATCCTGAGCCCACACTCCACACACAAATGTCCATGCTGGCAAAGCCCCTTGGCAGAGGGGGCAAAGGGTGGCCAGCTCTGTGCCAAATCCATTGTCCAGCACCCTGGCCTCTTCTTTTCCTCCTCCTGTACTTTGCTGGGACTGAGCTGGGCAGAGAATTCTGTGGTGCCCCTTCCCATTGCACCAGGATGTCTCTGTCATTGTCCCACTGTGTGCAAGAGTGGACACTGGGTGGTGGCAGCCAAACGGGTCAGTCGCTGCTGCTCTGCAAATAGTTTTTTCATGTAAGTGGAACAATTACTTCAAGAATGGAAAAAGAAACTAAGGACACAGGAAAAACAAACAAATAAATCTGCTGTCCCCAGGGTCCTCGGGCAGAACCCAAAGGAAACGTGAGAGAGCTGCAGGAATGGGACAAATGTACATTCAGCTTCCCCACACACGCTCCCATTCCCATCCCCTCGGGACACAATGGCAGCCACTGTGCCTGGCTGGGCCCAGCAGCTGGACAGCTGGCAAAGTGCACAGAGTCCAGCCTCAGAGCAGGGCTGAGATGGACACCCATCCAGAGAAGTCTATCTGCTTCTCTTGGAGGCACAGGGAAGCTCTGAGACTTGCACTGCCCCATCTGGAACTCCTGGGAAAGGTCTGATCCTCCCAAAGCTCCAAAAACAGGGGCTCGCCTCGGAGGGCCACGTCCAAGTCAAATGGCAAACAGAAAGGCAAGCACTAGGCTGGGAGATAGCACTTCCCTTTCTGTCACATGAAAGATGAGTCCATTAGGGAATATCCTCTCTGGGGCCTGTAGGGAAAAGCTTGGAGGCTCACAGATAAAACAGCTTGAGTTATGTCTTCCTTGGCTTTCAGTGAGGACAAGTACAAGGATTTCCATTGTCCGCACTGTTAGCAACATTGCATCGTCCAAAAGACCTTGTTCATTTATCAGCTTCCTTTAAAATCTTTTGTTCACAGGCCTGCTTGTGTGTGAACACAGAAAAAAAAAAAAAAAATCCAGCTCTATCTAGTATCAGCCTGCAGCTGTTCACTGACAGAAGGACTCAAAAGCTACAGATATGAACATGGGAAAATCCACCCAAAGCAGAAGGAAGACACAGTAAGCAACAGCTGCATGACAAGAATATGCTGTTTCTGTAGTGTGAGGGGGGAAAAAAAAGCTACAGTTACACTAAGCATCAGAACGTTGTCTGCAAACATTATAATTACTATTCAGCTCAGAAGATAAACCAAATTACCTCTACTTCTAACTTTCTCTGGGTATCTGATGCTCTTCTGGACATATGCTCTGATTCCCAGCAGGGTTTGGAAATTCCAAGCCAACTTTGAACCATGTTCTTAGTGCTGGAGTCAGCAGATTTCAATCTGCCCCTGACTTTCACAGGAAAAAAGGACAAAATGAAAAAAAAACCCCAAAACTCTGCCACCCAGACCTGCTGAGTCCTCTCAAAACCCCACATACAGTATTTTGATTATTCATAGCAGGGTTGTGTGTGGGACATAGCAGATGGTTTTTATGCTGCTTTAAACCGAACAGATCCCAGGAGCAGGAGTTTTCTAAGTGTGTTCTCAGGACGTGGCTCCTCCCTTGAGTCCTCCTTCCTGAGACCCCACAGCCAGAAACAGAGATTAATACCGGCTTTCTCAGCTCTCCAGGAGTTCCAATTTACATTTCTGCTTGCATCCTACCCTGGCAGGCCCTCTACTTTATAATTTACCACCTCAGGGATAAATAGCTATTAAAATACATAGCAAAGCGATTGTGTAATGTTTGTAAAAATAATCACGCTTCACTCGAGATGTGCAAGAAAATCTATAGAGCCAAATAATGCAACAGCAGAGCCTATCTGCAATTCCCTGCTCCTGGTTCTTCATTGTTCCTTATCAGTCCTTTCCAAATTCTCTTAGGAGCACCTTCTTTCACTCCTGGACAGGGTGCTGCCACAGCAAATTGAAGCCTTCCTTCCATAGCTCCCCTTCACAGGTACTTGACTCATTAAAAAGGGTTCTCTTCTGCAGAGGTGTGTTCCCTCCTTGATTATTTACCTTTCCAAGCTTTCTTTGTAAATGGCTTCTTAGCCATGCTTCTAAGGGAATGCTTGCTCCTCATTTCCCAGAGAATCTGCATAACCTGACCTTTTCCAGGATGGAACAATTCCTTTGTTATCTGAAGATAACAAAGCCCATTCAGGTGCCAACAATCTCTAATAGTCCATCTATTCATAGACAGAGAAACCAGCTCCCCTCCCTCCTTTCCAGTGCAACATTTGTGAGATAGGGGCACAAGAGAAGGTGGTGCTAGAACACAAGTGTGGAAACCATCTGTGAAAGGAACCTTCCTCTCTGATCAGGGAGGTGTTTCTGTCCAGGAACTGCTGAGATACTGGAAAGGCAGATGTGCCATGGAGCTCATGTAAGATGTTGCTCTACAGCACAGAGCCTCAGATCTTTGTAAAACAGAAATGGTGCTTTCCTGACCCGTGGGAAGCTTCTCTTCTGAGGATGGTGATTGGCATCCATGAGCCTTATAAATAAAAATTTGAAACCCAAAAAAGAAACAGTTCATGTCTGGGCATGAGAACCCACTCAGGCAAAAGGGCTCCCAGCCAGCAGACAGCACCTCGGGAAGAGCTGATGGACAGGATGAGGAGCTACCAACATCAACCTGCTCCAAGAGGTTATTGCAATGTCAGGATGAGGTGAAAGCCCAGCTGAGAGTTTCAGCACACAGAAAAATGAGACAACAGCACAACAGAGTTTCACTTGGGGTACAGATTTGCACCATGTGGGATGAAGAAGGACTGAGAAAGGAGCCAAGGGTGGACACAGTGGAGGAGATCTGGAGGTTTCAGTGAAAGAGAGCAGTGTGGGACATATGTTAGTGATTTTTTTTTAGTTGCTGAGGCACTTTAGTTCCATTCACCAATAAAAGCCACACTACAGATCCTGCATGCTACACCCTGAGCTCTGTGTGTGGAGTTATGCCAGTGGCCAGCAAGCACCCACCACTGCTTCCTTCTGCTTTTCAGATACCCAGGAGACTTCAAGAGGATGGAAAAGAATTACAGTCAGGCAAACTCTGACCAGGCACAAGGATTCTTAACAAAGAAACAGAAGTTAAGCTCTTAACCTTTCTTAACAAAGGTTTTTTTACAAGGTTCTTCCGCCTGACACTGCTGCAGCACTGAGGCATTGCCCAAAGAGACTGTGAGATTTCCATCCTTGGATATTTTTGGCTGCACAAGGCCCTGAGCAGCCCAATGCTGGCACTGCTGTGAGAAGTGGACTGGACCAGATGACTTCCAACCTAACTCTTTATAGGAGCAATGCTTCCCTCAGAGCTATGTATATTTACATGTAGTAAAACATCTGGAAGGCAGCATAAGGTCATGCATAGGAAGTTGTGTCTGCCTCTTCACCCCAGCTCCAGATTCAGGGAAAACAGCAGTGGAGCAAAGCACTCTTCAGCTGAGAGTAAAAAGCCAAATGCTGCTGGGGTGAGGTAGCAGAGCTGCAGAGAGGGGAGAGGACATTTCCTCAGACACCCCTGGGGAGATGCAGCCCTTGAGAAATCGCTCACCACTGCCCAGCTGCTGCTGCAGAGTTCTGCCCCTGTGGAGTGGTGGGGGAGCTCTGGGGGCTCTCCAGGGCAGCAGCAGTGAAACAGAGACCTGTGAAAATTTCTTTCTACTTCACCAGGAGGGCAGTTATCACTTCACCAGCCTTCCTGTCTCTGCCCAAAGGACCTTCTCACCCACACCAGGAGCTTTGCCCAGACCAAATAAGAACTTCCCAGGCTTTGGATGGAGCTCAGACAAAGCAGACATGACTTTGACCATGTTCAGCAAGACATCTCAGTCAGCCAAAACCTGGCTGTGTGAAAATGCTGTGAGCTGAGATCTGAAATAGATGAAGGCTGAGCTTAGAATAAAGATGTTTGTCCCCCCTTGCACAGAGGGGCAGTCCCTGAGCTCATGTTTGCCCATCACTCACTCCAAAGCCTTACCAGGGGCAGCAGTGCTGAGCAGAAGGATTTGGGAAAGCCAGGGATGCTGAGGAGCTCATGGGTGACAGGATGTTCTCACTGCCCACACTGCTTGAATTCTCAATAAAGCCATTTATTCAAAAGCCATGTGGCACCTGGTCAGTGACTGAACTGCCACTGTGAAAAGGGGCAACACCTTTCAAAATGCTTCAATTTGACTGTCATAGACTGAGAATGAAAACCCCACTATAAAATCCAAAGTTTTGGAGCATACTGGTGCTGGAACACTCCATTATTGGACTAAAATGCTGCATCTCCAAAAGAGAAGGACAGAAAAAAGAAGCAAATGATAGCACTGTATTCAGGTGGTCATTAATATTATATGCAATGTAGTATTTTAGGCTATTAATATATTAAAATGAATTAATTTTCCCAGGTGTAAGTGTAATCGACACAGAGATAATTAAAATATCCTAACTATTCATCCATGGGAATAGCTTTTAATTCAGCAGTTTTGAAGGAGGAAATTACAAGTAAAATAGTTCACCTCAGTAGAGAGCATTTATTTGCATCATTTTATTTTGTGATACTATTGTTTTGAGGTTTTCATATATTTGTCTCTTTTCAGGGAATAAAACTCTTTTTCTTTTTGTTTTGTCAGATCATGTTAAGAAGACAAAAATCAACAGGTCTAGAGAGTATTTCATTGTCCCTGGAATGCAAAGGAGACATCCAAAATAGTGGTTGAAAGCCTTATATTTCTTCATGGAGAATTTTTTATGCTTTCACAGAGGTAACAAGACAAGCCATTCTTTCCCTTAAAAATCCACCTGTTTTCAGAATTTGGATGTGCTCTACACATCTGCACACAATGAGAGGTCCAGCTTATCCCCATCCCACAGTCATTCATGTGGCTTCCAAACCAAAATCCCACCCTGATGAAGCTCCATATAAAATATCTCACTCTTTGGCAGACAATATATGCCACATGTGTTTCAGCAAACTATTCAGTGTGGGAGCCTGTGTCGGGATAATTCCCTCACTGCAGATTAACAGAATCTTTGCACTTACCTTTCAAATACAGCTGCTCTCCTGGGAGTAAATACCGTGATTATTTAGCAGTTCACAGCACTGTTAAGACAACTCAGATATGCCCTTCCCAAATCCCCATAAAAGCAGCAATTTCCTCTTAACATCTTCCTTTCCTATTCCCTGTTTGTATAGACCTGGGTATGTTACACATGTGTATGAAATGTAAAATCTTTGCCTCAGTGTCGACAGAAAGCAAAGAAAATGGAATTGAAGCTTTTGTTTCAGTAAGAGCAGAACCACCTGAGAGACCACAGAGAAAAGACTGAGCATTGCTTTTGAAGGAAGGAAGGAAGCTATGCCACAGCAAGATGCTTTAAATAATGGAGATCAGCTGAAGGTCTGGGGACAGAAAGTCTTTTATTGATATCTGTCAACAGCCTGAAAAGAAAAAAAAACAATTGTACATTTAAGCTTGAAGCCATTCTTGAACTAAGGACTGATACAAACATGCCAGCAGGTAAGGAATGCAAGAGGTTAACAGCAAAGCCATTTTAAGAAGAAAAGGAAGCTGATTCATAGGCAGTGAGGAGAAAATAAAATAAAAGAGAGGGAGGGGGATTGCCACCTTCAGATTCTATCATCTGGTGAAATTGATATCAGTGGTTCATAACTGTAATTTATCAGGACCGTGCTTGCTCTTTCAAATATCTGCGCCAAAAAAAAAAAAAAAAAAAAAAAAAAAAATGTCACTTTCCATTGACTTCCTGGCGTGTGGGAGGCACCTGTTCCCTGCTCCGTGCCCGAGCAAACGAGCGCAGCTTATCACCCTGCCCCTGCAGGAGAGGAGCGCGGCGGCTGCAGAGGACGCGGCTCCCCTGCCAGATAACGCAGCAATGCCAGCCTGGGAATTCTTTGGGATAAATGTGATGAGTTTATCGAGTCTTCCAGCATAAAACATCAATCCTAGGTACATGACCATGCTTGTAGCTTGTTTTTTTTTAATACCCCTTTCGCATCTCACCTAATAAAGAAATCTGGCTGGAGCCGTGCACTCTTTGCACAAACACAGTTTCTAGTTACTGCTCTGAAAAAGTTTAAACTAGGGAATGAGAAAGGTTAAAGAAGAAACTTTGCACAAAACAGAAAGGAGCAATAAATTAAAAATATATTAACCAATGACACAGAATCCATTAGTTAATGCTGTTAACCATTGAGCCTGCATAAAATCACACACTAAAGGTGAGAATAGTTCTATTACAGGGTATGGTTCACCTGTTCACCTGTACTTATGTTGTCTGATATGGCTGTTAATTATAATGCTGCCACCACACAGTTATTTAGAGTTGAAAACAACTTATATAATTAAAATACTCCTTGAAATTACATGGATGATACACAGAAGATCCTGAGCTGTTCACATCCTTTCCTACCTTTCATCAAAAAACAGAGGAAATAAAAGATAATTTTTATCATAATTTTTTTTTTCCCTGTTGAAGGCACAGCATGGAATTATGTAATTTACCTTTGGACGGCTAAAAATCAGATAAATTTAAAAAAACAAACAACCAAACCATCAACTTTGACTGCTTCCAATGACTGACGCTGGAATAATTTTATTTCAAACCAATTGCGCATTTTATTATTCACGGTGTTTGTTTGCTATCGGGGTTTTCCTCAGCTTGGACAGTGGAAACACATTCATCTGTTTCTTTTTTGGCTTCCAGTCGGTTTCACTTTCAGATTCTCATGTTTCACACTCCAGCCTTCAGGTTTCAAGAACTGCAAAGGAAAACTTATTCCATTTAAACAAACAAAAACCCCGCGGCGGGCGGGCGCACTCACACCGTGTCTATCGCCCTGCAAAGCTTGAGCCCATCCTGTCCCCTGAAGCACCTTCCTGATGGTTCTCTGAGATTCGCCGGGAAAAGAAATTAAATAAATAGAAGTGATGACGAATTTAGGATTTATTTTAAAAACCCAAGAAGCTTTGCAGCGCTCTCCAACAGAGCCCGATAAAATATCATTACATATTATCGATTACACGATAACCGCGCGTGGGGTTCGCGATGAGGAGCCCTTGGTGCCCTGCAGAAATGTCCCAAACCCGGAATAATGCCGGCGGTGTTGCCACCCGGCGGTGCGGTGGGTTGGGAGCAGCACAGCCCCCTTGCCTGGAGGCTGCAGGGCTGCGAAGGAGGAGCACACATCCCCGCGATCTTCGATTCAATCATTTATGCTTTTAAATGGGTGAGGAAGCTCAGCAAAAGAAGGGGAGCGAGTGCGAAAAGGGTGGGGTTTGCTGTTGTACTACAGTATTAATTTTAGGGTTTTTTTATTTCTCTTTTTTTGAGGGGAGGGGGAGTGGTTGGTTTTTTCTGGTTGTTGTTTTTGTTTTGGATTTTTTTTTTCCTTTTTTTTTTTTTTTTTTTTTTTTTTTTTTTTTTTTTTCCGGAGGAAGGGTGGTATTTAACATATGGCACTCGGTAATCTCTCCACGGAGGCTGTTAAAACATCTGCTGCCTCCGAACGCAGGCGGCAGCGCCCGTGGGCACGGGGGCAAGGCGAAGGGGCAGCTCGGGCACGCTGGCTTCCGCGGCCGCGGGAAAAAAAGTTTTGTGGTTGTTTTTATTCTTTTTTATTTTTTTTTTTATTTTTTGCACGACGTTGCCGCAGATCAGCGGCACCTCCTCGTGCAGAGTTGGCACGTTTCCATTTATTATTGATTTAGGGAGGTTTGTTTGTGCTTTTTTTTTTTTTTTTTTTCGCCTAACGGGACATCCCCACCACACGCCCAGCACCGCGGTGCTCTCGGCTGCTCTCCCCATCGCGGGGGGCCCCGCACCCCTTCCCCGCTGTGCCCCAGACATCACCCTACAATCGGGACACCCGTTGTCCTCCCCCCGAAAAAAAACTCCACATACATCACAATCGCCGCATTGTCGGGCTACAAAGCCAGACGGGAGCGCTTATGAATTTAAGTTTGGAGAAGGAAAACGTGCGCTGACACAACACGCTCCCTGTTCGCGGGAGCAGCCAGGAAGGGGAAATGAATGGTGGAAGTTAAAGAGCCTTTCATTGCGGAGCGCGCCGCAGCGGGTCCCGCTCGCCGTGCCCCCTGCTCGCCGCCCCCCGAACGCGAGCCTGGCCGGGCACGGCTCTGCCCGGCCCCGGTGACCCAGGATCGGCGGCGGGGCCACACACGATGCCCGGCAGCTCCCCGCAGTCTCCGCGGACGGGACCGGGGGGCCGCAGGGATGGGTTTGTGGGGAGATGCTGCTCTCTGCCGTCCCCCGCTCCAGGGGGATGGGGCCGTGTCCCAGCCACCTTTTGCCGAGGCAGCGTGCTGCTGGACTCCGGCGAGAGCCGGCAAAGCCGTTCCCACCCCTCCCACCCGCGCTGGCCTGGGAGGGGGCGCCGGTGGCCACTCGCCCGACACGACGGCCGCTCGCCCGCTTTGCCCGCGATGCCGGCAGAGCCCGAGCGGCTCTGCCTGACCCCAGGTGATGCGGCTCCCTCTCCCCCATCCCGCCAGGGTTGTTCTCAATGCCCGGGCATCATGCGCCCTTAAAATATAATCTGCCCGGTAACAATCAGCGCGCAGCGGCGAGAGCCCCAGAGCTATTGGCTATGCAAATAGCGGGAGGGGAAGCGGCGCCCCAAAGTCCCCGCTCGCACTTTTAAGGCGGTATTTCCGTGCCCGCCGCCCCCGGCCCACCCTCCGCGCCGGGGGGATGAATGAGAGGCGGCCGCTGCGGGGACCCCGCGGGGCTGCAGCGGCGCCTTCCCCTTCGGGAGCCTCTGCTCTGCCGCAGCCCGGCAGAGAGCTCGCAAAGTTGTCACATTTTGCAAGACGGGCAGCGACTGCCGGCGAAGTGCGAGCAGGGTGGAAGTCACCCTGTGTGGGACATAGCTCCTCTTACCTCCCCCCCCCTCCCCAGCCAACCTTTCTCGCTTGTCCCTCCCCTCCCTCCCTTCCTCCCTCCGCCCTCCCTCCTCCCTTCTTCCTCCGCTGCGTTTCCTAGAAAGTTGTATCGGTGTGGCCGTGCAGCGCTAGGACGGTTCGCCCGCTCGAACCGCGGGTGTGTGCCGGACGTGGTGGTGGTTGTGGCGGAGATTTCACCCCGGAGACGCCGCGGAACCCCCACCCCTCAAGGGTCTTTTTTGGGAGGTTTGCTGGTAGCGGGGAGTGCTGTCCCCCTCCGGCTGCAGGGTTAAGGGGGTGCCGGAGCAGGGAGAGCGAGAGACATGGATCTGGCAGCCTGCTGTGCCAGGACATTTCATACTTCGCCCCCATCGTTTGGGTGGGCACCGAGGGGAGCCCGCAGTTCCTCGCAATAAGAAAAGGAGAGGGGAAATTGATCGGGACGGGCTCTCTCAGAAGGCAAGTGTGGAGCGGTTTTAATTTGGTTGCTGGAAGGAAGCAAAAGAGAAGCTGTCATTTGTGTCTGTGTGTCCCTATACGAGGGCCTCCTGGTTCCTTGTTAGCTTATAGAGAGGGGGAAAAAAAAAAAAAAAAGCGTTTGATGTTACGTCTGACCAGCTGCTGTTCTCCATAATAACAAGAGAGAGAACTGCCTGCCCTGGCGAGTTGCGTCACTTCGCTTCAACTTTAGGCTAGAAATCAAGAGAGGGAGAGACAAGTTTCAAGGGAGGCAGGAGCGAGCTGGAAAGCCCTGCCGTCTTCCTCCCACCCACCTACCCCTCCTCCTTTACCCTTCTCCTTTCTCCACCCCCTTCCCCCCTCCCAAAAAAAAAAAAAAAAAAAAAAAAAAAAGGAAAAAAAAAAAAGGAAAAACCTTTCCCATCAGAGAAAGAGGGAGATCTCTTTGGAAACATGGAGCTGCTGTGCTGCGAGGTGGATCCCATGAGGAGAGCTCTGCCTGACCCGAACTTGCTCTACGACGACCGCGTTTTGCACAACTTACTAACCATAGAGGAAAGGTATCTGCCCCAATGCTCCTACTTCAAGTGCGTCCAGAAGGACATCCAGCCCTTCATGAGGAGGATGGTGGCCACTTGGATGCTGGAGGTTCGTACACCCCGGCCCCTCTGCCCCTGGTCACCGGGTGGCGTCTCCTTGTCGCTGCCCCTCCGGTGGGGAAGGGGCGCGGGGGACACCGGCAGCCCGCGGGGGAATCGCCCTTTCCGGGGGGCTCGGGGTGCAGGAGGGGGGGAAGCGCGGCGTGTCGGATGGGGGGGGGGGGAGAGAGAGTGAGAGAGAGAGTTGTAAAAGTCATTGCAATTAAAAGCGAAGAAAATCCGCCTCCGGGAGCGCCTGCGATTGAGGCATTCCTGGGAAAAGGCAGCAGCGCCCGGGGCAGGGCGAGGATCGGGGGGCGCCCGGTGCTCCCCGCGTTCTGCCCGGCCGGGGTTCCGTGGTTCCGTGCCCACGTATGCAGCGGGGAGGACGTGCCTGCTCCTCGCCATGTTGCGCTGCATGCGGGCTCTGCTCGCAGCCGCCCAGCCCGGCTGCCCCCGCTCCTCCCCGGGGGGCTCGGCGGTGCCCCCCGCCCCCGCTGAACGGGACCCCCGGTGTGCCGGGGCCGTGGGGCGAGCGCCGAGCCCCCCTGTTCGCCCCGGGGCTCCCGGCGCGGCGGCAGCGGGCCCGCAGCCCCGCCGGCTCGCCTGCCTTGCGCTGGCCCCCACCAGCCATCCTTTGCCCCTTCGCATCTCCTTTGGGGGGGACCTTTGCCGAGCCAAACCCCGCGGGTTGGAAAGCACAGACTCCCCGCTTGGTTTTCATGTGCGATTTGTGCTTTTTTCTCCGCGGCTCCGATTTTTGGTAAATTTTTAAAAAGAATTTTGCTGCTCGCTGCCTGCTAAAAGGATCCAGGCGGCTCGGGCGCTCTCTCCACCCCACCTCGCCCTCGCTATGTCTCCCGTCCTTCCCCCCCAACGCGGGATTGGGGGCGCAGGGCCGGGGGACACCCGGCGGGGGAATTTTTACAATTGTCGGAAACGATAGGGGATCGTCCCGGGATGCCACCAGCCCCAAAACCGGGACCGCCGGGGAAGTTTTGATATTTTTTATCGATTTTTTGAAAATATGACGAAATAAAAAAAAGAAAAATTGGGTCGCAAAAAAAAAAAAAAAAAAAAAAAAAAAAAAAAAAAAAAAAAAAGTCTGAGGCTGCTCGCTTGCTGCTGGATGGGGCTTTTCGGCTCTCCCACACAGTGTCTTGAATTCATTTCTTACTGAATGAACTAAAGGAATGTGAAAGCCGATTGACAGCCTTCCCAGCCTCTCCACAGATCTCCCCCTCCCCCAAAATTTAGCTCCCCGGGAAACAAAAATAGGAGCAAAAGCAAGGGAAGTAGCGGTCTGTTAGGTGGGTTCACTCATTTATTTATTTTTTCCTTGTCTCTTTCTCTCTTCCCATCCCCGTCTTCCCCCGACCGCCCGTCGTTCCCTCCCCACGCTGCTCCCTTGCAGGTCTGCGAAGAGCAGAAGTGCGAAGAAGAAGTTTTCCCTCTGGCCATGAATTACTTGGACAGATTCTTAGCTGTGGTGCCCACTCGGAAGTGCCATCTGCAGCTGCTGGGGGCGGTGTGCATGTTCCTGGCCTCCAAGCTGAAAGAGACAATCCCCCTCACAGCCGAGAAGCTGTGCATATACACGGACAATTCCATCAAACCCCAAGAGCTGCTGGTAAGCAGCCCCGATTCCTCCTTCCTGTGCGGCACAGCACCCAGCACTTCGCCACCCTTGTAGGAAAGCCCACGCTTTTCGGAGCGGCCGCAGAGTCTCGGGGGTCACCGCCGAGGGCGGGGGGACATCCCTGTCCTCGCCTGGCAGTGCCATGCGCACGGCGCGCCTGTCCGGGCACGGCGCTGCTGCCGGCGGTTCTGGGGCCAGGGGTGGCCGGTCCCCGCCGTGTCCCCGCCGTGTCCCCGCCGTGTCCCCGCCGTGTCCCGCTGTCCCCACGGGGGGACCTCGCCGGGCGCACGTGCACGGGCGGGCGGCGCGGCGGCGCCACCTGGCGGCAGACACGCGGCGGTGCCGGCACCGGGGGGGATCCCGGGATGTTCGGGGGGGAACCGGGATGTTCGAGGGGATCCAAGATGCTCAGGGGACCCCGGGATGCCCGAGGGGACTCCAGGATGGTCAGCCATGCCTGGACACCAACTGATGCCCAGGGAGCTCCACCTGAACACTTTAAAGGATTTCTTCACGATGCAGTGATCAAACACTGAATAGATTGTCTGGATTGTAAGTGATGTGTATGTACATCATGATGTGGAGCGCTGAACATACACCAGGACCCCTTGGTGACATGGATGCTAGGTCAGAGAGATGGCTGCAACCATCTGAGTTGCAGGAGAATTTTTCTTATGAATCACTGGGAATTCCCCCTGGGGAGGGGTTGTGGTTGATAGCTCATGCTTCGAGTGAATTAAAGAGCCTTTCCCTCAAACTCTGCCTGGCTGTCAGGGCCACGAGGTGTCCTGTTGGTGGCACAGATGGGCAAGGGAAGTGCCATGGCCTCCATGTGCAAATATGCAGTGATGTCCCTGCCTTCTTGTGCCACGTGGATTTAAGCGTGTGTTTAAAGAGCTTCCTTGTATTTGGTCCTCTGGGTTGACTGTTCTCTCTCAAAACCTGTCACATCAGTAATGCTGAGAAGAGCAGGCCTGAGTTCACACAGTCACCCTTATGTTCCAACATTTTGCAGGTTTCCTTGAGAAATTAAAAAAAACCCATCTGGTTTCTGCAGCCTTTTGCATATATGTGAGATTTTTCAGGCCATGGAGGGCTCTGTCATAATCCAGCAGGAATGTCCTGTAGGAAAGCAACTTGCTGTTCAAGTGGGCATCTATTCAGGGAAACGACAGCAGAAATGGCATTGTGGGGTCCATGTTTATGGTTTCTCAGCAACGCTGGTTGATGTCTCTGTGGCTGCAAAATTAAAGAACATTTTTTTTTTCCCCTGACTTGCCAGCTCTGTGAGCTCAGCTGGGGCTCCCCACCACGTGGGGCTCCATCAGGCATCATCAGGACTCGGGAACCAGCGCATGGAATTTAGTTAATGGCTAATAGCTGATGGATGAGACAAATGCGAGTTGGAAGCCTGAGCTCTGCTGGCTCTGTGGGGCACTGTGAGGTGCCCAGAACCTGTTTAAATGTTGAAGCAGGCAGCCCATGCAGCCCATGGCTGGATCTGGTGCTGTTTGCACATGGAATCCCATTCCAGGGAATGGCGGTAGTTACGTACACGCCCAAGTTTTCCTTTGATTGCAGTGGGAGTTTTGGGCGTGCAAAGAATCTGGGAATGGCTCCTACATGATTTACTGGCAGATAATTTACACAGGCTACTTCTTGGCTGTGTTGTGTGCGTTTCCTTTCTGTAGAGCCTGTCTTGGAGTAGTTTAAGCACCGTCAGATTTATCTGCAGGACCTTTGGAGTGCAGTTTTGGGAGTGAATGCCATCAAGCCAACTTCCCCAGTTTTGAAAAAAGGAATGTATATCTAGGTTATTTTTGTGCATCGCTGTCCCTAGGGCTTTAAATGGCTATAAAATAAGGACTATAGCCATTTAAAAGAAGTTACTAGGAAAGGACCACAGTGACCTTGGCAATGTCTAATTGCAGGCTAAACTTCTGGGTGGGCATTCAGCACTGGATAAAAAAAAAAAAAAAAAAAAAAAAAAAGTAAAACCTTGGCAGGAGCTGCCAGGTCTCATTATTTTCAGTAGAGCCTGACATTTCTGGTGTTCAAAAAAAAAAAAAAAAAAAAAAGAATATAAAGTCAACAACTTCAAAGCAGTAGAGGCGTATGGAAAAAAGGGTCTGAGCAAAACAAATTCAGCAGTGATAAAGTTATAATAGGAAATAAGCAGAGGTTTTTCACAGGCTTGCTTATGGCTTTTCTTCTCTTTTGCTCTCCCTCTGCAGGAATGGGAGCTGGTGGTGCTGGGGAAGTTGAAGTGGAACCTTGCAGCTGTCACCCCCCATGATTTCATTGAACACATCCTAAGGAAGGTGCCTCTCCCTAAAGACAAGTTGCTTTTGATCCGGAAGCATGCACAAACCTTCATCGCCCTTTGTGCCACAGGTAGGCTCAGCTGCTCTGGCAGGGTGTGCTTGGAAGGGCAGATTTCTTCCTGGTGGTTCCATCCTTACATGATGTGGAAAGAGGAGTTAAATCCCATGGGGCTGTTTGCAAAGGCTGCTGTGAGTCAGGCCCCAGTTTTGTAAGGACAGAGTTCTTGCAGTAGTGACCCGCAGTGCAGCTGAGGTGTGTGGTGCTTTTGAAATGAAGTCTGGTAAGGCTGGATTAGACCATCCTGGGTTTCACTTTGCCCCTTCACTGCTTATTTTAGAGGGCCATGGATCAGTTGCAGGGACAGCTCAAAATACAGAAGCTGTTATGGCACATTAACCCAAAATGTATTGAGCTAATGCATTGAATGAATGTGTACATAAACTTTTCATTAACTGAGCTCTGTCCAGATAAAAGGTAAAATTGTGTGTTTTAACATTTATGTGGTACTACTATATCCCTGAAGCACAGGGAATGGCAGTTTAGAAGGTAATTACTTTAAAAAAAAAGATTTTTTCCTAGCTTTACCCCAAGAAAGCAATAAAACTACTGTGTTTCATAGGAAACCATTGCACTCTCTTTTTTCATACAGCTGGACACAGTTTCTGAAGATTTAGATGAGAATAATTCCCTCTGTGGAAGACAGGCCTTTTAATTTTGACCTGTCTGCAAAACACTGGTTTTTGTATGTGTGTTGTTTTGTTGTTTGGGTTTTTCTTCTCTCAGTTACTTTTACAAAATGAGTGTACTCTGAATTTTCATCCAAAGCGTTAATGGTAAGGCTACTTTTTAGGAGCTATACCTGGACTAGATAAACAGCAGGCAGTGTTTTCCAGAGTCATTATTAAGTAGTGGATGGCTCAGTGTTTGAATTCACCAGTTGGACCTACCTAGTCCTTTGTGATAGGAATTGTTCTGCCTGCACATTTGCAGAGGGGAAAGGAAGACTGGGTGCAACTTCTAGGTTTGAATGTCTGCTTTTCTTGGTCTTTAAAGTGTAGTGACTGCTTTTAAAAAGTTGGCCAATTCTTCCTACCTCATTTGATCTTTTTTAGAGATTTGTGTATGGGCTGTGTTTGGGTAATTGACTTTTTGGTTGCCATGATGCTCACTTTCCCTTCTTTTCCTACTGCTGCATCTCAAATTCTGGTCCACAATCCTTTGCCCTTAAAGTTTCCTATATAACCAAATCATTGCAAGACTGTGGGCTGTGAAAGAGTCTCCAAAGTCCACTTCTTTCCACTCCATGAATTCTTTGGTGGTTAGCTCCATGCTCCAGAAGTCCTTTTACTGAGATCCAGAGCAGTGCCCCCTTTCCAGCCCTCAGCCCAGTCATGCTTTTCCCTCATGTGTGTCCCTCATGTGACCTGCCTCTCATGTTATATATCTACAATGCACGAAATGAAGTCCTTTGTGTGGAGTTTAAAGAGGCTACAAACTGAGATTTTCTCTTAAAAGTCAAAGACATAATTGCTGAGTACAGAGCTTCCCAAAAGTGAGGGCACTGTGGTGCTGGCTGGAGATTTTCTTCTTATCCCATTGTCCACAGACCACTGTGTAGTTTTGAGGAGACCCACAAAACTTTTTCATTTTGACAGCAGAGACCTTACCCAGGCACTCAATCCCACATTCCCACTTTACCTGTGAACTGCTACCTCAATTTCCATTGTGGAAATGTTGTTGTTACTACAGAATTTCCCTTTCACTGCCACTCTTTGAAGAAAAACCCCTTCTCATCAGACTTCCTTCCAGATCCAGTTGTCATTTCCTTTTCTTGTCCTGTTTGCTGCAGAGCTCTCATCACCCTCTCTGTTTCTTCTTTTTCCCTCAGAGCTGCTGCTCTCTGCCAGACTGGGTTAAGCCTGGTGTTTCATTTCCCCATTTGCCTCCTTTCAGCAATAGGACCTCCTGACATGTGGCTCCCTCTTCCCTTGCTCCCCATGTGTGTTTTTTGCCTGGGTTTGACTCTGCTATTCCCAGACCTGACCTGGCTCTCTGGCTAATAGCTCTGGTCTGGAGCACAGCAGTGAATCTCTTTCTGTTTCCTGATTCATCTCAGCACAGCTTTCTCTGCATTCAAGTACTTTTCTTCTTTAAAGTATTGTGCAAAATCTGGCATGTTTTGAGCTTTTCTCCCCTTGCCTTAGTTCTTCTTTACCAACTGCTCCATTTAATTTCCCAGCAAAAATGTTTTACCAGAAATTCCCGGGTGTTCCCTGCCTGTACAGAGCTGGCTTTGATGTCAGTCCTGCAGCGTTTAGTGTCAGCAAATGAAGAAGGCAGCAGCCATGAACAGTTACTGAGTCTTGTGCTGGGTGTGTAGTATTACTGTGATACTCATCCCTGCTCTCCTTTCCATCTGAATGTTCCCCAAAAGGAGTTGATATTCTGTTCTTCTGCATATTCCTTTTAGTCATGTTTGGTCACTTTGGCACTCTCTCCGTTTCTCTGCCTTTTTTTTTGAGCCCAGTTCCTGAAGCAAGCTGCATGGATGTAAACCCACAGCCTCTCCCCAGTCCTTGCAGTGATTAATGATTCACATGAGCATGACTGGAACTGGAATGTCTCCCTCTTTGCCCTTGGTCCCATCAGAACATACGGCTGCTGAGCAGGACAGAAGCTTGTGTGTCCTCTGAATTAAGAATTTCCTTTTCCACTGCTCTGCACTCACTAAGGTTTCAGGGGTCTCCTTCTCCATTAGGAGGGCATGGAAGTGGCATTTTCCTCCAGCTCACTATACAGTAAGAGTGCATAGATGGACACTGTGCACTGGCATGGCCTGATCTGTCACCATGTCATTGTTGCTTCATCCCACTGGTGGCTTCCCCGTGCAAGACAAAATCTCCTTCAGAAGGTTTCAAAATTTTCAAGGCACCAAGAGGATGCATTTGGGGTCTTTAAGTGGTGCTTATGACTTCTCTCTTATGAGGAGAGACTGAGAGAGGTGGGCTTGGTTAGTCTGAAGAAGACTGGGAGTGGATCTCATAAATGCATATCAATATCTCAAAGAGGGGGTCAGAGGATGGTGCCAGGCTCTTTTCAGTGATGCCCAGTGACAGGATGGGGAGCACTGGCCATAAACTGAAACAGAAGTTCTACCTCAGCATAAGGAAGAATTTCTGTACATTGAGGGTGGCAGGGTCCTGGAGCCCTGTTCTCTCAGGGGTTGGTCCTTTGCCTGTGCTGAGCTCCAGGCCAGGGCATCACTGCTGGAAGGAGTGGGAGGGGACAGTGGTTGGTTACAGAGGTGTGTGCAGAGCCTGCCAAGCTGCTGCTGGAAAGATAACTGTGCATTATTTCCTTACACTTATTTCAGTGTGCCCATCATTTCTTCCTGCAGCTTGTTCAGTCACAGATGCACAACTGCTTCCTTGTGTTGCACTCTCAGAGGCTGTGCATGCCACAGGTTTGGTTCAGGATGCCCATTTTTTATGTGAGAGCCTGTAAGGGACTGGTTTTTGAGGGAGGGTGGCCTGTGCATGACAGGCTTTCAGAAGGAGGAGCTATAATGGAGACAGTGATCTCAGTGAGGAGCCTTGCAGGATTTTGGTTGAGTGGCAAGCAAAACCTGGAAGCAAAAACCTTTGCAGACTTGCAGAGATGGAAGGCAGCTTGTGTAGAACCCTGGACGTGGTGTTTCTGTGCCTCAGCTGAGTCCTGTGGCAGGTGGGATGTGCCATGGTGGGTCCAGCACCTCAGCCTGGGTCAGCACAGAGGCAGAGAAAGAGCAGAA
Organism: Erithacus rubecula; assembly: GCF_903797595.1. Taxonomy (NCBI): domain Eukaryota; kingdom Metazoa; phylum Chordata; class Aves; order Passeriformes; family Muscicapidae; genus Erithacus; species Erithacus rubecula. Next base: position 4,950,347 of record NC_136686.1, read on the forward strand.
AATGTCAGCTTTAAATCAGTTTCATGCGGTGTGCCAAACCTCTGCCCACTGTTTCTGGGACATTAATCATCTACACTTGAAAGCTGAGAAGGCTTTTTTTAACTTGTGGGCCAAATCCTGCATCCTTCTTCAGACAGAACTTCTGTGGAAGTCAATGGGAGTGTTGTCTGAGCAAAGGCTGCAAGATGAGGTCTGCAACCCTGGTAATGGTCTAAGGATGACCACACAGAATGAGTCCTGTTTGCTCCTCAGCATTCCTGCTGGGCAATTCTACTCTGCGCCCCCTTTTCATCCAGTGTAAGTTGTTGGAGCTTGCAAAGTGTGACACAAGTTTTATTTGAGACCTGTTCTTTGCACAGGGGAAGAAAAAAACCTGCAGAGGCTTCATTATGTAAACGTGTTAAGAAATAAAATACATGTTGCAAAGTGGCAACGTTTGCAGGAGCTTCTTAAAATAATACTTTGCACTAATTTATTGCTAGACAAATGAAGGCTCTGGCTTGTTCCAGGGAGAGGCAGCTCATATCAGTGCATTGAGCTTCCCAGCTAATGGAGCCATAAGAACCAAGGAAGTGCCATCAGCAAATAGTCAGGGCCTTGGGAATGTTCCATGACAAGAGGAGGTGGAAAATGGAGAAAGAGAGCATGTGCTGATACAAGCTAGCATCACTTTGGAGCTGCCAGAGGAGTTGCCCTCCATTCTACCAGCTGCACATCTGACATTTTGGGGTTGAGGCACTAACATTATCCTAATCCTTGGTTAGGAAGGTGTAAAATAAGTGCAAATAATAACCAGTGCAAACAGTTGTTCAGAAGTAGTATTTACCATCAGCTAATGAGCATATTGTTGTGAGTGTTCCTCTGCTTTGCATGGGTTGTTGAGTGTGTTTTCCTGTCTTTTCCTCTCTTGGATGGTTGTGATGAAACATTACCATTTAGGATATTTCAGTTGTATAAAGGCCAAATGCTGCTTGCTTTACTGTAGTCCAGGATCAGAGTTAGATGTCTGCCCTCCCACCTACTCAAAAGATGGAAGCACTTGAAAGTTTTGTTTGCTTTGAAGGGTTGAAGAGTCATCTGGTTTTGCCTTTAAAAGTAGAAATAGTTAATGTGAGGAAAATTTGCAGTGTCTTGGAGAAATACAAGAGCAAGAGAAAAAATGGCCATTGCAAATACAATCAACTGTATTAGAAAGAAAAAAGAGTGCCACACTTACCCTGGAACTGCATTTGGATCAAAGCAGACAAGAATTAAATTCACTACTTCCATTGTTTATCTTAGACTTCTCTTTTAAACTTAGATAGTTAAATATAGATCCATGCTTGTCTTCTTAGTACAGCCATTGGCTGGCTGAAGTCCAAGGTTGGCTGTGACCATTATCTGTGTAATTTTAATGTATCAATACTTGTTTTCCTGATGGAGGTAACACACCTTTTTTCCTCCCTTTTTTCCCCCCATCATGGGAAGAATTACCTTCCTTACAACAGCAGTTTCCAACTCTGTAAAGACAGCAGTTTCCATCTCTGTAAATAAATATCTATCAAATTACAGAGATCAAAACTGGCTGCTGAAAAAAAGCCCAGCCAGCAGCCAGATCAGTACCATGGGTTGTTTTAGTAGGTAGAGTTCCCCCACCTGACTTTGGCACACCGAGCACGTCCAGCACTGTTTGTCAGTGCTCTTCTCCTTCCGACGGTTTTATTTGTTGGCTGCAAGTTAAGGCTTCCCCTTGCAGGACCTCTCTGGGTTCCTTCCTCCAGTTCCCTTCTGCTTTGGACTGACTGTCAGCCTTGCATTTTCCTGGCTTGAAGGTAGTGAAGACCACTGGATTGGGAGGGAGCCAGCAGAACAGCTCAGCCGCAGCGCTTGCAGCCTTGGAACCTCGGCATGGATTACGTGTGCTCCACTGGCAGAAAAACCTCCTCGTGCCCTGCCTGTGTCAGCTCCAGGCTGAAAGTGGGGGGCAGGCTCAGGGTACCCTGAATTTGCTGGATGACTCTGCCTGGCTGGTTCACAGGTGGCTGAGTTTCAAAGGGTGCTGTTTCTTGCACTGCCTTTATTTTTTATTTCCAGCGCTGGAGTCGGTGAGGTTGTGCAGGACTGGTCACTTGTTTTTGAGGCTCTTTGGGAAATAGGTGATATTAAAATGGGGATGGAATGGGATGGTTTCTAGTGTTTATTGCCTGGGAATAGAAAGTAAAACAAGTTTTGCTTTCTAACAATCCAGTGTCTTCCCTTGATGTGTTCATATGCTCAGCTTCTTATAGACCACATGCTGTGGCTCTGCTTCTCTAACTTATAACAAATCTCTTTTGTACTTTTCCTGTGGAATGGCATAATCACAGAACATATTAGGTTGGAAAAAACCTCTGAGATCATCAAGCCCAGTTATAAATCTATAAATCACAACAAAGTTAAAGAGTCAGAGCCATGCTTTAGATGCAGGCTCTGGGTGCGTGTTAACCAAGTTTGCACACAGAAGGATTTAGCCCATAGCCTTGCTTCAGGTGTCCAGGGAGAAGAGCTTTTTATAAAATTTCCTGTTTCATCATCTCCTACAAGAATTTGCATATGTTTTCAGCTCCCATTTTTAGCTTCTCTCTCTGTGCCCCCCACCTTTTTTCTCTGTGCTCCCCCTTTAAATTTTTAAAAAAATTTTTTTAATCTCAGGGAAAATGTTTTGGCCTATTTTGGAGGGGGACAGTTTTACCTGAGTGAAAACTGAGTGAGTATGGCAAGGCTTGTCTTGTCATGGTAGAAGCAGAGATAGAGGTTTATAATTGAAAATAGCATGTAAAAAAGCTTGTTTTGAATTTCTCAATGGAATCTAAGAGACTTGGGGGGGGTGGTTCTGCATCCCCTCAGATATGGTACTTAATACTTATGCTTTCATTGCACCTTGACAAACATTTCACGTAGTTATTGCTTTGCTTGAATATGGAAATATGTTAATTATGGCCTTTATTGCGCTGCCTGCTCTTTTCCTCAGCCTTTTCTATTCAACCCTCTAGGTGGCCCAGCACAATGTGGCTTCTTTTCTTTCAATGAGCTCTTTCCACACTAATAGGGTCCAGGGTGATGTGGAGAACCATGTGCACAAAATTGGTGCACCACCCCCCATTCCTTTGTGGGCATGTCAGGTTAAATTCATATCAGCAGGAGGGTCACTGCCATGATTTTCAATAGCTCGAGATGAGGTGATGACTTCAGACAATGGTGCCACACTCTCCAGTTGGAGACACTTGCCTCACCAGTTGCAGTAGTTAATTAATATGCTAAAAATAGAAGCCAGTGATACAAATCGCTGCCTGTTGTACAACAAAGACTGGGCATGTGTAGCTTTGATAGCCAAGTTTATGGTGCTTGTTATGGAGGGAAGTTAGTTTAGAGCTAGAGGCAATGTAAGACTTTCTGGATGCTGAGCTTTAGTCACTCTGGGCCTCTGGCCATTCGCTGGCTGTCTCATTTGCATTATGAATGACATTAAGGGAGCTAACAAGGTTATTGGGCATAGAAATGTTCGCATGTGACCCCACGTGGAAGCAGACCTACAGCAGTGCTAGCTGGCAGGGACACTGTGCCTCTTTATTCAGCTTCCTAGGAAGAGACAGTTTGTGGGAGTGGATCTGAAATCAGCCACGGGAACACCGGCGCTCGGATAGCGCCGAGCTTGTGATGCGAGACGAGGAATTTCGGAGGGCAGGTGGAGCTCTGTCCTTGGCTCAGCCCATTCTGCCTGCACCACCTTTTTTCCTACATCCTGCCTGAAACTCTGGACAGGGAGAGGAAAATTATGGGTAGTCAGTTGTTACCTGTAGTTCCTGTGCATAAGTGAGAGATGGTTGGTACGTCCAAGACCAAACATGGAAGTTGCTTCCCAGCTTAGAGGTCTGGTTATCCCTTCTGTGTTTATATCAATCCACGTGGGGTAAACAGGAAAATTATTTTGATTATATAATCATTAAGCTGGTAGAAGACCTCAAAGTCATGGACTCCAACTCTAACCCAGCACAACTCCAAGTGCCACATCTGCATGTTTTTTGAACACTTCCAGGGATGGTGACTCCACCACTTGCTTGTGCAGCTGGTCCAATGCCTGACCACGCTGAAGAAATTTTTCCTAATATCCAACCTAAACCTCTTCTGGCATGACTTAGGGCTGTTTCATCTTGTCCTGTCCCTGTTCCCTGGGAGCAGAGCCTGACCCACCCCTGGCTGTCCCCTCCTGCCAGGGAGTTGTGCAGAACCTGAAGGTCCCTCCTCAGCTTCTCTTCCTCCCTCAGCTCCTCCTCATGGAAGTGTAATTCCCCTTCCCTCCCCATGTGCTGAGATCAGCATACTCAGGGCTGTGTCCTGCACTGAGAATTTGGGAGTCAAGGTTCTCCTGTTGTCTCACTCGTTAGTGGGGGGCAATATATTTCATTTCCAAGAATCAGCTTTCCTGTGTACAATGTTATTCTTTTACTATTACAATAGTGCATAAATTATTATTGTTATAATAATGGCAGTCCATATTCTTTACTTCAGCCAGTGGGAATTTGCCCTTCAAAAGTGTCTGTCAGAGTGTGATGTCTGGTAGGAGGCAGTTGCAGTGTTGGCCTTGCAGGTGGGAACCTCTTGGTGGCTTTGTGAGACAGAAAAATCCATGTCAGGGTTTCAACTGCTCCTTTTGTCTCCCCACTTCTAACACCACCCCCCTTCTGGTCCATCTGGGTGAATGTTGTGTCCCAAGTGCCATTCTTACTGGACTGTTTCAATCCCAGGGATGTATTCCAGCCTGGAGAAGAACATGCTGTCTCCACAGCTATTGAAGTACGTGCCAGCTCTGAATTTGGGAGGCTGAGAACAGCTCTCCATGTGTCTAAAACCTCAGTGGTTGCACAGACATCAGCAGGGCTACAGAATTTGTGAACAGAGGGGATTTGGGATCTGCAGCTGGGCAGTTCTCTGTAATCTGTTTTTATTGATGGAATGTATTGCTTGTGGTTTATTTCTTATTATATATTACTTTGGTTTACTCTTCCTTCTACTCCAGTTCCTCCATCTGAAAACTGGTAGAAAAAGGTTTGCTAAATACTGAAAATTGGTGGAGAAAGGTTTGTTAATGAGTTACTGTTGAACCAAAGAACTTGCAAACCAAATTTCATTTTAGGAATATATCAAGATGTGGGAGATCTGGTATTTAGCAAGATAAACTAGTGGTGATAAACCAGTGTCTGTGGCAGTATCACAAACCATAAAATTGCCTTATAAATATCACAGGATTTTGTTTTAATTTCTGATTTGACAGATGTGTGAGGAGAAGTTCTGAAGTGTATTTTCAGCTTGTTTATTAAGAAGCAGTAGTAGTAATGACAAGTGTGATCTTTGTTCTTTGATTTCATAGCTATGGGCTGTAAGTGTTCTCACTTCCTAATTGCTAAGGTAGTAAAGATGAACCGTTAATTAAAATCCCTTTCCTGGACAGGTCTTTAAATGCTCGAATTAATTAACTCTTTAAAAATTGACGTGACTAAAAATCTCATTTTGGGCCTTTGTGATACCTTGTTCCAGTTAGTTTTCTGGTTATACAGAGAGGCCTAATGTGACCAAGACCCAAATTTCTGACATAAATTACAGAAAGCCTCCTTCTTCTCTTTCCTTTTCTTTAAAACTAAGGAAAGACTATTAAAAATTGTCCAGGTTTACTTTATGCATCAGTGAGAATAAAAGACTGAGCCGCATTTCCATTTTAATTTGCAGGTCTGTTCCCCCTCCTTTGACTGCTTGTGATGAGCAGTGTGACTAATGAGCTCCATGGGACCAAAAAGAGTGGCACTTTTCCCTTTCTTCTACTTCCCCGGGTTTTATTCTTGGGTGTGGTTTTTTTTATGTTGCTCGCCTCTGATGTTTTGCAGCTTTTCTGGTCTGGGCTTGGACTAATTCCCAGATCTGTTCTTGCAGATTTTAACTTTGCCATGTACCCACCATCAATGATAGCAACTGGAAGTGTGGGAGCAGCCATCTGTGGCCTTCAGCTCGATGATGGGGACAGCCTCACGGACCTCCTGGCCAAGATCACAAACACAGATGTGGTGAGTGTCCCACATTCCTCTTCTCCTTTCACTTCCCAGGGCGTAGTGGGGAGCTGGGTCTGATCCTGAAGCTGAGTGGAGTGAAGGAGGGGGTTGCTTGTGCAGGGAGTGAGCTGCAGGTGTGGGTCCAGCACTTTGGTTTGAGTCCCCAGAGCTCCTTGATCTCCTGGAATTCAGTTTTTATTCAGGCTCAGTAGGGAGAGCCTGTTTTGCTTGCCCAGGAGCCCTGGGTGGTGGGGTGAGCAGGCAGCATTGCCTGGGGTTGTGCTGCTGTTGGTCCTGTGCTTGCAACTTTGAAACTGCACCTCTGGCCCTCCTTCAGGTATCACCTAAGAATTCTTGGCTTGGAGGAAGTCAATAATGAGCTAATTTCAAGGCAGGACATGGGACAGACACAACTCAAGCTGTCCTTAATGTGTGCTAATTTGTTTTTAATTCACAGAGTAAATATGTGGCATTATTGCATCTGTGATAGCATTGTTAAATGAAGATTTGGGATTGTGATTTGGTTAAAAGAAGTAATTAGTCCACTTTACTTAAAAGAGGAAAATTTTGGTATGTTTTTACTAAAATCAAATTGATCGTGATTTTCAAATGCAGTTCTGAGGTTTCCCATTTATTTTAATTCAAATTGGATTTGCACAGAAAAAGGAATATTTCCAATTCAGAGTGCTTGAAGTCTAAACCAAAGAATCACAGAATGGCCTGGGTTAGAAGGGACCTTAAAGATCATCCAGTTCCAACCCCCTGCCATGGGCAGGGACACCTCCCACTATCCCAGTTGCTCAGAGCCCCATCCAGCCTGGCCTTGGACACTGCCAAGGATGGGGCAGCCACAGCTGCTCTGGGCAAACTGTGCCAGGGCCTCACCACCCACACAGGGAACAGTTTCTTCCTCATATCCCATCTAAACCTGCTCTCTGTCACTTTGGAGCCATTCCCCCTTGTCCTGTATTTTTGGGAGGAATATTTTTCTAGGTCTTTTCTCTGTGAATTTTGTATTGTGAAAATACAAAAGGGCCCAGGACTGGAAGCTTTCATGCCATATGATAAAACTTTAGAGAGAGAGAGAAGCAGCTGAAAATGGGGTCTCAGAGAAGCATGGGGCAGGCTTAGCAATAGGTAGTAATACCAGCCTCATGTGTAAAATGTATTGTTGGAAAAAATGTACTGTCTGGATTGTGTAAGAGCTGGCCCAAGGCTGTGCTAATAAAGAGTAAAGACTATTGTAATGCATTTTACACTGGAACTTAATTAAAGTTGAATGAAGAGCTTCAGTTCTCTCACTTCCGAATTTCTGATGCCTGAGAGCTGTTCCTGCAGTGGCACAATTTAATTCATTGTCACTGTGTGAATGATTTTGTTTTCCAGTGGGGGATTAGGGAAGAGGGAGAAATGAGAGTTGCTGGGCTTTAGGACCATCATGCAGAAGAAAAGTGGGGAAGTCACAGAAATGAGCAGTTCTGCAGAGGAAAACCTTCTGGTGGCCCCCTGTGCCTCGTGGTAGCCCACAGGAACCATCAGGCAGCTGGGGAAGAGTTCTTCCCAGCCAGAGGGTGCCAGGGCTTCTGCTTTTTTTTTTTTTTTTTTTTTTTTTTTTTTTTTTTTTTTTTTTTTTGTTTTGGAGTGTGTGATTGCTTAGCATGGAAACAGATGATAGGACTTTCCCACTGGCTTTTCAAAAAATGTCACTGTCTGAGGTGAAGCATGAAAAATCTCAGCTTCAAAGCTGCAAGCAGATGAAAAGAAAAAATGGTAATGAAACCCTGATGCAACTTAAGTGCAGAGAGCTTTTCTGAACTTTCAGTGTTTTATAATGATAATTTAAGGGTGCAGTCTATTTGCTGGGAAATGACAGCATTTAACCAGGAGGCTGAAATCAATGGTGTTATTTTAGATTCACATTAGTGTAACTGAAACTGGAGTTTGGCATTTGCAACTAAAATGAATGCTTTTAATGGATGCTTCATTAAGAATTAGACCAAAAATACGTTATTAATAAACAATATGTAATTCAGAGCCCAGCTGTTGGATAAGCCAGCACGAGTGTCTCTGTCAAAAACACATTGGTGTTGGATATCCTTGTATGAATCCAGAGCAGTGCCCCAGACCTGATGGGATTCCACTGTCATTTTAGGGATAACCAGTTATTTCTGGCAAATAGCTGCCCTGGGTTGTTTGGTGAGGGCTGAATTTCAGGCTGGAGAAAGTGTGACAACAGGGTCAGGCAAACCCTGGTTTCATTACTCCTTCCACTGACCAAAATGAACAGCAGGGAGCTGCTCTTGGAGAAGCTCAGCAGCCTGAAGGGTAGTGAAAGTAGCTCTGCATGGTACATCTGAACTTCTCTGGTTGTTACTGTCCCTTAGAGTCACAGAGAGCTAATTCCACACAACTGAGGGACAGGATTCTCCCCTTCTACTCAGAGCAGGTCACAGAATTGACAAAGGGAACTGGAGCAGCTCCCCTGTGGAGACAGGACAGGAGAGTTGGGGCTATTCAGCTTGGAAAACAGAAAGTTATGTGGAGACCTCAGAGCACCTTCCAGCATCTTAATGGGTTACAGGAAAGCAGGAGAGGGACTTTTCATCAGGAACTGTAGTAACAGGACAAGGGAGAATGGGTTCAAACTGAAAAGGGAGTAGGTTTAGATTGGATATTGGGAAGAAATTAGGAATTAGAATTAGGATTAGGATTAGAATTAGAGTTAGAATTAGAGTTAGAGAGGGTGGTGAGGCCCTGGCACAGGTTTCCCAGAGAAACTGTCTGCCCCATCCTTGGAGATGTTCAAAGCCAGGTTAGGTAAGACTCTGAGCAACCTGGTCTAGAGCAAAGTGTCCCTGCTCATAGCAGAGGGGTGGAACAAGATTGCCTTTAAGGTCTCTTTGAACCCAAACCATTCTGTGCCTCTGATTCTAACTTCACACAGCTCTGCAGGATGGGGATTGCATGTTCCAGCCTGTGCTCCTGCCAGGGGCTGGGAACATTTCCTTTGTGGTTGCTTGAAGAGGAGAGGCTGGTGAGCGAAGAGTTAACAGACCTACTGGCAGGAAGCTGCAGAGCTCCCCTGTGCATCTCTTGGTGGGTCATTGCAAAGAAAAAATAAACAGCTCAGGAAGTCAGGAATTCCCATAGCATCCCAGACCAGCACTCCAGTGTGAGCAGTATCCTGTCCCTGGTGGAGGCAGCTGCTTTGGAGGAGGATACAAGCATCCCTGCTGTGCACAATTACGGGATGTGAGGAAGTATAGCTGCATGGGTCGGGCACATTTTAAGACCTTGCAATCAATATTCTGCTTTGCTTGAGGCTTTTCTTCGGTAAATCTATTCCCTGACCTCCTGGAAGAGCAGCCATCCAGGTTGCATCTGGATGACACCCGGAGTTGGTCTCCCCAGCATCAGCAGCCAGGGAGAGGTTTTCAGGCAGAGGCAATGCTGGTATGTGGGCAGAAGTCATCCCTGAAAGTCTGTTCCCATATGGTAACTGGTGTGTATTGAGTGGTTTGGAAAATCTAAAGCATATTTAAGGGCCTGAAGTAGAAAAAAAGTAAGGAACCAAGCATTTCTTGAAGGCTTGTCGAAAGAGCTGGCTGTGAGCCCTTAAAAATGTGGAGTGGGACTGTTTTGAAGACTGGATCCATAATAAATGGCATTTAAAATATCTCCACTTACACGTGCCACATATGTCAGTGCAGGGATTTTTTTTATTCCCAAAATCCCTTCATAAAGATCTGCAGATTTCTGCACAGAAACGGAAGTGAAGACCCACCATGCTCAAGAACTGAGAGCTGCAATAAAAAAAAATCATGGAAATCTATCTTGAATGGATCACATTTGAACATTGTCCCTACAGCACATACACCATTTATCCCCTCCTTTGTAGTGCCTAGAGCCTGTGGTTTTGGAAGCAAGAAACAGGACTCGCTGTATCTTATCCTGCCTTATTTGTTGCAGACCGCATTTTGTATGCAAGGAAACAACAGGCAAAATAGCCTCCCAGAGAAAGGAAGAATGAGATAGTTTCCTAAGTTGTCTTTGCCTGAGTTGGCAGCTGCTCCGTTTCATTCAGCTTTTTGTTCCCCAGTGAGCGCTGTGCGTGTGGAGCAACAATGGGGTGATGCAGTGACACCGCGGGCTCATGGCGGAGTTCCGTCGGGTCCATTGACAGGAGCGGCTCCGGAGCAGCTCCCATGGCTCCAGCAGGGAATCCCTGCTCGGCTCCTGCAGCTCTGTAATGCAGGCAGCTCCTCCCAGCTTTTGGAAAACCCCCTTTTGCACTGAACAGTCAGGGTGGTTGTTACAACAGCAAAAATCCTACTCCTTCATGCCTTTCCGTCTTTCCGCTTTTCCACTTTTCCATCTTTCCACCTTTCCACCTTTTCACATCTTCAAAGTATTACCTGGTAGAGATTACCAGAGATCCCAAATCACACTGAGCAAAGAGTATCATGGCATCTGCCCCTGCATATTGCTGGTGTGTTGGCTTTACTCTCTCTTTTCCCAGTTCTGAAAACATTGTTCTCTCCTATTTGCAACGAGAAATACCCGCAGCAGCAACAGGAAACCAGACAAACTGAGTGGTGAAGCAGACAGTGGAACTGAATCTAGAAAAGACACTGTTGAAACTGCTGAAAAGACCAAAAAAATTGCAGAGAAGAATGCCCTGTATTTCAGATTCTTAATCTTAGTCACCTTATTTATTGCATTATTGCAATAATGAGGCAACAGTAAGTGGAAAAACTCTGGCATGAATTAGATTTTGCATTATTTTCTTTATTTGTTTTGTTTTTTGAGTGAAATGTCCTTGTTAGTCTACATGAAGTGTCCTTTTCAAATTACTATTTTCTGTACTTCCAGATGGAAAAAGAGACATAGGCACTTATCTGTGATTGATACTCTTTGTTACAGTAGCAAAAACACACATTCAGGAGGGAAAATATTTCTGTTTTTTAACTGCATCCATTAGATGCGAGATCACTGTAAATACAGTAAATGGATAAGATATTCCCACAGCAGCTTTCCAGGCTCTTGCTTTGGAGAAGGTCAGTGAGGTAAAGGCCAGTGCTCAGCACACAAAGGCCCCACTTTGGGAAGGAATCCCTGTTTATGTCAACAATGAAGCATGTGCTTTGGAGAGGGCTGAATTGGGGCTTAAATGTGAACCAGTGGAGGAATCCAGCCAGCTTTTGTGTGTAGGAGTACAGATGACATGTTCCACACTGGAATTTATGTAAATCCCAACTCTTTAGTGCATGTCTGATTGCTGCTTTCTTGGATGATCCCAGCAGTGCATACATGAACAATGAGTTCTGTCATTTTGGGTATCTCTAGCATCCTTTCTATTTATCAACCCAGACCCTGCACCTAAAAAATACCCTTTTCTGATTTCCCTTTTGCAATTAGTTTTTTTTTTTTTTTTTTTTTTAAAGGAAGAGATTGGGGGCCTTAACACTTATTTGTGAAGTAATTAATATATATGTGGAAAGCTAATCACCCTTTAACACAAAATGCCAGATGGTTTTCTCAGCATTCCCAGCTTTGGGATTTTAGTATTCCCAGTGCAAAGAAAGAGCTTTTGAGTTGAGTTGAGTTGAGTTGAGTTGAGTTGAGTTGAGTTGAGTTGATTGGGAGGCCTTTCCTCATAGCTTGCCAATGAACCATAAATCCCAGTTTAAAAGTAGAAACTGGTGGCCAGTATAGGATATATGGATACCACAGAAGTGTTTTGAAAAGTTCAAGAAAGTGAATTATGTGTAATATTCTGCAGGATTGAAATTGAAATTTTCAATGATTATTGACTTGAATAAGTAATTTATGTCATAGAGCTGCTGATTCCTCCTTCCAGTTATTTTAACTGCCAGCATTTCCATCACAGCCATGAGGCTGCCCCTCATCAGACACAGGAAAGCTTTTTTTCCTTCAAATATATTTCAAGTGTGCTAGTAAAATCACCTAAGGATGAAAGAATTTCAGAATGAACAAAAAAAAAAAAAAAAAAAAAGAAACCCCAAAGTTAATTGCCTTTTTAATTCTCTACATGCTGAAGTAAAAATAAAACTATGGAATGGAAAGTACCAAAACTATTTTAATCATTAAAACTACTAGACCATATAGAAGAATGGGGAAGTTGTTCCATGTGACACACAGTTTAAAAAGTTTTTTATGAAAACAACAAAGGCAAACCCTGCCAGTACTCTGAAGGAATGGCCTAGTCCTTGTATTGCAAAATCTGGGGTCATACTGCAGTGCATTATAGTGTTCTTTCCAGGAAGATTTGTTGAAAATAATGCAACTCATGGGTTTTTTCTTTGATATGTTCTTAAAACTTAAATCTCTGTTGTCAGGGCCATCTAGAGCTTGCAAAATGAAAAGTCCACCAGTAAAATATGTACACATGCAGCAAATCCCCATGAAATTTGGAGGGGTTAAAAATACTGTCATGGGAAGGCCAGGCTGTTTGTCCTGATGGGTTTTTAGTAGTTTTTTGTATTGTGTCCCTTAGCTTTGGATTGACAGAAAGTTCCAGTGATGCACTCATCTATACAAAAAAGCCACTTGCCTTATCGCACTGTGACAGCTGGGCTGATAAAATACTTGAAATTAGGATTTTTTTTCTTTTCACCTGAGAGATTTAACATCCAAGGAGTTTTAGTATGCAAATAGCAACACTTTTTTGGAAAACTGTTCCATGCTGAGTGCAGTGTGCTGATAATTTTTACTGTAAGCTTCTTTGTTTTAAAGAATTTGGTGGTTTTAAATTCAAAACCTAAGTGTAGACCAGAGAAAGAATACAAAGTGGCTTGTGTATTCTCATATGAAATAAAACCCATGTGACAATTCCAGTCGAGGTCACTTTATAGATTTTGTGTTTAGAATGAAGACACCAGAAATGACCCATTTCTCCATGGGTTTACCTGAAATGAGTCATCATGCTGCTCATCAGAAGTCTATAAAGTGATGGTGTAAATGACCTTACATGAGGGTGTTTAGGAACAGACAAAGCTGCCTCCAAATGCTGGAGCCTCATGTTCTGCATGTCACCACCCTTCCTTCCCCAAGCCTGCCTGCAAGGAAATTGCCTCATTAAGCTTTTCAGACTGAAGCTGCTTTAAAAAAAAAAATCTGGCTTGTTTTCAGAAGGACACAGTTCTTTCAAACTGTGGTTTAAAAGAAGAGGTTCTTACACCCAAAAAAAGCACATTATGAGTGTCATCTGTTAGAAGAGTCTCCAAACTGGAGCCCCCACAATTGAAAATGCCTCGATCCATACAGTGATTTGTTGCCATTGCCCTCTTACATACAGGTGAATGCTTACAATGGACCTAAAGCCCTCCCTAGCTGATAATGGGGCATTTTCTTTATCTGAGGACAGGATTTTGCAGCCAGCAGCTGCTGGCTGGTAGCCAAGAAAAATGGGTGTTCATTACCCACCTGAGCTAGTTGTGCCCACCATGAACGTCAGCGTCGCCAGCAGAACAGATCCTCTTCAACAGATGTGTTTTTCCCAGTCAGGCTGGGATAACAAATCAGTCCTCCAGTCATGAATATTTCTAACTCTCCCCAATAATCAGGTACTGTGTAGAAAAAGGGATGTGCTGGTCAGAGCCCAACTCCTCAGTGTTGCAGTCACATCCCATAGTGAATAAGAATGAAAACCAGTGGTAATATATATGTTTTTTCCTATTTTCTCCTAATTAGATTTGCATTTTTAATACCTGAATCTAGAAACACATGGCCATAATCTGAATAATCAATTAATCTGTTGTGCCATTTCTTATTATTAAACTCTGGAATGTTCTTTAGAATTCTTATTCAAATGGAATAAAGGCTGCATAGAATATACTCCTTTTTGATGAACTCTTTCTCCATCGACTTATTCTTTCCCACTGACTTGTTCTGAAGAACATCTATTTCTGTATTTATATTTCATGTTTATTGTGAGACTCCTGATGGACAGGCTCCCATATTTATGTTGCTGTACTGTACCCTGCTTTTTCTCTGAATGTTCTGTAGTTTATAATGCAGTGGTCTCTGGGAATTGGTTGTATGTTCAGAAAATGATTAGACATGGCTCTCAGTGCTCTGGTTGTCAAGGTGGTGTTTGCTCAAAGGTTGGACTCAATGATCTCAGAGGTCTTTTCCAACCTAAATGATTCTACAATTCAGTAATGCAGCTGTGTGTTTGGGGCTTGTGTGAATTTTCACAGATAAACTGACCTTTTTACCTCTGCCTAGGGGACCCAAATGTGTGACAGATAAAACTCAGCCTCAGAGGGCCATGATTGTTCAGAGACCTGAAAACTTCTCCAATTTCTCAGCAGTTTGCTTTGTATGAAGTGCATCTGTCTATGTGATCTTGGTACAGCACATAGAGGTTATTTCAGGATAAAATTGCAACTTTTTTTTTGTTATACTTAGGTTCCTGCTCAAGAAGACCACATGAATCACATAATCATAGAGTCATGGAATGGCTTGGGTTGGAAAGGACCTTAAGGTTCATCCAGTTACAGCCCCCTGCTGTGGGCAGGGACACCTGCCACTATCTCAGGTTGCTCAGAGCCCCATCCAGCCTGGCCTTGGACACTTCCAGGGATGGGGCAGCCACAGCTTCTCTGGGAAACCTGTTGATGAAAGACCAGAAAAATATTAAGATTTAGAGCCTAATAAATACAGCATGAACAGTGTTTAACCCAGGGAGTTTGTACACAGTGTTTACCTCCCAGAATTCAAGGTTGATTCGTGTCAGAGTAGGCAAAAAACAAAACACCTTTATCTTTACTAATAGATAAACTTGCTTTCTTTTTTCTAGGACTGCCTTAAAGCTTGTCAGGAACAGATCGAGGCGGTGCTCGTGAACAGCCTGCAGCAAGTCAGGCAGCAGCAGCAGCAGAGCAATGCCTCCAAGACAGTGGATGAACTGGACCAGGCCAGCACTCCCACAGATGTGAGAGACATCAACCTGTGAGGACATCAGCACGCAAAATCACGCTTGCTCCCCTAGACCCTTTATTTTTGTTATTATTTTTAGAGTGATTTTTTTTTTTAATCTGCTCCCACATAGAACATATTTAAAGCTCTTTTAGTTATAAAGAAAAACAAAAAAAAAAGTACAAAAACTGAATAATGAAAAAAAAAAAGCATTTGGTGCCTGTGATGTTCTACAGAAGGGAATCCCATGATATATTTGGTAATTGCTATTTGATTATGTATCAGTGATATTAAATGCTTATAAAAGCATACAAAGTAGCTAGATCAATGTAAGCCTGCATTTGTGGGAACAAAGTAGAGTATACTTGTCTGTGTATTATGTACTAGTGCATACACCCCTTTTTTAGATTTAAGAAAGGAATCGTGTGTGCGATTTTATGGCTTGACTAGATTGCAAAGCAATAGAATAAGGGGTTTAGGGCAAAGTGGGAAAAGATCCCTGAAGCAATTGAACCATTTTGAATGCAGAAGAGATTTGCTATCTGTCACCTCTGTTATTAGTCAGAAGTGTTTGTTGGATCTCTGTATGTTAGTTTTGTTTACTCTTGCTGTCTGTGGTAGCTGCTACCTAAGAAAGAAGATGCTTTATTTTACCAGCCAGAAGAGCAGGTGTCTTTTGGGCTTTTTTTTTCAGTTGGTTTATTTTCTTTTTTTATTTGTTGTTTTTTTCTGCTTTTCCCCCAACTTCCCCTCTGCCCCTCTTGACTTTTTATCTACTTTTCCTTCTGAAATGGTTCATTCTAAACACAGCAGCATCTTTGGCATGAGGGCAATTCTGTTCACCCAGCCGTGGGCCGAGCCAAAGTTCCCAAGTGTTCACGGTCAGTGGGGGGAATGCACGCATTAATCCCGACCTGTGGGCTGGGCAGACCACCTCCAGCCTTTGGATTGCAAGATGTGGTGGATCATCCAGGAAAAGCATTATATTCCTTTACAGTGCTAATGCTTCATGTCCATGTTAAGGTCTGGCAGCTTCGTAGCTTGGCCACAAAGACATTTAAATGATGCTCTTTCCATCTTCCCTTGTAATAGCCCCTCACTGTGTTAAAGAAGATGAGGTTTGGTTTGTTTCCTCGTCTCTCTTCCCCCCCACTCCCCCCTGCACACTTTTTCAGCATTTCATTAACTTTATTGATCCACAGTGAGCGTTTTTGTAAACCATTTCATTCGAA
The DNA here is from genome assembly GCF_903797595.1 of Erithacus rubecula. Lineage (NCBI taxonomy): Eukaryota > Metazoa > Chordata > Aves > Passeriformes > Muscicapidae > Erithacus > Erithacus rubecula. The sequence goes on from NC_136686.1 coordinate 4,966,581, forward strand.
AAGCACTTTGAAAATTGTTCCTAAGGGATTAAATGAGATGGTTTATGACAATTTTGCCGAGGAAAGAAAAAAAAAATCTGAAAAAAAATAAAAAAAAAAAAGAAAAAAATAAAAGAAAAAAAAAAAAAAGGAAAGAAAGAAGTCACAAAAGCAAGGCTTTGTATAGCTTTTTATAGTCAATATTTTCCAGTATCTGGTGTACTCGGTTAGCTGCGGTGTTGCTGGAAATACCAACACCCGCTTCAGATGACATTCCTGTCATGACATTCCGGATAAAAGCCTGACCATCTGTATTGTTCAGTGTCACAGAAGGATCTTAATACCACCTGCATGTTTATCTATGGACAAGGAAAGAAAATTGCAACAGCCATGGTGGTAAACATCGAGGTGCATGACTTGGAGTTTTATTACAAAGGTGTATTCAGTGTACTTGAATTTATTTTCCTGCTCCACCTGTAACGAAGAGGCATTTAGATGGCAAAGGAGTTGGAGCAACTTTTGGGTTTTTTTTTTATTTTTTGTTTTTTGGGTTTTTTCTTTTGGGGTTTTTTTTTAGTTTTGTTTTTTTTGTTTTGGTTTTTTTTTTTTTTTTTTTGCACAATTGTATTAACAGTTTGCAGATATCCAGTATGAAGCTGTTGGTTGAAATGTTAATGTTTGCATTTTTAACACAAAAATCCAGAAAGAACATGCTACTTTGAAGAATATTATATGTATGGACTCAGCCTGTTTGGCTAGATGAGGGTAGAAAATGGAGTAAGATTCTAAGGTTTTGTTGTTTATTTGGTTTTGGGGGGGTTTTTGGTTTTGTTTTTTTTTTTTTTTTTGCGCTGCTAAGAAGCTATGATTTGTTTCATTCTTATTCACATTAACAGTACTTAGCTGTATTGTTTCACTGAGTGTGCTGCTATTTTATAAACATTTTTATAATATATTATTTTACTGCTTAAATTTCAAATCCTGAAGTAGATGGTTAAGTGGAGATATGATGAGTTCTTTGATTTACTGGAAATGCCCTGTACAGGTTTTTTTTTTTTTTTTCCCCTAATAGCGTGTTCATGATTATTTTTTTTATTTTATTTTATTTTTTCCTTCTTCTTCCTTTTTTTTTAATCTCCTTCCTTCCTGATCACATCCTGCAAAGATGGTATACTTACCTCAGGTTTGCTGGACAAGAAATGGTTCCCATTTTCACAATACCTCACACAGTGACAGTTTGGTTGCCCCGGGACCCGCTGGGGAGAGGTTGCAAGCAGCCGAGGCAGGGCACTGCCTCCTTTTTGGTCTCTGGTATCTTTTTCATAGTGGAAAAAATGCATTGACTCTCCACTGGTGAGCAGGTCTGTCCTCCCCAAAGCTGTTTCTGGGCACAGCCTTGGCCTTTCCTCCCACTTCGATGTTCTGCTTTGGGAGCACCCGGAATTCCATGGCTGTGTCTCTGTCCTGGAGGGAAGAGGTAGCTGATGTTGTTGGAGCAAGACTGTGGAGCCACATGCAGATCAGATCAGATCATTCCTGCTCTGTGGCTTCATGGGGAGCTGTGCCAGGTCCTGATGGTGGGGTGACCTCTCTGAGTGCTGGCACCATGTCCATCACAGTGGTGTGGTTTGCTCCGTGCCATGGGCCAGGTGTAGGCAGGACCTGGGTTTAGGGTGCCTGCCCCTGCTCTTTGTCCAGCCTCCTGCACACCCCAGTCCCACAGTGGCCGTGGGATCACAGGGATGATCCCTGCAGAGGATCACAGGGGTGATCCCACAGTGTCTCCCCTCTGCAGAACTGAAGGGGCAGGGGCTGAGAGCCATCCCTCTGTTTGGCTCCTCTACAGCAGGATGAGGGCGAGCTGTGCTGGAAGGGGCAGCACCATTCAGCATTCCCAATCCCCTGCGGGGTCCTGGTGGGTCTGTGTGTGTCCCCACCAGGCTGAGGAGTGTCCCCGGCTGCGGTGCCATGCTCAGCAAGTGCCAGTCCTCTGGTTACAGTGTACTGTATGTCTGAAGGCTGCAAACCCTTCAACTTGAGCGCTTTCACAGTAGCTTTCAGAATAAAATGACTGCCTCGTACTCTCTTTTAACAGATGTTAAAGGAAGTGTGTTGTTACTGCAAATGAGGTGTGAGATTCTCCTCCCTGAACTGCAGAAATTGTAAACCTCCCATCTGATTGATTTAAAAAGAATAGAAAAGGTCTTGCTAATTCTGCCTTCCCAAGTGCCAAAGGATTGGTACAGTTGCTAAAAGCATTTCTCTCTCAGCTTCCTATTGATGGTACTTTGATGATCTCCTCCTCCTTTGAGTTCCTGTAGTGTAGGAGCACTTCATAATGTATTTATTTGTATTTCCAACATGCTTGTGAAAGAGAAAAATAACCATTAATCCCATGTCAATGTCAATGATTTATGTTTGAGTAATCGGACAGCCCTTAATTACTCAGCAAACCACCTGGCCATTGGATTTTTTCCACTATGTTTATTACCATGTTCTCATGTACCTCAGAAATCACTCTCGGTTGCACAGTTTCTGTTCTCAAACTTTTTTGGGTTTTGTTTAGTTTTTTTTTTTTGTTTGTTTTTTTGTTTTTTTTTCTTTTTTTTTTTTTTGTTTGTTTTTTTTTTTTTTGCTTTATTGAGTGTGATGCCATATCAAGTCAACGTTATTCTCTCACAAATGTGCTCTTTAAGAGGTGTGGATGTTTATGTGGTCAGGGGATGCTAGAAAGTGTGGTAGTAGACATCAGTGTAAACAAAAGTATTTAGAAAGTACACGAGGTTGTTTTTGATGGGTAAGACTCTGATACGGTGTAGTCTTGATTGCCTTTTAAAAGGTCTTTGTTCAGTGTTGTCATTTTTATTAATAACCTATTGTTTTGACTAGTTTAAAGATGGTTCTAAGAAAAGTGTTTTGGCGGGATTAGGGATGCTGTATGGACAATAAACTCACCTTGACCTAAATTTACTTGCCTTGCTTGTATTCCTTTAGTGAATTTGGTTGTATCACTCACTCCACGGTGGTGTTTCCTTGGTGGGATGTGATTCTAAAGCCTCTGATCTGGGTAGATGGTGTTAGCAGGCATATAAAATAAAGGCTGTAGTCACTCTAAAATGTAGTTGCCTTCCCACTGGATAGGCAAACTCTGGCATGTAATCCCATGAGATTCAAGGAGGACAAAGTCCTAAAAAGTGGTAAATTGCAGGATCAAAATATTTTGTGGGAATCAAATTGAGCTGGTGAAAAGCCACATGGAGTGCACATTTTTGCAACAAATTGAAATAAGATTTAAATCTCCACTGAGTTATTTGTTGCACTGGAATGCTACTGCAAAAATCAGATTGTTTTTCTTTCTATAAACCTGGGGAAACCATGAGTCAAAGGAATGGGATTTGTGGTGAGGCCAGTGGGAAGAAATGAGTCCATTGTCCAGAGTTTGCTTCCTCAGCCTGTGGCCAGGAGGGCAGGATGCTCAACCTCTCCCTCTCCCACATCTGCTTGTGGATGCCTGCTGTGAAGTGACCAAGCTTCTGTGTGATGTGTTTGACCTGACCTCTCCTCCACTGCCATCCAGCAAGTCTTCTCCTGAATTTCCAGCCCTTTTTCATCCCTGGGGAGAGCTAAGAGACCCTGAAGAATGAAGAAGGGGCATTTGGGCAGACATAGTGGGAAAACACCATCATAAAGCAAATTACACTGCCAAACCAAAAGAAAAATAAAAGGGGGAAAAAATCCGCAAAATACAAACTTCAAGATAAAATGAAAAGGGAGAAGGAAAAAAACTTAAAAGGGAAAAACAAATGTTGCTAAAATGAAGAAACAGAGGGGCAAAAATAAACAGAAACAAATAGGAAAAATTGAGGAGTGGAAACTCCTAAGGAGTTACTGAGGAGTAGAAACACCTGTGACTGCCCAATGAGTTTGGGTGTTATAAAAGAGTGGGTTAGGTGGCCCTCCCAGTTGGAGTTGGGCTGGGGGTCCAGAGTCTGCTGGTTGTGCTGTGAGGAGGTAAGTGTCAGAGACAGACAAGGTAAGAAGATGTTGTGTGAGGGACAGACAGGGTTAGGTGCCTGGAAAAGGGACAGGTTGGAGTTTAGCCAGTCATGCAGAGGGGAGAGAAGGGGTCAGTGCTGTGTGAAGCTGCCTGTGAAGGGTTAGAGTTGTCAGAAAGTAGTTCACTGAAAGAAGGCATGAAAAGCTTCCTAATAAAGGACTGGTGGTGATGCCAGTCCATCTGAGCATAATTACTGTGACATAATTAATTACTGCTACAGGGAGAACATCAGGTTGGTGCCCTGCTGGGCTCCAGGGGCACTGTGAGGAAGGACATCCCTCAGCAGTAGTGGCATTCAATCAACACCTGCTAGGATTGCAAATTAAGGTGAGTAAAGCTTAAGTGTTTACACTGAGGTAAGAAAAAACACTGAGTTTTGCTGCAACCTGCTAAAAGAGTTGATGCAAAGAAGAAAACAATAAAAGGGAAAATGTCTGTCTCCTTAAATGCCTGTCCTTCTGCGGAAATGATGTGGTGCTAGCTTGGTCTTGCTATTGAGTTTTCTTTATAAATAAACTGAGTTGTTATTTGAGCTCTTGCAAAATGCAACATGCAGAAACTGCAAGAAGAATTAGGCCAGAGCAGTGAAGGAGAGAGGGAAAGGTCAGCAGAGTGGCTGCGTTTGGCTCCTCAGGTTACTCAGGAAGCCTTCTTAGAGCAAAAGCTCTGGTTCATCTGACAGAGGACACACAAGCATCCATGAGGAGCCATAGATTGACCTTTCTGATGAGGGTTTTCAGAACTTGAGCAAAGCTGTAAGTGGGATATAACAGATGAAATCAGCATTGTCATCCAGCACGCTTCAAACAAAAATTTATCTCAATTTTTCCAGCTTCCTCACATTGTCTCTGAGGGGAGAACTCATCATAGTCTGCAGCTTCCTCATGAGGGGAAGAGGAGGGGCAGGGCCTGTGTGACAGGGACAGGACCTAGGGAATGGCTGCAGCTGTGTCAGGACAGGGTTAGGGTGGATATCAGGGAAAGGCTCTTCCCCAGAGGGTGTTGGGCACTGAAGGGAAAGGTCCCAGCCCCAGAGCTCCAGAGGGTTTGGATAATGCTGCCAGACGGGGACGGGGCGGGCGATGCGGGAATGGGGCCGGTGATCCAGGGAAAGCGGGGGCTGCCTGTGGGCACGGCCGCCAGGGGGCGCCCGCGCACCGCGCCCTCCCTCAGAGCGCCCCATCCATCAGTCCCGGGAACCCCGCGCTGGGAAAGGAGCATTCCCGGGGCTCCCACGGCTCGCTCAGAACCAGCTTAAAAACAATTTAAAACATTCCCGAAAGTCGCTTTGCCATGAATGAAATTCTAAGAGCTGTGTTCTCCAGCAGACGAAATTTGAGGCAGCACAATCTCTGTGTGGGATTTGCCAGGGTTGTGCTTCCCTTCAGGCCAGCGCATCCCTCAGAGGAGCGTTACGTAGGCACAGAAGTGCAATGGCACAGAACTGAAGAAATTCAGCCAAGGCTTCTGCTGAGTGTGTTTGTAAGCACAAGGAGCAAGATCAGATCCCAAATGATAAATGAAAAGGGAAACTTAATCTAGTAGGTAAGCCACGAGGCTCTAAGTCAGAAGGCACAGGCTTTCCAAGCCGTTTCCTCACAAAGCCAAGCTGGGAGATTTTAAAGTCCCTCTGGAACTTTGCCTGAAGGGCTGTCACTTTCCAAAAGGACCTGTATGAAAACACGCGCTTACGAGAGATGTTAACAATGTCAGCTCATGTTTGAGTTTTGATCCTCTAAAGCAACTGAGACACAGCAGGAGTTTTATCACGGCAGCAAAACATTTTAGTGTCATTTTTAATGGTGATACAATAGAAAAAGGTCAGAGCTGATTCAGTTGGCACTGGCTTGTTTACAGGTGAGACTGTCACTGTGTCACCCCATGAAAACATCCATCAGTTCTGAAATCTGTGGAGGAGAAGCACTGCAGAACTTTGAGGTTTACTCCATCCTGTGAAAGGAAGATAAAATAGAGATATAAAATAAAATGAGATGCATTAAGTGTTCAATTTTGCATTTGCTTTAAATAGCCATCAAATGAAACAAATTATACTTCAGTCTTCATTTAGAATGTGTTTGGTGTTAAAGTGCAAGCCAGTTTCAAACTGAGATCAGACCTCTGGGCAACCCAGAAGAATTTCTCTGATTTTTAGGTAGCATTTATTCGATCTGGTTGGGAAATTCTGAAGGAAATACACCAACTAATATTTTGTCTGTAAGCCATAAAACTTCAGTTTTTCTGAGGGGAAAAGGATGTGTTCCACTCACTTCTTGTGTTACTTTGTCCATATTACCAGCAGGCAAAATGGTTACTCAGAGAAGCTGCGGCTGCCCCTGGATCCTTGGAAGTGTCCAAACCCAGGCTGGACAGGACTTGGAGCAGCCTGGGACAGCAGAAGATGAACTGGATGATCTTTAAGGTCTCTTCCAAGACAGGACACCCTGTGACTCTGTGGGGTCTGCAGAACAAGATCAGTGTGGTCCCAGCTGGATGTGGATGCTGACACCTCACACTGCTGTGCCTTGGAAACTCCTGCTTTAAACTATTCCTTGGAACTGGCTCACTTTTGCTGATGGCTACTCCGAGGTGTGATTTGGCTGCCCAGACTTAACTGACTGGTGAGTAATGCCCTTTATCCATCTATATATAAATATCAGTGTCCTGAGCAAAGCACTGCTGCCAACCAGTGTTAACTGAGCTGATGTAACCACACTATCACACATTCTGTGTCCTTCGAAGGGGCAAACTCTGTCTGTTGGCAGGTCCCGGTGTGGAGGAGCGCACTCAGTGCAGGGATATGGACATCTGAGACTCTGGCAAGGGAAACCTGGAATTGAGCCAGTAAGGAAACCTGGCCCGACTATGGGTGTGGGGGATATAGCTGGGAAGGGGCTGCGGGTGTCAGTCAAAGTGGCTCCGGGATGCTTAGCCCAGGAAGTTTCCTTAACGCCAGCGTCGTGAGACGCCGCGAAACCCAGTTTTAAGGTGAAAACCTCCTGAATGCAATCGTACATTGAAAATGCGGAACGATTAGGGTGCAGAATTCCAGGTATCAACCTCACACTGCCCACGCCCACCATGAGCCCTGTCCCCAGGCGATTAAATGCCACCAGGGCCGGTGACTCCGCCTGAACGCTGCACAAGCCTTCGGGAGAGGAATTTCTTCCCCATGTCCAACCCAAGTATCCCGCGTGAGGCCGTTCCCTCTCGTCCTGTCGCTTGTGGCGTGGGAGCAGGGCCAGCTGTCCCGTACCATCAGGGAGCCATAAACCCTTCCCAGATCCTCCTTTCCTGCCGGGAGCCGCCTCCGGTGACGCCAGAACGGGACGCCGGGCGGGGGCATGACGTCACGGCGAGGCGCGCGGCGCCGCAGTGCGGGCAGTGGGGCGCGCGCTCACCTGCGCGCATCTGGGCATATCCACCCTCACCTGCGCGCATCTGGACACACCTACACACGGCTGCGGTCACCTGCGCGCACCTGAGCTGCCCGGCGCCATGGTTCGGTTCGGGCTGACGGTCGTGCGGCAGTGAGTACCGCCCGCGCATCCCCGTCGCGGCACGGCACCCTCCTGGGTCGCGGGCAGCGGGAGGGGGAAGCTGTGAACATTTCTCCCGTGAAATGTTAAAGAATTGGTGGTTGGTGACTCGGGTGGAATTCCAGAGGTGACTTTTTCTCCCGCTCTATTGGCAGAGGTCTGTAGCTGACTGGACTAAGTAGCTGCTTCAGCTTCCTGCAGATGTCAGGAGAGAACCCTTTAATTTGTAGGAAAGCTGAGCTTTTTTTGGTCCTTCACTATAAGCCCCAGGGCAGCAGGCGAGGTGGGGATTCTGCCCCTCTGCCCCGCTCTGCTGAGACCCCCCTGCAGGGCTGCACCCAGCCTGGGACAGCACAGGAAGGACAGGGAGCTGCTGGAGCCAGGGGACACCAAGGGATCAGAGGGATGGAGCAGCTCTGCTGGGAGGAAAGGCTGAGGGAACTGGGATTGTTCAGCCTGGAGAGGGGAAGGCTTTGGGGTGACCTCAAAGATGGAGGGAGGCTCTTTGCAAGGGCCTGGGGTGACAGGACAAGGGGGAATGGCTTCACACTGACAGGGGAGGTCTAGATTGGCTGTCAGGTAAAAAAATATTCCCTGTGAGGGTGGGGAGGCCTGGCACAGGTTGCCCAGAGCCCTGGAAGTGTTGAAGACCAGGCTGAATGGGGCTCTGAGCAACCTGGGATACTGTCAGATGTCCCTGCTTGTGGCAGGGGGTTGGAATGAGATGATCTTTAAGGTCTTTCCCAACTCAGATTGTTCCATGAGTCTATGATTTCTTCTGCTCTGACTTCCTAGCCTCTCTTCCCGGTGTGCAGCTCTGCTGCTGCTGCCTTTGATAATCTCTGGAACTGGTTCCCTGTAAAGTTCAGAGAATCAGCTGCCAACACTTGTGCTTGTCAAAAGAGGGCTCCAGAGTCTTCCTGCAGCTGTGTTCTCTCCAACCCGGAGGTGTAGCTGTCACAGATAAATTGTGCTGCATTTATGATAAATTTTAGAAATCAGTTCTCTTACTTTCATTCGAGATGGCTTTGTCTCATGAAAAAACTGGCAGCATGATTGAAAATGGTTTCTTATTGTTATAAAATCTTTGCATGCATCATTTTGAAAGGAGTTTGTGCTGCACTGTCTCATTTTTTACATTCAGGTGCCGCTGTCTCTTGTTGGTATTTAATACAACAGTGTTTTTGAAAATACACTAAAATGATGACAATTTTTTTTGTTGTTTACGATCTCTTTCAGTGGAGAAACAAGATACAACAAAGACAAGATATTGCAAGGTGAGTAAGAGTTATTCTGTTGACTGGTTAGAGATGGGAGTCGTGGTGAAATCCTGTCACCAACTACTCACATGTTATTAAGCAATAACACTGTAAACCTTAGAGGCTTTGTGTGAGTCAGGACATGGCTTTAATAACATTACAGAAGATTTCAAGTCACTCTCCACAGAATGTTAACAGATGCTGATGTGTTTTGTGTTTTAACAAGAGTATTAGAAGAGTTTCCTTTTCTACATGGGGAAGAAAGTGTTGCATGTAGTCAAATAAAATGGTAGCAGCACCTTTAACTAAGGACTCCATAGCACTGTGTTAAATCCCTGTAATATGAAGTTTGGGGAAAGGAGCTGCAGAAGATGGATAAAGATCCTGACATGAAGGAGGCTGTTACTTTGAGAAGGGTGTCTGTTACTTGCAATAAAAACCTGCAGTAGGGCAAGGGAGAATGAAAAGTAAAGGTTGTTTAAAAGCTTGAATTGTTCAATCCCAGCTCTTTCTAGGAAGGCAGTCTTGATTAGACACATTTGGAATTGACTTCACCTTAGTGGCTGCTGGCTTGTACACCCAGAACTGAACACACTGAGCTGCCTGGATGTCTGCTGTAGAAAAATCAAGGGTGGGATTGTATTGAGTAAATGAGCTTTCTACAATACTTCATGTTGTGAAGGAGAATTGTGCTTCCAGATTTCCCTCCCTTTGTGCATTGCTATTTACAGTTCTGGCAACATGGATTTGTACACATAATAAAATGCGTAAAGAATGTTTCCCTACTTTACTTGCTTAGAAATATTGATGATGACTTTTGAATTCTGAGCTCCTTGGGTCAAATGCTGTGTAGTGAGTTCCTCTCCAGTGTGGGGGGAAGCTTCTGTTTGTGAGCCAGCCTCTTCTGTTTTGAGATGTGTAAGGCCTTTACCAGTGCACTGGGGTCAGATGTCTCACATGTCTGAATTGCAGATGAGGTGCTCAAAACTCATGTTCTGGACTTCTGCTGTCCTGTCTTTTGCTGTTGGATTGTGTATTTTCTGAGTGAAAATAATTTATTTTCTTTTTTCTGAATGTGATGGGAATTTCACTCTCTCTGCTCTGGCTTCCTGCAGAGCTAGAATAGGTAAAAGTGGTGGGTATAGCAATCTGTTGCATGTTTGTCCCTCCACCACAGTTCTGGATTCTCTTGTGGACTCTGAGCTGTGGCAGGAGCACACCTGTTCAACTCAGGTTGGATTTCCAAAGTGCTGCTTCTCAAACACTGTCCTAGAGCTCAGTGACCAGTTATTCTCACAGACTTTCTGGCTGCTGCTTTCCAACTGGGTTTGTTCCAGCTTGCATGAGCATTACTGTCAGTGTGTGAAGTGGAGAGGAAGAGACCACAGCAAATTGTTTGCATCTCATTCTCTCAGTGGCATTGTCCTCTTTGTTATTTGCATTTAACAAATCTGTTTATGAAGTTTCAGCTGTGAGATACCTCTTGCAGGAACCTGACCAGTGACCCTTTAAAAATGGTCACGTCTATTAAATGTAGGTCTCTGTTCTATGTTTAAATTTGTCAAAGCTATAGATTGATGTAATTGCCATTGATAATGATCCTTCTGTCTTCCTAGACTTCACTCCTTTTTATCATTAAATTCGTGTGACTGAGTTTAGGGAAGACTAGAGGAACAGTGACTTTTCCTAATGATTTGCTTTACTAATGGAGAAAGCAATAAGGAAATTGCCCAGTCATAAGAAAATCTGACATGCCTGGTCAGCTGCTAAATGGTCTAAAATTTGAATATCTTAATGTTGTGGGGCTTTTATTTTTGTAGGTCAAGGAGTGGATGAGCCACTCTCTGCAACTGGTTTCAGGCAAGCAGATGCTGCTGGTTTATTTCTCAGTAATGTGAAGTTTACCCATGTCTTTTCAAGTGACCTCCTTCGAGCAAAGCAGGTAAGTGCTTCTTGAGGCAACAACTGGCTTCTGGTGTTTATTTGCCAGATTTTGCTGTGGTGACACAAAAATAATGCAGTGACAGAGCTAAAAGCTGCCCCTGGATCCCTGGAAGTGTCCAAGGCCAATCTGGATGAGTCTCTTAGCAACCTGGGATAGTGGAAGCTGTTCCTGCATGTGGCAGGAGGTTGGAATTGGATTATCTCTAAGGTCCCTTCCAACCCAAACTAGTCTAAGATTCCATGATTTGCCATTATTTTATATGGGCGTTGTTCTTGCTGAAGGAGTAATGCAGACTTCAAGATAGCAATAGCTGCCTGAGTCACTTCCTTGGTGTGTGAATGGCAGTGATGATATTTTGAAACATGAAGAGTGCTTTCTAACTTTCATTAGAGTGTCTGTGCAGTGTGTCTGCCTTATGGAAATTGATTTGTTTTTTTTTTTTTTCTTATATTAGAGACAGCCTTTTCCATGAGGAGCACTGAGTATTGCATTCTCCTAATGTGAAAGACCAGGATTTTTATTTTGCATACAGGAATTGTTTTGCCATGTGTTTGACAAGCTATCCACATGTTGGGAAAGCTTTCTCAAAGATGTGTAAAGCTCGTTTCCATGTGTTTGGAACTCCCTTTCTTGGCAGCTGCAGTTCTGTGAAGGGCCTGTTACTACACTGTCACTTCACAGCTCAAGTATGGAAGGAATGTACAAGTTCTGTTGCAAAAGAGGAAATTCCTGCATATAATCATACAAATAACTGTGCTGTGCATGCACACAAGGAAGTGGATTCAATGCTATCTTTATTTCTGCATTATTCTTTGACAGAAGGTTTAAGTTCCAAGGCCAGATTTGTCCTAAACAGTATGTTAAATGTGCCAGTAGTACAACAAGGCTGTTTATTTGTGCCAGAATCCAAGGATCATTTTCAAAATCAGCTATTTAAATGTCAGGTTGATTGGGTGTGGATGTTTGCACAGCCCAAACTGTCTGTGAAGCCAATGCAGCCTTCACACTTGGGTGCTTTTTTGAGCCACGGACATGCTCCTTTGTCACCTGTTCCAGGTGACTCTGCCTGGGCAGGGTGATCTCCAGAGGTCCCTTCCAGCCCTAAGGATTGGCTGTGGCAGCCAGACAGGTGTCGATGTTTTTTCAGTTGGATTAACTGAGCACTTTTGGGGAACACAGCTGTGAGTCTGGCCCATGTGCTACATGAAAAGATTGTGTGAACATGATTGCTCTGTGTTCTACTCAAGAGAAGGTGAGGCTCTTATCCCAGTAAACCCTGCTGCCCACCTCTCACAGGTGCTGTGTTTTTGGCTGTTCTGGACTTTGAATTGGGAAGGAACTGCCAGAACATTGCAGCTTTCCTGTTTTTAAGGCCTGGCCTGGGCCATCTATCCAATTCTGCCAGACTGGTAGCTGAAAAACTTCCTATTTTTTGTTTTGGGTTGTTAGATGCTGCTGATGGGATTCACCTTGGCTGTGGTGGTGTAAGTTGGTGTTTCTGTGCTCTGTCCAGTTGATGTGACTGTATATTCACTTTCTAGACTGCTGCTGGCATTCTAGGGAAAAACAGGTTTTGCAAAGATTTGGAAATCAAGTACGATGCAAGACTGCGAGAGAGAGTAAGTGCCAAAAGAATTTGTTATCAAATATTGAACAATTTGAAAATGTAACTTCCTGCTGATGGCTATCTTGGCTTATTGAATGGTAGATTTAGCAGTGGAGAGTGCTGTTTGATATGTTTTTAATCACTGGAAACTGAACTATGCACATCAGGGGCAATAAATTGTTTGCAGAATGGTGAAGCAGAGCCAAAATTAAGTGAGCAATGTTGCAACTAGGCTGCTTTAATGATTTAAATAAGGTAAGATTTAGTCTTTAAAGGGCAGCACATGATTGTAGCATTTCCTGTTTGAATCTTTTTTTTCACTCCAATTTCAGTTCTTCCCTTGAAATTGGCAAGGCCTTATTATTTACTTTTAATTGTGAAGGTACTTGTGTGGTTTTGTTTCCTTTTTTTAATGTCTTTTTCAAAAAATCTGAAATTAAGTCTGAAGACTTCATAGATCTTTAGAGAAAATAGTGGTTTCTTTCATGTGAGAAATAATTCCCTGTAGCCTTTCTGCAAGCAAGAAGAAAATGGGGTTTAGCCTCATTTGAAGGGCTAGGTACAGAAGCACTTGCACTGTGACTTCAGGCACAAAGACACTTGGATTGTACACTGGGGATGAGTGTCAGTGGAAGAAAAGAATCTCCATGCAAAGACCACACTGCAGGTCATGTTTTGAAAGTTCATGCTGTAAATGAGATGCTGCTCTTAGTGTATTTGTCTACTGAGCATATATATATATATATATCTGCTGTTTAGAAGGATATGTATATTAAGATATTTCCTTGCCCAAAATTGGGATAAACTGTAAAAGGAATCCAAGAAACCAAAGCTGTGAAGAGCTGTTTGCAGCCTCTGGAAGGGGCACAGGAGACCTGACACATTCTGCCAAACCCCCTGCTTCCCTTACAGAAATATGGTGTTGCAGAAGGAAGGCCTTTGGCTGACCTCAAGGCTATGGCAAAGGATGCTGGAGAGCAATGTCCTTCATTCACACCTCCTGGAGGAGAAACACTGGATGAAGTATGGTATTTATTTACTTATTTATTTACTGACTTACCAACACACAGACTTACTTGTGCCCTGCTTTCTAGGTTTTTTTTATCAGTGCAAATGCAGGTATTGGGAGCTTCCTACTGAGAGCTCAGCCCAACCAGAAATATTTTCTAAGTTGAAAAATGCTGCTTGGTCTGATAAGAGTGGCTGCCAGGTGGGGAATCTCTTTATAGCTAAAATATTGGTTTTGAGACTGACTCCTCATGAAGCTCTGGCTCACAGGAGGATGATAGCAATTGCTCTCTGGAGGGCAGAGGAGTTTGCACAGGAGTCAGTAACTGTGGTAGTTTGTATAGATTGGAAAATCAAAACCACTACATTAACTTACATTGGCTTCTGAGCCTTGTCTGTGAGAAATCTTTGTCTTTTAAGTGAATTGGTTACATGTCAGGTTTCTGAAAGGCCAAATCTGTGCTTGTTTCACAACAATCCCTTTGTTCTTCACAACATTCCCTTCTGGCCTTTCCCTGCAGGTGAGAGAGCGTGCGAGGGATTTTTTTCAATTCCTGTGTCAGCTGGCTGTTGAGTTGGAGCAGAAGGGGCACGACAAGCCTGGTGCCCCAGGCAGGAGCTCAGGAACATCTGGAGAACAGTTTCTTTTCCCCTGGGCAAACCACTGCAGTGAGGCAGAGCCCATCTCTGAGAGCAGCGGATCTTCCACCCTATTAGATGCCAATATTTTGGTGGTGAGCCATGGAGCCTACATGAGGAACTGGATTGGCTATTTTGTTTCAGATCTCCACTGTACCTTACCAGCAAATTTAAGCAAGTCTCAGCTGTCTTCTGTCAGTCCCAATACTGGAGTCAGTCATTTCATTATAAAACTTGAAAACGGGAGTTTGTTAAACCCCAAAATCACATGTGTCTGTCTCAACCAAGACTCACACTTAGTGGATGTGGGAGCTGAATGTGTAGCTTCAAAAGTATTTTAAGAGTCTCTCTGGGGCAAAGTGGGATTAGTTCACAATTTTGCTAAGCTTGGGAAAAGTATCTGTAGTAATTACTGGGATTGACTGGAATTGCTGACCCTAAATTGCAAAAAGGAAGACGTGCAACTGCTTGCCATATTAAATACCACAATTTGCATGGTCCTAGTGCCCAGTATAAATTGGCAGTAGCAAAATAAAACAAATATTGTCTGTTATCAGAAACATAATACTTGCAGTCACTTGCATATCTGCTCCTACAGCACATATTTCAAACAACTCCTTTGCATTACTCCATAATTATTTTGGTTAACTCCAAATGAAAGGGTTGAGGAGAGGAGTGGTACCTCAAAGGTGAGCTATATTGTGTTCTTGTTTTATTACAAAATTCTATATTGTAATATGAAACATACATGTTGTCTTAAAATAAATTTTTGAATGCGTAGTAGAACCTAGGAAGGAGCATTGCCCAGTGGGAAAGGTTTGGTGCAGAGCCAGGAGATGTGGCTCTGACACTGAATATCTGTGAGACTCTGGGCAAGTCTCCTTTCCATTTGTAAAGTGGGAATGTTGATAAACCTACCTCACCAGGAGTATTTCCTAAGAAATTGTTCAGGTTGTTGAGATCTCTGTTGAAGAGCACTGTACACAAACACAGAATATTTATTTTTAGCTGTGAGCAGGATAAGGAACCTTGTATGCATGAAGTAATGGTCTCTTTTCTGGAAAAGGAACTTTCTCTCTCGGGTGAGTTGTACTTGACTGGGATCCTTCTGTCAGCTGCAGTCATGGACTTGATTGTATGAATATTTTTGCCTAGAATGAGGCAAGTTTGATTGTTTGGTGATTGTTGGTGTTAACACTGCATTCTTTCCCCACTGGGGTGTTTGTGGCATTACAGTGTGAGGTTATCTGGTTTGTTATTTATAAGATTCACATATTTTTTTCTTCATTTGCATATTTTAAACCTGTTTAAAAAATAAAAAATTAAAGGCTTCTGAATAGAACTCCCATTTCATCTGTATTTCTTTTGAGGTAAAAATCTTCCTTAATATATTGCCCTGGGAAGCTTTGCTCAGATCACATAACTTCCTTTTTTCCTTCCTGGCGTGTTACTGTGAAAAAGACACTTAGGGCTGGTGTTGTTTAAATGTGTCCATAGCTCTTTTTCAGTCATAAAATAATTCCTTCTCAATATACTGAAGGAAATAAGCCTTCACAGGAAGCTAAAATGGGAATATGACTTTTGCATGGACTCCTCAAGCTCTTTATGAAATGCACCTTCCTAGAAAGCTCCTCAATACTAAATTCTTGATCACAGCCAATGAAGATAGAAAAGCTTTAATCATGAATTCTGACAGAGTTAATGGTGGGAGAATGGAGCAGGAGTTTGTTCTGGCTTTGCCTGTCCCTGGTAGAGCCAATTCATTTCAGGCAGGCCACTGGCATAGCAGGGAATTCTCCTGTCAGTGCTTTAAACTGGTGAAACTCCCTGGAACTGCCACATCCTGAATTTTGGCAGCATTCCATCAATTCTTGGAGCCAGACTAACGGAGTTGAAAATGCAAGAGGGTGAATGGAGACATGATGTGTTTTTCTCCCTAAGTCTGTCATTTCAAAGATTTCAAAACACACTAGTGATTGGGTGCTTCTCACTTAAAAAGGTTTCTTTTTCTTTCTTGCCTGCACTCAAGCAGTTAATTAATGTTTTGTTCTTGTTGATGATGCCATAACTTAGGAGAAGATCTACATCATTAAGTGCTCACATAGGGCAAGCAGATATGGTGCCTAACAAAGAAAAATACCAAAGGGTGAAACTGCTCAGGTTTCTAAGCAGCTCCTATCTTGATGTCACATTTTTTCAGTGAAAATGCATCACAATCTCCCAACTCAGACTTTGTAAAGCACACTAAAATGCTGCAAACACATCTTGCAGTGGCCAAGGGAATACAAGCAGTCAAGAGTGTCCTGCAGTTTCCCACATGTGCTTTTTCCCTCAGTATCTACTCTTGACATTGCTGGAGACAGGGCACCAGCCTAGGTGGCTTATAGCCTACTCTAAAATAGTTGCACTTATTATTTCTCCTTTGTCAGATATCAGTTTCTCTCTGCATTAAAAAGTCACTAATTTTGGAAGTTTTTGAAGCTCATTCTAGAAGTTGTTTTCTTTAGGTCTGTGTATAGTACTCCTCCTTTTTTTTCCATCAACACTGAGACTAAATATTTTCTTGGTCAAGTGACTCTTGTGCATTTGTACACTTTATTGGGATCATGGGAAAGGAGAGCTGCAGCAATAGGTGGGTCTATTAAGAATAGCAACAGAACATAAGTATTTGAAGGATTAGTCAGTGGTGGCAATGGATTCTGGTTCCACCAACATCATCTCCTCGTGGGTTTGCCTTTCCTCGAGCAACTGTCGGGCAGAGAGCTCTGGTAGTATCACAGTTTCCTTCCTCTAAAGCCAAGATAATTTCTCTGTTGAAGACTGTTGTCCAGACATAGCCCTGCCTTTGCAAAAGGAAGAGGTTTTCCCCCTTTTTTTCTTTAATTTAGAACAGAATTTAAATCAGATGCATTCTCTATTTGAGCTTTTGGCTGCCTCAGATCTACAGCCCACATGCCTGGACTTAAAATATGTCAGATTTCTCCCAGATGTGTCCTGCTTTTGAGGGCTTTGGCCATGAGCCTCAGGTTTTTGGATCTGTGAGCTGCTTCTCTGGTATCTTATGGATGGCAGAGCCACTGTGGGGGATCTATGTGTGTGTGGTGGCTTCAGTGCCATTCAGGAGGGTCTCCTGTGTGACAGACAGCCCTGGGTTTCTTGGTGTGCTGGGACTCCATGTGGCAGTGGATTACCTACCTGAGTGCCAGAGGGTGGCAGCAGGGCTCCTGAGGGTAAGGCACAGGAGGATACTGGGATAAAATCCAGGAATCTTGAGCAGGCAGTTAATGGTCACCAAAGGACTGCACCTCAGGTCCAGGCAGAACTTGTTTGAGTGTAATAATCTTTCCTTCTGATGCCCAGTTGTGTCATCCAGCCATAGATGAGTGGGAGCAGCAGGGTGGTGCACCAGACTTGACTGTAACAAGTCCTGAATGTATTTTGGAAGAGCTGGCTATTGAATAGTGAATTTACTGAATTTAAAAACTGAGGTAGAAAAAAAGGGCAGGAATCACAGAATTAGCTTTAGAGTTGTGGAATATTCTTAGTTGGAAGGGACCCACAAGAATCATTGAGTTCAGTCCCTGGCCCTGTATGGGGCAGTCCCAGGAATCACACAACTTAATTCTACTTCTCCAAAGTAATTTAAATAATGGTTAATGCAACAAATTCTGAAGGAGAAAGTAATTACAGACAAGAGAGTTAAATGAAACCTGGAATCTAATTAAATGAGTTTTTACCATAAGTAGCTCACAGTAGAATAAATGGGTAGTTCTTTGAAGTAACTAATGTATAGGCAAGGGAAAGGTGAAATACAATCTAGTTAAATTTTAATTGAATGCTTAATTCCACAATGGAAACAATCAGCTCAGCTGCAAAAGATAAATGTTGCTTTGGAGAAAAAAGATGGTGAAGAAGGTATGCAAGGAATTAATGGGCATAGCAGTAGTAATGTCCAAGGTCAAGCACTGGGCTGGAGTAAAGCTTCTATTTAAGTCCATTTGGAAGGCATTTTTTTTGTAATGACTTGAATAAAAATACAGAAATGTGGAAATATTAGTGAGAAGGCATCATCAGTAACTATATGGGGCAGAATAGCATGTAGAGGAGGAAATGATGAACTTTCAATCTTACAACTGCTTGAGTCTTCACAGAATGGGTCAGGCCAGACCCTGACAGTGGCACATGTGGTGCCACCTCCCTGCTCCAGCAGGGCCATCTCAGAACACAGGGTGCAGGATTGTGTCCAGAGGAGTCTGGAATATCCCCTGTGAGGAGACCCTACAGCCTCTCTAGATAACCTCTTCAGTGCTCAGTCACTTCACAGGACAGAAGTTGTGCCTCCTGTCCAGTTGGAACCCCTGGGCTCAGTCCCTGCCTGTTCCTCTGGTGCCATTGCTGGGCCCCCAGAGCAGAGCCTGGGCCCTGCTCTGACCCTCCCTGCAGAGGCTTTTAATTTACCAAGAGTCTTTTATCCTGAGGTCTTTGAGCCAGGTTCACAAATAATTCCCAGCAGGACTGAACTGATAGACCTGTGGTTTTCCATTGCTTGTAAAAGACATTTTCCAATAGAGGTTAAAATCCCTTCATGGTCTGTCTAGACCTACTAAGACACTGTTTTTCTCATCATCTTTCACAGAACTTTTCTATTTGGGATGCACGAAACACCTAGGAAGCTGAAATCTGTGAGGCTGGAAGTCACAGGGCACAGCAGCAGATGTTTTCAAACACTGCTGCTACCATTTATTTGTTCACTCAAGTACTTCTGGAAGGGGGAACTTGAACAGACAAGGCAGAATCCACCATTTGGAGAGAATGGAAAAGTTTATTGGTGCTTTTATAAAAGGAAATGGTCTCTACAATACATTATTATAAATACTTATAAATATTCTGTGGGGTTTAAGACCCACTCAAATAAATAAATAAATACTGTGACATAAATAAGTAATGCTTTCTTACTAGCTGGTGATTGCTAGCATCTCCATTGAAGAATAAATTCTTTTAAGTTTTGATACACAGTTGCCTATAGTTAAAAATACTGTTTTTGATGGAAAATCCACTGGGTATTGAGTCTTAGCTTACTTATCTCATGGCTTCTGATAGAGTGAGGAGCCCTTCTTACTGTTTTCTAGTGTAGGAATATAGAGAATATAGATTAACCCCACCACTATTTCCCATCATAATTGAATGTGGACAGAGCTTTTAATAGTTCCAGTTGTTGTGGGGCAGAGTTGTTGTGTGCCTCAGAGTCCTAGTGAGGAGCTCTGTTGAGTTTCTTACAGTTAATGCAAAATGTAAACTTTGCTGGTGTATTTGAAGTCCACAGCTCTCAAGGAACAAAAGCCAAGAGTAATGGTATAGGAATCAAGTAAAGATATAAAACTAGAACATAAATAAAATCACACCTCTCCACTGTATAGACAGCAAGTTAAAAAGTCTTGCTGTATTTTGAATAAGCAATAAAAAGCACAGCTGTCAGCCTGCCTGCAATTCCCTTAGTTCCTTTGAATCATTCTTTTCCTTCAGAAATTAATCAAAAACCACAATAACTTTAGAAAAAGAAATTCCAAGGGATGGGGCTCTTGAAATAATCCTGATAATTTGGCGTGTCCTGTGCTCCTATTTATTTTTAGGAATGTCTCTATGTAGAAAAACTATTCTAAGAGCACAATCAGGACCTATGACATTTCCAACATAATGAGTTGGATGTGGTAGATAAAGAGATTTTGTGTATATACAAATATGGGAGGGAAAAAAGATTTTTTAAAAAGCTATCAGCAATCCTGCTGCTGTGCTAAATCCAGAAAAAAATTAAATGAAAGCAAGAAGCACAGGGGCTTCTTACTTTGATTTTGTTACACTGATGTTACTCCAGTGGCTTCAGTGAACTTCTTCCTGAGAAAGGGAAAAAGAACAGCATCCAACCTAATGTTTTTTGTATGTTGCTGTGAGAACACTGCAGAGCAGTGTACCACTTCAAATTGTTGTCAGGCTGATAAATACTCTAAATAAACAGAGCATAAGAATTTGTGTTTTGACATGCAAGAAAACCCCTGCAAAATAGAAACCTCAAATCTCTGCCAGAGTGGATTTTGTGCTGCTCATCAGTGTCTTGCATGTGATTTCTTCAAAGTTCATCAAGAATAGCTTTTTCAAAGTCAACTTCCCCAAAGCATAAACCAATCTAGGGAAAAGGTTTTGTCACCCTTAGAGATCTCCTGATTAAAAGTAATTTTACTCCTACAAGTACAAAGTATCTGATACCTGCTCAGAACTACATACCAACATGGATGCTAATTGGATATTCCATTTCTAAATACAAACCTTATTTTCACTCATTAGATGAGTCTTCCTTTTAGTCTAAATGTTAATTATTTGATCCTTATAAAGCTTTTTTTTTTATTATTTTCCCCTGTAGAGTTCAGTATTATGCAAAACAAACCATCCTGTTTAATACACTATTGGTTATTATTAATCCTGGTATTTCTCTCTGAGTTGGAAATATGCAAAACTAATAAACTTTATTTCTATATTGGGATGCTAGAATTTAGTAAATGGAGAACTGTGATAGAGAATCACTTGAGAGGCAGTGAGAATGTCCTCTTTTTTTCAAAACCTCAGCTTGGATTGCTCCTTTTCCACAGGACCCTTTATTGCCATCCTGTTGTCCTGTCAGGTCCTCCAGTTTTCCATGTCTGCTGTTCCTATGATAGCAGAGTTGGCCTTTTTTTGACCCATATGGGTGAAGAGAGAATGAAGCTCCAACTTAAAAGCTAAAAATGACGAATCACAGAATGGGTTGGAAGAGACCTTAAGGCTCATTAACTCCAATGGGACATCCTACACCAGACCAGGCTGCTCAGAGCCCCATCCAAGCTGGCCTTGGACACTTCCAGCTTCTCTGGGCAGCCTGTGCCAGGACCTCCCCTTCCTCACAGAGACCAATTTCTTTCTGATACCCTGTCAGTGTGAAGCCATTGTCCTGTCTCTGCAGTTTCTGATGAAGAGCTCCTCTCCAGCTCCCTTCTAGCCCCTTCAGATACTGGATACATGACACATATGGTAATTTTCATATAATAAAATAAGGTACCGCCTGGCAGTTTGTCTGCTGTGCTTGGACAGGATGGTGCTATGCTGGAATTTTGGATGCTCCAGGTCTCTACATCAGTATCATGACATCAGTTTCCCATTTCATACAAGGGATTTCTTTTTTTTTGTTTGTTTTCCTCATTGATGCAAACCTGGTTCAGACCCCAAAAGGTTTTGGGTTGTGTTATTCTTTTCAAAAATGGATCTTCTTTTCAGTAGAGTTCAAGCTGGAAAAATCCAGCTTGTACTTACAGATGGCAGTTTACTGACTAAACAAGATTTGAAGCTAAGGAATTTTTCCCAATGTCTCCTAGGTTTTTAAGAGGCACTTTGGCATTCAGGCTGAGTGTGACAGACAGCTTCTTTTGCCCCTGTCTTCACCTGGCGAGTGCAGGAGCTGCAGTTATCTGGTGATGTAGAAGCGGGGGCTGGGGTACCTCCTGGCCTCCATCATAGCGTGGGGATCATCAGGGTTCACCACGTCGTTCTGGTTGATCCTCACGGGCTCCCTGGGCATGTGGGGAAAGTCTGCTGGCTGCTGCTGCTGGGAGCCAAACCCCGGCGTCTTCCTCTGCGGCACCAGGATCTGGTGAGGATCTACCGGATCAACGTCTGCGCTCCTGGTGTGTCTGTGGGGCTCGGGCGTGTTGAACCGGAACAGAGGGATCTCATTCCTTCTGGACAAAAACTGGGAGTATGGTGGGGGGTTCACACCGGGGGAGAAGGCTTGTTTAACTCTGCCTAAGCTCACCAAGAAGTGGTGTGTGGGAGATTGGTACACATCGTACCCATTTTCCAGTGTCCTGTGGTTGAACACACAGTCCTCTTGGCTGAAGTAATGCTGAGGGGAAAAAAATAGGACACCTGTGAGCAGAGGAGTCTGGTGAATTACAAACACTGGTTAAAGAGGGAAAGAGGGATGAGATCTTGCAGCAGGTGCTTTTCTTTTTTTTTCTAATCTCCCAGGTCTGTGTCTGACCCAAATGTAGATCAGAGATGCATGTCCATGCTTTCAGCAAAGGAATTCTGATGGTAAACCCTGTTTTCTCCCACCTATGGCTCTGCTACAGATTGGTCACTCACTGGATTCCATTTCATCTTCATTTACTCAGGCAGGATCTCAGATGATTTTTGTCAGCTCTACAACTTAATACAATCAAAGGAGAGAGCAAAGTTTCACCTAAGTGTCAGATCTCTAACACTTCCCCCTCCACCTGCAGCTACACAGGTTTGCCCTGACTGGGGAAATGGGCACCACAGCAGCAGAATGCACTGGCCATTCAGACTCAAGGCTTAGGAAAGGTCACTCACCGAGCCAAATAGGTTTCCTTTCATATCCATACACAGGTAGCGTCCACTCTTGACACCTGTGATTATTACTGAGCCAGCACCCTCAGACTTGATCATCAGGGCACCTGTTCAGAACAACAAAAACATGAAATTCAAGATCCATATCTGCACTGCATTTACAGATCCACAGATGCTCTGTCTGGAAGTGACCTCTGGGAGTCCAAACCAACCTCCCACATGACCTGGAACTGTTGCTCACCCTAAATCAGATTTCTGTGGCTTTGGAAAACTCCCAGGATGGAGGGCATCTTATGTGGCGCTAACCTCCCAAATACATTTTTTTCCCCTCTGAAATCCCAAATCGTGGTCTGAGGACATTGTCCTCAGTTCTGTCATTGCCCACATCCAGGGGAAGTTTGTCCTCTCATCTTTGTGACTACCCTGTGGTATTTTTTCAGTGGTGCCCAGCAATGGCACTAGAAGAACAGGCAGGAACTGATGCCCAGAAAGTTTCACCTGAACGTGAGGCAGAACTGTCCTGTGCAGTGACTGAGCCCTGAACAGATTGTCCAGAGAAGGTGTGGAGTCTTCTCTCTGGGGATATTCCAGAACCATCTGGATACAATCCTGTGCCCTGTGCTCTGGGATGGCCTTGCTGGAGCAGGGAGGTGGGACCAGGTGACCCCCTGTGGTGCCTTCCAACCTCAACCAGTCTGTGATTCTGTGATTACATTGCCCTTAACATCCTTTTTGCTGGACTAAAACCACAACAGATCATGATCAAAGCCCCCTGAAAACCCTGTGCCAGACCAGCTCCACCTTCTACTCATCCAACTGGGGTTGCTGTAGTGCTTCAAGAGCAATGTCACTGGTGCCAGGTAAAGTGGGAATAACAACTTCCCTTGATCTGCTCCTTGCATTTGATTCAGTGTTGCTTTGTCCCAACCTGGAGATCTGTGCACGCTTGGGCCATGTCACCCTGGTGCTGAACTTGGCACTTCCCATTGGCTGGTGGCTCAGTGACAGCAGATCAGACTCTCTCCCTCTCAATACCCCTTTTATAGTCTGAATTCCATCTTTCCTGCTCCACCATTCCAAATCCTGTTATGCTTGTTTCATGGCAGATATGGGAAAACGTGGTATTTTGCTGTCTGTTGTTATCTAAAATCCCACACTGGTTCTTGACAACATATCTAAAACAAGTTTTATAAAATCTTTAAGCATGTAGGAAGAATAACAAGGCAGTGCCAGCATTTCTGAGAGTGTTTCATTATCAATTCCTTAAAAAATCCTTTTTCCTTATTAAGTAAATTATAACTTTAAAAAACATCCTTATTGACTTATGTAAAAGCTTTGTTAATCTTAGATTTTTAACTGAGTGTATAAAATAGATGTAATAGTAATAGTAATAATAGCAATAACAACAGCAACAACAACAACCTGATTTCATGATGCGTAGCTAGTTGCGATTTGAATCCTGCTAAGAGAAAAGTATTTTTGAAATGCCATAAAAGAACCCTAAGTCTTAAAGCCCCTCACATTTATCTACTAACTAAAGAGTTTGGGCCAGTTAATTAGCAAAGGAAGAAGAAAAAACTTTTCTCTGTCAAAGTAGAATAATAAAAAAATATAATAAATTATATAATAAAATAAGTAATAAAATAAACTGTGAAGACACAATTTGAGAACCTTTTAGTGATACTAGGGTGTAGTTTCTTCTCATGAGCCCCAAAGGCTCAACAATTCTTTTATGCCAGTCTGGTCTTTCATAATTTTCCCCTTTTTAACTGACCGTTGCATGCCCATGTTCTGTGCACATTGGAATAAGTTTTAGTAGTTTTCAGCCCTCCACCCCAAAATGCAGAATTTATGGATGCCATCAGTTTTCCACCACTGCTCTGGTGAGTTCCCTCAGTGCACTTTCTTTGGTAGCACCACCAGTGGGAAGTAGCTGTTTGGGGAACATCGTTACCAACTTCTAATAGGAACTTCCACAAGAAATGGGGGTAAAATCATGAAGTGAAGGATAATTCAGGTGGTTTTTCCTTGCAGGGTATTAGAGGAACCATAGGACTTCAGTTGTCCTAGACAAGGAATGAAATTCCCTATCAACTAGATTTCTTTGGAGCGATTTTATTTCTTAAACAAAAGCAGAATTATAATGATGTGTGGTGTCCATCCCATGGCTGCACTCACCTGTCTACCTGCCTAATGAGAAGAGGGGATGTAAAAATGTCATTGTCCCTGCCCTGCTCCCATGGAGCTCCACAGGAAGCCACTTACTGTAGATGGTTTGGTGAGGAGCGCCATCGATGTAGCCATCAGCGTTGATCTGGAGGTGGAAGCTGCTCCTCTCCGTGTCGGTGTAGAGGTGCATCAGGTGGTCTCCATTGCCCCAGCTGGGACTCAGCAGTGGAGAGGAGTTGGGAAAGGCGAGGGAAGCCTTCAGGCTGCAGAGCAGCAGGAGCAGGGAGCTGCAGGGAATGCCCTGGGGAATGGCTCGCCGCTCCATGGTGGGTCAGCGTCTGCTCCTCGCCTCCCCTCGTGCCTGAAGTGTCGCTCCTCAGACAGGATCCCTTCTTCTCTGCAGAGGCTTATAAAGGTCAGCAACATGACATCACACAGGAAAACCTTCTCCACATCCTTGAGTTTTGGCACAGCAACATTTTAAGTGTCCCGAAACCTCAAGGGAAGGATCTCTGGCTAAGGTGTGTGGGGGAAAAATGTAAGGTTTCTAAAGACAGCTCACGAAAGCTAATCATATGTTCAAATGTTATCTACAACCCTGTGACATCTGAAAGCTTCCCACGCCCCTACTGTTGGATCAGGAAGGGCAATCCACTGCACTTGAACTGAAGGGAATGACCCTTCGGACCTGAATTATCTTTCATTTTTGCCAGACGTGTTTATTCAGACGCCCACCTCCCCTCACCGTTTCCAAGCTGCATTCTGATTTAGTGGAAACATCAAATACAGCTAAAATTCTGTTGTAAATGTACCAAAAGTTAATATTAAGTTGTCCTGAACCTGATCCCCCTTCATTATGGTCTGAGTTCCACACCAAGCCTGTTGGGCTGATACTTGTGTCACTCTATTTAAGTGAAGGGAACTTGATGTGAGCAGAGCCTACTTCAAATAAACTGTCCCTTTTATTTCACCTGTTTCCTTCTGAGTCACATAAATAATCTAAAGTTGGCCAAAACCAGCTGAAAATAATCTGTAAAACATTTAAATGCTGTATGCTTGCTCCTGCATTGCACATGTAGTTGGCAGTTTGTAAAAAATGTTTCAGGATACAAGACCTGCTTTCTCAGGTGTCCTGCCAATGTTGTGGGTCTTTACAAATAAATTTTCTGATAAAAAAGGTGGTTCCATTTACTACCTGAAAATGCTGTACTAATGGGACACTGTATGTGGGTGAATCAATGATAGGAGTGATAGGTTCCAAAACCAGACTGTCTTAAGGTTTCTTTCAAAATTTAATATAAACTTCACAAAAGTACCAAACAATAAATAAATTTTTCTTTAATGAAACCTGAGAATTTTAACTGTAGAATGTTAGGTTCAGTTTCAATCTCTAGCTGGACACAGCATGAAAAATTTTTAGTTTCATTACCAAGTTGTGGAGCTGTACCATGAGCATATAATGGATTGATAACATTAATGGATTGATACAGCTGTAACCCACTGCAAAAGTGAATCTGATTTTGGTTTTTTTATTGTTTAAAATTAGAAAAACCTGCCAAATTCTGGTGCCACATCTGTGTAAATCCAGAGACTTGCGTCAGAGTATATTCACCTGTGTAAATGACAGCAATTTTAGCCAAAGTGTATAAGGGTCAGATCTTAAACTGAGCAGGCTGACAAAGCTGGCTGCACTGAAAGACAATTCAGGCCTCAGATTTACTGACAATAACATCTGAAATGCTTTAAATTAAAATGTATCTTGGAAGGGAAGGAATGTTATTTTTTCTTCTCTCTTTTTTTTTTTTTTTTTTTTTTTTTTTTTTTTTTTTTTTTTTTTTTTTTTTAAGAAATATTTCTATTTACTGTTGAAATTATCCACCCATATTTTTATTTTTCACTCTGGTGTTAGAACAAATGTTGGGGTTTTTTGTTTGGTTAGTTGGCTGGTTGTTCTAGTTTTTTTCTTTGTCCTCATGATTAGACTCTTATGGAAATATGGATATTGATACCTCAGTTGCAGAAGTGTCTTACAGAGGCACTGTACCCTCTTGGAATATTCTGCTGTTTTTCTGGTTTGATGTTTCATATTTACCATGACATTTTGCTGTGCTTGCCAGCATGCACTGATCTGATCTTTCTCCAGTGCCTTGGTGGCACAGAACACATTCTCAGATGTTTGAAAAATTTATTCAGCCTCATTTAAACACATGCCAGTTGTGAGCATTTGTTTCTCTTTTTATAATAGTCAGAAAAGCAAAGATTACTTTTACAAGCATAAATTGTTTGGCATTTTCTGAAGTTTCCCACAGGATCAGGAAAACTTCAGGCTTTACTGAATTTTGTTTAATCTGCTGGGTTAAAGTAAATTTATTAAGTCCCTGCTTGTGAGAATGATAACACAAATTCTGCTTTTTCATGGACTTTTTGCTTTAAACCTATAAATACCCAGTACATGTGGTTTGTTGTGGATTTTTGGTTTGGTTTTGTTTTTTTTTTTTTTACAGCCCATGTCTTTTATTTCAGGCTGATCCATTTATTCTTTCTGTGGGTATTTCACTTATCCTCTACCCATTCAGCAGTTGATGGGGTAGCCTGGTGTATGAAAGCTGCTTTACTCCTTCAGCCAAGTCTGTTACAATAGAAGTGATGACAACCTTTCTTGTTTTGCATGCTATACATCAGCAATAACAATATTTCTGCAATTTTTACAACAGGAGTTGCTATTAATTTTTCAGATTTCTATATGGCTCTGTGGTGTTTGATGAATTGAGATGGCTTTTCTCAGTTCTCAGCTAAGAAATTGCTGATAATTAAAAGAAATTACTTGTTGTAGGGAGAAATAAGGAAAAAATGGGACTGAATTTAAAGATCACAAACATTTCACCTTGCCACCTTTTCTACTTCCCACTGCAGGGGTGCTACACAGCCAGTGTCAGATGCCACAGTGATGCAGGGTGCTGCTTAGATGTATCCTGGAAAGGGAGCTGGGAGGCTTTCTGGATGAGCTACCACCTATTATGAATGTCAGGAACCAAGTTAAAGTGAGGAAATCCTCACTTCAGAGCAAAAGATGAAAGGAAAAGATGGATAAGGCAGACCCCAGATTTCAGGATCAAATTTATTCAAGGTAATCACTGAACAACCTGGTCTAGGGGGAAAGCGTGCTGTTGAAACAAGATGGTTTTTGTGGTCCCTTTCAACCCAAATCATTCTGTGATTCTGTGATTGATGCTCCAGCCCCTAGTGAGTCTCACTCCCCTCCCTCCCTGCCATGCCTTTTGTCCCAGGCCTGCTCCTGCTGCCTCCTGCACCTTGCTCCAGAGGGAGCTCAGCTCAGGTTTAGCCAAGTATTCTGGACACTCCCTTGGGCCAGGTGCCTCAGCTGGAACATGGATGACACTCAGGCCTCTCTGCTATCATCATTTAACTGCAAAACTGTACATAGAAGGAACTGAGGGTCACAAGAGCAGATTGAGGTTTGACTTTCCCCCCTTTTGACTGCTTTGAATTTCAGCTTTAGGTTATTTTGCAATCCAAATTTACCACCTCAACTCTGTAAAACCCTCAGCAGCTAAACGTCATCCCTTGAGCTGCTTTCTTTTACTTTTTATCCCCTCAGTCCTGGAGAGGACTCACAAGGCAAAGGCAAGCTTTTTATTTACAGTAGATTGAAATTACTACAAGTGACTTGCAGTTATCTTTTGGAAGGGCTTTGTGGACCATCAGAAATTTGCCAATTTAAAAAAAAAAAGTTTTCTACTCAATCCAATAGATTTGCCTTCCAGAATTCTCCTACGAGTAAAACTACACGTCCCCTCACAGTGCTGGTACCCCTTTCATCACGTAGCAGCACCTGTAGCACTCTTGCCTAATAAAGCATATTGACTTATATGTAAACAGGTGGGTGGCTTGCCCTTTTGCAGCATTCTGTGCCATCTGAGTGCCTGTGCTGGCTTCAGGAAGCCTCTTGCTCTCTGCCGCTCAGCTCACACAGGAGTTTGGGTTGACAGATTCGAAACTACCTCTGCTCTTAATAATTTCCTTTGTGCTGCATCTCTTCAAAAGAGGTCACTGAAATCAGGGGCCTGTCCTTCTGCCTCCCCTTCCTTAAAATCACTGTTACAAGTGTTGCAAGTGGCTCTGGGATGATCACACCCCCAGCACTGGAAGCACAAGGGTGGAGTGCCTCTCCAGCAGTTATTCTAGGAATACTGACGCACTGAGCCAAGGGAATGTACACTGGATGCTGTGTGTGTGTGTGTGTGTGTGTGCAGATGCCTTTGCCACAGCCTTCACCCGGTGTTGTTAAACACATCCTGAGTGACCTTATTTGGAGGCCCCATTCTTGTCACACTGCCCACGACTAAAGAAAACATCCTGGCTCAGCTCACCTACGTGAAAAAGATGAGGTAAGCACAGCCCACTGGGTTTGGGACCACAGCATGTACCAGCAGTTTCTGCAGTGTGCCTGCTCTAATGAACTGAAATGAAGGGCCTCATTCCTCCTCCAGCTGAAATCCTTGGCACAGCTCCCAGGCAAAGCAGAACCAGTCCCTAAAAGGTTTTGTTTTCTCAACAGAGAGTTTCTGTCATTTTAAGGGGTCTGAACTTTCTTAGGTATTGTGGGAGAGAGGATGAGTGCAATTTGTGGTGAGAGCTGCTGATACTCTCAATTAAAAAAAAATAAATCACAGAATGGCTGATTGGAAAGGGTCTTAAAGATATTTTCATTTCAACCTCCTGCCATTGGCAGGGACACCTGCCACTATCCCAGGTTGCTCAGATCCCAATCCAGCCTGGTCTTGGACACTTTCAGGGATGGGGCAGCCACAGCTTTTCTGGGCAACCTGTACCAGGGCCTCACCATCACAGGGAACAATTTCATCCTAGTATCCCATCTAACCCTACACTTCTATCAGTGTGAAGCCATTCCCTGTTTTTCTGTCACTTCACATCCTTGTCAAGAGTCTCTCCCCATCTTTCTTGTAGACTCCTTTCAGGTCTGAAAGGCTGAAAAATGTTCTGGTTTGGTGTTGAGGCTTGGAAGGCCTGAAGTTTGTCTGGATCCTGAAATCTACCCTGTGCACACCCAGTCCTATTGACCTTCCTGCCCAGGCAGTGTGTCTTATCTGAGAAAGTGTCTTCTTTCTCTTGGTGTGCTTACTTCCAGGTGCTAAGGAATCCTGGGGACACAGATACACAGACTCAACTAAAAAGTCACTTCAGTCATCCATCTCCTATTGTAATACACTGCAAGGTACCTAAAAGCAGGCTGATGGTTTTACTTTTGGAAAACTCTTTGGTTTATGTAAAGTTTCCTATTTCCCAATACTGTTACCTCAGCTTGGACTAGAAACATTCAGGAGCCACTTCTGATCTAAGTATTTCTAGGATTCAGTGACATCTGCCACTACATTCATTGACAGTTTCCAATAAACTAAATTGTTATTTTCCCCTTGTTAGGCAGAAGACAAGGATCGATAATAAATTTTGTTGTAACCTAATTTTAAACTTACTCCAATCTCTTGGTTTCACATGTTTCACTCAGATCTGTCTCCTTGAAGAAGAGAGAAAAAAGGCTTAGGTTAAAAACATTAGGAATGGAAAATGAAAAGAGGGAGAGGGGAATGCAGTGAAATAAGAAGACAAAATATGCAGACATCATCATCAGCCAAGGGCACTTCTACTGTGGGACAGTAATAACAGAGCATGTGACTGATATGGTTAGAGCTGCCTCAGTGCAATTGCAGGTCTTGCTCTTTAGCTCTGACACTTATTTTTTGTGGGATGTCTTAGAAACTAAAACTTCATTGTAGAAATATTTGCTCTCTGTCAGTTTTAAGAGTAATTTTTTTTTTTAACACAAAAGCTTAAACAATAAATGAAGAAAGTAATGACTGAACATTGTCCTTGTACTCAGTGTTTCTAATGCTAGGGAAATAGAAAGATTCCCTAAGCCACTGCAAGACCCGTCTATGATTCTGGAGTCCTTTAAAGAAACATGGAGATCAAAGTTTGTAAGGGGCAGGGCAACACAAGTAACAGTGGCTTCATTTTTTCAGCTAAACTCTGTTAGCTCTTCTTTTCTCAGAAGCTGGGTTCTGTTTTCTGAGGTATTTCCACGGCAGGGAGCACAATGAGGAAGATTTATGAGACTGAACAGAAATCTGGCAAAAATATGTCTTGAACTCTGTCCCTGATTCAGGTTTTCCTTCTCAAAATGGCTTTTCAGGTAGATGGGCATTATAATTTATTTTTCTTTTTTTGCAATGCAGACACAATAGTTCTCCATGTTGCTTTCTCAGCTTGCCACGTTGCTGGCAAGGAGGAACTTGAGAGTCACACTGTGCAAAGGTTCATCAGCTGCTGGGACACTGATCCTGCACCTGGGTTCTACTGATCTTTGGCCATTTTCACAGCTGTCACAAGCTGGTGCCATGCCAGGGCTGGTTGGGAAATGCATTTTCTTTCAAATAAGTCAGTCAGGCTGTTCTTGTCATCTTCATTGAAGTTCTGGACTCTCATCAAACTGCTCAGTTCTCCAAAAGCAAAGATTTATTCGCGGACAATTTTTTCAAAACTTAGAAATGCAACTTAATATATTTTTTTAAATTAAAAAAAAATCTTCTCTAGTATCCTTTCCATTATGCCAAATGAACTTTCTTACATGCCAAAGGCTGGTTAGCCCATCTGCCTACCCTGAACATGACTACTATGTCTCTTTGATACTGATATCACTTGACCCTTTGTACCATGGTTGATTCCTCCTGCAGTCTCCACTTTTGGTAGAATGGAAATGTATTCAAGGTACCACCTTCATAACCAATTGATGACCATCTCAGTATGAGCTGATGTGCAGAATGCAAACCAACATAAGAAATGTTATGCACAAGAAATTCCAGTCACCCAGGTCGCCTGTGGACCTGCATGATGATTGTTATAGGGGTGTAGGAAAAAAATCCCAATAGAGATTAGCTTTTTATTTTGAAATCTGCAAGTTTCTCTTCCAAATGTGCAGCACATCTTCAGATTTGCTCAAGATTTACAGAAAGTGGTACCCAGACATACCCTGTACATATCCACTTTCCCACAGTTTCTATTTATGTAGTCATTGCCTTTGCAAAATCATTATCATCATTGAATCATAGAGTGGTTTAGGTTGGAAGGGGCCTCACAGCCCATCTCATTCCAATCCCCTTTCCATGGGCAGGGACACCTGCCACTATCCCAGGTTGCTCAGAGCCCCATCCAGCCTGGCCTGGAACACTGCCAGGGATGGAGCAGCCACAGCTTCTCTGAGCAGCCTGTGCCAGGGCCTCACCACCCTCACAGGGAGCAATTTCTTCCCAATATCCAATCCAAATCTTCTCTCTGTGACTTTGAAGCCATTCCATCTGTGTTTTGACCCTGGGTTAAATGTAAACTCCTTTATCCCTCACTGGATAACTGAGGTAGTTAAAGTGTTCCTGATCTCACTGAGTGACACCTATGCTGATTAGCATAATTCCCTTCTTTGGGTTTTTGCATCATTTTGTTTTATCGCCTTTTCAATAAGCTGGAAGATTTGTGTTGGACCAGTGAGTCCTGAGCTTAGGTCACAGGCAAAGTAACTGCAGGAAAAAAGCAAGGCTCCAGCCACCTGGAATGAATCAGGATGGATCATTTCTCCTTAAAAAAAAGAAGGGAAGGAAGCTCTTCTTCAGAGTGCCCTGAAACAAATGTAATTATAAATTGTGTTGTTTTAGATACCATCCCTAATGATTTCTTGTTTTACATAAGATGGTGTGGTCTTATTGTGTGTGGAGAAGTTATTCCTAGCTGTCAGCTAGGGTTCAGAAAAGAATACAATAAAATTATGAGTTGTAAATAGTTAATTGTGAGGGGAATAAAAATTAATCCTAATCAAGCCATTTTAGTCCACACCCTGTGACAAGAAATAAACAACAATTATATGTGCTCATGAGATCCAGGATTGAATAATATGTTCAAATCTCATGATTCGAGGACACAGCTCGTTCAGCTCATCTGGACTTATTGGCCCCTTGGATTTTGGCCAAACACTTTTCAGCAGCCTATGCCTTCCAAAACAAACATGCTTTTGGACTGAGCTGGATTCAGAGCTTGGCTGGAGAGAAAAAAGAAATCTCTGCTTGTGGCTGCATACTTGGTTGGTTGTTTTTACAATTTTTTTCTCCAATGACAGCTATTTCCTTAGCCAGGACTGCTCACTGCACTTCACTGCAATTCCAGTTTGCTTTACATATATTAAACCTAGAGATGCCCAGTGTTTTATCTTAGCCTGAGTCTCCTCCTCATTTGTCCAGCAGCTGGAAGAGATGGTTACTTCCTCCTTTAATCTTGGGTTCTGACAAGGAAACCAAATGTCCTCTTGGCTTCTGCAAGTCATTGTGATTCCAAACATGGAGCACAATAGTTTGGGCCATTTTTTGAAGGAACAAAGTCACCTGTAGTTAAATGCCTGGAACCTAACTGTCTCCTCCATTGCTCAAATTGATGCAAAGCAGGGTAGCTTCAGCAAAATACCAAAAGTAAAATAAACAACTCCCTCCCCCCCCCCAAAAAAAAGAAAACCAACCCAAACAATGCAGAAAGAGATGTGCAGCTGTTTATTTCCTTCTATGAACCCATCTTTAATTAGATGGCAAATACTTACCTCAGGTTGCTCAGAGCCCCATCCAGCCTGGCCTTGAACACTGCCAGGGATGGGGCAGCCACAGCTTCTCTGGGAAACCTGTGCCAGGGCCTCACCACCCTCACAAGGAACATTTCTTCCCAATATCAAATCAAAACCCTCCTCTCTGTCAGTGTGAAGCCATTGCCCCTTGTTTTGTCACTCCAGGTCCTTGCCAAGAGTCTCTCTCCATCTTTCCTGTGGCTCCCTTCAGGCACTGCAAGGCCACAGTGAGGTCACCCCAAAGCTTCTCCTCTCCAGGCTGAACAATCCCAGTTCCCTCAGCCTTTCCTCCCAGCAGAGCTGCTCCATCCCTCTGATCCCTTGGTGTCCCCTGGCTCCAGCAGCTCCCTGTCCTTCCTGTGCTGTCCCAGGCTGGGTGTAGCCCTGCAGGGGGGTCTCAGCAGACCAGGGAAGAATCCCCTCCTCTGCTGTCCTGGGGTTATAGTGAAGGAGGAAAAAAGCTCAGCATTCCTACAAATTAAAGTGTTTTCTCCTGACAGCTGCAGGAAGTTGGAGCTACTTGCTTCAGTCAGCTACAAAGTTTTGTCAATAGAGTGAGAGAAAAAGTTACCTTTGTTACAGGAGATGGGTAGATGGGATTCTTCCTGATACATCTTCACCTAGCTTTGAAGCTGGTCCTGCACTCATCTAAGAGGTTGGATTCAAGCCCTCCAACAGTCCTTTCCCATCTAAATATCTCCATAGAAACAGAAACATTAATAAGTTTCAAATTACCTGTGAGGAAGCAGAAGATGAGGTAAACTCAGCAAACTGTTTGCTATTCTTCATAGGGGTGTGAGGCTTATCTACCATCTCTTGTCCCCAAAATTCCTGGGAGATTTTTCGTCCTCCAAGCTGAGAGCACAGAGTGGGAAGGGAGCATGGCTCCCATGCCTCCCAGGACACCTGCACACAAAGGTCTACAAACATTTAAAGTGTACCAATACATATTCTGGTTCTAGAAGTGAATAAAAACAACATTTGGAGGAGGAATTTACACAGCGTTTCTGAATCAAGGTAAAAAACCAAATGTTAAGAGGGATTTAGAGTCAAAACACTACCAAAAATGTATAAAATTTTATTTTATGAATACATTAAACTATTGTGCGCAGCACATACATATAAAAATAGAAGCAATTTCACAAACAATTGATTGGACAGTCTTGTGTTTCTTGCAAATTTACAGTCTCAATTGTGAGTCCATATTGAGTCAGAACATGAGGTATATTTTAGTGAAAAAAAGTAATCTGAGAACTTTGGCACCATTTTACTGTGCAAAATAAAATCTTGGAATTGAAATAGTTAGTGAGGTATACAAATATTACTCTGCTTTTCCACTGTGTCTGTGTCTCTGCATGTCTGGGAAAAATACATTTATTTAAGAACATGATTCAGTTCCAGCCAAATGTGCTTTCTAACAGGGGTAAATTAAGTCTTAGAATATTATGGGGTTTGCCTGAGGAAGGAGAAACTGTAAAAATAGACATCAACTCCACAGGAGAATAGCATGTGCAAAATGTGGGCATGACAGGCAGATGTGGAGTGTTCACAGCAAAGCTTTCAAAGGTCATAGCCCATAGCATGACCCCTGTTAATACACATTTCACATGCTTTGAAGTTCCTAATTTGGCCCTGATTTGGGAAATCCCTTTAGTTTCATGAGTTTTCTTTATGTAGTCACATACCCTTCTTTGATTTCAGCTGTGATTTCCATGTTGATCTGGCTGGCATTGAGGTGCAATGAGGAGAAAACAGTGATGTAAAGAGTAACTCAGCAGAGTGACTAATGGGGCTTTCCAAATGCCCACCAAAACTGCATCCAACAGGGACTGCAGTTCTTAAGAACAGTCAGCCTAGCAGGCTGTGACTAAACAGATACATAGAATCACAGAATGACTGAGGTTGGAAAACACCTCCAAGATCATCAAATCCTACCTTTGACAAACCCCCACCTTGTCAACCAGACCAGAGCCACATCCAGTCATCTCCTGAGCACTTCCAGGGATGGTGACTCCACCACCTCTCTGGGAAGCCTGTTCCAATGCCTGACCTCCCCTTCAGTGAAGAAATTCTTCCTGATGTCCAGTCTGAAGCTCCCCTGGCACGGCTTGAGGCTGTTTCCTCTTGTTTTGGCTTCTTGTGACCTGGTCTATGGGTTGTCCTTGCTTGACCAGTGTGTACAGAATGGACCCAGTAGGTTTGATTCCCACCTTTTGTGCCAACTGTCCCAGTGCTTACCAGTCCTGGCAGCAATCACTTTCTCTAGGCTGCCCTGGTTTAAGAGGGTACAGACTTTATCCTGCCATAAGGATGCTGGATTAAGCTGTGATCAGAAACAAACTTGTGTGCCAGCATTTGAACTCTATTTCCTTCTACATCCCTGGACTCTTCCTTTTCAAACTTCACTTCAAAGACAATTAGGAATATAACACCAGGATACAGGTTGCCAGCTAATGTATTTCAGTGCAGCTCTCTGTATCTCTGGGGACTGCAGGTCAATGTACTGCCTGATACCCTCCAAACTTTTCCTTGACCCACTCTCTCCCCCCTCAAAACATCCTGATTTTTCACTTCAAATGCACATTTTTCCAAAGCCAACTGCTGCACACGTTATGGGTGAACATCTTGGCTTCTCTCTGAAAATACTGCAAGACCAGAAAATGAAGGGCAATTCCTTCCAACTTCTTTCCTTCCAAAGTATCCTCCAAAGCATCCCATTCCTGTACTGTGAGCAGCATTCCACTCTTTTTTTCTCTTCATTTAGGCTGTGATTATCACTTACATTTGAACCAGATAAATTAAAGTATAAGTCACACTAGAGATGCTGGAAAACTGTATTTGGTTCACAAAACAATTGCATTGACAGTTTCTCTGGAATGGTGGTGGTGGGTACATCCTTGTGAGTATGTCCTTTGGACCAAATCTTCTGCAGCTATAAACTGATAGTTTTCCTGGGCTGATTTACTCCAGCTGAGGATCTGGCCCTGACAGTGTCTGTCATGCATGTCAGAAGGCTCAAATTCATCACGAATAGACAGCCCCTGCAAATAGAATGGCATGTCAAGGCTGGACATAGCCCCATTTTGGCTGGACGTGGGAGATAATCTTGCACTCAGATATTCACTTCTGCAGCAGCATGGTCCATCTATGCTGAAAATGCTCATGCTCTGACATTGCATTGAATCTAGTTTCAAATTTAGGAGCACGCCACCAATGCAGGAATCCCAAGGCTTCTGGTAACTGACATTTATAGTGACTATTGACTTAGGGCCTCTTAAAATACTCTTTCAAAGGCACAGAGAATGCAGCTTCATTGGTGATCTGGAAAAGGGTTGTCAAAATAGCAAGGCAAGGTTAAGTGCCATTTGTACAGCTTCTAGGAGGGCTTTGAAGAGTGTTTCATACAGCTTGCCATGTTGTCTTTGAAACTGATGCTTTGCAAGTGACAGAAATTGGAATTATGACACAAATTCCTCTGTCCCAACATGGGAAGGTATGCTTGTGTAGCCTCCTTCTTTCTCTGTCCTTCATACCTCAGGGAGGTATGATAGAGAAGAACCAAATATACGTAAGACAGTGAGAATTCAACACAGAGTTTTCTAAAATAACCCTTTGCTGGAAGCTTCCATTAATTTCTCATATTTTCTAAAATGCATCCCATAGAGCAGTTCTAATTATTAGAGATTAACAACATTCAAGCTAAATGAAATAGAGTGCCTTTAAATATTGCTTTTCTTTTATATAAAGGCACCTGGGCATCAGGACACTGGGATGATTGATTCATTAAAAGTATGTAATTACATAGATGCACACTCACACATCCCATGTCTATATATATACAAATATTAATATTAAAGATGTACACATCTATATTGGAAGTACGTCTAAACTAAAATCACAAAATTTCATTCAAAATCTTCAGCTCCAAATCAGTTTTGCATTTGGGACCCCTCTGTGATTTATCCTGTGGCCCTTCCCACAAGAAACTGATTGCAGGTCTTCATTTTGCCATCAGTCCATGTGAGGAGACCCTGGAGAATCCCTTCAGAGACAGAGGGGCTCCAGGAACAGACAGATTGCTTGTGTAGAAACATTTGTGGAATTGGCACCTTAAATGATCAAAACAGGTTGAGGATTTTACAGGACAGGATACAGTCTGTAGAGGGGGGATGCAGGCAGATATTCAGATGGATTGAACTGCCTGAAGCTCTGGTGAAGCAAAATCATCTGGTGATTTGGCCCATGGTATGTAAACAGCTCACTACAAGAGGTTATTATCTGAGGTAAATAATATTTAGTAAATCACCTATGATTGATTAGATGGTTGCCCACAGCCATTCTGCATCTTCCAAAAACTTCCTTTGCACTCAAGATTGCATTTTTCTCTGTACAGCACCAAAGGAGGCGAACAGCCATGTAAAATTTGTACAGAGTAGAAGAGAAGCAGCATTATATTTCATATGCCATGTGATGAATCTAGTACAAATATTTTTATCCAAATATACACATACATATAGAGATTTCTTTTTTTTTTTTTTTTTCAATGACCAGTATAAATACTTTACCTGGAAGATTACTCCCCATGTGCAAAATGAAACCCTTTGTCCTAGGATTTAATCTTCTTTTCCTGGTGCTCATATTCTTGGTAAGAAGTGGGTCACTGTCATGGCAGGAGAAACCTTGTTCCCTCTCTTCACCCTGCCGTGTTTGCTCAGGGCTATGTAAGCACCACGGTGAACGATGGATTCATACGCATTGTAGTTATTGGGCAGCAAGGTTTCCTTGAATTTGCACTCATCTTGGAAAACAGCCTAAGGAACAGCAAGGGTAGGGGTGGGGGTACAAATCAGGTACAATCAATATTCCACCAAGGCCTAGGTCATTTTTCTTCCTTGCATTTTTACACCAGGGCTCGTTGCAGTGTGCAACAGGTGGTGCCGCAGCCACTGCGGCCAACAATAAATCTCCCTCCTCGGTGCTAATTTGGTGTCAGATGAACTCAGATGCCACCTGTCCAGATAATGGACTGTGTATTTCCTGTATTTAATTCATTATAAATCATGGATTTCTTCATTTTATTTGCAAGTAATGATTTCTGTCAGCATCACACACTCTTGCCCAAACAACAGCTCTGCCAGAAGTTCCATCATTTATTAAAAAAATTATATGCTGGCTGTCGAAAGCTTCAGAGCTTTTCCAAACAGCAGTGTCCAGGGACAACTGCTTGCTTGAATAAGAGATTTCATTAGCAATAAATCTTTCCTTTATTAAAGCATCAGTAATATTTAACTGTGCAGCCAGTTCTAAGCTGGGAAAATAGTTTTAATTTCCTCCATGACAAAACATGAAAATCTAAGGAGAGGGAGTTATCTGGGAGAGGAGGTGCAAGGAGAATCAGGAGACAAATGCAAAGGAAATTGAAAGAGAAAGTAGAATAATTCTGCCAGACTTCAAATGTCTGGTACATGAGATGCCACTAATGCAGTTCTATTTGGGCATCTGTGGGCATAAAGCCTGTAAGAGTTTAACTTAGCACATTGTTCTGTGCAAGAGAAATTGCACATCTCTTACAGCTTTTTGGAAGTGTCTTTGAAGACAAACAAAACTGTATTGAAAGTGAGGGGGAAAATCTAAGGGATTTCTGAAGCCAGACCCTGCACTTCTTGAGGAAGACCCAGCTAAGCAAAGCAGTTGGACTTGTGGCACTTTTTAATTGCTTGTGATCACTTGTGATTGAAAGAATATTCCTGAACTGGGACCTTAAATTCTCCTACTGTCATTATGAGTGTGAGAAGGAATCAGTCAGGTTAGTAAATAGCCACAGGGCCCTCACAACATTTGGCATTATTTTAAACAACTGCAATGCTTTTTTGAAATTACAGCTGTTCCCAAGGAAAGGACTCTGCTGTTCCTTTACAAAAGAGATTGATACAACCAGTGCCATTCATTACTTTGAAATGGGCTGATTTTGCCTACTGCCCAGAGACAGCATCTCCCGACAAGCACTTTTTCTGCTGGATGTTGGGACTGGAAATGTGTTGCTAACATCTCAGAGGTTAAACTGCATTTAGATGCCAAATCATCTAGATGAGGATGATGGTGTTTCAGTATGATTTGCATACCATTGTTAATAGTTATTATTATTTTCTCACCCTTTGCAACTGATCTCACAAAACTGATCATTAAAATAACCCCAGCCACACATGCTGACCTTGTAGGGTAGACTTCCTATTTATTCTTGATGGTGTGGTTGTTTTTGGTAGGAGGGAGCATGTGGTCATTATTTTACTAAGGGTAGCTGTTGGAAATAGCTATAATTGTGCCTCTCCTACACACAATGCAATGCAGGATGGAATCAACGGGGCTCAGCTTTGCTACAATGTGTATGCAGCCCTGTGACCTTAGAAGAAGCCATCTAATTAATCTGTGCTATTTGCAGAATATGTTCATTTTCCTAAGGTGTCCCCTGCACAGTCTTACAGGAGAGCTTTAAAATCCCAGCCCTGTAACAGCCACACTGCTCGTTGCATTAAATAGCACTGATGACAGCAGGCTGGGCAGCCTCCCTGTAACACCAGGGCTATTTTCTCTGCTTGTAATCAGAGATTTCCATAAGGAAAATACTGAAACAAACAAAACCAAAACAAACTAAACCCAAACAAACAAAGCAAAACACTAAATCAAAACAAACCACTTCAAAACCTTATTGTTTAAACTGTGAAAAACTTAGTGCACTTTTACTTACCGTCCCATACAACCTGCCCTTGCTGTTCATTGCAATGAAGAGAGCACTTTTCACACCAAGCAGACTTACAACACCTCTTTCTACAGTGGATATTTCAAAGAGACCTGAAAAACATGATGTTTAATAGGAATGTTATCACAGAATATAGAGCTAATAGAAGGCAATTCCGTTTTTTTTTTTTTTTAAACCCTAAAAAACTTGCATATATTCTTTATAAGAATTATCTCCCTAATGCAGCAAAATAATTATACACAGAGAAGATCTTGGGTTTTTCTGCGTGTCACAAGATTTGAAAGTAATTATTCTAGAATTGTAATCACATTCTGTATAAGCCTTTTGCTCTATCAAACTCATTTGACCCTGATCCAGGGTCAAACCCTGGACCTTTTCAATAAGAAAATAATTTTAATGTAATATGCTATACTTACAAAAGGTTTTTTACTGAGCCTTAAAGAAGTGTGGCTTGCATTTTGAAGTCCCACATGACATCTCCTGCAAAAAATTTTAGCAACTGCCCTCTACAGGAAATTCAAATCCACATGACTAATGCTTTCCTTAATTCTTAGGGTAATAGAACAGCACCCACAAGAATGAACAAACCAGGACCAGCAAACTCCTTCCATGGGACA
The DNA here is from genome assembly GCF_903797595.1 of Erithacus rubecula. Taxonomy (NCBI): domain Eukaryota; kingdom Metazoa; phylum Chordata; class Aves; order Passeriformes; family Muscicapidae; genus Erithacus; species Erithacus rubecula. The sequence continues at coordinate 5,007,242 of NC_136686.1, forward strand.
AAAATGTGTCCCAAAAATTACGGGTCAGCTGGGATTTAAGAATCATGCTTTGGCACTCTGGACTCAGCAAAAACCTCCCGGATTCAAAAGGCAAATGACAAGGTGAGGAGCAAGAAAATGCATCAGAGAGTCTGTTTTCAACCTGGTTTGTCTTTTCTCATCTGTGCAGCAAAGCAGGTAAAAATAAATTTTGTCTAAATTTGTCTAAGCATTTTGTGCCACTTTTCTGCCAGAAAGGTTCTCATGTTTATTGATCCCAGAGAGTTTTAAAAGGCAACAGATGTAGCACAGATTAATAATATCAAGTCATAACATTTGCACTCTGTGGAGAGTGATTACTAGAGTTCACAGCAATTAAGTGACATCTATTCTATTTCATTTCTGGATGCAACTCACTGTATTGGTTTTCATTGTGAACTCCGCTTATCCTTCCGTCTGGGAGGATTTGAAGGTGAAACCCGATGCCCACGTTGCAGTAAAGCCTCCGCTGCCTCTTGATTCCTAGCAAATAGTCACTCTCCCAGTTCACATCTGCCTTCTCCCCTGACATCCCAGCCATGGACCTGGACAGCAGAGATTGCCATCCTCTCTCCAGCAATGTGCCATTAGTTCTGCTTACAACTGGGTGTGTGGCAGCAATCCCGGCGAGCAAACCCAGGAGAAGGAACGCAGGCAACGTCCGGTGAGCGCTGGCGTCGCAGGACATAGTGATGAGAAGTCTTTGTGCCGTGGCCATCCGGTTCACCTCCTGGGCACGTGGTCAGAATTAATGGCCCTAAAAATACCGCCCTTCTTGTTTTTCTCCCTTCAGCATGGTGGCAGAGGCTTATTTTTGGAAAGCAAATAGAGCTTGCTGACCTGAAACTAAAGCCTGATAGCAGTTGGGTTGGGAGCAGAGATAGGCCAGCAGGACTCCAACTGGTGGGGACCATGGTTTGTAGATCCTGCTTCCTGCTGGGCAGCCTCTGTTATATTTGATTGAGCCATCTTTATAGTGCAGGGGCTGTCCCTGCCCACATCATCACTCTGACATCAACAGCCTGCCCAAGGTGAGGCTGCCAGGGCTGTAACACAAACCTGCCGTCCTCCCTGCCTGCTGAGGTTGGAGTGCTGTCACCCAAGACTGGAGGCAGGAGTGGGATTTCATTGGCTGTGGGAAGCAAAGGAGTCAAATTGGTCGGGGACTCAGAGACCTCACAGGCAGCTTCCTTATTTAGAGAAGAAGGTGTAAAAACAGTTCTGGACCTCATCAGTGAGCAATGAGAGGTTTGCAGCCACTTCCTTGGTGGCACGATCGGCGGGTGCTTGTCGGGGCACCTCAATACTTGGGGACCATCGGCTTGAGGTGACCACAGCTCTTTTTGTGCACAGCCTGCAAAGCCAAGGCACCTCTTACTGAGAGACCCACGTGCTAATCTTTGTACCTCTGCAGGGGCTGGCTAAATGAGAGGTAAGCCATGCTGCAGGGACACAAGCCCCAGCTCCTGCTGGTTTTATCCCAGCCGGAATTCTGCTGAGCAGGGCACACAGGCTGGAGCATTGATCTTGCAGTGATATGTAGCTGTGATATGTTCCTGTTTTTCACTGAGGTGGCTTCTAAATGATCACATTTACCTGGGAAGGGTGTGTTCCTCCTGCAAGCTGCAATTGTATTTGTAGGAGCAAGAAAAGGACTTAGGTGATGTGTTAAAGATGAGGAAAAAGTGGAATGACCACAGCTTCCCAATGTTTTACTGTCTCTTTTCCTCAAGCCCAAATACTCACTATTTTTATAACTTATGACCATCTTAATTTGCCTACCCTTCTGTTTGCTCAGACTGTTTCCCCTCATATTTCACTGATGCTGTTTCAGCTCCTTTGGAGTTGGACAGATTAGACTTTTATCTCAATTAGTTCACAGAACTTATCAAGACATAAGTCCGAGGAAAATGGCTGAGATTTATACAAATACTTTTGTAAGTATGTCTGTCAGCTTCTCATAGCAGAGGCCTTGCATCTTCTGTGTCATTTGAGAAGCCTGCTAATGAGGAGAGTACCTGGAAGCATAATTAAAGTGAGCACATCCAGTGTGACAGAGTTTCACATTAGCAGAGGTGTAATACGAGCTGGGACACTGCAGACTTCCCAGCATGAGCCCCATGAGCTGAAGGGGAGGCCCTGGCAGCCCTGAGGCAGGTGAACAGTCAGAGTCAGTGATATATGTGAACATTGATTGCTCTCAGGAGACAGGCTCATCTATAAAATAATTGGGAACCACAGGGCTGGGCCCTGGCTTGTGCCAGGTGACATTTCAAGGTCTCTGTGACTTTGCTGAAGCTGAGCTTGGACTATTGCAGAATCACAGAATAACCTGGGCTAGAATGGACCCACTAGGATCATGCAAGTCCAATGCCTGGCTCTGCACAGGACACCCCAACAATCCCACCCTGTGCCTGAGAGCCTTGTCCAAACACTCCCAGAACTCTGGCAGGCTTGGGGTGGTGGCCAAAGGAAGGATATCTTTTGCTGACAAGGAAAATCCTCAGATCCTTTTCTCTCCTGCTTTCTATTTTATCTGATGACTTTTTTCATCTATGTAAAGGACATGTATCACTTTTAAGAAGGAATAATACTAGTATTTTACACCCTCTTATCATAGCTGCAGTCTTCATGAGAGGCCAGCATCCCTGGGAAACAAAGCCCAGGGTCCCTGTAACAAGCATGGAAAACTGATTTCCTTGTTTTTCTTATGCTGCAGTCTGAAACCTGCCCATTTCCAATATATGTGACTTCTGGTAACACTGCTTGATCTCAGAGCCATCACTGCAAAAACTTGAATTGTAATATTTTCTTTCCTGTTTATTTTTTCCCCCAGAGAACTTTTCGAGTGTAGTGGGCACAGAGCTGGATTTCCACACTCAGCTTTAATCACCTTTCCATCTTTATGTCACATTCATCAGGTTTCTCAGAGTAATGACAAACCATGGGCTAAATGAGCTCCTCTAACTTTTGCTGACACATCTGCCATTGCAGATTCCCCCCAAGGTGTCCTGATGGCACATGTTAAAGGAACACTTTGTGTCTCATTCCAGTACTCTTGATCCTGGAAGTAAAACCAGATGGCCAGACACAAAACAAACAAACAAAAAGATAATTTCTGACAAGTCTATGAGATGCATTTCTTTGTCTTTTAGTCAGTCCAGCTGGAAAGTGACTGCTGAGGGCTGTGCTGACCCAGGAAACACCTTGCTTCAGCAGTTTCCTGTTGAGCAAGTCCATCTGACAGCATTCTGTGTGGAAAGGATGCACAGATTACTCGACTGCAAAAAATCAAGACTTTTCTTGCCTGATCTGTAAACCAAACCAAATAGCTGAAATTTATGACTTCACTGGGACACTTGGTCCTCTTAAGAACAGGAGTGCTGTTGTCTGGCCCCAAACCAAGTGTGTTCAGCTGGGAGATGAAGAGTATTCTGCACTCCTGTACTGCTCAGCAGTTCTGCATCAGAGTTGAAATGAGTCTTGAGCCATTCTGCATCTGGATCTGTGGCCAGCAGGTTGATGAGTTTCTGTGTATTAGCCTCAGAACTGCCATGTAAATTCGTGAGCTTCTGATCAATTAGGCAAGCCTTGTTTCCTCTAAAATATGTCTCGTTCTGCTTAAGCATGTCCTCTAGGCCCATGAAATTACTATTTCCAGTAAACACACTGCAACCTTCTGATTTTCAGGTAGCATGTTGTCCTGGCTTCATGTGCCCAGGAAAATTTAGAAGGGAGACACCAATAGCAATAAAACAAACTCTGTGAACTTCAAAAAGGTAAAAATTTACTTCAGCAATCAAACTCTGCTTACTCAAATTCTTAAGACCCGGGGTGACAGTGCTCACTGCCTAACTAAAGCAACAAGTTTTCATTGTGAATATTTCAGCACAATGTTAAAATAACCTCTGTGCTTTGGAGCACAGCAGTTCAGATCTACTTTCAGACAGTCTAAGAAAAGTCCTGCAGCTGAGCAGTAACATGATATGGATGCAGAGCACGTCTTTCAAAAAATGTGTGATGACTTAGGATCCTAAGTTCCATTTGCAAATCTGTCTCTCCCTATTTTAAGGCCTGGAAAGAGCAATCCCTCATTCAAACACAGAAGGATGGACTAAAATTGTTCACCTTGCCTGTGAAGACCCAAGCTGATGGAGAACAGTGTAGAAGGGAGATTTCCAGGTGACAAATCTGCCTATTGTGTCAGGGCAGGTGTGGGAGACTGGAAAAGTTGCATAAAAATCTGTAAGTCCAAGTATGACCATGGAGTCCCATCTGATCATCTTTAGGTTAACGGGGTTTTCTGGCCAGTGTGGAGAGGTTTGTAATGCAGATATCAGGATTATTATGAAAGAAATATGAATCACAATCTGAAAGGAGCAGAAAAAAATAACAGAGCAAAAGTTGCAGAGCTGTACTAACACTCAAGAACCCCACCAAACTGTAGAACTGGAGGCACTGAAGAGAGTGTTGTTGGCATCAAGGCTAATTTAGAGAGGACCACAGAATAGATGATTAATCAACAGACCTGAGGTCTGGTACCAGGAGGATAACAAAAAGTTGTAGGCACACTGTATTTGTTATTTCTCTTCCCATTGCTCAACAGAGAGGCAGATTTGTTGTCACACTGATCCCCAAAATGAATAAACAGCACAGCAGGCAGCAAATTCTCCTATGAGCCTTGGCAGCTGATGAGCTCTTTGAGGCTGAAGCAAGCAAACTTCTGACCCAAAACTATCCCCTCATTGAAGCTGCTGACTCCTAAAGCATGTACAAGACCTGCTCAAACACGGTTTGTCATCATGAGTTGTGAGGAAGCTGAGATATTAACAGGGAACCTCCGTTTTGTCACACACACACACAGAGGTCCTGATTAGGCCACTCAGACACACCTGGGAAGGAGAGTATGTAAATTTAATGATTTAGAGTCATTGTCCTCTCATTTCTCTGCAGGGAAATCTCTCACTGAGATTTCACATGCCAGTTTCTTACAGGCAAGCACAAATCACAGAGCAGCTTCCTGCTATTTCCTTTTTGGAGGGAAGTGAGAGAAAGGATCTACTTCCACAAGAAACTCTGGAGGATTTAGGAGTAGGTGGATGTCAGCTTTCTTGGAAAAAGATCTTGGTTTACTGCTTGTTCATGCTGAACTCATTCTCTTCAGAGGGTATGTCAAGCACACACATAGTCAAATATGCCCATCTTTGTCTCCTGAGTTGGCCAGGTCTCCCTCTCCATGTCCCACAGAAATGGGAATGACTGTCAGAAAACAGAGTGGTGACTCCACGGCGAACCTGTGGCTTCCCACCTGGTGCTGTGCCCACCAGCCCACACTGCTTCTCTCATCACCTCCTCAGCTGTTCCCACTCCACAAGGACAGGCAGTCCCAGGGTAAAAGGCCAAGCTGAAGAAAACAGAAGTGACAGCCACCACCCCCACAGGGATCTGCTTGGTGTTATTTATTAGAAGAGATGAATGACAAGGGACGTGTTTAATTTGGTTTGTTTCATGCACAGTTTTCTCATTACAGCAGGAACAGGGACACTGCAGGAACAGGGATGCTAAATGCCACATTAAAGTAACATTTTGAGTAGGAAAGCAAAAAAACCCCTTGTTTTTATTGTTGTTAGTGATGAGACTCTGTCCAGTGGCCCAGTTGATCTCTCTATGATTCCCAACCATAGAACTATTCAGATTAAGTAATGTAATGACCATAGAAGGTTAAAGGCAATTTCTGTCATTTGTCAGGTAACTGCTGTCTTCCTTCTGTTGTGTACCACTAGCTCAATTGAGGACTTTCTCTTGCATGTCAATTCTTCATTTGTAGGTCTGGATCCTCTCTCATATTTCAGAGGAGAATTCTGAAACCTTTTGTGCAGTCATCTGAACTTTTTCCTGGGTTTTTCAAGTTTGGGTTGTTTTTTTTCCTGCATGGCAGGAAACACCTTAAGGCCTAAAGCTTGTAATTCATCATTCAAGCAGTTGTGATTTGTTTAATTTCCATAGAAAGGATTCTGGTTTTGACATCTCCTCCTTTGCTCTTATGCCACCCTCTTCCCATTCCCACTGCACTGTGTCCATTCTACAAGACCTGCACAGTTCCTGCAGAGATCTGTTAGGGCTGCACACTGTTGGCATCTTCTGTGCTTGAAGAAGGAATGCATTTATGACACAGTGCTCTAAATTCTCCACAGAAGGATAATAGAATTATTTCTCTGGTGATAGCCAGGACCTCATTCATAAGGCACCTTTCCAAAGCAAAAAGAAACTTTTTTTCCCTTTGGTAAAAGATGCTCCAAACATCTTAGCAGTCTCTTGATCCTTCAGAAGCTGCTGAGAACACCTTCAGTCTCTCCTTGAACACCTTCAAAATGCTCTCTGTTCATCCTTGGGGCTCTCTGCTGGACTTCCTCCCATCTGTTGACTTCTCTCCTGTGCTAGGATGCCCTAAACTGACCATAACACACCAGATGTGCCAGTAATGGGAAATAATCCCTTCCCTTACCCCTTGACCTACTGGCCACCTTTGGGCTAATACAGCACAGTTTGTGGCTGTCCTGCCTCATCACAACTACGAATTTGGGTACAGCTCTCTGCACCATGATCCCCACCCTCTTCTCAAAGGAAAGCTGCTCCCAAATCAATCAATGCCCAGCCTGGACTATTGCCAGGAATAACGTATTTCCAGGGTCAAGGCTCTGCATTTCTTAATGCCAGGCTGCACAAGAATCCTGCCAATTCCAGCTTTTCAGGGGCCAACTGGATGCCAGCCCTACCCTCATTGTATCAACTTTTCCTACAATTTATTGTTGTCAACTGGAGACTTGCAGGTTAAGGAAAATAAACTAATCTAGGGGTAGTGATGGATTCTTCCTCAAATACCTGCCACATTCATGCAGGATGTTGTTTCCACTCTCCAAATTATTGTTCATTGTGATTTGATTCTACGTGGTCATTACACATAGTAAAAATACAATATATAAAAAACGGATTTGGTTTCTGCCAGCAAAGACCTCATTCTTTAGCCTCAGTGCATTTTCTGTGCATTTTTGGGTATTTTCCTCATAATCCCTGACTATACAATAGACTTACATGGACTTGAATCTTCTTCCCAAGGCACATCCCAAAGACAATGTGAGATGAGTAAATGGAGTTCTAATCTGGTCGATTACAATAGTCATTCCATATTATTTTTAAAGACTGCAAGTCCTGTTTTCAGAAAGGAGCTCACCTCTCACTGTCAAAATATCCTCTGCTTTCAGTGCATCGAGGAGACCTCAACATTGGTGCCATTTTTCCCACGGGAGTCTGGGATCTGTTGAAGAGCTGGCTGTGAGTAACTAGAACATCAGTACCCTCTCTACAAAAGTCATGCAGGTTTGTTTCTCTGATTCAAGGATGTCTCCTCCTTTGCCTTGAAATTGTAATTTCCAGTAGTCACTCTGAACTGTAGCAAATCTGAGTCCAATGCAAAATGTTGTGTTTAAGGCTGCAGCCACCTTGTTATTTCTTTGTCAGGAACCGCAGTGTAAGGTATTTGTTGAGATGGTTTTCAACATATGGAAGATCAAGATCAGATTCCTAAAATATTCTGAAAACCAGTTATAGCTTTAACAGTGACCACGGTTAAATATAAAACCTAAGTAATTTGTTCTATTAAAAAGCCCAAGTCTTATTTTTATCAAGTGATGTTATGAGGGCATGTTCTAAATCAGCCAAAAGTTCTTGTAGCTACAAGAGTTTCACTTCTGCAATTTTTAACAGCCTGGTTAAGTTGGTGCAGCTCCTTGTGCATGTTGTTAGTACAGAATTCCTCCTCTGACACTGACCAGATCAGGCAGACTCCAGAAGATGAAACATTTGGAGAAGACAAGCAAAGAAAATGCAAGAGCTGAACGACAATGTTGAGTTTGTTTTTCCTCTGCAAAGATGAGTCTCATTTGGACAGGGTCAGGTTGTGATGGGTGCAGTAGGAAATAAACCCATACATTTAATGCATTCATGTAACACTTCTCCTGACATCCCTGTCCATGCTGCCCTGCACTTCTCCCTGTGCACGGGCCCAGTTTAGGATTACTCTGCTGCTGCTGCTGTGCAGCTATTCCAAGCATCCTTTCAGCAGAATGCGTATTCCACGCAGGATTAGAGAATGGTTTGTCTCATGCCCACTGGACAGGCGGTGTGGAGAAGGGTCAAGGCAAGCATGCAGCAGAGCTCTGAAATTTCCTTTTTGATCAAGCAAGGAGTGAGCATATGTTGGCAGATGGAATGTGTGCTCAGCTTACTTTAGTGGAGTTTCAGCACTGACCTTTTGCTGCATTCCTCCAGCAGCAGTAAAATGGTTCTGCTTAAGTAAACTGACATAGACCACGTGCAAACCCAGCTGTCTTCTCCAGCCCACCATTTCTCCTACTGTTACAAGAAGCCTGGATGCATGGAAATGTTGTAATTTAATGTGTAATAACCTCTCATGGAAATAATGTTGTGAAAATTAATGGTGCTCATGACACAATAATCACCACCTCGAGGAGCCAGTTTAAGGACTGGCCACAGGAGTGCACATTAATAGGTCCTGAGTTTAATATACTGGTACTTTAATATAAAGTCTTCCTGACACAAACAGGAAGTTAAAGGCTCTTACAACAGCTCTTACTCCAGCTTGGCCCATCCTTACCTCTCTTTGACTGCTTTATGTTTTCCATCCTTTGTTTCTTCAAGTGTTTGGCAGGTCTGTGTATGACTCCACTATAAAAATTAAGATGAATTAGGCAGAGGTAGGTGATCCAACAGGACAGTTATTAGTGGGCACAGTGCTTCTCCAAAAAGCTACTTGTGACAGCATCACAAGTAAAAAAGAAGAAAATACAAAAATGACATGGCTCCACCATGTATTGTGCAGAGCCTGTCCTTCCAAATTCTTGATGCCTTTTTCATGGAATCATAAAATCCTTTGGGCTGGAAGTGACCTTTAAAGGCCACGTAGCCCAGCCTCCCTGCAATGAGCAGGGAGAACTTCAACAGATCAGGTTGCTTTGAGCCCTGCCCAGCCTGACCTTGAAAGTTCCAGAGCTGGGGCATCCTCCACCTCTCTGGGCAACCTGTGCCTCTCTGGGCAACCTCCAATTACCTTGGTGTCCCATCTCTACACTGGCTCCAGCAGCCCCACAGAGCTGAGCCACTTCTCGAGCTTGTCCAGGTCCCTCTGGATGGCATCCTGTCCTTCAGGTGTGTCACTGCACCCTCAGCTTGGTGTCATCTGCAAACTTGCTGAGTGTGCAACCCATCCCACTGTCCATGTCCTTGAGGAAGACATCAAAAATCACTTGGTCCCATTACAGACCCCTGGGGGACACCACTTCTCAGCCATCAGGAGGTGCTGACTCACCTGCTGGGTCTCACACTCGGGCAAAAGGGATGATTGTCCTCATCCATAAATACCTACTTGCTGTCAGATAATCATGGGGAGAAGAAAAACTAGAAAATGTTGTTGTCCTCTTGCAGCAAAAGATTTCCCACTGTAAGCAAAAGCAAGATGTAAATGCAGTGTGTGCCATTTTGCATGTAGCAACATCAGTTTGCATGACTTGCTCATGATTTATGGACTGCTTGAAAGAAAGAACCACTTCCAATGAGCAGGGAGAACTGCCCAAAATGGCTAAAAACACTTCCAAGATAACAACTGGTGGTCAGGCAGCGGTTTCCAAACAACTACTCAACAGAAGCACGCACATCCTCTTGTGCAGCTGGTCAAGCTTGGGGCCAGGCTCCTGCCAATTTCCATCTTTGATTGGTGAGAGGAGAAGGATTCATTTCTCAAAAAGGGAGGCCTGGCTGGCCTGTGCTGGCAGGACTTCCGCTGTGGGAATAGGCACGGAGCACTCTGATAACTGGGGTGCTGCACACACGAGGAGGGGCGGAAGGAAGCAGCCCCTGTTTGTGGGGTCAGGCTATTTCTGCTGGGATTTGAAACTGCTCTTTGGAACAGAGTTGAAACAGTCACTATAAATGACTTGCATGAAAGAGTACAGAGCATTTTGGAGGATTATAATTTATGCCAGGCAGGAGCTGTTATGGTTCAGTTTAAGGAGCTTAAAATAAGACTTTTGGGAGACAACCAAACCAGCTTCAACTCTGGTAACTCCCCAGTTCAAGATACTCCTAAATTGATATGTACAGGATCTGTTCCTGCCTGGGGGCCAAGGGCCTTGAACTCATGTTGAAACCACTGGATCTCAAAGATACTCTGATGATACTTGGCACTGTTCAGAGTGAGCCAATGCCCATTAGGAAAGAGCTGATAGTGCCTTGGAGCATACGATTCTCTTTAACCTTCATCTAAACCTGAATTAATTTAACTTAATGATTTCTTCCCCCAAGGCTTTGTCATTCATGAAAGGTATCTCTTGAAGGAATGTAGAAGTTTTTCTCCATTGAATCCTCCCTTCTGCAGATTTAAAATCAACTTACTAAGCCAACTTGGGATGAAGCACATATGTGTGGACCCAGATGGTCATCCACGTGCTTCCCAAAGATGGAAAAGAGAGAGGGAGAAATCAATCCATTTCTGCTGACCAAACAGCAGAAAGGGAGATACGAATCCCTGTCTTGCCATCAGCTTAAGAGTACTTTATATCACAAAGGCATAGCTGTATCCTCCTCTATTATCTTGGAAATTACACAGTGGCTATCACTCCATTCTCAGAGAAATATTTGTACACTGTAAGACTGATCTCTAAGTTTTCAGAAATATCACTTTTCTAAATCTTCCCTATTTTTCCTTTGTTAGTTTTTATCCCTGTTAGTTAAGTTGAAACTCTTACTGGAAGATGCAAAGTCCAAACCGCCTCCTCTTTAGACTTTGCATCCTTTAAATATTGACAGATGTTTTTCATATTCCCCCTTCAGTTGCCATTTAGCCAGTGTTGCTCTGTGTGTATCTCTTCAAAACTTAGCACCCTTGGAAGGGCACACAAGGCCAAATTCTGCTCTCAGTTACATCTCTGTAATTTTGGAGTAAGTCAGCAAACTTGTTAGATACTGAATTGACACAAGCAACACACAGAGCAGAAGATGAATGCCAAAATAAAAACCAGGATGACAATCAAGACTAACATCACATCCTGCAGGCCACAAACTGCACAAGGTTAGTGCCTTTTCTATCATGGTATGTTTTGCTGCATTCTCAGTGACTGGAGGGAAGATTTAGAAGTTGTGAACTGCAATAGCAATCAGGAAGATGCCAGTACCTACCATGGCTCCTCTGAGAAGTGAAATACAGCACATCATTGTGTACTGGTCCATGCAGAGTGCTTGCAAGATTTAACACCAATTTTAAGAGGTTTTTCTACATTAAATAGAATACTTGATACTAGATACTTTATAATTCTGTATGTGTTACAAACATGACACATTAACCTTGTTTTGTTCTGTGACTTTTTTTTCCTATGAGTATTGATAATTACTCCAGCAGAGAATATTTTTCCACCTTTTCTCAGCCCTTCACAGGGCTGGTTGAAAATACTGTTCTATGTCTGTTCTGAAAGCAGAGAAACTGGCCAATGAGACCAGAACTGAGCATCACAAACTGAAGTCCCCAGTCCATTTCCCAATTAAAAAAATACGTCATGTGGAAAGTGCGTGCCCAGAGGAAGTTTTGCTTTCCCAAGCTGTCTCATCTTCTCCAAGCTGCACTTGGCAGAGCTTGCAACACTGACTTCACATCCTAAGTTGACTCATTTCCATGCCTTTTCTCTTTTAGAGCCTTTATTATAAAGAGTGAATGTTGTTTTTCTCCCTTTGCAGGTTATTCTGACAGAAGTGGGAAAGGAAATAAAGAACTATGAACCACCATTCTTTACCCAGAATCTGGCCTAACCTCCAAGGAATGATCTGCAAAAGAACTTGATCCTAAATATTGGGATAAGATTACATTTCAGTGTTTAAATGCTATTATATCATAAAATCAAGCCCTTCAACTTATGCAACTAGAAATATAGCTGTTTGTTCTTATACACAGTAATAACAACATATTCTTCTAATTCTGTGGTCCCACAGGACAACAGTCCTGTGGTTGCTACTGACTTCTATCACATCCAGTATATAGTATGAAGTAATAAATTTATTTTTATGCAGCACTGATGGTGTGTCCTGAAAGCTCCATGAGGCAAAGATACAAGAGGACAGGCATCTCTTTACACAGCTGACCTGGTGTGAATACCAGGGAATAGCTCTGTATTTTTGGGTATAGCACTGGCAAAAAATAACAGTAAATGAGGCATGAAAAGACTAATGCTCAAAATACTACACATGCATAAATTAAACTTTCCTCTAATGAGGGGAAAATGAAGTACAGATACAATAAACTGATCAACTTTTATGCTCACAGAAATACCAGAACTGGGTTAGAATGTGGGATCTCAATCCTCTCAGATGGAACTGGATGCTCTTTAAAGCCCCTTCCAACCCAAACCATTCCATGATAATTTCCTTCCTTACATTATATCCTCCCACCCATAATCACCTCCTGTGGCTTCATTCACCTCTCATACAACAGAAAAAGTTATAAAATAACTCTTTCATTATTAAGGTTTTGCTGTCCAGAGTGAACTATTCAGAAGAAAGGACCTCAGATACAACTCCTACCTGTCTGGGCAGTGCCACCTTCTAACAGTGACATTTCTGGCATTGCAGCAGGGTAGAGGCACCTGGCCAGGATGAGGTCTGTACATGTGCTTAGCTGCCTGCATTCTTCTCCTCCTGTTTGTCACCACTTCCCACAGAAGCAAACAGACACAGAGGTTGCAGAGCTGGTGACAAGAGGCAAAGGGCACTAAGTTATATCCTTAACAAATCCAGACTCTTGGCTTTTTTTATTCCTTGCAATAACCTCAGTTCAGACCCTGTAAAGGGCACCTGCATTTTACAGTGCTCACTATGAGCAAGTTAAAAAAGCTAAACAATGGCATTTGCTCCTCACCTCCCCCTGTGGCAAGAATTTTTTATTCAATTCAAACCACGTGTATAATTTTACACGACATTTTCAAGGCATTAAATACTGTCATGCTTCCAAGGAATCTGCATTGCACATACAAACAGAAAAACCTCATGCCCATTAAGTTATTTTCCTCTTAATCTTGAATAGCTTTTCATGACTGAAACAGAATTTCTAAGGTGGCTTTATACCCTAAGTTGCAGCCTGTACTCTACAGATGCCATGCACAGACCAAAGAGAAAGTACAGCTTAGGTCAGCCCATCTCTGTATTCTCTATTTCTCCAAAGACAGCTAAAAATCTGCTGTTAGCACCACTTCCTAGAGAACAGGCATGAAAAATGGGAATATTAAATGCTCTGTCATGGATCCTCCAAAGATTCCCTTTGGTAGGCTTATTCAGCATTTACAAGGGTCACACTTCAGCAAGCAGAATAGTTTTCCCATACTGTTCCTTCAACTTTGGCTTTTCAAAACCTCATTTGTTCATTTCAATATCAAAGACCAACTGGTTCTTCTGATGACTGAAAACAAACATTTAAAAAAATAAAAGGCTGAGTTATTTTTCTGGAAATAAGTGGCAGTTTCATCCAAGTGCTACTAAATTAAATGGAGTCTTCATGCTTTGGCAAAAATACCAGGCATAATTTTTATTATTGAAGAGTCTAGAACTATAAGCAAGATATTTGCCCAAGAATTGCTGGTGTTCTTTGTTGGTAGATTTACTGACTGAAGGAAAATATAAAACTAATGTAAGTAGGTAACATACATCTTTTTCACACACAGATAAACCTTAAAACTTCTAAAAAGGAATAGTTCTGCCACCACACCTTTCCCAGACAGAATAGAGTTAGAGCACTTGCTTTTCTGGGACCAGAGTTTGATTTCAGTTTAAGGCCAGCAATGTAAAATGAGCTGTAACAGGATTAATCCAGCTCCTTCTAGAGGAATTTACATCCTTCTTTTCTAGAACACCAAATTAGGCCACGTTACTTGCATGGTTCTTCTTTAGAAGCTGCTGGCAGAGGAAAAGAAAGCATTTGACAGTTCAGCAAGAGATGTTTGCTGGGTCACTTACATGGCTTCCTGCAGCATGCAAGACTTGATAAAAATACTAAGCTGAGTCTGTTAATCACACAGTGACTTTATAATCATCACGTAATGGTGAATATTCCTTTGGTTCTCCATGAGAATTTTTAAATATGTAGCTTCCCCAAAACAGAATTTTTTCAGTCTCTGCATTTATTAAGCTAAATAACATTTTAAAAAAATCACTATGAAGACAGAAAATAATTAGCTTCCAGGTTCTCCAGTTTCCAGACAAGACTTTCCCTGTGGCCATGGAAGGGCTGCTTCCAGCTCCTAGGTCCACAGCTGAGTTCCAAGATTGTCCTTGATGGGGGAAAAGCAGCTCCCAGTGTCCCCCATATCCCCCATGAGTGGGATGCAAGGGTGGTTTGGTAGTTTGTTTTTTTTTACTGGATTTGACTGGATTTTTGATGGGAAGTTTGTCCCAAGAAATTTCATATCTGCAGCTTGAGCTGTCTCCCTGGCATTTCTGATTACTGATAAAATGCTAAAATTAATTATTATCTGTTTAACAGGATCCAGAACACTTTAGCATTCCTATAAAGTTATTAATATGATAAACTTGTCAATGGGAAATAAATCAAAAAGCAAACATAGTAAAAAAAAAAAAAGGAAGAAATAATACTTTTAAATTTCTAATTATTGTCACAAGTGTATATTAATTAGATTTTTTTAAACACTTCCACAATCTACAAAATGCAACAGGGTAGATGTTTAATTCAAGTTTTTAATTTAGTAGCAGTAAAATGAAGCAGTAATACATTTTATTCCACGGTAGTTATGACAAATTCCATTGGTTATTCCAAGGAAACACTTGATGTGCTCCATATTATTGTAAAAGTTATTGAGAAAATTAAGAAAATGTTTGTAGAAGCCAGAAGACCCCATTCCTAGAATGAGACCTTATTCCTACTACCTATGTACAAGAATTACCTATATATTTCTGTAGATTTCATAAAAGTTATATTGAATGCATTTCAGATAAAGGTGAGGAATTAATCATCAATCCTGTGCTGAAACAAAGCAAGAGGCAAAAATCAGCTGCTACAGCCAAGTGCAGACAACATTTATCTTTTATTACAACACGATTCTTGAAATTGCAACAAATGCCACTTTGGGGTCATCAGTACACAGGAAAGAGACTTCCTAGTCCAGAATCTCCTCAATTCCATCCTTGCCAACAGGATACAGGTTAGTGCCCCACAGAAATCAGTGCTTGGAGGTGAGAGTCAGTGTGGAGGATACTCTGAAGATCTGTGGCAGCATGTTACTCAGCTGGTAAAACATTTCCTCAGAAATTGTCTGGAAAGAAAAAAAAGGTAAGGCTTGGCTTTTTGTAGTTTGGAAGAATTGAATCTTTCTCAACGTTGTTTCTTGGTATTTAAAATAATTGCTGCTCTTCAGAAGACAACAAAAATAATTTCCAAACTGTGCTATAATTTTATTGAATACAGTTAAAACATTGACCTAAAAACACTGGCTGTATATTTATGTGACATATCCACATATTCATTTCCAGTAGATTTTTGTTCCAGAGATTATTTCTGCCAAACATAAGCAGGACAGTGCTGCTTGTTATCTGCAGGACTCCTGCTCTCTGCACTTCAGGACTAGATTCAACTTTGGAATTTATTTGTGGTTTCCTCCTTGCTCAGCAGCTTTCTACTTCATCAAGAAATTAATGTTACTCCTTCCCTAACATAACTCTACTTTTACTCTTTGTAGAACAAACTTTGTGCTGATTATCTTTGGATATCTTCCTGTTTTGGAAGATCAGCTAGAACTCCAAATTAAGTAATTTCAGAATCTAAATCACAACTAGCTTCAAATACCTGGAGTAATTAATGTTTTTGTGGAAGCGTGACTGAACTTTCTGCATTGCAGCTTTCTGCATTGTTAGACAATATGACTAATAAACAGCTGAAGTTATGTAATGCAAAGGTTAGCCCTTCAGAGTAATTAACAGCAAAAAAGTCTCTTTTACAAAGGTGATGCATTCACCATTTGTGAAGGTGAACTTCCCAATTTGACATTTTATCATCCTCTCAGAAAACACTACTGGGTATTCAAAAATATAAACCCATCCTTACTCCTCTTCTATAGGCAAGGAAGTAAAGCCAGATTGATTAATTAAAACTCACTCAAAAGGAGCAGGCCAATAGCAAAAAAAATCTCAACTAGATCTGCTGACATGCAGTCTCCTAGGCTGGATATTATTTGGTTTCACCTACCTGTGGTACCAGGAATTGCACAGTCCGAGAAATTCCTCCATCCCACGAGGCCATTTCCATCATGAAACCTAAAAAACAGCATTGACACTGTCTGGATTACCTGTGCAATACTCCCCAGCAATTACAGAATGAGCAGGGAGTGAGGGAGTTTTCACACTCAAGTAGGGTTTGAACTGCCTTAATTAGGGATGTGCTCAACTGCCTTTAAATCAGACTTGGGCAATCTGAATGAAAAGTAGAAAAAACTTAATGAGGAGTTCTGCAGAATACCTACACTGAGGTCACCTACTGTGCAGCACAGTGATACACAGCAGAAGTGAGGGTTTCTCCAGTGTGTCAGGAGTTCTTTCCATGGCTTTCTTTCACTGAGAAACAGGGGTGACCTCATTGTGGCTTTCCAGTGCCTGAAGGGAACGCACAGGAAAAATGGAGAGAGACTCTTGACAACGGCCTGGATTGACAGGACAAGGGGGAATGGCTTCACACTGAGAGAGAAGAAGTTTAGATAGGATATCAGGAGGAGTATCTTCCCTGTGAGGGTGGGGAGGCCCTGGCACAGGCTGCTCAGAGAAGTTATGGCTGCCCCACCCCTGGAAGTGTCCCAGGCCAGGCTGGATGGGGCTCTGAGTGACCAGGTCTGGTGGAAGGTGTCCCTGCCCATGGCAGGGGTTGAAATCTTTAAGGTGCCTTCCAACACAAACAATTCTATTATTCTATGATGATTCTACAGGGAAAACAACTCATTTATTGCTCAAGTGATGAACTACCAAAGGCCACAGGAATCCTCTTGTGGCAAGTAAGGATGCTCCAAAAAATTGAAGTGGATGACATAAATGACATGTCAATTGTGAACTACTAAAGGTCTGTTACTATAGGAAAAGGCTCCTCAAGCAGGAGGTTGAAAGAAAATGACTGGTTCAACTATTTAAGTGCAGCACACAAACATGCAGAAAGCAAAAAAAAAAACATTTGGAAAGACAGAAAAGCATGCTGAGTCATGAGGACTACTTTTTCCTAATATCCAACCTAAACCCACTCTCTGTCAGTGTGAAGCCATTGCCCCATGTCCTGTCACTCCAGGCCCTTGTCAAGAGTCTCCATCTTTCCTGTGATTCCCTTCAGGCACTGCAAGGCCACTGCAAGCCTTTTCCTCTCCAGGCTGAACAATCCAAATTCCCTCAGCCTTTCCTCCCAGCAGAGCTGCTCCAGCCCTTTAAAGAGTTCATGTCCCTGCTTTGGACTGGCTCCCCAGATCCCACTGGAGCTCCACTCCCATACCTTTGACACACTTGAACACGAGTTCCGCCCTCTTCAGACACCATGGAATGGTCATCTCCTAAAATGAAGAAATAAAAATGCCCATCAGATATAACCAGCAAGAATAGCAGGGAAATTATTAAAAGCAATACATTTTTTGCACTAGCTAGTGTCAGAACAATATTACATATTTTTAAGCTGAGATGTTGAATAAAAATACTGTTGAACCCACTGGAAACTGGGCTGTTCAATGCCCCTGTGGAGCTCCAGAAAAAGTCTAATATTCAACTGATAACTGTCAGGTTCATGCTTCAGCAAATGCAAGGCAGGATCCTGACCACATCTTAATAGCACAGTGATGAGTCTTATCTGTTCTTGATTTTGTTTAAGGTTTCTTGGCATGCCCACAACTTTCAGTAAAACCTTCTCTCTAATACTGGAAGTAGAAGAAGCCCTTCTTCCTTCAGATGCATTTATGGTAAGAATGAGAACAAACAAAATTCATCTTCATCTGATGAAGGAGTTTCAGATATAAACAGTCAGAAAATCCTTACCTAAAGTTAAATAGCAAAACATGACATGAAAGCCAGTGATTTAAGATATGGCTACAAGCACTGGGCTAAATAATTTAAGTTTAAAGTTCATGGAACATTTTTTGGCTTTATACAACAAAGCCAATTACCCCATGATGATGTAATTCTATCAGAGACAGAATGACTCATTGCAAACACTTCTCAGAAAGAAGAAAACAATATCTGTTTTCTGCTGTACTCTTTGACATGAAGATGAGCACTTTTTACTCTGAATACAGGAATCAGACATGGAAACCAATTCATCGTTCTTCAGCTTTACATAGTTTTCTTCCCACTAAAGCCAGTCTCTATTTTGCTATGTCAAATACACAGAGCAATCTGTTCTTATCAAAAAGCTAAATTTCAGTATTAAGGAAAGTTATTTGAGAGACAAGGTGACCTAAGAATGCCCAGTGATAACACAACTGATAAACTGAATGCATGGCTTGATTAAACAACTACTGAAAGCCAAAGTTCCTCCTTAGGTGGATCTTGTGCCATCCCCCCAAAATACACTGTATTTTAAAAACAGGGTAAGTTGGAAATACCTTTTCATAAAGCTTTCATTATGTAAATCACTGCATCCCTACATACTGCTTTTAGGGTATATACTACATTAATCAGACAGAACAGTGCTGGACAAGTTTCAGTTTGTACTTTTTTGTTGTGGTTGCTTTTTTGACTTTTTTAATTTTTAAGCATTCTGGAAGCAACACTTGGTGTTTGTAACTCATCAATAAACACTTGGTGTTTATTATGCTCATGTGTATTTTCTGTCAGAAGTAAAGTTTATTGTTGGTCTTGATTACTGCTTTGGCTTAGTAGGAAAGAAGTGACTAACAAGAAAAGTTCTCTCTCAGGAGTACCTTGAGCAATCAGTGATGGGAATTGAGTCTGATCAACACAGCAGGATATGACACCATTTCTTGGACTATTTAGAGGAGCAGAGAAGTTAAATTTTGTGGCCACTCAGGGAAATAACAGAATGTTGCTCCATGCAAGCCACAAGAACTGAAAACGACGAGAAGTGATTCAAATCTACTCTACCTTCACAAATGTAAGTTCTCATGAATTCACCATGCTACCAGGAGTTCTCTGGTGTGGAAATGATGAAGGATCAGCTAAGCACCAATTCAAAATATAGAGAAGGACACAAAAAAGCAAAAAAGCAAGCAGCCAACCTCTCAGAGGGCATTTTGGATAACAGCATTCAAGAAAGTTAAAAAAAAAACCCCACACCTGGAACTTTGGGTGTTTTTCACTGGCGGAGACACTGCAACCCTTTTCAGGATGCAATCACTTTCAAATTAGATTTCTTCTACTCATTTAGAAAAAAATAAGGGGAGGGGAGACCAGCTTCATTGATTAGAAAGATATGTTGCAACCCTTTTGATTTTATTTTAATTTAATTTGTGACAGGCTTACTACATGGGGCTGCTTAGGACTTGAGCCTTTGCAGAACCATGTCAAAATCAGGTAATTAAAACAGTAAAGTCCACATACATCATGTGGGAAAAATATTTCAAACCAAATTTCAAAGGGTAATTTCAGCAAGAACAAGCAAGGTGTTTTACTCACAGTGCATCTGTGCAAATCCTAAACACTGGATGAGTAGATATAAATCTGGAGGCAGGAAACTCAGATGAGAAACATTTGAGGTCAATACACCCATCAGCAACCTCTCTATGGACATCAACTATGTTCATGAATATTTTTTACACAGCTTGCACTCCTTTCATTTTTACTTTTGTAAAAACAATTTTTTCTTAAATTATGGTAATAGAGAAAACTAGGACTGAGATCACTGAAGTGTTGTTTTTTGTCACTGTTGCTGTATGGACAACAGCAATGCTGAAACTACCAAAGAAAGGTGCCAGTTCTGGTATTTTTAGCAATGCCTTGCTGTTAGAGTCATTTCATTCCCCAGCTTATAGCAAATTCCAGTGATCAGACAGTAATGCCTCACTTGTTCTGAAACCAAACTTGCCTGCTTTTGTCTTTCTTGGGTATCAAATCCAGTTTCTCTCCTTCATTTAACTTAATGATCAGACCAGAGAGATCTTTTTGGCTGTTCTTGACATAAGAAAAAAACAAAGGAAAACAGAATTCTTGATTTTTTTAAATTCTAGAAATAATAATGAAATCCAATGGTTTCATTGAGATCAATATAGTCAAACTGGCAGGCAGCAGGTTTAAATTTGATATGAAAAAGTTTTTGCCTGTGAGGGTGGTGAGGCCCTCACATAGGTTGCCCAGAGAAGCTGTGGCTACTCCATCTTTGGAAATATTTCAGGAAAGGAATATTGGATGGGGCTTGGAGCAGCCTGGGATAGTGGAAGGTGTCCCTGCCCATGGCATGGCAGGTGATGAGACAGGAGGAACTTTAAGGTCCCTTCCAACCCAAAGCAGTCTGTGATACTGTGAGTACTTTTGAGAGGTTATAAACACCACTCTTCCATCTGCATCAGGAGAAAACCTTTGGGAAAAGCACAGAGAACACTGCTAATGAATGCCTGTCCCAGGGAAGCATGGAAACATCTCTGCAGCTGGGCTCCTGGTTAACCACCTCACAAAAATGTTCTTCTGTAGGTGGTAAGTGCAGAGTCAGAACCACGGCTGCCAAAGGCACCGAGTTCAGGGTAACTTCCAGAAACCTGTCATTATTCACTTTTCCCTCAACAAGGAGTTACAGATTTGTGTGTTTCACATCAGGTCAGCCAGCTGCCAAGCACTGTAATAAGCAAGCTGCTAATGCAAGTCATACAAGTCCATCCAGCTCACCTTCTGCTTACTCTGCCAAGACTTACAGCTTAATACAAAAGGTAAATTGTTTTACCAGGACCTTTTAAGAATTCAGCACTAGACAAGAAGATTCACACATCTTCAGTTTCACACATCTCAAGGCATGTTGAACACTTAGTCATGTGCTTTATTTGTAGTTTAAAATACAGATATGCAAACAGAAAGTAAAACTAACCAGGTTTAAAGGAAACAAAAAGCAGAAGAATATGATCAGGTGGCACCTTGATTAAGAAAATGGTCAATATATTTAATAACTTTTCGAAACACAGTAACTGGGTCCTGTGAGTGACCCAGGCTGCTGTCCTGCATGTTGATTACTTGCATTTGTGCCCCAAAAAATGGTCTCATTACAAGAGATGAAAAATTTCAGAAATAATCTCATCTATTCCTAAAAGTTTACTTTTATGTAAGAAAACACATCCATTAGAAGCTTCATTATTGGGTGTTTTTACCTTTTTCATGGCTTGCTTTTCATGATAATAACCCTGATCCTGCAAAAAGGGTCACTCCTACTCTATGTCTCAGTCAAATTCTGTTATAAAACCAGTCACTGTTAAAGGTAATCCACTGGTCAGCATTTATCTTGCTGTGAGTCAGGCACTTTCCATGAAGGAAAGGCAATACTGAATGTACAAGTGAAAAATCAGAAGATTATTTAAAAAAAAAAAAAAACAAAACCCTCCAACGTACTGTAATTATTACTGATATCCTTGCATGGATGACAGAATTATCTTCTTTTTCTCATTTCTCTAGGTGTACAGATTTCCCAGCTCTTCAGGATATGAGGCATATGGCTGTACTCTCTGCCCATCACCTTTTTCCCTGCCTTCCCACCCCATTCTTCTCTGTGAGCCAGGTGTGACAGAGAAAAGAGGCTGCCAATAGTTTTAAATTGCTGTGCACTGAGAAATGTCACAGCTGATTGAGAATCAAGCCCTACATCAGTCCCACTACAGAAGAAAACACAAAACTCAGCACAGTAAGTAAGAACACAGAGCATCAGCAATATGCTGCCCCTTGCCCAGCCACTATTTGAGGGGACTTAGACAGGAAACAGGGACAGAAATTAGCCAGTGAAGGAGATAGTTCAAAGTGAAGGTGAAATTTGCTTGTTCCTGTGTAAGGCTGAGATTTACAGAAGGTAAAGGTGGTGTTTAGATTTCCAAAACTCTAAGCCAAGCTTAGCCAGTTCTGCTGCTCCCAAAACTTAGTTTTAATGTTTTACAGCTAATGATAATTTAAAGTGGGGATCTGGTATCACTACTGCATCAGCAATTCTGAAGGTAGAGTTTCTAAGAAAGAGCTTCTAGTTGTGTAGTCCCATCTTTTATTAATACTTGTACTACTGCAGAGAGCTGGATCCAGGAAGTGAATTGCCCAAAAGGAGGGATGGGAATAAAAACTTCAAGGGATTCAGATGTTTTTAATTGGTCCAGCTCCTTCATTTGGATCACCATGTAGATACAAGTGCCATGTGTTGTGGCAGAAGCCTGTGAGTGAGAAAAACCATCCCACTTGGCCTAAATCAGCATGAAACACATCCCTTGCAGAAAACCAAGGATATAAAACTTACTTCAGACATTTCATGCACCAGCAGGAGGGGAATGCTGATGGTGGTGATGTCGTGTGTGCAGCAGACCTTGAGGATGTTCCTGAGCCCCATGATGGCCGGGTCCCGGGCGGTCACGTTCACGGAGCGGACGTTGTCATCCACACACAGGTGGAAGGCAACGTGGATTTCTGAGAGGTTTGAGTGCCGTGTGATGTAGAACTCCCCTGCACAATAAGGCAAACCAGGAAGGTAAGAAAGCATGGTAGTAATCAGCACTGAAATCCAATTGTTTGGCAAGGTAAGAAAGATAAGAGGCAAATACAAATATACAGCAGAGATGAGGACATACACAGGAGATGTAAAATCTCTTGGTCTGTCACTGTTCTACATCCATCCCACACTCTCTCCACTGCTTTGATGGGTTCCACTGGCACCACAGCCACATGGTGTAATAAACCATAACAGTGCCAGTACAGGATATGATCTCTATATAGCACAAAACAGAAAAACAAACCCAGAGGAGGTGCCATACTCAAAATACACAATGCAAGCACGGAATTACAGACAGATGTGGGAGGCGGAAAGGCCAAAAAAGGATAGGTTCAAATAAAGGATGCACAGAGCCAGTGAAAAAGATAGTGGGTTATGTAACAACTGAGATATGGCACAGGAGCACAAAGGGATCAGTGACCATTTGAATTTCAATAATTCAGAGCAGTGGAAAGGTGAGTTACAGGGTTGCTTGAGAAAAGTAACCAAGACATCTTGTTGGGGGTATTTTTAGACTTGGAATTCATTTATCAGAGGTGACAAGCAGTGAAATCCATCTCCATCATTCCTTTGCACTGGAGATCTAAAGTCTATAGTACAGTCAAGGGAAAAGCAGGTGTGCAATGCCCCCACTCTTTCAATCAAAAATAAACATCTTCCTTCAAACCTATTCCCACTGGCCACTGAAGTTAAGATCCTTTCTTTGAACTGGAACAGCTGCAGAATGGGTCTGTACTCCTTCTGGATGACTGATAAGGAGGCAGGAATCCCCAGCAGTGACCATCCATGAGCAGTAAAAGACAGGCCACTGCTGCAAGACACACCTGGATTTATCTGGTCCAAGTTGATTTATAATCCACTCCCACTAACAATATTTATAAGACAGTCATGAAATAAACTTTAATAAGCCCTCACTCCGCCATGGGTTGTATGGACTTAATTCCTCCCCCCTTCAACTGCATATTCATCTCCAAATTCCACAGCAACTTTCCTTTCTAAATATCACAATATACACAGAAGATACTTTCCCTGAGAGATTTCTCAAAGTTAAAAAATCTACTCAAAAATGATTTCCATACCACAACAGTGATATAGCCATTTTCAAAAGTAGTACTGAAGTTTTCACCTTTTCCCCAAGATGCTCAGATATCTTCTTTTTTCACCCTCAAATTCCAAAAGGAAATTTTAGGCAAAGAGAAGTGATTTGCCCCACACCATGTGATGCAGTGGCAAAGCTGGGAATAGAAACCAGATGTCCTGACACCCAGTTCTCTGCCTCAGCCACAGGAACATCCTTCTCCTCTGATTGAGGTCAGCTTGGGTTCAGTTTATAATTTATGCTCTGAGTTTAGAGCTAAAAATGTGGATGTATGAAACAAATTGCTTCAGGAGGAGGGGGTCAATGTCACACAACTCACCCGGCAAAATGTTCGACTGGTTTCGTTCAATATTCTTTAATTTATCTTCATTCCCATTGATTTTGTTTTCTGTGGATGAACATATAGAATAAATATTAATCATATCTTCCATTAATTACACTTGGGCATGAAAAGGTTCATGTACTGATACCTGGTCTGAATTTTGACCATGAAGTTATCATAAAGTCCCCAAAATGCAATGGGGATGGGTGGAAGTGTTTTTGCTGTCTTCAACACACCCCAAACTGAGTCCTACCCCAAATCACTGCCCTTGTTAATTACCATGCTTTGACATTTCTTCATTTGGACAAAAGCAAACATGAAATTCTCAGACATGAAATGTAACTTTGGAAATTGCCCCACAGCCACATAGTATCTTGCTATTATCCTTTCAATAATGTATTAGATTAAAACAAATTTGTTCCTGAGAGATTTACACAAATCAGCAGCATCAAAGCAGCTTTCACCATTTAAGATGCAGCAATATCCAGCTTCTCAAGGGAACTTGTTTTTCTGTGTACTCATATTTATGTTCCTGATGCATTTACATAAGTAGCTCTCTGCAGCAAAAACAAAGTTTCATGATGTACAATTGCACTGCCTAAACACCATGTGGTCAGAGCATGTCCCAGCCATTTGCAAATACAACTACAAGGAAAACCTTACCCAAAGTTTTGGTCAGCACTAAAAAGCTAAATACACCTTTAAACACTTATTTATTTGGCTTTCAGCATTCACTTTAAAGGAAGAGGGAAAAGTCATAACCTCCTTTTCTGCAATTTTCAAATATTTAAATGTAAATGGCAATAAAAAGGCAAAGACAGAAAAAGTTTGTGCCATTGCAGACAGTTTAGAAAAGCAGAATTGCCTAATGTGCTTCCCATGCTGTTAAAATGTGACTTTTTTATGTTCATTCACTTTAAAGAAGCAGCAAATATACCACCCCAACATCACATTCTCTGTGAATTTCACACAGAGTTTCTTGATGAACCCAAACATTCCATTTTACAGATGAAATAGCTGCAGAAGAGTGGCATCAACTCTGCCCTGCCCACAAACATCCAGCTGACCACTGTTCTATTTCAAGGAGGGTAATTTTGGTTGTCACTGACCATGGTGTCTTTTTGTCTTGCTGCTACGTTGTGCTCTGGCCTTAAGTACAACCTTCTGGACAATTTCAAGTTGTTCTTGGATTCCAGGAAAATGGAAATCCGTGCATTCTTGGCAAACAGTTGCGAAATCTAGGAAAAAAATAAGATTGAAATGCATATCCTGAGGTTGTGCTCAGTAACATTATGTAATTCTACTCTACTCATCAAGTAAATCCAGCTATAAAGGCAAACTCTCTAAAAGCAGACAATATGCTCTACTGGACTCCTCTTCCAAAATTTATTGAGGATTATATTTAACAGATTGTCCATTGACAGATGGGACATGGCCCCATACTTTCCCCCCTACTGTGGCTGCAGAATCTAGTTGGTGGCTAGAAGATGCAATTGTGTTTAATGGCATCATTTAAATGCTTGCCTTCTCTCATCAGCTACAATTTAGCATAAAACAGATCTTCTCTTGTTATTCACTTAAATATTTAAACAGTTAGACAAGTACCTGCAAAATAAGTACAAAATAATACTGTTACAAGTAAACAACTTGGAAACCATCAACAGCACAAATGCAACTGAAGTTTTTCCTGGTATACTTCCCTCTCCTTACTACAAGCCTGATCTCAGCTGTTTCCAGGAAATATCAACCAGCAGAGTACATACTTCAAGATGGATGTGGGAAAGTCAAACAGGAATAAACAGAAGTTTCATTGGTTAACCTTAATAGAAAACACCATCACAGTGTCCACTTACTCAAAAGACATGCATCTAAAATGACTATTAATCTAACTTCCCAGGAGTAGGGAAGTAATATTCCTATTATTCATTTTTCATGGAATGCACAGTATCAAAAGTATGTGGTATTTTTATATATTTACCTATCACTTCAAAATCTGGGAATATTTCTTTCCCATTTTTGCAAACAGGTTTCAGTGTGATAATCGGGTATTAAAAAGTTAGAAACTCCTATAATAAATTTGTCTAGATCAATACTGAAGGGTCCTCTTCAATATTGTTTGTTACTCAGACAGAAAGATAGGGAAGAGATGGGAGATAACAGCACAACACTATCCCCCATCCTCATCAATATCTGTTTTTGCATTTGTTACCCTTTTGCAATACCATATCCAAAACGTGTGCCTCCACTGAATCTTAATTTTATACATAATATTTTTCTGTGAGAGACAACAGCAAGATTTTATTCTGTTTTGCTATTTTATGAATTTCCCCTGGCATGGCACCTCCCATCATAAAGCTCACCTCTTTTGATTCCACTGTATGAGCTGATCCTGTTATCCACCAGTAACACCAGGCCACAGAGGGAGGTTGAGTAGAGGGACATTGCAGTCTGCAGCCTGTGCAGCTTCACCCCACTGCGGTGATTGCGCTTGTGTTTGCAGAAATCCAACATATCAGCTCTCAGCAGCCTCAGGTTGTGCATGGTCTTCAGCTGAGCTCCTGCACAGAGCACAGGGGGCTTAATCCCAGCAGAAGGCTAAATTGAGGACTGGGATTGAAATGCAAGGGCACAGAGTGCTTCCCTAAGGATCTGTGAGGGATCTGTAACCAGTAGCACCCAGAGGAAGTTCTTAGCCACACATTCAGTTTTACAGACACATCAGCAATATGCAAAGTAGCCCTAAAAGCAGTGTTTTCACAAAGTGAGGCTTGACCATCCCTGAAATGAGCCTTGTTCCCATTGCAGAATCACAAAATTATTGATTTTAGAAGTCTTTCCTAATCTTAAGTCCAACCTGTGCCCAATCCCCACGTTGTCACCAGAGCACTGAGTGCCTCGTCCAGGCATTCCATGGACACCTCCAGGGATGGAGACTCCAAACTTCCCTGGGCAGCCCCTTCCAACCCTTTCTGTGAAGGAATTCTTCCTGAGGAATATTGCAGGTCTAGGGATGAAATACTGATGTGTGGTGGTGTATCCTTTCCCCACTCTCCCCAGAACCAGGAACAAGCTCAGGAATTCCTGCTAGGCCTTGGCATTTTGTGTAATGAGCTGGGTGCTGAGGCATCCCTTGGCCATCCCAGGAACTGCTGCATGGCCGAAGTGGGAGCTGCATGGAGGGGAAGGGATCATCAGTCAGCCCCAACAGCCTGGAAACATCCCCTACCCGACTCATGGCCTGAGGGGAACAGCACCATTGCTGGAGTTTTGGAAACTCTAACAATTCAACCTGAGGATGAACATTTTCCAAATGATTCAAGGCAATCATCTTATGACCCTATGGATAGTGCTCCTGAGGGATGTCCTTGGAGCTCTCCTGCACCACAGCAGGCTGTACCAGCATCTCCCTCTGACTGAGATGCTCTAAGAGCTTGCAAACTCCCAAATTCGTGATACTGGGAGGATTGCTGCTGCCCATCTCTGCCTAAATCATTTAAGGCTTGGTTATAATCCAATTTTCCTCTCTGTGTTTTATCTATGTACTAATAGAGTGAACCTTAACTTTGAATTTTTTCACTCTTTGCACATTTGTATCACGCCTGCTTTGGCTGATGCCTTTGATGGTGATATTTTAAGTGATCTAAACCACTCCTGCACAACACAACATGGTCAAAACAACACAAGAAGACTATGCACAAACAAAAATATAAATTGCAAGTATCTATTCTGCTGTCAACTGATCAAGGGAAGTGAATTTTGTAAACACATTTTTCTACCAAATGTAAGATAAGTTGAAGCATCATTTTTAGACAATATATTTTGCTGTTGCTGTGCTTTTTCACATGAATCACCCAACCAAAATGGATGAAAATTTGCTTCTGGAATGTTTTGTACTAAGATTTACACCTATTTCAGACATTGCTTGATACAGTTTATGCTGTTCTCTTACACATGTAAAGAACAAACACAAAACAATTCCAAACTATGGATTATATACCTTGAGAGTTAAATACTGTAAATAATACATGACTTGGATACATTATTTATTACCAGCTGTTATTAGGTTTACTCCACTTACCTAAGTGAATAGTAAAGCTTTCTTCTAGCAGCCTTTGCTCTTCATAGATTCTCCCATTTCCTTCCACAGATTCCCTCAGCTGGCTGGGCTGAACTTTAATTTCATCACTAAAATAATGAGAAACATACCAAAAAATTAATCCTAATTTTTATTCAAGACTAACAACTTTGGGAAAGTTATCCCAAGTTTTCTCAGCTGGTCTGTGGAAACCAGGAGACTAAACCTAGGAGCATGAGCTCCACTTGTGAGGTCTCACCTTTACCTTCCTGGCAGAAGGAAGAGGAGACTCCACTGTTATATTTACTTTACTTTACCCATTTGTAAAGCATTCCAAGACTGAGAAATAAAAATAAATCACAATACCTAGTTATAACACAGTAACAATGTAGGAATAAAAGGAAAAGAAAAAGAATTCTCATCCCATTTACAGCAGCCAAAACCTTATTTATGAAGTTATTAGATGAAGCACTTCTTTTCTTCCTCCCACACAAAATGGGAGATTTGTTCCACTGTTCCACAGTGTTCAAACTACAAGGAAACATTTCAGATATCAATTTTAATTTTTTCCCTAAATTCCAATGTCTACTAGTGATACAATAAATACTGTTCCTAATACATGAAAGAACATCAGCATCTCTCCAATTTCTTTCTGCATTAATAAGAAGTTTCTCTGTTTTCAAAGTACCTCACCTCCAAAAATCTTTTATACACTTGCAAGCAATTCTACTGATTTCAACTGCCAAGTAGCAATGTACTAGTGATAAAGAGTAAGGATCCCACCCAATTTACAAATTCTAATTGCCCTGCTATTTCCTGAAACAGAGGAAAGCTTCTAATTCAATTCTCTCTACAAGCATTCAGACTAAAAAAATTAATTTTTAGCTCTCCAGTGACATACACATAGAAGAAAAGAGAGGCTTGTGAATTCAAACCATTGTTACCATTTTTTAAAGTATCATTATTCTCCAAACATGCTTAAGTGGCAACAGAAAGCCTTGTGAAACAGTTAAAGACATACATAGGAAAAAAAGGCAAAATAGGAGGAAATTCCACTCATGTGAAGCTATACTTCAGTGCATTACAACACTTTCTGCTACAGAGAAGTTGTAATTTCACACAATGAAGAAACTGCTAAAATTATGCATATTTATTTATGATGATCTATTTCCTTTGACTATGCTTTGATAATTCTATGTAAATTACTTATAGATATCATCACATTATAATAAATAAGAATTTAAAAAATTTGTAAATGCAAATCCTTTGAACTACTTCAGCTGGAATTAAGCATCACAGAGGAATGAAATACCTGACTGAGCTGTTGTTGGGATTCTTTAGGTCCTGATGAAGCTTTATCACCCACTCCTGATATTCCTGCTTCTGGATAGCAGTAGTCTGTTTTAATTCATTGGTCCATTTGTTCTCCAAATCCTGGCAGGAGAGAAGTGATAATTTGAGTGGTGTGGGTGTTCTTTTTTCAAAGTGATTATGTGCATGACATATTCTAGTTACCTGCTGAGACTCAAAATGCTGAGCTGCTAAGGAATTCACATCCTGGTCAGTCAGAGACTTCCCAAGCTCCTGCATCACCTTATCCATTTCAGCTCCTTGCCTGAAAGAGATGCAAACACAGATTTCAGAAGACTGGCAGCAGAACACCCTTTGCTGTGATACAACAATAAACTGGATTGTTTGTTACTGACAGAATGAACAGCCACAGCTGTAGCAATGAAAATCCACAAAACAAACTGGAGTTAAGGGTCAGGGACTCAAGTCAGCTTCTGTGCAAACACAACACCACCTACCCTCACTTGGGACCATCTCAGCTGCCCCTAACATAGGGATGTGAGAAATTCCAACAGAGATATAAATTCCAGCAGAGTCAATACACAGCTACATCACACCTGAGCTCTACAACAACACTGCTCTTTCTTCTGCATGCAGGCTTGATAAGAGGCAATGAGCAGCAAAATGATTTGCTAACACCTTACTGGCAACATTGAGCCCCAGACTACAAACATGTGCAATTCAGTCCAGAAGAAACCATAGTATGAACTGATGATGCACTGTCTAATGTGAGCTTAAACACACACAGCTCAAGAGGAATACTGCCACTCAGAATGCTAAACCAGACCTACTGAAATTACTGTGGCACAAAAAGAAAAATCCACGTTCAACGTGCTCCCTCTTGTGGCTAAAGGAGTCACCTGCAGCTATGCAAACTTAAACTCAACACTTTCTGGAAATCAAAACTTATATTCTCCTCAGTCACTGAAAATAATAAAAGACCATCAAAGTAATATAAGGTAGCTGACCCTAATGACATCATAGAATCATGGAATGGTTTGGGCTGGAAAGGACAGGAATGTTCATTTCATTCTAACCCCTGCTATGGGCAGGGACACCTTCCACCATCCCAGGTTGCTCAGAGCCCCATCCAAGCTGGCCTTGGACACTGCCAGGGATGAAGCAGCCACAGTTTCTCTGGTAACCTGCGCCCTGTGCAAAATATTTTTTCCTAATATCCAATTTACATTTCCACTCTTTCAGTTTGAAGCCATTCCCCCTACTCTTGCTACCTACTCTTGTGCCAGCCAACTGTTATATGACTTTCGGTTTACACAGTTTACACACCCAGTGGCAGGCATCCCTTTTTAATAATAATATTTATTGAACCTAAACAATAAAAAGTAATACCTTTCACGTAGTTTTTTCAGTTCCACATCCCTTTCACTTATTAATTCTGAGATGCTAACGAAATAATTGTGTTCCAGGTTTAACAGCATTTCAGAAGCTGGAGAATGGATCAGATCATGATAAACATCTGCAAAATCTTCATCCCAGCTGGTTTCTTCAGGTTTGGCATGTTCTAAAGTTGTCTAAAGAAAATATAAGTGATTTAAAGGATAAGATACCTCTTGGGACATGTAATGATCCCTCATAATGGTGGGGTAAACCCATGGGGGCTCACAAACAGCCTTTACCATACAGAAATTATCTTCCCTAATTTAAGCTTTCTGCATTCTACTTTAGCTTTCAATTTTCTCCTCTCCCATTCTTTCTCTTTCAAAGCAACTCAAATCAAAATCATTAAGGCTTGGACTACAGTGAGTAGAATTTTCACACAACACCAGCTGGGAAAGAACAGCAATTACCACAATAATATTTGCACCTGATGAATTTTAGATAAGGCCCAAAACACCAGCTGTGCAAACAAAAATGCTTTGCTAGTAAGGATGACTAACCTCTGATGTCACTAAGAATTTGAGCAGCAACATTGAATTAAGAAAAAGCTATTTTTTTAAACAAAGAATGTCCCAAGGAAGCCGGTTTTGCAAGCTTTTTGTGGAACTTTTCACATTTTTCTATATTTCATGAGAAGCAAATTGAGTTCCTATAAACTTTTCCTTAAATACTGCAGGTTTTCCCTCTCTTTTTTCTCCTCACTAGGACTACTCCAGTTCTTTTGCACTCCACTGTTTTGAAGATCCCACGTGAAACTGGAGACATTATTCCAACTAAAGCCTCATCCTTTCTAAATAATATGAAATAGTCATATGAACTCAAAAATGAATTGAAAAGTCCCTCTCAATTGTACACTTTGTCCTTCTAGCCTTAAACTGGTGTTACTGATATTCAGGATGGGAGTGTCATTTCATTACCTCTTGCATTAATTCTAAGCCATTATATGCCTTATACCTATTTTTTGAGTATCAACTGTCAAATGAACAAACTATTTGCCTTTTCATTTTCTATCTTTTTACTCTATTAAGTTCAAGAAAAACCTTCCTAAGAACTTGTAGGATAAATATTTGATGCTCACATTCAGATACAAAGAAAAAACTGCAAGAATTGTAGTAAATTTTAGTGCAATATTTCATCCTCACAACTGTGATTGCACACACACACATCCTCTCACAAAGCAACCCTTGAATATTAACTTTCCAGCCTTAATCTTACCTCTTTGTAAGCTTTAGCCCAAGTATCTGCCAGCTGGTTGATGTCTACTTTTCCTGATTTTACTGCTTCCAGAGCCACTTCAGCTTCTCTGTCATAATCTTTTATAGTTTCCTCTTCTACAAATTTACTAAGAGATTGCTTCAGGTCTATTGCAACAAGAAGAGAATGGGCCATCAACAGAACACATCAGTAATCACCCAGGACACCCGTAAATAAAGTTTTTCACCTGAAAACCTTTTCCTTGCTAGCACTGACAGTAATTTTCTCTGATGTTTTGCTGTTCAAAAACCAATTTTGTAAACACTGTTCCAGTATAACACCCTTCTTTTGTTTTTTTTTAGAGCAACCTGTAAGACATTTGTGGACAAGGATGCATGAGATTAATTGAAGAAATCGATTCATACCATTTTCTACAAAGCATGGCAGGTTGTGCAGAACCATCAGACGTCCATGCAAATGACTGATATTCTCTTGCACAGGGAATTTGAGAGGCACAGTAAGCACCATATTTTCATTTCCAGCACTGAATTTGTACACATAGTCTCTCTCTCTAGTTAAAGCCTTTCCTTTATTAGGCTTCATTCTCTTGAGTTTGTTTCCTGCAATAGAAATGAAAGTAACAAGAATTACATTTTTGTAAACTCAGATGTCAAAAATGTAATGAAAAGCCATGGCTTTGCTAATAATTAACAGCCAAAAATACTTAACCTCCCATATTTTGATAGATACTCAGTTTTAACTTCCAAATACATGCATCTGGAACTGAAGCATAAATACCAGTTGCCAAAATATCAAATGCTTCTAAAATGTATTTGACTGTGTCAATATATAAATTTAGGTAATCACTCTTGAAAATTACAGTGTGACTCTCCTGACTTAAAAGCAGATCCAGGGCAGATGGGAATCCTGATAAATAGAAAATGGACTGAAACACCCTGACTTCTGTCACGGATGCCTCAAAAGCTGAAATCCTGCAGAGTGTGCAGAGATTTTATTTCCTCCTTTCTGCAGGTGCAAGCCCTGGGGAGCGGATGTTTACAACGATTTTTAGAAAGAGATGATTTTGTCTTTCTGTAACCTGTATTAAAAATAAGCCAAAAGAGATGCAAGGGGGCTGTACAGAGTGAAAATACAGGCTGAGATAGTTGTGCTGGTATTTTAGCCCTCCATAGGGCTCCTCTGCTCGTTCGCCTCCCTGTTTTGCACCTGCAGAACTGGACACACTGCGTTAGCCGAACCCTACCCAATGCTAAAAACCACACCCCGAGGAGAAGAAAAAACAATAAAACCAAAAAATTCTACAGCAGAATTCACGGGTTTAGAGTTTGGGGTGTTTTTTTTTGGGTAGGTTTTTCTGTGAACAAACATACGCGTTAGACACAGACGAAACAAGTCAGTTTCAAAAACAAACATCTGAAGGCAACCAATACAGATGTGAGGCGGTGTCCCGGCCTCTCCGGGAGTGGGATTCAAAGGGAAATCCTGGGAAACACGAACCCGAGCACGCTCTTTCTGCTCCCCG
The DNA here is from genome assembly GCF_903797595.1 of Erithacus rubecula. Lineage (NCBI taxonomy): Eukaryota > Metazoa > Chordata > Aves > Passeriformes > Muscicapidae > Erithacus > Erithacus rubecula. The sequence continues at coordinate 5,041,003 of NC_136686.1, forward strand.
CTGCAGCGAGGGGGTGGGCGGGAAGCTGATGGAGAGGGAGCGGGGGACAGACCCTCTGCTCCAAAGGGAACCTGCTGCTCCAGCGATGGCAGCTCAAAGGCGGCAGGACACGGCCTGCGGAGCCCCACCCGCCCCCGCCCCGCCGCGGGCAGCTCCCGGTGCCGCATTCCCTGCGCTGGAAGCGGCAGCGCCCGCGGGCACCGGGAGCCTGCGGGCCGCGCCCGGCTCGGCTCGGCTCGTCTCACCTGTCTCCGGGCGGGCAGCCGCGGGTTAACCGGGCCGTGGGCGGGGGGCAGCCGGGATGTCCCGCCTTCCCCGGCCCGTCATCGCAGCTGCGCGTCCGCGGCGGCACTTTCGGCGCTGCTCCTGCGGCAGCGCGCCCGGCGGCGGCGGGGATGGCGCGGCCGGCCCGGAGGTGCGTGTGCCGGGGCTGGTTGACGAGGGAATCCCCCGATCCCCTCCGGGGCATTCCAGGGTGGTCTCTTTCCCTTCCAGCGGAGCGGTGGTGATCAGTGGCACAGGGACGTTTTGGAGGCCTGGCGTTAGTGGTGTCCCCGGGGTGCTGTCGTAGAATGGCGTCGGTAGAAAGGGACCTTAAAAACCATTCAGTTTCACCCCCTGCCATGGGCAGGGACACCTGCCACTATCCCAGGTTGCTCCGAGCCCCATCCAGCCTGGCCTTGGACACTGCCAGGGATGGGGCAGCCACAGCTTCTCTGGGAAACCTGTGCCAGGGCCTCACCACCCTCATAGGGAACGACTTTTTCTTAATATCTCATCTAAACCCAGTCTCTGTCAGTGTGAAGCCATTCTCCTTGTCCTGTCACTCCAGGTCCTTGCCAAGAGTCTCTCTCCATCTTTCCTGTGGCTCCCTTCAGGCACTGCAAGGCCACAGTGAGGTCACCCCAAAGCTTCTCCTCTCCAGGCTGAACAATCCCAGTTCCCTCAGCCTTTCCTCCCAGCAGAGCTGCTCCACCCCTCTCATCCCTTGGTGTCCCCTGGCTCCAGCAGCTCCCTGTCCTTCCTGTGCTGTCCCAGGCTGGGTGCAGCCCTGCATGAGGGGTAATACTCGGCTCTGTGTTGTTTAAATTGCTCATCCATGATTTGGTTGAAGGGGTCGATGTCTCAGCAGTTCACAGATGACAGAGCTGGGAGGAGTGACCGATACTCCAGAGCGCTCTGCAGCCATTCAGAGGGACCTGGACATGTTGCAGAGATGGGCAGAGGAGAAGTGTCTAAAATTCAACAAAGGCAAGTGCAGTATTCTGCACCTGAGGAAGAATAGCCCCATGCACCAGCACAGGCTGGGGGTGACCTGCTGGCCAGCAGCTCTGCTGAGAACCTGGGGGTCCTGTGGACAGCAGGCCCTCCATGAGCTGCAGTGCCCTGAGGGACAAGAAGGCCAATGGTGTCCTGGGGTGCATTGGGCAGAGCAGTGCAGCAGGTCAGGGAGTGATCCTGCCCCTCTGCCCAGCCCTGGGAGGCACATCTGGAGAGCTGTGTGCAGCCCTGGGCTCCTCAGCACAGGGAGCTCCTGGAGCGGGGCCAGCAGAGGCTGCAGAGATGATCCAGGGCCTGGAGCATCTGTGCCAGGGAAAGGCTGAGGGAGCTGGGGCTGTCCAGGCTGGAGAGGAGCCCCAGCTGAGAGGGGCCCTGAGCCCTGGGTGTCCCTGTGTGCAGGGAGGGCAGAGCAGGACCAGGCTCTGCTCCAGGGCCCAGCAATGGCACCAGAGCCACGGGCAGGGACTGAGCCCAGGGGGCTCCACCTGCACATGGGGCACAACTTGTGTCCTGTGCAGTGACTGAGCCTGGACAGAGACCAGAGAGGGTGTAGAGTCTTTTAAAAAAATCTACAAGCCATTCCTAATAAGCCATTGTGTACAGTTATAATGGTTATAGGCTTATTTCTGTTCTCTGTGCCCAGGGACAGGATCCAGGGAACAGCTGGGGCTTTGCCAAGGGATGGTTAGGTTGGATATCACAAAAGCTGTAGTAATTATGTCAAGACAAGCTGGACTGACACCATCATCAGTCCCTTATAAAAAACTTTACGTGCCTTCTCTCAATGAACTTCTTTCAGGCAACTCTGACTCCTTTTCTTACAGGCAGCTCCACACAGCATTGACTGCTATTTTTCTTGTAAAATATGATTTGCCCCAAAGTGTTTCCAAGTCAAGATGCTCAGTCAGAAAGAATTAATAGTGTATATTTTATATTTTTCTCCCCACAGGAACAAGAAAGTTGTTGATTATTCTCAGTTTGGGGATTTGGAAGATGATGGTAAGTGGGATATTCTTATACATCTAGAATTTGAAATCCTTGCCTCTTACATAAAAGCACATGTAAAAGGGGGTCTATTGAATTTTTATTTTAAGTACATTTGAGAATAGTGCAGTTATAGTTGTTGTGTTCTTTTAAAATAGGATTAATTTCTAGAAAAGGTTCTCTTGATGTATATTCAGCATGCAATGAAAATTGTTAAATTTAAGAATATAGAAAAATTAATGAGAGCTTGTTTCTGTTTTTCAACAGATGAAGACTTTGCACCTTCAAGCAAAAAATCCAGAACACAGCTCAAGGAGTCGAAGAAGGAGAAAAAAGAGAAGCCAAAGAAGTCCAAAGAAGTGACTCCATCACAGACACTAAGTAAGAGGTAAGAAATGTGGCCAACTCTGTGTAAAACTGGATTTCAACAAAAATATTTGGGTTTGGTTTCTTTTCCCCTAGAGTTTAAGCAGCTGAGAACAAGCAGTTAATGCATGACTGTTATAAAGATTTTGAGCCTTATTGATGCACCTTCAAATAACTGTAAAAATTCTGACTTTCTTAGGGACTTCCAAAGCAGAGAAATATACAGACAAGTTTGATACCTTCCAAAAGAACATATTTAAAGGAAGATACAAAGTCAATGTCAATGAAAAAGAGAGATCTAATTTTTATTAGTGGAGTTGTCTTTAAATATTACATTTTTCCATGGTATTTCAAGCAAAGGCAATAATGTTTTTTTCATGTAGTAATGCCAGTTAATAGTTCATATATGTGTATATATATATGTAAGTATATATGTATATATCTTCACGTAAACAATGTTTTGCACCCATAATGCTTTAAAGTATAGTCTGCTTTAAGAATTAGCATGTGTTTTGTCTAAATAATTTTAACATGTTGGTATTTTTTCCCTAGGTTATCCTTGGATGACAAACTTTATAAAAGAGATTTGGAAGTTGCCTTAGCCTTATCTGTCAAAGAAAAATCTACAAATCCCCAAGAGGTGCAGAATTCAGAAGAACAAGGTTACTATACAGTTCCATGCAACATTTTTTATGTATATGCAGTAAATTTGAACATGGCAATTTATTTTACACTGAAATAGATTGAAATTCATATTTTATTTCAAGATTTCATGAGAAGAAAGAGTTTCTAGGTATTGCCTGTTTTCTTATGTTCTTGGGTTTTTTCCCTGTGGGAGAAGTAGCTCTTCTATAAGATCTTCCAAATATATACTTGGATTAGAGATAGATTTAAAACTTCAGCTATTTTAATTTCTGAATATTTTGACTTTTTATAATGTGTTTTTGTATAGGAATATTTCATATTTTTATTTTTTTTCTCCTGGATCTTAAAACAGCTAAGAATATTGAATCAGAAAATACACAGAGGAGACCTCCTTTTTCCAACTGCAGTGTAGACAGTGAACTTTTAGGTAAGTTGTTTTCAGTCTTCTCATGAAAAGCATTTAAGTAGCTTATCTCTTCTTTGTTTCCATTGATTTATTTTGTTTTGTTTTGTTTTGGTTTGGTTTTTTGGTTGATGTAGAAAAAAGAGTCTTTATCTTAAATAAAGGTTGAAGGATGTGTCTATCCTTTCATGAAAAATTTTATCCCAGTCTCAGAATGAGCAAACCTGTGGATTGGTGAATTTTTGGTCTTCTTTTTGTTAGCCTGATTACATGTAAATGTTGATAAATTTGATAATGAGAAAATAAAATAAGAAGCACATGAAAACAAGTGATGTATTTCTGAACAGAATAACTTCATATCACCAAAATCAATTCTGGGAACTCAAATACCAAATGATTTTAGGGGAAGAGAATAGATTTACTGTGAATTTGAGCTGATTGAACACTTTGTGTTTGGTAGGTCTCAATCAGGTTATGAATGATGACACTCCTGAGGCTGATGGGAGGCAAAGGACAGCAGCAGCCAAAGTTCCAGCACATCATGAGTCAGAGGTAGTTGACAGTGATGACAGAGCCCATGATCCTGACTCTGAGCCAGAGTCTGTACCCAGTAAGTTCTTCTCCACCAAAACCCTCTCCTTAGATGTGCTATGGATGTTATGCCTTACATTTAGTTTGGATTTTTGATGAAATTTGTGCTGCTTTGACTGCATTTTCCCTTACTCCCCCCTTACTGAAGCATTATCCCCTCATGCTTGTGACATCTCACTTGCACTTGCATACTAAATTAACACACTGGAACTTACTTAGAGTTTCATCTCTTCAAAGATCCTCTGTTCATTTTTCCAGTTGTTTTCTGGGGTTTGTATCAAAACAGTGACTACTCTGGAGTAGTATCAGGTGTTGGAGCTTTCACTGTTGGCTTTGTTTAAGCTTATTTTAAAAAGCAAGTAGCCTTCCTTCTTTCCTTCCTGTGACTGTCATCTTTTGGAAGAGCAAGCTGCATCCATGTCTCTCTCATTCCCTGACAGGCAGTGTGTCTGTGTAAATATTTACTGCTTCAAGATGAGACAGTTTGTTACCATCCTCTTTATTTCTGCTGTGCAGTGGTCTGTCATCTTAAGTGATGATTTCTCTGCTAAAGAGCATTTTCTAAAGTAGTTTTTTTCCCATCCTAGCATCACCTGTAGTTTCTCCTTCCTGGATAACAGAACACAGCTCTGAGGCAAGGCAGAAGGTGTCCAGTCCCTCAGGAGCAGCTGGGAGGCCTCTGCATGCATCAAGTCCTGTCACAGACAAAAAGCCTAAATGGACACCACCAGGTATGGGTGAGGCTGCAGCTGTAGACACATACCTGAGTTGACTTAAGCTTTTAACAATCTCTCCTAAAAGCAAACAAAAAAAAAATAAACTATCCCAGGTAAATGCCTGCCCTTTATATACATTTTTAAATAATTTTCTCTTGATAGATTTAAAACAAAAAAGGGAGAAGAAAAGCTATATCTATGTTTCTTTTACATTATCCTTAACTCCTTTATCTTCATGAGACTTGCAAAATGTTTTCCAAACTGTGGATCAGACTTTAATCAAAAGATCCTTTCATGTCCATTTCTCTCTTATTTAGAGCTGTATTTCTGGTATATGCTAAATTATTATCTATCCTAAACAAATAATATTAACAAAATCCTTGAATATTTCAGCTGCTCTAATAAATCAAATGCTTAAAAGCTTTATTTTTTCAAGGTGTTGTCTTTGAGCATGCTGCTGCTGACTCCTGATTCGTTGCTTTTTCTTCATGTTTACTCTTCTTTTCTGTACATGGTTCTTTCTCTTTGGCTCCTTTCTCCCCAGTCCTTGTTTCCCCATTGGAGCTGTGTTCAGTGTCTCTATGGAGTGCCTGAAAACACCCAGGACACTGGGAGCAGTTGCCCAATGTTGCTGCAGAGTGTGGCTGGGTAATTAACCTGGTAATTAAGCTGTGCACCATTCCTGCTGCACTGGCTCCCAGAGGGAGGAATCTCTGGTGAGTGATTTTCACGTGCCTCTGTGGTTCAGACCTTTTGCACTCTCTTCAGAATGCTTCTTTTGTCTTGCTAGGAGAATTATTAGAAGATAACAGTCATATAATATTTTTCCCTCTGTAAACTTTTAATGTCTTCTTTTTGCTTTGAAATCATCTCCAGCTCCATCAGGAAGCAGTAATGCCTCTGTGAAATGTGTTCCTGTTAAGTCACCTACTCAGTGCCTTAGACTTGGCCTCTCCAGACTGGCAAGAGTCAAACCTCTCCATCCCAGTGCTACCAGCAGTTAAATGGTCAGTGACAAAGTGCCACATAGGAAAAGACTGTGGAAAGGGTTTTTCTGATAAACAGAGGGTGGGCAGCATCCTGGAATCACCCATTTTGGAGGACTCTTGTTACAGATGTGTCTGATGTTAGGATGAGTTTTTATTCTGCAAATTCTTAGGCATCTTTAAGTGCTACTGAATAATAACATGATTTAATCAAAGTGACATCTGTGCCAGCAACTTTTTGATGTATTATATTCAGAGATGTTGCTTTGTGATCATTTTAATTCTTTAATACCTGAATTCATGGCATTAACATAGTCTAGACAGCACTCTGGCAGTATGAATGATAGGGAAATGTTTTTTAGAATGTTGTATTTAAAAAAAAACCCTGAAATAAAATACTTTATGTTATCTAACTGTATTCCTTGAATTTATTAATTTTGAAGGTCTCTTTAAATGTTGGTTGCAGTCTGGCAGATATTTTTGCCTGTGTATGCTCTTACTGGAAGTCAGCACCATTAGTCAGGCTCAGATAATGAGGAATTTCCCTTGGAGCTCCTGGGGCTTCATTGAGGATCATGATACCATGCTAAGGTAGGGAGTTTTGTAAAGCAGTGAAGTGATTGTTGCTGATTAGTGAAACAGAATTTGTACTAATCCACAGTGTCAGTAATTTCCTGTCTAAGCCTATTGATTACAGTGGATAGAAGCAGATCCATTTCTCTCCATCTTACTTGTGAGTCAGGGCATTGCATTAACAAAGGAGTATCATAGAGTCATGGAATGGCTGGGGTTGGAAGGGACCTTAAAGATCATCCAGTTCCAACACCCTGCCATGGGCAGGGACACCTTCCATTATCCCAGGCTGCTCCAAACCCCATCCAGCCTGGCCTTGGACACTGCCAGGGATGAGGCAGCCACAGCTGCTCTGGGCAACCTGTGTCAGGACCTCACCACCCTCATAGGGAACAATTTCTTCCTAATATCCAACTCTGTCAGTGTGATGCCATTCCCCCTTGTCCTGTCACTCCAGGCCCTTGTCAAGAGTCCCTTTTCATCTTTCCTGTGGGCACTGCAAGGCCACAGTGAGGTCACCCCAAAGCTTCTCCTCTCCAGGCTGAACAATCCCAGTTCCCTCAGCCTTTCCTCCCAGCAGAGCTGCTCCATCCCTCTGATCCCTTGGTGTCCCCTGGCTCCAGCAGCTCCCTGTCCTTCCTGTGCTGTCCCAGGCTGGGTGCAGCCCTGCAGGGGGGTCTCAGCAGAGCAGGGCAGAGGGGCAGAATCCCCCTCCCCTGCTGCCCTGGGCTCTGGCTTGGGGCAGGGCCAGCTCTCACCCACAGCACCCCCCAGTCCTTCTGCCAGGGCTGCTCCCTCTGCTCATCCCCAGCCTGGATTGATCCCAGGCCTTGTCCTGACCCAGCTGCAGCACCAGCACCTGCTCCTGTTAAACCCCATGACATTCCCATGGGTCACTTCTGGAGCTTGTCCAGGTCCCTCTGGATGACATCTCATCCTTCAGGTGTAATCTCTGCCTTTGTAAAGCCTTCTATTAATGGTTTCACTGATTCCATGCAGATTGGTTGTCTGTTTGCTCTTGATGCATTATCAATCAGGTTATCATAAGGCAAAGATCACTGTTCATTATTTCTAAAAAAGCAGAATTTAGTTTTGATTCAGAAACATTTTAATGAGTTATTATTTCCTTCTGTATTTCAAGGTCCAAAACCTTGATTTCCCAGGTCTGTATGTTATTCTCAGATACTCTCTTAATATGAAAATCTGTATCTTTAAAGTGGCTAAATAATAAAGATGTGTCTTAAGGCTTATCCAGAGACATGGGATTTAATAAGGGAAACAAATATTTTCCCTTTTTTTTTCTAATAGAAACAAAAATGCCCCTGTGTCATTGCCTGAGATCAGTTGCATCAGGAATTCCATAAACTGCTCTTTAATTTTCAGCACAGGGGTTGGGTGTAATTTGCTGTAAGGAAATAAATTTATTCTGCCTTTCATATCACTTTTGTTCTCCCAACTTTCATTAACCCAACAGACTCAAAGCATATCAGTGCAAACCACAAAGATGGAAACAGGATGTTACCACTTCTGGTGCTCCTCTGTACAAAACCCTGCTCTTTGCATTTAAAACACTTTGTCCTGCTGCTTACAAAGATTTTCTGGCCTGTTTCCACTCAGGTGTGACATGTTCTCTTGAGAGGAAGCCAAAAAGCTGTGATAAAAAAAAAAAAGGAACGTTTTTGGGTTGAAGCTGTTTCTGCTCTGCTGAATCTCTTCACACACCCAATATTTACAACACTTGTGTATATTTAAATGAAGACTTTGAGCATGAGTTGTTCCTGTACATTTTGGATATTAAAAAACTGAAATTTCTTTTTCTTGCATTTTGTATTTTCCCCATTGTTTCTTTTTGTTTTTTTGAAACTGTTTTTGAAGGTAACTCAAAAGTTAAAGATTAGGTTTTTTTCTAACCTCAACTGAATAAAAGCATGGAAAGACTTAACTGGACTTGAGTGTAAAAGAATCTACATGGTCCTCAGTGTATTAAATCTGTTTAATTCTCAGGCATCTCAATTCCTTCACCAATTTTTTTTCATAGTGATAGCCCTTGGGCTTAAATACTTAATACTTACTTTAATACTTAAAATACTCCAAGGTACAAAGAAATAATGAGAAAAAGAACTGATTGAAACCCAGATGATATTTATCTGCTTGGTGATAGACCATATTGTAGAGCCAAAGATGACAGATTCTGTTTGCCTCCTTGAACAGATGAGAGATTTACTTGAGTGTTACACTTTATTTTATTTTTTTTTTACTTACAGTAAATCTGTGTAAATCTTACTTTCATGTTATTACCTTTGCAGGATTCATTAAGCTGAAGATTCTAAAGAGTTATAATCAGGCAGTTCTTTCAGAAATACCTTGTGAACCCCATCTCAGCATAAAGGTTAGTAGATAGGAGCATATCTTTTAGAATGTTAGAAGTCTGTAGCTATGTAGGAAGTCAACATTAGAGGGCATAATAACATCAAGTTATCATTCCAGTGCAGTAGAGCAAAATACCAAGAACAGAAAAACAAAATGGAATTTACTAAGCCTTAACCATCTTTACTTTTTGTAAGTATTATCAACAACACAGCCTCATTCTAATACATTTTCACAGATCAGTGACTTGTAATGTTAGTAGGTATTTCTTGCATTATCTAATACAGTTATAAGCTTTAATATACAGTTCTTTACCAGATGTTTGCTATAATTTTTTTTTGAGCATAAGTTACCCCCTCCCTGGGTAAAAGTCATGTTGATGCAGTTTGTGAGTGGATTTTATCTGCTTCAGAGTCTAACCTTTTTTTCTGGGATTCCATGATCTTCCCCAGGAAAAGGGATGCATTCAGAACAACAAAGGTAGAAAAACTGTATAGACCCAAGAATATGGAGGCACAAGTGGAACTCCACAGGAACTCAGAATCCTACAGTGTTTCCCTGGATTGAAAATAGGCAGCAATTTGCCAGAAGTAGAATTTCTTCACAGGAAGGATGATTGGACAGTGGAATGGGCTACACAGGAAGGTGTTGAATCACTGTCCCTGTGAGGGTGGTGAGGCCCTGGCACAGGGTGCCCAGAGCAGCTGTGGCTGCTCCATCCCTGGCAGTGTCCAAGGCCAGGCTGGATGGGGCTCTGAGCAGCTTGGGATACTGGCAGGTGTCCCTGCCCATGGCAGGGATTGGAACTGGATGACCTTTAAGGACCCTTCCAACCCAAACCTTTCCATGATTCTATGATTCTTTGAGTATTGTGATGAACCTCTCTGTCCTCACACACATGGATACAGAGTTTTAGTACACATCACCATCCTCAGAGGAAAGAATTTCTTAGTAATATGCAATCTAAACCTACCCTCTTTGAATTTTAAGCCTTTCCCCCTTGTCCTGTCACTCCACACTCTTGTAAATAATCTCTGATAACATCTAAAAGTCCTGCATTGATTTTAGGTAGAACCCAATTCTCAGTTCCTTTGGCTGTGCTCACATGGCTGTGGAGATGTAACCATGAAACTACTGCCAGGTTTTGGGAAGGCAGACCAGCTGTTTTACTTGAAAGTTCATTAAGTGAAACTCTTTTAAGCTCATTCTCCTGCCACGTGGATGGGTTCTGGTGCTCCCACCCATTCCACCTGCACTTCCACCTGCACAAAGCCTGTTCTAGGAAGGCTGAATCTTGCCCATAAATCAAAGGCAGATGAGATATATTTACCCAGAGTTGGCTGCAGTTAGTCTACCTGCAGAGAAACTGGAAATGTGGAGAGCTGCCAAAGATCCTGAGAACATTCAAAACAGCAAGAGAGAAATGTAGCACTGAATAGTTTGGAAGAGATCATTCTTCTTAAATTCTTCTTAAATCATGGCCAGTAGGAGATGTGTTTTCCACCCATGATTTGGCTGGGGGGTTGTGTGTGGAATAAAGTCTCATTCTCCTCATCCATCACCTTTGTGCCCTGTACCTTCATTAGCCCCAGTGAGGTTGCAATAATAATTGATAAAGGAGAACACATTCACTGCTGAGCTGTGTCCCCTTTGGAGCTTGTCTGAGATCAGCTCCTCCTTCCCCTTTCCTCATTTGCTTTGATTCATCTTTCTTGCCAAAGAAATTTGGAGGCAGATTTTTCCAGCTGCTCCCAAAAGAGTGGGGAAGTGTGTTATTGAAGTTGATGGGAAGCATTCTGTTCTCCACACATCACAGCCTGTTTCTAAGTGGGAACACTGCCTACCTCCCAAATTTTCATCCATACCATTCCTGAGACATGTTACCCAGCACATACTGCAGTAGCTTCTCTGTACACTGTTCATTTCTTCTGTGCAAAGGAAAAAATGGATTTATGAGCAAATTCTGCATTTGTTAACATGATCTGATTTATTAGTGTCCTGAAGATATTTTTTGCACTCTGTAGCTGAACATGCAGGGAGGTCTTACACAGGGTGTAAAAGTGAGTGTTGTTGTGCAAAGAGTGAGACAAGGTTGTGGTAACACACCTGAAAACATGGGGCTCATGTGATGAGAGTGACACTGCAATATCACTGTCACAGAATTGTGAAGCCACTCCTTGAGATCCTCTACTTTAATTCTAATTATTCTTTGTACAGTGATGTGTATGAAACAGTTCTCCTTTGAAATCTCCCTAACATTCTGAGGATTTATAATGCACATTAGCAGAGTACTATTAAAATATTTTCTACAAGTCATAGGAAAGCTCTTTTAATAAACAGATATTTCTCCTTAACACCACTGGGAGATGATTTCTGACAAATTCCTCCTCCCCAAAGAGAAAGTGAGGCAAAATATATACTTGAAATCTACCATTTAATTAATGACAGCCATACACATGTGCCAGGCATGGACTTTTTGGCCCATTTATTGTCAATATATTTGGATTATTGTATTAAAATTCAGTGTGTGTAGATACTGAGAAACAGTGAGTCCTGTGAGGAGTGGCTGGAAATGTTTAGCCTGGAGTAAAGGAGGCCAAGCATGCTATCCAAGACAAATCTGAGTACACATCATGTGAAATGCAGACAGCAGCCTGAAACCCAGGGTTTTCCAGTGCTCTCCACTGGCTGGGGGTGGGAAGAAGTGGATAGCAGCAAGCCACTGCACCAGGCATGCACCTGCATTCCTGATATACCCAAATGCCTGCAGCATTCCTGAAAACTGGTTTTTGGCCTGTGCAGCTAAATGTAGACATCTTGCAAGAGCTAAAAGTAGATTCCAGCAGAAGGCATCCAGCCTCCCTAGAGGGCTGGACTTCACATACAGCCCTTGCAAGAAGACAGAACCATTCAAAACACTCAGAGCTGGTCTAGAGGAAAATGTAGGCACAGGGATGTACCTGGAAGTTGCATGCTTTTGTTTGCATATGTCCATGTAATCAATAGATCTGTTTTTAATTCTGTTCAAAAGCCTAGTAGTATTGTCCTTACTTATTTTTATTTTTTTTAGTAGGATCTATGTAATTGTGGGAAGATAGGTTGAAAGAGTAGTCCAGAAGGCAATCTCTCCATGAATTGCAGCTGTACTGATTACTGAGGAGTGGAAACACCTGTGCCTGCCCAATGAGGATGGGTGTTATAAAAGAGTGGGTTAGCTGGCCATTAATCCCAGTTGCAGTTTGAGTTTGAGCTTGATACCCAGTGTCTGCTGCAGTTTGGGATGGAGTCTGCTGGCTGTGCTGTGAGGAGGTAAGGAGCATGCAGCTGTGCAAGGGACAGAAAAGGATGTTGTATGAGGCACAGACAGGGTTAGGTGTCTGTCTAAGGGACAGATTTGGCTCAGCCTGTCATGCAGAATGAAGAAAAAAACTTGCAGAGAGGAGCTAGTGCTGTGTGGAGCTGCCTGTAAGGAAAGGTGTTTAGTGCTGTGTGAAGCTGCCTATGGGGGAAGGAGACAGAATTGTTAGAAAGAAGGTGTGAAAAGCTTTCTAATAAAGGCCTGGTGGTGATGCCAGTCTAGTCTGTCTTGTCATAAGTACTGCAACATGTAATTGCTGTTGTGATGACTGAGGTTATGAATGAAGTGTGGTTTTGAGAGAGAGGTGACTTCTTTCATGAGCCTAATTTGAAATGTTGGGAAGCCACAGACTTCTTTTTTTAGCTGTTGTTATTGTTTGTGTTGTGTGGCTGATTTTTTTTTTTTTTTTTTTTTTTTTACCTTTTTCAAGTAACAATTAGGCAGTTTATTTACAGAACTGGAGTTCATTCCTGTAGTTATCCATTTGTTCTGGTTACATTTGCCATATGCCTTTTCTATTAAAAGGTTCACTGGCACTTTCATGCCAAACTGGTTTTCCTCCTGTGGGAAAAAACTGAGGTAATTTGGGTTGTTTTACCTATGAAATAGAAGGCTTTGGGATGACCTAATTTTGGGCCTTCCAGTCCTGAAGGGAGCCCACAGGATAAATGGAGAGAGACTCTTGACAAGAGCCTGGACTGACAGGACAAGAGGGAATAGATTTACACTGCCAGGGAGTGGGTTTAGACTGGATATTAGAAAAAAAAATTGCTCTCTGTGAGGACTGGTGAGGCCCTGGCACAGATTGCCCAGAGAAGTTGTGGCTGCTCCATCCCTGGAAATGTGCAAGGCCAGGCTAGATGGGACCTGGAGCAACTTGGGATAGTGGCAGGTGTCCCTGCCTATGGCAGGAGGTGGAACTGGATGATCATTAAGGTCCCCTCCAACGCAGACCAATCTATGATGCCATGATTAAGAAAGAAAAGCTGACTTTAAAAATTTATTTTATTTTCTTTTTATCCCACACCTACTGTGGCTTTATTTCAAGGCTGATACTGTTCCTCTTCTGATGAGAAAAATTTCTTTCACTTTAGCAAAATTTTTGTCTGCACTTTAAGATATGAATTGCTTTGTCATTCCCATAAGGAAAATAAAGAACATAAGAAATTCAGACTAAGCATTAGGTATTTCCCCATGGAGTCTGTCAGGAATACATGAATAAAAGACTGCTGAGGTCAGTTCCTTTAATATTCCAAGCTGAGGCTGCTCCAGCTGCAGGCATTTTACTGATGGAATATCTAAGGAGTCCATAGAGGATTAAGGTGTAAACAGAGACAGGACTACCTAGAAACGCTCATTTCAAGATTGTCAGGAGTGCTAAGGGGGAGCTGTGAATGTGGTGCTCAGGGACACTGCTGGGTTCTCAATAACACTGGGAATTACCTACCCTCATTAGACAGCTCATATTCAGAGCAGGTGACCTAAAGCTGTAGCTCTGTCTTTGAAAAAGAATTAAAAGACAGAAGGAAGGAAAGGAAAGCAAAGGAGGCACCCCAAGGGATGGGTTTGCAGTGCTGCTGAGTCTAATTGACAAACATGTTGTGCTGGTGTAAAGTCCTCAAAGATTTCATCGAGCATCAGCTTCCCAGTTCAGCTCAGTTTGGTTTGTCATTGCTGGGGAACATGGTAAAACAAGCTGGGACTTGATGGCAGCCAGCTCACCCTAAAAATCATCAATCAGCTCAAGCTTTTGTTCACAGAGGGGCACAGGTTGGATCAGATTAACTGCAGTGTCAGGTTTAAATCACAGAGAGAACAATTTAATGGAGACAGATTTAAAACACGGAGCTTTGTCATTATGGGAAAAGCATGAAAGGAGCAGTGACAGCTGCTGTGATTTCAGCTTCTTCAGTAACTCTTGTTTACAAGTGAGAAGAAGTAAGAGAGTCCAGCCTAAGGTAATAATGGATGACATTGTTTTATTGCTTGATGTACAAATGTTTGTATTAGGTTGTGACATACCTGTTGTGAGGAACTGAAAATAAACAGAAGATTAGTTTAGTATGTTGTACCATATGCCATCAATTCCATATGATATTTTTATTGCATTAACCATAATTTAAATTTCTTTGGAGAAGCAGAATTAAGATGTGTCATTCTTGAGACTGTTGTGTGCAGAGCTTCAGTTATCCTTGTGGATCCCTTCCAGCTTGGGATACTCTATGAATCTATGATTTTATGATGACAATTTTTAATGGAAGCAGTATCATTATTCTTGCTTCAAAGATAAGACCCTGGTAATTTAAGAACGTTAATGTGTTTTACAGGTTTCTACATAAATAATTAATTTATGGAATCTGGGTACCTAGGGTTCTGCAAAAGATTTCAGGTTGACCTTTAGGTTTAAATGAAGGGCTTTGTTTTATATTAAAAATATGTATATTATAGATAGCTGGTCTATCTTTTAGAGCAAAAGAATATGCTATATAGAAATGCAATGAATTGCATTACTCTGAAATCAAAAGTCCTACCTCATTAAAAAAGTGTTTCAAACTAAAAAACTGATATTTGATGCTTTACTTTAAAGTGACTTTCTGGAGAAAAATCACTGTGACAAGTTACTTGTTGCTGGGGTTCTGATTTCATAGTGTAACCCCCCTGAAGTGATGAGGTTGGGAAATGATTTCCCTGGTTTTTATTCTCAGAGGGCATTGTTTTGGAATTGTATCTGAACACACAGGTGAGTGAGTGATGTCAGCAGGATTTGGGAAGGTGCTTAGTAACTGTGATTATGAACTACACAAGGACTGAGAGGTTTTGGTTTTCCTGGATTGGCCTCCAATTCCAGGCAGCACAGGGATAATGTTTCACCTGCAAATTGGTAGAAACAGGTGGAGCCCTTTCTTGAAGGGAAGTTCTTGCAAAGCTTTCAGGGCTTGGCAAGCAAGACAAAAATCCTTTTCCATCATGGTCTTACCAGGGCCAGTGAGGGGGTTCTTTTGCCCTGCTCTGGGCTGGGTTGGCCTCACCTTGAACTTTGTGTGTGGTTTTGGGTGCCAGAATATAAGGAAGATCTAAAGCTGTTAGAGAGTGTCCAAAAGAGGGACATGGAGAATGGTGAAGGGCCTGGAGGGGAAGCCACACAAAGTTTGAAGTGAAGACACTTGATCAGATCTCACAGCAGTTCTGCAGCTTCCTCATGAGGGGAAGAGCAGGGACAGGGTCTGATCTCTGCTCTGTGTGACAGGGACAGGACCCAGGGAATGGCTGGAGCTGTGTCAGGAGAGGGTTAGGGTGGATATCAGGGAAAGGTTCTTCCCCCAGAGGGTGCTGGGCACTGCACAGGCTCCCCAGGGAATGGTCACAGCCCCAAGGCTGCCAGAGCTCCAGCAGTGTTTGGGCATTGCTCTTGGGGGTGCACAGGGGGGGATTGTTGGGCGGTCTGTGCTGGGCCAGGAATTGGACTGGATGATCCTTGTGGGTCCCTTCCAACTCAGGATATTTTGTGATTCTATGATATATTTACCTATCAAATTGGGTGTTTTTTTTTTTTTAATGCCTATGACTTTTCAACATATCTAGACCTACATTTCATCTGTGCACCTCATTTGGTTTAAACCAGCTTATCTGGTTCATGTCCAATTCCTGCTTTTCATGTGATTCCTCTTCAGTTTTTGGGTCTGGGAATAACCATATTTTCTGTTGTTGGAATAGTCCTGAGAACAGATTGATGCATTAGAAAAATCGGTTTGAGCACTGATTTCTGGGCTGTCATATTTTTTTTTTGCCAGTCTGTTTTCTGGGAATGATGGTGTTGCTGAGATCCTTTTGGCTTTATACAGTCAGAGAGCTGTTTGGAAAATCCCCATGTCCCCAAATTCTATTTGCATTCAGTCAAGGACACTTACTCAAATGTTAGGAATGATCTCAAAAGGTTCTGGCAATTACATCCTTAGCAACACAGTGCCTTAATTCCCTCCTATGTAAAATTGCATTCATGAGTCTTATCCAGCTTTTGAGCACACTTAGAACAAACAGCCTTGTGGGATTTTTTTTTCTTGTTTGCTAGGAGCAAGTGCAGCTCTTAAGTGTAATAGAAGTTGATTAACAACTTTAAAGAGCCAATTTACTAGCAAGTAATCTGAATGTTAGAATTTTGATGTTAACATATCCCGAGGTTTTGCAGTCTTCTGTGGAAGAAGGGAGCCAGAACCCACGACTGGCTTGTCTGTTTCTATCAGACTTGGACTGATTGGTTCATCTGGTGGGTTCTTTGCCCAAGTAAATGTATTCAAAACCTTAAATCACCCATTCACTTTGCATTAATTTTGCAAAAGACAATGCTTTCCTGTGCTTTATTAGAGCAGGAGTGCTTTCGGAAGTTTTATGTCAGCACCACTCACATTGGGGATTTGGTATTTATCTTCCCTGGTTCAGCCTGCAGTGGCAGCATTGGACATTCCCTGTGGCACTGCTCAAGCCTGGATGGAGGCCACAGCACTGAGGCAGGGCTCAGTTCATTGTTCCTCTGTGCTTTTAGCCCTTCCTCAGATCAGGAGGAGTGAAGTGCAGGAGTAGCAGAGTAAGTGCTATAAAGAGTAGAATTAATCTAATCTAATTCCAGGAGCATAAAAGTTTTGGACATCTAATTTATATTATTGGAACAGGATCCTTCTCAAGACAAGCCAATAAAAATACAGGGGTGCTTCCACAGGGAAATTTGTTTACCTGGAATGTTTAGCTGAGATGGAATTAATCCTCTTCCCACTCCATGATGCAGGGGGTTTTCTTCACAGGGAAAACTCATTCATTTCCTTTACCACTAATACTATTCTACTTCAGGGATGTTGCCAAACTTATAAATTTGTTAAACATTAAAATGTTGTCTGTGTGATGACCACAGGCAGTGATCACATCCATAAGGAATTTATGTACTATTGCACTTAGCTCCTTTAAATGTATTTCAGAAGTGGGTAACTGTAAAAAATTAGTTACCAAGATCATAAACATTTCCTTCAAACTACAAAAAAAAGGCTTTGAAATTTATCACTGGAACACTTTATGTACTGCTTTTTATTTCAATGCAGCATGACTGAAACTTGGTAAGAATCCTGGTGAGTTTTTCTTGCTTTGAGAGCATTGTTGAGAAATGAAAGAGAAAACTGTATTCAATGTCTCATGTCATCAAAAGTTAGTCCTCTTCAGGTAATACAAAAGAATGGTCCTGAGGGTTGTTTTTATTCCTGTGTGACTTATCACAGCAAATTCAAATGTTTACAAGAACATAATAAAATGAGCAGGTGAGAAAGCATTGCAAAGAAAGGGTATAAAGAAAACAGAGGATGCTCTTCTGACTGAGGGATGGCTGAAACATGGCCAAATCTGTATTTCACTCCTTTCTGTGGAGGTTATCCTGGGTCTTCTAATGGAGAGAGACTATTGGCAAGGGCCTGGAGTGGCAGGACAGGGGGAATGGATTCCCACTGAATTTTTGGATAGGATTTTGGGAAGAAATTCTTTCCTGTGAGGGTGGTGAGGCCCTGGCACAGGGTGCCCAGAGCTGCTGTGGCTGCCCCATCCCTGGCAGTGTCCAGGGCCAGGCTGGGCAAGGCTTGGAGCAACCTGGGATAGTGGAAGGTGTCCCTGCCTATGGCAGAGGTTTGGCAAGAGACGATCTTTAAGGTCTCCTTCCAACCCCAGCCATCTAGGACTCTATGATCTGCATGCCTCCCCTGCTGGCACAACAGCCTGAGTGGTTATTTGGTGAGAAAATGAGAAGTTTCTCTTGCACATGAGGTTTATAATACTGAGGAGGATTTGTTGCTTAGAGGCTTGCCAAGCTTGGATGAATGGAAAAGTGGGAGTGATGGAAGTGGGAGCAATGTGCCTTTTGAGAAGCTGCAGCCCAGCATTTAAATCAGGAAGGGCTTTGCAGATACCACCATGGGTGCAAAGGAATAACTGCTTGTCCTTTGGCCATTGCAACAGCATATGTAAAAGCAGCAGCCTGCAGTGGGTGAGCTTGTATTTCCTCCTTGAAAACCCTGGTTTCTGAGTGAAAGTAGAACTGATCTGGGTTGTTGACAGATTTCAGACCAGCAGGGAACATGCCATTCTTTGGCTGTATGAAGGAGACCACACTGTATTTTTGCTTTAGATATTCCCTTAAGACAGCTGGGGAGTAGGGATGCCTCCATCAGTGCCCCATCACACATGCACAGCATCCAAAGGAATAAGAGGATAGACAGGAGGGAAGCTAAGCTCTCTCATTATCCACACCAAAATAATCCACAAACTCATTATCCCACAGAGCAGAGCAACTCTCCACCAAAGCCCTCAAGAACCACAGACCAAGGTGCCACAGTTTAGTCCTCATTAACTGATATATAATGCCCAACAAGAAACCAACCCTTGAAGAATTAATTAATTTTCATTTTCCAGTCTGTCAGTCTTGTTGAAGAGATTTTGCTCACTGTATAGCAAGGTCGCTGTGACAAATTTTGACAAAATCCAAGTTCAAGTGTTTTTTGATTTCGCAAGCACATGAGCTCAGTGAGAAAGAACAGACTGAGATGACAAGGAGAACAGCCAATCCTGTTATATTTGTCTTTCTTATTACTGACTTGCCATGATAAATATGGAAAATTATATTTGGCTAGAAGGAGGCTGAGAAAGGGAACAGATGGCCACCAAAAGAATACTAGAGCAGCTAATAGTCACTGGCATATTTCCGGGAGAAAAATTTAAATCTGAAGCCAAGCAGAAGCATTATCCATTTTTTTTCTGCTCAGGGCACTGTGCATGGAGCTGCTCCTGCTATGCTCTGACTAGATGAAGGTGGGCTTCCTGAAATGCCTTCGCTGAACGGAATAAACAGCTCCTATCCTGCACTTAACAGCTCTTGCAGTAATGCTGACAGAAATAGTTGACAAGGTGGGGAAAACGTTTGTGTTCCTACTGGATTTTGAGTGAGAGAGTGTATTTGCTATGGCTTTTTAATGTGTTGTATGATTTAGGACCTGTGTTGTATTTTCTCCATGTGTTCTGCAGGCTTCATTCAGTTTTGAGAATGGGGAGAAGAGAATGCCTGTATGAATGAGGAGACAATGGGGGGTCTTTATTTTATATAGCTGAGTATTTAAAGGTTTCCAAAATTTTAATGTATTTCTGATTTCTCTGGTAAACGTGATACTGAAAAAAATATTGATATTTTTGGAAATTGTGGAAGCATGTCATGATGTCTGATTTTACAGAATGCTGTAAACCTAAAACTTTGAGACTGCAGGCTAGGTGGTGGATGAGGACTTTGATCTGTTTTTTAATGGTAACTGTAATGAGCAAGATGATCCAGGATTTAAAGGAATAGCAGGAGATGATAATCTGGAATTGCAGCATTGGAGCTGTAGGACAAGGCTGAGTCTCACAGGAACAGGGAAATCAGGAACGGAATGGAGTGGAATAGTAACAGGTGCTGCAGTTTTTCTTTGGAGTGCATCTGCCAGAATGAACCCAGCCACAACAGCTCAGCTGCAGAGCCCATAGGGCAGGGGTTTGCCAGAGCAGCTCTGCTGGGTCACCTGGATCAAGACCATCATTAAAACCACTGTGTGGATTGTCCAGTTAATCCACCTGCTCCCCATTCAGCCACCAGCAGCACTGGTGTAGGCACAGATCAGGTTTTTTTACAAATAAGTCTGTTATTTACCCATTTGGGGAAATTTTATGAAGATCGGTCACTTACTGATTTTATTGAATAAATTGCCTAAAGAGCAATAAATCCTTAGTAAGCAGATTTTGAGAAAGGAGGACAAAGAGGATCACATATTTCCATGGTTAATAAAAGGCATGGATTGGTTTTGCTTTTGTACTGAGAAACGTCCACCTCAAAATCTTGTTCATTTTTCCCCACTGAATGGAAATTAAATTGATTCCAAATTCTGGCAGCAGATCTTGGTGCTCACTCATCCTCTTCCTTAGCAGTTCTTGCTCAAAGACATTTTTTTAATTTTTCATGCTCTGTTGGTAAATACACTTTAAAAAGATTTAGTAATATAGACATAACTACCCGGATTTGGAAAAGTATTGCGAAGAAATAAAATGTCGTTTTGGAGTGAAGGTTCTGCAGTGCTCATATGTGGAGTCATTTTTAGTTTTCAGTGATAGCTTTTTCTCTGTAAAATCCTGGCTTTGTATTGACTTGTAGCTAGAAAAGCATGAAGCAGTGAAGAAACTGCCTTTAAATGAAATGTAATATTTTCATTAACTCCAGAAAATGAAAATGATATCTTTCTGGAAATGAAGTACAAATGAAGTGTAAGGAAAAAGTATGACATGTACTAAAATAATAGTCTTACTAAGAACTGGGCTGATATAATTAGTAGCCTTTTGAACGTGTATCCCAGACTCGCCTTCATAACAAATGATTGTACCTTAAAATGCTAGATATGTAGATTACATGAGAAGATTCTGTAGTTTGTCTGGAAAAATACTCTGGCACCAAGTTTCCATGGAATCATCATCTGAAGAAATTCATACAAGGATAACTTGGTGCTCTGGGCAAACTGTCATACCCTGGGACACTCCTGTTTAGGATGCAGTAGTCTAGTGGCCCTTTTCTGTGGCATTTGCTGTGCTGGCACTGGGAATATTTTGGATTTACAGCATATCATCCCTTAACCCTGGCTGCATGATCTCCAATTCAAAGGTGGGAATTACTGTGTCCAGCAAACACAGGTTTTGGTACTTACCCATTCCTGTCATTCTCCTGTGCTTCACAGCCACCCATGACCCTTCATCTCAAGCCAGAACACTTCAAGTTTCTTCAAAAATCTGAAGTTTACGCTTGCAGAAGGGTTTGTGTATTTTTTTTTTTATGAGCAGGAAGAGCATACAGAGAACCATTATCTCAAGCTGGTCTGCCCAGCTTCAGTGGTATCTTCCTGGCTGATGGTGAGAGAGCTGAACCTGTCAAGGGGCAGTGTTTCCTCCATGTGGTCAAGTAGATTTGTACACAGAGTTGTATTGCTATATTTACTTTGGGAAAATGTTTTAGTGTCTAAACTAAGTGCACATGCAAGGATGGATATGCCACAGCCTCTGGAGTCAGTTGAGAGGAGGCCATCAAGGTGATCAGAGGGCTGGAGCAGCTCTGCTGGGAGGAAAGGCTGAGGGAATTGGGATTGTTCAGCCTGGAGAGGAGAAGCTTTGGGGTGACCTCATTGTGGCCTTCCAGTTCTTGAAGGAAACCCACAGGAAAGATGGAGAGAGACTCTTGACAAGAGTTTGAAATGACAGGACAAGGGGGATTGGCTTCACACTGACAGAAAGGGAAATTTAGATTGAGTATGAGGAATAAATTTTTGCCTGTGAGGGTGGGAGACCCTGGCAGAGGTTGTCAGAGAGGCTGTGGATGTCTGGAGCCAGGGGCTCTGAGCAACCTGGTCTGGTGGCAGGTGTCCCTGCCCATGGCAGGGGTTGGAACTGCTTGGTTTTTAAGGTCCTTTCCAACTCAAACCAGTCTGGGATCCTGTTCAGGGCAGGATATGCCAGAGCCTTTGTCAAGGTATATTCAGTTTGATCTCCCTGTTTGTAGAAGTGCTAATGTGCCCTGCCTATATCATGTACAATGCTACTTAGCATGTTTATTAAAAAACTACTGAAAACACCAGCAAACTCTTTAAAATTGTGAGTTGCTTAACACTATCCCCATGGGTATTTTTGGTATTTATTGCTAATACTATCTGCACATTGGAGCCAATGTTCAGTAAACTTAAACCCTGATTCTGTTTTTATAAAATCTGTTTCACAAGCTGAATCAGTCTAATGCTGCTTTTAGCAATGTATGGGCTCACAATCTACCTCATGAGGCATTTTAAAGCTGTCCTTCCAAGCAGACTCACTACCAGCTTCCAAGTACATATTTAGGGATGGTAGAGGGGCCCTTTCCCCTTGGCTGAGCACAAGGGCACACCAAGCATCTGAGAGGCATAATAACAAAATAAACTGTCTGTCCTAGCCTACAAAACAGTTGCTCAACTGAGGCATTGCATTTTCAGCAGCTTTTGTGCCCCCCTCTCACACCCTGTGTTGGCACAGGTATTGCCATAAATGAGGGAAACACAGAAACCATACGGGGGTTCCATAATTTTTTTTTCTTCAGAATAATTTTTATTAAAGCCTGGCTTCATGTTTGCAGTCTTCCCATGTGGATGCTTTTTCTCAGTCTCAGCTGGCTGTTCAAGAGAGAGATCATCTGGGCTCTAACAGAGTCTTCCATCAGGTATGTGACTCTTCAGCTGACTTCAAAAATACCTGAATGCTTGTTTTTTAAATGATCTCTTATAGTAAATTAATATGGGCAGAGGCAAATCTTCTATTTCCTCTGTGACTGTATGGCTGTCCCAGATGCCTGCAATTATTTTGGTTTTGCTGTGTTCAGTAGCATTTGAGGCATTTTTTTCTACCAAATCACTTTTGTTTCATGAAGCTTTTGGGAAAAGTCTACTGGAATCCCAGTTCTGAGGTTTTAAAGGCTATTCCATAGTATGGAAATAAAAAACTTAAGTTGATTAGCTTAAGAGCATTGCTCCTTTGCTTTTTGAGAAAATATCAAACCTCACCTTTGTCAAAAGCTTTCCAAATATGTCTCTACACTTCCCTGAGGAGAAAAAATTCACAAGTTTTATGTGGGTTGTAGCTTTAATTCTCTGGACCTTATTCTGCATTTCACAGTGCATAGTTGATCTATTTCAGTTCTATTTCAAATAATTTTTAAATTATTTACTGAAGAAATAGCCTACCTGAAAGTGTTCTTTGCTGTTAAGAGTGTGATGTCTTGGACTTGAGATACTGAAGACATTGATAAGACACATAAGAAATTCATAAAACTGTGCCCTTAAATGACTGACTATAATGAATGATATAAGTGTTTTTCAAATAATAAATGGGAAGTTAGGAAGGACTAGTAGCCCTGGATTTTTTAAATGAACATAAGCATTTATTTTTAAGCACAGTTTGCTGAGAGCTTACCTTTGCTTCTCTAATAAGGAGTGCAGCAAAGGGGCCCAGTCAAATTGAGCTCCATAGGAAATGAGGGGGAAGGAAACATGGAGGAACCAGTGCAAGGAAGACTTCCCACTTCCCACTGGTGTTTGGCAGCAGTCCAGTCCCAGTTTCTCTTCTGCCACTGGGAATAGCTGATATTTTCTGCCTTTGACAGCTCATGCCTACTTATTACTGTATGTGGGCTTTATTTTCCCCACTTGCTGGAGTCTTGCTGCCTGGAAAGGCTGCTGGGCTTCCAAACACAACCACCCTCTGCAGCTGAAGCAGACACTGCTCTATGCTGGATGGAAGTGTTCTTGTGAGGAATCTCATTCCCCAAACTGTGCTGAATTGCCCAGGCAACCTCCTGCTGCCCATTAGTACAGCTGGAGCTGCCTTAGCATCTGCTGATTTCCCCTTTGCCTTTAGGTGTCAGAAGTGAACCACACACATTTTCCAAGTATTTAAATCCCTCTGGTGTTGGTAGGTGTGGCACAGAACTGCTTGCTAGGTCGTTGTGACATTTCCTTGTGCTTTCTATTTAGAGAGTCAGTCGTGGTGTCCTTTCCCTCCCACATCTGGAAGGTCAAGTGAAGCATGGTCTGGCTGCAGACACTGCAAACCCTCCTGCCTTTGAGAGCAGCCTGCCTCAAATAGCAAACAAGAGCTTGAAGAGTGTCCTCCCCTCTCTTCAGGTGAGTTACAAATCTCCTGGATATCTTGTTTGCCTGGTGATCCAGCCTCTAAGTATCACTGAGAGAGTGTCAGTGGCAAAGTGTCACAAGTGTGTAAGTGTGGGGGAAGAAAGAAAATGTGTCAGAATTAGAGACAAGTACAAAAAGTTCTTTCATTTTGGAAAGAATCCATTTTTACCTCTCATGTCCTTAACTCCAACCCCAAAAGCACCAAGATACTTGTATTGAAGTGGTATCAGTCAGACCTTCTTGCCAGGACATGGTAGACTAAGCTTGCCCACTTGTTAGTCTGTATCCCATCACCAGAGTAGTCCTTGTCTTGCTAACTATGTGCTGGTTTTTGAATATGGCTTTACTACCCTTCTGATACTGACAAACAATGAGCTTTTTTTTATTTTGTTTCCATTCAGCCCCACTTCTATGAGGACTTTCTCAAAGGATGAGCAATAAATAAGTTAAGGAATCATTTAGGTTGGAAGGGGCCCTCTGAAGGACATCTGGCCCAAAGTCTCACTATAAGCAGAGCAAACCTGGAGCAGGCTGCTCACATTATGATCCATTTACCAAATCCATCTCCTACTCACTGGGCTCCAGTGTCACAGGCCCTGCTCAAGGCAGAGTCCACGATGCTCACTGCTTTTCTCCCACTGTCCAAGCCAATCACTTCATCAGGGAGGACAACCAAGTCATTCAGACACCCATTTGTTGGCATACCCTTACTGGTTATTCCATATCAACTTATTGTCTTTCACTTGGCTTGGCATGGTTTCCAAGAGGAATTGTTCCACAGCCCTCCAAGGCTGACCAGCATTGGTATAGATAGCATTTCTAGAGATACTGAGTGAATCTGGAAGATGAACTTCCATCTCTCATTTCCAGACATTTATCTTTCCTGCTCCAACAGCCTTTAATGCTTTTGGCAGAA
The DNA here is from genome assembly GCF_903797595.1 of Erithacus rubecula. NCBI lineage: Eukaryota > Metazoa > Chordata > Aves > Passeriformes > Muscicapidae > Erithacus > Erithacus rubecula. Next base: position 5,065,936 of record NC_136686.1, read on the forward strand.
TTTGCTGTATGAATAAGCAGGGTGTTCTAGTGCCCAAGCTTGCTTGTTTTTTCTCAGCACAAAATTGACATAGAACTTACTCAACTAATCCAAAATAAATATATTGCAGCTTTTTCTCTGTGGATATAGTAGTTCTTAATTTTCAATTTTTTCTTCTGCTTGGCAGGAAAATGGAACTCAAGGCAACTTCCCCCAATTTAACCTTCCAGACAGTGTTCCTGAGAGTGATACCAGAGTCCATACAAAACCATCTGAACTGGAAAGCACCAGCATTGGGGTCAAACTGCCTATGACAGCTTCAGGTAGAATATCCCTGGATAAACTGAAAGGACTGGAGTGACAGGCTGCCTGCACAGATGAGAAGTGTGTACAGTCAGGACACTCAGGGACCAGAGGAGCCATGATAAATGGCTGCTGAAATATTTAACAGTTTAGAGCACAGCAATACAGATGGGACTCAGTAACTTCTAATTATCCAGCTTGGGGAGGCACCTAATAGGAGAATGATTTGACTAACACAAATACAGAAGAGAAACATGCAGCATAAAAAAGAATGTCTATTTGTCTAAGACTTAAGTGGGGTAGGTGGCAGCAATATTCCATTACAGGGATAAAACCCTTTCTCACTTCCTTGTGGCTGTGTCCCATTTTATTGATGTGGGCTAAATTGCATTTTTGGGAGTTCTCAGATCTAGAAAGTTTGACAGAGTTAATCTATTTCTAGAAGGAGTCTAGGGGAAAAAAAAGTAGTGGCCTTTTGCTTTGAAATGATTTAGCATCCCTGCATTGCTGGATGAAGATCTGCCACTGTTTAACAAAACACCCACATATGCATGCAACACATTGATTTATAATGCTCCTGTCTGAATATACATCCACATTTAAATGATGGGAGTGGAGGTGTTAGGGCAGCTGAAATTCTGTGCAAGAAGAATCAGAACTAGGAGAAAACCAGATTTGGGCTCCATTTAATTCCTAACCTCAGGCATCTGAGCTTGATGATTTTTATCAGGAAAATGAGTACTTGAATGCTTTGATTAGCTAAACATTGCCTTATTAATAAAATGCCAGTAATCAAACCAATAAAAATGTAGCTCTTCATGTGAGTTATGGAGCCTAAGGAAGCAGAGAGACAACAGATGGGATTTTCAAAAACATCTATGTACATAACTTCCCTCACAATTAAATAATCTTTACCTAAGCTCTTAGAAGTCATGCTGACAGATGATGAATGCTTTATTGAACTTAATACTGCAAGCCATAAAAAAAAATGTATGAAATTGTAGAAGCAGAGAAATCTTAGTTGGAAGGGAATTCTAAGAGCTGTTCTCAGTATCCTGCTCCAAGTGGTGTGCTCTAAAAGCACTGGTGTGCTTGTAAAAGCACTTTATTGATTTTGTTGTTGTTGTTTTTTTGTTTTATGTTCTTGTTTTCTGATTTAGAAGCCTTGAAAAATTTTAGAAACCAGTTAACAGTCTATGAGCAAAAAGAAATTTTCAATTATACAGAGCTCTGGTTTCTTGGCCTGGAAGCTAAAAAGATTGAAGGTTTGCCTGAAACCCAGAATAATAATTGTTATGATGATGAGCATGGTTCCTACTTAAAGGTAAGTGGAAAAATTATGGTATTTCTTTTGAGCTCAGTACATTTGTGGTGGTTTTATGCCAACTCTTAAGTGTTGTCTGTGAGATGTGTTGTTTCTAGAAGATAAATATTCACATAGTGAAGACATGCCTTTTAAAGATCGGGGAGAATTCACTTTGCATGTCATGCAGGGCTGATGCAAGGTAGCTGGGTTCTGGAAACATCACTTGAGGTCTTCCTTGTTACCCATATTTGATGTAGACTTCACCTGTAGCTAGCCCATCATCTTTCATGGTCAGCAGACTCACACACATGAGCTACTAGGAAGCCTGGTCTTTGATGTGCTCTTTGAATTGAATTCTTTATGTTCTTTTGAAGGTTTTACATGACCACATTGCCTACCGCTACGAAGTCTTAGAGGTCATTGGGAAAGGGTCGTTTGGGCAGGTGGCCAAATGCTTGGATCACAAAACCAATGAGCTAGTGGCATTGAAAATAATAAGGAATAAAAAGAGGTGAGAGATCTGCTGACTTTAAACCAGTACAATCATCCCTGTTTTATAAGGGCAAACTATGACGACGTGAACAAATGAAATTCAAACTCCTTCATTAAGCACAGTGAGGGCAGAGTGAGGAAAGAGGATTTCAGGAGCTGGCCTAGACCCAGAGGAGAGACAGCCTAGGAAAGCACAGTTCCTGAAGGCTCACAAAGAGGTCTCTGTCTGTTGCACAGTGAATACACAACGCAGGTAACCAGCTGTGCAGGACTGAGAGCAGGGAGCATCCCCATAAGGCTCCAAAATCACAGGAATATGCTGAAAGGCACCCATCACTTCCCTGAATATGAAAAATTCTACACTCTGGTCCTAAGCAACCTGTTCCTGTTAAGTGGCTGGCTACAAATTTGTGAACTTGAAGCAGAGTCAGTGAAACAGATGTTCAGCTCTTCCATTTTCCCTCTGTGAACACTAAGTGCAAAGATGCTTTTCAAAGCCCACTGTCTGACTGTGGTAGGTGTGAAACATGGCCCTGTTCAAGGAAAGTGAAGCATTCCTATAGACTTGAGAGCTCCAAGATTTTAGTCTGGCAGCTCATTAGAAACATGTTTATTTCAAGGTTTGTTTCAGACAAGTTCAGTTAGGTACCTGAAGTGTTATGTAAGGCCAGAGTATTTAGACTAGGAATCAAGTGTAAGAAATCAAAATTACCATAGTTAACAGGGTTGAATGAAACATTTTAATAATTGTCCCACCTGCTGATCTTAAAGTAAGCTGATGGTGTTTGTAGCATTTGCAGAAATACAAATGCTACCCTGAGTTGATGTCACCATTCCCATGTTATGTGATATTTCAGATTTCACAGCCAGGCTTTGGTAGAAGTGAAGATCCTTGATGCTCTGCTGAAGAAAGACAAAGATGATACTCACAATATCATCCACATGAAGGAATACTTCTACTTTCGGAATCACTTCTGTATCTCCTTTGAACTGCTGGGGTAAAGTTTATTTTCCTTTACACACACCTTGAGGAGAATTGTAGGTCTTGTGCCTTACAAGATTTAATTTTTATGTCTTCTTCAGAAGAATTGGCAGCTAGAAAGGAACACTGTCTAAATACAGACTGCATAACTGAGCCTTTGATCACCCAAGGTGAACTGAAAAAGGCCACGTTCAGACTTCACACGGGCAATGACATGATCCAACCCTTATTTTCTGTGCTGGGTATTGAAGTCTTCTTCTCTGAAAGACCTGTGAGGAAAAGAGTAAATTCAGGACTGGTAAACTTCAGGGTTTATAAATATGAATAATACCAAATAGTTTAAAAATAAAACCGCATCTTGCTTTTTATGAATCTTTGCTGGGGATCTTAGGAGGAATTCTGGAGGAATTTTGGAGAAGTCAGATTATTTATTCATCTGCCTCCTTGTAATCAGGGAATCATACTGGAATTATCCAGGCTACCCACACTTCCCCAGCCCTTTAGAGTAAAACCCCCATTGCTGCATGTGTTAGACTCTGCTGAAGATTCAGCATCATATGGCCAGCTTGATCCCAAAGAAACCTAAATCCCTGGTGTTGCTGCATGTGAGGCTGTCACTTACAGGCACACAGGGTAAGGGTGACTCCAGGGGAGACACAGACCAGTCTTTTCTGAAAGCTGCTATGGAAACACAGGGAAATGGGATGGCCACTATCTTTAGCACTCTACAGAGGAGTTGAAGACCGGTTGTCAGAAAAATGTTTGTCTGGTAAAATTTTCATTGCCTTTAAGATACTGTGAAAAGCTTTTGATTTGTGATCTTTTCTATTAAGTCTTGGCAACTTTAATTCCAAAGGAATGGGCCGTGCCTGCCACCAGTGGACACTCCAGTGGGGAAGGCAGAAAGCTCCAGTTGGTCATGTCCTTGCAGACTTGTGCTAGTGCTGAGGACACCTCTCACAGGGAAGAATTTATTCCTAATATCCGATGTAAACCTATTCCTTTGTCAGTTTGAAATCATTGCCCTTTGTCCTATCACTGTCAAAATCTTTCTCCTCTTTTTTATATGCCCCTTAAGGCACTGGCAAGCTTGAAATGAGATCTTCCACAATGTTTTCTTCTCCAGGCTACTGGGCAGGGCTACTGGAAGTTGCTAAGATGTGATGGTCAAAAGAGGGATATAAAAACCTAATGAGACCTGAATTGATGGGGGGGGTTATCCAGAAATACTTAATGCTGGTTGAAATACTTTAGACAAGAAATACTTCCTCAAGATACCAAAGCAAAGAGAAATGACAGCAAAAGGAGATGGAAGAAAATTTATTTTGGTTCCTGAAGGATTATTGTTCTTGGTGAAAATCAGCATAGCTGCTTAAAAGCAGAGTTTAGCAAGCAAGTTCACTGATTTTACATTTGCTTTAAATCTGGGAGGTGTTTGTGCATATCAACTGCAGAGCAGCATTCTCAGGGAGGAAAATAGCTGTCATTTTTCTCTGCATGAGTCCGCCATGTGGGAAGACAAGCTCTTAGTTCAGTGGAAGCTAATCATGCCTTTAAAAATAAATTCCCCAATCTCTTATCTGCTCTGTCTGCTGCTTCTTCCTCCCCCACAGAATAAATTTGTATGAGCTGATCAAAAAGAACAATTTCCAAGGCTTCAGCCTGTCTTTGATTCGCCACTTCACTCGGTGTGTGCTGAGGTGTTTACAAGTGCTCTACCAGGAAAGAATCATTCACTGTGATCTGAAGCCTGTAAGTAAATCATTTCATCACCTGGTGTTCTGTACAGCATAAGTGAGCTTATCCTATTCTTTATTGGTTGTGTATTATGTTTGTACAGAAGCTCTAATTTATTTTGGATTATATTCATGCTGCACTCAACTGATTATTACCATTGATTCAGTTCATTCACTGAAGCATTAAGTGAAATAATTGGGTTTGCAAACATATGCAAATATGAATCAAATTCAGGTCATGACTTTTTGCCTAGAGAAAAAGGAAAATACTTGTGAAATTAAGTATCTCAAGATGAGGGATATTGTAATGCAAGGTGTATTCACAAGGCAGCATGTTTCAGGTTATCCTCTTAAGTCATTAACTTTTTAGGCATAACTATAAAATTAAGTAGCCTAATAAACTGCAAAGGAGATCTGTGGAACAGTATTTAGGGTGTTCACCTGTTTCTGGAGAAACATCTGTCATCCAATTCCATCTGGTTTGTTTGCTAAGCATTCATGCTAGGTGAAACATTGCTGTTTTCCTTAAGCCCCAAATCTAAATTTTTGCAATCTTCTGCGATTTCTGAAGGATCTTAATTCTATTTTTCACATCAGGTGAAAGTTTCTCTTGATTTTTCTTTTCAAAAGGGCAAATGAACCAATAAAGAAATAACTAAGTTCTCAGGTAAAAATGCTAGGGATAAAATTCTGTTCTCACTCTTAATGTATCTTGATTTAGAGTTCTGAGAAGTCACATACTGTCTGTACCCATTGCCTTGCCAATATCTTTGCCAGACCAATTTGCAGTGAGAAGAGAGTCTTGCAAGCTAACCCAAATATCTGAATCAAAGACAATTAGCCCAAAGGGAAATGTGTTTCCAGGCAGCCACTGACAAGGAATGACGTTGGCAGCATCAATTAGCGTAGCCTATATTTAAATAGAGCAACATATTAGTGAAAATGTAGTGAGTTAACTAAAAAATAATTTTGTTCTCATTCAACAGTTGTAGTTTCATTTATATTGCCTGAAACTCCCATCTGTTATCCCATTTGCCTGCTATGATATTTCTCATCACAAGGTAGAATGTGGAGTTTCTCTGGCCTTTATGCTAGGTAGTCACTGCCTTCAAAGTCTAGTTTTGCAGTTGATCCTGGTTTTCCAGCTTTGATCAGCTCCCTTGCATTGTGAGGGATTCAGTATTAGAGTCCTACCATGAGCATGAAGGGATATCAAGCTGCAGAGAGGGGATGCTGTTTCTCTTACCAGACCCTGATTGTGGAAGTCAGTCCTTGCCTTGACTTTCACCAGTAGCAGCTTCTCCTTCCTGGCACATGAAGCATTTCCTTATGAGCTAATTACCCAGGAAACCACTTCATCATTATTTGTCATCCACCTGGGAAGTGTTCAGCCCTCCAAAGCCCTAACATATAATCACTGTAAAACTGGTTGATAAAGGTAACCATCTGTTTTCTGAGGAGTGGAGAAGGAAATCCTTCATTTAGACAGACTTTTTATGAGGATAAAACTCAGCTCTGCAGAAGAGAGCCGAAGGCTGTGTTTGCTTAGCAGTGCACTTATGCCTGAGCTGGCTGCTTAAGGATCACTTCTCCAGCTGGAATTGCAGGAACCCTGTGCTGTACCCACTTGTACCCAGCTAAGAATCCATAGGACCCTGTCCATTTATCCCTCCCTTGAGACCTGTGCATCACACAGGTGGGGAGAGGTGAGCTGGCATAGAGTCTGGAGCAAGCAGTGCAGAGAACTGTGGGGTGAGGCTCCTTCATGTCCAGGGGCTTTCTGTACTTACAGAAGGGTTGTTCTGGTCCATTCAGCACAGCATAAAGCCAGGTGCAGTTTGACTTTTACTAGATAAGCAACCCTGAGTTTTGGGGAGCACACTGGCTCACCTGCAGCCTGGGTACCTTTCCAAATCTCCCCTCTGCTTTGCACAATTGCACATTATTGGCTGCCTCCTCATGTTAGCAATTGCATTCCAAAAAAGGTCGAACTTTCAAGCTCTCATTTGCAGAGAAGTATAAATGTGATTTGCACTCTGATTTTTCTAAGTGTTCACTAACTTAATATGGTGCTAAACCCTTCTTTTTTTCCTGTGATTTTTTTTTTTTTTTCTCTTTTTAGGAGAACATACTACTATACCACAATGGGCAAGGTTCAGTCAAAGTTATTGATTTTGGATCAAGCTGCTATGAAGACCAAAGAGGTTTGCAGAAAAGTCAAGTTGATGTAATTTTCTTAATAAGCTTTTTTAATTTTAAATAATGTGGAAAAAACCCTAATTCTTGGTTTGGGCTAATATACTGACCTGTGCCCTTAATTAGAACCTGATGAACTGTTCAGCCACTGGTGGAGCAAATACTGGTAGAGACAAGTAAGATATTACTATTCTTTTTTATTATCCCGAACCTGATCAGCTCTTCTACTCCTGTTAAAATCAGAATTGCACTTTCAGGAGTGGTTAGCTGGAACAAACTTAAGAGGATAATCCAAATATTTCCCTTATCAAGAAGTTTGTCACATCCAGAGAGCCTTTCTCTGTGAGATGGTTGAATTATAATTGGTACTTTGTTTGAATACCACAGGGAGGGAAATAGGAACTGTGCTTTTAATTTAGGAACTGTTGATTTGATGCAAATGGAACACCTTCAGATAGGAAAATGAGCATGGATAAACTGAATCACAGCATTAGTAGAACAATTTCCTTCAGTGGCACTTGTTGAAGGACAATTAATAGAACAGTGGAAAGTGTTTCACCCATTATTTTTTTGGATGGGATTAGAAAATGTTTCCACAGCCCATGTGAGCAATCTGTGCATAGACAGATTTGATTTCTGAGCATATGCCACTTTTCTGTGAAATCTGCAGTTGACATTTCAGTCCCAACTGTGATGTTTTGCTCCTTGTCTGGTTCTTGATCCAGTGTACACCTATGTTCAGAGCCGCTTCTATCGCTCCCCTGAGGTGATTCTTGGTCATCCCTATGCTATGGCTGTTGATATGTGGAGCTTAGGCTGTATCATAGCAGAGCTTTACACAGGCTACCCACTGTTCCCAGGGGAAAATGAAGCTGACCAACTGGCCTGCATCATGGAGGTAACTGTTGGGATTGGTTTGCATACTCATTTGATAAACTGCACCACCAGAAACAAAAGAGAAACCTCAAGCAATAATGAAATATGATTGGCTGTGGTGTTGCCTTTCAGAGATTTAATGTAGCCAAATGGTTCTTTGAGCCAGAAGGGCCCCCTGAGCCTCTTTTCCTCCAGGCTGAGTTCCCCCCCAGCTCCATCAGCTTGTGCTCCAGCCCCATCCCCAGCTCTGTTCCCTTCTCTGAACAACCTCCAGCCCCTCAATATCCTTCCTGAAGTGATAGGCCCAGAGCTGGACATGGAATTTGAGCTGTGGCCTCACAAGTGCCATGGAGAGAGGGACAGTCACTGCCCTGGTTCTGCTGGCCATGCTATTTTTGGTACAAAGATGTGTATAGGCAGCAGTAAGCAACCCCTTAATTCCCTCCACAATAAGAGGAAATACTTTGCAGATATTTCACAGTAAACTGCAACATTGAGCTTCCTTTCATATGGAAGGCAAAATACCACCTCTCACCTGATGGTTGTTGTGTATCTTCATGAAATGAGGAGTAACTCTATGAATTCATTTTCTGTGAAGGTATTGGGCCTTCCACCAGCTGATTTTATCCAGGCTGCATCAAGGAGGAGAACATTCTTTGGTAATTTCTTCTGATTATTTGTCCTTGCTGGATCTCTCCCCGGTAGTTAATCACTAAGTAATAGCACTGGTAGAGAGTAGGATCAGAGATCTTTAGCTAATTCCTAGCTGATAAAAATACTTCCAGCAAGAGGTATAGGGGAAAAAAAGCAAAAAAGATAAAATGAGACCTGGAGCTCTGCCCTTCATGTTTTAGGGGCCTCTAATTGCCAAAGTCATAGATAAGTTGCTCCTTAAAAATATTGTTGCTGAAAGGAATGCAGTGGGCTCTGGGAACTAATTTACACTGTTCACTTCTCTGTGTATAGTATGGGTTTGGAAATTGCTCAAAACAAACCAACAAATTGTAGGATGTGGTCTCTAGGATTTAACCAATCCTGCTTGCCACAATTCTGGCAGATTATCAATCCAACAGGGCAGAACTGGATTTAGTGGGATGGACATGGTTATACTGTTTATGCAATTTAAGTATTTAGTGAAGGTTTTTAATGCCATTTTTTAAGGGTTTTTTTTGTTTTGTTTTGTTTTGTTTTTTTTAAGATTCTAAAGGTTTTCCTAAATCCGTAACTAACAGCAAGGGGAAGAAGAGATGCCCAGACTCCAAGGATCTAAGCACAGTGCTGAATACCCATGATACTGGCTTCTTGGACTTTTTGAAGGGATGCTTAATGTGAGTTCATACTTTATGCAACAAGCTTGTTTTGACTTTTGCTTTCATTCTTTTCTGCCTTTAAAATCTTTATATCTGTTGTGGGGTTTTTATTTTTGGTGGGTTGTTTTTGATTTTTGTTTTCCATATGGCATCATTTGTACAACTATTACTATTGACAGTTTAGTATATCTGCTTTAGAAGCAACTTCAAATTTTTTTATAGCAGTTCAGTAGCACTTGGCTAAAGAACTTCTAAAGAAACTAACTTGTGGTTACATGGGGAGGGAAGAAAAAATCATCCCACTCCTGTTTCATAAGAAGGTTGCTTTCAGTGTTCTCTGTTTGCTGAGTCTGAATCATTGATCCATTTTGGTTAGCTAGTTTAATCAGAATTTTGAGAAAATAATTTCAGTGGAGCAAAAAACCAAACCTTAAACAAGCAATTTAGGGTCCCTACCCTAATAGAACCAGGAAGTGCATGTTAAAAACTGTTTTGTTCTACAGAAGGTTTGATCAGCACAGTGCTGACGTAATTAGATTTTGAAGGATGGAGAAGATTACATAAGACTTTTCCATGATTTTGGGATAAAAAGATAAAATTATTTTGTTTCCAAAAAATGTCCTCATGACCTAAATTTTAAAAGACAAGGCTGAGTCTTTTGCCTTGTCCTAATTTTCAGACAGAACTAGTTGAATAATGATTTGTCTCCCGTGGATTTAAGGTGGGAGCCTTCCCTGCGCATGACTCCTGATGAAGCGATGAAACACTCGTGGATCCAGGAGCCAAAAATATTCCGGAAAGCACAGGCTCCAAGGAAGATGAGTGATGGCTCCTTCTCTGTGCTGGAGAATAGGAGAGAGACTATTCGTAAGCATGTGCTACCTCAGAACTAAGTGCATTTATAAGGGTTTGATTGTCTTGGTGTTTAGTGTCATCTGCCTGGAGTAAGGGGAGGTCGGAGTGTGGAGATAAGGGATGGCCACTGAAATGGGGTGGGTAAAGGCACCATTCCTCACTTGTGTAGAAATGCATGCCTTATGTTTTAGTTCAGCTGCCTGCAAGAAGAGTGGGAGTGCTGAAGATTCACATGGAATCTTTTCCCTGCTGGGAGCAAAACCTTCTCTGGCACTACACCACAGTGCATGTCACTTTCAGAGCAAAAGAGGGCAGCAGTGGTGGTTGTAAGATCCCAGAGAAAACTTGCACCTCATTTGCTGGGAGTTTGTGTATCCTGTGTTTCACCTGCTGTTAGAGTCTGCAGTCTTAACCCTCTCATTTTAATGATTTATTGTTGCAGAGAATCTCTGGAGAAATGCAGCTGACAGAGTGAGGAGTGAACTGGCTGATAGACTGACTCCCTTCACAGGCACAGCAGAAAGTGATGTGCAGAACACAAGGAAGCATGCTATTCCAGAGAAATATTTGGAAAACCACATGGAAAAGCCTATTAAATATGATCAAGCAGAAAACAGTGGTGAAAGAGCTCTTCCAAAAACTTCTCTCTTTTTCCCACCAATTAAGTAACACCAAGCACAAGCTATGATTGGCTCAGTTGCATACCTAGTGTATTTTGTAGGTATTATTTGTACTCAGGAATATAAGCTATATCTGTCTGTTCATGGGCTGTGCACATTGTAAGTATATTTAATGTTCTTTTTACCCTGAAATCATCTAGTCAACCAAAACAGAGTTTGAGAACCATTTGATTTCCTCATCTGCATCATTGTGATCAGAGATTCTTCACAACCAGCAGCAATAAAATGGAGACTGTAGAGGTGGAGAGTGGCTTATTCTTGGTGTTATAACAGACTTCAGAATTTTATATTTTTCTGGATCTAAAAGGACAGATGTGTTGACTGAAGAATCAGAATCCTTTTACTTACAGCAGTCTAAGTCAGGAATAATTAATGGATAAGATTACTGGATTTACTTATGTATAAAAAGTCAAACCCAGCATCCTCATTTTCCTCCTTTTCCCATCTTCCTCTTTTTATAGTGAAGCTACTAGATGGAAACCATTGTCACACCTTCCTAGCAGATTTAGAAATGTAAATTATGCTCTTTAGCTCTCTAGCAACAGAAAAGCAGAATGGTATTCTGGGCCTATTTCTGCAGAGACTCAGCAGGAACAATAGATTAAAACAAGCTGGTTTGATTTGGGAAAATTGTATTTCATTGCAAGTTTAACTTAATACTCTGAAAAAACCCCAACAAAAACCAAACTAATTTCCATGATCCCTATGGCTTATGTGTTTAATTTAGGTATTTCACTCTGCTCATTACACCAGATTTACTGGAGTTGATAGGTAGAAATTCAGTTGAAAAGGAATAATGAGAAAATTGTCCTACCACAAGCAGCTGCTACTTGAGCAGTGTTAGTGCAGCAGCCCCATGGGAAAGAGGTACTCAGAGATGCATAAAGTCACCATAACAGCAAATTCCCACAGGCCCTTTTGCAAAAGGAAAATCCAAAGGATATGGAAATGGTCCTCAGATAGTTCTGTTGTTAGAGGAGTAAACAAGCCACCTGACAGGTACAACTGAATCACTTAATAGTAGCAGTCACCTCAGAAAATGAACTGCTGTGATCATCCCCTCAGCTTCAGGAATATCCTGGGCCTCCTGAAGAAACACCTTGAAAACAAGTGATCCAAGAAGGGCAATAGTCCATGATTGAGGGTAATTGAGTGAAGAATTGCAAGGGTATTTTGGCAGATAAAAACCATCCTGTTGTGCTGCAGACATTCCTGACAAGCAGGCCAGCTTGCAGTGCCAGAATTATTTGTGCCTCTGGTGTCAGAGAGACTTTTTTGCAGCTGAACACTCCTTGGAGACCATCAACTGCTCCCATTCACAATCTTCAGCAGAATGATGTACTGGAAAAAATGAGTTTTGTTATGGCACAGTACAGCCAGGGTGAGTGCACTGCAGAGTGTGGACAGAGCCCTCATCACCTTTCTCAGACCCTTGGAGCAATAATTTACTGTTTTGGTGCAGTTGCTGCTCATTCTTCATTTGCTGTGTCACATTCACTTCTTTCTTAGGCTACCCTAAGTTACAATATCTGATTCTCACAACTGAGCACTTGGTTTTTGTCTGCTCTACCTCAGGGGCAAAGTTTGGGATAAGTTATGTTGAGGTGCTCTTGAGCCCTGGAATGGATGTCATCTTGGTGAAAGGTGTAAACCACATTTGATAAATGGGGTTCTGTGCTGGAGATGTATTTTCTTCACAATTAATATATTTCAGTAGCTCTTTGTGGTAAGCATCATCATATTTCTCATGGCCTATGCTGATGGGTTTTCCAAGGCATTCAGTGTTGAGGGAAAAGTGGCAAAGCTGTCTGAGCATCAGTTTGATCATGCTTCTATCAGAAGGCAGATGGATGGCATTTCACTGTAGCTGCCATGACTTTGCTGTCTTCCCTTCCTTGCTGACCTGCTGTTCTGTTTTAATTCCTGTAGCCTTCATGGTGCTCTCCATCTTCAAAATCCTTCCTAATAAGGACTCTCATGGAGAACTGTTGGACTTTTTTCAAAGATTGCAGAAATAGAAATGACTTGGCAGAAATATCTAGCCCTGATCATTGCTGCTTTCACATTCCTCTGCAGAAACAAGTAGATCCATCAGACATAGGTAGCATCCTCATCTCTGTGCAACCTGAAAGGAGTTAATGAGAAAATTCTCTGTGTAAGAGGACAGCCTCCAAAATGCTGAGAAGAATCCTCTGACTCATGCTCAGCTGGAGCCTCCCTCAGACTTTTCATGACGCAGACTCTCAGAGAAAGGAAGCACTGATAATCTGCTTTCTTGAAAAGCCCAACCCATGCATCATGTTCTTTCTTAATGTATTGCCATTTTAAAACCAAATTTACCAAGAAAATGAGATGGCTGCTCTGTTGTCCATCTCTGCACATTGTCTTGTCTGTCTGGTCTAGTGGAAGGAAGGTGTCCTTGCCCATGGCAGGAGGGTTGAAGTGAGATGATCTTTAGGGTCTTCTTCAACACAAATCATTCTATGATTTGATGATTCTGTCTTCCAGTTGTTGGGCATTTTTGCAGCACAGATAAGTGATTTGGGGTATAAGACTGGGAGTAGTATCACAATATAGAGAAGTTCTAGGGATCCATATCACTGAGTTGAAGAGAACGTGCCAGGTTGCAGCATTGGGTATTTACAGGATGTCAGATACAGATCTTTAGGTAATCAAGCTGTGAGAACGTGCCAGGTCCAGCACTGTTGCAGTATTGGGTATTTACAGGATGTCAGATACAGATCTTTAGGTAATCAAGCTGTGAGGACACAAATGCTCAGTGACCAAGCTGTTAGACCACTTCTGTCTCTGAAACCTCCTCACAAACTGTTGCCTGTAAATAGCAACCTTACTGGAACTGAATGCTTTCTGCATAATTGCATTTCACCATTGCTCCTGGGAGGCTGAGTGGGTGTAACTGCAATACATCAAGTTCACAGGCATTTCAGAGCCCCCATTGGTGGCCTTCAAAAGCAGGGACTCTCCTGACCTACTGTGCAAGGATTTACCAGCAGGCATCAATTTTTGCAGCTCTGGGTGTGCCTGTGCCTTCCTATTTGCTGTGTGAGAGAAGTAAGGTTAATTTGTCAGCCTGGGAACATCTTCAACCCTCCCTGTGCTTTCAGTGCTCTGAGATTTCAGGTGGCAAGTCTGTCCAGAAAATGGCTATGTAGATATTGTTTATATCTGTTCCCAAATGCCTTTAGCCATCACCTGGGATGCCCCTGCCTCCAACAGGATTTTGGCACCCTTTTAAATCTTGAAAAGGAGGAAACAGAACTGCAGTCCTACAATTCCCCATTCTGTAAATATCCCTCACATGCTGATGTATCTGTCCCTGCTAACCCACATTGCAAATTACTTGTTATAAAGAGAATCTCCACCTCTCTATCCTCAGGTTTTTTGGCCATCCAGGATTTTCAGCCTGTGAAGAAGGAAAGGGCTTTTCACAGCTGCAGTGGGACAACTCCTGGAACAGGAGGATTTGTGCAACACAGCTATGGGTAAACAAGCCCAGAGCAGAGAAAGAGCTGAGAAATTACATTAAGTAAAGGTGAAGTCCTTTCCCTAGGCAACTTGTAAAAATATCTCCCTTATGCCATCCCCTTTCCTTCAGCATTCCTTGTGTTACTCAACTTTACATTTCCTCTGCTGCTTCCATATGATCCATAGGATTTGGAAAAAGTAGCCCTGCAGATGTGTGGCTGAAGGTGAGTCAGCTTGGCACCATCTTCCACAAGGTGATTATAGTTTCCCTCTTCCACAAGGGCTATAGTTTTTTGAAATAAAAAGAATCTGAGATGGATTGAGACATGGAAAAGAGGGCTGTGAAAGAAATAACTGACTGTAAGGTTATTTTTTTAGCCTAGTTACAATAGGTTCAAGTTACCACACTGTTAAATATCTATTTGGGTGTCAGCCTTCAGAAATTTTTAGACCTAATTTCTTTTGAAGTTGAATTTTTTGTTAAAATTTGTCCCAAAAGAACAGAGGTGTTAAATAACCTCACCAGAATGCAAATATTGTGAAATGATGCTGACGTTGCTTCAACTGGCTGTATGTAACAGGATTCTTCTGCTTCCTGTGCTGCAGCAGGGAGATGCTGAGTGGGGAGGTGTGGGGTGAAAGTTGGCTGTGAGTCAGGGACGTGCCTGCTGCCTACAAAGGATTTCAGCAGTGGAACAATCAGGGCTGTTTTGAGAGTATTGGGTATAGCATTTTTCTTCTTTGCCTCCTGAGTTTGTTGCATGTCACCATAATCCTCAGAGAGAAAACTCAGTGGAACTTCACTGCTTTCTCTCCTGTCTGTCTCTGTCTGTTGCCTGAGGCAGATACTCAGAGGTGCTATCACATCCTGTGGTTCTGACTCTCCTCTTTTTTTTTTTTTTTCTTCACACTTGGCTTCTGTATGAGCATTTAGTTTTCTAAAGGAAGCAGATTTTCTCTTCCTCCGTCTTCTCAGGTCACCTATAATTTTAAAATCTTCCTTGGCATGCTGCTCACTGCCAATCTGTGGTATCTTCCTGCTCCTGCACATCTCTCCCACACCCCTCAGCAGTGCCATGCAAACACCACCACATCTTGTTCCACCCAAGACACCATGCAACTCCAATCCTTGTCACAACTAAACCACTTCTCCTTGTAATTCCAGGAGAGTGGAACATTCCAGCAGCATCTCAGTTGCACCCTCCAACCTCACACTCTCCTCCATGTGAGGAAGGGATTTTCTGCCTAAAAGTGGAGAAGAAGCCATAGTGAAAATTTCTCACATGGGCAGCTCTGCAAGAGGCAAATTCCCTTGCCTTTTCCCCTCCTCACTTCATGATTAATTCTGTCTTCATGTCCTGAAGGGGCCAAAGTCTCTCAGTTTTGATATCCCTGTGCTGTCCTAACCTTCAAATACTCAGTTTGCATCTCTGTGTCCCTCAGCCCTGGTTCTCCCCCAAAACAGAGTCTTGGGTCTCTCTGGAGCAGACAGTATAAAAAAAAAAAAAAATCAGCATTTGGTTAGAGAACTGAAAAAAGGAACCATAAATATACTTGCTGTCTAAAGCAGAGCTGTCAACAACATGACCTGGGATTCAAGAAATCTGTATGCAATTTGATTTCTTTAAACTCCATCCCTGAGGATCAGATCAGGTAACTCTCCTTTTCTGTTGTTCATCTCTTCTTCCAACACCTGCCTCAGAAAATAATGCAAATGGCTTTTCTACATTTTCCCTGCAAGTTAATAGAAATAAACTACTCTGTCCTCCAAAATCTGCAGGTCTGGGATAAGTTTTGTAGTGGATTATGCAATTGGGCAAATTGAAGATAATAGACAAGGCACTTTCTGATAGGAACTGGTCAGAAACCTGCTAAGGGTTTTTGTTTTTATGTCCTTACACTGAAAGGTCTCAGGCAGCACAAGAGATGATGCACTTTTCTCCTTTGACTCACTCCCACCAAGGTATAGCCCATGGAGTAGAGGCATTTTTCATATTCTACTCTTCCAGGTTGCTATAACAGCAGCCCTTTCCATGTGCCACAACTGCTTCCTCTGATAAGCCATGGCATTAAGACTGAGCTTCTTTCCAACAAATTTGTCCATAACATCCAACCAAATGGCACAATCAGGGTTCATTTCAAAATCTTCAATGGCAAGACAAGAAGAGCCCCTTTTTTCCTTGGTGAGGAGAGCCAACATTCACCCACCCTGAGTAGGAGGTAAACACTTGGCTGCCTTGTTTTGGTTTTTGTAGTACAAAGCAGCTGTTAAAAATGTTTAAAGATGTATATGAGATGTCTTAGTACAGTTTCACTCAGGCAGGGTGCCAGGGCATGTTATGTAAGGTGTTGATCTTCCCTACATTTTTAATTGAATGTAGAACAGTCGGGTTCCAGCCCTCCTTCCTGGCAATGGGCCCAGCCTCGAGCACTTCCATATGAACTGGGCTTCTCGTGGCTGCCCAAGGTGTCAGCAGGACTCAGAGGCTGCAGAGATGGTGATTTTGTTCTTCTCAGGAATCAAGAGAATGCTCTTCCTCTTGTTCCTCCCATGCTTTTGTTCTGGCCTGCTTGCATCTCCACTGCTGCATTTCCCCACCTTCCTGCATCCTTCCAGCATGTTCTAACTCTGCTGGGACCATGAGGAACAGGAGCTGATGGGGTTGAGCTGCACATCCACACAACTGGCTGGGTGGCATCTGGATTCAGCCCTGCTGAGAGCTGCCTGGGTCTGACATTGTGGCAAGAGGTGACTTCCAAAAGGGCAGCATCTGCTTCTCTGTAAGTTGAACAGAAGTCCTCTTCATCCCCCTTTGCCAAGGATCATACTCTAAGTATATTTAAATAAAGGTGTACTGAAGGACTAAGAGGATTGGGAATCTTCAGCCTGGAAAGGCTGAGGGGAATTGGGATTTTCCAGCCTGGAAGATAGAAGGCTTTGGGGTGACCTCATTGTGGCTGTGCAGTGCATGGAGAGAGTCTCCAGAAAGATGGAGAGAGACTCTTGACAAGGGCCTGGAGTGGCAAGACAAGTGGAATGGATTTAAACTGAGAGAAGGGAGGTTTAGATTGGATGAGAGGAAGAAATTGTTCACTGTGAGGGCTGGTGAGGCCCTGGCACACTTAAATATGTCAGGCACAGGATAGGACATCCCTTGAAATACTTATTTTTTGCACTGTCAGGCAATCACTAAGTATAGACACCTGATGTTAAAGCAGCTGGAGTTTAGAGGGGAAAAAATACCACCAATGATGCTAAATAAAAACCAGGCTGTTGTTTTGTTTTGCTTAAATTATGAAAGAGAAAGAGGCAGCTTAATTTTATCCAGATACAAAGAGAAAGAGTTTATTCCAGGGAAGTGTTTCCCAGTTGCTGTGACTTTACTTTGTTCAGCTGTTTTCAGTTCCTCTTTCACACAACAGTGAAATATATTTTGCACAAAATGTGTTGCAACATTTGTCTAAAAATAGGTAGACTTTAGAGGGAATAATGTAGACAGTCTTCCTTTTGGTCATCAGTTGGTTGCAAAATTATTCTTGTCATAACAACTTTTTAAATCTTTTTTGGATTGTGACCCAGACAAACCTTTTGGCTGTGAATCACTGCAGGAGACACTTGTTCTTATTTGTTTAACAATGATTTTTTAAAAGCAATTTGAGGTAAACCCAAAACATTTAATTTCTCCTAAAAGAACATCCTCTTTGATCCAAAAGAAAGGAAATTTGAAATGCTTGATTTCGAAAGTATTAAACATTCCATTATGTTCAGAAAATATATTTTGCATTAACAATGATATTTTCCTCCTTGGTAGTGGAAAATCTTTGTTTATATTAGAAAATCATTTTGGTCCCACAAAAGTTACAGGTTTTTTCAAGTTTTTTACATATCAGAAAATACCTGCAAATTATTTTAGGTCTGGATACAGTGAGCTAGCACATTAAATCCAGAAAAATCCACATTTTCTCAGCTGTCAAGCAGATCCACTGAATCCAATTTATTTATTGAACCCAAAGAACAGAGAGTTTAAGGGAAAGACATCCTAGTTACTGTAAGGGGAATTTAAGCAAAGTTCTCTATTTGAAATCTTTCTTCTGAGCCTCTCTCTCACAGTTTTGGTTTTGGCTTTCATTTTCCTTTTTACTACAACCAAAAAAAAGTGATTATCTGAGTATTGTCAAGGGGGGAAAACCAGCCCAAAAGGCTTGCTTTCACAAAAGAGGGTTGTTTTTCCAAGTGTTTACTGCATTCTTCGTTCATAATACATGTTTAATTTTAAATATTTTATCTATTTCAGAGTAGCTGATTTGCAGACTACTTATCTTTGAATTTGGATCTTGTAATAAAATCTTTATCATAGCTGTTTCTTGGTGAGGTACAGAGACCCATCAGACTCACCTGATCTGAGAAGATTCTTCACCTCTGACCTCAGACTGCACAATGTAAGTACTGGGCAAGAGCCTGGTATTTAAAAATCTCCCCTTCTTCTGTCTTTCTTGGTCATGGCCACACAGAGTTTGGGATTGCACAGGCTGAAAGATGGACATGACTGGTCTTGGAAACATGGAAATAGAGCTGGCAAGAGTAGGAGTGAAGTGGGAATGTGAGGGATTATTTGTTAGGAAAATGCTGTCAGATGTTGCCCATGCCCTTAGCTAGAGTTTAGGATGCCAAATGCATTATGTGCTAATGAATTGCAACAGAATTATTAACACAGACATACAGGGCCATTGTCCCTCCCATACAGATCCACATTAAGATATCTTTAATTTACTGAAGATATTTACTACTCCTTGTCATAGTTTTGTGGGAAGTACACAATACCACAGAGAAATAATAACTATGCATTTAAATTCTGAAAAGCATGGCTAAGTGCTCAGAAATACAATACAGACTACCTGGTGTGCTATCTCCAGTATTAAGTTATGCAGCATCTCAGTATCACATAAAAGGATTTACAGGGGGAGCTGGAGCCCCCTTTTAAGTTTGTCCCATGGTATTTGCACTCTCTTTGTGAAATGGAGTTCAAAAGCACAAACTCAGTGGGGTATTGCACCTTTCTTCTTCAAACAGCACCAGCCCACACAGTCAGCACTCCCTCAAGATGCAGCAGAACCTGCTGATCAGCGTAGGCAATATTCCACAGGAAAGAGGGGCACTATTTTTATGGCAAAATTTGTGGGATTGGTGCTGTCATGTGCTTGTCACTCCAGAAAACCAGCAATAAACCCAAAAAAGTGATTGAACGCAATGGAAACATTGATGGATGTTTCCTACACTCAATCCATGTTACAATTGGCAAATTAGTAATGCAATTCCCTAGTAGAAAAAAATCTGAATGGAAAAAAATAATTAAGACTTGGTGGAGCTGAAACAATCACAGAATATTTTGGGTTTCCCAGAGTAGCTGTGGCTGCCCCATCCCTGGCAGTGTCCAAGGCCAGGTTGGATGGAGCTCTGAACCACCTGGGATAGTGGAGGGTGTCCATGCCCATGGCAGGGATTTAGAAAAAGATGATCTTTAAGATTCTTTCCAACCTATTCCACCTTTGTGGAGATATGGAATAGCTTCCTGACTGTGTGACAGTAGCCTAGCTTTTATACTCTTAAACAAGCTGACATAGTTTCTAGTTTCATTCCCCTGTTGGATTCCTCTCAAAGCCTGGCCAGGGCTCAAGGGGAAACCAAGGGAGTTGTCTCCAATTTTAAACCCCCCCAATTAGGCAAGATATGGCCTTATCCAGTTTCTGGATATGGACAGGTAAACATACATTTTACCAATAAACAAACACATATAACAATAGTTCATAATAATTGAATATATATATATAGAATATATATTTAGAGAGAGAGAGAACATTTGGTTGGAAGGTTCATGTAGAGGCAGCTTTGGCTCAGGGCCTGTTGTTCAGGCCTCAGTGCCTGGCTGCTTGTCACAGAATTTCTGGACACATCTCTCTGTCAGGTCTGCATGCCACTGCAAACCTTAATTTGACCACAGTACAGACTTCTGAGTCTACAACCACCTCAGAAATTTCTTCACTTCCTCCTCTCTCACACAGGTCATGTTTGCTTGGCTTCTCTGGGCCTCTGAATATGGGACATGAGGCACAGAATACCAGATCATATCCTTGGCCCTTTGAAAAAGCCTCTGCCATTAACACTGGTGAGCAGAGGGTGTTCCAGATCTGATGGCTCTGACAGAATATTTCCATTTGAAAATTGTCTCTTTGTGAAAGAAATAGGTTCAATAAGAATTGGTATTTATTTTATTAAAAACCACTCAACTTTTTCTATAACTTTTTCTAAATCAGAAAAGCAGTATCTTATAATTCTGTAAAGTCAGGAATACAGTAATCATAGAATCATGGAATGGTAAGGGTTGGAAGGGACCTTAGAATCATCTCATCCCTGACCTTTCCTGTCATGGACAGGGACAACTTCCACTATCCCAGTTTGCTCAGAGCCCTGTTCAACCTGACCTTGGACACTTCCAGGGATGAGGCAGCCACAGCTTCTTTGGGAAATCTGTTGGCCTCATCTGGACTCTCTCCAACAGTTCCATGTCCTTCCTGTGCTGGGACTCCAGAGAGAAAAGAAGTCACCCCTCAGCCTCCTTTTCTCGAAACTGGACAAACCATGGAATCCTCAGCAGCTCCTCACAGGACATTCCTTCCCACACTTCTGCCAGCTTTGTTCCCTTCCTCTAAGCCTTCATTCAAGCACCTTCACATCCTACTTAAATTCTAGGGCCTTGGGCTGATTTTAGCTGGAATAGAGTTAATTTCCTTCATAGCAACTGCTATGGGCTCCACTTTGGGTTTGTGCTGGAACAGTGTTGAGAACACAGATGTTTAAGTTCTTGCTGAGCAGAGATTAAACAGAGTGAGAGTCCACTCTTTGTCATCCCATCCTACCACTGAGGGGGCTGGGGGTGCACAAGAAGTTGAGATAAACTATCCAGAGGGATATTACAAACCTGGAAAAGCAAAGGATTGTTTTGTTTAGGCTCCACTATTCTAGTTGCTGCCTTTGCACATCAAGTAACTTGCCAAAACAGGCTGGACTAATCCCCTTTTTGAATGCCCATTTGCCTTAGAGGTCACTTGTAGAGAAGCAGACAGTGTCTGTGAGCTGAACAGAGCCCAGGCTCTGTGCTCAGGACACATGGGGGCAAAGTGTTTTGTGTGTGAGTGTGTGAAGCTTTGGGAACTTACAAATGCCAGAACCACTTCCCAGCACGGGTGGCTTCAGGGAGTCCATGAACTTGTATTTCCTCATGTTACTGACATAAAACTCTATGCTATCAGAAGATGAAGTAGAAATAGACTTCTCTTTTCTTTAGAAGTTTATGTATGGCCGGAAGAGTCAAGAACTTCCTCCTGAGGGTTAGAAAGAGGAGGGAGCTCTGAGTTGTGCCGAGCCCAGAGTCACTCTCAGAACAGCTGAGGGAGGAAAGAAGAGAGTGGAACAAGAATGGCAGAAAATGTCCTTTATGCTGACTTGAACTTGCCTGAACCAAGCAGATCCAGAATCCTGACAGTCCCTGATGTCCAAGGTAGGTCCAGTGCTGAACACTGTGCTTTCTTTGCATTCTCCTGTCTCTCTCCCACATGTGTTGAGAGAGTTCCTTGGAGCACCAAAGTCCCAAAGAGCACAAGGGAAGCATGAGGGCCAGAGCTGGAAAACTGCAGCTGGAGTGTCCAGGTAGGGTTGTTTCTATTTACACACACAAGTTGTTATCAGATCTACTTTTCTCTTGTTAAGGTGCAAGTGTGAGGGAGTGTCTCTGGTGTGATATTGGGAGCAGTTTTTATCCATTCTGGAGACTATTCCAGAGCTGAACATCCATTGCTCCTGGCCAGGCCTGGTGTCCCCCAGCAGAGTGAGATTCCTGCAGCAAAGTGCTGAGGATGGAGTGGCTGCTGCTGCTGGGGTTTGCAGCATCTCCTGCACAGCTGTTCCTGCTCCCTGAGCACAGCAGGCATTGCCTGGGGGCTTCTGCTGCTGCTCTGGCTGTGCAAACTGCTTGTGTAATGCCCAGGTGTGAAATGCTTCACGGACAGGTTTAGTCTGAATTAGGATCAAACACTTTGTGAAATTCTGACCAAGGATTTATCTTCCTTTAATGAGATGAAAATTATTACACAAATGTTTTCACTTGTTTTGCAATATGTGCTTAAAAGTACATCCAAAAAATGAACAGACTTCATACACTATTTCTGTATTTAATTTTTGTTTTGTTTTGTTTTTTCTAAATCCCCTTTCACTCTGACAGAATCACTTCTTACCATCCTTTGCATGTCTTGTGCACAAAGTGTGAACCCTCTGAAGGTCTTTTCAGATGCGTGCCGTTATGAACACCCCAGGAAACTGGGGTTTAGCACCCCCTTCAACAGATGAATTCTGGACTGAATTCACCACAAAAGATGAAACTTTGATTACAAATTCCATTCTCCTCATAATTTAACCCATGTACCCCTACTCAAAATTCTGAGAGATTTCCAGTAACATTTTTGCGTTTATCTGCTCGTGTCATTCCATCAAGCCACTACCACCTATTCTTTGTTCACTGAATTTATGTGCAAAATTTTCAAGATATTGTCTCCATCTTCTGAAAAGAGCTCAAAACCCTGACTTCTGTCTTAGCTCTGTACAGTGGTAGAACCCAGGGTGCTCAGTGTTGTATGTCACGATGACTTTGAGAGTTTTATAACGTTGCAACATCCTATTTTTGAATTTCTATCAACTTATTTTGTCCTTCTGATCTTTCTTTCATCTCTGTATGTTTTCTTCCTTGCTATTTTGTATTTATTACCTGCAGATAAAAGAATTGATTTCAATATGTTCCACGTTATCTTGTTAATTTTGATGAGATTTCAAACCCCTCCAAATTCAGCACAAGCTTCAGTTTTCAGGCTTTGATGTTTTAGTCATTCTCACCATTCCTGTCTGAATGCACAACCTTATGCCACCCTTGGCACTTCCCTCCTCTTTTGTCAAGTCTGACCATGTGGCTGTGTGC
This sequence comes from Erithacus rubecula, assembly GCF_903797595.1. Classification (NCBI taxonomy): domain Eukaryota; kingdom Metazoa; phylum Chordata; class Aves; order Passeriformes; family Muscicapidae; genus Erithacus; species Erithacus rubecula. The sequence goes on from NC_136686.1 coordinate 5,089,160, forward strand.
CCCTGTCCCCTCTGGCATTGTCTGCCTTGAAGAGAAACCAGATCTGTTCCTGCCTCTACCAAGTACTCCAAGGGTGAAAGTGTCATCATGGAACATGGAATCAGAATATCCTGAGCTGGAAGGGACACACTAGGATCATCCACTCCGACTCCTGGCTCTGCACAACAATCCCACCCGGTGCATCCCTGAGAGCACTGTCCAAATGCTGCTGGAGCTCTGGCAGCCTTGGTGCTGTGACCATTCCCTGGGGAGCCTGTTCAGTGCCCCAGCCCCTTTGGGGAAGAATCTTTCCCTGATATCCACCCTAACCCTCCCCTGACACAGCTCCTGCTGTTCCCTGGGTCCTGTCCCTAGTAACAACAGAGCAGACATCAGTGCCTATAAAGGAGAAAAGTATAATTTGTGCATGGTTAACCACAGTCACATCAACCAGTTGGTGACCTGTGTTCAGCATTTCTCACGAATTCAGACATTTTTTGTTTCACTGAATTGGATTCTCAGCTGTCTCTCTGCTCTGTTCTTGTTCCCAGACTCAGGTTGTACCTATGCTGAAGTGAAAGTGAAATCCCAAGACACAAATGCTGCAGCAAGCTGCAAATCATCTGGTGAGTTGAACAGTCTGATAAAGTGATGGGAATTTAAACAAGAAGGGGAGAGGGGCTGATCCTGATGCCCCAAACGTGCAGTGACACAAAACCATGAGGAGGCAGGAGGATACAATTGCCTGCTTTCCCCACTCAGAGCAGGGGCAGCTGAGGTGTTGCATTCTGTGCCCCTAAACACTTGTTGGCTGTGCTGGCAAAGGAATAGGAAAATATGATGGGGGTCACCCAGACACCCCAAGCTGCTGTCCCCAGCAGCAGTGAGAAGGGAACAAAGGAGATGAGGAAGCAGAGGGTGGGCATTGATTGCTGGGAGGACTCTTCTCCTTTTCCCCTCTCCTCAAAGCATTGTTGGGTTGGGATCTGTTCAGTTCCCTGAGCACAGGGCTCCAGAGGCAGTGGGGAAGCATCAAGACATTGAGCCTGGCTCCAGTTTCTCAGTGTGAACTTGAAAATGCACCTTGGAGTGCAGAGGAAAGGGGCTTCTGTCCAGCTGTTCCCCTGATCTTTATTTTTCTCTTCTTCTGTAGGTAAAAGCTGTTGTTCCAGAAAACGTGTTGCTCTATGCGTGCTGGTAATCCTTGTGCTGGTCCTGGCAGTATGTTTAATAGTCACGTGTAAGTTCTTTTGTTAGTGTCATAATAACAATTAATTTTTGTCTCTGTCCCACTGACTGATGTCCAGGCCATGACATATAAAGCCAGTAGGAGCAGAAGTTACCTTTGGAAGCAAAGGACAGCAGTTTTTAGCCAAACATGGCTGTAACAGAAAATCTGTAAGAAAGTTGAGTGGTTTAAAAGTTAAAATTCCAACAGATAAAAATGCCAAAATCCAGATAAAAAACTGACACCATCCAAATGACAAAAAAAATTATACAAATGTATTGAAGAAATAAATAAAAACTTGATAATGCCTACCAGTAATATCATTGCTAACTGTGAGAATCTCACAAGGTGATGAGGTTGGTATCATGAGACAAGATGTCTATAACACCAAAAATCTTAAAATAATTCTGAGTTAGATTCATTAGAAGGAGGCAATTAAATCACATTTAAAGAAGTTTGTTAGTGTCATATCCTGGTTTTAAGGACAGGTATCTGCCAATAAAGACTAAAACTGCTCTTTGAAATGGGGAATGCAAACCTCTTCCCTCCAAATTGTTATTATAATTTTGAAATTAAGGTGCTCTCAGGCAACAAAATGGGAATTAGGAATAACAGTTCTTTACTGGGAATGTAAAATGCAAATACAGTATTAAAAAGAACAGTCCCAAACACACTGACAGCCAGAATGCAACCTGACAGTGTCAGTCTGTCAGTTTGTTGGCAGCAGTCCCAATAAATGGTGGCTGCATCCTCCTGCAGAGACAGATGTGGTTCAGCTGGAGCAGTGCTCCTGTAGAACGTGCAGTTTTCCTCTGAAGGTGCAGTGATAATGTGGAAAGGTCAGTGTTTTCCTCTGGAATACACTGGAAAGAAGGTAACCTGCTGTCCAAAATCTCAGTTTTTATCTAGGTAGGAAAGGCTTGGCTCCTCCCCCTGGCTGGAGCATCTCCCAGTGGGATGATGTAATTTCATCAGTCATACAGTGAATGGGCCAGCAGCAGATGATATCTTCCTGGAGGGAGGATGGGCTGTGGGAAAGATAAAGATGATTGCCCCAGCTGGTTTAAAGATGGCCCATTAGCAGATAATATGTGCCATAGAGATAAGGGTCACTGCCCCACCCAGCTTCAACAGAGGGTGACAGAATACACATTTCTGGCCACATTCTGTATTGCAACCCAAGACATGTCAGCAATTAATTTGTGTCTCTCTCCCAGTGATTGATGTCCTGCCTATGACACATAAAGCCAGTAGGAGCAGAAGTTACATTTGGAAGCGAAGGACAGCAGTTTTTAGCCAATCATGGCTGTAAGAGAAAATCTATAAAAAAGTCGAGTGTTTTAAAAGTTTAAAATACCAACAGATAAAAGAGCCAAAATCCAAATGAAAAGCAACTGACAACATTCAAATGACCAGAAAAAAAAAATTATGCAAATATTTTGAAGAAACAAGTAAAGATTTGTTAATGCCTATCAGTAATATCTTTGCTAACAGTGAGAATCTCACAAGGTGATGAGGTTGTATCATGAGACCAAGATGTCCATAACACCAGAAATCTTCAATATAATTCTAAATTAAAGTTTATTAGAAGGAGGCAACTAAATCATATCTTAAAGGAGTTTGCCTAAGATCATAACATATTTTGAGCTACATAAAAAGATAAATAATATTTTGTAGAAAAAAATCTTAAAAATCTATTTGGTATTTCCTTTAAATGTTTTCAAGGATTCATTTTTAAATTTTAGGTGATTTTGCTTGTTTCTTTCCATCCTTTGATAGCTGAGGAATCTTGAGAAGCTTCCAATCTCAAATTCCAGAGATGCACATGGGGAAGACATGGCAGAGACTTTGTTCCTTGGAACTTGAAAAGTAGGGCTGGGAGGCAATTCATTCTTTTTTTTTCGAGGCATAAAGCTCAGGAGTGATATCTGACAGTGCCCTGACATTTATAAAATATCAAATAGCAAAGGATGGGCAAATTAAATACAAATAATAAACCAACAAAAAATAAAAAGGTGTAATTTGCATTTAATACAGCTTTAAGTATAACATGGAAAAGGGAGGCCTTAGACTTAGAAAAGGACTGGCTTTAGTTATAACTCCTTAGTGGGGCTCAGAACCGACTCAGAACAGCTACAGACCTGAAAAAATACTCCTAAGAAAGTTGAGATCTAAATTTGAGAAGTTAAATCGAGATTGTTTTTTAGTTGAAGAGCACACAGGTATCACTTGTGCTCCAAACAAAAACTGTTGTATTTTGAGATTATTCTAAGTTTTTGTATGAATTTTCCATAGGGTCTTATTATGTCAAATGCACTGTTATTAAGATGCAAATTGTTTAAATGAACTGAAGTGTTGCCTTTTACTAAATGGAACCTGACCTGATAATTTTTAAATTTTTTGTAGTAGAGTAAGGAGCAAAGAGGAAGAATTTGCATTCTGTGTTGGGTGATGGGGGTCAGAGACATCCAGCAGAGCTCTGTGACAGTTCATGGTCATTCCTTGCAGGTAAAAATTGTGTTCTCATTTTCCAGATGGTGTAACTGCAGGCACCCAAAACAGATCAACAGCTGTGACCTCCTCCAGCCAAAATGACTCCAAAACATTTTCCCCCACCAAACAAGAGGACTCAACAACATTGACCCCAATGACCCAACAGGACTCAAAAACATTGACCACCACCACCCAACAGGGCTCAACAAGATTGACCTCCAACAGCTGGAATGTCTCAACATCATTGTCCCACACCAGCCAAGAGACCTTAACAAAGTCACCGCCCAGCCAAAGAGAGACACCAGGTAGGCAATCCTCTGTCATTCCAAAGGGATTTGCCAGGAGCCTCTGGGACTGATTGTTATGAGGTATAGAAAAGCAACTGTGTCAGCATTTTGTTCAGAAGGAAAACAAACAAATCCTCTGCCATGTCAGGACTACAAACCTTACCCTGGGAAACTCCCAGGATGAGATCTGGAGCCCATGGAGGGTTTGCATTTGCAGCTCCTTTGGAAGCAGGGCTGGCTCAGCTCTGCATTCCTGCTGCACAGGGCAGAGCTGATGCCTCTCTGCTGCCAGAGCAGAGCAGTGTGAGGCAGGGAAGGGACAGGAGGAACAATCCCTGTTGTAGGCAGCCCTGCAGGGAGCAGCATGGACAATGTGCCTGTGCTGCTTTCCCAGGGCCCCTCCATTGCCAGCCTTTCACCTCAGTGCAATTCCCTGTGGTTGTTTAGGAGCTGCTGAGCAAAGATGGGAAACGCTGGATCATGTTTGCTGTGCTGCTCCCTGTGTGGCTCCTGCCTGGTGATTTTGGGCTGGTATCAGCTGCAGAGCCTGTGGGGGATCCCTGGTGCTCTGGTGACAATTCCCAGCAGGAGCACACAGGCATTTCTGTGCCTGGAATTGCCTCTCTTGCCTCTCTTTTATCTTGGCATCTTTTTGGTCAGTGTGAACATGGATTATCCTCACCTCTTCTTCCCTTCTGCAGGCTGTCACCCACCATGGAAAAAACATGGGAAAAAATGCTACTTCTTTTCTCCAGAGAAAAAAAATAAGGACTGGGATTCCTTCCGTGGAAATTGCACTGCCATGGGCTCAGACCTGGTGATCATTGAGAGCAGGGAAGAGCTGGTGAGATCCAAGTGCTGGGGCAGCTGCTCAGGGGACTGGAGCTGCCTGGCCAAGGGCTGAGCAGGGACACTTGTGCCACTCCTGGCACATGTCCCTGGGCTCTGGCCCGTGCTGCCAGCCATGGACACCCCAGTGCTGGCAGTGGGAGCAAAGCCCTGCACAGGGAGAGGCTGCTGGGGCTGGGAGTCCTGGCCCTGGAGGCTTCTGTGCCCAGGCCTGATGGCATTGGAAGGAGCAAACTCCCTGCCCAGCTGGCTGGGGTTTCACAGGGATTTAGCACACAGGGCAAGGAGGGTGAACAGACACTTCTTTGTGAGAGCCATTGTTTGGCACAACCTGAAAAGTCTTTGGCACCCCCATCAGAATGGATAATTGTCTCCATTTCACATCTGTGAAACTACAAATTACACTTATAATGGCACCACAGGTATATTATTGCATTTGATTTATTCATAAGGACCCTCTGAAATGGAGAAATTATCTCTGGAGCTGTGGGCAGAAGTGCTCTTGCTGGATACACACTACAATTTCTGTGCAGGCTGTTTAGCACTGAGAATTCTTTACATCTGCTGAATAAAATGTCATGTTCATTTGTTCCCATTGCTTGTTTCATTCCAGTGTTACCTTCACTCAGTATCACAAGGTGCATACTACTTACTTGGTCTCAGATACTCTCCAGTGGAACAGAAGTGGAAGTGGATCAACAACGTGGAACATGACCCAGCCATGTGAGCTCATTCCAGCAAGTCCTTGCCATGCAATTTCTGGGAAGGGGAAAATGCCAAAGGCAGAGCAGAGAGCCCAAGGGAGATGAGGGACTGTGGTTTGGGGGAAGCTGATTCCTTGAGATGCAGGTGCTTGAGCACATGGCTGTGCCAAGGCAAGGGAGCCTTTCAGTGCCAGGGAACACAGGGCTGTCCTGTGAGGATGGCAGGAGAGGACACAGCTGTGGTTCTGCTGGGCAAGGAAGGATGTGAGGGAATGCAGTTCCCTGGGGAAAAGCAGGAGACAGGAGTCAGGGACAAGAGAGAGGGTGATGTCAGCACCATTGGCTGCAGGGGAGCAAAGCAGGGAATGTTTCTGCATGGGAAAGCATTGCCCAGAAACTTTTGTGGAGATGTGGGGGGCAAAAGTCTGGAGTGGGAGGGAGATTGCAGCAAAGCAGTTCCTGATGCCAGTGACAGTAACACAGCAGGTGCCACTGTGCCTTTCACTGCATGTCAGGAATGTAACCACATTTCACTTTTTTCCTCTCATTAGGTTCAATATAACGGGACATCATTTGGACTATCACTGCACAGTCGTTGGACATGGTGAAATAGGAGCTGCACATTGCAGTGGGACCCAAACAACACAAAACCTGTGTGAAAAACCTGCAAGACGTTAAAAAGGCATCAGAAGGAGAGCTGAAACCACAAGCTCCAGGCTGATATGTTATGCCAGCTTCCTGTAGCAAACGTGGATGGGATGTGTCTCATTTCTCTCTAGCTGCCCAGTCTCTGCTCCCAGGCTCTCCTGCAGCCCCTCCAGACTCATGGCCCAGCCCAGCCCAGCCTTTCCCTGCTGCTGTGTGAGCCTGGCTGGATCCCCTCTGCAAGAGCTGCCTCTGGCACACAGGAGGAGTCTGGCACTGTCTCATGCCAGGGCTGGCACTTGCAGACAGGCAGTGCCAGGGGAGAGGAGTCCAGCCTGGGGCCAGGGCTGATCCCAAACTGATGCTGACTCTGCAGGGCACATCCATGCCCAGCCCTGTGTTCCCAGCCCTGCCTGTGCCCAAGGAGACCCTTCCCCAGCTGGCCACAGCCTGGCCTTGCCTGCAGCCACAAGGGAAGGGCAGCACAGATTTCTGCTTGGGATCTTGTGGGGAAGGGCAGCCCAAGTTTTTGGCAGGATGGACAGGACAAAGTCAGGGGTGGGTGTGGATAAAGCTTCCCCTGTCCCAGACTGTTCCATGAGCACATGGAGGAAATGGGAATCATTCCAAGGCAAAGGATCCTACAGCAGAAGAACTCTGGGTATAAAATCAGCCCCAGTCCTGTGTGGGGAAGGGAAGGAGTGTCAGATTTAGGATCTGCTGCGAAAGGGCACAGGAATGAGAGCAGCAGAGACCAGCAAGGGCTGAAGAACAGAGTCCTAGCAGAAGCTGAGCTGGACAGAAAACAGAACAATGAAAGCCCCAGTGAGCTGTGAAGGAGCTGCTACAGGCAATGGCAACACCATGCTCTGACCTTTATTCCCTGGAGATTGAGCACAGGCCAGGGCAGATCTCTTGATGTGCTCTGGGTCCCCCAGAGAGCTCCACTCCCCTGCCTGGGCTGACTGCTGGGCCCCTGTACAGCTCATCTCCTTTCCCATGCATGGAATAAAGCTTTTCTTTTCCAAACACAGAGCATTGCTTGTGTGTGAGTGTGTGATGCTTTGGGAACTCAAGACACTTCCAATGCCAGAATCTCTTCCCAACACAGGTGACTTCTGGGGGGCCATGAGCTTGTCTTTCCTTATGTTTGTGACAGAAAGCCCTGTGCCATCAAGAGACGAACTGTAAATGGAATTCTCTTTCCATTACAACTTTATGCAAGACCAGATGAGTCAAGGACTTCCTCCTGAGGGTTAGGAAGAGGAGGGAGCTCTGAGTTGTCCCCAGCCAGAGCCTCAATCTTAGAACAGCTGAGGGAGGAAAGAAGAGAGTGGAACAAGAATGGCAGAAAATGTCCTTTATGCTGACTTGAACTTGCCTGAACCAAGCAGATCCAGAATCCTGACAGTCCCTGGTGTCCAAGGTAGGTCCAGTGCTGAACACTGTGCTTTCTTTGCATTCTCCAGTCTCTCTCCCACATGTGTTGAGAGAGTTCCTTGGAGCACCAAAGTCCCAAAGAGCACAAGGGAAGCATGAGGGCCAGAGCTGGAAAACTGCAGCTGGAGTGTCCAGGTAGGGTTGTTTCTATTTACACACACAAGTTGTTATCAGATCTACTTTTCTCTTGTTAAGGTGCAAGTGTGAGGGAGTGTCTCTGGTGTGATATTGAGAGCAGTTTTTATCCATTTTGGAGACTGTTCCAGAGCTGAACATCCATTGCTCCTGGCCAGGCCTGGTGTCCCCCAGCAGAGTGAGATTCCTGCAGCAAAGTGCTGAGGATGGAGTGGCTGCTGCTGCTGGGGTTTGCAGCATCTCCTGCACAGCTGTTCCTGCTCCCTGAGCACAGCAGGCATTGCCTGGGGGCTTCTGCTGCTGCTCTGGCTGTGCAAACTGCTTGTGAAATGCCCAGGTGTGAAATGTTTCATGGGCAGCTTTCGTCTGATTTAGGATTTATCATTTGTAAAATTCTTACAGAGGTTTTATCTTTTTTTACTGAGTATAAAATTATTGCATAAATGTTTACGCTGGTTTTGCATTGTCTGCATAAAAGTACTTCCCAAAAAATCAGACTTTATAGAGTTTATTTCTGAATTTAAGTATAATTTTTCTTTTCTTTCTTTCTAACTCTCCTTTCACTCTATCAGAAATCACTTCTTGCCTTCCTGTGCTTGTCTTCTACACAAAGTGTGAACCCTCTGAATGTCTTTTCTGAGAGGTGGAGTTATGAACATCCCAGAAAACTGGGATTTATCACCCCAACCAACAGGTGAATTCAGAGCTCAATTGACCAGAAGAGATGACACCTGATTACAAGTCCCATTTTTCTACCAATTTAACCCATGTATTCCTATTCAAAATTTTGATAGATTTCCTGTAACATTTTTAAGTTTCTCTGCTTGTGTCTATCAGGTAAACCCTTACCACTTATTCTGTATTTTCACTGAATTTATGTACAAGATTTCCCGGATATCATTTCTATATTCTGAAAAGAGCTCAAAACCCTGACTTCTGTCTTAGCTCTGTACAGGGATAGAACCCAGAGGGCTCAGTGTTGTATGTCACGATGACTTTGAGAGTTTTATAACATTGCAACATCCTATTTTTGACTTCCTACCCACATTTATCTCCCTCTGACTTTTGTTTCCTCTCTGTATATTTTCTTACCTGCTGTTTTGTATTTATTACCTGCAGGTGGCAGAATAGATTTTAGTTAGATTTAGTTATCTTGTTGATTTTGATCAGATTTCAAACCCCGCCAAATTCAGCACAATCTACTGTTTTCAGGCTTTGATGTTTTAGTCATTCTCACCATTCCTGCCTGAATGCACAACCTTATGCCAACCTTGGCACTTTCCTTCTCTTTTGTCAAGTCTGACCATGTGGCTGTGTGCCCCTGTCCCCTCTGGCATTGTTTCCCTTGAAGAGAAACCAGATCTGTTCCTGCCTCTACCAAGTGCTCCAAGGGTGAAAGTGTCATCATGGAACATGGAATCAGAATATCCTGAGCTGGAAGGGATCCACAAGGATCATCCACTCCAACTCCTGGTTTTGCACAGGCACCCCAACAATCCCACCCTGTGCATCCCTGAGAGCACTGTCCAAATGCTGCTGGAGCTCTGGCAGCCTTGGGGCTGTGACCATTCCCTGGGGAGCCTGTTCATTGTCCAGCACCCTCTAGGGGAAGAACCTTTTCCTGATATCCACCCTAACCCTCCCCTGACACAGATCCAGCTTTTCCCTGGGTCCTTTCCCTGTTACACAGAACAGAGATCAGTGTCTATAATGGAGAAAATTATAATTTCTGCACGGTTAACCACAGTCACATCAACCAGTTGGTGACCTGTGTTCAGCAATTCTCAAAATTTCTCTTTTTGTTTCACTGAAGTGGATTCTCAGTCTCTGTGCTCTGTTCTTGTTCCCAGACTCAGGTTGTACCTATGCTGAAGTGAAAGTGAAATCCCAAGACACAAATGCTGCAGCAAGCTGCAAATCATCTGGTGAGTTGAACAGTCTGATAAAGTGATGGGAATTTAAACAAGAAGGGGAGAGGGGCTGATCCTGATGCCCCAAACGTGCAGTGACACAAAACCATGAGGAGGCAGGAAGATACAATTGCCTGCTTTCCCCACTCAGAGCAGGGGCAGCTGAGGTGTTGCATTCTGTGCCCCTAAACACTTGTTGGCTGTGCTGGCAAAGGAATAGGAAAATATGATGGGGGTCACCCAGACACCCCAAGCTGCTGTCCCCAGCAGCAGTGAGAAGGGAACAAAGGAGATGAGGAAGCAGAGGGTGGGCATTGATTGCTGGGAGAATTCTTCTCCTTTTCCCCTCTCCTCAAACTTTGTTGGGTTGGGATGTGTTCAGTTCCCTGAGCACAGGGCTCCAGAGGCAGTGGGGAAGAACCAGGACATTGAGCCTGGTTCCAGCATGAAAATCTGGAAATCTGCAGATTCCAAGTTTCTGGTTTGAAGCACAGGTCCCTGCCAATAAAGGCAAAAGTTGCTCTTTGAAATGGTGAATGTACACTCCTTTCCTCCAAATTATTATAATTTTTAAATTAAGCAGCTCTCAGGCAAAGATATGGGAATTATAACAACAGTTCTTTACTGGGAGAATTAAAATAGAAGTGCACTATTAAAAAGAACAATCCCAAACACACTGACAGAGTCAGAATACAGCCTGACACTCTGTCAGTAGTTTGTTGGCAGCAGTCCCATTAAATGGTGGCTGCATCCTCCTGCAGTGGCAGATGTGGTTCAGCTGAAGCAGTGCTCCTGTAGAAGGTGCAATTTCCCTCTGAATGTGCAGTGATGATGTAGAGAAGCTCTGGATTTCCTCTGGAATTCACTGGAAAGATGATATGTTGCTGTCCAAAATCTCAGTTTTTATCAGGGTAGGAAAGGCTTGGCTCCTCCCCCTGGCTGGAGCATCTCCCAGTGGGATGATGTAATTTTATCAGTCACACAGTGGGACTCAGTGGCCCATTAACAGATGATATCTTCCTGGAGGGAGGATGGGCTGTGGAAAAGATAAAGATGATTGCCCCAGCTGGTTTAAAGATGCCCCATTAGCAGATAATATGTGCCATAGAGATAAGGGTCACTGCCCCACCCAGCTTTAACAGAGGGTGACAGAAAACACATCTCTGGCCACATCAACCCAACACACCAGTGTGAGCCTGAAAATGCACATTGGAGTGCAGAGGAAAGGGGCTTCTGTCCAGCTGTTCCCCTGATCTTTATTTTTCTGTCCCTCTGTAGGTAAAAGCTGTTGTTCCAGAAAATATGTTGCTGTATTGGCAGTGATAATCCTTGTACTGGTCCTGGCAGTATGTTTAATAATCACATGTAAGTTCTTTTGTAATTGTTATAACAACAATTAATTTGTTTGTCTCTCCCAGTGATTGATGCCCAGGCCAAGACACATAAAGACAGTAGTAGCAGAAGTTACATTTGGAAATATAGAACAGCAGTTTTTAGCCAACCATGGCTGTAAGAGAAAATCTGTAAGAAAGTTGAGTGGTTTGAAAGTTTAAAATTTCAACAGATAAATAAGTTGAAATCCAAATTAAAATCTGACTACATTCAAATGACAAAGAATTTATTATACAAATCTTTTGAAGAAACAAGTAAAGATTTGTTGATGCCTACCAGTAATATCTTTCTAACTGTGAGAATCCCACAAGGTGATGAGGTTGTATGATGAGACCAAGATGTTCATAACACCAAAAATCCTAAATAATACTGAATTAAATATCATTAGAAGGAGGCAACTAAATCACATCTTAAAGGTGTTCGCTAAGGTCATAACATATTTTGAGCTCCACAGAAGGCTGAACAATATTTTGTAGAAAAAATCTTGTTTCCATCAGAAAAAGAAATTAATAGATCATTTTGGTATTTCCTTTAAATATTTTCAAGGATTCGTTTTTAAATTTTAGGTTGTTTTGCTTGTTTCTTTTCAACTTTTGATAACTGAGGAATCTTGAGAAGCTTCCAATGTCAAGTTCCAGAATTTGCCCCTAGTTCAGAGAAGTATGTGGGGAAGACACAGCAAAGACTTTGCTCTTTGGAACTTGAAAAATAGGGCTGGTAGAGGCAATTCATACTTCTTTTTTCAAGGCAAAGAGTTCAGGATTGATATCTGTCAGAGCCCTGACATTTATAAAATAGCAAACTGAAAATTGTGGGGCAATTTAAATACAAATAATAAACTAGCAGAATGTGAAATGTTGTAATTTGCATTTAATACAGCTTTAAGTATAACATGGAAAGGGGAGGCCTTAGACTTAGACCCCGAACTGGCTTCAGTTATAACCCCATTGTTAGGCTCAGTACTGGCTCAGAACAGCTACAGACCTGAAAATATACTCCTAAGAAAGTTGAGATCTAAACTTGAGGAATTATATCAAGATCGTTTTTAAGTTGAAGAGCACACAGGTATCACTTGTGCTCCTAATAAAATTTGTTGTATTTTGAGTTTATTCAAAGTTTTAGTTTTGTATGAATTTTGCATGGAGTCTTGTTATCCTAAATATGCTTTTATTAAGAATTAAATTGTTGAAATAGACTAAAGTGTTGCCTTTTACTAAGTGGAACATGACCTGATAATTTAATAATTTTTATATTAGAATCATGAGCGAAGAGGCAGAATTTCCATTCTGTGTTGGGTGATGGGGATCAGAGACATCCAGCAGAGCTCTGACAGCACAAAGCACAGTGGTCATTCCTTGCAAACAGAAATTGTGTCCATCTTATTTCCAGATGGTCCAACTGCAGGCAACCAAAACAGATCAACAACCTTGTCCCACATCCCTGGAGAGACAGCAGCAGGTAGGCAATCCTCTGTCATTCCAAAGGGAGGTGCCAGGAGCCTCTGAGACTGACTGTGGAAGGGGACAGGAAAGGAACTGTGTCAGGATTTTGTTCAGAAGGAGAACAAACAATCCCTGTGCCATGTCAGAGCTCTGGAGCCCATGGAGGGTTTGCATTTGCAGCTCCTTTGGAAGCAGGGCTGGCTCAGCTCTGCATTCCTGCTGCACAGGGCAGAGCTGATGCCTCTCTGCTGCCAGAGCAGAGCAGTGTGAGGCAGGGAAGGGACAGGAGGAACAATCCCTGTGGTAGGCAGCCCTGCAGGGAGCAGCATGGACAATGTGCCTGTGCTGCTTTCCCAGGGCCCCTCCATTGCCAGCCTTTCACCTCTGTGTAATTCCCTGTGGTTGTTTAGGAGCTGCTGAACAAAGATGGGAAATGCTGGATCATGTTTGCTGTGCTGCTCCCTGTGTGGCTCCTGCCTGGTGATTTTGGGCTGGTATCAGCTGCAGAGCCTGTGGGAGATCCCTGGTGCTCTGGTGACAATTCCCAGCAGGAGCACACAGGCATTTCTGTGGCTGGAATTGCCTCTCTTGCCTCTCTTTCCTTGTAGCATCTTTTGGCCAGTTTGAACATGGATTTTCCACACACCTTCTTCCCTTCTGCAGACTGTCCTCCAGCATGGAAAAGACATGGGAGAAAATGCTACTTCTTTTCTCCAGATAAGAAAAAGAAGGACTGGGATTCCTCCCGTGCAGAATGTGCTGCCATGGGCTCAGACCTGGTGATCATTGAGAGCAGGGAAGAGCTGGTGAGATCCAAGTGCTGGGGCAGCTGCTCAGGGGGCTGGAGCTGCCTGGCCAAGGGCTGAGCAGGGACACTTGTGCCACTCCTGGCACATGTCCCTGGGCTCTGGGCCGTGCTGCCAGCCATGGACACCCCAGTGCTGGCAGTGGGAGCAAAGCCCTGCACAGGGAGAGGCTGCTGGGGCTGGGAGTCCTGGCCCTGGAGGCTTCTGTGCCCAGGCCTGATGGCATGGGAAGGAGCAAACTCCCTGCCCAGCTGGCTGGGGTTTCACAGGGATTTAGCACACAGGGCAAGGAGATTTCACAAGCATTTCTTTGTGAGAGCCATTGTTTGGCACAACCTGGAAAGGATTTGGGACCCTCATCAGAATGGAAAAGTGTTTCCAGTTGTGCAGGCCAAGGGGCCTGCCACAGCTCTGCCCCCAGTCCTGCCCTGGAGGGATGTGTCTTAAATGGACTGTGATTAGCTTATCCTAATCCTCCTGGAGAGATGCCCCTTAGTTGGCACATCCTCCCTTATCATGGTGAGCTATGGCCAAAGGCTTCAGTGATCCCACCAAGCCTTAGTAGTCATGTTGATCCTTGGTAATCCATTTGTCTTTTTCCTTGACACCACTCTTGCATTCCCCCATAAAAATCACAGCTTTTCCCCAGTTGTTCAGGGAGCTGTACTCCCTGGCCTCCTTCACAGAGCTGCTGGATAATAAAGGAAACTTTGTGGAATTGCCATACAATGGCAGCAGGGGATCTGTCAGAAGCCCCGCTTAGAAGGATTCCCTTGTGGGACCCTCTGTGGGAAGGTTCACTCCCACCACTCACCTACACCCAGATATCAAGTCACACCTGATAAACTACAAATTACACCTGTAATGGCACCACAGGTGTATTATTATATACTTATATCCATAAGGAATCTAAAATGGAGAAATTCATCCTCTAGAGCTGGGGGCATAGTGCTGTAGTTGGATGCACACTATACTCTCTGTGCTGGCTGTATAGCACTGAGATTTCTGTGCCTGGCGTGAAGAAAATGGCATTTCCTTGCTTCATTTTATTTCTATTGTTGGCTTCCTTTCCAGCATTACCTTCTCTCACAATCAGAAGATGGGTACTACCTGCTTGGTCTCACTTACTCTCCAGTGGAGCAGAAGTGGAAGTGGATCAACAACGTGGAACATGACCCAGCCATGTGAGCTCATTCCAGCAAGTTCCTGCCATGCAATGGCTGGGAAGGGGAAAATGCCAAAGGCAGAGCAGAGAGCCCAAGGGAGATGAGGGACTGTGGTTTGGGGGAAGCTGATTCCTTGAGATGCAGGTGCTTGAGCACATGGCTGTGCCAAGGCAAGGGAGACTTTCAGTGCCAGGGAACACAGGGCTGTCCTGTGAGGATGGCAGGAGAGGGCACAGCTGTGGTTCTGCTGGGCAAGGAAGGATGTGAGGGAATGCAGTTCCCTGGGGAAAGGCAGGAGACAGGAGTCAGGGACAAGAGAGAGGGTGATGTCAGCACCATTGGCTGCAGGGGAGCAAAGCAGGGAATGTTTCTGCAAGGGAAAGCATTGCCCAGAAACTTTTGTGGAGATGTGAGGGACAAAAGTGGGGAATGGGAGGGAGATTGCAGCAAGGCAGTTCCTGATGCCAGTGACAGTAACACAGCAGGTGCCACTGTGCCTTTCACTGCATGTCAGGAATGTAACCACATTTCACTTTTTTCCTCTGATCAGGTTCTCTATAATCAGGCCTTACAGTGACTACCACTGCACAGTCATTGGATATGGTGAAATTGTAACTGCACCTTGCAGTGGGACCCAAACAACACAAAACCTGTGTGAAAAATCTACAGTAATGTGAAAAAGGCAGCAAAAGAGATCTAACACAAGAGCTCCAGGCTGATATGTTATGCCAGCTTCCTGTAGCAAACGTGGATGGGATGTGTCTCATTTCTCTCTAGCTGCCCAGTCTCTGCTCCCAGGCTCTCCTGCAGCCCCTCCAGACTCATGGCCCAGCCCAGCCCAGCCTTTCCCTGCTGCTGTGTGAGCCTGGCTGGATCCCCTCTGCAAGAGCTGCCTCTGGCACACAGGAGGAGTCTGGCACTGTCTCATGCCAGGGCTGGCACTTGCAGGCAGGCAGTGCCAGGGGAGAGGAGTCCAGCCTGGGGCCAGGACTGATCCCAAACTGATGCTGACTCTGCAGGGCACATCCATGCCCAGCCCTGTGTTCCCAGTCCTGCCTGTGCCCAAGGAGACCCTTCCCCAGCTGGCCACAGCCTGGCCTTGCCTGCAGCCACAAGGGAAGGGCAGCACAGATTTCTGCTTGGGATCTGTGGGGAAGGGTAGCCCCAGTCCTTGGCAGGATGGACAGGACAAAGTCAGGGGTGGGTGTGGATAAAGCTTCCCCTGTCCCAGACTGTTCCATGAGCACATGGTGGAAATGGGAATAAGTCCATGCAAAGATTGTACAGCAACACAGCTTTAGACATAAAATCAGCCTCAGTCCTGTGTGTGGAAGGGGTGTCAGATTTAGGATCTGGTGGGAAAGGGCACAGGATGGAGAGCAGCAGAGACCAGCAAGGGCTGAAGAAGAGTCCTAGCAGAAGCTGAGCTGGACAGAAAACAGAACAATGAAAGCCCCAGTGAGCTGTGAAGGAGCTGCTACAGGCAATGGCAACACCATGCTCTGACCTTTATTCCCTGGAGATTGAGCAGAGGCCAGGGCAGATCTCTTGATGTGCTCTGGGTCCCCCAGAGAGCTCCACTCCCCTGCCTGGGCTGACTGCTGGGCCCCTGTACAGCTCATCTCCTTTCCCATGCATGGAATAAAGCTTTTCTTTTCCAAACACAGAGCATTGCTTGTGTGTGAGTGTGTGATGCTTTGGGAACTCAAGACACTTCCAATGCCAAAATCACTTCCCAACACAGGTGACTTCAGAGATGTCATGAACTTATGAAAAGATGAGCTCTGCCTAGAATTCTCTTTTCATTAGCAGTTTATGCAAGATTAGATGAGTCAAGGACTTCCTCCTGAGGGTTAGAAAGAGGAGGGAGCTCTGAGTTGTCCCCAGCCAGAGCCTCAATGTCAGAACAGCTGAGGGAGGAAAGAAGAGAGTGGAACAAGAATGGCAGAAAATGTCATGAACTCTGATTTGAACTTGCCTGAACCAAGCAGATCCAGAATCCTGACAGTCCCTGGTGTCCAAGGTAGGTCCAGTGCTGAACACTGAGCTTTCTTTGCATTCTCCAGTCTCTCTCCCACATGTGTTGAGAGAGTTCCTTGGAGCACCAAAGTCCCAAAGAGCACAAGGGAAGCATGAGGGCCAGAGCTGGAAAACTGCAGCTGGAGTGTCCAGGTAGGGTTGTTTCTATTTACACACACAAGTTGTTATCAGATCTACTTTTCTCTTGTTAAGGTGCAAGTGTGAGGGAGTGTCTCTGGTGTGATATTGAGAGCAGTTTTTATCCATTTTGGAGACTGTTCCAGAGCTGAACATCCATTGCTCCTGGCCAGGCCTGGTGTCCCCCAGCAGAGTGAGATTCCTGCAGCAAAGTGCTGAGGATGGAGTGGCTGCTGCTGCTGGGGTTTGCAGCATCTCCTGCACAGCTGTTCCTGCTCCCTGAGCACAGCAGGCATTGCCTGGGGGCTTCTGCTGCTGCTCTGGCTGTGCAAACTGCTTGTGAAATGCCCAGGTGTGAAATGTTTCATGGGCAGCTTTAGTCTGATTAAGGATCAAACACTTGTTAAATTCTGACCAAGGATGTGTCTTCCTTTACTGAGTATAAAATTATTACATAAATGTTTGTACTAGTATCTGCTTAAAAGTAGATCCTACACTGTGTTTCTCTATTTCATTTTCATTTCTCTTCAGTTTTTTTCTAACCCTTTTTCATTTTGATAGAAATTGCTTCATGCCATCCTGTGCTTGTCTTCAGCACAAAGTGTGAACCCTCTGAATGTCATTTTAGATGGCTGCCATTATGGTCACCCCAGGAAAGAGGGTTTTGTCACCTCTCTCACAGCTAACTTGACAGGGAACCACAGAGATGTCACATGACTGAAAGGTCATTAGAATTAGAATTGCATTAGAATTAGAATTGCGTTATAATTTCAAGTTTTTACATTTCTCTTCTCCTGACTTTCTGGGAAACACCTATCAAGTCTTATTTTGTGCACAGACCTTCACAGATACTTATCTCTAGCTGCCAGAAAAGAGTTGGTTTCCTGCCTGGATCCCATGGTCTCAGAGCAGCCCTTTTCAGTTCCTCTTTACTGAGCCCCCTCTCCTTCAGGCAGCTCCTCTCTCACCCACCCACCCTCTGGGTGTCCTTGTGCAATCCAGGGCTGGGAGGACTCTGCAGCTTTTCCCCTCTGCTCAAACCATGGTTGGGTTGGGATGTGTTCAGTTCCCTGAGCACAGGGCTCCAGAGGCACTGGGGAAGCACCAGGACATTGAGCCTGGCTCCAGCATGGAAAGCTGGAAGGCTCCAGATTCCCAGTGGGAGCCTGGAAAGGCACCTGGGAATGCAGAGGGAAGGGATTTATTGCAGCTGTGTCCCAGATCTCTCTGTTTCTGCTCCTCTCCAGGTCAAAGCCATTGTCCCAGAGCACTGAGTGCCAGAGTTGCTGCCCTGGCTGCTGTCCTGGCTGGGATGATGCTCCTAGTGCTCATAGCACTGTGTCTGACCCTCAGGGGTAAGTGCTGCTAAAAATGTGACCCTGGCAGTGATTTGTGTCTCTGTGCCACTGGCTGGGGTGCAGGCCAGGGCATCCAAAGCCAGGGGCAATGGGATCTGGTTTGGAGGCAAAGGGCAGCAGATTTAGCAAAACATTGCTGGAAGAGGAAATCCAAAAAAAAAGGGAAGTGGCTTGAAAATTTTAAAGCCCAGCAGATAAAAAGCCAAAACCCAATGGAAAACTGACAAGTTTCAAATACGTCTAACAGAATTCTAATGGTATTTCTAATAAAAATATTTTAAAGAAAGAAGTCAAAATCAGATAATGCTTATCCTTAATCTGATTGCAGTCCTTGAGAATATTTTGAGATGGTGATATTATATCATGGCACCCAGGTGTGACACCAAAACTCTTCAAATAAAGAGGAATAAAAGCTCATGCAAGTTACACCTTAAAGGAATTTTTGTCACCTTACTGAAATAAAAGCCTTGTGCTCAGTGTCTGCATTGATACCACTGAGCTCCTTATAATATCTGAGCTACCTGGAAAGATGCATTATTTCCACAGAAACAAACATTCTTATCTTCATGGATAACCTAGTAATTCTTAGAGCCATGTAATACTTTCTTTGAAAGATTTCAAGGAATCCATTTTCAATGTCTGAAACTACTTGTTGTCTCTTTCCATATTTTGTTAATTAAGTAAGTCTGAAAGGTTTCCACAACCAACCACACTTAAGTCCCAGAGTCTCCCAAATACTCTGAGCAGGTGAAAAAATACAAAAAGCTTTAATGTATTTGGTGTAAAACACAGGCTTAGGTGGGGTAATTGCTTTTTGTTTTTCAAAGCAAAGTGTGAAGGGAACATATCTGGTGCTGCTCTGATGTG
This sequence comes from Erithacus rubecula, assembly GCF_903797595.1. Taxonomy (NCBI): domain Eukaryota; kingdom Metazoa; phylum Chordata; class Aves; order Passeriformes; family Muscicapidae; genus Erithacus; species Erithacus rubecula. The sequence continues at coordinate 5,108,018 of NC_136686.1, forward strand.
TATAAAATGAGAAATACCAGAGAAAGACTCATGAAAAACAAATAATAAATCAAGACAACATAAGGAGGTGAAATTAGCTGCATTTAATAGGGCACAAAATCTGGAGTTGATGTCATTTGTCTGTCATTGCTGTGGGTCTGTGTGTGCTGTGCCTCACATCCACCTCTGCTCTGAGAGGGGCTGGAGCAGCTGTGGCTCAGTTCCAGAGTTTGGCCCTTTGGAACCAAGGCAACACCTTGGTGTGTGCTGCAGCTTTGGGGGCTGTTTGCAATGCATGAGCAAAGGGCCAGAGCTGGCATTTTGTGTGGTGATGGGGGATCAGAGAGATCCAGCAGAGCTCTGACACTGTGTGGCACAGTGGTCATTCCTTGCAAGTGAAAATTGTGTTCTTCTTTCTGGATGGTCCAACAGCAGGCAGCCAAGAGGACTTAACAGCACTGACCTCCACCAGCCAAAATGTCTCAACAGCCTTGTCCCCCACCAGCCAAGAGGACTCAACAAAGATACCCCCCAGCCATGGAGAGATTCCAGGTAGGCAATCCTCTGTCATTCCAAAGGGAGGTGCCAGAAGCCTGAGGGATAGACTGTTAAGGGGGACAGAAAAGGAACTGTGTCAGGATTTTGTTCAGAAGGAGAACAAACAATCCCTGTGCCATGTCAGAGCTCTGGAGCCCATGGAGGGTTTGCATTTGCAGCTCCTTTGGAAGCAGGGCTGGCTCAGCTCTGCATTCCTGCTGCACAGGGCAGAGCTGATGCCTCTCTGCTGCCAGAGCAGAGCAGAGTGAGGCAGGGAAGGGACAGGAGGAACAATCCCTGTGGTAGGCAGCCCTGCAGGGAGCAGCATGGACAATGTGCCTGTGCTGCTTTCCCAGGGCCCCTCCATTGCCAGCCTTTCACCTCAGTGCACTTCCATGGGTTTTTTTTTTGGAGATTTTTAGGGGTTTTTGCTGTTTGTTAGGAGCTGCTGGATCCCCAACCAAAGTGTCTCCTGCAGGCTCTGTCTCCCTGAATCCCATCCTCTTTTCCAGCTTCCCCTCTCTGCTCCTGCTTCTGCCCTGCCTGGCAATGCACACAAATGTTGGTGCTTTCAGTAGCATCTCTGCTGCCCAATTCTGCACCAGGCAAAGCAGATTTTGGGAATCTGAGAGCTGCTCTTGTGCCCTGAGCATTTCTCTGTATGCCCTGAGCAAGGATGGCAAAGGCTGGATCATGTTTGCTGTGCTGCTCCCTGTGTGGCTCCTGCATGGTGATTTTGGGCTGGTGTCAGCTGCACAGCTTGTAGGGGATCCCTGGTGCTCTGGTGACAATTCCCAGCAGGAGCACACAGGCATTTCTGTGCCTGGAATTGCCTCTCTCACCTCCATTTCATTGTGCTATCCTTTTGCCATCTATATTCTTGTACAAATTTACTATTTTTACTTTGTGAATTCAATGCAGTGTACACAAAGTACTGACATTAATTCCACAAGCCAGCAGAATGCATTTAAATTGATAGAAAAGCTCATCTGTGTAAGAAGACTGAACCAAAGGGTTCAGAACCCTGGGCACAGGGATGGTTTGAGTGTTTGATAAATATGAAACATGCTATGTATTATTTTGTTGTCCTGGACATCCTGCTCTGGCCAACACCTAAGCACAGGAGTTGGACTTGGGGATGTGAAAAGTTCATTGAAACCTGAACATTTCTGCTGGTGTGTGCTCATGACAGCAGAGCTGATATTCCCAGATATGCTCTAGAACTTCCTTTTTATTTTCTCATTGTGAATTTACACCAGATCTGTAACCTCCTAGTGCCTGGGTAGAAAGAGAGCTCTAAGAGTGGGGATAAAAAACAGCATTAGCATTATCTCCCAGCAGATAACCCTTGGAATTTGTCAGTATATCCATGTTATATTTAGGCCATACATCTTACAGTTCTTGTAGCTGCTCACAGGGAACTGCCTTGAACTGAAAGCTCTTCCCAGTTCTTACTCAATCAGTCCTGGCACAAGGGATTAATTCATCTTCCCTCCCATGCCCTTCTCTGCTGAATGTTCCCTGCAGAGCCAATCCTGCCTGGATCCCATGGTCTCAGAGCAGCCCTTTTCAGTTCCTCTTTACTGAGCCCCCTCTCCTTCAGGCAGCTCCTCTCTCACCCACCCACCCTCTGGGTGTCCTTGTGCAATCCAGGGCTGGGAGGACTCTGCAGCTTTTCCCCTCTGCTCAAACCATGGTTGGGCTGGGATGTGTTCAGTTCCCTGAGCACAGGGCTCCAGAGGCACTGGGGAAGCACCAGGACATTGAGCCTGGCTCCAGCATGGAAAGCTGGAAGGCTCCAGATTCCCAGTGGGAGCCTGGAAAGGCACCTGGGAATGCAGAGGGAAGGGATTTATTGCAGCTGTTCCTCTGATCTTTGCTTCTTTCTGTGTCTCTCTAGGAAAAAGCTGTTGCTCCACAACACGAGTTGCTGTCCTGGTTACTGAGATAATCCTGCTCCTCCTCACTGCTCTGTTCCAGATACTCCCATGTAAGTGCTCTAAATGTAATAACAACAATTAATTTGTGTCTCTCTCTCACTGACTGAGTCCAGGCCATGACATCCAAGGCCAGGAGGAACAGAAGTTTGGTTTGAAGGTAAAGGAGAGTAGGTTTTACCATCCATGGCTGTAAGAGGAAATGTGGCAGAAAATCAAGTGGTTTGAAGATTTAAAATTGCAATCTAGAAAAAAAAATAAAAAGATGAAACCCAATTGTGAACAGGCAATGTTCAAACATGGAAGAATTTATTATACAGATGTTTTGGCGAAACACAATCTGATCATGACTATTGGTCTGCTGATTAGAATAAGTGAGAAATACTCATCAACTGGAAATATTATTATGACAGCAAAATGTGACACTCAAAATATTAAAATACTTAAGAATTAAAGCTCATTTGAAAAAGATAGGAAAGTTCAAAGTGGCATCTCAAAGGGAGCTGTTTTCACCTTCTTCATATAAAAGTCTTGTGCTCCATATTTATATGCATACCCAATTTATAATAACATATTATATTTTAGAGAAAGTAAACAACATCATCTCCTTCCAAAAAAGTAAAAAAAACAAAACAAAAAAAAAAACCAAACAAACAAGCAAAAAAAAACCCCAAAAAACAAAATCCAAAATCAAATCAGAGTGGCACTTACTTTGAAAATTATCAGGGAATCATTTTGAAATTTCAGATGGCTTTTGTCGTTACATTCCATCTTTGATAGTTGAACAAAATTGAGGCCCTTCAATAATCAATCCCAGATTCTGACTAAATCATGCAAATTAATTTTAAACACTCAATGACACAAATGTCCATAAACAAAACAACTCTGCAGAAAGCACTTCTGATACCAAATGACACCAAGAATCTTGGGAGACCAAGAAAATGTTCTCAGTGCAGCTTAACCAGGAGAGAATAGCAACCAATTCCCTTGGATCTGGGGGACAGGTTTGGACCTTGAATAATCATATTTGCTCTTGAATTAATTTGATAATTCTGAAATCTTTCATTAGTGGAAAACTCAGTCTGATTAGTGTCCTTTAATTTCATCAGATAGGATGAAAATGCAGATCCCAGAGGATCCCAGAGGAGCCTTCTGGGTCACAAGCCAGTGCTCCTTAAATACCACTCAGCTGGGATGGATGGTGCATCTCACTCCCATGCAGACAAAACACTGAGTGCCAGAGTCACCTCAGTTACACAGCTGGGCACTTTCCAGTCAGTTCAGTCTTCCCCAGTCTCTGTCACTTGTGGTGGAGCCCTGCTCCCCTGGGCCTGGCTGGAACCCTGCCTGCCCATGGGAAGGGGGGAACGAATTCCCTGCTTTGCTTTGCCTGCATGCATGGTTTCTCTTTTCTATTAATCCATCTTTATCCCAGGAGATTTCCCACTGTTACCCTTGCCCATGTCCCTTCTGCTCTCTGCCATGCAGGGCCAGGAGCCAGTGGCTTTCTGGGGATTATTTCCAGCTGGTGCCCAGTGGCAAGAGGCCCAGAGGTGCCCTGGGGCTCCAGCAGATCCCATCCAAGGCTGGACACAGCAGGATGATCCCTGTCCCAGGGGCTGCTGGGGCTGTGTTTGGTGTTCCCAGGACAGGCTTTGCCCTCTGGGCTGCCAGGGCACTGCTGGCTGCCCCTGAGCCTGGGGCTGAGCAGCACATCAGGCTGGCCATGGCACTGCTCCTGCCAGATTCCACCTGCCCTGGGCACCAAAGCCAAAGAAATCTCCATCTTCAGCTGGGAATTGCTGCTGGCACACAGGATGTGTCCTCCCCCAGTTATTGCCAGCACAGTGTCACAGAGCTGCCACTCCTGCTCTAGGAAAGCATTAATCCTGTGGGAATGACAAACCTGGAAAGCCAAGGGCTTGTTTAGGCTGAATATTGCAGCTGAAATCTTTGCATATGGAGCACCTTGTGCACTTGCTGAGACAGGCTGCACCAATCCCCCTTCCTGAATGATGGCTCTGCAGCTTTTCCCCTCTGCTCAAACCATGGTTGGGCTGGGATGTGTTCAGTTCCCTGAGCACAGGGCTCCAGAGGCACTGGGGAAGCACCAGGACATTGAGCCTGGCTCCAGCATGGAAACCTGGGAAGCTCCAGATTCCCAGTGGGAGCCTGGAAAGGCACCTGGGAATGCAGAGGGAAGGGATTTATTGCAGCTGTTGCCACATCTTTCTCTTTGTGTCCCTCTGTAGGTAACAGGCCTTGTTCCAGAGCACACATTGCTGTGCTGGTTGTTGTCCTGCTTCTGGCTGTGCTGGCCCTGACTCTGTCTTGGGCACTCCCAGGTAAGTGCTGCTAAAAATGTGACCCTGGCAATTAATTTGTGTCTCTGTCCCACTGACTGATGGCCAGGCCATGACATCCCAAGGCAGGAGGAGCACAAGTCTGAGGGGAGGACCAAGGACAGCAGTTTTGAGCCAACCCTGGCTATAGGAGGAAATCTACACAAAAGTCAAGGGGTTTGAAAGGTCAAAATTCCAAACGTTAAAAAAAACCCCATTACACAATTGAAAGCAATAATGTTCAAATACTGAGTAATTTATGATACAAATATTTTGAATAGACCAGTAAAGATGAAGTAATCCCTGCTGGTCTTAGGATCACAATCCTTGAGAATCTTTCAAGGTGATGATGTTGCCAAGTTGTGCCAGCAAAATATCTTACAATACTCATGAATTGAAGCTCTTTTGAAGGGAGCATTGAAATCAGAACTTAAAGGAATTTACTTACAGCTTATTTCAGTAAAAACCTTCTGCTCAATCTCTGCACTGAGTTCATAGCAATTTTTAAGTTACATCACTAGACAAATAATATTTTGTTGAAAAAAGGATTCTTATGGTTACTGGAAAAAAAAATTCATTTGATAATTTCTCTGAATGTTTTTAAGGCATCAATTTTAAATTTCAGACATTGTTTCTTCTTTCCATCCTTTGAGAGCTGAGAAAGCTTGAGAAGCTTCCACAGCCAATCACTCTCAAGTCCCAGAGTTTTCCACCTGCTCAGAGAAGCAGATGGGGAGGATATGGCAAAGCCCTTGATTCTTGGGATTTAAAAAATAGAGCTGAGGGAGGGAACTAATTCTTCTTTTTCAAGGTCAAATATTCATGGTTGATATCTGACAGTGCCCTGACATTTATAAAATGTCAAACACCAGAAGATGGGAAAAATTAAAACCAACTTCTAAACCAGCAGAAAGTAACAAAGTATAATTAGCCTTTAATGCAGGTTTAACTTTACCGTTGAAAGAGGAGCCATTAGACTTGGATCCAGGTCTGGCTTTAGTTATAGTTCCTTGTGGGTTCAGTATGGCCTTGGAGACCAGAAATTTAAATACACAAAGAAACTTCACATAGAGAGAAACTAAATCATTATTAAGATACAACTGGTGTAAATGTACTAAAGTCTTCCTTTGAGTCAGTGGAACCTGACCTGACAAATTCATGGTTTTTATACAAGAATCATCAGCAAAGAGGCAGAGTTTGCATTCTGTGTTGGGTGATGGGGGATCAGAGAGGTCCAGCAGAGCTCTGACAGTTCATGGCATAGTGGTCATTCCTTTGAAATAGAAGATGTGCTCTTATTTCCAGGTGCTCTAATTGGAAACAGCCAAAAGGAATCAACAACATTGTTCCCCACCAGCCAACAAGACTCAACAACACTGACCTTCACAAGCCAAAAGTTCTCAACAGCAATATCCCCCACCAGCCAAGAGGAATCAACAAAGATACCCCCCAGCCATGGAGAGACTCCAGGTAGGCAATCCTCTGTCATTCCAAAGGGAGGTGCCAGGAGCCTCTGGTACTGACTGTGGAAGGGGACAGAAAAGGAACTGTGTCAGGATTTTGTTCAGAAGGAGAGCAAGCAATCCCTGTGCCATGTCAGAGCTCTGGAGCCCATGGAGGGTTTGCATTTGCAGCTCCTTTGGAAGCAGGGCTGGCTCAGCTCTGCATTCCTGCTGCACAGGGCAGAGCTGATGCCTCTCTGCTGCCGAGCAGAGCAGTGTGAGGCAGGGAAGGGACAGGAGGAACAATCCCTGTGGTAGGCAGCCCTGCAGGGAGCAGGATGGACAATGTGCCTGTGCTGCTTTCCCAGGGCCCCTCCATTGCCAGCCTTTCACCTCTGTGCAATTCCATTCTGTATTTAGGAGATTTTTAGGCTTGTTTGCTGTTTGTTAGGAGCTGCTGGATCCCCAACCAAAGTATCTCCTGCAGGGCCTGTCTCTCTGAATCCCATTCCATTCCCATCTCCCCCTCTCTGCTCCTGCTGCTGCCCTGCCTGGCAATGCACACAAATGTTGGTGCTTTCAGTATCATCTCTGCTGCCCAATTCTGCACCAGGCAAAGCAGATTTTGGGAATCTCAGAGCTGCTCTTGTGCCCTGAGCATTTCTCTGTATGCCCTGAGCAAGGGTGGCAAAGGCTGGATCATGTTTGCTGTGCTGCTCCCTGTGTGGCTCCTGCCTGGTGATTTTGGGCTGGTATCAGCTGCAGAGCCTGTGGGGGATCCCTGGTGCTCTGGTGACAATTCCCAGCAGGAGCACACAGGCATTTCTGTGCCTGGAATTGCCTCTCTTGCATCTATTTCCTTGTAGCATACTTTTATCAGTGTAAACATGGATTTTCCTCACCTCTTCTTCCCTTCTGCAGGCTGTCACCCACCATGGAAAAAACATGGCAGAAAATGCTACTTCTTTTCTCCAGAGAGGAAAAAGAAGGACTGGGATTCCTCCCGTGCAGAATGTGCTGCCATGGGCTCAGACCTGGTGATCATTGAGAGCAGGGAAGAGCTGGTGAGATCCAAGTGCTGGGGCAGCTGCTCAGGGGGCTGGAGCTGCCTGGCCAAGGGCTTAGCAGGGACACTTGTGCCACTCCTGGCACATGTCCCTGGGCTCTGGGCCGTGCTGCCAGCCATGGACACCCCAGTGCTGGCAGTGGGAGCAAAGCCCTGCACAGGGAGAGGCTGCTGGGGCTGGGAGTCCTGGCCCTGGAGGCTTCTGTGCCAAGGCCTGATGCCATGGCAAGGAGCAAACTCCCTGCCCAGCTGGCTGGGGTTTCACAGGGATTTAGCACACAGGGCAAGGAGATTTCACAAGCATTTCTTTGTGAGAGCCATTCTTTGGCACAACCTGGAAAGGATTTGGGACCCCCATCAGAAGGGAAAAGTGACCCCAGGTATGAAGTCACACCTCTTAGTCTACAAATTACACCTATAATGGCACTCCAGGTATAATGTTGCATTTATTATATTCATAAGGGAACTCTAATTTTGGGAAATTCATATTCTAGAGCTGTGGGCAGAAGTGCTATAGCTGAATGCAAACTACACTCTCTGTGCTGTTTACCACTGAAACTTCAGTGCCTCTGCTGAAGAAAATGCCACTTTCATTGATTCCCATTGTTGGCTCCCTTTCCAGAATTTCCTTCTCTCACAATCAGAAGATGGGTACTACTTATTTGGTCTCACTTACTCTCCAGAGGAGCAGAAGTGGAAGTGGATCAACAACGTGGAACATGACCCAGCCATGTGAGCTCATTCCAGCAAGTCCCTGCCATGCAATGGCTGGGAAGGGGAAAATGCCAAAGGCAGAGCAGAGAGCCCAAGGGAGATGAGGGACTGTGGTTTGGGGGAAGCTGATTCCTTGAGATGCAGGTGCTTGAGCACATGGCTGTGCCAAGGCAAGGGAGCCTTTCAGTGCCAGGGAACACAGGGCTGTCCTGTGAGGATGGCAGGAGAGGACACAGCTGTGGTTCTGCTGGGCAAGGAAGGATGTGAGGGGATGCAGTTCCCTGGGGAAAGGCAGGAGAAAGGAGGCAGGGACAAGAGAGAGGGTGATGTCATCACCATTGGCTGCAGGGGAGCAAAGCAGGGAATGTTTCTGCATGGGAAAGCATTGCCCAGAATCTTTTGGGGAGAGTTGGGGGGAAAAAGTGGGGAATGGGAGGGAGATTGCAGCAAGGCAGATCCTGATATCAATGACAGTAACACAGTAGGTGCCACTGTGCCTTTCACTGCATGTCAGGAATGCAACCACATTTCACTTTTTTCCTCTCATTAGGTTCAATATAACGGGACATCATTTGGACTATCACTGCACAGTCATTGGATATGGTGAAATACACACTGCACCTTGCAGTGGGACCAACACAACACAAAACCTGTGTGAAAAATCTACAATAATGTGAAAAAGGCAGCAGAAGGAGAGCTAAAGCCAAGAGCTCCAGGCTGATATGTGTAGAGATAGGGACAATGCGTGAGGAAGAAATTTGGGTTGTTACAGGCAGCTAGTGACCCCTTCCTCCTTGTGGTCAAACCCTAGCTCTGTACCTGGCAGCCCCCCCACTGGCTGGAGATGATCTAGAGGAAATGACACAAGCTACCTAAAGACATAAAACTCCCTGTGACCCCTGAATAAACGCCATTTGCTGTCCACCACGTTGGTGTCTGGAGCTAATGGACCGAGTGGCCTTGGGCTAAGGGTCACCGTGCTGGGTCCCTGAACCAGGTCACTACGCAACAGATATGTTATGCCAGCTTTCTGTAGCAAACGTGGATGGGATGTGTCTCATTTCTCTCTAGCTGCCCAGTCTCTGCTCCCAGGCTCTCCTGCAGCCCCTCCAGACTCATGGCCCAGCCCAGCCCAGCCTTTCCCTGCTGCTGTGTGAGCCTGGCTGGATCCCCTCTGCAAGAGCTGCCTCTGGCACACAGGAGGAGTCTGGCACTGTCTCATGCCAGGGCTGGCACTTGCAGGCAGGCAGTGCCAGGGGAGAGGAGTCCAGCCTGGGGCCAGGGCTGATCCCAAACTGATGCTGACTCTGCAGGTCACATCCATGCCCAGCCCTGTGTTCCCAGTCCTGCCTGTGCCCAAGGAGACCCTTCCCCAGCTGGCCACAGCCTGGCCTTGCCTGCAGCCACAAGGGAAGGGCAGCACAGATTTCTGCTTGGGATCTGTGGGGAAGGGCAGCCCCAGTCCTTGGCAGGATGGACAGGACAAAGTCAGGGGTGGGTGTGGATAAAGCTTCCCCTGTCCCAGACTGTTCCATGAGCACATGGAGGAAATGGGAATAAGTCCATGCAAAGATTGTACAGAAACACAGCTTTAGACATAAAATCAGTCTCAGTCCTGTGTGTGGAAGGGTAGGAGTGTCAGATTTAGGATCTGCTGGGAAAGGGCACAGGATGGAGAGCAGCAGAGACCAGCAAGGGCTGAAGAACAGAGTCCCAGCAGAAGCTGAGCTGGACAGAAAACAGAACAATGAAAGCCCCAGTGAGCTGTGAAGGAGCTGGTGAGAAGTGTGAGAGAGACCCACAGGCAATGGCAACACCATGCTCTGCCCTCTTTTTTTGGAGATTGAGCACAGCATAAAAATTATGCCTGAGAGCTTTTTCTGCTCAGAAATATTCAGGCCAACAGCAGAAAAAGGTAGTACCAGGAAAACTGAACTGTGGTCAGGAAACAGGGAATGTCACCAAACGTCTTCCCATTTTTTTCAGTGGCTCTTGGAACTCTGGCCCTTTGTGTGCCTCCAAGAATTATCCTTTTTACTGTGTCCTTTGATGCAGAATCATTCCTCCTTCAATGGTGCCTTTCATGGCTCTTTTCATCAGCTGCAGGGTGGAGAAAGCTCTTTGAAGTCCCTATCATGGGCAGAAGTGTATTTGAAAGTGCTTCGGTTCCTCTACTTCTATGTTGCTGTTCTTTACCCTTCTCTGATCTTGTGATCTCAGTTTTACAATAAACTTACTTTTTACAGCTTGTGATTCTTGGATTACCTTTGGCATCCCTACTGCAAGGGAAGGCTGAAACATTTCCTTCTCACTCTGGTGAGGTCAGGGTACAATCTTGGTGCCAAGGCCAGGCAAGCCCTGAACAATCCCAGCCTGATCTCTCACTGCTTCTGTGCTCAGTGCCTCAGGGAATGCCAGGCTGGTTTAATCCTTGCTGCAGCTGGGCAATGAGTGACACTCCCTGGGACAGGCCAGGCTGGCAGCACCAGCCCCAGAGGGGCTCATCCTGGACACAGGACTGACTCCATTAGTGACCTTTGTCAAGGAGAACCTGTGACAGCAACACCTCCAAGAGCTGATCCTCAGGGCTTGTCCTGTTCTATGGACCTGTATCCCAACTGTGTCTCAAGCCACCTGTGGAATTCAGGATACACTTGGTGGGAAAATGCTCTGAGTATCTTGGCAAAAATCACAGCCAAGGGATTTTGATTTTAATTTAGGAGGAAACAGTGAATGAAGGCAAGGTTCTTAAAAGAAACCACCCCAAAGCATTAGAAAGCCCAGAAGCTGTTGTGTAGAAGTAACTAAGCAGAGACAGAGATGAACAGACATTGCAGACACAAGTGATAGTTTATGTAAACAAAAGAAGTTCCTGCTGTACTGCACATGGAAACAGTTTCATCTGGCTCTAAATGACAAATGTAGCACTGCAAGGAAAGGAGCTGACTGTCAAATGGGCACTCCAGGGAGGATGCACTGGCAATGCAGATGTGCTGTCAGAAGAGCAGGCAGGTGCAGGACACACAAAGAACACCTTAAAGGCAGCACTGACAGTGCTACAGAGCTCCAGCAATCACTGGCAGATTGGTTTCCTTTTGTCACAGGCTGGACTTTCTGGAGCTGTTTTGGCTTTGTGGCTGCAAAGGCTTCAAATGGTGAGTGACTGTGCAAGGTGCTGAGTGTGATGTTTGTTCTGTGGTGAGTCACAAATGATCTATAAAGAAATTCTTTTCTGTCTTGGGAAGTGGCCCATGGGAATGTCATGGGGTTTAACAGGAGCAGGTGCTGGTGCTGCAGCTGGGTCAGGACAAGGCCTGGGATCAATCCAGGCTGGGGATGAGCAGAGGGAGCAGCCCTGGCAGAAGGACTGGGGGGTGCTGTGGGTGAGAGCTGGCCCTGGGGAGGGGGGATTCTGCCCCTCTGCCCTGCTCTGCTGAGACCCCCCTGCAGGGCTGCACCCAGCCTGGGACAGCACAGGAAGGACAGGGAGCTGCTGGAGCCAGGGGACACCAAGGGATCAGAGGGATGGAGCAGCTCTGCTGGGAGGAAAGGCTGAGGGAACTGGGATTGTTCAGCCTGGAGAGGAGAAGCTTTGGGGTGACCTTACTGTGGCCTTCCAGTGCCTGAAGGAACTTATGGAAAAAGAGGGAGAGTGACTTTTGCATGAGCAGATAGTGACAGGACAAGAGGGAACAGTTTTTAACCTGAAGAGAAAAGACTTAGAGAAGCTATTAAGAAAAAGTTCTGTACTCAGGGGGTCTCTGGCAGTGTTTACCCAGAGCAGCTGTGGCTGCACCATCCCTGACAGTGTCCAAGGCTGGATGGGGCTCTGGGATAGTGGAAGGTGTCCCTGTCAAGGGAAGAGGGGTTGGAATTAAAGTCTGTTCCAATCCAAACCATTCCATGATTCTATGATCAGTGAATGATAAAAGATAATCAAAGATTATTTGGGGTAGCAGCTGGCAGGAAGCAGCACCACAGGATCCAGCTCTGACTTTTCATGTCAGTCCCATGAGAGCCCTGTTGTGAAATGCTATGCTTTCCTTAGAATGTTTGCATGTTTCTCCCTGCATCATGGCAATATTTTAGAGTCATTTTCCAGTGGTAAAGTTTGGAGGGTATTTGTGCCTTTAGCCTTGAAGAAATCCCTATCTTGTTTATCAACTCTCATCTTATGAATAGTCTGGAGTCTTCTTAGCCAAACTGATCAGGGAATGGAAAGGTGATGGTGAGTGTCTCAGTTACAAGCACCTGGGGCTAATAACAGTGATTTGGAGGATCAGATGATTCACAGCTATGTTGACAGTGTTTCTTAGGGTTTTTTTCCAGCCTGGAGAATCTCCTGAAGCTGGCAGAATTACCTTGTGTACTCGTGGGTGAGCATGAAGGGAGCAGTCACTTCTGAATGCTCTGTGGTTAAAAGCCACAGTGCTATTTTTGACCTCAGTGACAGGCAGGACTCGATGGCAGAAGCCCAAACCACTCCTGCAGAGTGAATAATGCTGAATAAGCTGTTCTTAGAATGCCAGCTGTGCACACACCCACCTTCCACTGTCCCCTTGGAGGTAAAACATGCTCGATATCAGGCAGGTGCTGAACCTCCCTGCTGCCCTGATTCCACAGCCCACTCTCATCCTCTGCCCCTCTGGATTCATGTCTTGCAAATCTCTGGAAAAGTCTCCAGCTGGTGCTCTGTGGAGCCATCACCTCTTCCCTCTCCTGGGGATCCTCAGGTCCCTAACCTCCCTGAAGCCACCATGCCTTAAGGCTTCTCACAAATATCTTTTGGATTCTTCTTCATCCTTTTATGTTTCATTTTCTTCCCCAGTGCTTTCCTGGTAATTTTGTACAGTTCATTGCTTAAATGAACTGCTGCAGCAGGCAAAGGCTAAAATCAACTGCAATTCAAATTATAGTTATGGAAGTATAAAGTTTATATGGTTCTTTTAAGCTGTAACCATGTACACCTGGAGGTGATTTTAAGGAATTCACCTCTGCTCAGAATCCTTGACAATTACAGCAATTGGAGACTGCAGTGAAAGCTTCATGTGTAACCCTCCATATCTATGGTTTTCTCATTGAAGTTTCCTGCCCAGGTACAGAAGGATGCTTATATTGAATAAAGCACTGCAGAATTCCTCAGCAGCCTCACACAGAGCCCACAGGATGACTTGGAGAGAGCTGTGCTCCTCAGGCTCTTTGAACACCCAACACAGCCCAGAACTGTTGTAAGTACAGCAGTTATTGTGCAAAAGCACCAGATGAAATGGATGATATGTATGGCCCAATCTTTCAAGTGATGTTGAAATTTCTATTAGACCTTCATCTCCACAGCTAGCAAGTCAGCATCATCAGGCTTTATGCTCCTCTAGATAAAAAAAAAAAAATCACTGGCCAGGTTTAAATAATCAGCATTTAATTACTTGATTTTACTCTCCTTCTCCATACAAATGGTGAAAATAAATAAATGTAAAATGTGCAAATTTAAAATATTTATATATATATATATAAAAATAGCAAAGCACCCAAAAATAAACCAAAACCGAATAAAACCCCCTATCAGACAAAACCAAACCAAACTAGAGCCTTCCCTCATAGTGTAAGTTCCTGGAATTTGCTATCTCAGAGCATCCAGCGAGCTCTTGCAGGCGCTGACTTCTCCTTGAAAGCGTCCCCATTTCCTATTTCTCGGAGTTGCGGGTTGGCTGTTCCCGGCGCGGAGCCGCGCTCGGCACCGAGCCCACGCTCCGTGGCCACCCCCGGGGCCGGGCGTGAGGGGAACGGAGCCGGGAACCAGGGGAGCGAAGACAGCGGGGCCAGGAACGAGGGGAACGGGGCTGGGAGTGACAGGAGCGGGGACAGGAGTGAGGGGAGCGGGGCCGGGAGTGACAGGAGCGGGGCCGGGCGTGAGGGGAGCGGGGCCAGGAGCGGAGCCAGCAGTGAAGGGAGCGGGACCGAGAGCTCGGGGAGCGGGGCCGGCAGCAGAACCAGGAGCCCCGGCAGCAGAACCAGGAGCCCCGGCAGCGGCCCCGCGGCTCCGGCCCGTCAACTCCGCGCCCATGGCGGGACACGGCACAGCTCGCCACAGCAAAGGTGACGACACCGAGCTCCCGGTCTCCACTCCCAAGTCAGACGGTTCTTATCTGTTTGGGTTGTTTTTGTTGTGTTTTTTAACTCCTTACATTTGTTTTTCCAGGTCTGTTCTCGAACATCTGGCTGTGGCGAGCTGTCGCTGGAGTCCTCACTGCTGCTGTCATTTTGATTTCATGTATCCAATTTGGTAAGTAAGGAATTTTAAAAGGCAATATAAGTAGCAATAGAAATTCCCAGAGTTTGGGGTTCTGTGCTCAGAGAGGGTGGTGAGGCCCTGGCACAGGGTGCCCAGAGCAGCTGTGGCTGCCCCATCCCTGGCAGTGTCCCAGGCCAGGCTGGATGGGGCTCTGGAACAACCTGGGATAGTGCAATCTGTCCCTGCCCATGGCAGGGGCGTGGAGCAAAGTGATCTTTGAAGTCACTTTCAACCCGAGCCGCTCTGTGATTCTGTGTGAATCTGTGATTTCTGTTTGAAATTGTGGGCCAGTGCTGCAGAAAAAACTCCACGTGCTTCAGTGGGGTCAGTTTAGTCTTAGTGCACTTTTGGTATCAAGTTTGCCACATCACTGTTGGTTTTAATCCAAGTACAAGAAAACAAATAATAACGGGAAGATTGTCCAACCAATCTGCAGTCCTTAAAAAATGACGCTATAATAAACAAAGTTATTAATTCAGCTGTGAGGAAGCAACATATGCAAAAACTGGAGTTGTTGGAATTTTTAAGCTGTAGAAGAGTCCTTGGGTGATACTTTATTATCACCTTCTCAGCTACTTCTACCAATGTGTCCCTGACCATCCTATTAAGGCTATGTCAAGAAGGGTGCAGGATCCAGAATATATCATTAGTTTACAATAATTATTCCAGCTGTGAATAGGTAATAAGTAATAAGAAGAAACTTATGGCTATGTGCTATGGCTAGATGGGGATTATTTCAGATGATGCAGTCAGAAAGTAAAACCTTTCCCAGCTGGAAGAAATGGGTAGATTGTTTTTTATCTTTTCCCGGCAAACCCTTCTCCAGCCAAAGACCTTCCTGAGTGCCCTCCCTTGGAGCTGTGTCCATCAGGCTGGCTGTACTTCCAGAGGAAGTGTTACTACCTCTCAGAGAGGGAAGCTGCCTGGAACTCCAGCCAGAGCCACTGCTCTTCCCACAACGCTTCCCTTCTGGTCATTGAAAATCATCAGGAGCTGGTAAGGGAACCAAAGGGGGCTCCTGTTCCCCCACCAGCTCACTTCCAGGGAACTGCTTTTCCAGCCTCCTCAGCTGAACAGTTAGGAAGCTGATGTAAGACCACAATGAGTCACAGGCTGCACTTTGTGTGGCTGAAAACAGGAAACATCAGTTAGAGCAGTTGATGTTTTAGAAAATATCTGAGTGCTTGTCTGAATTAAATTTGGTGCTGCTCACAGCTATAAATTACTTATATTGAAGGCATCTATCAGGGTAAACACTGTTCATCTCATTTATCTTTAATTAAACAACTGTTTTGTCATATTGAGATAGGTTAATGACAGGCAAGTTGGTAAATATATTAATTGTGACCTTTGGAGTTAGGAGATAGTTACCCAAAGTGCAGCTTGGAGCATTTTTTTTCTATTTTATACCCAACATTAGGAAAGATTCCACCCTGCACAAAGGCCTAGGAGAATATATTCTTCTGTATATGTTCCAGACCTTGATAGCAGACCTTGATATTTTAAAATAGCCTCTCTCTACATCAGTCAACCCTATCCCAGTCACCAGTCTCTGTATATTTAGGTTTTAATATTGTTTCTTCTGCAAGAAAGGCTAAATGGTTGTTTTGCTTTTGCTCTGGATCAAAGAGTTTGTATTTTGATAGCTGGACTGATCATGCAGCTTTTCACATTTGGGTTTATTCTACAGACCTTTATGATGAAGATAACAAAGCAAGATCCATGGATTGGACTCTCTAAAAGAAATGAAGAGTTCTTTTGGGTAAATGGAAAAGCATTAGACAATGAACTGTAAGTTGATGTGGAGGGGTTTTGCTGATGATATTTGATTATAGGGGAGTAAGAAAAAAATACAGAAATAGTGACTTGTAGGAAATATCTGTTATTGTGTTGAAGGGATGATTATGGAGAGAGCATGGAATGCAATGAAGATTTCACATGGCATTGTTAAAACTGTGGCAGATGAAAGAGGTTAAATTTGTAATGTTGGGAAGCAATATGAGGCAGGCTTATGGTAACAGACATTAGGGAAAGTGAAAGTTAAACCAAGAGATCAACATACCAAAGCAATGAGGGAGGAAGGGAAGATTACAGTAACACAAATTTCTCATTATAGAATATATTCTGCAAAAATACCAACCTGCATGTAAGGTGTGAGATATTTAAGAAATTTGGGAGACTGCTAAGACATGTTTTCATTTTCATAGAATTTCCTCTGAAAGAGGCTGCTGGAGGGAAAGGAAGATGTGAATTTATGTTGCATGAGCTGCTCTGTGGCCAGGGCCCTGTGTTCTGTTCCATCCCATCTCCTCAGAGGCTGCTGCAGCTCATCCTGGAGCAGCTGCTGGCAGGAGTTGGCAGAATTACCATTGATAATGGTAAATCTCAGGCATAAGCACTGAGATTTCCTTAAGAGGTGGAAAATTTAAATACCTGTGGCATTACTGGTGATGTGTGACTATACCTACTTCATCCCTGAGCCCTGAAGGCTTGATCTGACAGAGGAATTTCATGTGAGATGTGAAGAACATGTGGGCACCTCATATAGAAAACTGCAACCCTTCCCACTCTTTTATCCCCTGTCTGCAATAAAAACATCCACTGATACTTTCATTTTCAGTGAGGCTCTTCCCATTCTTAGACTTCTGCCTCTCTGCTTGTTTCAAACTGCCTCTCCTGAAGGGGAGGGCAAACACCTTGATGTCTAAGCTCAGGTGTTACTGCACTGGTGGGGATTTGTCCCTTGGTTGTTCCAGAGACCATTCCAGTTTGCTTGGCCTATTCACAGAATTTTATGGCACTTTGTTTGAAAACAGAGTTGCTGAAGGAGTCCCTTACCTCTTATGTAGGGACACCTACATGTGGAAACTGAGGTTTGCTCCTTGGTTTCCCCCCGCTCCCTTAGCCATGGTGCCTGTTGGATTCTGAAGAAGGGAGAAATGAGAAGTACATTTGCTTCAGAGCTTCTGCTGAAACCTTTTCACTGTGTAGGAGTATGTGGAAGTACAAGGTGGTGCTACCCATCTTGCTGGCACAGCATCCCTGAGAAGGGCAAACCTGAGTTTCAGTCTCTACTCTAAGGGTGTATTTCACCACTGAACGAGATGCAGGAGTACTACAAGTCCTGGATTTTGAATTCTGGGCAGAAAATACCACTAAGAAAAGACAATCTCCATGGTGTTCTCTTCAAGGCACAAATCATCACCCTCCTGTGGTGCCTTGCCTGAGATAAATCAGGTTTTCTTCAAAGAGAACCTGGGATGCCCTTTGTTCCATTGCAATATTTGATTGTGGGTGTCCAAGTAATACTGTCTCCCCTTCTCCCTGACAGGTTTGAAGTAAAAGGGTCTGGAAGCTGTGCCTATCTGGAGCCCAAAGGAGTCTCAGCCTCAGGATGCTATTTAACCAGGAAATGGGTCTGTAGCTTGAATATCAACTCAGCACAATGAAGGTGGACAAAGCCACCACCCCTGACACTCAGAGCTCTGATATGATGCCTACACAGGCTATGTCTGGACTTTGGAACCTGGGAATGTGTCCCAGCTCCTACCTGCAGGTGAATGACTTTGCTGGTAGCCAGAATTCTCCACCCATGCAGGAAGGCTTTAAAGATACTATTTAAAAGGTTCTCTTCAGCATCTTGAGGTCATTTCCTTGCCCCATTTTTCCAGGTGCTGCCCAGCTGCAGTTTATTTTTTTTGTGCCATCAGTATTTCTTTCATTTACTCTTCTCATGTAGGAGCAGCTGCTCTTTCTTTCCTTTTTGGAAAGAGGTGAAGATTCTTGTTCTGCTTTTCCTTTTGCCAGGCTCTGTGTGCAGGGATGGGGGGTGAAGTGGGTCTGTCTGTTTGCAGCCAGTGCCTCGTGGGCACAGGGCAATGCAGAAGTGAACACTGTTGTTTCAAACAGGAACAGCAAATTCCTCTCTTTCCATTTAATGGGATGCACCTTGCATTGTATTCCATGTGTTGTCAATGCTATGTTACTTTAATTTTGTTAAATCCTGGTGATAATGCTGTCAAACTAACTTATGTAGCTGCACTGCACCTGAAGTTATTCTCACAACAGTTTCTTTAGCCAAAAAAAAAAGGTCACATAGATAAGAATATTTATTTACCTGAACATCTGCACTGATGGTGGGGAGAGGATTTGGAAGAGTGGCAGTAAATCTGTGAGCATTAATGTGTAAAGGTAGAAATAGTCCTTTTGCAAGGAGGAAAAATCAGGAGAAGGGAATCAGAGAATTAACACCAAGGGATGTTTCTCTGTTTTCCTCATGCCCTGTGCCTGGAATGGTGTGAGGCTTCTGAGCAAGGGGGACATTTCCAGATGGACAGTCAGTGTTTTTTTGTGTGGGTGTCATTTTCAGCAGCAGCCTCCAGTGCTCATGGATTGCTGGGAGCCTGAACAGAATTAGGGCACAAAGCCCCTGATTGTCTGAGTCCCACTCATGTCTAGCAAGTTATCCAAAGATTTGAAGTGTCATTTGACCCAGAGGAAGCAAATTTTCCTGGAAGGAATATGACTATCAAGTTTCTACAGAAGGAAGAATGGGAAGTTCACCTTCATTATTTTCTGCAACAGAAGGACTTGACTGTAGCAGGACCATGCATATGGATTCTGCCAGCAACTTTCAGATGTTTATTTAAATATAATCACTAATTTTGCTGGATTACACTTTTCTTAATTGCTTGTATTCTTTATAGGCAAAGTAACAGGACTCTACAGTATTAAAAGCTCAATTATGAATTAATTTATATGCTGGGGAAGAGTGTTATTCTGTAATATTTTTAAATTAACCTGATTCTGAAGGATATGGTATGTGCAATAGTACTGAAAAGATACTTAATAAATATCTTTACAGACCCCCTGAATTACAGTGATTTGTATCTTAATATTGGGACATTAAAAGTATTTTTTTTTTATTTCAGGCACCATTTCAGTGAAAAAAAAAAAATCTGAAGCAAAGTAAAATATTCAGGTTTTGAACATGTAAAAAAAATCTTTATTCATAATGTTGGGGCTGACATGAAACAAGACATTTGATCCAAAAAGAATGCTTTTCCCTTTCTAACACCTCATGATGTGTCAGACTTTTAACAAAAGGTTACAGTGAAAGCTCTTCTGGAATCTGACTCCTCAGGGATGCAATGAACATCTTCTTTGGTGATGTTAAGAAAAGAAGTGAAGCTGTAAACTCTGCCAACTTGCTGTACTCAGAGTGGCATTTGATGAAGTACTTCAATGGTAATTTCTTTTTCTTTTTAAATAAGTGATTGCTTAAATTGTGGGCAATAGCTTCAGTAAGGCCTAGCAAAAACTTGCTTAATTACATGAATAACAGCAAGAAGGCCCAAATAGTAGATGTTTCATGAATATTGTTAAAACCTAAACATCACAACTAATTGGGAGAAGCCAGCATGCAGGAGTTTGTTTTTCTTGTTAAATTCAGCATGAATCAAGAAAGATCTGCCATAAAACCAGCAATTGTCAACTCCTCTGTATGGAGAAGGGTGTGCTGTGAGTTCCCTGAAGGTGAAAATTTCTCAGCAGTGAGAAATTACCTCTCTATAAAGATGTACTATAGAGGTATAGATGATTATCTTACTCATTTCAGACTTTCTCCTTTTCTTTGCTTCTCTGTCTAGAACAAATGAAACAATCCTCTTCCCCCCACGTGCTGTGCTGAGTTTGGGGGATTTTTGTTGTTTCCTCTTACATAACAGCAGTTTCTCATGAGTCTTGAGCTGCTGATGCTGCATTCTGCAGGGTAAATCTGTGTTGGGATTTTTTTGTTGTTGTTGTTTGAAGGGAAGTCCCTGAGGGTACAGTTCACTTTTTAATCTGCAGCCCTAAAGTGCTGGACATTAATCCTCTCCTGGCTGGTGTGAAAACAACATCTCTGTGAAACTGCAGCTGCCTTTATTTGTGTGAATCAAGCAAATATGAGGTAAAGGCTCACCATCCCAAAAGCCATGTAAAAATAGTTTCTTATTGCTATAAGGACTTAAATTCCAGTTTGTGTCATTTTTGTTAGAGTGGCACCTTCAATTCATGAAATTTTTTAATTCTTGTCAAATATGTAAATCTAATAAAGCCACTGGGTCAGACTGCTCTTAGCATTTTTGTGTTCTAGACCCAGAAATAGCATTTATTCATGACACTTCAATGCCTAAGTAATGCATTTACTGAGTGCATTCCCAGGCATTAATTTCACCACTCTGTTTCTCTGGTACCTCATCATACCATAACTGTGGCTGGAATTTACAATGGGACAAAATATAGGTGGGGAGAAAGGTTATCACCTCTATTTCCTTGCACTGCAATGTTATCTTTCAGTCCAAGCCCCTTCCCTAGTCAATCCCTTCAGGTTCCAAGGCTCAGATTCAGAAGAAGATGGGAGCAATCAGCACATCAACCACAAGTGTCACAAGTCACTCCATGTCTGGTGTGCTGCCCACACCCAGTAGCTGTGCAGCAGCTTTGAATGAGACACTGTCCAATAAGTGCATTTTTTTTCCAGCCCTCAAGTGGCTTCTGTGAGTCACAATTATACCCCAAGGAAAAGAAAAAAAAAAACCAAAAACCAAAACCACAGACTTCAGAAAACACTAAAACCCAAATGAGAAGTCCTCAGCTCAGCAGCTGCCTGCAGGGCAGAGGTGACAGCAGTGAGGCCAGCACACCCTTTGTCCCCCACAGGGGCCATAATTCCTGCACATCCTACAGGCCATGTGCACAATGCTCCTCTGACCTTCCTGAGGCAGCTGCTGCCAAAATCTGTGTGAAGGCTCAGCACCCCAAAATCCTCATGTGCCAGCTTGTAGTCCTGTTGCAGGACCTGTCTTCTGACTTCTTAGGGAGCACAGCACAGCAAAGTGCAAATTTCCCTGCAAGTCTGATAAGAATTATTTACATCACAAGTTGGTTTGTCTGTAAAATGGTTCTGGCAAGAAGCTCTGCCTGTTGTGTGGAAATGTGACTCAGAGCATCAGCAACGTTGCATTCTTCTTACAGATCCACTCCTTTAATGTCTGGCAGTTGTCTGCCTGGATCACGTTTTTCCTTCTGTAAACAGCACAATTCTTGTCAGCCTCGATGCTTTTTAGAGCTGTCCTGCTGAGAGACAAAAAGGGATGCAATAGGTTTAAACTCAGCACTGGTGAAAAATCCTGGTGGTGCTCTGAATGAGAGGGGTGGATGATGCCCACTCAACTACCCCCTTGAAGCACAGCAGCTGTGCAGAGGAACTGCAGGACTCTGAAGGATGGATGCTTGGGATTATTGGTGGTGCAAGGATAAAGATCCTTCCCATGAAGCCATAATGCTGAAGAAAGCTGCACAAATCCCAGCCAGAGCTATGTGGCAGGCATCACCTTCAACAGAGCAGGCAGCACATGGTCTGTAAAGTGAGAGATTTGTTGGCAGGGATTTCAGCAGAAGTGTGTCATAATATCTCTGCATTAATAAATATATCAGCTGTGGCTGTGGCTGGTCCTGGAAGCAGAAATCAGTTTCCAAAAGTTGCCAGCAGGAACCTGTTGACCTGAAACTGGCCATGAAATAGATTCTGAATACATACCTGAGCCTGCAGGGCTGGATCTGTGCTTTGAGTAATTAGCTCAGATTCAGAGTTGTGTTTCCAAGCAGGGATACCACACTTTGCTTTTCCCAAAGACATCCTCCCCCCACAAATCATCACCTCTTTTCTTTTACTTTGTGATCTTCCACTGAACTCCATGTTTTCTCCAGGTCTCCATTGTTCGAGCCAATCCAGACATATTTGGTATCTTTGTCTTTGTTGTCTAAAAATTCCTGTGGAATGATTAGAAGGATGTTACCTGACAGAAGAGCTTTCCTGCTGTGCCCAGATCTTGGTCCTGCCTCATGCACAGCTTTTATTTCCTCTTGAAGAGCAAGGACAGGGCTGCAGCCATGGCAGAGCAGCCCCTTACATCAGCCCATACACATGACCAGCCTCCTCTCTTCCCAGAGCCAAGTGCTGGAAATGAGTGGAAAGTCCCTGGCATTTCTTCTTCCCAGTCAAAACTACTCTGGCTTCCACTTGGCACCTCTTGTGCTTCTCTTCAGCTCTGCTCTGCTGACATTCCCAAACCCAGATTTTGTGCAGGGAGTCAGATCCTTTCCCTGACAGGGCTCATGTTTGTCTACCATGTACTCTTTGACATCCAGGACATTGACTCTTGGAGAAATGTTTAGCTGAGGCCTGTGACATGTTTTTAGGGCTGCTGCAAGACTCACCATCTCAATTTCATCCTCAATGACAAGCAGCTGGGATTTCCTGGCCAGGCAGTTTTTCTGGCTATCCTCCCAGCTCTTGGCCTCCTCGGAGAAGAAGTAACATCTGCTCCTGTGCAGCTGCCACCCAGGGGGACACAGCTCACACCTTGTCCCTGTGGGTGGACAGGGGGAACATTTAGCTCCTACAAAGGATGGAATTCCTCCCCCTGTTCATGAACCATTGTCTGGAAAGTGTTCTCCAGGACAAGAGGATATGTAGCATTTCTGACAGCAACTCCTGGCAGAAGGAAATGTATATGCCAAAAGAGGAGCAAGACTACCATGATTAATGTTAGTTTAGATTTTGTTATCACTGCTCTGCAGGAACACCATCCTTCCTGGGTAGCAGCAGTGAGTTCCCATAAACCACAGGATGTCAGAGAAATGGGAACAGAGACAACAGAACTGTGCACACCACATGTCCTCTATGCTGGAAAGAACTAAGGTGCCTCACCCTGTCCATCTTCACACAGCTCCTCCATGAGCCATTTCAGGAGCTCTGCTGGGACAGTCCTCTCTGAAGAAATGTCACTGCTGGTGCTATTCAGACCATACTGGGGCAAACTTTCTGTTTTTCCAACTCTGCCCTTCAAAACTTGAAGAGGCCAAAGCCAAAAGAAATAATAAAATAAGAGAGAGAGGTCATGGTTAGCAACAAGGATAAGAAAATGCAGTCTTTGTACTCAGAGCTGTGCTGTGAATGTGAGGATGTCTCTGTGCATTGCCTGGTATAGACACAGCTATGAGCAAATTCAGTGAGAACTGAACATCTTCTGAGAAGATGTTCATGGAATGGCTTGGCTTGGAAAGACTTTTAGGGTCATTTCATTCCATCTCCTGCCATGGGCAGGGACACCTTCCACTATCCCAGTTGCTCAGAGCCCCATCCAGCCTGGCCTTGGACACTGCCAGGGATGGGGCAGCCACAGCTGCTCTGGGCAGCCTGTCCCAGGGCCTCACCATCCTCACAGGGAAGAGTTTTTTCCCAATATCCAATCTAACCCTGCTCTCTGTCAGTGTGAAGCCATTGCCCCTTGTCCTGTCACCCCAGATTGCTGTAAAGAGTCTCTCATTTCCTCTATTTGTGCACAAGTTGACACCTTTCAGTGTGACACTAAGGGAATTTTTCTCCCAGCTCTTTCAGAGGTTTAACCATGTCTGCAATGAAGGGATGAAGCAGGAGGTAGGATTTACTCACCCAGCTTGGCTTGTATGGCCACAATTCCCAGCAGGATGAGCACGAGGAATGCCAGGACCAGTGCCACGTAGAACCAGGCTGAGCACCTGTGCTGGCAGCCTGCAGGGAGGCAGGAGGAAGAGCAGCTTAAGGTCCTGGCACTCTTAAAGCTTACACTGAGGGAACAGCAGAGAAATCATCTTCCTAAAATCAGTCTGCTGTCAGGAGGATGCAGCGGCATCTTCCTTATTAAAAATCTGCATCCATTCTGCTTACATGGAAGTGAAATCAAAATATTTGGTCGCATAGAGCAATTGTCAACCATTAAGAATTTGCCTTTTCTCCTTTGACTTATTTTTCTCAAGCATTGCCTACTCCCACCTACCCACACACACTCTGCAGGACCTTGCAGAGCAATTCAGGGAAAGTATCCAGGGTGGGCTGTGGTGTCAGGGATGGGCTGTGGTGTCAGGGATGGGCTGTGTTCCTCCTCTCTGCTCCCTGCTCCCACAACTCAAAGATAACTTCCCTAAATGCACAGTAAAAAAAGTTCTGTACTGACAGCCCCTGGCACAGGGAAGTGCATCAAAGCAAGCATCTCTCCAGCAGTTTGGCATTCACCCTGTGTCACAGGGAAACACTCAGGAAGCTGCAGAACTTGAGGAACTTTGGGGTCAAGGTGCCAGTTCCACGAGACACAGATTTGCACTGCCATAACCTCTGTTTCCCTGACCTTGCTTGCATCAGATGAGCAACTGCTCCACCCTCTGGCTGCCTGACCTATCTGGTGCAATGTTCCCTTTCCCTGGCAGGCAGGTCCTTCAGTACAGGGAGGGTGAGAATCACCAGGGTACTAATGGCACAGAGAGATCTGGGCATTATCCTGCTTCCAAAGCCAAATGCATCCCTGGGACTCTTCCACCATGAGGATTCTAAAAACCATGGAATTATATTTTGCTTTACTACATTTTCCATGTAGGACACAAAGGCTTTTTTTAGAAATTATTTTTAAAACATCTCTCAATATTATTTTTAAAAGGAAAGTGTAAAATCTGAGAGCCCAGGGAAAAAAAGCAGCAGATGAAATAATAGATCATCCCTTCATTGAGAGAGTGTACATAAAGGCTCTTGGTAACAGGTTTCACTGTGGGGCAATAGGAAAAACTATATCTATAATTAGTAACCAAACAAAATTGCACAGTACCAGGAGCGGAAGTCTCTGCTCTGCTGTTCCCTCGGGGCTGGGGCTTCACATGCAGCTCAGCATATGTGATCGTGTTTCCTGTAAGGAAAGGTCAACACTGACATTTGTGGCTGTGCAAATCACCAAATGGAGGAACAATAAAGGCTGAGCCTGTATGAAAAGGGGTGTGTGTTTCCAGGGCTGCTTGTTCAGCATTTTCCTCTTCCTAGGCAACGACAGGCAAGATGATGATTTACCACTTCCTCCTGCTGCCAGGCAGGAGAAACCTCCTCCATAAGCTTTGAACTGCTGTGTGGCTGGAGCAGGAGCCAGACAAACAGGCTGAAGGATGGGAAAGACCTGGATCCTAGCCATGGCAAGCATCCCATCTGTGGCTGAGCCATCTCAGAAGGTACCACCAGGGGCTGGAGGGGCACCAGAGCCACGACTGCTTTTGGGGCAGAGACATGCCAAAAGGAAAACCAGCACTTAGAGAAATACTGCTGCAGCAAGGTAATTCCTGGGGCATTCCTGACTTGTGAGTGTTTATCCCAGGATATTTCAGGTGGTGCCTGTAGCACCAGAGGAATGGACATCCTTTTCCAGAAACACATTACCAAAACAAAACCAAAAATGGCATTAAAATCTCACAGTGTGGGTTCAAGGCATGTGGATTCTTTCTTTTCAATATAATTTACCTGGGTATTTTGCAGAGCTACTAGTTAATGCTATGGAAAGTATCTGAACCTTTGGGACACTGCTTTTGGTTCCACAAATGGAGAGATTTTATCCATCTGTATCAAAAATAAGCTTCTGTGCTACCACCCTAGTTTGTGACCAGTGGGGCTTTTAAAAAGAAATGTTGTATTAAATTTCACTGATCAGAGAAAAACTTGGCAGAAGAAGAGAGTCTCATTAGGTTAAAATGAGGCAGCATTTCATATGAGAATTGCTGAAGTATGGAGAGGTTTTACAGTAAAAAAAAAAAAAAATCACTGAGAACCTGATTGGCAAATAAGGGTTATTGATATACAGGAGAAAATCCATGCTTTAGAGAATCTGACCTAATGCACCTGGTTGTTTGCTTTATTTCAAGTTATTAGCTCAATGAACTACAGAAAATTTGTAAATTAAATATAATTGTTCTCAAATCAAATGCCCTAAAAGTTTTTCTTCTTAGAATGTAAATAATTTTGCAAAAACACTCAGGGCTTTTAAACTTTTAAATGCACTAGCCCTGTAAATGGAGGTACTTCTGAAATAAGTACTTTAGACATTCTGCTACAATTATATAATTTGTCTCTCGAATGCACATTTATTCCTTCAAAGAATATCTCTAAGTCTGTAAGAAAAAACCCATCTATGCAAGCTGAATATTTGAACAAAATCATTCCTTCTATTACAGTGTGTATGGTTATTTGAATGTGAAGTCCTCAGAAGTCAGCAGGGGGTTTAAAAATATCACATAAGCTTAATTCTGCCGGATGCTTCTACACCCTCACCTAATTCAACAACAAGGTGGAGATCTCTGTCAGTCACTAAAACTGAAATTTCACTTCCCTGTGCCTGCTGTCAGGTGCAGAAAAACATCTGTTTATTGCAAGCTTCTGCTTGGTGAATGTGCAGACAGGGAATGTTCCTGAGGATTGTCCATTAGGGAATGTCATGTCCAGATGTGGGTCAGCACATCCTGGAATCTGGGGAAAGCTGGAGAGGCTCCAGGTGGACCTGGTCAACATCTGGAGCAGCCCAGGGTGTTAAGGAGGGGAACAAGGAGTTAAGGGCACAACCAATAGCAGGCTACAGCCACTTGTGGGTTAGTTTGGTGATGGAATTGAACTCTCCTTGGTTTGTTCTTCTCCCAGGGAAAGTTAAAGTTCTGTGTAGCCACTCACAATTAATAACCAGGCAATTCTCAAATTATCCGTGAGGGAATTGGGACACAAAAGCTGCTGGAGTCTTCTGCTGGAAAATGGATTCCCAGGTATCTTTATCCTTGCTGGGATTTGGGAACACTTTTCTACTTTTGAAGCACATGCACAGTAAAAGCAGTAAAAACAGTAAAACCTGCACCTAGCAAAGCCTGTGCACAGATAGTGCCATTGCTAAATCCTCAACACACTCTGGCAGAGCATCCAAGAATCCCCTTGTCCTTCTTTTTCAGAGCACCTGAGTGACAGCTGGAGTCCAACTCTTAAGTCTAAGCCAAATCAAATAAAATGTATTTGAGTATAATCAGACATAAGTGTGGGAGAGTTGAGACTGGGAGCTATAAACAGTGAAGAAAAGATTAGTTAAGAGATTTTTGTATAATTAAGACATCACAACTCAGACTTGTAGAAATACTGGTGGAATCTCTGGTGCCCATTTTTTAAAGGAGATGGAAGCATTGGAGTATGAACCGAAGAACATCCACAAAAATGATTAGCATTTTTGAGAAGTAAAATATTTAAAGGGAAAGGGCATTGAGAGATCACTTAATTACCAGGGCCAGTAACTTCATGTAAGAAAATACCAAAAGTTAAAATCAGTTCAACAAAAGTTTACTAAGAGCCATCCACACATTAATGATAAATTTCATTGGAACTGGCTTGTCCAAAACTGAGCTTTTCCTTTGGGCAGCATGATCAAGAAATACTTTTGGATATCTTCTAATCAAGATTTGATGTCTGTCTCCCTTCACAAATACATTTTATCACTTTGGATAGTGGATAAAATTCCAGGCAAACCCTCTTTGTGTTGCACAGGTTACAGCAGTGCAAACAACATCCAGGGGTGCATGAACACACAGTCTAAGGTAGTATTTTTATCATTTTGTATTTGGCTACCAGTCTTGTAAAAATATATAAAAGGTATTATTTTCTGTCATTTAAGTGCATGTATTCAGAGCACCATCATCACTATTAATCTCCATTGTAAGTAGAACATCTAAAAATGCTCATTACACAATGTTGTCTCCTTAAGGGATTGAATACATTAATTATAATGAAAGCATGAAAGTATCCTTAGTCTGATGCCAGAAGCATTTCCTATTTGCTCATAATAAGCTGTCATTCGTATTAGGTGTGATCCAGAATTTTGTCTAAATGTTTCATGAATGAATTACTTTTTTTTTCCCCCAAGTAGTAGAAATTTCACTTTTCCAGAAAATTTAGTTAAAATCATCTCCTTACCCTGAATATCAGTTTAATCCTCTGGACTTTCTCTACAAATATATGATGTGATCACAGATTGATAACTTGATTCTGTAAAATCACCACTGGAAAATTGAAGAGAAAGAGCAGGAAGTTTTTAGGGGACATTCAGTACTTCCTTCAGGGACAGTGACTGCACTTTTGGCTGCTACAGCTTTCCTGGTTTACTGATTAATTTACTGCTCCTTTTCCATGAACATAACCATCGATCTGACTTGTGGGCCAGGTAGTAATCCAGTGGAGCATTGCCTTGATCATGTTACTCATTTAAAAATAAATATAATGATTGTGATTCAACCAATGAACACTTTTTCTTTCTCATTCTGTCACTTAAAGCCTGGGACCAGACCTGAGCTGCTGCTCCTTGGTGTTGTGATTTGGGAGCAGCTTGGCTGATCTGCACTGCGAGGATCTCGCCCGCTCTTCCAACTCCTTGCCCTTCCCATGGCATTCTTCTAGATCCACCCAGTTTAAAATGCAAGGGAGAAAGAGAGAGAGAGAGCTCAAACAGCAAACAAGAGGTTTTACCTGTGTTCACCTGCCTGCCCAAGAGGTTTTACCTGGGTTGGATGTCCCTGGGGGAGCGCGTGGCCTTTCCCTGGGCAGCATCGCCACGGCGGCGTAGGTGACATCCCCTGCCATCCGTGAGCCCGTCCCTCAGAGCTGTGGAAACAGCCTGGCCCTCTGAGCTATGGAAAAAGCAGCTCTAGCACAGTCATTTGCATCCTGTCTCAGCTTTGCCTGCCTCCAAAACACACGCACTGCAATGACTCTGAGGAAGGCTGAGAAACAAAAAAAAAAAGGAAGTCACTACATTGCTTCTTTCAGTGCAGCTTCAAAGCCTGTTTTCAGCCATCATTCTGTCTCTTCTTGCCCTTCAGAACACAGGAGAAAATGAAGATTAAACCACATCATTTTCACTAATATATAAGAAAAAAATCTCGTTGGTCAAAGCAGAGGAAATTCTCTAAGGAATGCCCAAAAATGGACTTACACAGGTATGCAAGGTTTGCTGGTTCTCATGAGAATAGAGAGCATGATTTTTGTGCTGTGGCTGTTTTGTGCTCCTGTGCATGATCTTGCCTATCCACCTGAAAGAAAGATAAACAAGAAGTACATGTAACAGTATGTACTGGGGTTTTGGGGTTAATTTATTGCAACCAGGCAACTTCAAAAATGTAACTCAAATTCTAACCTGCTCCACCCACAAAGTACTTTAATGGTTTAACAGCTGAATTTAGGTTATACTGATGATGCATTAACATGAACTCAGAATGAGATTTAAAAAAATATGATCAACACTTTTTGCAAGAATATTTCCATACTTTACTCTTACAGTAGTTCAAGGAACTGCTGCTCCTACATTGTTTGAACTATTCCCTACTTGAGCCAACAACTCCACAGATGGAAAACCTGAGTTGCCTTTATTACCTTAAACTCCTTTTTCATTACCCATGTGTTTGCTGCAGGATATCTTGATGACAATGTTTTTGTTCTCTATTTCAGGTGTGGAGGAAACCTCACAGATTTTAATTGAAACATAAACACCTTCTAAAACCTAAAAATACATTTAGAACACTCAGAAACAGAGTCCTGTGCATGACATTTCATGCTAAGAACTACACTCTTGGGTTTGTACCTTATTCCCACTTAGAAAATTCCCTCCAAGTTCAACACAGAGAAGGTCCACAAACCTACATGGGTCTGTTGAAAACAATGTTTATGCAGGATGCTTGCAGGTTTTTGTTACATTCAAAGGGACCTGAAAAAGCCAAAGCTAGGGATTGTAAGCTTATATTACTGATTTTTCCCTTCCGATGCTCAACGCTGGTAATGGTGTTAAGGGCAGAAATAAAAAGGTTTAGGGAAAAAAAAAAAACAACATTTGATAGTCATGGAACAGATTAGTCAGAAGTGCTGCCCAAGTATGATTTATAAGCAACGTATCTAAATCATGTTGGGTTTATTATCTGATCATAAATCAATACTGTGAACTAGAGCCTGGTGAGGCTTGTTTCACAGACACCTACATAGCAGTCAGATCACCTGGCCTCACATCAAACACAACTTTGTCCTCTGAATCAGTTTTCCCCTGAACTTCTCAGCATCCTTTACAGCAGGATAGTTAGGCTCCAAAATGGAAAAAAAAAAAAAAAAATAAAAAAAAACCAACCAAAACCCAACTCTGAGCCAAATCCCACTTTCCTTATTTGGTTTTTTTTTCTGAAACTTTAGTCCATAAAGGAGAGTTAGAAAGCCAAACAGGTTGTCTGAACTGTCAGTACCTTTCCATCATTGCCCACACCTCAGCATTCTTCTCTCACATGATTGCCTCCTAAACCAGTCACAGCCATCCAGAGGTAACCATGTACAGGCTGTTTCCTCTCCTCCTGTCCTGTTCCCTGGGAGCAGAGCTGACATTCCCCCAGCTGTCCCCTCCTGTCAGGGAGTTGTGCAGAGCCTGAAGGTCCCTTCTGAGCCTCCTCTTCTCCAGGCTGAGCCCCTCCAGCTCCCTCAGCTCCCTCTTCACAAGCTGTAATCTGGGTTGAGTTTTGTTTATTGCATGATCCACCCTTGCCTTGTGTCTTTTGGGTTCTCCAGGTAAATCCTTGCCTCGGCCTCTTCTTTCCTCCCAGGAAATAAATCTGGGTTAATATGCAGAGCTTACAGAACCCTGTGAGGCCCCTCAAGCATCAGGGGCTGTGTATCAAACATCCATGAATCTGGGGAGGGAGAAGTGGTGTTTTAGCTTTGAATTTTCAGACTTTTTGGCAGAACATGGAGATGTCTGAGGGTCCAGACTCTCCTGCAGCACATGCAAGGAAAGATGGTGGGGTTTTGGTGTAGGATTTCTCAGCGCATCATGAAGAGTTTGACAGCCTGGAGCTTCAGGGACACTGTGGGGTAGGCAAAGGGATGTGAGCTCGTGTCATTCCCCATCCTGACGTGCTCCTGGGTGCACACAGACCCCCCTTCTTCCAACTGCTAAGCCTGGCTGATCTCACTGGGTGATGTTCTGGTGTCAGCACAGTCAGCAGCTCCAGCCATGCACAGACCAAAGGTGGTGACAACTGC
This sequence comes from Erithacus rubecula, assembly GCF_903797595.1. Taxonomy (NCBI): domain Eukaryota; kingdom Metazoa; phylum Chordata; class Aves; order Passeriformes; family Muscicapidae; genus Erithacus; species Erithacus rubecula. The sequence goes on from NC_136686.1 coordinate 5,139,254, forward strand.
AGATGTCACCCCTTTTGTGGGTGTGACAGCATTGCCTTCACTGTGTGGAGGCAAAGGCAGACTGAAAACAGTGATGTGGGCAAAGCAGAATGCAGCAAAGCAGAATTCAGCACCTCCTGCTACAGAACAGGCAGCTCAGCCCAGGACTCCAGCTGCCTCATAATGCACTTTTGAAAGAATTTGAACTGCTGGTCCAAAAATAAAATGCAGTCCCAAAGGCTGAGGTGCAACACAGAGGCTTCCAGCCCAAACTGAGGGAGTCCCATGAGTGAATGTCCAGTTTAGGTTTCAATTCTAAGCCTCTGCTGTGCCACACAGAACCTGTTTGTAGGTGAGGTGCAAAAGCAGCACCCAGAAGGCACTATCAGAGACACCTATTGCCATAAAGGAATAGGTGGTGGTGTGTGTGGTTATCACACACTGCAGCAGGAAAAATTACATCATTTAAACTTTTAAACTCACTGACTGAAATGTATTTATTTATTTTATCAGACCTTCTCTGTTGTGCTGTATTCTGCCATACAGACACAGCCTGCCTTGTTTCAGGTCTAGTAGAGCTCCTATCTCTTATCCTCATGGCTGAAAAAGTCTGGTTTTGGGTATCACTTTAACCTGTGGGTCTGTGAGCACTTAGCAAAGAAGGGCATCAATTCCAGGATGCAGGTAGAAGGGCAAAAATAAAACTACTTATCTGAGCCCATCAGCAGGCCAGGGGCAGGGCTAGAAGGCTGCTCAGCACTTCTGTCCCTCAGCACAACACCCTTTTCTGAAGTGTGCTGGTTTGGGCTGGGACAGAGCTCATCTCACCTACAGGAGCTACTATGGATTTGTGCTGGAAGCAGAGTGGGTAACACAGGGATGTTTCAGCTACTGCTGAGCAGTGATAACACAGCATCTCTTCTGCTTCTCACCCCACTCCAGCACAGGAGTCTGCACAGGAGTTGGGAGGGGACAGCTGACCCCAATTGACCAAAGGGATTCCCCCTATGGCACCATGAGCAGTATTTAAAGCTGGGGAAGAAGGAAGGGGGCATGTTGTGAGTGCTGGTGTTTCCCACATCAGAGTTATGTGTGATGGAACCCTGCTCTCCTGGAGATGGCTGAGCACCTGTTGCCCCTGGAAAACTGTGAGTTAAATCCTTCTTTTGCCTTTTCCTGTGTGTGCAGCTTTTGCTTTATCTATTAGAGTGTCATCTCAACCCATGAGCTTTCTTACTTTGACCCTTCTGGTTCTCCTCCCCATCCTCCAGGTGTCAGTGGCTCTGTGGGGCTGAGCTGCTGATGGGGTTAACCATGACAGCAGGTTGGGCTGATTGCTGATACCTCATAGATCTGTGGGTTGTTGCTTAAAAAACTGTAAAACCAGATTCATCAGTTCCCTTCTTTACATGTATTCCAGAGATCTTTCTGGATTTACATACCCACTCAGACTTAGAAATCCCTTAGCCATTAATGCATTTATTTTATGTCAAAATGCTTTTGGGTAAAAAAATTCCTTTCTGCTTGTGAAATTGGAAGCAAAGCTGTTGTAAAAGTGACCATCTATAAATTCTGTAGATTAAATGGACTAATGGTGTTTGTAAGCACACACAGCTTACAATTCTTCCAGTTGGCAGAAATGAAGTGGCAGAAATGAAGAACAGACTCCCTTTCACGTAACTTCCAGTGCTCTCTAGCCTTATTTCTTTACAAGTATGTGCCATCTTTACATTTTCCCCAGGAGGCAGAAATGCAAGTATGAATGATTTTTTCTTGATAATTTCAATATTCAAAAACTCTTCTCACATTGGCTTCAGAACAGATTAGTATAACAATGCAGATGATACAGCTCCTAAATTATGATGTTTGTGTTGGAGGAAGGGGTTTAAATTTAAGAAAAGCTTGATGTATAAGAATCTAGCTTGAGCAATAAAGAGTGAGAATGAGCAGTAAGATTGTGTGTTGCTTGGATGTAATGAACACACTGGAATTATTCCAGGCTGTAAAAATTGCAACCAGTGAACTGCAGCAGTGGAGAGAAGGAGGCAAGTGAGAAGCAGGGTGTTAACAGGAGGGCCCAATGTTGTGTGCACCTTGAATATGGAAAAACAAGGAAGTAGAAAGAAGAGCAGTACAGAAGAACAAGCAATCCTTTTCAATCCTAAATTTAACTCTACTGAGAGAATCTCAGCTTGGGCCAAGCTGAAAGGGACAACAGTGGGTGAGCTGGTCCCACCTCCCTGCTCCAGCAGGGCCATCTCAGGGCACAGGATTGTGTCCAATTCTGGGAGACTCTCTGCTCTCTGTTTTAGGGCTCAGTCACTGCACAGGACAGAAGTTCTGCCTCCTCTTCAAGTGGAACCCTCTGAACTCCTGCCAGTTCAGGAGTTCTCAGTTAAGTTGTAATAATAGACAATAACACTGCACACAATTTATCCTGCTATGCTGAGTAATTGAAGTTAGCTCTTGATTTTTCTCCTGTTAAAATAAATGTCCAGCCAGTATTGCTCATGACCTGGACATTAGAGCTAATTAATTGTTTGGAAACTGGATGCCTAAGTTCTTTGAGTGTTGGAATTTTATGATCTGAGAGGATCTTCCCTGGAACACTTCAAAGAAATAAAGTTTAGCAAGAGATGCTTGAAAGCCTTTCAGCACAAATCTTTGTACTTTGCCCCTTGCTGCTCTTGGTGGTTTTGACAAAATCCCCATAAGTTGTTGGAAAGAGCTTAGGGAACACTAAGTTACTATTTTACAGTGTTAATTTCAGTTATTCTTAAATTTTCCTTAGACATTGTTCCTGCAAACAAACCAATGTGAAACAAACCAAGCAAACAAAAAGCAAAAGCAAACAACACACACAAAGAAAATCCCCCAAAACCTATAAAAACCATCCAAACTGAGATGATTTTTAAGGACCCTTCCAAGTGTGGCTCTGAGTGTGCTGAAGAAGGGAGCTGCAGATGGTCACTGTGCTTTGAACTGAAGCCATACAGCAGCAGGACTAGCAAAGAAACTGCACAGTGGAAATGGCACAGACAAGTGAACTCTCTCTTTCTCTCTTCCTTTTCTCTTGTCTTCCTCTGTCTTTTCCTGATAAACTCCAGACCCTTCTAACAGGTAGTTCTAAAACTGCATTTTCTCCTGTGCAACCTGTCTTCAAAATCACTCTTTCAATGCACACACACCCCTTCCTGCAGGGAGAACAGATTTGACCCCCTTTTACTGGATTGCTGGACTTAATTTCATTTATCTTGCATTAAAATCAGCTGCCTTAACTTCTGGGGTTTTTTCAACTTCTGGAAATTGCTTCTTACTTTACTGAGAGAAGATGGTGTGCATATGTCTCATTAAATAGCTGGAAAAGACATTAAAATACATGTATTGATCCTTAGTTCTGCTTTGTTCCTGTCCACCTGAGGAACTGTAAGTACATTTGAACAGCTTAATGCCATTATTTAAATGGAGATTTGTGAGACCTGGTATTATGGAAGCAGCTCTTTCTAATCCCTGGAGTTGTCAATATTTCTGTTGCACTTCAAAAGGACAAGCCTGGCCTTTTTGTTAACAGCAAAGATTTGTTAACTTTGAAATGCACAGGCAAGGTCTTTTCCACAAAAGCAAAGTGGGCATTTTAGCAAGCCCTTGGTGGTCTTTTAAGTGCTTTAACTGGAATATTTCTTTCTGGAAATTGAGGGTTCCATGGAAAGTTCATGGTTTTTTTTCTTTCTGAAATGGTTATAATGATTTCTGTCTGCTGTCAGATTCAGCAAGGTTCAACCAGGATTTTTTGGAGGCCAGGATTACATCCTGGCTTCACCTTTAATGTGTCCACAGAGTGTCTAGTGGTGATAAATCATGGGAGTGCAGTCCATGCAGGATCAGCCCTGGAGCAGGGAAGCAGTGTGGGGTGAAGGAGAAGCAGAGAGGAGCTGCTGTGGACTGATCCCATTGCCCCATCCCCCTGTGCCTCTGGGTGGTGGGTGAGGAGGGGAGTGAAGCCAGGAATAAAACAATACAGAAATCAAAAGAAGAAGGAGCAGGAGCAAGGTGTTGCTTGAATCTTTTTGTCTGCATTTCTCGCTATCCAAATCTATTTTAATTTGCAAATGTAATTCACTTTCCCTAAGTCAAGCCTGTTTTGTGCATGATGGTAGCTGATAAGTGATTTATCTGCTTTTATCATGACCCTTTTCCTCCTATTTTTCCCTGTCATGTTGAAGAGCAGGAATGAGAGAGGTTGGATGGGTGTCTGGCTGCCAGCAAAGGTCAATCCATCATAACCATCTTACCAGAATATTACCTTTCAATTTTTTTCTTATATCTATATGCTAAGCTCTGTAAAGTTCTAATAAAACAAAGACAGTAGATCCTGTGGTTATTTCAATAAACTCTTAAAAATATAACAAGAGACCATCCATAGGAATAGTGATAGAAATTGACTCCTAAGTGAATTATCCTCTTGAACAGGAACAAACCAGTTTTAAAAGCCAGGCACCTGCTAAATAAGCTGTTCAAATATTTTAGTCTTTTGTTTCACTTGCACTAAACCCCCTTTACATTCTTAAATTAGTTTTTGCAAGTTTGGAGTAGAAGTGAAAATATTTTCATGAAATGACACATAAAGATAGCGGAAAGCCCATCCAGGGAAAGGAAAACCAATAGTCTGACAAGAGTAACACTCCTCTCATCTCCACCCAAGTTAAGCTCCAGGCTGTTCACAGGTTGGCAGCAGGAATTGATACCAGCATTGCAAGGATGGAGGTCACAGTGCCAAGCCTTGAAAACCCAGAGCACTGTCTCAGCAGAAGGATGAAGGTCGCAAAGAGAAGCAGTCCAGGAAAACACAGGCATGTTTACATTTAAACATAATTTTCCTCTGGAATTTTCTGAGTAGGTGTGAACCTGCAGTTGGTGCACAGTGTTTTTAGAGGTCACAAACCTTGCTCCTCTTCTGCACATTCAGAGTACTGGCTTTGTTTTCCATCCTGCTTCTTGTTACTCAGACACACTTCACGCTTCAGATTTTATTTCACCAGAAAGAAAACTTCAAAGCCACTCTCACACATATATAAAATGCTATATCACTTCCTTTTCTTTTGTGAAGTCCAGCACATGCTTTAACTGACTAAACAAAGAGCAATTCTGAGAAATGCAAATCCTTTCTTGGCAACGTGGTGCTGTGAATCCAAGGCAGAAACATTGGGATTTTCATTTATTTCAGAAGGATATTCATATTCCTTTTACTGAGATAGTAGATCCAGCGAATAATGGCAGAGATGAGCAACCAGGCAAGAACAGCAAGAAGCCAGCCTCCAAAAAAGCAGATGTTGAAAGGAAGGAAAATGAGAGAACTATAATTTCTATCAGGCTGGCAACCTGTCACTGGTGGGGTTCCACAGGGCTCCATCCTTGGCCCTGTACTCTTCCACATCTTTGTAAATGACCTGGACACAGGACAGGAGGGGGGATTAAGTTTGCAGACTGGCAACAGACAGCACAATGTGCAAATTCACTGTTCCTTTTGACATCCTATTTTGTTCTTCTACCTAGGAAGCATCCAATTCCTAACTGCTTTAACATTCTGTTAGGTCAGTAATGTTGCCCATAAAATATAAAAATGCTGTGAAACCTGAATCAAGAAAATCCGGAACCACAAGAACTCAGTTTCTGGTCACACAGCTGGTGAAGAGTTTTTGCAATGTTTGGGCTTTGTCTGAGAAATCTCTTTGCATGCCTGAAAGCAACCACAGGTCTAGCAGGTCTCAATGGTTCATTATCACTCAGATATGTTGGGAAAATCAACCTGTTTAACCCTGACTTGTAGTAACATTGACTTTTGTGAACATACTAAGTGCAACATTTAATAATCCTCCACTTCTCAAAATTCTCCTTCAAAACATATTTCATGTAAATGAAGATCAAAATTCCTGTAAGTGGCTTTGGCACCATCTAAAGAAGCAGGAAGCTGCCCAAAGATTTTATGATACAGATCAAAGGACACTAAAGGTGCTTTAATGGAATGTAGATGCTCTCATACAGTCAGAACAAAAATCAGAGGAAGTAAATTTTGCAAGTATTTCACTTTACTAGTTCCAATGGAAGCTCTTATCAGGCTTCAGAGGTTCACAAGTTCAAAACCATGCTTGTCTGGCAGCACTGTGGGCACAAAGCTGGCACCCTCTTTTTCCATCCTGTGCTCTGCCTTGGGCTTTCTTCTGCAATTTCCATTTTTATTTTGCTTTCTGCAGAGCAGTCTGGAGCAATGTGCTATTCCATGTGTTGTGGAATCATAGAATGGTTTGGGTTTAAAGACCATCTTGTTCCATTACTCCTCTGCCATGGGCAGGGACACCTTCCACTGTCCCAGGTTGCTCAGAGCCCCAGCCAACCTGGCCTTGGACACTTCCAGGCATGGAGCAGCCACAGCTTCTCTGGGAAACCTGTGCCAGGGCCTCCCCACCCTCAAAGGGAACAATTTCTTCCTGATATCCAGCCTACATTGACTCCCTTTCAGTTTAAAGCCATTCTCCCTTGTCCTGTCACTGACTTTCCCTCTCCAGTTTCTTACAGACATTCTTCAGGCACTGGAAGGCATCCAGCTCTGACGTCTCCACACCCTCTCCTCTCCAGGCTGAGCAGCCCCAATTGTCTCAGCCTTTCCTCACAGGAGAGTTACTCTAGACTCCAGAGCATCTCCACTACCTCCTCCAGGCATCCCAAAAAGTTCCTGTCCTGTGCAGATCCACAGAGCTCCACACAGGCTCAGCTCCCAACCACCTCCTTCTAAACCTTTCCTCCTGGGAAATAAGTCCCCATTCTGCGGCCTCCTCTTATTTGTGGATGATTTTAAGAAAAAAAAATGCAAATAGAGTGGGAGAAAATTCTTGGACGACCTGATTTGAGCCACCAGCAAATGGTACTGTGCTTTCAGCAACCTTCAAGCCTCTGAGTAATATGAAAATGGTTGCTGCAGGAAGTGGAGGTAACTTGTACACATGGGCAGCTTCTCTTCTCTCCTTGCCAGGGCTGAGGTGAGCCCTGCCTCATGGCATTCCAGCTGTGTCAAGGCTGGATGGCATATCCACTGGCACAAAGAGGTGAAGCCTTGAGAGTGGAGCTGAAAGTGTCTCTAGTCTTGACAAATACCCCCCTCTTCTTTATACTCACACTTTCCATTTGCAGCACCCTCTGTGTCAGTCAGCACAAGTTCTTTAATTTGCCATTTATGTCCAGTTGGTGCTCTCTTTGTGTTTTGCAGGAGGGATCTTTACAAATGGGATAGGAAGTTGGAATGTGAGACCTCAGGCACAGATCTCACATGTATTTGTTCCTGTGCTAAATGTTACACGACCCCTCCACCCTGGAGGATTGTCAGGGGATCCTCCAGGAACCCTGAGGGCTGTTGGGGTTAACAAGGGAAGGAAGGAAGGTGTCTGTGGGTGCAAATAGCCCTGACACAGGGGAAAAAAGCTGCTGCTGGTTTTGTCAGAGCCCTGCCCCAGCAGCCACCATCAGTGTGCCCCTGCCATGGGGCAGCCCAGCTGCCTGGCTGCTGTGGTGATACCCATCCTGGAGCCCTGCCTGATCAGGAAGGATGTGAGGTTCACCCTCTTGGCTTTGAGAACAAAAAAACCTCAGAACAACATCAGGAGAGGTTGTGGTAGCATTGCTGGGCACTGCAGTTTCTGTACCCTAAATCCTCTGGACACAGTAGCTCCCTACAACCAAGTTTCCGTAGAGTTTTCAGTCGGTGCCAGCAGGAACAGGATTATGTCCAACAACCTCTGAATAGAAATAATTGACAACTAAAGACAATCTGAATGACTGTGGGCTCTGAGATGGATATCTCTGAGGAGTGTGTCCTATTTTTTAAGTTTACCTTGCATGGCTGGAAAATAGCTGAAATGGGGTGTTTGCAAGAAGAAAAGGATCTGTTTGATGAGCTCTTATGAAACTTATAAGAAAAATGACAATTCTGATGGACTCCAAGGGATCTTGCATGATTTAGACCTTCCCATCAGGTTTGGAAATGTTTGATATTTAACATGAACTTGCGTGAATGTGTCACTGCTGCTGTTTCAGTCACCCTTGCATAATTCCCTCCCGTTGTAGCTTTCTGTGTGCAGTGTTCTGTGTCCTCAGCCCCTGACCCTGAGCAGCATTTCAAGCAGAAGGACAGTGTGTGCAAATATCACTGAGGCCAAACAGCTGCCTGAAAGCTGCTGAGCCCAAGTGAAACCTTTGTCATAACAATAAAAATGATCCCTGAAAAATGCCAGCATGGAGAAGGTAAGCTTGAGACTCACTGCATTCCTCTTAGCACACTGTTTGCATCAAAATTAATGATTTCCATAAGTCATAAACCACCTGCACAGCTCTTGAAATGCAGATTATGAGCTCTGATTTCAGCTACACCAGAGTAAAGCAGGGAGGACCTTAGGGCAGTTGGTTGTGGAAATTCCTGGGTGTGAAGTTGGCATCAGTGGGACCCTCAGGACTTTCTCAGCAGGTCCACCTCAGTGTTTCTTGTGACCAATGGAAAAAATAGGGGAATTTATTTATTGCATTTAATACATCTTTTCATTCCTTAACATGCAAATAATACTAGTTCAAAATTATGCAATCAAAACTAAACTTGTAAATGACAGTTTAGATTAGCTATGCAAGGGATGGACCAGATTTCAGTAGTTTAGCTTTTTAAGCCTATGTTCAAACTGGGACAGCATGGAATAAGAATAAAAACAAACAACTCTGATGTCTCCTGCAAGAATATGATGTTTGCTGCAGTTTTAGAAATTCCAGGTAATCTATCCAAAATTTCATTTACCTGTTTTTACAGGAAATGTGCCTAAAGTATCAATGCTTCCAGTGGGATTTCACAACCACTCAGAGTTTATCTCAATGCATCTTAAAATGCATTTAAGATCAAGGCTTTTTGAACATTGTGCACAAAATACTGCATTATTTTTTGGCAGAAGGCAGATGATTATTAATTTCAATCCAGCATCACATCCTTGTCATTTTTGATATACATTGTAGATTGATCTGCTCAGGAAGATCTTCAAATATTTGAAATAAGGCTATCAGAGGAATCTTGAAAGTACATCCAGTACTCTTGAATTTGAAGTATTTTTCTATAATCCTTTTAGTAAAACATTTAAGGAAGAAAGTGATTAATTATCAGATGGGAAGGTCTCCACCCTCCTGAAAATACAGGGTTTTTTATCCAGGGATACTTAGTTTGCATCTGCCAGTTCATACAGATGGCTTAAAAGGGGAAAAAATGGGGAGAAAAATAAAATACTCTTTAGATACTATTCTCAGTGGCTTTTATTCTGCTTGTTCAGCTTTAGTCAGCTCTCATTTTATACTCAAAAGCTGAAAACTTAAAGTGAAACCTAAAGTGAAAATGGCCTATATCCATGGAGATTTACATCCATTAATGTGCTTGTTTGGGATATGAATAATATGAATTTATTCTCCATAGTGAAGAGTTCAAAAACAGTAAAGAGAGGTATTCCCCTTTCTACTCTGCCCAGTACAGGAACAACAACTGCTATTATCTATTTCAGGGAGGGAAAATGCTGTGTTTTTTAGCCTAAGCCAGAGGATTTCCTTTAACTGGGAGCTATAGCAGAGCTTTAGGTGCTGGGACAGAGCAGGTTTATCTGCAGAACTCAAGGAATCAAACATCAGTGTTATGTAACTCATACTTGTGAAAAAAAGGCTACATAAGCACTCCAGATATCCATCAGTTTAAATGGAATAGAAATTCTGATGCATTTTATGGTGAAGTAGAGACATCTAGTGACTATTTTGAGTTATTCAAATGCAAAGCATTAATGTAGGAGGGGAAAAACTTCTTCCAATTTCTTGAATAGCCTTCTAACAATAGGTACAGCTCTATATATAAAATAAATTTAGAATGGCTTTGTATTACTGGCACTGAGGATAGTTTGGCCTAAGTAATAACAGAAATCCCTTCTTCATGTTACTTTGTTGAAGAACAACTTAGATGCAATTTCCAGTAAAAAATGTCTTTTTATACTGAACCATCACCTGCTTGCTGAGGGAAGGGGAAAGATGTTGGACCTGGAAGTGGGCTGGAATTAGATGGTCTTTAAGGGCTCTTCCAACCCAAATTGTCCTGGGTTTGATTCCACGCTGCTTTGGACAGAAAATCTTTAGCTCTGTAATCTGCTCACCCACCTAGATGCTAAATCTCAGCTCTTCACAAACTTCTGCTTTCCAGCTGGTACCTCCACAGCCTTCCCACTTCCTCCTGAAAGATCAGTCAGGTATTGCAATGCTTCAAAGTTTCTCATTATATTTCAGCAGCCCAAGAGCACATTTTTCCAGGGTATGGGAGAGCATCACTTTCTCTCTTTGCTGTCCTTTCCATGAAAGAAGGACATTGTGGTTCTTCCCTGCTCTGCTGAGACCCCCCTGCAGGGCTGCACCCAGCCTGGGCCAGCACAGGAAGGACAGGGAGCTGCTGGAGCCAGGGGACACCAAGGGATCAGAGGGATGGAGCAGCTCTGCTGGGAGGAAAGGCTGAGGGAATTGGGATTGTTCAGCCTGGAGAGGAGAAGCTTTGGGGTGACCTCACTGTGGCCTTGCAGTGCCTGAAGGGAGCCACAGGAAAGATGGAAAGAGACTCTTGACAAGGGCCTGGAGTGACAGGACAAGGGAGAATGGCTCCAAAGTGACAGAGAAGGTTTAGTTTGGATGTTGGGAAGAAATTGTTCCCTGTGAGGGTGGTGAGACTCTGGCACAGGTTTCCCAGAGAAGCTGTGGCTGCCCCATCCCTCAAGGCTGGACAGGACTGGAGCAGCTGGGTCTGGTGGAAGGAGTCCCTGCCCATGGCAGAGGGGTTGGAATCACACAGCCCTTAAAGCCTATTCAAATCCAAACCATTAATGATTAATGCAGAACCTTTCAGTGACCAAGATTGTGAAGGCCCATTCTCAAAATATCTCAGAGATATAAGATGAAAAGGCCAAACTGCTCCTCCTTGTTCAAAGTGTTATCCTTCTTCTCTGGCTGGTCCAAGAGGGCAAAATATTACACTCCTTGAGTTAGCACCATGGTAACTCCAAAAAAACACGTTTTCTGCCTTTATTAAGAAAATTTGAAGATCTTCATGCAAAGGAAGCATCGGTCAGACTCAGCCCTGGTTTAATTCTGAGCTCAGCAGTGCCCCAGGGATGTGAGGATTAGCATGAGGTGTAGAGCTGGTTGAAGAGCAGAAGTTCCTCTGTGAAAAGAATTCAAAGTTTTGGTATCATTCTAAGTAACCAGAAACCTCAAAAAAGTAGAAAAAAACCACCAAAATTTAGAAACTTCTATGGGGAGGAAAGTCCAATGAAAAAAAAAAGAAGTGGCCCTTGTAGAAACGTTTCTAAACCCAACTTTTAAAAATAATTTTATTCTATATAAAATACTTTTTTAAAAATTAAAATTCAGGAGAACATTATTTCAAAAATATTTAAGTTAGTTTTTTCAGCAATATCAGTTATTCTTCCTCTTCCTCCCCATGTCATTGCTTTCTACTTTCAACCCTGAACTATGGAGGTTTAGGAGGAAGTGATCTGGCCATCAGAAACCAAAGCAATCTAATAATCATAAAATGAGCAATCTAATAATTATTAATGGATTTTTCTGTTTAAACACATTTTAATGTCCAGTTGGTTTGAGGAGAATATGAACACACTCAGCATGTCGCCAGCTCAGACTGTAAATGAAAATTATGTGTGGGCTGAATGTTCCAGTTTATGAAAAAAATGATCAAAATCTCAATTTTTTTATTAGAACACACACCATGAGAAGAACATAAGAATTGTTTATCAAAAGCTACAAGGTGAGAATTTACATTTTATAAAAAAAGTTCTGGTTTCCTTCCGTTGTGCAGACATCTAAACCCTTCTGTTGGCCTAATGTGGTTGGATGGGGGAGGTCAGAAACAAAGGCTGGGTTTTCTTCAGAGTCCATTTGGATGGCAGACCTGAGAGCTGAAAGCAGCTCCTCAAAATGGCAAGTGAGGTGCTCTATGCCAAGGTGTCCCACAAGGAAAGAGTGAATTTTACTTCAGAAGATTCAGATACAGGTAAAAAAAAAAGTTTATCTTAATATTATTTATTTTTCTTTTGCTCATGGGCACATTCTTAGAACTTTCACTCTTTCTTAAATCGTTCTCAAGCAGCTGTAGTCATGTGGAAAGCCTTTTTAACCATTAATACCCAGCTCTGTTTAACATATAAATCTGTTGGAGTGGCAAATTCATGTTTATTGGTAGCATGAATGCTGAATTCTAGCAAAAGTGAGGATTGACCTTTAAAATCCCATTCTGGGTTTCAGTAAGATGGCTGAAATAGGATCTTTCTTAAACAGCTCAACGCTCAGACATTGAATATCCTTATACAGATTATTGGAAACTCATTGATAATTGAAATTCACTGAATGGACTTCTCTCTCCTGCAGTCCACTTAGATTTTGTACTTTGATTCAGTTTCTTAGACACTGGAAATATTTTTAAATTTTAAAGTGATGGGTCTGATTCTATTTTCTTTTTTCCTTCTCTTTTTCTTTCTTTCTCTCTCTCTCTCTTTCTGTCCCTCTTTCTTTCTCTTCTTAAAAGTTGAGAAAAATACAAGTCAAGATTTAACAGAAGTTTTTATAATTTTGAAAACTATTAGTACTGCAATTTGTATACAACTTTCAACTATAAAACTGCCTTGCTTAGAAAAATTCTTCGCAAAAAAATAACGTGCAAAATATAGACATTAATGGATTTTGGTAAAAAAGAATTCATGGTTTTAAAACAAAAGTATTGACACTTATTTTTTTTAATTCTGATCAAAAATCTTTTCTTTTTGTAAGACAATTGATCAGGGAAAATTTATTTTAAATTATAATATTCAGAGGTTCCAATAGAAAAGCAAAATATGTCCTGAGTATGCCAGTAAAGCAATAATTATTCTTAAAAATTAGATATGTGTATTCAATCAATGGAACAGAGTATAAAAAGCACCTGTACAGGTATGAAATCTCTGCTTTCACTGTTAATTCAGCTTGCTCCTTAAATTATCTGATCAGTTCTGTGCAGAAGAGCTGCACTGCCAGGACAATCCTTGGAACTCAGTGCAGAACTGTCCCCTAAGGATTTATTGGAGATGCCCAGTACAGCTCATTGTGAAAATGTCTCAGACTTGGAGAGCATAAAAGTCTGTTCTACCGATTTTTATGTTTTTCCTCACCTGTCCCTTTCCCTTTATTAATTTCCAGTTATGTGTTACAGCTTTAAGTGCTTTCACACTTTTAATTGACTTCAATGAATCTTGCTTAGAAATTGCTGTATAAATTATTTTGAGAGCCTCCTAAGCCAAAATCATACTTCTGAAATTTGCCAATATAAGGGGCATGGAAATTCACAATCTAAAAAATTATAATGGCCAATTATGAGGCTAATTAAGTAACCAAATTTCACACAAAGTGTTTTTCTTATGTTTTAGAGTATGCTAGCATAGTGTTTAGCTGTCATAATAGTTTTTTTAAAATATTTTCAATTGCAATATCTATATTCTGGTCACTTCTGTGAATCTTGCATCCCTGTTGGTGTCCCAATAAATGCTTTACTTAAATAGCATCCTAAAAGAAAGACTTCCACAGAGTGAGTGTACTATCTTCCTTGAAGACATACTTTAAATCAATCTTGAATTTGGCACCTATTAATAGCACCAGTGTCTCCAAGTGAGATACAGCAGAAAAAAATCCCTAAGAAATTCATATTTTTTCATGTTCTTATAGATATAAAATCATGTCTATATATTCTTAGTCTTCTTTCATTTCTTTGTGTGTTTCATTGCTTTTCTGCTTGAGAGCACAAGTGCAGGAAACCCAACCCTCACCTTGTGCCAAATGCTGTTGAATTGTTCTGTAAAAGATGATGTTGCCTGTGAAAGATGCTTAATTCTGAAAATAGGTTGGATTTGATATTTTTTTGTAAATCTAAGGTTGATCTCAGCAGCTCTGGCACCTTTAGGAGGTTGCTTTTCTTTAGGCAAAAATATCTGATTTCATGCACTATCATTGGGCAAATTTTTTTAAAGTAGCTCCTGGGGAATGAGGCAAAACATGCAAAGCAGGCAACCCTGGAGGCTGTGGTGTGTTGCAGTTGATATAAAAATACAACTTCTTCCTTCCTTCTGCTGCCTCAATTACCAAAAACTGCTGGGGGTACTGACACATTCCACACCTTTGGGGAAGCACACCCCGACAACACTTTTTATGTTTCCTGTTGATTGCAGAAATCATGTAACACAAGATGAAGCACTTTTTATATTGGTTGTGACCATGTCACACTCTGCTTGTGGCTTATTAAGAAGTAAAGAGAATAAAATAGTAATTTAGCCAATAAACATTGCAAATTATTAACTTCTTCCTAAAGACTGACAGAATATATAAATGGGTATGTAAGACATGGAATGAGAAGGAAAAAAATAGAATTCATATTAGAGTAGTTCAGTGTATGGTAACTGAGAGTCTCCTAGAAGGATTTGTAAAATTGTCTAAAATATAATAAATTAATGTCATGCATGTATGTATTTATTTGGAATACTGCACTGAGGAGCCAGTTGCAGAACTCTTGCAGTACTTTCAGCACTTTTTGTCCCTCTAGGTGATCAAGTCACATATGCTGAGGTGAATGTGAAATGGAGATCTGACACACCTGACAGCACACCCGAAATGACACATTCAGGTACAGCACCACCACAGGACACTTCGTGTTTTCTCGTTGTATTTCAGCAGCCAAACATCATCTTTTTCCAGAGTATGGGAGAGAGTCACTTTCTGTCTTTGCTGCAGGTGATTTCAATCCATTTTTCCTGCTCCCCACTCCCAAAGGATGCTCAGAACGTGCTTAAAATTAATTTTGCAGTGGAGGCCCTTGAAAACTTCTATTCATTTTAGCAACAATCTCCATGTATTGCTTTTTACTTCCAAATGAATGTTGGGTGAATGAACAGGCCAACATTAGCATTTAAAGCAAGACTGAGTCACTTTTGCAAAGTAATAGCCAAAAAGAAAAACTTCTGAACAACTTTTTGACAATTCCAGAAAAATTGTGTCTGTCTTTTCTTAAATTAAAATTTTAAGATACTTTAAACTTCCTCAAACCATTTAGCCAGCCCTGAAAGAAAATTTTGTTCCACAAAGTGAAATAATATACTGGATATGAGTTTTGACTCTTGTGTATGAGGTGGAAATGAAGAAGAAAATATTGCATTCATGTGATGCATAAGAGCAATTAATATATATATGAAATAATGTTAGCTGTGGGGAAATGCTAGTGCAAACAAATATTTCCATTGGGGTTTCATTTGGCCTCAAAATGAGGAAAAAGAAACTGAAAGCTTCAGATGGTTTTTCTGAATAAAAGTGGCAGTCAAGCAGACAAGGGAGTGGGCCAGGTGGAGACCCTGTTGCAAAGACAAAATTAATTTACTGGCTTAATTGAAATGCCCTATGATTTTATCCCAGTGAATCCAGGCTTGGAATGCAGCATGGGAAGTGTTGTTCTGATATAGGGCCATTGACCTGTCTGCTTTTTGGCTCCTTTTTACATCCCAGTCCTCAATTCCTCCCTTCCTTTCTCTGATTCTGGCTGCACCATCCAGGTCTTTAGAATTTTGTTCAAGGAATATCAAAATCCATATATGCTCTACATATGGAAAAATGCTGCTAGGAGAGCTCTGTCCCTTCACATTCTCAGCTGGAACTTCTTCAAAACCACAGAAGCCAAATGTTTGTTCTGGTTCTTGTTTAGATTGGGAAGCATTTTAAATGGAAAGTATTAAGGAATAGGGATCAAATGAACACAGTGATCCTAGTCAGGATTAAAGTTGGAGAGGAAAATGATGGGGGCAGAGATTTAAAGACCAATTAAACAAGGGTGTTTTGTTGTGCTTGAAAATTATGGTAATCTGGGAAGAGTCTCCAGAATTTCAAATTACGTCTAGAATCTTTTTTTAAAGCCTGAATGGGACTTTCTAGCTTTCCTTGTGGGTCTTCAGTAGTGTAACCTCAGACAATTAACACAAGATAGCAGAACCACTGCCAACCATTTTCCAAGGAAAAGCCAGGGCATATTCCAGTGGGAAGCACTGGCAGTGCTGTGTGTGCACATGGCAAAATGCTGGCATAGCAGGGCTGGCAAGGCTGTGCTCTGCCTCTAAAGGCAAGAGGTCCTGTCTTTAGGATTCTTCTCAACAGTTGTGATGATAAAATGTAGGAAAATGTTTCTTCTGACCCTGAAAGTGTGATTTTAATAGTTACACACAGGTTTGCATACATAGATACACAGCTGCTGTGTGTGTAGCAGGAGGCACAATGATTTCCCATATTCCCGTAACTCAGAACAGAAGTTTCCTGCAGTGACCCCGCTGTCCCCTGTCCCTTGGGCAGGGACCTGCTCGGAGAGCTCTCCCTGGTGCTTGGTTGTGGCCGCCCTGTGTTTCTGTGCCGTGTTTCTGCTCCTCGCAGTCATCCTGCTGGCAGTGAGGTGCTACAGCCGCTGACCTGCTGCCACGGGGTAAGCGCTCCCAGCCCTGCTGGGATTCCATGCAATCCCTTGGCACTCAGCACGGGAAGCTCCCAAACCAAAGGCTGCTGCTTTTAGGCAGCCACGAGGTTGGGCTTCAGTGTGGTGCTCTAATTCTAGCAGCTTTTGTCTCTTTTATTTCCAGATAGATCAGCACAGGAAGGTTCTGCTTCATCGAAATGGGATGAAGAGCTTGTTTCATTTGACATCATTTTGGCTGAAGAGACAAAATGAAAACATGCCATCAGTCTCCTGTTATGCCATCCCAGATCTCTGTTAAACCTCTCACCTCTCCATACATGGACAAGACATATATTAATTTTATTTGGAATTTTCTCAATCCTGTAATACCAGCAACCATCCAACTACATCAGTGCATGTATCAAGACATGGGCTTAAGCTCCTGCATCAAAAGGTGGATTTGGGCCCAGGTTAGACAACAAAAATGACCAGGTGGAGATATCTTTTAATTCCCATCTGACTTGATTCTGCACTGATGTGGAATGCAGATAAGATTCTGGATTATATGCAAGTACAAAAAACTCATGGACCAAACAGGGCATGTGAAAGGTTGCACTGAGCTTTTTTATAAAGCCTGAGCTTTATAAACTTGATTTTTCTTCTTCTGACAGCCTTTAGTTAGATTGGTAGGAAAGGGGTATTGAAGGCTCAAGAAATGAAATGTTGTTAGCAGAGAAGTCTCAATTTCATCTCCTCATTGGCCTGAATTAAATTATTCTGCTCCACTTGTCCAGAAGAGCATCTCACAATATACTGTCTTGGGGCAGTAATTGATTTTTGTATTTGTTTGTTGGTTTTTTTCCCCACATGCCAGAGCTTCAGTTAAAACTGAGTCCTTCACTGGAACTGAGGCACCTGAAGTTCAAATGCATTTGTTTGTAATTATGACCTTATTGTCTGTTTTTATATTATTTTTGGATCTTATCCATTTCTTCCTTGTGACAGGCTGCAGAGGATTTGCAGACCTAGAGTAGGAAGAGCCTGTGTAGCAAATATTTGTAAAATATTTCTTGTATCAAAAGTTACCTGTTACTTCAGATGTTGCTGCTGTTGGCAATGGAATCTTTATAATAAATAATATGCACAGAAGTCAATAAAGGGATTCAGTAAAGCACTTCTGTGTTGGTTGGTTGGTTTGTTTTCCTCCAGTTTTCTGTTAGTCAGACTGGAGGAAAAATAACATTTAGTATTTGTATGAGTGTCAATTTTTGTGTGGTAACCTGTTTATGGCACATCTGTTTCATGGATATTGCTGCTTACCCTCTTTGTTTTCAGACTTACCCTTGCCCTCACATAAAAATGTAGCACATAAAACCCAAAAAGCCAGAAATTAGACCCAAGACATAGACAAAATCATGAGACTGGACATTTGGTAAAAATACAAGATGGGTGGTGGAAGATAGTGCAAGATGGGGGTAACAGAAGGCAATCAGTGAGATGTCAGAACTAAATTTGCCAATATTACCTTTAATAATCTTATATTTTTTTAATAGATGAATACAACTCTGTCTCAGAGGTGTAGGAAAAGGAATGCTACGTGACTGATATCCCCAGGGAGGTCCATTTCTTTTACTCTTCTGCTTGCAAATGTCTTCAGCCAACAGCCTCACAACTAAAGCCCTCAGCCTTCTACAGTGTGTGATGACCTGTAGAGAGAAAGAGGAAAAATTAATTGATTCTATGATAATTTCATGGATATCGGCTTTGTAGCCTATTCCTTTGTGAAGTATAAGGAGAGACAGGAAAAATGATTTTTTTATTATTTCTGGCCTTTTCATCATCTTAAAAATAATTTAAAAAATCATGTCAGGCCTCCTAGTTTAGTCAAAAAATTTCTTGGAGGTCTGAGAGGGGCTGAGTCCTACTCCCACAGCCCGTGATGTGGGATGTGGACAGGCTGGATTAGGGGGGGTGAGACCAAAGGAACAACAAGGGTCAGTCACAGCTCCAGGCTGGGCAAGAGTGGCTGGCAGAGCCCAGCAGGGAAGGGCTGGAGCTGCTGCTCCCCAGCTCTGTCCAGGGGGGCAGGAAGGCCAGTGGCACCTGGGCTGGTCAGCAATGGTGTGGCCACACAGCACCAGGACTGGGACTGTCCATCCCCCTGTCCTGGCACTGCTGAGCCCTCCCCAGGTGCTGTGTCCAGCTCTGGGCCTGTCACTGCAGATGGACATTGAGGGGCTGCAGTGTCCAGAGAAGGGAACGAGCTGGAGCACAGCCCTCATGAGGAGGGGCTGAGGGAGCTGGGGGTGTTTAACCTGGAGGAAAAGAGTCTCGGGGGGGCCATTGCTCTGCACAGCCCCTGACAGGAGGGGACAGCGCCAGGACGAGAGGACGCAGTCTGGAAAGGTTGCGTTTGGACAGAAGGTGGATTTTTTTCATGGAGTCCCCCTGCCCGGAGCATCCGAAGGTCGGGCTCGCTGCTCTCCGAGGAGCCCCGCGGGCCGAGCGCCGCTGTGCCTGCAGGACGGGGGCTCTGGCTGCGGGCTCCGCGCTCCGCGCTCCGCGGTAACGGGCGGGGCCGCGCCGCCCTCAGCGGGGCCGGGCCGCGGCGGGCGGAGCGTCCCGGCAGCGGCGGCGCGGGCACAGCCCCGGCAGCGCCGGCAGCCCCGGCCCTTCTCGCCCGCGGCTCCCCCGGCGGCCCTGCCGCTTCTGCCGGCGCCATGTGCGAGCCCAGCAAGCAGGACATCGCCGCCATCTTCAAGCGGCTGCGCTCCGTGCCCACCAACAAGGTAAGGGGCCGGGCGGGCCGGGCCGGGCGGCTCCGCCGCGGTGACACGTCGCACGGCCGCGGGCGGGGGAGGCGCGGGGCCCGCAGCCGGCACGGCGCGGAGAGGCCCGGGGAGGCCGAGCCGGCAGCGGGGGCTCTTCCCCGCCTGCCCCGTCCCTCCGTACCGGGGATGAGCCCGTGGGGGCGACGTGCGGTGCCTCGGGTCCGCTGGCGCATAAACAAGTTCCCAACCAGCTGCAGCGTAGCCGAGCCTGTGTTTCTTTTTTTATTTCTTTTTTTTTTTTTTTTTTTTTTTTTTTTTTTAATCCTGTGATAAGTTTGTCGTTTTTCAGTCTCGTCCCGTGCTCCGGTGGGTTTTTCCCCGGTGCCAAGGTGTTCCTGTGGTGTGGAGTGAGGGCTGGCCAGGTGTCGGCACGAGTGCCTTCAGCCGCTCTGTTTGTGTTGGCTTTGCCGTGTACCTGTGAAACACCCACCAGGAAACTTGGGATTAGCCTCACGGAGGAACACGTTGGGTTTGTTTTCTGGGAATGGGAATCCGGATGTCTGTCCGTGGTCCAAAACTGAGTTCCACTCTTTGAACGCAATTCATTAAGACTGTACGGAGCTGGTTTCTCAAAGCAGAGCTCAGAGGTGAACGCTCAGTTTCTACAAAAATATTCTTAAAATTTGCCTTTGCAATGAGGTAAAAAGTTTATCAAGTAAAGTCCTAGTCCCAACAAGGAGGATGAGAGAAGATCTCTTACAAGCTCCTGAAATTAATTGGCGCTCTGCCTGAAAATTGAGTAACTCGGGGCTATTGTGATGCTTTTTCTGTATTGGGATCACAGGAGAAAGTACTGCCCTGCCTGGCAAGCATGGAGTACTTGTGCTGGACTCCTCGTTCCTGTGAAGGTTTAATCCCATGGATGTGGTACCTGTGGTTGCTCAGGTGTATCTGTGTCCCCGTGTCAGATGCCACATAGAAATTCAGTGTTGACCTAGCAATGTAAGCACAATGTGTGCTGCCAGGACAAAGAAGTGGCTCAGGCACAGAGAGCTCGATAACAATGCGGTGATGACCGGTCTGGTTGACCTAAGAAGGCAGAGGGAAAGTGCAAAACAGCAGCTTAGATCTCACAGCTCTCCCATGTCCATCTGTCTGCCTGTTCTCCTGGAGTAAAAGTTGTTTCTTCCATCAGCTAGCTGTTTCCATCAGTTTCTCCTCTCGTGTTTGTTTCCTTTCTGTTTGTTTCCTTTCTGTTGTGTTCTTAAGCAGTCTGTCTGCCCCTTTTATTTGTAAGTCTTTTTATTTTGTGTTGGGGAAGAAAGACACGGGGAAGTGCAAATATTGAACAAGGTTCTGGATTAAAAGCTTAGTAATTTGATTTAACTGTGCAGTTTATGGGTAGAGCCTGGGAAGAACTGCCTGCTCTAGTCAGTGCATGTACACTGTTCTGGGTGCTCTGCAGCAGTTCTCAGTGCACGTGAGCTTAGGAAAAAAATTGTCATTTTAATAAACGTGCAGTTTAATTAGTGGGTTAGAGTGTGTTGAAAGTGATGTTTTAATAATTAGCTTGAAATTAACATCTAATTCGATATTAGTTCCCTTTATGATCAGGTTTTGAGTTCTTGGTGTCTTTGGGTGTCCCATAATGTCAAACTGCCTGATGACAGCAGACTGGTGATCAGCTGCCTGATGACTTAACAAACATGTTACAGATATTAAATAGAATGTATTTTGTACCCATAAAAATGTTCATAGTCCTTAAGCCACTTGATATTGGTAACTTGAGTGTTTGAGCTTTACAGCTCAGCTTTTTTCATGACTTGTACACTCAGGCTGTGCTGAAAGTCTATTTTATTGTCATAGATCTGTTCCTCTGAAAATGTTGGTTTTTTTGTGCTTTTCCACTTCGGTTGGTGATGGTATTCCTGTCTGTGCTTGGACTCCCAGTGTGAGTGTGTGCTGGTGGTTTATCAGTAGCTGAGTTTTGCTATTACAGCGTGTTTGGGTGTGGTTTTGTTTGTGTCGGGTTTTGCCCCAGGATGGACTCTACTATCTTGTAGTGTCCCTGAAGTCATTTTAGGGTAGTGCCACTTCCACAAGGAGCAGTGCTCTTGCCTTCCCGTGGGCAGCCCTGCAGTTCCCTCCCTTCAGCTGGCATTCCTGGCCTGGTGCTGTGCTGTGAGTTGTCCCTACCTTTGCTCTGAGTCCAGAGCTGCTTCCCAGCGGGATCAGCAGCTGTGACTGTTAGTGCTGATGCAAGAGAAGAAGGAAAGCATATCTGGGGACAGTGGCTGGTGACTAAGAGGAGCTGCTGGGGTTTAGATCACCCTGGCAGTGTGGCACTGCCTCCTGAGTTCCAGCTGGGTTGGTGTTCAGGCAGTGGATCCACAGCCTGGGAATGGCCAGGTGTGGATGTGCCCCATTCCAGGGCAGGGTCAGATTGTGGGGCTGAAACTCCCTGTGCAACCCTGACCCAGCTCTTGCTGACCCCACTCACCTCTTCTGCTCCTGCCAAAAATAGCATTATTCTGCATTTTCATAGCCAATGTCAATATTTTATTTATTTCTTTATTAATGTAGGTGTTTTGTGCAAGCTGGATGTTTTATAATTTATTGACTGCTTGCTGTGGATTGTACCCAAATCTCTGTGTTTGCTCTTGTACAGACATCTCAGGTCTTTGGCTGGTTTATTCCAAAGTGATTCTTACTGGATCTACACTGTGAAGTGTTTCAACACAAAATAAACATAAAGCATGCAAGTGTACTTTGAAAGCACTAGATTATTTAAGCATATCCTTCAAGTATATTTTTAATAAATATTTAAAAATTTTAGTTCACCTTAATCTGTGCAGAAAATACAATTTGTGTGTTTTTAAAATGGAAACAATTTCATAGGAAGGCTGTGAAATTGATTTTAATTGTTTCCCCTGATTCTTCTTAAAATTTATGTGGTGGGAAGCACTTTAAAAATTGAGAAAGCTTAGCAAAATTAGTCTAAATGTTAATGAAACTCACATCTATTTCTGTTACATAGCATTGATGGAAATAGCAGTTTCTGCTTTGCTTTCAGAAGAAAATTGTGTGTTCCTGCTTGCATCTCAGTCCTGGAAGGTCCATTTTTCTGCCTGTGAATAATCTCCAGAGGTGGCTGGTAGGGATTCCTGTGTGAGTGAAGCTACTGAGCTGTGGCAGCCAATGCCAAGGTGATGCAATTGACTTTAAGATGTTGAAATTACAACGTGCTCATAACTGTAGGAAAGGAAAGGGAAAAGAGGAGAATCTTCAGGTATATTTATGACTGACTTTCTAAAAACATGAGGTTTTTTCAACCACCCACTCCAGGTTCTCATTTCCCATTTGTACTCCAGGGATTTTCCACAAGACTTCCAGCTGTAAGTCAGCTTTGGTCTCCTGTATCAGAAGTGAGACCAGGGCTGCTCTGTTGGCTTTGGTTGCAAGTAGAATCTTCTCCTTTTTTGTTGTTCCCATCCTCATTTGGCCTTGTAAGAAAAAGACTGAAATAGTAAATTTAAAATGAAGATGAGTCTCATGGTTTTTAAGGACCTGTTTCGAAGAATTTGAGAGAAAAAAAAACGAGTTCTGACTACTTAGGCTGTGTGTTTTCTTAGAATATGGCATACATGAAGTCTTACTCATTGTTCTTTTTCCCCTTCTGTGCCATTCTTCCACCTGAGCTTGTTCCAGGGACTCACTCTAACCTCTCCTGTTGTCACCCATTCTGTGTTGCCTTAACTCCTGCTGTATGCCAGTGAATGCCCCATTTCCACACACAGGAGTGGGATATGTCAATAATAATAAAATAAATTTAAAAATAAATTATAATTAAGCATTAGGTCCCTGTTGAGAGGGAAGGGCAAGACTTGCACGTGCAGGAGCTGTGTTCCCCATGATTTCTGTGTGTACCACTCATGCCCTAACTGAAGCTCATCCTCAAAGTGTTCAGTTGTTGGAAAAATTAATGCTGGATCTGCTGGTGAATTGTGCTTGTACCTGATAAATTTGAACTGAGTTTAGCCTCACACTGCTCCTGGGCATGTACTTGATATTAATTTGGAAGGATGATGGGTGACATGACCTGAGCCCAGACTCGGAGCTTGTTTGACTGTGTGTATACAAAAAAATAGAGACAAAAATCTCTATCCAGGTTTACAGAGGGAGTTTCTGGCAAGAATACATCTCCATTTTATTTTTATTTTGTTGTTCAGCCTGGTAAGGAGGTGCTGGAAGCAATGTGGCTTGTTTATGTTGTTCCATATGTCCCCACTTGGCTTGGAATAAACTTTATTTTTTTATATCTGCATATAGCTAGAACTTCCATTGCTATCTGAGGATGCATTAAGTTTATAGGAGGATGTTAAAGGATGAAGTTGCAAATTGGAATGCTGTCAATTTCTGTCTAAAAGCTTGTCTCTCTGTGGAGTTATTTCTTATTAGGTGCCACTTTTAGGTGGCATTAGGTGGATACTTTTACTGTAAAAATACTCTGCAGCCTTTGCAGATACCTCTGAAAAAGCATTGATCAGATAAAGTCCTGTCATGCAGGAATAGATGTGTACATGTGGCATTAACTCAGAATAGCTGTTTCTGTTTAAAGTTGTGTTCCTTGCATTTGATAATTGATTTGTATCAGGTAATTTTTTCCTGGTCCTTGCTTTCCTTGGTCAATGTAGCACAAAACTCAGCTGAAAAAGGACTTGAAAGCTGTCATCTGCCAGCCTGCAAAGTGTGTGAGACACACACAGACTCAGCTCTTGCTGTTTTGGCTGAATGTTAGAGATCCAGCGTGGTGGCAGAGGGTAGGAAATTCCTGGGTTTGTCCATGCAGTAATTGTGGACCTGGTTGCTTTTTAACCAGCGTGGAAAGGCTGATGTGGCAATTGGTGTCTGATGAATCATGCAAATATCTGCAGAGGCTGCCTGGGTAGGCTGTGCTCAGAGCCCTTCTTC
The DNA here is from genome assembly GCF_903797595.1 of Erithacus rubecula. Lineage (NCBI taxonomy): Eukaryota > Metazoa > Chordata > Aves > Passeriformes > Muscicapidae > Erithacus > Erithacus rubecula. Next base: position 5,163,539 of record NC_136686.1, read on the forward strand.
TCACAGCTGGATTGCCATGGCTTGCCCTGAAGGTCAAGGTTTCCATATAGGAAAGTAGATAATGATGGCATTAGTCCTGCTGATAACCTTCTGGGGCTCACAGGTGCAGCATGAGGAGAGCCTGCCCTTGGGAAACGTTTCTTAACCACTTTGCTGTTCCAGCAGTGCTGGGAACACTGTGTTTGAACTAGGCTGATGTGGGTTCTCTGACCTGATTTCTCCACCTGTGTGCAGTGGCTATTTTTGGGAATGGGGAGGCTGTAGTTATGTGGGCAGATTGTGTAACTCCTCTTTAGATGTCTAAAATTAGGGTATGTGGAGTTGTCATGTCAACACACGCCCTAAGAATGAGTTAAGGGAGTTGGATCACTGCAGGGGGGTTACACTGACCTGTGATTAAGGCCTGGTTCTGCTCAGGTTCTGCCACTGATGTTTGTTTGCTTTAAGGTGTGTTTTGACTGTGGAGCAAAGAACCCCAGCTGGGCAAGCATCACCTATGGAGTGTTTCTGTGTATCGACTGCTCAGGGACACACCGGTCCCTTGGCGTTCACTTGAGTTTCATTCGGTGAGTTCTGGTGTGTTTGGACAGTAAAATCCATCTTCCCATGGTTTTGTTTGTTCACAGATCTGCTCAGAGAGGAAAACCCATTCTTCCCTCAGCTTCTGATTCAGCCTTTCTTAGTGTTTGTGTTGGCTTTGCTGTGTCTCACAGCTTCTTGGGAATTGTGTTCAATTTGCCACCTTTGCTTCCTGAAGCAGCTGAGTTCTGCCCTTCCAAGTCAAACTATTCTGTGGTTCTGATACTTGAGTAGAGCTCATGCAGTCAATGATGCAATAAATCTGCACCCTGAGCTTGTCCTATTCCAGGTGAATGTCCCAGCTCCTGACTCAGGGCCTTTTGGGGTCTGATAAGTAACTGTAGATTACAAAAAACAAAGGGGGGAAGAAAAACACTTGGCAAAAAAACCCCAAAAAAAAACCCAACAGAAGCAGAGTGATTTTAAATAGCATTGGTGGTAACACTAAAAACATTTTTTGTGTTCAGGTCTACAGAACTGGATTCCAATTGGTCCTGGTTCCAGCTGAGATGCATGCAGGTTGGAGGAAATGCAAATGCTGTAAGTGCTCCTGAGTGTTTGCTTTGCACATTGAAGCTTGGTAGGCTTGGAAAATGTTGTTTGTCCTTACTACCTCTCTTCCTGGGCTCATTTTTATTTTTCCAGTCTTTTTTCATTGTTACAGCCCACCCCTCCCCATTTTTTAAGAATTCTTCTGGCTGCTAATTTTATCCTCCGTTCTTGCAACTTCTCCATTTTAGTGTAGCCTGAAAATGTTTGGTTTTTTTTCTTAAAAGTCAGTGATGAAAATCACTAAAAAGGCCAGATTAGATTCCTTGTCAGTACATGCCTAATTAGCAGCTGCTCAAAGATGGCTTGTGGAGCAAGCTCATGGCCTCTTGTGTGACCATCATTCCTTCCATGGCTCATGCCAAACCCATGGAACTGCCAAAAGCCACCCTGGAGTCAAGATCTGACTTCACCTGAGCACTGAAGATAAGACAAGCTGCATTGCTGGAGGGAGACTAGCAGTGTCATGGTTTGGGCCAATTCATATTGGCTGTTCTTTTCAGCTGGACTTTTCATGTACTTACACAACTTGTTTATAAATTGAAGTTCTGTTGAACTTCTTGTTCTCAATCTCCCCTTTTGTTTTCTTTTGTAAGCTCTTTGGCTATCTTTTCACAGCTTTTTCCACAATTAACTGAGAGTGCTTCTTTAAGTTGGTCCACTCAGTGTGAGGACATGGAACTTCCAAAAGCAATTTCTGCTTTTCTTTTAATTCCCTGAATGCTTATCCCTTACATTTTTTCATTTGTGCTTTAGGCAGCTTCACCCAAGCTTGCTTTTCCATAGTCTTTGCCTTGACAGTTTTAACCATCTTTCCTTAAGTCTTTAGGAGTTTTCTATTTTTTTTCCTGTTTACATACAAAAAATGCCGAGTTCAGGGTCATTGTTACTTATCTTACACTTCTGTATTTTCCAAAGAAGGATTTTTTTTTTAATTGGGCATGCAGCAAGTCATTATCTCAGGCTTACAGATCTGAGCAGTTACACAGTGTCTTTTCCCTCTTTTTCTTCTGCCTGTCCTTGCTAAGTTATTACTTTCCTTTTTATGAATGTCCTCATTAGGTTTGTTATGCCACTTGGTACATGAAAATCACAGTTTTGACTAATGAGAGGAGGGAGATTTCATGTTGAGAATAGTTTATTTTTTAGCCAAATGCTTAAAAGCTTTGATTAAATTGTATCAGTTTTGCTATGTAAAGGGTTTGAGGCTGTTGGAAAGAAGAGATGGCAAAGTCTGAAAAAGTCTTCAGGTAATCTTAGAAAACCTGTTAGCAGATGAATAACAATAAAACTTAATTGTTTAATTTTGTGGAGTTTTGTCTTCCTGCTTGGATGTCACTGTTTCCTATCATACATTGTATCAAGAGGGTGCAATACACCCTCAGCAACTCCCCAAACACCCTAAACTTTCAGTGGTCTGGTTTGGCTTACTTCAGAAGCTGAATACTTGAAACTTAAAAAAACAGATTGTAAATTGTCTGGACATTTAAAGTAAAATTAAGACTTTTCTTTTAATGGCACTAAAAAGCCATTCCCTTTTGCTTCCAGTTAAATACCAAATCCCAGTTTTACTAACTAATGGGTAGAAGCATTGCTAGACTGACATCAATCTTTTGTGTTCTGTAATGGCTGATGATGCTGAATCCTGGATAGCAGCAGTCCTGAGCTTCCTGCTGTGTTTTAGGTAGCTAGAAAATCCAAAATGTCCTTGGATCCTTGTGCTTTCAGATCAGATCTCTATGGTGAATGGAATTAAGGTTTCTAAGAAGCAGATTACTTCGACTCCATCATTTAAAAGATTTAAATTTAGGCAGAGGAGCAGAGTAGTTTGCTGCATTGCAATGTATTTTTATGTCAGATGTTTTTAAGCCTGTTCCTCACATCATTTTCTGGTTTCCAGTCTGCATTTTTCCACCAACATGGGTGCACAACCAATGACACCAACGCCAAGTACAACAGCCGTGCTGCTCAGCTCTACAAGGAGAAGATCAAATCTCTTGCCACACAGGCCACGAGAAAGCATGGCACTGATGTGAGTAGTGTGTGTCCTGAGGCCTGGAGATTCCTGAAAAACCTCACCTTCTTTCCCTATAAAGTCACTTCAAATTGATGTTTGAAGATTTTCAGTGTTCAGATAATGTGGCTGTTTCTCCTTGAACCGTGTAGTGGTTTTGTCTTTGCTTATCTGAAATTGAATATTTAGAGGAGTTACAGCATGAAAAATTGTAGTGAAATTAATTACAGACTGTGTATGATTTAAGTGGGGTTTGTTTTGAACAGGTAAATAATGTGTATTTTTAGGGTTTTTCCCTACAAAACTAATATTTGGCAAATTAGTAAGTTGTGTAGGACTTGCTGTTCTCCATCAGAAATGCTGAGGCAGTTCATGCAAGCTGTCAAAACATTGTTAGGTGCTGACAGGAGTTAAGCAAAGTATCCAGAATTGATTTCTGAAATGTTAGATAAGTTTGAAAACAGTTCTCTTCTTTATGCACAAAAAACATGTTTTGATTGTTTAATTCAGGTTGTTGAAGTTTGTGACTGGTTCATGTGAAGTTGATCAGATGAGTGGAAATTAAAAGCAAGAAAACTTGATTTTTTTCTTATCTGTGCATCAAACAGCATGGAATTCAATGGATGATTCTTAATTATTCATACTATGGACAATATTCATATCACTGGGCTCAGATAATAATTATTTTGACTTAGTTAACAGCATAAGATGTAAAATGTGTTCAAGTAAATGCAATGTACTGCATGTATGGTGAGGTGGGCTTGTTGCACCTTCACTTACCTTTCTGACAGAGGTCATTATTCCTGCATGGAGTAGGAAGAGCCATGAGAAAAGATTTACCTGTGAGGAATGTTGAAGTGCAGGTCACAGCTTGGAGTTTGTCCTGCAGTCCTGTGGCACTCTGGGGACCCCAGCCCTGAGATCTGGATTTGCTCAGAGCTCTTGGCTGGTCCACCAGGAATACATGAAATATGTATGAATTTAATTTTTAAAAAAAGGAATATCATCTATTGGACATTGGAAAAATTTGTAAGGAAAACATATGGACAAGAAAAAAAAAATCAATGCATTTTTAACCTGAAAACAAAACAGAGTCTTTTTATAAATGCATTAATTCATGCAATTAACCTGTAAAATTCTGTCCCTTAATTTCAGCTGTGGACAGATGGGTGTGGAATGCCACCAGCATCACCTCAAAGCAAAGAGGAGGAAGATTTTTTTGCATCCCATGTTTCTACCAAGGTACAAATTACCTGTCTAATTCTTGTTTGCTTTCTAAACACTTCTGTTGACTGTGAGCTCTGTGGTGAAGATTAAACCCTGAAAGAAAACTTACAGAGAAAAGGTAGGTCAGGGAGTTAAGGTGTATCTGCTTTTCCTTCTGTGAGTCTCAGAATTCTTCCTGGATGTGAACCACTTTGTAAGATGAGCATCCTAAATGCCCCAAATAGTAGCTAAATGTGGACTGAAAATCTGGTTTTTTGTAGACAGAACAATTCCACTTGGAGCCAGGATTTCTTGTTTGGAAGTGCTGTGATATAAATGTTCTGTGTTGTACATTGGGTTTTCAATCAGCAAAGTGTAATAGTTCTCATAACATTTATTGTGACCTGGTCACAAACTGCCTGTTGAGGGGGATGTATTTGAAGGGAGTGGGAGGACACCAGGGATGACTGTGATATTCAAAATCAAAAATGAAATGTGTAGAAAATGGAAAGTGCAAGAGCTTCTAGTGGGGAGAAGGTGTGGTGAGTATATCTAACTGTTGTGGTTTTGGTTTAATTGGGTAGAAAACATCAGTTTTGTGTAGTGGTTTTGGTTTGTTAATTTGAAATTTTTTTGTTGTGAGATGGGATTAGGAGAAAGGCAAAACAGGCTTAACTTTAAGTAGTACAACTAAAAACTTTATTATTAGAAATTATGTTAAAAAAAGACTAAAACTTAGATTAAAAATTTTGGAATACTTTTTCTGTCTTAACACACTTCTTTTTTACACTGACAACATACAGAAAAACTAATTAGTTTATTATTAGTTAGTTTTCCTGAGATTTTTTATTTTTGCATTTGTGTTTCACAAAGACACACAAACTTTCTCATTAGTGTAACAATGTGTCAGAATTAAAAATCCAACCCTAGTTAGTCCTTGTCAAGTTCCAAAAAAACTGCTCAGGTCTTAAGAGATAAAAATTAAAAAAAAATCTTTACAAACCACCACAGACAGTTAATCATCTTGCATACAATGAATAAATCTAAAGCACACTTTAAATGCATTTTACTGTTTTTGATGGTAAACATATGGTAAGCAAAATTCCTGAGATGGGAAATAAAAGTGCACAGGAGTGGATTGAAACCAGCTTGTTTTTAGTAAAGGGAGGCATTTATTATAATTTTAATAGCTGCCCTTCGGAGTACAGTTTTAATCCTAAAAGTTGTAAGAATTCAGTATTAAGAAACCAGTGATGCTTAGGCAGTCTTTAGCTAAGTGCTCATATTTATTTGCTGTATTCTATTTTCTGTGCACTTTTGATTTTGTGGGGTTTTTTCCCAAGGCAAAGGATACAGAGTGGATGTTGCCAGAACCAGTTTCTCTCCAGCAGAAAACTTCAGAAAACATTCCAGAATCCTGTGAAGGTACAGCTGATTCTCTGTTAACAATAAGTTGGATTTTTCTGATATTCTCTAAGTTTAGTCTCTTTTTACCCTGCTTTAATAGCTAATAATAATGCTATTAATTAAATAACTTAACCATTATTAATAACACAAGAATTTGGGGTGCCTGCTGCTCTTTAGTGACTGAGAAAGCTGTGATAGCACATTATGAAATATGAAATAGCACATTATGGTGTCTCTGCCAGGCACTACCCTGAGTACAGTGAGATGTGTTTTGGTACTTCATGTATTCTAAAGAGCCTTCTGATATTCTAACCCTTAATATTCCTTATCTTTTAGGACCAGAACATGGACCAAGTGTTGATGGCCTTAGCTCATCCCCACAGCCTGCATTAGGTAATGAGTGCAAGCAGCAGAAAAGAACAGCAAGTGTAGGGAACCCAAATATCCCTTTGGACAGAGAATGCCTGCCTGGGAAGAGCTGTGGAAATAGATTTTGCTCCCTTTTCAGAAATCTGAACATAAAGACTTGGACAGGAGAAATCCTGTGTTGGTATTGCAATACCTTCAATGACCAGCCTCTCATATTTAACACTGAACAGTTTATCATACTGTGAGTAAGGAAAGAAAGCTGATGGAAATAGAAGAAAGTGAAATAAAGAGAGTGATTTGTCATTGTGAGGCTTGTTCTGCAGGAGCAGGTTTCTGATAACAAAGTGTTGATTCTCAGCAGCACAGAGGTAGTAAAGAAATGCTGTCTGGGCCTGTTTCTGTACTTTAGGCAGGTATTGTCTTCATCACTGTTTTTATTTGGGTTTTTATTTTAGAGCTGGGGACTAAAAAAACTTCACTGGATGCACTTCCAGCTTTTCTCATTTGTATCTTTAACATGTTCTCCTAAAGCAAGTGCTTTTCTTGGTTGGTTTGCACATCACAAGTTCTGTCTTAAAGGAAGAATCTCTGTTCTGTGTTTGCCCTTTTCCACACAAATTTCAGCCCAAAGTGGTTTTTGTGTGTGCACAGACATCCAATAGGAGCTGTTCATAATGCTTGTGGTGTTCTAGTGATGCAGCTATGTTTTCTGTGTGTCACTGGTGGGTTTGAACACATCCAGTGCCTTTCTAGACAGGAAAAAACTCATCTTGGATGTGAGGTCAGGTGGACCTCAAGTCTGATTCAGAAGAGCAGGTCCTGCTTTCCTTTTCTGTCAGCTAGCAGGAACCTGCAGCAGACAGCTGAGCTGCAATTTTACTCCTATTGTATGTTTTCAAGAGATGCCAATCAAAGGTAGCCCCCCACATTTTCTTGGAGATATTCACAGCTCTGTTCTGTAGCTCTGTTTAGCATCTCAGCCCCTCAGTGTAGAAAGACATGAAAATAAATGGCAAAATCTATTTTGCAGTTGATGTTATGGAATTTTTCTTGTGCAGTTCTGGAATGAATAAGAATTGTATGTTAACTAATGCACATTTAATCCTTGCAGAGAGCACCACCTTCATAAAAAAGAAGCCAAATCAACCTAAGAAGGGGGTAAGTGTATGTAAACAGTGAGTGTTTTAACTATGTTATGGGTCATTTATTTCAAGATAGTTTAAAGACAGTTTACCAACTTGTTTCTGCATGGGATCTTAAGACTTTTAGCATCTGGTCTCTGTAAAAAGGCATGAAGAGAATTGAGTGTCTCACAGTGATGGTTCAAGGCAAAGGGAAACTGGGGAAGGCAGCTGAAGTTTTGGATATGTTGCAACTCAAGAAAAAACCCTAATAGTCACCTAATGCCACCCTAATTGTGGGATATCAGGGTGACAGCTTGTTGCAGGGAGTCACTCCTTTAAGTTTGGGCCAATGTAGGGCAGAAAATTTTAAAGGTTTATTAGAGCAGATAATTTAGATTAAATCCCATGATTTTGTGCTCCCACTAGAAGACCCCAATACCCAAGAGGAATTTTTTATTCTGAGTGGTTTGTGCAGATCTGTTCCCTGCCAGTGAGAACAACAGAACTGGGTTGACAGGTGCAGGTACAGTTTGTGATGTATGTGTGCATGGCTTGGACTTTTACATAAAGGCTTTAAAGCAATAAAAAGTGAAGATAAATGCATTGTGAATTTTGTTGTTGCTGCAGTGTTGCAGGTGAGGAATTAAACACAGAGGAGACTAAGAGCAGCAGTTTGAGGGCTGTGCCACCATCTGAGTATGCACCATTGCATCCATATTTGCAGCATTAATGTTTTGTAAATCAAATAATGGTTCCATTGCAACAAAATTTATTATATTATTCCTATGCAACAAAAGAAACCAGAGTTGTTCTATGTATTATATCTATTTGAGCCTGCCAATCTCTGAACAACTAAAACCCAAATACTTGAATTTTTCTGTGGGACTTCACTGCAAAGCTAACTAAATTTGTAAGAACAATTAGCAGGAGCAGAATTTTCAAGTCCAAAATATGGAAAGAAGTATTTTCTCTGCTCCAAATTGTTCTTGCTGTGCAGGGACTGTTCCCAGACAGGGTGTAGTGTTTGCTGGTGCTTGCACATCTGGCTGTTGAGTCAGCTGAGCTGGTTGTCTCAGTTGTAATATTGGGTCTGTTGGTTTGTTGTTTTTCAGCTTGGTGCCAAAAAAGGTGGTTTGGGAGCCCAAAAAGTGAGCAGCCAAAGCTTTAATGAGATTGAAAAACAAGCACAAGCTGTAGATAAAAGGAAGGAACAAGAGGATCTTCACAGTAGTAAGAAAACTGAGAAGGAAGAGCCACTGTAAGTATGAATTAATTATACAATGGTAAACTATGATGCTTAATTTAATGAGCTAATTGACAGCATTTTAAATACTACCATAGATTAGCATATGCCAGTAAAACTTGTTAAAAAAAAAAAGTCCAAATAGACATGGTTAAGATGAACCAAGCAGTAATTCTCCCAGTGCCTTTTTTTGGCTATTAAATATCTACTTATACAGTTGATGAGTTACTGGAGAAAATTAAGTATTTAGAAGATTCTTGGTTCTTGAATTTTTTCAATCTCATTCTAGTTACCTAGTTGATTTTGTTTTGGTGTAGTGTACTCAATACTGCTGAAAACAGTTTTTCTAAGAGCACAGGAAATATTCAGCTCAACTTGTGCTTACTGGGTAAAAGCAGAGGAAGTTTAAGTAAGTCTCAAATTGTCTGATGGAATTTTCCACTGATTTGTACTGGAACTGCCTTCATTTCACCAAAAGTCTTTGAACAATTCTGTCTGAGACATTTAATCTGTTGGTCCACCTTAATTAATAAATACTCAGCCCTACAGAGGGTGCTGTTCCTGCACATTTCTCTATGTGCTTCTAGTTTTTAATATTTCATTTGTTGTCATCAAAATTAGACTACTAAATAGTTGGTTAGTGCACACTTATGCTGTTACAGAGCTTAACATCCTGTCAGGTACTAGAGAATCCTTCCTATAACCTCTTAAGAAATTTTCTGAATTGTTACAAAGGATCACCTTTTGCTCATGGTTTTTGGTCTATAATCTCCTCCCCATTACTTTTGTGTTGTCCTTGCAGAAATGAATATTTTGGTTTCTTTAAAAATGCCAGTCACAAGGGGATTGTGATTTAAACATTTGAAGTGTTTTAACCACAACATCATGGTTCTTTATGATTTCCAAAAGCTACCAGTGGAGAGACTCTGAAGTAACAACTAAATAATAAAAAAAATGATTGTTCATGTAGTATTATTCTTTATCAATATTGTCTCTGGTTGTATAATTTAGTTTTGAAGGAAGTCCCAAGTAGTGTCTTGGGTTTTGTGTCAGAAATGTATAAATCCAAAGATCCAAGCCAACTTATATTAAAAGCACTTTGCAGTAGCAAAACCCTCTAAAATGCTTTTGAACACAAGGGATGCACATACACTGTGTTTGTGGATCCAGTCCCAATGGAGGCAAGAGAACTGTATTTCCCTGAGATTATCATTTGGGAATTTTAACTGTAGGTGGCAGCAGATACCAAATGAAAGGAAGGGTGAGCTCTGCTAAAACTGCATTTGGTTCTAACTAATTTGTGTGGTGGTTTTAATTTTAAAAGCTTGAGTAATAAGATTTACTAAATTAATTCAATATGACTTTGTTATGTGGCTGGAGTGGAAGGGATTCTATTGTAATTCAGTGTTTAGAAGGAGGAAGAGTTCTGAGACATGAAACTTTAAATGTGATTTTAAATCTGTAGACAATTTCCTTATCTTTTGCTGTGCACTGATAAGAACAGCTAAAATTACTTTAAAAAACTTGATCAGTATTCCCGTTTGTTTTAATCAACAGCAAATAAGATTTTGATGTTCATAAAATAGATTTCCTGAGAAGGGCTGCTAATCTTACTGCCTGAAGTGCTGAGTAGATGTTAATCAGTTTTTCATTTCTGCTTTGCAGCACATCTACCTGCAGCATCCTAAATCTCATATGCCTTTCTTCTGATAGTTCATTTGTACTTCATGCCATTTGAGACTTAAGATTTAAAATATTGCTGAGTTGCTCATTAAAATTAATAAAAATTTTATTCCTTTTGACCTGACAAATTAAATTTAAGCAGTATTACTGCAATTCTGTAATCAAGATGTAAAACCTCATCCTCTGCTGCACTGGTGTGACTGGAAAAAGATGGTTTAGAGGTAAGGGATGGAGACTTACCTGGGCCCAGATGTGCCTGAAGGGAAGACATTAGAAAATACAGTGCTACAATAAATATTGTTAATTTTCTCCTAATGTTCCTGGGCTGATCATTCATTGTAGCATTGGACATTTCTCTGGCAACTGTGTTTTTTTACAGAGTGTCATCACTAAGGTTGGCCTACAAAGATCTTGATATTAAAGCAAGAGAAGAAACCTTGAACCTCTCTGGTAAGAAGAAAACAGAACTGGAGAGGCTTGGCATGGGATTGGGCAGCAACAGGAGGTATGTGAAGTTCTGGAAACTGTGTGGTGTGTGGTTTATGCACTTATCTCTCATTTTACACAGGAAATGAAGAAATGGACTTGAGCATGTTATGAAAACTTGAGCAATATCAGCAAAAAATCTCTTTGTCAAGGGGAAGCTTCTGATAGATTAAGTTCTAACCTGGCAGACAGAGGTCAGCCTAGATTGTGTTTTCCAGCTGTCAGAACAGGCTTTGTGTTCAGAAGTCCTGTCCCTACTTGAGAGAACAGTTTTCCAAGGGTTTCCTTTCTTTTAATTCCTCTTCCCTTAAATGTCTGTATAGCTTGAGCTTTCTCAACAAGCTTCAGAAACTAGATTTGGGCTTTGACTATTTTTTTTTTCTTCCAGGGTGTGAGTTTTGTCGTTTCTTTACATGCTTGTTTTCTTCCTGTCCCCAGTAACATCTCCCACTCAGTTGCCTCAGATATGCAAACAATAGAGCAGGAAACACCTACAATTGCAAAGCCAAAGAAGAAGTATGTGGATGATGTGGAAGACTCTTACTTCTCTTCTAGCTCAAGGTATTCTGTAAGCTTTTGGTTTTGGATGAGCCCAGAAGTATGTGCAAGTTCCATAATAATATGCACAGTATTTTTGAAAGCTGAGATGAAGGCAGTTGGAACCTGTGTACACGCCCAGCATGTTTTCTAGGGAAATCTGAATCAGAAAAGTTGTGGAAAAGTTGGATTTGCCTCAGTGACAGATGGATTTGGGAAGAAGGGGAGGTAGCTTTGTTGGGAAAGTGGTCTGAACTCTGTGTTTGTAGATTTTATCTTGTCCAGATTCTGGTTTCTGCTTGCACAGACAGTTCCATATAAACTTTTATTTGCAGTATTCCAAATCCGGTGAATTTTTTGTCAGAATGAGTTTTGTTCATTCCTTTTTTCTTTCTTTCTTGTGGTATTGTCTTCAAATTAAACAAGCCTTGAAATCTGATATTAGATGTACTACAGTTGCATCATTCTCTGCATGCCAAATGCAAAATCTTCAATCTTTTTGAGGTGTTGTGCTGGGTGTGTTCCTATTTCAGAGACCTTTATGTATCTGAACATAAAATGGAAGAGAAAAGTAATTGAAACATTTGTTATCAGAGGATGAATGCAATGCACACTATAAAATATTGCTCTTGGGAGAAGAAAAATAATTACATCTCAGAGGTGCTAATTGCAATGAACCAGCTGTTTCTGGACTGAGAGATACAAGCAGGTGTTGCTTTCATAAACTGCCTTTATTGAATCTGTGCCACAGCAACATGAGAAATTGTATCTAATTGCTGGTAGACAGGCAAATAAAAGCACAAAGGTTTTTGTGTCACTATTTTGTAGTGTAATCACTGCAGCAGAAACACAAACGTGGGTCCAAGGAAAGTGCCAGCAGTCTTGTAAAATAAAACACAACATTTCAGTGCTTGCCTTGTTTGTTCCCTGAAAAGAACTGTTACTGCTCTCAAATTATTCATCAGCTACCAGCAGGCAAAGGATGAATTATGGAGGAGGCTTTTTAATGTGTTGCAATTCAATGATGAGAGGATAAATTGTAACCTGACTGTTCCCTGCTCTTGTTTTTCTGGTTGGAGCTGGGAGGATTTAGTTGGAGTTGATACACAAGTTCATTCTCTTTAAAGAAAGAACAGTCAGATTTGGACTTGTTAAGGGTGTTATTATCTTTTATTTCAAGCTGTGACTTTGAAATAGTGGCTTTAGCATCATCTTAGTGTATGCCCAAAAGCAAAATAATCATACTGGGTGTTAGAGTGCTGATAAGTGAATTAAGCAAGGTAATGGTCTCAAGGTTTAGACATCAAATTAAAGCCTCTAAAAGTCCTCAATTTTAATATTTTGCTTTTGCTACAGTTCATAAAATCTGTATTAATGTCACAACATAAAAAACTGTTTTCAGTTAAATGCAGTTTTTCTTTCTCTCCCCCACCCCAAATACTGAAGAACTATTTTGCAAAGCCACAAAAATCTGAAAATAAACACTTTTACTCAAATCAGCTCATGCAGGCCCTGCCCAATGCCATGGTTTTGGTGGCATTGTGAGACTGGAAAACTTCAAATCCTTAAAAACACCTTGTGGGTTTGTTATTATGGAATTTATAAAATTGCTGTGGTTTCTTTTTGTCAGGAAAAAAAAGAAACCTTTTTTTCAGGAACTTCAGGAGAGAGGCTCCTGATTTTTGTAGAAGTTCATTCCAGATCTGTCCATCATCTTTTCCATGCTCAGTGCTGAGACTTTGCTGCAGTACAGACATGGAGAACTTGCTTTTTTAAGAGTATTTTTCACAAAATTCAGATATTTTAATATCCTAAATTGTTCTACTGAATGGTTTCATTCTCTTATGCCCCTGTGGTTTTGATCATCTTTCTCCCCATCCTGGTCATAGCCAAACTTGAGGTAAATTTCTTCAAGCACAAAATTTTAATCTTTGGCATTTTAATAGGTTTTGGTGTTGCTTTTTTTTTTTTAATACTTTCCACATATGCTGAGATATGTGTAAGTAATCAAAAGGGGAAAAAATCAAATCATGTAACAGAATTGACAGAGATGCTTCATTTTTTCCCCTTTTCTTTATTTTGTGTTTTCCCCACAGTTTTGAAGAAAAAATTGCCTGACTAAATTCAGACTCACTTTCAAACGAGTTTGTAGCATTTAATAAAATGTCCTGCAAAACCTACAAGTTCTTAATATTTGGATTTACAAAAATACAGAACCAGAAATAAAGGCTTTCCTGCCTATTCTGAGCTGTTGGATTCAACTGTACAAATTTTCTAAAGCAGTATTGTGAAATCCAGATTACTCACTGACAACTGTAATTTTGGTGAAAACATATTTGCTTATAGCAGTCATTATCTAACAACATATAAATATATTGCCACTTTTCAATAAATCAGCAAAGTTCTGACTTTTCAATAGGTTTTTCTCTCTTTTATTCTAGGTACTATGATTCTTCAGATTTGAGGAGCAGCACTTTCTCTAAATGGGATGACAATTCAGATGATTTTTGGAAGAAAGAAAATAATAGTAAAGACATTGATACATTGTTAACTTCAAAAAGCACGGGATTTGCAGACAGGTACACCAAGAAAAATGAACTGATTTTTGTCCAGAATGCCCAGGTTTTAATGTGGTTTGAGTCTTGGTCATAGTACTGGGATTTTCTTCAGTCAGTGGAAGGAGAATTTGGCCAGAGCTTCCATCAGCAGTCCAGTGATTTCCTGACTGAATTTCTTTTGAAAACTGAATTTCTTCTTTATATTTTAAGCACTGTCTGTTGTGCTCAGAGCTATTCAGTTCATGCACTGGAGGTAATTCCCAAACACTTTCAGCAAAAGAGGAAGTAGACAAAAGATGTGGGGAGAAACTCAAATATTTGCCCTGTTCTGAGCACATACCTGCTTTGTTTATTGTGGGATGAATCAAAAGAAACCTTGTTAGCAAATGAGTGAAAATTTGGGAGACACAAACAACAGGCCTGATTGTGATAATAATAATAATAATAATTTTAAAAAATCTTTATTTTTATCTGTATTTTTTATTTTATCTGTATGTTTATCTTTGTAACCAAGTAGAAAACGTAAGAAGGAAGGGGGGATGTGCTTGGTTGATGTGTCTGCCTCTCTTCTTTCTACTTTAAATCATATTTTTCATTTACCTGTGCTACAGTTGGAGCACTTCAGTGCTTCTTGTTTGATTCCTTTCATTCTGGCACAATCTGAATGAGGTTTCTCTCCCTGATGTATTTTATTTTATTTTATTTTGTTTTCTTTCCAGGCCTGCATCTCGGCGTAAGCCTGAATATGAACCTCCTGCAAACACAGATGAGGCACAGAAAAAATTTGGCAATGTCAAAGCCATTTCATCAGACATGTACTTTGGAAGGCAAGATCAGGCTGATGTAAGTAGGAAACAGTGAGAAGTATTTTTAAATGTTAAAATATTCTTTGATTGTAAAAATTGTATTCTTGTGAGTGAGAGAGAAGGCAGTAAATAGTTAAAATTGGTACAATTAGTGAGCTTATAGAATTTTATCCCTTTGATTATCTGTTTGATGGAAATGTACAAATTTCTGATCATTTAGAATTTAATTTTAAGCAATTGCAGTTGACCATACACCTCCATCATCATTCTTCTTTCCTGGTAGACTATGATTCAGCACTCCTTTTTGATAGATTTTTTTTATAGAATCAGGCTTAATTTGTTCTAGATTCTCAAACTGATGCCAACAAACTGCTGCTGAAATGTCCTGTGGTGTGTTTGCTACATGAAAACATCATTAATGTTACAAAGTTAACTAAGTAAATAAATTACTCAGTGAATTGCATGGAGTTGAATCTGCCTAGAAAAAAAGATATAGTATTGTGCTGCATTTTGGAGGTGAGATTTTTAATGGAAAACTAGCAGTGCAAATACTTATTAAAAATATAATTAATGTTTGCAGGCACTTGGAAAAATTGACTTAAAAGAGTCATGTGGTTAGAAGGGTCAGCAGAATGTAAAATGCAATGCTTCACCCTCTGTTTCACATTTTTTAGTTGTTTTGTTTTGTTGTTTTTAGTTTTGTTGTTTTAATGGTTGCATAGTTTTTCAGCAGCTGTAGGTTAACTAACAGAGAGTGGGACCCTTGGGGTTGCAGTGATAAATGTCACTCTTGGGTAACTCAGAAATGGGATGGTGACAAATTGAGTGTAAGTGATGTGAAAACTGAAATGGGCACAGCTTTCAGCATGGTCCACTTCAGTTCTAAATGTAATCTCAGATTATCTGACATGACTTCAGAAGGTGGCAGCAAGCTGATAACATCCTTTTATTCTCAATTCTTTTCCAGTATGAAGCAAGGGCTCGGCTAGAAAGGCTTTCTGGAAGCACATCCATCAGTTCAGCTGACTTGTTTGAAGACCAGAGAAAACAACCAACAGGTACATATCAAACAGAGAGAGAAACTGGAGCATGTGGGAATGCAGCCTCTGCTTCTAACCACAGCCATCATCACTGTGTTCTGCAAGCAAAATGCTGATAATCCAACAGGCAGGGCAGGTCTATCATGGTGTAAAAGTTAACCCCTTGAATTTCAAGTTTTCTGTTTTGATTCTCTAAGTTCAGCAAATAACAAACTATTTTGTAAATAGCATTTATCAAAGGAAAACTAATGTTTTCCAATGAGGTAACACCTAAATGGACTCTCAGGTAGTATTTTTGATGAGTTACTATAAGTAGCTTATTAGTTCTCCTAATAATAGAGGATCTAGGAAAAATCATTAATAAAATGTTAGTGGACTTGAAATTCCCATGTCATCTGTTGCCTGGCATACCCATTCAGTGGGATATTTGCTTCTACCTCTGGCCTTGCAAAATCATTAAGGAAGATCTTCACTTGGATTGTCTGTTTCAAAGATTTGTTGGAGCCCCTCACATTGGAGAGTGTAGTTGATCAAATCAGAAAGGGAGGAAGATTAGACTGAGTGAAAAGAACCCCCTTAGGGTACTGAAAATGTCTCATGTTTTCTTTCCAACACTTTTTGGATTGTGCAATAATGTGCAGTGGAAAAGGTGGCAAATAGTGGAATATTCTATATGCTTAATCAGTTCAGTTTCCTTAACTAATTGGAAAAAGAAGAGTTACTGAAGAACTTGAAATCTGTGAGTAATTATTCAGATAGGCTGGAATAACAAACAATGTCCAGCATCTGATTTTACTTTGGAAAAGTAGGAGGGGAAAACCCCAGAACGTGTGACAGTTTAGTTTTGTTCCCCTGAAAGTTTGAATACACTGGTTAGCAGAGAAGCAACTCCTGTTACCAGCTGCTTAAGTAAAACCAGGGTTTAGGAATTTGAAATGTGAAAAGAAAAAGTTCAGAAGGGAAGAAGATACCAAGCAGAAATCACAGTAAGTTGTTTTAACCACTTGAAAGAGCACTTGCAACATAGTGTCATAAATTCACACTATATCAAATGTACAGAAACTTCCTTTCCTGCCTGTTTCTGCTACACCACCCACCCCAAAAACTGAGGGGTCACCCTTCTTGGAGAAATCTACTGCACTGACAGTTTGTCTGGTGTGGAATTAATGCCCTGACTATCATTAGTTCCATAAAATAAACATAATCAGGACACTGTCAGCAAAACCACCAAAACATGCTTTGCATCTGAGGTTGTTTTTGTGAGCACTGTGAGATGTCAGGGTAGAACAGTGTGGGCTCCTTGCTTGTGTACAGAATGCTGTAGGGAGGTTTTTAACCAAAGAGGGGCCTGCAGGAAAATGCCTTTTTGCATTATTTCAAAGCTGATGCTTATGAAAGTCATGTGGCTGACTTGAAGGTGCTGATTTGGAAGGAAACCACAAGAAAAGCAGTTGCTTTCCTGCAAAGTTTACAGGAACTTTTTCAGACCAACCAAACTTAACCAGCAAATGATGAGAGAATTCTTGTGGCTGAGAAGTGGTTAGAGCTTCTCAGGTTATTTATAGCTGCAAATTGTATTTCTGTGACTGATTTTAGCAACAAAAATGCCTGAAGCATTTGATGAGTGGAATAGATTATAAGAAGACCAAATAACAGCTCGGAAATAGGGTTGTCTGAGGGAAATCTTGAAGATAATTTGTGAAGAGGATCTATAATATCTATAAACCCATGCTGGGCTGAAGGATTGGAGTGGGAAGTTCTCTGAATGTGACAAGGCATCTGTGCTACAAACCAGCCTCTTATCTTAGGGGAAACCAATGATCTCCAGGATTGTCTGTCTCAGCCTGCTAAAGAGGCAGGACAGGGGACCTACAGGTTCCCTCTCTTCCTCTCTCTTCCTCTTCCACCCCATTTGAAAGACTAAAAGGAGTCTCCATTTGGAAAATGATCTGGTTTGGGATGGTTACTCCATGGAGCCACATTTATTCCCAGGATCTTTGGGGTGACCTCACTGTGGCCTTCCAGTGCCTGAAGGGAGCCACAGGAAAGATGGAGAGAGACTCCTGACAAGGGCCTGGAGTGACAGGACAAGGGGCAGTGGCTTCACACTGACAGAGAGCAGGGTTAGATTGGATACTTGGGAGAAATTGTTCCCTGTGAGGGTGGTGTGGCCCTGGCACAGGGTGCCCAGAGCAGCTGTGACTGCCCCATCCCTGGCAGTGCCCAAGGCCAGGCTGGATGGGGCTCTGAGCAACCTGGGATAGTGGAAGGTGTCCCTGCCCATGGCAGGGGCTGGAATGGGATGATCTTAGAGGGTCTTTCCAACCCAGGCCATTCAATGATTGACTCTGTGATCACAGTTCTGTGATTCTGGTTCACTTGGATACTGTCAAAGGCACAAATCCTGTATTTGCTGGGATTATTTTCATTATTTTCACCAATGAGTGGATGATGGTAATTGTTAGCGTGTTAATATGTAGCATGCAATTAGTTTAGAGTGCAATTAGAGTAGTTCATTAATTATCTTTGATTTCTGTTACCTTTAGAACTGTACTTCACATAACAGCAGAGCTAACTCTGTCCAAACTATATATTGACTTTAAGGAAGGCCAGACTGCCAGCATTGTTCTGGAGTTTTAAAACCTAATTTATTTACATTTACTGTAATTTCTGTGGATTTTTCCAAGCCTCAGGTGTAGGAAGGCAAAATACAAGTGTTCATACAGCATGGAAATCACCCCTCTGTGCATGCACACAAATAGAGTTCATCACTTCAGCCACCTCTGAAATGCATTCATCTTTTAATTGCAAGGGGTAACAGCTGTTGAGGATACAAAACAAGCTTGTCACAGACTGGAAGTACAGAACAGGTCATCTGCTATCCCAACATGAATTCCTTAGTGGAAATGTAGAGTGTAGAGGATGACACCCTCAGGTGCAATTAGGAAAACCTGAAAACAATCCAAAGGAAGATGCATTTAAGACATTGAGATCTGTCTAGTGCTCCTAGTCATACACTGTATTTCAGGGAGGAAAAGAAAAAGGTTGATTTTAATATAAAATTCTGTTTCTTCCATGTGTGTTCTCCTTTTAGGAAGCTACAATATTACCAATGTCTTGCCTTCAGCTCCTGATATAGCTCAGTTTAAACAAGGAGTGAAATCCGTGGCTGGAAAACTTTCTGTCCTTGCTAATGGAGTCATGACATCTATACAGGTGAGTAAAAAATGTCCCAATCTATTAACCAGCAGTTGAGGTCTTTCTGTAGGGATTTAGTACCATGGATCCTGCCACTGAATTATCTTAAGAGAGAAAAGAATGAATTTGGTTTTGAGCTCTGTAGACCTCTCAAAGTAGACAGTAAATCTTTATAATTTAAAAAAATAAATCTTACCTGCTAGCTCATGATCATTAGAATAATTTTTTTTCAATTAAAACAAAAAATCCCATAATTAAATTTATTTGTTGTCACTCTGTTTTTAAACTCATCACTATTCCTAACTCGGGATGGAATAGTTTGGTTAGAAGGGATCTGCAGTGATCATCCAGCCCAACTTTTGTGTTCTTGGGCTCTTTCATTGACCTTGTTTTTGCACAAAATAAGCCATCCTGGCCTCAGTGTTCAGCATGGTTTGTGCTCCAGTCACTTGGCAATTCCTTGGGAGCTCTCAGGTGTTGGAAAATCGGGCTGATTATCCTGAAATTCAGCCCTCAACTCCAGTTCTGGGAAGCACTGGTCAATTTTCTGAAAGTCTTGAAGAATTCAGCTGCCCTTCATTGCACAAATGGAAGTAAAACTGATTTCTTTCCATGGGAACCCACTCATACCTGGTTTGCTGTTTTTGCTTTTCTAGGATCGATATGGTTCCTGAAGCTCAAGAAGGATTCTTCTTCAGGCACACAATAATCACTCTGCTGATTCAAATGAAGGTTGCCTTAAGACTGATGATATTTTTACCTGTTTCTTAGTGCAAATTTCTGACTCAGCCTCTTAGTGCTGTTTCATCTTAACAGAGCAGAAATCTTGCAGCAACTTGTTACATTGCATATACTTTTTTCTTTTTTTCTTCCTCTCCAGTCTTTATTTCTTAACAACCTTATTGTTAGATAAGCTGGGAGCTTTATTTCATTACTGGCTCTGTCTGAGGCAGGAATGAGAAAGGAGGTGGTGGTTTTTAGTAGGCTGTAGCAGAATACACATTTAAATTAAACCTGTGCTTGCCAGGAAGTAAAAGCTCTTGAAGTCATAAATTGATGTGCATTAAATGGTGGGGAATTAGTGGTTTAAAACAGTATTCCAGCTAGAAGGTTCTGTGCTTAGATGTGAAGTGTGGACAAGTCAAAATGTGGTAATACTGAATAGTGGATTTCACCTTGTTGTGGGGACTGTCTATTTATTCCTAGTTTTGAAAGTTACAAAAAAAATTGCAATATGGAATCCTTAAGTGCTTTTAAAAATTCTGTATTGTGTAAAAATTGAAAAAAAAAAACTTGAAATATACTAAGGGCCTAATAGAGTAGTTAATTAAATACTTGTTAAAATGTTTAGCACAATCTTAGATTTTTGATAAATTATCAATTACTGAAAAAGGAAATAGTGGGGCTGTGTTTTAGACAGTCTAGAATTTATTGCTGATGACATCCTGCATAAAGATTATTATGATCTTAAAGAAAAAACTTTACAACCAAGAATGAATT
Source organism: Erithacus rubecula (assembly GCF_903797595.1). NCBI lineage: Eukaryota > Metazoa > Chordata > Aves > Passeriformes > Muscicapidae > Erithacus > Erithacus rubecula. The sequence continues at coordinate 5,183,838 of NC_136686.1, forward strand.
CAAGTTAATTCTGTTCTGTAATTTTCTTAATTCAAATTTGTAAACTGCTGATATCTAATAAAAACAATTGATATAAACTCAGTTTTGAATTCAATTTCTATGTGTGGTCATTAGTATCCAGCTTTCTAAACACTGTCATCTGTTTTTTGTCTATAGAGTGGTCTGGTAAAATTAGCTTTTAATTTTAGTTTCAGGTAATTAAACTTGCTTTCTTATTAAATTGCTGTAGTGATTTAGAAATCTAAACACTAAAGTTGGGGTAGAAAATAAACTACTGAACTGAGATACTGTTAAATACAGTTAACAGTGTAACTGTATTTGGGATTTAATTTCTATCTGCCTCATAATCTAATTCCCACTTCTGGTAACCTGTTCATGTGGCTGTTTGGTTTAGATTTATTAAATTTATTCATCAAAAATTACCTTTCTTAAGAGAGTTCCAAGATGACCATTTGTTCTGCCTAATGGTAAAGCTTTGCAATAAAAGATTTGCTTTCCTACCTCCTTTCCCATCCTATAGAGATGATTTTGGTAATGTAACAAAAAAATTTAGTGCTCAGGACATGTTTTGGTTTTCCCTAGTTATAGGTAGCAGTTTTTGGCTTTCAAAGCATTCTTCATTTGAGTGTACACATAAATTTATTACAAATAATTAAGATCAACTTTTTGGAGTTGTGATACACAAAAAGCATCCAAAGTTGCAGACAGATGCTCCTCCAGTGTCTGGGTTACATATTCAGACCTCTGAGGGTGGATGCAGATGCTTAAATTAGGGCAGGGGAGGGTAAGGAGGTGAAGTTCTGTCTCCTCTCATGGTTCCTCTGTTGTTACAATTTGTAACATCAGCTACACTTCAGTAATTGTGTCCTGGTTTTATACATTGTTGCAAACCACTCCTAGATGTTAAAGTACAAACATATGTATGTATAAATGCTTTTGTGGCAAGTTTCTGAGGGAGACTTGGCATTGGTCACCAGCTGTGTTTGGTTGCAGCTCTTCTTTCCTTAATTCCTTTTTCCCACCATTCCACAATTGACTTTTCTCAAAAACAGCAGCAGCAGCAGAACCATGCAAGTTAAGCTTGCCTCTTAAAATCCTATAAGGATACTGCATATAAGGGAAGCAGGAAATAGGGTTTTTTAATACTTTATATTTCATTGAGTTTATTTCTGATGGTTCATTTGAAAGAAAAAATGTTTAAACATCAGAATGAGGATTACTTCTGTGTCCTGTGCTCTCCTTCCCCAAGTAAGCTGTGAACAGAATCTTGTGCTCTTGCTTTAATGCTGTCACTGATCTGCTCCACATCAGTTTGTCCTACTGCTGGGAGAAGTAATTCCAGAGCCATTCAAGATATTTTTTAGAAGGATTTTGCAGTGGAAGAATGAGCTGAGTGACTCCTCAGCACAGGAGACTGTAAGTGTTGGTGTAGCTGCCTGTGTTTTCACACCTCTGCTGTCCAGCTCCAGCCAGAGGAGCCCAGCTGTCATTGTGAATCAGGTCTGAGGCTGAAGGTCACCTAAAACAGGCTGTGCTTCTGCAGAAGTCAGGACTTTTTGCACATCCATGCATGTGAGACTGGATTCTTTTGATGAGTAGTGGTGAAACAGAAGAGCTGAGGCCATTCCTTGTTCTGCTGCTCACAATTCCACAGACACTCAGTGGCACTCAGTGCCAGGGAAAGCTCAGGGTGAACAGCTGCTCTGACCAAATTTGGTTGATAGAGAGAAGAGCTGATGCAGCAATTCAGTAGCAAGAGGCTTTTTCCCCCAAGTTTTCTAAGCATCCATGGAAATGCTGTTTAATGCTTTTACCTCTCTTCTCTCAGTGGAAGCTGCTGCTTTTGCAGGATCTGGCAGCAGGATCTGAGGACCTCTCCTGGGTTCAGGGGGTTCCTGCAGTCTGGAGGTGGGTGCCCAGCAGCAAAGGCAGCAGGCTGAGGGAGCAGGCTGGGGTTTAACACAGCCCAATAAGTGATTTTTTATTTCAAATCAGAGACATTTCAAGTGAAGGACATCTTACATTGACTTAAGTGAAAACTCAACAGACTCATCAAAACCATAGAAAGAGATTGTCTCTTCTCTGACTCTTTCCTTTTGTTTCCCCATGTGGTTTTGTTGGGTTTTTTTGCATGAGCAGACAGGAATCCACAAAATGTTTCGTCTACATCAATTCCCCATTTTGTTTTGGAAAAAGCTTCTTGATTGGATGGGGTTTGGGGATTTTTGTTATTCTGTTTTTCCTCATTCTCTCCCTTAGTGTGTGCACAGGATGAGTTGCAACCCATTTCCCAAATTGCTTCCAGTCTTCCTCCTCCACTGCTCCAGGAGAGGAGAGATCCCTTCCCTAGGGATGAAGCGGGGACCAGAGCCATAGATAAAAGGATTGTTCTGGCTGGCAGAAGCTGCACCAATCTCCCAGGAATGTCAGTCTGGATTTGTTTTCTCTCCCAATTCTCAGTTTGGGGGTGCAGTGCAGCCCTGCCTTGTACATCTCCTAGAAGAGTTTTGGGGTTAAAAATGTTCTTTTATAATCTGCAATGTTTTTCTAGAACTCCATTAAAAATAATAAAACTGTATCAATGTTGTTTGGTTCGTTTGCATTGATTAATTAATTAAATCACTGAGAAGGGGTTTGAGCAGCTCTTGGTGGAGCTGGCAGCTCTTCCTTATTGTCTCTTCATTCTCTGACTGTCTTTGAATTCTTTCTGAAGCAGTTCCTGCAGTCAAGATGCACAGTGAGGAGAGCAGCACTGCTGCCCTGCTGGATTGGGAAATCCAAGTGCAGTTCCCTGGGGACACTGAGGGGATGGGGAGCTGAGCCTCAGGCTGGGTTTTGGCAGCGGGAATTCAGTGAGGAGGGGAGAGGGGAGATGTCCCAAAATTGGTTACAGCCACTGGGTTTGGGCGCCCCTAGCCCAGAAAAGGATCCTGGTTAAAGGGGACTTGAGGGAGCAGTGGGATGTGCTGGGGGCTGTGCTGGAACCCCCAAACCCTGGGCAGGGATGGGGAGCAGTGCCAGAGACACAGGAACAGCACAGAGGGGTTGTGCTGTCACCTCCAAATTCCAGCCAGGAATGCCGGGCACTGCAGATCCACAGAACACTATGGAAGGGCTCTGCTGGGCACTGCAGCTCTTTGGGACACTCCCTGATCCAGAGAGTTTTCCCATTATTTCCTTTCCTTTCCCCCCCCGACCTCCTCCCTGCCTCTCTTCACCCCAATCTCTCCCCGTCCTCCCCTATCTTTTTTTCTCCGCAGCCGCGGGGCTCGGGGTGCCGGCGAATAAAGCCCAGAGGGCCGGAGCCCGGCGCCCCCTGCCCCGCTGGATCCCCCACACGGGGCGGGACCCCCCATTCCGGTCCAACACAGCGCCCGACACCGCCGGGGCTCCGGCTCTCCCTACATCACACTGGGGTCAGGGAGGGCCCCCTGCTCCGGAGGGGGGCGGGGGGTGGGAGGGGGTCCCCTCCTTAGGAGGGGGTCCCTGGGGGGGGTCGGGGGCCGCCTCCGGGGGAGGGAGAGGGGCCGAGGGGGGGCGTTCGCCCTCCTGGCCCCGCCCCCTCCCCGGGACCACCTCCTCCGGACGGGGCCAGGGGGGAGAGGGGGTGGGGGGGAAGCAGAGAGGGTCACGTCACTCTACAGCGTGAAAAAAAAAAATCGTCGCACAAACGAACGGCCCCTCCCCTCCTGCCCACCCCACCCAACCCGCCCCCCTCCGCCCCTCCCCAGGACCCCCTCCTACCCTAACCCCCACCCCACACACGGGCCCCCCTCCTAAGGAGGGAGCCCCCCCAAACCCCCTCCCACTCACCCCGACCCCTCCTGAGGAGGGGGTCCCCCCAACCTACCCTCACCCCCGGACCCCCCCCGAAGGAGGGGGGCGTTCCCTCCCTGACCCCAGTGTGATGTAGGGAGAGCCGGAGCCCCGGCGGTGTCGGGCGCTGTGTTGGACCGGAATGGGGGGTCCCGCCGAGCGGGTCCCGGCCCGTGTGGGGGATCCAGCGGGGCAGGGGGCGCCGGGCTCCGGCCCTCTGGGCTTTATCCGCCGGCACCCCGAGCCCCGCGGCTGCGGAGGAAAAAAGAGAGCGGGGGATGGAACACGGGAATGGGGGGACAGAGGGGGTGGTCGGGGAAGGGTGACAGGGACAGAGGACGGGGGGGGGATCGGGGTGTGCGGGCAGCAGGGGAGGGGCTGGCGGGAAGGAGGAGGAAGGTGTGGGGGGAAGGTATCGTGGAGAGGGAGCAGGAGGAGCCGGGGTGGGAAGGAATCGTGGGAGGAGGAGGAGGACTGAAGGTGGGTGTGGAGGGGGAAGAGAAGCAGGGAGAGAGGACGGGGGGAGCCGCGGGAGAAGGAAGGATGGAAGGAGGGAGAGGATGGAGGAATAGGGCAGCGTTGGGGTGTGTAGAGGAATAGGGAGAGGGGCCGGGGGGGACCGGGCCGGGGGAAACGGAAGGCAGAATTTGGGGGAGAGGGAGGGGGAGGCTAGAGGGGGGGGCGGGTAGGTGTAGGTGGTGGGGGAGCGGAGGAAGAGAGGGTAGAAGAAGGGGTGCAGAAAAAAAGAAATAAAGAAGAAAACAAAAGGAAAAAAAAAAAAAAAAAAAAAAAAAAAAAAAAGAAAGAAATATGGAGCTCTGGCCGGGGCAGCCTCCCGCTCCGCGCGCTGACGGACACACGGCTCCTAATCCCGTTCCCGGGGCTTAAATCCTCTGGGCCCCGCCCCGCGCAGCCGCGCTGGGGCCCCGCGCACCTGTGCGGCCCCTCCCACCCGTGAGGCCCCGCCCCTCACACCTGTGCGGGCCCCGCCCATAAATAGCGGCGGATCGGCGCAGCTCCGCTCGCTGGGTGGATGCTCCTCCCGGGTGCGGCCGGACCGGCGCTCGGAGCGCTGCGCGGAGCCCGAGGCGCTGAGGTGGGGCTGGCACCGGGACCCGAGCCTGGGAATTCGGGTCTGGGTCCTGCTGGTGTCTGCTGGGGGTCCCGGGCGGAGCAGCTTTTTTTCTCGGCCGGAGGGATGGGGGATTTGGGCCCGGATGGGGTCCGGGTCGGTCGTGGGCGGAGGAGCCGCTCCGGGACGGGCGCCGGGGTCGAGCCCGGCGCTGCCGCTCCCGCTTCGGCCGGCGCGGGGCTGGGGTCCCGCCGGGGCTCCGGGCCCGGTCCCGCCGTGGAGAGCCGGGGCTGTGCCGGTGCCGGAGGAGGGCGGCGGTTCCCCGAGCGGGCGCTGGGTCGCGGCTGGAGCGGGCGGGGAGCGCCCGAGCCGCCCCGGGACCGCCCGGCGCCGCCGCTCCCTCAGCGCCGCCCGCCCCTGGGGCGCCCCCTGGCGGACACGGAGCGGCGGCGCGAGCGCAGCGCCTCCTGCCGGCCAGGGCGGCGAACCGAACCGAACCGGGACCCCCGAGAGGGCAGCGAACCGAACCGAACCGGGACCCCCGAGAGGGCAGCGAACCGAACCGAACAGGGACCCCCGAGAGGGCAGCGCACCCCCCGGTTCCGGCAGTGCCCGCCGCCCCGCGGAACGAGCGGCGCTGGGTCGCCGCGGGCGGGAGGAGCCGCTCCGGCGCTGCCGCTCCTGCTCCGGCTGTGCCCGGTGCGGGCCCGGGGCTCGGAGCCGCTCCTGCCGCTCCAACGGCACCTGCCAGGGGGGACTCGATCCTCTCCCTCCTCTCCCCCACTTTCTCTGGGACTCGTAGTCTCTAATGAAAAACCCGTGGGTTTAAAAAGCTGGTGAAAACTGTTTGCTTTTCTTTTTTAGAGTACAGGGTATTCTGAATTGGAAAGAGCCATAAGGATCATCAGCTCAGACAGTGGTAAGTGATTGGCCCACGTGGGGATTGAATTCAGAATTTTGTCCTTCTTAGCTCCCTGCTCCAAGCCCCTGAGCTGATCTCAGAGTCTTGAGGACGGTCCTGCCTGGGATGGGAATGGCTGCTGCCAGCAAGGGAATTCCTGTGCAAATGCAGCTCCTTCTTTTTTCCTGCTTCTGTCTCGTATACCAGTACCTGGCATGACAGCAAAAACTATTCCCATAACTCTGGTTTCCCACCTTTTCCAGAATTTACTCAGCAGCTGTAAAGGTGCTCATTCCATGTTCCTGTCCAGAAGAACTGAGCAGGACAAGTCCAGAGGGTTCACTTGGTCCATGGCCAAGGTTCTGGAGAGTGTCAGGGCTGGTCCAGCCTGCAGAGGGGCATTTCCTGCAGGTGAGTGTTCACAGCCCAAAATCACAGCAGGTGCTGAGGCTGGGGCTGCTTCTCTGGCCCAGAGCTGCACAGAAGCCCTCAGTGACTCCCCCTCCCTGCCAGGAATGTTCCTTGGTGTTCCCCAGGTGTCCCAGCTGGCTGGGAATGGGGGCAGGAGGAGGTGGGAGCCCCAGGAAGGGAACCAGCCCCTCCTGTCCTCGGTATTGGCAGGGGAGGAGCTGTGCTGCAGTGTCCTGCCCCTGGCACAGTGTGCCAAGCACACATCCCAGGGATGGGCACTGGGATTCCTGGGCAGTGCTGGGATGGATGTGGATAAAGGGCTGCTCACAGCTCCTGGGCTGGGGCTGCCCTGAACAGGCACTGGAGATGCTTCAGCCCAGACAGACCCCACTGACCCCCCAAAATGACCCCAAGAGCAGCTGGCAGTACCTGGGAATGTCAGCAGGGTGTGTTTGCACAGGGGCTCAGACAGCAATTCCTGGTGCTGCCCTCCTGGAGCTCCTGCACACCCCCAGGTATGTCCCACCCACCCAAATCTCTTCCCCTCCAGCCTGGAGACATCATCCATCAGCAATGTTAAGACCAAGGGAATCTTCCCTCATGTAGAAATTAAACACCAAACAACAGCCCTCAAATATGCCTTAAAATAAAAGGTTAGAGTTGGGTAAAGTCTTGTTTGGGAGCCAGCTAGAAGCACAGAACTGATAGAAAGCTTTCACAGGAGGGTCCCACTGAAAGTGTGCTGAAAGCAGGGATGTGCATCCCTTTCCTCAGGGAAAAGAACTTCCAGAGGCCACTCCTGAGGCTCTGAAATGAACTCAGCTTCTGCAGGGAGAGATTTCCTCCCCTGGGCACAGGAGCTGGGAGCACATCCAGCCACCTCCTTCTCCTGCTTTAAAATATCAACTGGAGCCTGAGCTGGGGGGAGGGAAACTGGCTGAATTCCAGGGAACTCTGTCAAGTGTCCTCCAGGGGCATCTGTGGGGCAGGGGGGATGAGGATTATAAATAGAAAATTCTGTGGAATATAAACCTGTCCTTGTCCCAGTCCCACTGAGCTTCCCTGGAACCTGTGCTGGTTCCTGGCACAGCTGCTGTTCAAGTGGCAGCTCTGCATGGGAATATCCAGGCTCCACGAGGCACTGTAAGGTTATTCCAGCAGGAATTCAGCAGGGAATTTGGGGCTGTGGGTATAATTCATCAGAACCAGCAAAGCTGCTACTGGCCCCCAAATCGGGGCACCACACCAAGAACAATCTTTGTGCTGCCCTGCCAGCTAAAGGCCCCGGGCTGGGAATTGCAGCACCAAGTGCAGGGAATGCTGTAAATCCCAGCAGCCCAGAGGGCCGATCCCAGTCGCAGGTGGAGTCGTGTCCTTCCCGGCTGCGGGACAGAGCGGCCCCGGCCGGGCGGGGCTGGAGCGGAGGGGCGGGAGGGGAGCGGCCCGGGCTGGGCGGGACATGCGGCTGCTGGAGCCGCCTCTGACCCGACCCAAAGCATCCTCCCGTGCCGCAGCCGGGAGCCAGAGCAGATCCCTCCTGGCCGGGCTGGGGGCAGCAGCTGGATCCCCTCTGGGGGAAAACACCCTGCCCCTGCCAGGAGCTCTGCCTCTGCTTTTCCTCCCAGCTCCTGAGCAGGGCCAGGGCCACTGTGGGGGAATTCAAATCCAAACAAACCCCACAGAGTGAATAATCCCAACAGAGAAATGCAGCGTTGTCATAAAAAAGATCTGTTTAAAATGCTGTGACATCACTGTAATGGGGGTCCCAGGAGCCCTCTTAGTGCTCTTGGTTCCATTTTTATTTATTTTTACTCCCTCAGTGGGCAGCCTGTAGAATTTATTCTGGGTGTGGAGCAGGGTTGGCTTTGGATTGACCTTCACCTCTGGTCCCACTTTGTGCAAACACAAATTTTCACCCCAAAATACTCCTTCTGTCCCCTACAGCTTATATCAAGTCTTACCCCCAAAATTTTCCTTCCTGTAAAATATTGACTCCTCCTCTCCCCTAATCACCACCTGAGCTTTTCCTCAACAATATCCCCATGCTTATTGCCTGTAGATGAACTCAGATCTTCCCCCAGCTCTGCCACAGATTACCTCAATTTTGCTCCTAAAGTGTCCATTGTGTCCCCACAGGTGCCCTGGTGACACGGGGAGGTTCCTGTGCCCACAGTGCCTTTCTGCTGCCCCTCTGCCCTTGTCCCACACAGCAGAGCATAAAGGGAAAAGTTTGAGAACACATCATGTTTCTATGTTTCAACAAATCTCTCATCAAATTATCTTTGTAACATTTCCCACATGTAACAAAACCCACATCTTCCTATTCAGACTAATTTTAAAGTTTTTAAGAAAATCATGATCTCATAGGGACTCACAGAAATTCTTCCAACACTGTTTGCTGTTTCTCCCTCTGCCAGGGCATCAGCGAGAAGTTCTGGGTCAGCTCTTGTTCCATGCTTGCCAGTGACCTCGAGACAAAAAGGTACAGTTATTGCTATCAATTATTGTCACAGGCTTTGGGTTCACAGCTGGGCTGCATTTCTATTATATCTGTTAATATAAGGATACAGACATCAACCTACTGGAGCTGACCTGTCCATTCCCTGCTCTGCACTCACAAATCCTTCAACCACTCTGCCAAAGCCAGCACTGCTGATCTCTACAACAGAACAGCAGTTTATTCACAGAGGGCTTCTAACCAACATTTCTCATAATGAGTCCAGAGCAATCCAAGTGCTTACTTTACATGTGCAAAAGTGTGGCCAAAGCCCCAGGTACACAGGAACAACAGATTTTAAGATTGTACCAATAGAAGCATCAACAGGTTTAAGTATTATTCTTCACACAACAACTAATCCAATTTACTACTTTGCACTTGGATTGCTTGGTGTGGGAAAGATCAATAGAGCTTCTGTGCATCCTGGAATACAAAGTATGAAAATTATTTTTTTCTACAAAAAATAGAAGAAAAAAATCGTAGTAAATTATGCCATACACTAGAAAATACCTTTTTATATTTAAGTGTCCTAGAACTTAATCTTAGGCCTAGAACTCAAACATCCATTGAAAATAAAAAAACAGACATGAAATGGACAAAAGCGCCAAACAGTGGACAAACCTTCAAACAAACCTCATTCTGGAAATGGGATCTCCAAGTCTCTTCACCTCATCCAGAGCCTCTCTCCATCCTCAGGGGTTGCTGCACTCACTCCAGGGTACATGGCAGGAAAAAGGAGGAAGTGGAGAGACGTCATGGCTTCCCTGGGATCTTTTCTCCTTTGATCCTTGCAGGCAGTGACTAGTGACTGGGAAATGGTGGGCTGGTGAGCTGGCTCTGCTTCCCAAGAATTTGCTTCTTTGCCTGTGTTTTACACCCAGAACCAAAGCTCCCTTCACAGCTCCCAAAACAGTGACAACCTGTCACTTTTGGTGGTTGTGGGCTCTGCTTTCCTTCAAAGATTTTTGGGGTGGGGTGGGAAGAGCTGCATGTTCTGCAAATACTGAAGGGCTCTGTGCTTTCCTGCCCTGCCCAGGTGCAGTTTGGTGGCAGCATGGGCATCCCACTTCAAGGCTTCCTTCTGCCACGCCAACAAAACCCTCTGGGTGTCGGTGTCCATGCTGGTGCTGCTGGCTGCTCTCACCAGCTTCCTGACGGGGCTGTCCCTGCAGAGGCCAGCAGAGGCAGCCCCTGTGGGCACTGGGGACTCCTGGACATCCCTGCAGCAGCTGCTGTGGCCCTACACAGGACTGCAGTACCACGGCCCTCCCCCGGTATAGCCCGGCCCCGCTGCAGGACGGGTGAGGCTGCCACGACTGCAGGGCACGTGCTGGGCTTGCATTGCTGGGCTCGAGGGATTTTGTGGGGGGAGAGGAGTTTTTTTTCTTTAAAGCATGACTTGAAATGGAAAACAAAAGTATATTTTTCCCATTCTGACAAAAGTTGTATTTAAAAGTAGTTAAAAGGGTCTCAGTTCTATTGAGGTTTACAATAGAACGGCAATTTTGAACGTAGCTAACAATAAACATGTCTAGGTGGTTTAGCCACAAGAGAATAAAGAATTTATTTTGCTTGAACAAAGATAAAATGTTTGCATTTTAGATCCTGTTTCAATGATTTGAATAGAAAAGGATTTAAGACTTGAAATGTAACTTTATTGAAAGCTTTTGATAATAAAGTTTTAAAGGAAAGCATGCAGTATCTAAGAGTATGCTAAAACTCTGGTAGCATGGAGCAGCTGATACACAGAATCAATAAACAGAAAGCCAGCTCTTTCCACTTTATCCATGGCTTTGCTGCTGGCAGAATCCTTGAACATATGGTAGAGTGTGGAGTGAAATACAGACTCTTCTTCCAGCTCTTCTGAAAAAGCTTCACTGGTTTCATTGAGCTTGAGGTTTTGTATTTTCTCACCATTGAACATGTAAAGAGACCAGTTGTTGTCTTTGGCAGAATCTGCTGTAAGATGTTCACTTGCCTATTGCAGGAGAAAATGCACAGTGAGGTGAAGCCTGTGCCATTGCCAGAGTACAAACTCTAATGTTTGTGTCCCATGCTGTTAACCTGAGGGTGAGAGCCACTCCATCAATGGGCTGTGTTACCTTTCTCCAGCCACACGTGGGAGTGTTTGGCTGGCTGGGAGAAGTTTTAACCCTGTGTTTTAGTTCCCAGGTGGAGACAGATCAACACTGGGGTTGCTTATTCCCTTCTTTGCAGTAGGGAGAAAAAGAAACCCTACAGGAAGAAAACCAGACTGCTGGTTTTCAAGGGGCCTGTGAAGAGCATGAAGCTCTGTCAGCCCAGCTCTGGCTGAAGCCTCCCTTGGTGCCTGATCAGTTCCCTTCTCCTTGGCAAGTGTCTTGCTGCTGAGACTTGTGTCTCCTGAGAGCTCTCAAGTGCAGTCTGTGACTGAACTGAGGCAGGGGCTGGAGCCAGCCTGGGTGAGTCAATTCTTTGTCTCACTGGGGAAGGGGTCAGTGCTGGGCTGGCTCCACAAACCTTGAACACAACTTGCTCTGGCCCTGCTTCTCTATTCCACTTGCTGTGAGCAAAAGCAAAGGCAGCTGCCATCAGAGCCATCTGGTCATAGGCCTTCACCTCTGTCAGGGCAGCCTGCAGTGCACAAGTACAAGTCAGACACAGATCTCCCTCCATTTCCCTGTCACAGCAATGGCAGAGCCTGCTTTACTCAGTCCTGGCTCAGCTGGCAGCACAGCAGGGCCAGTGCAGGAAAGGGGGACCTGAGAGAGAAACAGGGAGAGAAACCAGCAGGAAACTCTGGCACTCACCTTCCTGGGCACAGGCACATACTCAGGAGAGTACTCTGCTGGGAAAATGTTCACTCCAGCTCTTTTCAAAGTTTCCCTGAGGGCAAAAGGACTCATCCATTTTCCTGTGATGTGGGAAAGCACCTTCTCTTCTTCCACCACTACTGAAGACAACATACACTGATTATCCTGTTGTACAAACCAGTGAAAGCAACTTACTGGTCAGGGAAGCTCCTTTCTGGTTTAGGCTTCAAGTGTTGATATTTTTGCTGTACTGGGTCATACCCACATAATCTGCTACTCTGGGTTGTGACCTTTCATTTACAGATCCTGAAGAAAGACTGCTTTGTGTAGGAATTCAGAAATGACACTGGTGTACTGATTTGCACACCAGTGAACAGATGGATAATCATGAGTGGCTTGAACTTTGAGAAGAAACAAGGAGCATTAGCAGCAGGCTGCTAGAAATCCTTGTGTTTCTCTTGGTAGAGCTGAGGGGAGAGGAACAATTTTCAGGTGTCTGACAGGGGGAACAGGCCTGAATGCAGCACCAGCAGCAAAGCACTGACAGAGTTGCCAGAGCAAATGCACAGATGCTTTCTCATGGTAAATAACTGAAATTAAATAACCAGGGCAGTGTTTGGAAAGGAAGAGACATTCAACTTGCTCTTGTGGAAGCATCCCAGATTCTTAATCAGGGACACTGTAATAATTATGGGGTTTTTTAACTGCAAATGTTTGATTAAAAAAATTGACAGTACCTTAATTTGTATCTGAATGGTTGCAAAGACTGCAGTAACTGTGAAGAGCCCTTCATCCACACCAGTAGGGTGCAATTCCCAGGACTGATAGGGCAGGTTCAGGTGAGCATCCTGGAGAAGGGCTACTGGATAAAAGGCACCCATCTGAAAGGAGATGCTCTTTTCTTCTGCTTCATAGGTTATGTTGCTGATGCCATCAGTTCTCCACTGCTGGCCTGGACAAAGGGAAGGGAAAGATACAGTGATGTCCATGGAAGGCTTCTGCCAGTAATGCTGAAGTAAGCCAAAAAAGTAATAATAATAATAAAAATAAAAAACCAAATCAATTAACATTGAAGTCCCCTTCTGTTTGTGGGCTCTAAACTGTTCCTTATCTTTACAGTCCAACTCGGGTAGAAATTCCACTATTGAATTTTAAAATAAACTTCTGTCCTAAGTTCATACCTGCAGGCTCCCATCTGGCTACCACAGGCACTTGAAAATAAATCACATTATCAGGAAGCCTCAGGGTTATCTGTACTGCTTCCTGTGTGCCATCTTCAGCCTGTCCTGGGGAATATGGAAACACCTCCAATCCAACATCCAGCAGCTTTGACAAAAGAAAAAGACAGAGAAGGGTTTATCAGAAAATGCAGGTTTTTTCCTTGGAGCTCCTCTCACCACTGCAGAGTTCTTTACTGCACTATTTAAAGGGTTTGCTAATATTGCACATTTCCAACTCCAACTTTGAAGGCAAGAGAAGAGCAGCTGCCCTGAGACCTTGGAGCCCTTCCAGTGCTGCTGAAGGCACCCTCAAGGCAGGGTGGCACAGCCATTTCTGACAGAGCCACAGCCTCAGGCAGCAGGAGCAGCTGTAATTCCACTGTCCCCACGGAGTCCCAGGGAAGGAGAGGTCACAGGGGGCTGGGGATGAACAGCCCAGGCCTCTTCCCCTGCCCCCAGTCCTGCTCTGAGTCTGGCTTATGGGGAATCCTGCTAATTAAAGGTTTCCAGCTTCACAGTCTGGGGAGTAGCTCAGCACCAGAGGAAGCCAGAGCCCAGTGCCCACAGTCCTCAGCCAGCCTGAGCTGAGCCAGCAGTGATTTTTGGTACCACTGTGCTTTTACCTCTCACATATGAGAAGCTGGTGATTGCAGACCTTGCCTCGTTGGTTTGCTGCTCAGGAAGTCGTGTCCAGTGCCTGTGGCAGCAGTGACAAACCTCAGGAGCAGCTCCCAGGGCTGCTCCCTGTCCTCCCTCACCTGCACCATGCTCCAGTCCCCGACGTCCTGGGGCTGGGGCGGCAGCTGCAGCGCGTCCATGTGGTACACACCCCCCACGGGCACCAGCTGCTGCAGATCAGCAACCCTGGGCGCCTCTTCTCTGCCTCCTGCCTCCTCCTGCAGTGCTTCCTCTCCTGCAAAATTCACCAGGCAGCAGCAGTTAACCTCTCCAGCTCCCTGGCCTTTCCCACTTTGCTGCTCTTCACTGTGTGTGCTGGAAGAGCTTCACTGCAGCAGCTCAGCCCCATCTGCTGGTGCTCTTCAAAAATCACTGACCTGGGGAAAGGCAGAGAGATGGGCAGTGAAAAGCTCTACTTGGTTTGGGCTGAGCTTTTGGATCTGTGGCCAGTTCCAAATGTTTTCTACAGGAATGAGGTTTTACTGACAAAATGAGTCCAATTACCCACAGGAACAATAATAGAGTAGGTTCTGGACAGGTTTTGTAAGATTGTATTGATATGAAAAGAAGTGAGGTAAATAAAAAGATATATAAAAATAAGGCACCAAAAGGTCATGTCCTGAAGGTGAAAGACATGGTAATTAGGAAGAGGGATTTAAAATAAACCACAATTTTCAGATAACAAAGATAATTTTTTTTTCTATGCATAATTACATATATTTCACAACTGTATGAACTTAAGGTTTAATTAGTTGGAGAATGTTAGTAAAAGGCAGAAACACTGGACAAAAATGGCCACAAATATTTTCTTCAAAAAAACCAAACCAGCCCACATAAAACATCACATAGGATGGTACAGGAGGAGAGAAGTTACTGGTGACAGGAACGAAGAAAAAAAGTTTCAATACTCTAAAAACAGCTACTGTAATTGTTATGAAATTTGCTCTGAGAGAATAAGATCATATCAAAAAATGACAACTCTCTCTATAAACTATCTTCAAGCTTAAAAAAAAAAAAGTCTAAATGGTGTTAATTTTATGTCAGATTTAGTTGCATTCTGCAGAGGTTTTACTCTCCTGTATCACACACCACCATAATGTCCTTTTGCAGTTATTCTGAACAACAAACTTACCAGAATTAAAAAAACACTTCACTGCATTTTACAGTGGTAGCTTACACTTGAACTTTTTTAAAAAAAATAATAGTACAAAAATACATAAGTATCTTCTAAAGAAACTACTTATTGTCCCAAGGTAATTTATCTGCCTAACAGTGGTACAATAAGGGTAGATCCAGAGAAACTGTAACTCTTCTATGTTGTTGCATTTCTGGTTTTTAACCCTCATTTACCTGGCTCCTTCCATTGCTGTTCTCAAAAGTGATTGAAAGGGTTTGCAAACCATGAGCATGCTAGAAAAAGCAGTTTTTTCCTTCTTTGCTTTTTAAAACAGATGAACAAGCTGGAAAATACTCAGGTATATTTGGTATCTGTGCACATCCACTTCACCTAATACTGTGGTAGGGGTTTTCAAAGCCTGACAGAAGTAAAATAGAAATTCCTCCACATGAGGCCCAAGTATTTTATATTCTCTTGAAAACCTTGCTTTTAGGCTCTAGTCTGACACCTGTGCTCAGTCCAAAGTGTTGTAGGGTGGGGTTTGGTTTTTCTACCAGAAGAAAAAGGCTGTAAAGTGGAGCTAAATTCTGCTAATAGTTGTTTGCAGTTGTTTTATTTAAGTCAGTACCACAAGAAAACTCACTGTTATTAAACCAAAGGGCAACACCACAGCACTGCAGAAATTTGTAACTTATGTGGGACAGATAAACAGATTTATTTCCTAGAATTAGGCCCTCTCAGTTTAAGCATCCATTCAGGTAATACTCAGTAACACCCCATACTACACCAATGCCTACCATGATATGCACTGGAATCATTCATTTTCTGAGGAAGTAAATATCCCCAGAGCCTGGCAGATTCATAAAAATTGTGTGTCTCACCCATATGTATAATAATACACATATCTATATAAACATGATAAACATGTACATAAGCATAAATAATAAATAAATAAAAACAAGTGTGGGGACAAACTCCATTTTCCTGTCTGTCCTGTTATTGCCACATTTAGCAATCATTACTAAAAATGTCAAGAAAACCCAAGTGTTATCAAAACATCCCTATATTTATAACAGTGTTTCCATGGATCATAGGAAGGGTTGGAAGGGACCTTAAAGTGCAGTTCCAGCCCCCTGGACACCTTCCACTGTCCCAGGTTGTTCCAGAGCCCCATCCAGCCTGGCCTGGGACACTGCAGGGCTGGGGCAGCCACAGCTGCTCTGGGCACCCTGTGCCAGGGCCTCACCACCCTCACAGGCAACAATTTTTAACATATAAAATACTTAACCTAAGTACTAAGCAGTGCTGCACGTAAAAAATAACCAAATACCTTGTGATGGCACATCCAAAATGTCTGAATTCTTCTCAGTTTCCTCCTCTGTCTCTTTTGCATTATCTGTGTTATTGCTCTTTTCTTTCAGTGAGGCAGCACTCTCCTAGAAAAAAAGCAAAAGACATTTTTCCATTAGTCAGAGACAAACACAATGATGAAAAAGTTATCACCTCTTCAAGGAGGCCCAAGGAGAAGGGATACAGAAACATTTGTACCAATCTTGCTACAGGGTCAAGGCTTTAAGAGAAATAATTTCTACCTAGCTAGCAAAAATATTTTGATTAAAGTACTCACTAATTTGGAACTAGATTTATAGAGACAAAGTAATTACTTCATTTCCACAGCAAATTCCATCTTGAGATCCCTGAGTAACAAACAAGCACACAACACTTTCTCAGCAGAGTGTGCACTCAAAAATTGGGGTTTTGCTGATTTTACAGTCAGCAGAGTGGCACAAAGTAAAATGCAAGTTGAGGCTGAATCCAAACCAACACTGAAACTGTGCCAGAACCCACCTGCAGCTTGTGCCTGTCCATGAACTGTGCCTGGCCCATGATACATTCCCTTTCACACTGTATTTCACTGCATTTACACACAGGAATGTGGGGGAGCTCAAGGCACAAACAGACAGGAGGATGCTGAGAAACATTCCCCTGGATTTCCAGACAGATATCCAGATCAACTCATCTATGCCACAGCAGACTTTCTGGAGACAGCACCTTCAGTGCCCTGGCTGTGCCTGCCAGCTGCTGGGAAGGACACACATCTCTTCAAGCAGAACAGGAATGTGAGAGGACAGAAGGTGAGAGGAGTCCTCAGTAGGAAGAGGAAAATTCACAAAATGGATTGAGAGGAAGAGCACAAGACCTGGGAAAGAAAAAGAGAAGGAATAAAATGAAGGAGCTTAAATAAGTCTGAGAAAAGTAAGTGAATAGTACCAAAAGATAAGATCTGTCATACAAAAAAAGAAGAAAAAAAGGAACCAAGAGAAGTAGGATTTCAAGCACTGATTCATTACAAAGGTGTTGGGGACTGAAAAGGAGAAAAGTCATGATCATGAACAGAAGTTTGATCCCTGTATGGATTCCAGAATTTATTCACTTAGGAGTTGGACTTGAGGATCCTTGTGGATCCTCCTTTCCACTCAGAATATCCTGTAAAATTGCTCTAAACATACTACAAAGGCCTCAGACTTTATGTTTAGTCAGTTATTTCTGCAGAAATTTTAGGTAGAGAACACAGGGCATTTATCTGAAAGCCACAGGTGATACACAAACTGAAAATCCCAAAAGCAGTATGGACAACACAAAGCCAAGGAACCTCCATCACACCTAAAGCCAACATATTCCATGGAAGCCAACTGAGGAAGAGGACAGGCAGCCAGGAATAGTATTTGAAAAGCCCTCTAAGAGCAAAGGGTCAGCACACAGACATGGAGCAGCCAGGCACCTGCACAGCTAACACCTGCTGAACTCTGAGTCTTACTCTGCACACTGCAAATTTTCCTAAAATTGGATTCCTGCAGGGGTTTTGTGGGGCTGTCAGTTTTGCAGAAGCAGAATCCATTCATCTGTACATATGCCAGAGATTTACAGAAATATCTTGATCCTTGATCCTACTCTTAAAACACCAACCAAATGCTAACAGCACACCCTGTCCAAACTTCCCTTTCTACTTTCCATCCCCTTGAGAAGATCTATGACACTGCTGACACAAAGTGCATTTTCCTATCAACCTTTAAGGATTTGGCTGTCCTGCACAGAACACTGTGACTGAGCTCCAAGTTAACAAGAGCAGAGTAAGGTATCCTTTGAGGAGTTCCTTTACTCACCTCTCTCCCATTAGATGGTGCCTCCTCTGCAGCAGGCAAGCTGGGCTCCTCCCTGCCTTCCTCCTCCTCTTCTCCTGGTTCTTGCCCAGTGTCTTTTGGATGCCCAGCTAACTGCTGGCTGTCTGAGGCCTCCTGCCTTGGCAGCCCTTGGCACTGCACCCACAGGGGAGACACGTGGTCATAGCGGGTGTGCAGCACTCGAATGGCCACGCTGCTCAGAGCCAGGGATTTGGGCAGGTCAAAGCCATGCCCTGCCTCCTGGAACACGTGGCTCTTGTACCTGGGAAGGGCAGTGACAACAACAGGCCCTGGTAAGATTGGAAGCACTTCCTCACAATTTGTGTTTCCTCACAAATGGTCAAATCCCCTTTGGGATTTGTTGCACTTTCTGAGAAATGTTGTGGGATGTCACAGTGCTTGTGCTGGCAGCTGTCTGTAAGACCCTCCAGCAAAGCCACAGCTGCATCAAGGGGATCAGAAGTTTTCAAGAATAAGTCATGACAAGTTGACAATGAGGCAGGATCAACTGGCAGCTCTTCTATAAACTACATTTCTGATAAAACTCAATAATTTATTGGGAAAATGCCTGCAGAGCTGTCTGTGTTACATCACTCTCAGCACTTTTCAAAATAATTCTAATAATACTTATTTTTGGATAACATAAGCTGGTCACAAGTTCTAAAAATCTTCTGGTAGAGCAACATTTAGCTTTTAATTGTTGGTTGAATATTTTAAGTGCATCTCTCTCTGCTGGTCAAAAGACTTTAACACTTAACCCATATGGGCTCCTCCTGCAGGGCAGTCTGACATTGCTCAGCACCCACCCTTTTACTTATCTTAACAAAACTCACAGCAACAGCTCCTTAGTCAACCTAAAATTCTTTTAGTAACTTACTCCTTATATTTATGGAGTGGGATTAAGAAGTCTGCTCAAAAAATCTCATTTTGACAATGTACAGTTTAGATGGTAATTCAATAAAAACACAAAACTTAGATTCAGAAATGAAAGTGCATCTCAGGCTCTAAAATATTTTCTCTAACTGAGCATCAAGTATCATTCACTGCTTTGCAAGCAACTGGAACAACTTAGAAAACACTAAATGCATCAGCAAGAAACACTGCTCCCAGAGGAATTTCAATTCTCTACATAAGCTTTATTGTTTTTCTTTCAAATTTGTTCTGGCAGTGACAGGGTTCTGCTGTTGCATTTTAAGAAAGAAACATATATATATATATATATATATAAACCACTCCTTAGCAACAGCCAGCACTTAGAGTCTGCAGAATGGATGCTATTCAACAGCAACAAAAAGATGATGAGAAATTGATTCCTGGTGTTTACTCAACAAAGCCAGGCCTCATTTCAAATTAATAATTTCAGGGTGCTGTACCTTACTTTCTTCTTCAGATTGACCCAAATACAGAAAGTACTATTTTTATCCTTTATGGCTGTGTGCATATTCCCAGTTTCAGAATCTTCATACATACTAGCTGTCTACAAAGAAAAAAGCCAATTAAATCATGTGTTATTTACTTCACTTTGATTTATCTACATTTACTTAAATAAATAACTAAATAAATACATGTAAGAATGAAAATACATCAGGTCAAGCCCAGCTGTGTTGTATCTACATACTAAAGCACATTCATTATAAATTCAAATCTGTTTCTTAAAATTTGAACTTCATTCCTCTTTTTCCTCTGACTACATAAATTTATGTAAATAAGTGCTGCCAAATAGGAGTTCTTCCATTATTGCTCTATTTAACAGGATAGATAAAAAAACCAGAAAAAGGATTTACTGAGTAACAATGGATCCTAGCCCAGAGTCACTGCACAGATTATTTTATCATTTATGCAACATCAAACTTGTGAAATACTAATTATATTGGGAGCTTAATCCTAAGTTCAGTAAACAATAATTCTTCATTTGCAGGGGGTTTTGACTGTGCACATACAACTGGTTCACTATTTCACTAATATTCATTTGTTAAACATACTTCATATATATATGATTAATGTTCTTGAAATAACAGGTCACTACCTACACATGCAGCTCAAAAAACTGACTCTCCAGCACAATTTTATTTTCTTGTTTGAGTACTCTTCACCTTTCCCAAGATCTTAGTTTCAGAAATATTTTAATCACATGAACTTGTGCTAAAAAACATGTGTACAAGGCAACCTTATGAGCTGGTTTTCACATCTACATTTTTTTGGTACAGACAACAAATTTCATACAATACCTCTTGTTTCCATCATCTCCAAATCTCACAAAATTTCCCAGTAGTTTATTCCTGTCTGACTTAATAATGAGATTTTCCACTGTAAACTTCAGATTTTCAGGATTTTTGAATAATCACAAAGTCTGGCAAGTGCTATAAACAGGATTTGGAAACTCACAGACTCATCTCTGTGACAGTTTAGGACCAAACAAAGCCAAGCATCATTAAAAGCCACTTGGAGTTAAACTTATGTGCACAACCTTGAAGCAGTGGATCTCACTCACTTTGAGCAGGTTCTGAGTAGCCTCATTGTATTTCTTACGAAGCAGATCCTGCAATTGCAGAATAAATTCCTGGTACTGCTCTCGTCGTTTTTCTGTGATCTCATCAGGTGATGTCTCCAACAGAAGAGACTCCAACTTCTCAATCAACTAGAAGACATTGATTTGGGAAAAGTATCACCATCCTTAACATAGTGTGTGTTCTGTCATAAAAAATGAGGCAAACCTACTTCCTTTGTATCTAAAGAGATTTCAGTTTTTTTAAACAGACAGATAGGAAATATAACCCAAAACCAAATCAGCCCTGTATTACACATGCAATTTCCCCCCACCCCAGGTTTCCAGAAGACCCCATTTAACTTTCTGAAAACACCATAAAGTCAGCAGAAATAAAAATAAAATCCTAAATTTACAGAGCAGGCACAGATTACATAAAATTGCTTCACAAGTTATCAATGGCTGGTGACTTCTGCTGATAAAAATCAGTTCTGGGAATTTTGGTTCTTACATCACATTTTACTGGCACAATGAGGCTGCTGTCCACCAAAGCATTTATATCTGACATGAGCTTGTATGTTCTGGTTTAAAATGGAAGGGAATGTGGGTGTTGGAATGCTAGACCTCAGTGTAGAAACACAGCACACAAATCCCTTCAATGCATATTGAAAGTCAATACACATCTTCAGGGTTAACAGTAAATCTGTAATTAAAGAAAAATAGAAAAATTGAAGAAAAACTTCTAGGTGTTAAAGATCTTTCAGTAATTTGGTCATGCAAAAAGGGAAAATACACTTTTCCCTTTTCTTAACATGGGGCTGTAAAGGATATGTTAAGCTTAAACTGAAATACACCATTTTTACACTTACATTTAGGACCACTTTCTCCTTCTCCATCACAAGCTGAATATCCTCATCTTGGCTATCATGCCACAAGCTCATGAAAGTGTTGATTTCCTGAGGTATGGTGGGGTCAGGAGTCTCATCACAGCTGAGGTAATGCTCCCACTGCACAAGAGTTCAGAGAAAAGTGGATACAGGTGTGCTACACACTGCTATTACAAGAAAAAGGAGGATTCTGAAAGACAAATATATTATAGTGACAAATTCACACCTGCATCTAAACAGGATTCTAACACCACCTGGTTTATTATCCCTATGCCAGGAGGTTTACTTTGATATTAATGTGTTACCATGCTTCTGCCCACCTCACACTTGCTGTTTATACCTATTTATCAGTGGGCTCTGCTCTGCTCCACAAAAACAATGAATTCAGTACCTGCCACAAGGGAGGTGCTGGAGGGATAAAATGACTGACAACAGAAATGAGGAAGGTGCAGGTGGGTCTCAGATCAGATTCTGACAAGAAAACAGAAAATTCCTGCACTGTCAATAAATTTGATTAAGGGCCTCTACTGCAACATGTTTACTCCTCCCTTCTCTGCCTCTGAAAGAGATTTCCTCTCCTTTACCAGCATCAATTCTTCTGTTGTAGAATCCCCTGGCAGGAATGTGAAATCCTAGATTAGTGAATTTTAAAAATAATTTTATTTTCCTATCAACTCTTGGTCATTTCTGTAAGTGGTGGAAAGAAAAAATCAGTGGCAGACTAAACCTACTTAATGCCAAACATAAGCCTAACACTGGCTCCTGGGATCAGTTTATCACCCATAATGGAATTCTTTTCATCCATAGCACAGGATATTAAGGAAACATTGTCCTCCTGTTTGCTGTGAAGATTAATAACCTTTTGTTACTGAAAATTGCATTACAAAGGAAAATGTAGCTTTTAAAGCAAAAAGCACTTACAGGATTGCATTCCCAACCACTTCCATTAGCATTCCCACCAACTTCGAATAAACCAACAATAGGGGAGTGCTGAGTGCACTGAAAACTCCTGTATAAAAGACTGATCAATTCTCAGTAATAAGACATCTGATTTTTTTTTTTTTTTTTACATATTGGCACTTAAAAGAAAGCTTCACTTTTATCATCACATTCTTAGAAGTAACAGCACTTTTTTTTTGAGAAAAAGGAGAAACGTCATGACAAGTTGTAAGTGCATGTCTTCATCTAAACTGAAATTGTTCAGAAATAGATGTGCAAACTCAGTATTTGGTATTATGTATTTATAATCTTAACAACACTCTGGTATTTCCTAAAATCTACCAGTGTTCTTTCAGACTTATTTTTAAAAAATAGTTCTAGTTTGTCAAAAAATTCATAAACAACAGCTGGTTTTACATCACAAGCTGTAACAGGGAAATGCCAATTGCATTCAGAGAAAAATTGTTATAGTGAGAGTGGTGAAGTTGTCAAAGATGCTGTGGTACCTCCAACTTTTAAGTATTTCAAAGCCCAACTGAGCACCCTGATTTAACTTCAGACTTTGCCCTGCTTGGTGCAGGAGGTTGAAGTACAGTAATTTCATAAATCCTCTCTAACATGATTTATCCTACAATTGTGAAGTTATTCTGCATAGACTTTAAAAGGATTAAGCCATATACAAGACAAAGAGAAAATCCTTGTGTCCACAAGCCTGTAGGATAATAAACCTTTGGTTCCTTACCTAACCAAATCTCATTACCACACTTTTACTGAGTGATGTGTCTACAAGATTCACAAGACTGAAATCTGCTGTATTTCCACACCTCACCACTTAAAATTGAACTTAACAGATGCATAATGCCATTGGGTGATGATTCAACCACTTTGGATGACATCCTGAACTTCAGATATCAACTTTTATATCATACATTTCCAGCCCTGACCTGGTTTGTACCACATCCTTCAAAAATCTGGCAAACCTCTTTCTCTAAATGATGACCTGTGATATCCAGGAACCACTGAAACAAATGTTCTACAGAATTTCTTTTTAAGCCCTGGCAGAACATTATTTTTTTAGTTCAGTCTGCTTTTAACTGTTTGACCAAAAAAAAAAAAAAAAGAGGAAGAATAGATACCAGAACATTTGAAATTGCAATTCCTTGTGACTCTTGGGGTAAGGTGTGGGGCATTGATATTTTGATCACCAAACAGGCTCCTCTTTGCCCACATTTCTTTTCTATGTGCTCCAAAGTAAAGATAAGAGACTGAGCATGGCCTGTCACTGCTTTGAGATGGAATTTGAAATGCTGTCATAGCACACACCTACATTCAATAACTGGAAACTCCTAAAGTCTCTCCCTTGCCAAACCTCTGGGCAGGTTTTGGCAAGAAAGCTCACCTTGGCTTGTTCTCTGAAATTCATTTTCCACTGCAGTGCATAAATAAACTTCTTTTCCAGTGTTTTAAGTTTTGCTACTTCAGACTCCTTCTCCCCTTGATACTGTTAAAATAAATATATCGAACAGAACAGTTAAATATTTGACTTATTTCTTACAATTATTTCACACAGAAGAAACAAATTGGGGATATCTGAAAGAGTTATTATTTAGACAAATCCAAAACATTGCAAACTTGCTTTCTTTATGAAACATCCAATTGAGAAGACTGCAGTAGTTTGCAATATGTTATTGCCATCACAACAGTTGCTGAGCCATATGATAAACATAATGTGACACATGACTGTGACCTCTCACTTGAACAGCTTCCTTAACAGCATCCTGGAGACAGCTCTAATGGGAGCTGCTAAAAAATGCAAGTGTAACTGGGAAAAAGTGTGCAAAATTGGTTTATTTTTTCCCTTTTAATTTCTATTACTTTAAGCTCATCTTCTCCCTAGGAGGAAAAAAATATTCTGTGAAATACAAGAGGAGTAGACAAGAGCAACTCTCAAAAAATTAGTTTGTTGTAAATCTCTTTTTTCCTTTTTAAACACAAAAATATTTATCTATTACCAGCTAGATTTTGTTCTGAATGCCAGACTGCTCAGAAAAATAAATAAACATAGTCTAATACACACACCTATATCTGCAAACACAAATCACTCTATCTGCCTGAGCAGGGAATCAAGTAAGGAATTTGTACCAAATATTCTCATGGGGCACACGAAAAATACATTCAATTGAAAGCACAGTGGAAATAAAAAAAATAAAAGCCTAAAAGCATTTAATCAAACTGAAGAAATACATATCACAAAAGGAAATTTATTTAAATGTATCAAAACTGGAAAATTTCCTCAGTATTGTTCCCAACAATAACTACACAAGGGAATTAATTCCTATAAATTACTGGTGTTTTACAGGCCTTATCTCAAGTTTAGGATTAGGATTTGATTTTTTTCATTAAGTAGAAAACTAACCTTTGCCTCAAGAATTTTCAAGTGCTCTTGACGTAGTCTCTCCCTTTCAAGCCTTTCTGCTTCTTCTCTTTCAGCCTGTAATAGGGCCTCAGCTGAGGATTGGGAAAGAGATTTATTTCCTAAATAAAATCTAAAGAATGTGTATATATATATATATATATATATATATATATATATATTATATATATACAGCTACCAGCTGTAATGATAAAATCACTATAAAATGAGCAACATAAATGCTTATCTTTCACTGCACAGAAATCTCCTGTATGAAGACTGATCCAAATTAATTTGAATTTTACTAAAACAATTGTAAACAAGTGTCCCTGGCACTGCCCCTATCAGTTTGAGGATAAAAATGGAAACAAGGACCAGCAAGTGCAGCAGGAGTGCTCTCTCCATCTACAGCTTCAATGGACACAAGTTCTCAATCCAAAGTCTTGAGTGAAACTCAGTACTTTAATCTCAAATTCCTCTTCTTTCCTACAACCACTGGTTTTCTATTTTTTTTTCAGTTTTACAGCTGTTTGTTCATTGAAATCCTCTTCAGAATCTGCTACTCCACAGTTGTGCTCTGATAGGGAAGTGAGATGCAGCATCAAGGAACAGGGAATTTGGCCCACACCAGAAAAGAGGGAGGAATCATTTGTACTTGTGAAACAGAGGCAGCAATTCACATCTAGCTCATGCCATTACTTTCTGCCCATTTCTCTAAAATACACAATTAGTCCATCATGTTCCCTCTGAATGAAGTGCACAGTACCTCTAAGCCTCTTTTCCCGGGCTTTCTTCGATTTTCCACCTTTGCCATCGGACTTCATGTTGGCAATAATGGAGAAGAAAACAAATGTCAGTATTATTGTTATACAATTTGGCAATTCCATAACTCTGTACTTTGCTCCCCCAGTGTGACCCCCTTCAGTTAAGACTTCAGACTCCCTAGGCAGCCAATGAAGCCCCCAGAATAGTAATGCACATTCTGGACTCAATATTCTTCTCCTTTTTATGATAAGGTCTTACAATTAATGTATTTTTCTATGCTAGACATTCCCAAACACAGACACGAGTATTAAAATATTTTGGTTTAATGTAGAAATTGAACAACAGGCAAATCTGCTAAAAAAAAAAAATAGATGCTACAACTTCAAACATTTTAGGAAATACCAGAAAATGTATTTTGAGACAAGCCTGCATTTAGAAGCACCTAATTCACAAGACAAAATAGTAATGAGTTCTCTTTTCTGTTATAAAATCTCACTGTAACTCCAGACAGTTCACTGTTCACCTCCAGCATAACCCTAGAATAACTACATTTTAAATTTGAGGTTCTCAGAAATTATCTGACCACTGGTCCTTCTTCACACACCAAGTGTGTTACAAATACTCCTATTTCACACTTTGATTCTGACTATCACACATTCAGATATAAATAACTGCTTGTTTGCTTCACATTTCCTGGCATGGCAATAAATATATTGGCATAAATGTATATATAAATACAACTTGGAGTACAGAGATTGCCTCTCTGCCTGGACACCGTTGCCAAGCCAAACAAGCAACACAAGCAGTGGCAGCACTGCAGGAACACTTGGCCTCCCTGCAAAAGGCACAAAACCTTGGTATCCTGGAGATGCCTCTTCCTCCTTCAGATTCACTTAACCCTGGCCATTGCCTCAGGAAAAAACAGAAAATCAATTTAAAAAATAAACACAACAGTGAAGGACAGCGTGTTTTTGCCTACCTACCTTTTTTTTCGCTTTCGCACCCTAAAAGATCAGAAGGGGAGAAAAAAAGGAAAGGGAACATCAGACAACAATGTACCAGCTAGAAAGGAACAATTAGCAAAATATACTATTTAAAATTGGATGTGAGCACCTATTGAAAAACTGTAACGACAATAATTTCAATATTGTAGAAAATCAGCTATTATCACATGGCTCTTGGAATGAAGTTTGTTACCACAGAGCCATTCTGCCAACAAATGCCAGCCACCTCCCGGCTGGCTCCACACGGAGCAACCAGGGCAGCAAGACACTGCACCGGGACTGACACATGAGGCAACACACCCTTCGGGTGCTTCTTTCAGCCTTAAAGCCATTTTCCCACCTCCTGGCACTTTGGCAGCTAACAAGGAACGTCCCGCTTTATTCCACCGCCTCATTCTTCCCTCCCCTGTCCACCACATAACCCACAGTCCATACCCCTTACCATGTCCCGTGGCGGGGCCGGTGTCCCTCAGGATACCGATCGCGTGGTGGGTGACGGTATCCGTGTCCCTCAGGGCGCCGTTCCCGTGTCCCTGTCCCTCAGGACGCCGTTCCCGTGTCCCTGTCTCTCAGGATGCTGATCCCGTGTCCCTGTCCCTCAGGACGCCGTTCCCGTGTCCCTGTCTCTCAGGATGCTGATCCCGTGTCCCTGTCTCTCAGGTCGCCGTTCCCGTGTCCCTGTCTCTCAGGATGCTGTTCCCGTGTCCCTGTCCCTCAGGACGCCGTTCCCGTGTCCCTGTCTCTCAGGATGCTGTTCCCGTGTCCCTGTCCCTCAGGACGCCGTTCCCGTGTCCCTGTCCCTCAGGGCGCTGTTCCCGTGTCCCTGTCTCTCAGGATGCCGTTCCCGTGTCCCTGTCCCTCAGGATGCTGTTCCCGTGTCCCTGCCCCTCAGGGCGCCGTTGCCGGGGCTCCCGCAGCCCCGCCCGCAGCCCCTGGCGGCCAAGGCGCAGGCGCGGCTCAGGCCGGCGGCGCTGCCGTAAAGCGGCGCTGCCGTAAAGCGGCGCTGCCGTACAGCGGCGATCGCGGCTCCGGGAGCAGCGGGTGAGATCCCGGCCCGGCCTCGCCGGGACCGCGGGGACGGAACCGGGGACGGAACCGGGGACGGAACCGGGGACGGAACCGGGGACGGAACCGGGGACGGAACCGGGGGAGCTGGCGGCCCGAGGGGGCCCCGCAGCGGGAGCTGGATTGGGTTCCAGTCGCTCGCGATTTTTGGCTGTCCCGGCCCTGGCAGCGTCCAAGGCCAGGCTGGACGGGGCTCGGGACAACCCGGGATAAAGGGATCCCTGCGCACGGCTGGGGGTGGGGACGAGATGATCTTTAATGTCCTTTAAACCAAGGCAAGCCTGTGATTTTATGTATAAAGAAATAAAAATCACTTACTTTGTCACTTGCCCTTCGCTGGACTCAATCTATAATACACTTAGAGTCCTTAAAAATGCAAAATTTATGAATGCGACAGTTGCAGGAATATACATGTGTATGTATCAAATTGATATATCTATATATACAATATAAGAATATGTAATACAGAAATATATAGGAGATAAAAATAAATACATCAAAATATTATTATAAACATCGCTACATGAATATATAAAATACTTACATATGTATCCTATATTTTTATCTTTATCACTTTATATGTTTTTTAGCAGACTGTAGAAGCAGCCAGGCCAGCAGGTACAGAATTGTAAGGGTGTGAGAAAGCAGCCAAGGAACAGCACAAAGTGTCCCAGTTGTTGAAAGTTATTATAAGTTTCTTGTTTTCTGTTTGAGGGGGGAGGGGAGAAGACAGTGAGAAGCTAAATGGAATAAAAAGTAAGAAAGTAAAATAAGAAACAGAGTAGAACCAGAATTAGAGCAAATGGGGCTCAGTAGGACACACAAGTTTTAGGAAGGCTGAGGTGGTTTACTGACTCCTAGAGAAGGCTAATTTCAAATTGATTATCCTTCAGGTAACAAAACCCAAACAAACCAAAAAACCACCCAAGGACAGAGTTCACTGAAATGTGAGAATGGCCAATTCTTTAAGAAGTGAAGTGATAAAACTGTACAAAAATGTAAGTGTCTTAAATGCTACCAGCACTTTCCTTAAGCAGAAAATGAACCCCCTTTCACTCAGTCAATTAAAAACACATTGTTCTTTTCTCTCCAAGCTGCTATACCTTGGAAGGGAGTATCCCAAAGGAGCCGACTACTTCAGAAGCCGTTTGAAAGCAGCTTTTCTGAAAAACAAAGATGAGAAAGACCCTGAAAAAATTAAGCAACTGATTGCCCGGGGAGAATTTGTTATAAAGGAGCTGGAGGCTTTGTACTTCCTGAGGAAATACCGAGCCATGAAGCAGCGCTACTACAGCGATGACAAGTAACCACACCCCTCAGGAAAGGTAACAATAAAAGAGCTCTGACTGCAAAAGAAGTGAAATGTAACTCCTTCCAAGCCTCTAGAGCACAAATCAGGGAGCTGCTTCCCCACCAGGAAGGTGGTGTGCAGATTATGGGTAATAGGTTTTCCTTTGCTGACCTCTTCTAACCCCATAGCTG
Source organism: Erithacus rubecula (assembly GCF_903797595.1). Taxonomy (NCBI): domain Eukaryota; kingdom Metazoa; phylum Chordata; class Aves; order Passeriformes; family Muscicapidae; genus Erithacus; species Erithacus rubecula. The sequence continues at coordinate 5,212,564 of NC_136686.1, forward strand.
GGTGTCAGTTCAAGGTGCTGTGCTTGTTACCTGAAAGATGAACCTGATTTTTAAAATCCTCCACGTTGAATGAACCATTTCCACTGGAGATGAGCACCCTCTCAAAAGTGAAGTTCCCAGCCCTGCAGAGGGAATGCTGTGTTCAGTTCTGGTCTCCACAGTTCAGGAAAGACAAGGAGCTGCAGGAGAGGATCAAGCAGAGGCCATAAACATGAGGGGTCTGGAGCATCTCTTATGAGGAGGGACTGCAGGAGCTGAGCCTGTTTAGTTCAGAGAAGGCTGAGAGGGGATCTCTTCAGTGTGTATAAATATCTCACGGGTGGGTGCCCAGAGGATGGTGCCAGGCTCTTTTCAGGGGTGCCCAGTAACAGGACAAGGAGCACTAGCCAGAAACATGATGCAAGAAGTTCCACCTCAGCATGAGGAGGAATTTCTGTATACTGAGGGTGGCAGAGCCCTGGAACAGCTGCCCAGGGAGGGCCTGGAGTCTCCCTCTCTGTGGACATCCCAAACCCACTTGGATGTGTTCCTGTGTCACCTGCTCCAGGTGACCTGCCTGGGCAGGAGGGTTGGATTAAATGGTTTCCAGAGGTCCCTTCCAACCCTGACTAATCTGTGAAAGTAAATTCTTGAAGCTTTTAACCACTTCATCTGCTCAACTGGCAGAGGCACCACCTTGCTGTGTCAGGGAGACAACTGCAGGGTCAGGAAAGGGGGTGTTTGAACCACAGTGCTTTAAGCACTTGGGCCCTGAAGACAATTCCTGCTACTGCTGATTTCTGCTGTTGTGTAACTGCTGCAGCAGGAACAGAAAACTTGATCTTTGCCCCTGGAAGAGAAGTTTGGCTGGCCATGGCTGTTTGCTCCAGGCAAGCTCTGTAGGCCTTGGCTAAACTCACACTTGTGTCAGAGCTGAAACTGTTGGGTTGGTTGGTGTTTCCACCAACTAAATGACACTGGAGAGAGAAATAATCTTTGAAATATAGGTAAGGAATCACTGCAGTAGAGCTGTTTGGCAGTAGGAAGTCTTCACACTGGCACTAAGGAGTGTTTTAAGGTCTAAGAATTGCCAGAAAAGGCATCAGCAAAACCAGGTTTAATATAAAAGTGTGAATGTGACAAAGTCCATTCAACAAGGTTCATTCCACTACTTACCAGGGGCTTAAAGCACACAGAGAAAAAGCAAACTAAAATCTACAATCAATCAATCAAAAATCAAGATCAACCAAAACTTATCTCCTATGTTGGAGATACAAAAAGGGTGAGGATGGAACAGGGTATGGATAAAGGGAATAAGGGAGATGCTCCCATTAAATCACAAAGTTCAGAGTGGACCCTCTTGCAAAACTGAGCCCCAGATCTGACCAGTGGTTTATGCCTGAAGGTTTAACAGCACTTACACTTAGCAGCACTTAGTCATAGTTTAATTTAAAACAATTTAACTAAAGATTCATACAGAATTTCCTGTAAGCACAACAGCAACTCACTCATGGCCTGAGTTACTTGCAAATCTGCTTAAAATCTCTGAGAGCACTATCCATTGTACATTTTCTGTAGCACACCCACACTCACTAGCAATCCTGAAGGAGTATGCACAAGGTATAAATTCCCCTGGAATTCACTGAAGCACTCACCTTGGATACCTTGTCAGTGGCTGAAGGGCTGAGTCTCAAGGAAGGGGGGCATCATTCCACACTGTTGTCACTGCTGGTCCTCCAGGTACAGCAAACAAGAGGTCACTGGCTCTGATGGCCACACACAGAGGGAGACTTGTGGTCACCCACTGCCCACTGCAGTCCAGGAGAGCTCTGGGGGCCTCACTCAGGCCACTCTTTACAGGGGCACAAGAGGGGTGGGTTTAGTCACACCTATTTTCCATCCTGACCACAATCCAGGTTTGGTAACTTCCTCTGAAATGTCAAAAATGCTGTTCCACTGGAGGTATTCTTCAGACAGGCAAAATAAATTTCCAAGGCTGTTGGTTAAAAAGCAGGAGCCCTCCAGACTGCACCAATTCCTGGGAACTGTTCCTGAAGGGTTCCAGAGGAGCTCAGCCAGGTGCTGAATACAGCTGGCCTGAGGAGGGGGCTGGGATGCAGCACCATCCTCACAGAATTCTAGGATAGAATTTAAAAAGTGATGGCAGAGTACAGTACCTTGTGATGAAACACATGTGCTCCAGCTCCTGCCACCACACTGATGTGAAAAACTCCTTCCACATCAACTGAGCTCCTCTGCACTTCCACCTGCTCTGAGCAGCCCCTCTCTCAGAGACAGGGACACCAAGGGGGAAGGACAGCAGCTCTGGGACAGGCAGGAGTGCAAGGAAGGATGGAGAACAACTGCCAAGCACACAGAATTCATGGGATGCTCTGTTACCTGAAATTCTTGCAGAGGAAAAGGAAACCGGGACAGACACTCACAATAACTATTTTTTATTACATTACAATAAATAGGAGCAGTACAGTTTGACAAAAAAATGACAAATTCCAGATCACCTCACAGCACATACTCCTAAAAACATTAAAAATTTTAAAACAAACAGTGGTCTTTTTTTTTTTTTTTTCTTTTTTTTAACTTAATGTCTGGCATGACCAACATTCCTAGGTCACACAACCAAATTATGGAAAAACTGGATCACACTGCATATGTTCCACATCAAATAAAGCACAATGTACAAAATGTGCATGTTTCAGTTTACACTATACAAAAATAGTTAAAATACATTCCAGGTAAACATATTACATTAAGAAGTCATTCTAGTAAGAAGTTGGCACTCAAGAGGAAAAAGCAGAAGTATTTTCAACATGAAAACACAAGACAGTGGAATAAAGAAATGTTAGGAAAGATTTACCATCTATGTAGCTTTATGTAAACTTGAGACACAATGATTTGTTTTACAGTTTGATGGTCTTTGAAGGTAATAATTGTATTGCTTCATAGTCTAGACAAGAGCAGAGGATTGTGTGTCAGTATTTACCCATTATCCTGTTACTGTAACAAAGCCCACACGGCAAAAAAAGTAGCAAAAATTTTCAGGGCACTGAAACTGGCCAGAATAATTCCTTCTGGAGCAAGCCAAGGATCCAGGTATTGAGCAGAGTTACATAAAGCTACAGTAAGAAGGTGTTACTCCCTGACACATGGCAGTTTGACACGGTGACATGGGCAGTGACTCCCAGCTCGCTCAGGAGCTGCTCTCAGGACACACAGCACCAAGGGATGTCCTCTGGAAGCATCTCAGACAGGGCAGGGCAGGGCAGTGATGATGGAGCAACTTGTGCAAGCTGCAGTCCAACGTGCTTCACCAAATCTCAACAAACAGGAAGACAAAACTGCACAACAGTGGCAAGGGTGGGGTTGGGTTGGGGTTTTTTTTTTTTCAAGTAAATAAGGGCTAATCTAAATGAATTTTGTACTAATTTGATTAGACTGGCAGCTACAGCTCACTTTGGCTGTAAAACCCCAACACTGGTTCATATATAGCTTTATAGTAGAGCTACAGAAATCCACTTTTGATGAATAAGACATTTCAGCCACAAATTCTCCTAACAGCTTTTAGTTAAATTAACAACAGAATTTTAGACCAGCCCTAATTTGACATGCAGTGTGACTCAGTTACCAAAATTAAAGTAACCTTAAGATTATTTCCATTTGCTCGAGGCTTACAACCCACTTTTGCTGTGTTCTTCTTGTATTACCAAGAATGTATAAAATGTGCAAATAACTGTCTCCAACACATTTTAACCTTGGAAGCTCTGAAATATTTTGTGACAATAAGAGTCTGTTCTTACTCCTTATTGGTCCTTACAGTATAAAGTTAGGTTCTCTGTTCTCCTGTTACTGTTTTTCAGAATATGTCATAACCTACATTTCACATTGAAGCTGAGAGGAGGGTCTGGGTTTTGGTGAAGGGTGGGAAAGGGGGGCACAGGCAGGGAAAGGCCTGATTTCTCCTAGACACAATGACATTAAAGAATATGGGAGCAATCCACACACTCTGTGCTCCCTGCCAGCTTTGCAGGTCCCCACCTACAACAGTCTGGGTTTTTTTTTGTAGAAGCAAAATAATGCTTCTCACAGAAATGGTCCAAGTTACACAGTGCAATTTTTACATACCTGTGTAAAATTTCCATGGAATACCTTAGGTTAGGACAATGCTGTATTCCCTGTTCCAAATTTTCCAGTGTCCCCAACAATCCTACTTCAATGTCCTGTGTTTTATTTTTTGGGCACACCAGAGTCACACCTTCCAGTGTCACTCTGCAGCTGAGTTAGCTCCTGTGAAGAACTGCACCTTCAGGGACCAAAGCTTTCCTGAAACAAACTCCACATTTACAGGGAGACACCAGAAACTGGAAACACTGGAACTACTGGCTCCTACTTCAGTGGATAACTAGGCTACTGCAGTACCAAAAAGTGAAAGCTCCTGCAAAAATCTGGCATTAATTCCAATCAGGAAAAAAAAAAAAATAGTGGGGGGAGAAAAGAACAAAAATCACAAGATAACTTAATCACAGAGAAAGACAACATTAAACTCTTGGTGTAGCTTCATGACAGTCTAGACACTGGAATGCCACTCACCAACCATTGAATCAGTACTTCACAGACATCACACAAACAACACTGACTCTGGAGATCATGTTCTATGCTGACAGATTGTGCAAATTCCACACCACTTCCATGGCATAGTGGATTTCCAAATTATTTGCATGAAGCAGCTAAGTTCAACTCTTCCATTCAATCATCTGATGTTGCTAGAATTTAGAATTTCTCCCCTATTTTGCACAAAATGGGCATCTGGAAATATTTCATGCCACTCTTGGGGGAAAAAAAATAAAAAGAATGGTTTTACTCCACTATGTAATTTAGGATTGATTCTGATTTAATTCTTATGGAAAATTCTGGGTCCATCTATGAATTAACCTAAGAATTTGAATCAACTTCTCTGTTAAGGCATTCTAGTATTTCCTAGGGACACTCAGGGTGAAATCCTGACCCAACTGAACAAAGCTACTCAAAGCTCTGACACAGGGGGATTTCATCTTGCTCTTCAGACACAAAAAGTCAGTGAAGCTCTTAAAGCAATGCATTAACAATAGCAAATCAACCTAATTAGAACTTTTACTTTTTCCATTGCCAGGTGTGCATTGTTGTATTTTAAAATTTTTTTTATTTTTTTTTTAACTTTTTTTATAGAAAAAATAGAGTATTTAAGGAGCAACCGTGACAAATTGCAGTGAATTTTTTTTTTTTTGAAAGTTTTCTCTTTACATTCATTAAAATTGATCTGAAATGCTACAAGACTAGATGCCTAGAAGCAAAATCTACAGGAAGACTATAAAGGCTTCTGGTCTCTCTCTATTGCAATCAGTCTAAAATAAAGAAAAGGTTGAAATGAAAGTTTCTTTTGCTAACTACTCCTTTTTCCCAACCAAATTTATAAACCCAAAAATTTAGAGGGGATGTTAAAATGTGTAGAGCATCATTTGTTTGCTTTGCACACAGAACAGAAGTTCACAATCAGTAAGAAAAATAGGAAGTTAGCAACTGTGCATGCACCAAAGAGTCCTAAGACAGTTCTCGGGTTTTTTGTGGGTATTTTTTTGTTTGTTTTGGGTTTTTGTTGTTTTTTTTTTTCTTTTATTTTCACAGGCATTGCTAGTTCAAGAACCAACAGTCAAAGAATACTGGCACTTTAAGAGGAATGAAGTTTCCACTGTCATTTAAAACAAGCATTCAGGTAAAGCTAACAGGATCATGAAGCAGAAAGTAAAGTAATGCTAAAACAAATGCTAATAATTTAGTGTAATGTACAAAATTACTTCAGTACTTCTTAAGAATAAGGATAAATTGTATTTACATAATTATACACTTTGTCTTTGTCTTCTTTTTCTTCTTTTTACCATCTTTGCTCATCTTCTCTTTGTGTTTTCTGATTTCTCGGACTAATGTGTAGAAGGCATCATCAACACCCTGAAAAGATCCAGAAAATACAAATGAGCATCAGGTTCAGACTCACAGGCTGTGTCCCTCCCTGGCACCTGAGAGAGGCTCCATCAGCCCATTTTGCTGCCTACCTGCCATCCTCTGAACAATGAATCCTGGCTGCAGGACTAATCCTGTTCCTCTCTGGAATTCTGAGCAGCACTGACACAACCCCCTGAGGGAACTGCTCTGGTGGCAGCAGGAGCTGACACCTGCTCTGAACTGGGCTTAGGGCATCCTGCAGTTACTCACAGGTGAAATTCCACTGCTGATGTGGGAAGGAAGGCAATGCAGAGAGTGCTGTCTCCATCCCCAAAAGCACACCTTACCCCACCTCAAGCTAGAACAGCATCATGTACAGAGTGTGCATTTATATAATAACACCTCACAATTAGGTAATAAATATGTATTATAATAGAATGGCCTGGGGTGGAAGGGACCTTCAAGATCCTCCAGTTCCCACATCTTCCACTGTCCCAGTGCTCAGAGCCCCATCCAGCCTGGCCTTGGACACTTCCAGGGATGGGGCAGCTACAGCTTCACTGGGAAGCCTGTGCTAGAGCCTCACCACACTCAAAGAGAAGTTATGAAGCATTAATTATCTTTATTTATGCTTTAATGGCCTATATGCAGCTCTGGAATTTGAATTATAATATTTGTACCAATAATACCAAAGACATAGTTGTGGTTAATCCACATATTCTAATCAGGCACACTGGTATAGTAATCACACCATGGTTTTATAAATCTTTACACATGCAAATCAATCAAATCAGTCCCATGCCCCAATGATAAATTATTTGATAAATCACTCTATTCAACTTTGAAAGTTAAGGACACTTGAAACACATTCTCTCTGGTGCTGCATAGTCACTTTAAATCTCCATTGCTCCAAGACTTAAATTACAGAAACAAAAGCTAAAGTTTGTTCACACTGAGTAGTTTTTCATTATTTTCAGGAGTAATTGCAGCTGACCAATATTAACTCTGACCTAAAGAGACTAGAAAATCCTGATATGGACCACTATCAAATACAAAGCTGTACAATGTACTTTGGTACAACTTACTTATGGGAAACAATTTATGGCCTTGCTCTGAGGTTGCTTCAAGTCCCACTAAAGTATTCATATTTCAGTCTGCCCCTATATTTAACAATTTGAGTACAGACAGCTATAAAATCCTCAAAATAAACATTTTCTTGGTTCTTTGCTGCCTTACTCCTTGTATCTTTGAGCATTGTTACTGTATCACTGCAGCCAAATGCATCACTATAAAAGAGGTCTAGCAATTCAGCCACACGAGTTTGCCTTCAAAAAAAGTAACACTCTGCATTTCCTCCTCTATGCCTACTTCAGTAAAGAACTGAAAGTGAACTCTGAAAAAACAAAAAGCCAAAAATCACCCAGTTCAGCCAAACTAAGTGGTGATGAAACTTAATATGAAAAGTCCAAACAACAGGGAAGTGTGAAATAGCTTCCCTTAAAAAGCAGCACTCAGTAAAAGCTAAATTTATTTAAAACCTTCAAGTTCATAAAACATTTATACACAACTGATGCTCAAAGTCCTTGGCAGTGCATCTCCCAATATTAATAGCACACTTTGCATATCACAAGACCTTGCAAACAACTTGTTCTACATTTTGAGGCATTATTGACAACATAAAATAGATGCAGCATGCCTAGCGGGAGAAAAGCCTTATTCCTGCAAAAGGTCATGTCACTCATTAGTTTTTGGAAAATTAAAAATACTTGGTATTACTTTAGAGAGAATTAGTGTATTTTGCTAACAGCTTCAGCATTAATGCACTAAGAGAATATTTAGCAATGCTCAAGTAGGGAAATGCTATAGAAGTAACAACATTTCATGATTCCACTGCAGATCTCAGTATTAAAGAGGAGGACAGCACTAAGAATCTATCACAACAGACAAAGCAAGTTTTATTCTTGAAACACAAGAACCATATAAGAACAACTGTTCTGTTCACACTGCCTTATAGAACCACCTTTCACAATTTGCTTTCAGTTGGTGCCTTCAAATGAGACACACCTAAAAGCTGCAATTAAAGTCTTCAAATGAGAAATCCTCCCTCATTAAACTTGTTTTAAAATAAATGCAGAGAACATAACTTGTACAAAGTCATACCCAGATACTACCATGAACCTTTAAACACATGACTTCCCAATCAAGGCTGAGATTTTTTTTCTACCTAGTAGGATGATGATCTTTCAAATGCAGCACATGTTGCAATACAGACTCATAGAATGGTTTGGGTTGGAAGGGATCTTAAAGATCACCTCATTCCACACCCCTGCTTGGGCAGGGACACTTTCCACCTGACCAGGTCACAGAACTGACCTGGCTTTCATCCTTGCATTTACACCTTTGTAGACCAAGCCTCACTAATTATTGATTATGTTTGGTCCTGCCACAATTCATCTTCAATTCAGGTCATCAATAGAACATGACAAACAAAACCATGCTTAGACCACTTGTGAGTCAGAAGTGGAGAACACAAAGTAAAGGGAGGTCTTGCACTTTTCAGCCTGCCCATTAAATTTTAAATGTAAGTAGTGGATCCTCTGTCTCCAGAAGGTCCCTGAAGGCATCAGTGCTGTGAGATCAAAGGCTGCCAACCTTTCCAGTCAGCTCTTTCAGCAGGAAGGGACTGCAGGCAGCTGACCTTCCTCCCTCTGACAATGCCCTTATTGTGTGCAAGCCTTTGGGGAAGCTAAGATGTACTGAAAGGCAGCTTTACATCCAGCCTTAGATTAGCAGCTCACAATTCCCTGTGAGGCTCACAACTGAAGCCCAGAGCTTCACTAAAGGTGCACTTGCTCCTGGCTCTGCTTTTTGCAAAGGGCAGAGGGAACAGAACAGCAGAACTGATCCCACAGGATCATCCTGCTCCTGGCTATAAATTTGATTTTGGAGCCCCACATGGTCCCATGGATGCAGAGCACACCTAAGACCCAGCAACAAACCTGGCTGGCAATAAGAAGCACCAAATTCATATGGAATTGAAAATTCCTTAAAGACCCAGCCTCCCAAAAAACCATAAAAAAGTTCCAAATTGTAGGAGTTCTTTATATTTTATGAATATATCTAAAGCATATATAGATATACACCTATCACTCATGAGGAATAAAAGTTATTTGTACACCTCTATAGTACTGTGGAGAGAAACCATTCAATTGCAGTTTAATCAGGAATTTAGGTGTTTTTAAATTAAAATCTAGAACTTTTCTAATTCAAACTTTTCCCTATTAAGCGAGCTCAACCTGGATTATATTACCTAGGTGTCTGCTTGCAGAATGGCTTTTTACTTAAAAAATCTGACACTTTGACAAAACGAGTTCTTTTGAGGATTTCTCATGCAGTTTTGGAAATTTCTCCCTGCTAGCTGGAAATTACAAATGGAGCAAAAGATACTTTGTCCCTTCTGCTTTACTGTGTAACAGCCAAAGGAATGAAACTCTTGGAAAGCAACAGCAGCTCTGGCAGTCTGGACAGTCAAAGTTTTCAGTTACCTTGTACAAGACTAATACATCTTAAGAAGGCATCCCACAGGCAGCAAGATAAACAATGTTCCAAGAGGGAGAAAAACACTCTGAGCCATCCAACTTGATTATTTACAGGATATTCTCTGGCAGTCTGTGTTACAATGAATATTTCTGAAGTCTAAAATCCCAGCTGTAAGGCTCACACCATCAGGTGCTGCTCTCCTTAGCCACCTACTACACATCAGATTAAAATAATACATTTTTTTACTGACTGGAAAATAATACAAGCCAGGCTGGTTTAATTATCAGACTTCTCATTCCACTCAAATCACTACTGAACTACAGCTGTGCCATAATAATTTTGGAATATGCTTCCTCCAGCTTAACTCTCAAAATAGAAAGTTGTTGAAAATGCCTATCAATACCATGTAGAATTCACTTGGGAATAAAGGCAGATGATTCCTTCCATAAGCAGACTCTCAAGTTCTAGAGCTTTAGATCCAAGACTATTTTCTAAGCAGGATGCAGGGAAAAAAAGCAATCAGAACAACAAACATCCAAAACTCAACAACATTCACTGTTGACAGAAGTTTTCCCTCATAGGGAACAAAACATCAAAAGTGCAAAATCCCCCAAAATATTTCTCTTGGACATCACCATCAAGAAAGTAGGAAGCTGGTAAGAAATAAAGCATGTGCTCACAGAGATAAATAAGAACCTTAAAATCTGCAAAAATCCTTCCACTAAAATCCACAATTCCCATCATCCTATTCTCATTCTCCCAACTTGAAGAGAAAGCAGACAGGACTCAGAATCTTTCAAGTCCCAGCATTAAAAAAAAAAAAATTTACTTTGTGGTATGGTTCCATCAGTAACACACCAAGAAACTGCAAAGTTGGTTTCCAGAAGGCTACAGGGCTTAAGCAATTCAATTTCTACTGCTCTCATCAAAAGTCATCTTGCCCAGTTTCTATTTGTTCTGTTTTGATAGCCAGGGAAGGATAAAACAAAGTGTTTTGATGGCATCAATTTTAGTGAAATTTGGATGCAAGAATAGGGAGGTTCATAACTGAAGTTTCCAGTTTCCTGTAAAGGAAACCTGTGATGAAAAGTGTATCACAAAGGGATTGAATCATATAATTAAAGTTGTAAAAGACCTCCAAGAGCATCAAGTCCAACCTCTGACTGATCAGCACCTTGTCAACTATGTCATGGCATTAAGTGCCATATCCAGTCATTTCCTGAACGTCTCCAGGAAAATGGACTCCACCTTTTTCTTTAGGAAAAAAAAAAAAACCTAAAAACTCTGAGCAGTCATTCATCACTTAAAAGCTGAGACTAACATGCCTGAACAGATCTAGTAAAAACTGATATGAATCAGAATTTCTTCCCCAGAAAGGGAAACTAAACTCCCTCACTGAGGAGAATATCCCCACACTGTGACAGTCTCTGAGGATACAACCCAAATTCTACTACTTCTGAAATACTACATACTCTGAAGTACAAACACACACCTTAAAAAGAATGAAGTTTTTCTTTAATAAAATGGGAAATTCCAGGCCATCCTCCACTTGGACAATACATAAAGAATGACAACTCACTCTCTGCACTGGTGCAGAAAGAGGTAAAGAATTAATGGGATAGGAATGTCTGCAAGGAGCTGCTCTGATGGTTTGCTCAAAAAGCACCAGAAGGGATTTAGACAAGCACTTCTTCCATAGCAGTTTCCTCTGTCCTCACCTCCTTTCTTTTTCCTTATACACAGACTACAAAAAAGATTTTGTGAGTATTTAGGTATTGGGTTTTTTTGGTGCTTTTCTGTTAGTTTTGGTTTAGTCCCCTCTTCTCCTCCTGTGTTCCTTGACCCTCATATCTTGTAAAGGCAGTCAAAAGAAGGTGAAACCTTATTTTATGCAATTTTGGACCACTCACAGCATTACAGCTGACAAAAAAAAAAAAAAACCCACAAAAAATGGTATTTTTTTTTAAGCTGGGGAAAAACAAGGAAAAAAATAGCATGGCATATGGAAGGCCCTGAGAATTAAAAAATCCTGTGCACCAGTCAAATACTGTTTTGCTGGATTAGGAACATCCTATTTCTGAATCTGAGGAGGACTTGCACCTACAATAAACTACTAATGAAACTCCTTCCCCCTAACTTCTTCCTCCTCAGAATTGTACCCCTGTTTCCCAGCTGTAGAATTCAATATGCAGTAAACACTTCTTGTTAATCCATTTATCAAAACACCACGAAACACAGCAAATCCATATTCAGGACACTTCAATGTGATTGGTTTTAATGTGAGATTAAGTCATTGATTGGCAAGACACCCTCAATCAGTTTTATTTGGCAAGTGATTTGCAGAGCATACCCTGGTACATGGCAAACTTACCCTGTCACATTACAAGGCATTTTTTAATTTTCACACACCCTGGAGTCTTTTCTTCTTTGCTGATTTTTTTCACTCTGTACTGTCGGATCTCTCGCACCAATGTATAAAAAGCATCCTCCACTCTCTGCATTGTAAAACACAACTCCTTAAAAATGGCTTTGTTAATGATGGAGACAAACTGGGACACCCATAGAAGGGGAAAAATCACAACAAAACCACTGAAAATATGAGCTTTACTTGAGAGAACTATATGGGGCTTCATTTGTGTACCTAAAATGCTGGCCTTGCTCATCTGCTGCTTGACAAATACTTAATTCAACATTTATTGATAACCAATTATTGTGAATATCTATACTTCAAGCCCTGCTTTTCTTCTGTGCAGGGTAACTGAGCCTAAAAAAAAGAGAAAGACTTACTTTCTTCCATTGCTGAAAATGATACTGCTTGTGTACTCAATCTACTCCCACATTTCTGTAGGCATGGATGCATGCAGGAGGCACAAAACATTATTAGACTGTGAACTGGGGAATGCTTATGAACACACACAGTTAAACCACCCACTTGTAGTTTTGAGCCAAAGTGAGAACATGTTACTGTTTGGGCAAAGAAAAGCAAGATCCTTTATGTTCTGTTCTTTAGTAAGATGGGGAACTTTGCAAAAATCCATGAATCAAGCTAACAAAGTATTAAAAAAGCCCTGCAGGTGATTTCCTAAGTGTTTATAAAGAACTAAAACTTTCAAAGAATAATAAGTTTGGGGCAGAGTTGTTTTGGATATGACACTACAAGCATTAATAAAAAAAATAAAAATGTATGGAGACTGAAGACATCTTTAACCAAATACAATATAAAGAAATACACCACCAGCTCTAAGTTATAATATTTCAAAATTAGCATAGCTGTGCAAAAATGTAAAGTTTTAGATCAATCTGTGAGGATGTTCTTATTAGAACAAGATGAAAAATGGTCCATTGCAGCTATGGAAGGGGAGAGCAAATCTCTCTCTTCTCTGCCTTACTATCAATCTCAGTATTTGTCTCCTCAATCAGATCAACAGGGCAGTTAATTTAATACAAACTCATCATTTGAAAATCAAACCAGAACACACTGATGGTCATGGTAAGCACCACAACCACTTAAGCCCCAAAGCTTTATTGCTACCAATGGACACTGTGGGCTTCTATTTGGCAAATTTCCTATAAATTCTCTTTCCATTTCATCTTTGTATTATGCACTGAGTAACAAAAGCCAGCTAGCATTTACTGCCACAATTACTGTGCCACAGGTTATCACACTGAACACTCATTTTTAACACACTGCTCCTTATCTGAGGGTTCTCCTGAACTACAGCCTCTTCAATTTGAAGATTAAATGAATTAGATCTATTGGATTGTATTTCCCTGTATGTACATAATGTGCCCTCTTAGGATGTAGTGAAGGATGGACAAGTCTTACATTTCAGGTCTGACAGGTTGCAAAATGTAGAGAAAGCCACTAAAACAGACCAAATCCAAGTAAAGCTCATACTTCCATGTTTTTCTGGAGGGAATGGGAGTTTCTTTCTGAAAGAAAGATTGATCAGCTGCTATGTGCCAAAGCACAGGTTGTACAAGAATCAACATTTTTGCAAATCTACTGTTTTGCAGCAGAAAGATGCAATTTGATTATGGAGCTTTCACATGAAAAATTAGGTAACAATTGTTGAGCCAACATTTATTGCCAACTTTCCCATCACCAACAGGAGCTGTAATTTGCTTTAGCAATGCAGAGAGATGGAGAGATACAGAGTGAGAAAAGAAATTATTGCTAGTACTGCCACCACCAAGAATAGACTTATGAACCCTGCTCAAAGAGATTATTCTGAAAAAAATCTGTACAGGCACATATTTGCTCATATCATTAGCACAAGGTGACATATTAAAGAGCCAGATGCCTATCCTACAAACTTAAATAAACTGAATAAACTTAAATAAGCTGAATACCAATACAAGAAGTATTTTTTTTTCCTTCAGTAAAGAATGACCATATATACAAAATGGGACTAACCAGTTTTTTTAGCTGTCAGAGGTGAAGCAAAACCACTTTTTGGCAGTTATTGAAAACTCCAAAATCCAAACAGCCCAAGGAACCCAGGACCTTAAGGCAATGTTTTTGAGGTGCTTTTGCCTCCTGAATGACAGCCAAACACTCAATTTAAGATATGACCATGTGCAAAGAAAGGCTATTTCAAACACATACCTAAGTATCCCAAAGAGGAATTTTCACAAGTTTCTACTTCTGTAGCACTTAAATTGTTCTGAGTCCATCCTTAAACACTTGATCACAGCTGATCTCCTAAAAGCAACCAGAACTTTCTTCCCCTGGAGATTTGTCCTTGGGGGAGGACTAAGCTTTCCCAGAAAAGTTCTAACTTACAACAGACAAGTGACATGAAAAAATCCAACCCCCAGTGTAAAAAGCCTGACCAAATTTAAACTCACTGAAAACAAAGCTTTAAGATGAAACCTGTACATAGGAGCTGGATTAAAGATGGCTTGAAGTGATACAATATCATTAAACTGATATGACAAACCCCTAAAAATGGTTTAAGCAAACTAAGTTATCAGTTAGCCATAAATTTTAACTGAGATGTAGGAGTGAATTTCTGTAAATACTGCCCCAGTTGCTTCACAGGTTCTCAACTTAGTTTGATCACAAGGCTGGGGTCTAACCCATTGTACACCAGACAGCTAAAATAACCAAAATGCTTTTTTAACAGCATTATGGTGATTTAGGTCAACTTCTTCATTATACACTCCAAAAGTGTGTTTAAGCATATATTCTAAATAATGAGACCTCAAACTTTGGGAAACCCTTTACTCTGCTTGCAATAATCCTCATTCATCTGCTTTTCCTGTGAATCCAGTGTCAGCAGCAAAGCTGAAATGTTCAAGGGAAACAAAGCTCTACAGTCAAACCACACTGGGGTTCAGCCTTACAGCTTTGCCCTGTGTAATTCCCAGGCAAGGAAAAGCCAAATAAAGAACAGGAGAAGCTTTGGTGGGGACAAATCAAGTTTGTCCCTCATCTCTCATTGATATTATTGGTAATATTGGGAGCTACATGCTCATGTAGACAGGGAAGAACCTGAATATGAAGCTTATGTCAAACAGAGAAGAGCAAAATCAGCAATCAAAATAAACCTAAGCCATTCATCCCCCTTCTCCATAAGGATTGGGAAGGGATGAGTAATTGCTCATGGCCTTACAAAACCATCAATTTTGCCACTTGCTTACATTCAGAAACAGGATTATCACTGTTTTTCATAAATTACATTATATTGATTTCAGTCAGTGGTCTAACTCAAAGTATTAATCATCTGTAGCCTTACACCCAAGTTGTAGGGCCCACTAATGTGAGGTTTCACTGATGAATTCAATGATTTGCTTGCAAATTCACAGAGGGATTTGGCTTAAAACACAATCTTCTTGCTGCGATTTGTTTGCATCTTTATTCTCAGTCAGAACCCAAACACACTAACTCCTAGAACAACTTATTTCTGTACTTCATTTCAATATTCTTCTCTTTTCTGTCCTTACCTATCAATTTTTGAAAAATCTTAAAAACTTAACTGAGCTGAGACATCATCCTGCATGAGCATGCCATGCCATCCTTTTTAAAAAGTGCCTTGGCAATGAAAAAAAGTCTATTCTGACAACTCCCTCCCATTTCCACCTTCCCAGTTTCCTCCTGCAGAAACATTTCTGATTCCCTCTGAGCTCCAGAAAAACTGGGCACAGCAAAGGGCAGAGGCAGGAAAATGGTGCCTTTCAGCAGGGCATTAGTGATGTTTCCATGTGGTGGAAGGTGAGGATGGGAATGGAAAATATAAGTTCCTACTTTGAAATGTTCATGGCAGACTTCCCACAGACTCCAGAAGATCACCAGCTGTATCTGGTCATACCTGGAAATTCTCCATGAGGACAGAGAGCACCAGAGTTTTATTTTTATATTGACTTTTAGACAAAGAGTGAATACAACTATAGCCCACAGGCCATATGCAGCTCACAAAATGCTTTCACTCCCCTAATTTAAAATTACTTTTGAAGGTGTGTGTGTTTATATATATATTTATATATAAGGACAGTGTGACTGAAAAATCATTCTGTGCACATACACACACATGTACATACAATCACAAACACCAATATTTAGATCCTCTTGCTAGAACTAAATTCCAGTTCTTTCTCCAATGCCCTTTTCTCTTCTCAAAAATGTTCCATTTACACAGCATCCTATGAAAGAATTTCATAGCACAACATGCTCTGAACAGCACTGGGAAAGAATCAGCAACCATCCCTAGTGGTGCCAACTTTTTGAATCCAACAGATTCTAAACAGCCCACTGGGCATCTTTATTTTAAAATATTCCTTTTAATAGAAGTGGCTAAGCACAAGGAATATTTCCCCAACAAAGCCTGATGCTGTATAAGACAGACTAAACAAAGCAAAACCTAGATGTGGCTGCAGCACTTCTATTGTTTCAAACACTAAATGTAATTTCAGAGTTGCTTTTTCTCCCTCACATCTCCATGACAGCCACTAATACAGCACCTTCCAAACAAAGCCACTGTCATTATTCATTTCAATTGTAATGCCCCCTTCTTCAGGACACTTGTGTGGCCTAATTTATTCTGTCATTCAAGTTTGGTAATTCTGCTTTGTTTTTTTTTAATCCTACCTGACAGAGACTTTCTTTGTTGCCAGAAGTTAGCCTTGCTTTGTCAAGTTTTACTTATTAGCCCAGGTTTCAACTTGTCAAAAACTTGGGTTGGTGGAGCAAATTTGCACTAATAAAATATTCATTTCTCAGATCCAAAAATGCCTTACAAGCTATGAGCAAATTCTGCCAAGGGATGTAGCTGGATCTCTACAGAAATTCTGAGCAGTTAATCAAACTGCAGCATCCTGTCCTTATTTACCTCCTGAATTCCTGATTCACAACCTGCACATAACACTTCTGATGATGCAGAGCAGGAGCCACTCAGGCTTGATCTAATTTGTACTGACAGTAAAATCTTTGCTCTTAAAAGAGAAACCACCAACCAGCATGTTTCAAGATTGCTTTCTTCCAGAAGTACTGAACCAGTACACAGCCCAAGAGAGGCACTGAAAAGACCAGTGAGTTACAATAAACCAACACTGAGCTCTCAAATCTTAGGAAAAGTATATTATCTTAATAAAAGCACCGTTTTACACAAAAAACTAACTCAGGAGTTTCAAAAATAGCCTTAAGGTCAATTGCTTAGGTGCATCAAGCATGTCCCCCTAATTAGAGAATGAATGCCTCAAGGAAAAATTCCTTTATTAATGAAAACACTTAAACCAGAATAAACTAATTAGCTGTTTGTCTGTTTAATCCTCTCGCTGAGGGAAAAATAAGCATTTCACCCCTAAGAGGAAGTGCTTTTATTCTATTAAAACCTCTCACAAGATTAAGAATACTGCAACCACCTGACAGAGGAGAGCAAGAGCAGGCCAGGTCTCACTCTGAGTCTTGCCCACTTGAAGCCAATCAATCACTCATCAATTAACAATTAACAATTATAAGCAAGTTGACAGAAAGAAGAAACACCCCAAGGATTTCCAATCTGCAGAAATGCATTCCTTGATATGACTAAGCAAATGCCTGGAATAATTCACATTATGATAATTCAGCTGAGAGCTCTGCCTTGGCATCTGGGAAGTTTTGAGCTTTACCTGTCTTGTCTTTGCTGAAGTTTCAATGAAAGGAATTCCATAACTTCTTGCTAAATCCTGAGCTTGTTTTGTGTCTACTGTTCTGGAAGGCAAATCACATTTGTTTCCTACTAGCACCATTGGGACATCTTCTGAGTCTTTAACTCTCTTTATTTGTTCCCTAAAACCAAAGAAGAAGAAAAGATGGCATTTAAAAAGTATTAATATTAATAGTTTATATGGTAGATTTCAAGACACTTAAAACATAAAATTAACAGAGTTGAACATCATTCTCTATGTTAATCTACTGCACATGAACTACTGGAGGCCACTAAAAAAATAAACTGACCAATTCTGTCACCACCAAGTTTAGCATCTTACTAAACAAAAACCAACCAACCAACCAACAGGCTGACATTTTACAAGCTACTATAGATGTTAATGTCATTACACTGTTTTTTGGTTTTATTTTTTGTTAGTTGGGTGGCTTTTTATTTTTTTTTTCCTTTTTACCAGCTAATACCAGCATAAGCTTAACAAGCTCTGGTATTAAATCTTACTACTTACTTCTCACATTCAACACTCATAATATTCATTCAATTTGCCAAAATACTGCCAAAAGCTCCATGTCTGCTGTCTTGATTTTGGTTTGGTTTTGGGGGGAGGTTGTGATTTTATTTTGTTCTTTAATTAAAGACAGCATTAAAAATTCTGCACTTAGGGGGTTTAAAACTTTGAAGACCACTGGTCAGACTCTCTACAGAGAAAAATTTTAAGAGTCTTTTCAAGCACTAGTTAGAAAGCATCTTGAAATTTGTTAGATGTACTTGTGAAGAATCTTGAATAAAAATCATTAATTTCATTACTTTTGCCTTCCCAAATAATCTAGCAGTGTGTTCCTTAATTAATATAGACCCTGTTGTTGTTATTATAATTATTATTTTACTTAACTGTGGATATAGTAACACATGTTTGGGACTAACCTTAGGCTGATGCTGTTGATCAGTGATTTTTGGTGGGAATTGCATTGGCTTCTAATACAATACCCAGGGAGAATTCAGGGTAACAGTAAGGTAAAGGCATGGGTTGGAATTCTTAACTAATTATTTAAAATAAGGTAATATGAAGAAATTAATGACAGGTTGGTTTTACTGTCGTTTTGGAGCTCTAGTTTTGTGTATCCATCCTTCTCAGCCATCAGGGCTGATACAGATTATTCTTCTCACAATATTCCCCAAGTCTTTCTCCCTCCAGCCCCAAACCAAACCAGCAATTGACATTATTGCCTGTACAATTACACCAGCTTCAGTTTTCCCATCTTAGCAAATGATTTCATCAATAGAATGGACAGAATTTATCTTTGGATAAGTCTTGACTCAGAATACTAAGTCACAATAAAATTTACACCTCATTTATGAATGAGACAGATTTTCAAATTACCCAAAATTCCAGACAGCAGATGCACAAATAGGTTGCAATCTTGTTAATTTTCAGATTTTCCCTATTTCATGAGAGATCACTGCATTATCCAGAGGAAGAACAACCTAATAAGAGCTGGTGGACTATATACATATACATCTCCATATACACACACCTATAATGGTGAATATCTTCAAAAGACTTTGTATTGTTTATGGCAAACACACACAGGAAGCCTTCCCCTGTTCTCATATACTGGTCCCTCATTGCACTGTACTCTTCTTGACCTGCTGTATCAAGGATATCCAAGAGACAGGTTTCTCCATCAATTACTACTTGCTTCCTGTAGGAATCCTAGGGAAAAAAAAAATACACCTTGGTTAACCACAAACAGGTAAGGTTCTGAACAGCAGTAAATCAAATTAATTACCAGCAATGAGAATGACTGAAAAGGTTTGACTCTGCTTAAGCTTGCTCAATCTGCTAATTCTGTTTTTTCAACTATAATTTGTCCTTCATTCTATGCTACAAGAATGCACAAAATAATAAATCAGAAAGAATACAAAAGCAAGACAACTACAAAAATCTTTGCCACTGAAAAGGAAGTGAAGAATAAAAAGCCTTCAGTGTTTGGGATAGTGCCAGAGCAGGTGTGTATAATGATACCTGTTATTAAGTTATCAGAGTTGAGCTGATAATATTTGAAAATCAAGCTTTTCAGCCAAGAGAGCCACATCAAAACCCTGATGGGCTGGTTCACAGAGATGTCAGAACAAATTATTTCAGTGCTATCAAATCAAAGCTTTCAGGTCACTGACTCAAGTGACTAAAATCTGTACAAAGTCTCACCAGCTAGATTTTGTTACATCCCTGTTTTGGTGCCAGGCTCTAGGACTACACAGCTTTAGCAGGAAGGTGATGAGCATCACATGCCCAGTGACTCCTATAAACACCTCTGTGTTTGAAATAAAGCCATGGCAATGAGCTTGGAAAAGGTGCCATCAACCAGCCCATGAATTATTCCCAGGAAGCAGCCCCTGTAACAAATAACAGGTGTGAAGAAAAACTCCTGCTATCACAAATCATTGCTGCTCTTCTAAGCTACTGGGAAGGGAATTAAAGAATCAAAATTGCAATTCCAGCCAGCTGCAAGATGAACTCAGAACAACCTATCCTCCTTTGTACCCATTTTTGGGCACTGCACACCTACTCCCAGGCACTTTCTATCCATTTGTAATCCTACAAAAGACTCCCTTCCTGTTGTAAAAAACAGTATTTTAAACTAAATCAACTCTGTAATATCACATTTACTGTTAAATGTCATCCAGGCTCACAATATCAGGTAAAACAATACTTATGTTTACCTTAAAGTTTGCCTCCAACGTGATTTTGGGACTATTTGTTTCACTGAAGTGCAAATTCAGTGTTCAGGTAAGAAGTAAGTTACTTCAGAAACTTATAAGCCATGTTTAAATATTGATGCAGCTGAGAAACACACAAGCTTCAATGTGTTCTAAAATCAAGTTAATATTCTATCTTGCTGCTTAAAGAGGAAAAAAAATTTACAAAAACCCCCAAAACCTAAGGATGCATCCTCATTCCAACACTTGTATTCAGGAGCAGATCCCCCATGTCCTAGGATCCCTTTTAGTCCTAGCAGAACTTCTGTCATTTCACCATACATATTTACAAAGCTTGCACTTTCTCTTCTTGCAATTTGACTGGTAGTTCAAAAATACAAAAAGCAGTTCTTGAAAAGCCTGTACTATTCCTTTCCATCTTAAGGACTTCAAAGGGAAAGAAATTCCCCTCAACTGAGCTGTAAACAAAAGCTTTAAGTAATTCTCATCAAAGAACATCATTTTTTAGGAGAAAAGAAAATCACTTTTAAGAACTGCCCACCATGTTAGCAGCAGCAGCCAAAAGCAGAAAGCACAGCACAGATACAAAATTTACTATTTTGAGGTGCTAAGTTGCTTTGCCACTTCTAGGGAGAAAAATCTTTGTGACTACCCAGTGAGGAGATGTGAACAATCCAGAATGAAAACAAAGATGCAGGAGAGAAAACTGAAGCTTATGATTTCCAGACAAGTGAAATAATAAATATTTTGATTTTTGGCCTTTTCCCCTCTCCTTCTTGTAACAAATCCAACCTGAAATCACATTTGACACTATTAAGTAAAAAGAAAATGCAAGCCAGAAATAATGCAAGCCAGAAGATAAATTCCTGATTCCTACCCAGCTTAAAATGTGAAATTTTAGTTTTTCCCCAGTATACAACTTTTAAAAATTTCACTGATTACTTAACCTGCTTTTATTGGCCTTTTGCAAGCCATAAAAACCAGCAAGAATTATATTAAAGGAGTAATAATTCCATCTGCTCACAAGCACTGATAAGAAAATGTGATATGAAATTTCAGCTTTATGCTACATATGGAATTTAGCTTGAAAAAAAAAAAAAAAACAGTGCTTAATAAATCCCATCTAGGCAAGTAATTATTACTCCACAAAACTCCATTATACCAAAGATTTAATGCTAAAATATCACAGCTGCTGAGACTAAGCTATTACTAAATATTGGTGCTTGTTTCACAAGGGCACAGGTCATTTAAGAACACGGATTTAAATATCAGTATTCCTAAATCAGCCAAGGGATTTGGCTAATCCAATTTCAAAACCTCTGACAAGCAGCTAGGAAAGCTGCCCTTGCATAAAAGACAACACATATTTAAGGCTGAAATGTCCTGAAAGTGTAAAAGATGTAAAAATTGAAGAAATCAGAATGGTCACAAGGAAGATTCACTCATCCTCAGCCAGTAGAGGGCACTGCCCCAACTGCTCAGGCCAGATTTACAATGGTTGCTACACATTTAATTTAAAATAAAACACTTAAAATTACTTGGCTGTAAATCCTTGCTCGGACATCTCCTTCAAATAAAGCACTGGGCTGTGAAACACACATAAAGCATCAGTATCTGAACAACTGCAGCCACCCAAACACTCACTCTCAGTCCTCCCCCTGCCCTGCCATCTGCTGTGCTCAGATTTTAGCAATAAAACACTCAAGCAGGCTCTGGAACTCGACGTTTTCCAACCAGGTTCTTTGTTGAATCATTAGGTCTATTCCACCAAAATACAGCAGCAAAATTAAGGCTCTAAAGGCACTTGTAATTAAGTAACTAGTGTGGTTTTTTCCTCTGCTGCACCATGAGAATTTTAGAAGTGTGGAGTTTTGTTCTGTTAATCACAGGAAATATTTAGAATTATTCAGTAACTGCACAGTTATGAAATATACCATGCACACTAAACTATCTCTTCTATCTTACCCCAAATTATTTTGCCTGATTATCTGCAGGGAAAACGAGTATTCTGCTGTATGGCAATGAAAGAAACAGCAGTAAGTGGCAAACAACAGTAGTGACACAACTGAACTATCCTAATTATTTACCAGGCAAGGCAATTATCTCTTCATACTGCCTAAAACTCACTCCACAACCACTGTGATCAGCATCACAACTGCACCTACACAAGAAACACCACCACCAACCCTTGTCAGCCAAGTGGGATTCTGCCCAAGCATGAACTGGAGCATTTAAACCCAATTTTCATTTTTGTCTGCCACTCCAAATCACAGCCTGCCCTTGCTGGCACTGAATTATTGCTTACCCACATGTGAGCACAAACAATGCCAGTTACCAGGAGGAGGAAGATACAGTTTCCATCCTCGAGGTCTCAGAATTTACAAGATAAGAATAGGATTTAGTAGACAAGACCTTGTAAAAGGAGCAGAAATGAATGCTGCTGCATGTGACAAGCTGGCAAAATATGAGGTTGCTTAATAGCCAGTTACTTTGGTGTCATTTTTAAAGAAGAACACGTGGATTCTGGACCATAGCACTGAATTTGTGGCTGCCCCATCCCTAGCAATGGCCAAGGACAGGTTGGACAGGGCTTGGAGCACCGTGGTCTAGTGGAAAGTGTCCCTGCCCATGGGAACAAGATGATCTAGAAGGTCCCCTCCAACCCAAATGAGTCTATGACGCCATTAATAAAAGACACAGTTCTGGGATTTTCAGGTTAATTCTATAAAGAACTGTATTTCATTTTATTATTTTACATTAAAAATGTATTTAATGCCCTCCAAATCACCCAGCTGGTCGCACAGCAAAACCCCTCAAGAGCTCCAGGAATACTGGCATTTAAGTTCCAGTGTTCCTAAATTGTTTACACAGGCACAGCTTGTAAGATGGAAGCTGCACAGCACTTTCTGCAGTGCTTAAACACACCTCCAACCTAAGAGAAACCCAGGTAATTATGAACAAGCATCAAAGACCAACAGCCTCCAAAGGAAGGAAAAAGTAAAACCCCATTTGGTTTGTCCCTCTCAGCAAATTTTGTGTGATTTTAAAGTGTTTAGGGTTGTTGTAGTAGTGAACTTCACATCTTAAGTCATTGAAAGAGCTGCTCTGCTGGTCTAAGAGTTTTCTGCACATGTCTAGTCACAAAACCTGCAAGCAAGATGTTATTTGGCCATGCAAGAGAGAGACAAGAAGACACACAGGCACATGAAACAACCTCAAGTCAACACATCTCACTAAATTTGTGCCACCTCGGGGCACCAGCTCCTCATGCTTGTGTCTCCCTGAAAATTACTACCTACACACTTCCCAAGTCTCCATTTTAAATCCAGATTTAAACCCTTGTGATGCCTTCAAGAGCCTTACTGGATAAACATATAAATGAAGTCATGAGATGCAGAGCTTCTGGGCTGGGAACATAAAAACCTGGGGTAAGTTATGGTGTCATTTCTCCTTTTATAGAGTCTGAGGTTGTTAAATGCAGTGATCCACACAAGATTCCAGACAACACCAGTATTTTTCTTATATTTAAAAGGCAGAGCTTGCCTGCTCGTTATAAACCTTTAAAACAGCACAACTTTGAAAGGTTAAATATAATTTCAAACTTTGAGGTACTGAGCCATGTATTCCAAAGAACCCATCCCAGAAGCCAACCTATAACATTTTCTCTAGATAGGGAAACACACACTGATGTGTTTAAACAGAGAAAAAAATAAAACAGGCTCCAATTTTTGCTTCACTGTAACATACCAGGACACATTTCTCCCTGGGATCTGCCTGTGAAACAGATGCCAGTGATAAGAACTGAGAAAGGCTGGCACACACGTTTCACAACCACTAATTTTCCTTCTTATCAGAGGAAAAATGCCCCATTTAAGAGGTTGCACAAAGCTATGAAGAGTCTCACCAACCATTTTCAAGTGAGTTTGCAAATACTTTATCATGGAGATCCCAGCATTCAGCTGCCCAAGGATACATGGCAATTAACACCATGCTATTAATTGATCAGAACTGGTCATTTTTTTACTGCAGCTGTTGTTCCACAGCAATTCTGTCTCCAGCTCAGAGCATATCTCTGAGCTCTTTTTACTCTAAAGCCCTGTCCTTGTGGTAAGAGCCCAGAGCAAACAAGCACCATTATTAACTGATAATCTCCCCTCACAAAAAAGTAGGAGATGAAAGTGTTTACCTCTATTGTGGGGTCATATTCATCCACAAAGTGATTCTGGATTAGCTGTATTGTCAAGGCGCTCTTGCCTACACCACCAGCTCCAACCACCACAAGTTTATACTCTGTCATTTTTTAGCAGACCTGATGACAAAGAAACCAACATTAAGCAGAGCTGGGCTCCCACTAACGAGGATGCTGCCGATGCCTTCTCATTCAGCGTCAGGATCCTCTACTATTACCGGGAAGCAGCTCCCTCCCTGCAAGACAAGACAAAACGGGATGAGGGAATGCTGCTCCTCAATATCACACACGCAGGGAATGCAGAGCGGGCACTCGGCCGACAGGCAGCGGTCACACACGAAATAAGTTTAAAAAAAAAAATACACTAAATAAATTTAAAAGGCGCTGCATTCCGGGAAAGGCCAAAGGAGTGTTTCGTGCAGGGAATTAATCCGTGCAGGGATTTAGTTCCCCGCTGCTTCCTCCCGGTGCCTCCCCGCGTTTCCCGGCGCGTCCCAGCTCCCCTCGGGATGAGCTGGGAGCCGGGAACGCCTGTCCGTGCCCGGACTGAGGCAGGGCAGCTCGGCTTCCCCCGCGGCTCTCCCTGCCCAGATCACGGTGGGTTTTATTACATTTTAACAGCGGACAGACCCCGCGGCTCCGGGCATCGCCCGCCCCGCCCCGGCTCCCTCTGCCCCCGCCAGCGCCGCGCCCGCCCCAACTTTCCGGGTTCAGGGATTTGGGAGAAGGGCTGGGGGGAAAAACACAGGGTCGGTGAAGGCTCCGGGAAGGGTGGGGGATGTCTCGGGCGAGCGCCGGGTCCCGCAGGGCGTTGGCCACCTGTCCCCTGCCGCCGGGAAGCACCGGGAATGCGGCTCGGGGGATGCGGCGGGAGCAGCGCGATGGGAGCGGGAACGGGGCCGGGGGGAACGGCCACGGGGGAGGAGGGGGGCGCCGGCTGCGCTTCCCACCCCGAAGGGAAAGCGGGCAAGGGAGGGAGGAAGGAAGAGGGTCGCCCCGGCTCGGCGGGGTGGGGATAGGCGGTACCTGGCTGGCTGTGCCGCGGGAGCTCCCGGCACCCGCCGTGCCCGCGCCGCGTCCCTTCCTGTGCTCTCCCTTCCCTTCCCGCTCCGCGTCCCTTCCCTTCCCGTCCCGGTGCGAAATGGCGGGGGACGGGCAGGGCTGGGCGGGCGCTGCCCAGGGAGCCGAGCGCCGATGCGCGGATGGGCGGCCGCGATCGATGCGCTCGGCGCTCCAGCGCCCCTTGCGGCAGCGCCCGCGCCGCCCTCCCGCTGCCGAGCGTGGGGCCGCGGGTTCGAGACCGCCTGCGGCCACTCCCCAATCCACTCCTGGGACCCTCAGCATGGGGGAGACCTGGAGATCCTGGAGCGGGAGCTGCGGAGATGATTTAGGGACTGGAAAGGCTGAGGATCAGCCTCGAGAGCGCTGGGTGTCCCTGTGTGCAGGGAGGGCATAGTAGGGCCAGGCTCTACTCCGGGGCCCAGCAATGGCACCAGAGCCACGGGCAGGGACTGAGCCCAGGGGGCTCCACCTGGGAATTTCCTTCACCGGGGATATTCCAGAGCCATCTGGACACCATCCTGTGCTCTGGGATGGCCCTGCTGGAGCAGGGAGGTGGCACCAGGTGCCCCACTGAGGTCCCATCCTCCTGACCCACTGTGGGGTTCCATGGGGCCAGAGGATGCGGGTTTGGGATTAGGGACGAGACATTTGGGAAAGAGTCTGTCCAGGAAGTGCACACTCGAGGGCAGCAAAGGGAAATGTGTCCAATTCCAGCATTTCCTCACTGTTTCCCCCTTGCCTCGCTGCCTTGGGGACCCTGGAGGGGAAGAGGCACAAGAGCCATGCAGGACAGGACAGGCCTGCCTGGTTACACACAAAGATTTTATCATTTTATCCACCATGGGAATGTCAGCAGAGCCTTTGTGCAACTGCTGCGACACGCACAAAACAAATTAAAAATAAAGTTGATCAGCTTTCAAAATAAAATTCGCAAGGTTTGCTTATTAGCTATGAATAAAAGTTGATAAATGCAGTGTTTGGGGTTTTAAAATGAGTTAATAGATACACAGTAAACCATGATTTCTTATTAAAAGGTTAAAAGTGTAACTGCCTGTAACTGAAATATAGAATTACAGAACGGTCTGAATTGGAAGGAACATTAAAAATCATCCAGTCCCACCCCCTGCCACAGACTGTGACATCTTTCCCTATCCCAGTGTGCTCCAAGCCCCATCCAACCTGGCCTTGGGCACTGCCAGGCATAGGAAATTCTTTATGATCCCTATTTCACTTCTCCCCCAAATTTAGGTGTCAGTAACCTTGCAATTTTTGTGCTAAAAATTATTAGGTTGTTTCCCAAGAGCCACAATAAAAAACCAAACCTCACAAAAATCCATGTGACAGAGTAACACGAGATCATCTCACAAATCAGGGTTATTAATTAGGCTGCCTCACATGAGCAGATGTAAAACCCAAAAGTCAGACTTGCTTTCAAAGAAGAAGTAGCCTGGTGGTAAAACCACAAGCTTGGGATGTGGGAAACCCTGAACCCACACAGCCACAGCTGGGATCAGAGGAGTATCCGGAGAGCAGCTGCTGCTGGCACAACCTTCTCCATGAAAACTTCAGCTCCTGATGACAGCTTGTGCTGTCCTATCTCCTTAGGATCTCAGTGAAATCTGCAAACAGTCCTTTTGCATGTCATGTGCAAAGGGAAAAGGAATTGTTAGGATTTTGGAAAGAACAGAATGCCAAGCTGCTTTTTTTGTGCGCAGATTTTGTTTGTAAATATCTATTATGAAATTGCTTTTTGCTGTATTTGCATTCAATTTAGAAATATCTTCTCGTGTGGAGTGGTTGGAAGACAAGATCAAATAAATGAGCTGGTGAAGAACATTAAGTGTCAGCCCATTCACTGCATTGATATAAAAACTGGTGATAGTCAGCACAAGTGATGGAAAACCTCTTAGATTCTGTGGAATTTTTTCCTTCCTTTTAGTGATTGTTTCTTCGGTGTAATTTGCACAGAGAATTCTGAACATGTGCAAAGATGATGCACACCCTCAGATCCCAGAACACTTCAGTGTGCTGCAGCTAAATACTTTCAATAAAATATTCCAGTCCCTGTCTTGTGGATCCTCCATGGATATGGAACACTGAGGGCAACACCACTCACAGCTCTTCACTCCCTTATGACATCAAGCACTAGCCAAATATAATCCCACATTTACAGCACTCAGATTTCCCTGTTCCTAAACAGGGTACAATACATTCTGTGACATTTTCACTTTGAGAATAAAGGAGCATTCCTCACCTGTCAGGGGTAGAACATGTAAAATTCAGCTCCAGCCTGGGGATGAACAGTAAGCTTTCCCTGTTAACAGAGAGCATCAGACAAGCTGGGACAAGAGTTCATTTTCCTGTGTTTTTTCCTGGCATTGGACTCTATGCAAAGCAGATGCAAAGCCAGTGTAGTGCTAGCACAGAAAGGTTTAGTGAGTTTTGTGCAACTTCAGGTTTGCCTGCTGTGAATTAGGAATATTAGTAAAGGGAATTTTCTGTTTTAAAAATAAGCCGAGTGGTAGTGATACTTACATTGCCAGACAGGCACCAGCGTGGATTCAGTCCTGGCCATGCAGTGCTGCTTCCCTGGGTTTAGCCAGAGGGCATTTGGGATCTGCCAGCCTCCAGGTTGTACCTTTGCCTCTTCTCTCTCCAGGAAAATTAAGACTTTTAAGGAAAAGTTCTGCCAACTTTCTTCTGCTTCTCTCTTGTTGAGATCACCTACAGAAGATTTTTCATTTTAAGTCCTATTTAGAACAGTAAAATGTGCTTGCAATTTTTCATCTGCTGACACAGCAGGATACAATTATATTCCTCAAAACTTTTAACTCACTAACTCTGCTCAAGACAGGATCTACAAAACATTTATACAACAACGTACAGTGAACTTATACATATAAATATTTGCATCCACAGATAAATACCTCTACGTGTGCAATTTGTGAGTTTACATTAGAATAAAGGCTATAGTTCTCATGAGAGGGTGACTTTTATGCCCTGTCAAATTTCCTGGAGTGGTTTGGGGGCTCCAGTAATTTTACATGCACAGATTGAAGTCTAACAAAGCTGAACTCACCCAGAATATGAATACAGCATGTATGGGATCACACTGACCCTGCATTGCTCCATCACTGCAAACCTCTTTCAATTTATCTGATGAACCCCAAGAAATCCACAAGCACTAAACCAAAAATTACATTTCAAACCCTCAGCTATGTGAATCACAAGCCTAGGTCCTGCTCCCTTGGCTTCAGTTGCAACTTGGTTGGCCACTACCCACTTTAACTACAAGAATAGCACAAGATCCTGCAAACCTTCCTTCTTTTCTTTACACTAAAGGAAACATGGATAATGTATTTTTCTGCAATAACATTAGACTTGGATTGATAATAATATGCTAAGATACATGGTGTTTGTGAATAGTTTGAATTTTGGTTTAATTCAGCTGTCTCTGACTTTTTTAATATAGTTCTCTACTAAAAATGGGGTGGGGAGGAAGGAACAGTTCAACTGTGAGCTATTCTTTACAAAACTGGATGCTTTTGCCATCCCACTAATGTCATCTGGCATTAATTAACATAGCATCTCTCTAATTATATTGTCAGCATACAGCCACCAAATTAAAGCACAAAGAGAATCGTTAAAATTTCCCTATTTAACTTCGGCGTTTCTTTTAAAGCACGATTTTTCAACTTTTGTGTAAGTAGGAAACCATCCAAATCCCACTGAATTTAATGGATTTCATCCCAATGGGGCCCAGAAACGTTTGGAAAAAATCAGTGGGGGGTCCAAATTGTCTCTCTGAACCAAGTGCTTTGGTGCCTCTTTTCTATTGTTGGCACCAGCAGCTCAGCACCCAAAACTGAGGGGTCCCTCAGGGGAGTGAGTACCATCCTGTGGGGAGGAAAAGAGGGAATTAGGCACAGTGCATCCCTCTGCTCCCTAAAAGAAACACAAGGAAGAAGGATTTGAGGAGATCCCTGCTACCTGAGACAGCGTGGAAAAGCAGAGGGGCTGCAGCACAACCTGCCTCCATCCCAGGTTTCTCTGTCACACCAGGATCAGCTGCCCCTGATACTCTCCCCTGGCCTCTGCAGGCATCCCTTGGAGTTACTAAAATTTTTGGGATCGAGCTGATTTCTGCCTCACCAAGAGCTTCACCTCTCTGGAGTTTGGAAAAACTATACGTCGCCCTGAGATGATCAGAAACACATGGAAAAATATTAAAATGGTTCATAAAGAGGGGGAAAAAAAAAAAAAAAGAGAAATATTTTCTTTCCAAGACTTTTACTGCTGAATTTTTTACTTCAGGGGAAAAAAAAAGAAGATCCTTGTCAGCACTTTAAAATCTACATTCCTTTTCCCACCTCAACAGTCCTTTGCCTATTTTGCCTAGACGTGCTAAGCTGAGTATGTTGCTACAGCTCAGAACAAGGCATGGAGAGCTAATATTTTTCAAAGAAATAAAAAAACGTTCCAGCAGCAGTAGCAGCTCACGTTTTTCTTGGACAGGATGTATTTCCCCAGCTCCCCTGGGAAACTTGAAGCAGAATCCCAGGGTAGCCCTTCTCACTGGCTGCTGTGCTTGGGCATCAGCTGCTTGGGGAGTAGGAGCCAGACTGGGAAAATTATTCTTTGGAGATACAGGACAAGTTGAAGACTTAGGGAAGGCTGGAAGCTTCTGACCTCAGAGATCCACAAACCTGTCAAAGCTTGGTAAATTCAAGGCATGCAGGCTTGCACTTCAGGGAACTGCCTGGTGGCTTTGGAGCAAGTGAGTAACTGGAATCACCAATTCCACACAGAAAATTCCAGGTGGTAAATCCACGTTTCTCCATCATCTGGATGCGGTTATTTGCCATCAGAAGGCTGGTTAGCACAGGAGTGTGGACACTGCTGCAGGCTCGTGGAAAAATCCAACCCGGATTTTCCCCAGGCTGTTAGGTTTCTCAACTCCAGCTCAGACCTTCCCCAAGCTAGGGATTTTTCTCAGAAACAAACAAGAGAAGAAAAAATGAATAGCACAAATTAACACCTGGTGTTGAGCACAGAGCCGTGTGTCTCGTATTGTTTTGCAGAAAGCATGTTTTCAAAGAGGTGTTGCCTTCTTGAACCAATGAGTCTTTTCTACTTGGTTTTGTACAATCTCATATTACCTTATATTTAGGCCAGCCTAAATAAATTATATGTATTAATATGTATTTTATATCAACCTAATTATCTTTTTTTGTTCTTAGTTTATGCCTTTGGTTGTTACTATGATAATACCTAAACAAACACAGGAAGAAACAATGTCTGTCTGCAGCAGCAGCAGTTTGGTTACCTGCTTCCTCACACACACACATTCTCCAGGGCTGGAATTTCACATCAAGAAAAACTCACAGTACTTGAGGTTGCAGGTCCTGCTTTGCTGTGCAGTAATTCAGTTTTCATTCAGCTTCATTTCAGGAGACTCCACTGTCCATTCAGCAGCTTACACATGCAGCATTTTCTGGGAGTGGCTGCCTTTACTCCAGACTTGAATTATAATAAATTACAGCAAAGTGTGTCTAATGGGGGTTAATAAGTCCACAACAGCGTGCAGCCCTAGGAAATACGTCTGGAAGCACTGCAAGAATCATCCTAGAATCTTAAAATCACAGAATGGTTTGGGTTGGAAGGGACTTCAAGGCTCATCCAGTTCCAGCTCCACCCCCTGCCATGGGCAGGGACACCTTTCACCAGACCAGGTTGTTCAGAGCCCCATCCAACCTGGCCTGGAACACTGCCAGGGATGGGGCATGTGAACACACCAGGAAATATTGCTGAGGTGTAATACCTTCAGATGGCTCTAAAAATAAAAGAAACTTCTGTTTAATACAAATGTTGGGATTTTTAGGATTGCT
The DNA here is from genome assembly GCF_903797595.1 of Erithacus rubecula. NCBI lineage: Eukaryota > Metazoa > Chordata > Aves > Passeriformes > Muscicapidae > Erithacus > Erithacus rubecula. The sequence goes on from NC_136686.1 coordinate 5,244,081, forward strand.
CTCTCCTGCAGAGGCAGCTAAATAGATCCTGACTCAGAGTACCAGGGAAGGAAATGTACATGTTTATTTTGGAGTGTTTGGATCAGTGGATAGAAAACCTATAGGAAAATGGAAAACATGCAGCAGTATTTCTAAAGGGAAAGAGGAGAGAAGTCAAGGAAATTCCCTCACAGCCTGCTTGGAGCCAGGTTTTCAGCTGGTGTAAATCTGAGGCTAGGTTAAAATTATTGGAAGCAGCTCACGTCCCATACCAATAGAAAGCAATAGGGCAGTGGTGACTTGAGGCCCTGAGGAGCTGGCACTGCCAGAATCCTGCACGAGGGTTCTGTGCTGGGATCAGCTCCAGCTCCCATCCAGAGTGGAGCTTTGCAGACAGGTAGGGGTCCCTGTCCCTTTTTATGTGCCAATAAATGTGTCCAGTGTTTCATGCCAGCTCTTCCTCCTCCCACCAATCTGTCAATCTGACCACATTAAAACACCACGTGAGCTTTGCAGCAATGATTCTCATCCTCCTGTCCTTAGCTCCCAGGTTTCACCAGCCATGCAGACTGAGAGCATGTTCTCTGTGACCTCCTCAATACGTTTGTGTTATCAGCTATTACATCTTTTATCACACATCGTTGAATTTGATGCATCAGGGCTTCTGCACAGCTTGCCCCTGCTCTCTAGGAATTCCACAAATAAATCACTGCCATGCACTGCAAACTGTCAGAGAGTTGCTGACATGCTCTGCAGCAGAAAACTGGATAACCTTTGGCACCAGAACGCTATTTTTAAGTGCTTTAATAAAGAGCTCCTTTGTATTTGAAAATGTACAGCTATGGTGAGAGGAGTTAATGGTTTGCACATGATGCATCACACCCATGATAAAATTCTTCATCAAAAAGTTAAAAATCCCAAGCAGTAACCACACACAAAATCCTTCAGGATACTCTGTGGCTTGAAGCTCTTGCCTCTGTCTGAGCTTTCTGAGCAGCCTTTGTGAAACTGAGCCCAGATTTATAAAAGCCAAGCTTAATGATCCAGATGCTTTTCCACACCACGGGGTCAGAGCCCTGGGCAAAGGTTCCCCCCATTCACAGTCAGGGGTGGGGGACAGAAAGGGGTGCTGGATGTGTCCAAACAGCTGCCTCTTGGTTTTGTGAGTGGCCAAAAGAAAGAAAGACACCAAAGCATCTGTTCCTTGGGACAAGGCTGTGGTGTTTCTGCAAAGGGGAATTGACTGTGGGCTGTTTATAACCACCCTTGTGGTGATCAGCAAGTGTCTGTATGTTCTTAAAATAGACACATTACCCTGAGGAAACACCCAAGTCAGCACCTCTGTATCCTGCTGTGAGAGAGGAAACCTGACCTACAAGGCACCAAAATTTGCTGTCTCTTGGCTAAGGGGAAGAAATATTCTAGCTAAGGCCTGACTGCTGCTTTTCTTGGAGAGTTTGCTTCCTTCAGCTCTCACGGAAGTCAGTTTTACTCCGGGATGACTCCAGTTAGAGTTGCTCAATAATTACACAATTGGCAGTGAGAGAACAACCAAGCCTCAAGGAACTGCTTCCTGAGTAAAGCAAGGATATGACAGAGTCATTGATCAGTTTATAGATTCCTCATTTATTCTCACTAATTGCTGTTTAATATGGAAATATTTCCCAAAATGTTGTCCCAGGAAATTGCTGCTCTTTTATCTGATTTTATCTGATGCTGAAGTGTGACTGTATGAATAATTCAAAACTAGACAAGACAAGCCACCAGAGAGTGTGTTAAGCAAAGTGAGGATAGAGTTGCAGCTGATCAGAAGAACAGAGAAGATGGTCTTCCTTCTTCCTCAGTGCATGCAGAGGAAAGTTCTGTACAGTTTGTTAAACTGAGGTGCTTCAAAGAGTGAAAACTGAGAGCAGCTCTCATTAATACATATAAATATCTCAAAGGATGCCAAGGGGACAGTGCCAGGATCTTTTCAGTGGTGCCCAGCAACAGGATGAGGAGTGATGGACACAAACTAAACACAAGAAGTTCCACCTCAAAAGGAGGAAGAATTTCTGCACACTGAGGGTGGCAGAGCCCTGGAACAGCTGCCCAGGGAGTTTCCCTCTCTGGAGACATTCCAACCCCACCTGGACACACTCCTGTGTCACCTGCTCAGGTGCCTGGGCAGGGGGTTGGACTGGGTGATCTCCAGAGGTCCCTTCCAACCTCACCTATTCTGTGATTCTGTGACAAGGAATGTCCCTTTTGAGGAATTTCTCTGAAATTCCCATCAAGCAGCACTGCTGGTAAAGCTTAGGAATCTGCTTGGGACTAGGAAAGGGAGATGACAGAGGACTGCAAGATGTCATTGTACACATGGTGTAGCTCACCAAAAATAAGACCCTGAAGACTTGCCCCTGTCCTCACCCTACAATTATGGGGAGGGAGTGACCATGGATCCCAGCTTTTAGGACACCATGGAATATATTTGGCTGCCAAGCAGCTCTCACAGCACCTTGTCATACATAATTAGTGAGGATGCTGGTGGTTATTTAGGGCTTGTGGTTGTGAAAAATAGAACAAAGCAATTTGGGGGCCAGGGGGTGGGGATGGGCAATAATCAAGGCAGTAAAATAATTTCTCTGCTTTTTATGTTTTTTCTCTCAGGTTTTCTATCACAAAATCAAGTCATAACTCACCTTATCCAGTTAGCTCACTTAATTCTTTTTTGACAGCACATGCTGTGCTAGACTTTTTTCCTACATTCCCTTTTGCCTACCATCCTTCCATTTGATTCTTGCTGTATCATCTTAAAGCAGGAAGATCTTACCATTTCACACTGATTTTGAGAGCCTGTTGTCAGACTGACAGAAGGCAGCAGGGAATGAGCTTACCTTGCTATTTTCCTCAATAGTTCTCTTTGAGATGAAAATTCCTCCTTGGCACATACAGTCCTAAATGAAAGTGCAATTTCTGACTTGCTTGCCTTTTGATTTTCTTCTTTAGTCCGCACATGTCTCACAGATATTTCTACAGCCTGTGCTCCTTGTGGGCCAGCTTCATCTTACCTCGTTCTTCCATTTTTATCAAAGCTTTCCTTTTAACAGAGAGAAAAAGTTCAAATCAAAGTTTCCCTGAGCTTTGTGAGAGGAATCACTCTGAAATTTCTTTTTTTTTTTTTTATATTTTTTTTTTTTGCATGATGCTCAAGTCAGTGTTCTGGGATCTATTTTTTTTTTTTTTTTAATTTAAAGGAAAATTTGGTTGGTGCTAAAATTAATGCTACTCTTTGAAAACATAAACCTGTTTTAGCACCTGAACTTTGCAGCTTGTGCTAAACCATTCCTTTAAGTGTTCATTAATAAAATACTTAGTGAAGACAGAGAAATAATTAGCATCATCTGACATCACAGGCAGAAATGAAGGTTGTGTGTGGCCAAACAGCACCATTAGAGAGCATTACAGAAATCTAACTCAACTGACTCTCTTTAAGCCTGCTCTGCACTTCCTTTGTTTCAAGGCAAAACAAGATAAAGGCTGGCTAGGTGAGTAATAAACTTATATCATAGACATTAATATACAGTAATCAGATAGCAAAGTCTTATTCAAAAGGGCTATTGTGCAAGACACTGTACAAAGACAGAGTTCCTGCCTGGCAGCTCCATAGAGGCAAGAGGGAGAATGAATCAATTTAAGAGAAGATTGACACAAAGCATAGTGAAGTCAGTGCTGGTTTTTCAGTGGATTTCCCTTAACTGCAGATCCTACAAGCACATGTGTGTGCAGGTATCTCCTGCCTGTGTTTCCAGATGCACACATTTAACTGGGATGCAACTCTGGCTCTTCACACGTGCAGCAGTGCATGAGGTGATAGAGAATGGTTTGTGTTGGGAGGGACCTTAGGGATCATTTCTCACCCCCCTGTCACAGGCAGAATCCCCCCTCCCCTGCTGCCCTGGGCTCTGGCTTGGGGCAGGGCCAGCTCTCACCCACAGCACCCCCCAGTCCTTCTGCCAGGGCTGCTCCCTCTGCTCATCCCCACCTGGATTGATCCCAGGGATTACTTGCTCTTGTTGAACCTCATGAAATGTCCATGGGCCACTGCTTGAGCTTGTCCAGGTCCCTCTGGATTCCATCCCATCCTTCATCACTGACTGTATTGAAAAAAGAACCCACATTTCTCCTGGCAATGAAACCAATGCCTGCTGTGTTTAATTGCTGCCACTCTCCTGGAATGGGTTGGTGTCCTAACAGTTTTACTGCAAGAGAAACAGAGAATTATATTTTAGAAAAAAATGGTATTTTCATGGACAATAACAACATGTATCTTCATCCAAACAAGCAGTTCTATGATGAGGAGAAGGGTTTTCACTATTTGAATTTTTTGGGGTTTAGTGCAAGCTGAGGTACTCAAATCCTACACTGAAGGCATGAGCTACAAAGGTTAAACCTAGCAAAGCACAGTTTTAGCAATGTGGGGGCAGGGTAAGAATGCATCCTTTCTCTTGCAGTGTTTCAAGAACTAGTGCTCTCAAATTTTTGAAATATTTTGTGTGGCATTTAGTGAAGCCACATCAAGACTCCCTCCTCAGCCCTTAAGAGATGCTATTGTCTTTTGCAAACACGCTTTTTCAAAGCATCCTCCTTTGCTGCTAAACTCATGGTAAAAACCAGTGTGAAAGGCACAGAGAATTTCCAGTAGATGAAACATTCCATTTGTCCATTTGTCTGGCAAACAAGTAGCTCAGGAACTCGAGGAAAGACACCAGTGTCACAAAGGCTCGTGAGCAGGGGACAAGTTTTAAATGGTGTTGAAGGAAGGTGGGTGCTCTCCCTCTAAAAGATTGACTGAACCCAGAGTGAAGTGCAAGAGAACTTCCAGACACAGGGTTTTTTTTTGCTTGGATTTAGCTTTTATTTGTGAATGCTTACTCCCTAATTGCCCTTTGGTCCTTTATGGAGGAGGCTGGCTCCTACAGAAAGATCACTGTACCTTTTACCCAAATCCTCCTTCCCAGCCTGTTCCTAGCTCTCCTCAGCCTAGCAGGAATAATCTCAGCCTCAAACCCTACCCAAACATCATCAAATAAATGCACTCTTCCTACCCAGCTCTCCTACTTAATTTCAGTAAGAAAAATTCATGCTGCAGGTTCAGAATTGCTGTGTTTTTATAAAGTTTTTACAATGTGAATGTACCAAGTCTTTGGCAAAATGTGCCCTGCTTCTGACACAGCCACAAAAGTGAGGGGGCAAAATTGCTGAGTGAGTGGCACACACTGATGGCTCTGAAATGTCTTTGTGTGAAGGAATTCCTATAAATTATGTATAAACCTGTTTTTGTTCATTTAAAGGAGTTTCTTCTGGTGGCTTATTGTCTCAGGCAGTTATGCCACCATTGTGAATTTACAAATTGGGCCATGAATAAATAACAATTAAACAGTTTATACTTTCATTTTCAAATTTCACATCCTACTGGCACTGAGTATGTATAACTTGAAGGTTGAACCCAGGAATACTATAAAGGAAGGATGCACATGCCTAAGCCTTGGGTTTATAACATCTTGCTTGCAGATATTTCCTTTTGCATCTAATGGGAGGCAAGGGAAGGTCCATGTTTCAGTTTATCTGAACCACCAAAGTTTACAGAGAAGGAAAAGAGTGGGTGGGAGAAGAGGAAAAGGGAGGGGAGGCTGGGGGAAAACAACAAAATTCAGCTGTTGTCTATCTATAATCTAAACACAGAATCCTCTGATCTACTGATATGTCATTCATACCAGCAATTTGATACCTTGAAAATATTTTGCACGGGGCTGATGATGTTACAGAGAGTTTTCCTCCACCTCCTTTAACAAACAGGGCCATGGGATGATTTTCCTCTCTTAAACCTGAGTCATTTCCTCTTCCATGGCCTCGAGCTCTTTCAGCTAGAACTGACAGCAGCCCTCCCTCCATCAGGGGAGCCCTCCAGGACTCCTGCCTGGCTGCAGCTCACAGGAATTCTGCTTTGCTCTTTGGGGAAGCTGTTGTGACACTTGCCAGGGTGTCAGTGGAGTTATTGTGGTTGAACTGCCCACGTGGACACTCTCATTCTGCCCTTTCTTTCTTTTTTTTTTTTTTTTTTTTGTGGTTTGATTTGATCCAGTTCCAAACTAGCCTATGGTAAAGCCACATGGACATATCTACATGGGAAAGTAGCTTGAAATTACTTGTAAGAGCTTGTATTCTTCCAATGTAGGAATGGTTATTCCCATCCTAATTACCCTCTGAAATTACCTACTGAAACCTTGGGTAGTTTTACATTAAAAAATTGTTTATATTATCTCTTTTATGCTACCAACTGCAAGCAACTCTACCCAGCTATATAAAATGAGAACTTCCCTGATTTCCCTTTTTCACAAGCATTCTGGAATGCCTCCAGTGAGTGATACTTTATAGATTTTACTGGAATTCCACAGATAAAACACAGCTCTTTTTAAGAAAATATCATACTGATGAGATGTTGCTATAGAAAAACTTAAAAGGTTTTGAACTTCAGGCATTGAGATGGAGGGAAAAAAGACCAACACTTACAGGTTTTTTTGGCACTTCAGGCTAAGTCTGGAAGCAGTGGGGTGACAGGAGCAGGTAGCAGGCAAGTAGAGACAAGGTGGAGGCAGCAGCATTTCCATCAGGCAGAGCTGGAGGAGCTGGAAGAGAGGCAGAGCATGGTTAGTGAGAGCCTGGGGCATGGCCAGAGGAGGGGGTTTGGGCTTAGGAAGAAGTGGAGTGTGCTTTGGAGGAAAGACAATCCCAGCAGAAGGGAGGGGAAGTGGGGAGCTGGAGGGCTGAAGGGCTCTGGAGGGGTAGAACAGGGACAAACCTTGTGGCAGACAACCAAAATAGATTACTTCTCATAATTTCATTTAGAGCATGGAAAACCTTTAAAGAAAAAACTGAATGATAAGAGTTGGTTTTATGTTAAGAGCTTTATCTTTTAAAAACATGTTATGACATATTTTTAAAATTAATTTGTCTGTGTATCAGGCCTTTACGAGAGTTGGGAGGGAAAAGGAGGAACAACAGACATTTCATTCTGAAACATAAAGGAATCATGTGGATCTTGGCTTACTTCAAGTTAATTTCTACTTAGGTGATAAATCTATTTTTCATAGATTTGTAACTTGGCTATAGAAGCACATTTGAAGCCTTGAATATTGGCAGTCAAAACCTTCAGGTCAGGAGGATATTTTTAGCAATATTTTATTAAAAAAAAAAAAAAGAAAACCATAAAAGGTTGTTTTTAAGTCTAAAAAGTTAAAGGGAGAGTTTTAAAAAGCATGGGTTGGGTCACATTTTGACACCCATGTTTGTTTTATTTTCCCTTAAAGAAAAGAAACAAAAATCCCATCCAACACGCTTCCAGCGTGACAGATAATGAAAGATATTTCAGACTGATCCTTTTAAAAACTGCCCACAGGCTTTTTTCACATCCAAGAGTAAACAGTCCATCTCAACTAATAACCCATAAAAAGCTGAAATCAGGGGACCACTGTGGATTTTAATGAGCAGATCATTGTAACTCCAGGAATGGCAGCATCACTACATCAGCTCACTGAAGATGTGCATGGTAAACACACACAACATTCCCTCCCTCCAAACACGTGATTAATTCAGCAACACTGAGGCAGTAATTAAGGTGATTAACACACTGGAAGGAATGAAGGCCCAGTGAGAGGACACCAGTCAGCTCAGCACAGCCACAAAAAGCACCGGGGCAATTTTGGCCACGCGTTCCGGGGCAAAAGCCTCGCCGCAGAATTTCAGCTTCACAGTTTCCCTCAGCCTCAAGAATGACAGAGGGGCTGAGTCAATCCTGCCAGGGTTTGAGTTAGTGGTTCCAGGGAGAGCAGGAGCTGGGGGGCAGAGAAGGTGGAGCACACAGAGCAAACACGGGAAGGTTCATTTCTGCCCTTTTGCTCACACCCTCACGGCTGTTTTTGTGCTGCACAGTCTCCCCTCTGTGATTTCAGCTCCCTACAACATTCTGGGCCAAATGCAGCTCTGGCTGCCAGGGTTCACCTTTTTGTGCTGTCCCACAGCACACAGGGGTGTCCTAAAAGAGCAGCTGCTGTTTTATTGACACTAAGACAAATCCAGGTTTGGTATAAAGATGATTCATCCACCTGCTCCCAGCTCAGACCAGCAAACTCTTTAGGACACTGTCTGGCCCAAACCTGAGGCACCCCCTGCAATGGAACAACCATTTTAGAGAAGTTATGGCTCTAAATACTCTGGAGCCAAATGGATCCCAGCCCTGCAAAGTTTAGGATCACTTGGACAGATTTTGTTCTCACCACAGGTTCTGTGTTCAGTTCAGCCCAACTGGGCATGAAGACCTAGCTCTTCTAAGGTGACCAAATAAACATTTCAAGCAATTCTCCCCCCAAAGGAGGAATTTGAGTTTCTCTTCAGGTGTTTTACATCCAGCAGTGACTTTTGCAGTCCCAGTTACTACCTTAGTCTCTGCTCCTTTCACCCTCATCCTCCTTGCTCCCCCTCCCCTGCCCCCTCCCTCCTGTGGCTGGGTCCCCCCCTCTGGGCTGCCCACACCCTGCTGATGATTCCTGCACATCTTCCAAGCACACATCCTTCCTGCAGCGTGTCCCAGGGCGCACCTCCCCTGCTGAACAACCAGCCTTTTCTTCCAGCTGCATCCACCAGCTCGGTCCCAGCACCTCGCCACAGCCCAAAATAGAATACAGCAAGGAGGGGAGGGCCTGGAAAAGGCTTGGGCTCAGTCTCACACCCAACAAAACCGTGGGGCAGCAGCTGGGATGGCTGCAGCCTGTTTGCAATTAGCTAGGTAGCTGTGGATGTGTGCTTTCACCTAAAGGTAGAGCTCTGCTAACATCATTTAGGGGGAGAATCTCAGCACTCAGCTATTTCAGCCAGGCTTTGAGCTGCTGCTGGAGCTCTCTCAGCTCCAGCCTAGGTATTATGCAGTCCCCCTCGCTGCAGAATTGGAGCACCTCCCAAGAATTTGGAAACAGAAGTCGCAGTAACAATCTCCCTTTCTTACTTGGCAGGGAGAGGGAGAATACTTGGCGTAACTTATGCATTTGTTTGCATATTCGTGGGTGGGATCAAGTTATTTGTTGATGTGTATATGGGAAGAATTAAATTTCTCTCAGTAAGTTGAAAATATTTTAGCATAAGGAAAGATGACTTCAGAGGCAGTTTTCCACACACACAGAGTGCAGCTCAATGAGCTGCCTTGTGTCCCCTTGTGTTCCTTAGGCTCTGCCCAAAGGGCAAAGGTGTGGTCAAGGAAACGACCTGGACCTCATCCTTCTTGTTAATTAGCTAATGAGGTCCCCCCCAACACCAAGAACTTTCTGTCCCTTCCTTTCTGCTTCCAGGCAAAGCCACAGCACTGCTTTGGAAACACTTCTGTGCTCTGGAAAGGCTTTTGAAAGGGCCAAGCAGCCCACCCACGTGGCACAAACACCAATTGTTTGTTTGGAGAAGTCTCTCTCCAATAGAACATTCTTCACCCCAGACAGGGCTGGCTGCCCTGGGATGCAGCTCCTATCAGGAGCTCCCATCCCAGATATGACTGTACACGACGTGCACTCGTCAAACATCTGTACAAGGAACGAGGACACACCTCAGGATGAGCTCAGCACCGTGCTGAGAAACACAGCTTCAACCTTCATGGCTTACCAGCTTAGCAGGGACCAAACCCAGAGGGGGACTGAGCCTGGGGAATCAATGGCAAAGGATGAAATTGCTCACAGATCAATACTGGGAGGGGAGGGAAAGGCTGGAATGGAAGAATTCAATCCTGTTGCCTGCCTTAAATATAAACTGGAGGTAAATCTGGTGGGCATAAATAAATGGGAGGAGAAATACGAAAGCTGGAATATCTTCCCAGAATAAGATTTTTTTTTACTCTCTGAACACAATCTAAAGATATAGGATATACTTTAGGACTGAATGTCTGGATGTATTTACCAGGAAGTTTCTCAGCTGGAAAAGGAAAAAGAGTAAGGAGCTTTTTCTGTCTGGATGTGTCCTTGAAGAGAGTAGATAACCTTAGATCTCTTTCCTTTCTGCCCCTTGTTTAGGCAAAAATGAAAGGCACTGTTCTTATTGTTCTCTTGTTATTAACTAATTTCTCAAAGGTATGGAATTTAACATAAACTCCCATAATACTGGCATCATTTCACTTCTTGAATCTTCAGATTTTTTGGTGAAATGTCTCTGGAATAATACAAAAAGCAGGTCTGTAAGTAATGCCCATTCTGGACTTAGAGGCCTGAGAAAGCCAAACTTGCACCTTCTCCCTGTGAGTTAACTGGGGTGGTGTGGATGCATCTCCCAGCCTTTGGAAAGGTGTGAGGAGCCACCCCACAGTGTGTTCCTTGTAACCCTGCAGACCTGCAGTGCCCTACAGACAGGTGATGCAACAGCTGAGCAGCTCCTGGGCTGCTGGATGCTAATTTGCTTCTGTTGCAACCTGTCCCACTCAGCCTGTCTGGCTCCTTGTCCCTGTTGCCACAGCCCCACTCACCTCCCCAAAACCTGAACCTGAGGCTTCCTGGTGGGTGTCTGCTTTTCCCACACCTGACCTAAAATAGCTCAAGCCTCCCATGTTGCCTGCTTTGCCACCAGCCAGGTGAGCTGAAGGTGCTTTTGTCTGTCCCAAATCAGGGATGAACCTGACCCTGCAACCAGCAGCACCCTGAGCTCTCTGGGGCTTTTCCTCACACCACCAGTGGCTCTCTAAGAGATTTCTGCTGTTTTCACAGTATGGTTTATTGACCCCACACCTCTTCCAGCATGGTACATCATGGTTTGGCTACCTGGTCTTACAGGTAATCATTTCTCCAGGCACCTCCAGAGATCAGCTAATCCTACCCTCTGCTCATGGTCTGCTCAGGACCATGCCCAGCTAGATTTTGAATATCCCCAAGGTCAGAGACTCCACAACTTCTTTGGGCAACTTATTTCACTGTTGGATCACCCTTACAGTAAAAAAGACTTTTTCTGTTTATGGTGAATTCTCCCATATTTGCCATTGTTGTGTCCCTGAGAAAAGCCTGGGTCCATCTTCTTTATATCCTCTTGTGAGTTCTCTATACAGATGGATAAAATCCTTGTCAGCCCAGAACTCTCAGCCTCTCCCTGTGGGACAGATACACCTATCCCTAGTCACCTTAACTCTGTATTTCCATGTCTCCCTAATGCTGGGAGACCCCAGGATGGATCCAGTGCTCCAGATGTGTCTCAACAGTGCTGAACAGAGAGCAGAGATCATCCCTTTGAACCTGCTCTGAGGGGGCTCTTGCCTTCCTTTCCCTGGCAGATTGCTTCTTTTTGAGACTATTTTCTGCTAGCAAAGGTGTGCACCCAAAATGCACAGGAAAAATGAAACTACTATAATTTTCCTTTTCCTGTCACTGAAGCACTGCAGCTGTCACTGGACTTATCAGGAATAGACTGTGATTCATGCTCACTGGCAAACACACACGGATCCTACGTAATTCTGCAATCAGAAAATCCCTTCCATGGCTCTGGGCTGCTGGCACTGTTCTGTCATCATTAACACCAGCCACCAAAAACACTTGTACCAGGGATTCTGAATTATGAGATGCAAATAGCCCCATGTGGAGTTGTTCTGGCTGTCCTGCAGAAAGGTTTTGAGCTGCTGGGCACAGTGACAGCATCCCAGTACCCTCATTTTAACATTTCCACTCATGCAGGTAGCATGGATCTCCATGGGAGACCCTTACCTTGCAATTGCCTTTAGCATAAGCCAGAGGAATTAGAAGCAAGTAACAACAAAACAAGCTCAAAATATAAGCAATCTAAAATCTTGTAAAGATTTATAAAGGCAGAGGTGACAAAGAAGACAGAAAAAAGACATTTATCATGTGATGAAATCCTTAAATCCTCCTCTCCTCCTTCCCCCTTAAGCTGATAAGCTGCAGATCCACTCCTAACCCACATGGTCAGACTGGATCCCTGTGCACACTCCTGCCTGCAGGCAGCATTTACAGCTGGCAGAACCACACCAGCTCTGCAGTTTCACCTTTGTGTGGAATTTGTGTGGGAATTGCTCAGATTCACATCTCATGCTTCTCCCAACTTGGCCCTGCTCCCTAGTTTCAAACCTCACCTCCTGAAACTCTGCTTTTTTTTGGAAATACCAATCCCTGATGTGTCAGAGCTGTCTCTGGGGAGGGGTAAAATCTTTTCTACCTGACAGGACCAAGGCAAATACTCAGTGAGCAGCATTTTCCCCCACTTGCACTTATTTTTCCTGGGAATATGCACATGGCAGCCCCACTGAAGGCAGATACCTGTCTGAGAGGCAGCCAGGCTGAGATTTCACGTGACAGTGATTATTACCTCAGACAATGACACACATGGGAAAGCTGAGCAACCAGTTCTTGGTTTGGGGATGTTGTTTGCAGCTGCATTTGCCAGGAGAACTCAAAAACAGAGTTACACACCTAAATTTAACACTGGTACCTCCTTGTTAGTGTGGAGTCTTGTTTTTCTTCACCTTCACACATCTGCAGTGGCATGACTGGGCAAGATGCAGAGCAGTTTCCTCTCTTGAGGAATTTTTTCCCTAATAATAATAATAGAAATAACAATAATAATAGAAATAATAATAATAGAAACAATAATAGAAATCATATTAATATTAATAGAAACAATGATAGAAATGATAATGATGATAATGATAATGATAATTTAATAGTGATTTTCATCCATAAGGTGCCTCAGTAGTGTTAATACAACTAGCTAACTTAATTAGGAAATGTGAGAGGCCCTGGCATCCATCCCTGAGGCCACTCCCTCTTGGAGGCAAGTGACACAAGACCTCCCTACAGTGCCCCACTCCTCCAGCTCAGTGTCCTGAGCACCTTGAAGTGGCAGCTTTTGTTCTTTATCAGCCAAGGCAAACAGCTCCTGGGAAGGGACATGCTCCTGTTTACCTTTGCTCTGTGTGCTCCCCAAAGCCAGGCAGGGAGCAGGTGCCAGGGTTGTGTATTTGAGTCACCATGGGTATAAAAGCTGACTCATAATTGCAGAAGGTAGAGTTTGCTTTCAGAGCTTTGAGGAGAGATGTGAGAACTGATTGTCACGTTAAAGAGAGGCTGTCAGCCCTCCTGGTCTCTAAGGAAACAGGGTTTGACAGTGAAAATGGATAATGATATCATTTCTGAAACATTTTTTAGAGTTTATGACTCCTAGACTTCACACAAATCAATTAAGCTTCTCTATGCAGCCACTACAGAAACACATCTAAAAAAATACACATTTATGGAGGAAATCTCTCAGTTGTCCTCAGGGGAAAAAAAATTTGCATTAAAGTGAATGGAAGAGAACAAAGACCACCCACTTTAGCTTAGATTGAAGTCAGAGCTGATCCCAAGCTATGTCAGGCACAGGTGAGTCTCCAATATGTGAAATTCAGGCACAGTGTGTGCTCTGTTTGCTTTCATTACTGAGGATGGTCTCCCAAATTTAGGAAAGATTCTTTCTTCACTAATGAGCAGGGTGACAAACCAGGTAGAATGGACTTCCCAGGAGGCAAATTCACGTGGCTAAATGAGAGACCTTTAATTTGTGCAACACCAGGCCTTTCCCACCTTTGGACTACCAGCCCTGCTCTCCACCCCTTCCCTTCTCTGCAGCTGGGACCAGCAGCTGGAGTCCAGCTGGAAAGGTCATGGCTGCATTAACCCCTGCTAGGCTGGATTCCTGCCCTTCAGACCAAGGGCATCCTTGACTGGAAGGCTCTGACTGTACTTTGGTGAAGGAATGGGAATTTTTGACTCTGCTTTGGTGGAGGAGCACTAAATGACAACCTGCAGGGCTGGGACAGCACAGCCAGGACAGGGAGTGTTGGATGGGGCTCTAAGCAGCCTGGGACAGTGGAAGGTGTCCCTGCAGGAGGGGCTGGAACTGGATGGGCTTTAAGGTCCCTTCCAACAGAAGTTGTTCTATGATTTAATGCTTTTGGCCCATCTAAAAGGCAGAGAAGAAGCTCCCAACCCCAATTTACAGGCTAATGAGCATGCACAGTGCTCTTACAGAGCACAATGTCCAAGGATTATCAATCACTGTTTTTAAATAGAGGAAATACAAGTATCCCCACTGTATGAAAATATCAGGCACAGGAAGCTGTATGTAAACTTTTTAAATGGACATCAACATCTCTATCAGAGCTGCAGTCAGAAGCCAGGTCACTGCTCTAACCTCTTGTTTCTCTCTGCTGGGTGTGTTACTTCAGATATTTCACAGACAAAAAAATTTCAGAGGTTAGATTTTCTAAATGTTGCAGAAGAGCACCATGATTACTCAGAAGATGAGCAAAAATACAGACTCACATTCCCTCTTCATTACCTCATCAAAAATGCACTGGAGAGGGCAATACCTACTCCCCACCTGGTTACACACCAGGTGACTTCCCAAAGGGCATCAGAGCAGATCTGCAGCAGAACAATACAGTTCTGGTGAAGCAAGAACAAAGCAAGAACACTTCCTCTCACTACAGTGATTGCACCAGATCAGTTCCCTGGGAGACAATCTAATCAAGTGATCAGTTTGATCAGAGGTTTCTATGAAGGTTTTTATATGCTCCTGTCTGGCAAGAATAGTTTATTGTCAGCCAAGTTGTGGCATGTTTGAAAGATTGAGAAATAACAGATTGCAGGAGCAATAGTTCAGAAGAACTTCTGCCAGCAAAGGCCCAGATCCTGAAATCAGAGGAGGCAAGTGACCTACACCTAGGAGCCTCTGGTGACTGAAGTGAGACTTTGTACTCAGGACAGTTCTTGCCCATGCCCTCTCCATCATTAAGCATTGCCTAAGGCTCCACCTCCCAGCCAGGGACAGATCCCAAGGAAATGAGGAGGCTCCAGGGGCAGGATTCACCCCTGTATTCCAGCCCCAGCTGAACTGTGTGTGCCCTTGGCAAACAGGAGGCACCTTCCTGCTGTCTCCTCATGAGGTCTTCCTCAAGAATAACTGCTCCCTGTTTTCCTTTGCCTTGCTTTCCAAAGCTTTGTGCATTCATCTCATTGTCTCACAGAACCCCCTCCTTGCTGGTTTTCATCCAGTCCCCTCCTGCACCTCCTGCTGAATACTTGGAGATTATCTGGAGACCACACCAGTGTCCTGCCCTACAGCATCACCCTCTCCTCCATGACTAGTCTTTCATGCCAAACAGCAGAATTTCTCCTCTCATGGAACACCCCACAGGCAAGGAATCAAGTATTTCACCTCCAGTGCTCAAACACTTTGTCCAATTTTATTCTCTACTTCACCATTGTGGTGATAGGCTGAAAAATGCATCTGACTCTCAACTAAAAAAAAGCCAAAAAAACCTAGGGAAGTTGAAATCAAGACTTGCAGCTGAGATCACCTTTGCTGCAGTAACAACAGCAACAAGAATTAAAAAATAATTAGACTTACTCAACCTTGTGGATGTCCAACAACTGACATAACCTAGCCTTAAATTCAAGGTCACAGAGCTTGCCCAGCTCACCTCTAATGTGACACCAGAACCTCCAGAGTTTTGGCAACTCCTCTATGGAACAGGAGATGCACCACAGAACATCCCTGAGCTCCAGAACCTTCCCTCCAAGTGCCTCAAGCTCTTTGGGGAACATCAGCAGCTTTGGTGCTAAACTCTGAGGGCTCAGGCATGTCCTGCTGAAGTCTCACTGAAGAGGTTCAGACTCATTCCAAAGAAAATTTACCTTATGGGTTCTAGGAAGCATGTGTACTTTAACTTTCTCAGCCAGTATATTTAAATTAGGCATAAAACAGAGCTTTAAATGAGTACAAGTCCTTGCATCATATCTGTTCACAGCTGCCAATTGTGAAAGTGCCAAGTGTTTGTCCTGGACTGCAATTCAAAATGAAGCCAGTGCAGGAGTTTCTGTGTGCATGTGTGGGAACAAACCACTTCTTTCCAGCAGGGCTGTCCCTGGGAGAAAACCACTTTCTGCTACATCTCCAAGGGAGAACCCATCCTGTTTTTTATGCAGCTTGGAAGCAGTGGGATATCTGTCAGAAATACAGGCGTGACCACAAACCATCTCTGCAAATTTGGGGAAATTCAGCTCTGTGATGCCTCTGTCTGGGCAATTCCCTCTGGATTGGCAAAATCCCCCTAGGTCCAAGCACTTAGCACTCCTTCTAATGGTCCTGGGATGATTTCAGCAGAGCACTGCAGAGTGATTTGAGCTCAGCACCCCCTGAATCGATTTTCCATGGTCTATAATCTTTGCTGTAAACAGCCTGCTCTGCAGCTAAGGAAGCAGAAAGGGTTTTCATGCCATGGGTTTCACCCTCACATTAAGCTCAAAGAGCTGAAAGGATTTCAGATGATTTGTTCCAGGCTTGTATCAGACCCTACATCGAGGCACCTCCCTTGTTCTAGACTACCACGGTGGCTTCTCATGCTTGCAGGACCAGCCCTGTGCTCAGCCTAAATTAAAGCAGCTGCAGGATTGCATCCAAAGGAGCAGGGAAACCCTCTCAGGATAACCTCTGCCCTCCCCAGGCTTGGAATGAGCCCGTGTTGGGAGCAAGACAGGAGTTCCACAGGCTGCTCTGCCTTCCCTTCCAGCACAAACAGGCAAAGCCAGTCCTGCCCTGTGATGTCCCCTTGAGCAGCTGCACAGCCTCCAAGGGGTCACAGTGCTGGGGAGGGGTGAACTGCTCTCTCTGTCTCTCATTGCCACCCTGCAGTCAAACATCCAATTCTCTTTTTAGCCATCCAAACTATAGCAAAATCTCCAAAGGCATTTTCTCAACCTTCACCCCCAAATAAACCACACAAGAGGATGCCACAGGGTGCTGGAAAGACTTTGAAGTCCCCATGAGAGAACTCTGCTGTGAAGTTCCCTCCCTTATCATGCCTGAATTATGCTTCTGAAAAAACAACAGCATAAGAAAGATAAGCCCTAACCTCCTTTTGCTTCATCTCCATTTAAAACTGAAGCCTGTGAAAAGCTGTAGATAAGGTCTGACATAAATAAAAGAAGTTTCCAGTTGGGGTTGAACCATGACATCTTTAAAATCACAGGATAATATCCTAAGCAAAAGAGCATTTAATAAATGAGAAACCATCCCTGCAATGCTCCAAAACTTCAGAAATACAGCAATTTTTCCATAACTTAAAATAGTGGGGTGTTTTCAGTATTATAGGGAATACTCTGAAATAATAACTGTGCAAACCCCCTGTGATGCAGCAGATGATGAAGAGTGCTGACTGGAGTGGCACTGTCACCATGGGATAGAAATCCTGGAGAAATTTCCTACCCACAGAACAGTCTTTTTTTTTTTTTTTTTGCTTCTTTAGCATCTCTGGAAATAAAAATCTGCCCAAGTGGCCACTGTAGCCACTGAAAAAGAGTTAGGCTGAAAAGGACAAAAGGTTGAAGAAGAGAGAGCCAAATGTGAAGAAACAATCTCAACTTTTGACATTTCACATAGTTCTGCCTTAATTTTTGAAAGTCTAGTAGTACCAATATTTGGATTTCAGAAGTCCTGAAAAACATTCAGTGTTTGGAACTCAGGTTCTGGTTTGAATTAACTCTTATTTTCAGGCTCTGTTTTCCCTTACCATTGGTGTAAGTACATTTTTTGTAATGCCTCATGATCAGCACACCTTTTTGATTTTTTTCATTTGTCTTCAGTATGGATATGAAAAAAACCCTCAAACCCTAAACTTTCAATTGAGACCAAGGAAACATCTCTCATTAAACAAAACAAAAAACAGCAACAAAAAGACAAAACAAAAAAAAAGAACTGGATTTTGCTTTCATAGTCCTAAGTCTAGCTAAGTATAGCAATTATTTTATTTTGGTACATCATGAAACAAAAAGCAGCATTTCTAAATGACCTGAAACATTTAAATTTTTACACATGTTGATTTTTTTTTTTTTTCTGGTGAGCTCAGAAATGGGGCCCTGCCCCCAGCAATTCATTGGAAGGATGGAAGGGAGGAAGGAAGAGAGGAAGGAAGGAAAAGTCAGCTTGGCTTTTCCTGTGATACAAAGCACACCAAGCAGAAGCACCCGTGCCTGCTGCTGTGCTGATGCAGGAGCTCTCAGTGGACAGAAAGGGGAACATCTGACCTGTTTCCAGCAGCACCTGAGAAGGGACCTTAAAGAACATCCAGTTCCACCCCTGCCATGCCCTTCCACTATCCCAGGTTGCTCAGAGCCTTGGACACTTCCAGGGATGGGGCAGCCACAGCTTGTCTAAGCAACATGTGCCAGGGCATCTCCACCCTCACAATAAAGAATTTTTTCCTGATATCCAGTCTAACCCTCCTCTGGGTCAGTGTGCAGCCATTCCCTAGTCCTGTCACTCCTGCAGTGGCTGTTCCCACTCTGTGCACCAGGGGAAACTGAGGCTCAAATCGCTTGCCCAAAACAACACAGTAAAGCTGCAACAGCCCACCCGTTATGAGATAATGATACCAACTGTCATTGTCACATTATTTCACAGCTTGATGGGGGAGAACAGCAGCTGTCCCTGTCACTTTGTTAGCCTTCACTTTTTGGATGTGTGAACAATTGACTGAAGCAGTTGGGAAGTGCTGAGTTGTGTTTCTGTGTCCCATGCCTGTGTATTCTTCATGCAAATGCCAGCTACAAGGTGTTGTGGCAAAATACATCTATTATAACACATTCAGCTTGTTCAGTTAATCTTTTTGTCACTCTTCACAGCTTTGCTGTGGTAGGTTTCTGCATGCACTGGAGGTGCCTGGGCAAAAAACATTCAGGCAATGCACTTCCTCCATTGTACACTTAAGTCTTTGATGAAAATTAATTTCAGATTAGCTTGTGCAAGAATCCAGGCACCAAATGCATGCACACAACCCAGGCAGGCAAAGGGAAGAGCGCTGGAGGTGTTCAATCAATCACAAAAATCAGACAGTGTTTTGGACAAAACACTTCCCGACCGTGTAAAACCTGCTCCCCGTCCTTGTGTGCCAGGGCATGCAGGTGGTTTAATGCAGCTTTTGTCTTCTCTGCAGATCTGCCTTTCCCTTGAGTGCTGCCAGCAGCTCACCAGGCTAAACTGGGGTTTGCACTGGTGGGGTTTTGCTGTTGGCTGCGAGTTTTAGGAAGAACCCTTGGCCAAAATAATTCCTGGTAAAATTCTGAGTTGCTCTGCAGTGATACAATCACCCCACTCTAAATCCTGTTACTGGTAGCAGTTCTGACACCTGTTTAAAAATCCCTGTTTTGATCACTTGCAGCCAAAATCAATCCTGTGGTTCCCTTGTGGGCCCCTGCAGGAGCCACTAATGTATTCAGGGCTGTACCAAGGGTGGGGCAGAAATCAAGCCAGCTCTGGATGTTCCTCCAACAGAGGCACAAAATGGGGAAAAGAACAAAACAAAGCAGCTCCTTGTGGATTTGGACATCAGTGGGAGACAAGCAGGGCAGAACTGAATTCCTCATCCTGCCCCAGACAGGAGCATGCCTTGCTGCAATCCCAAATATCCTGTACCATGAACTGAGCAGACTGAAAGTTCTTGCTTTGCTGATGGATAGGAAAATGAGGTGAGCCTTATCTGATGCAGCAGGGACCTGACTACATGATCCCCAAGGAAACTGTCAGGGTCAGGTTCAGAGCTGCAGCTTTCCATGGAGCAGCAGGGATTCAGATTCAATGCATCAGATGAAAAGGCACCAAGCTGGGTTCAGTGGATGCCTCACCTCCAGGGGCATGGGATAAGGAATGGGATAAGGAATGGGATGGTATTAGGAATGCCAAGCCAAACACCTGTGCTGATTACCTGTCTGCAAGAGGAACATTAGGAATCCTGGAGAGAAAAAAGTGGAGCTCAGAGAAAATGAAACCCAAAAGAGGCAGAGCAGGACGGGGCAGTGTGACACGAGCATGGACAACTCCCTGAACAAGGGACTTTTAGGTGACCCTTCAGTTCCACTTAAATGCTGTTGTGGCCCCTGAAACCATCTGGAATCCTCAGTCTCACCAGGAGAATGGATTCCCTGGCTCTTCTTTTCTGCCCTTTGCATGGCTCCAAGTCACCAGCACATGTCCCCTGCAGGGGGACCTGGCACTGCCTGGCCCACATAGCTGAAAATGCATTTTTGTGCTAAGCAAGGAGGTTCCTCATCCTGGAGAAATTCAGATCTTCTGTCCTCCTACAGATAACATGCATGTAGGTAAAATGCTGAGGCTACTGGCTAAGGAGTGCAAATGACTGGAGTCTGAAGTGTGGCAACCTACACCCCAACCTACCCAACAGGTTTTGGTTAATTGTAAAATAAATGAGCCCTGGCTTTAAAAATTCATTAACCCAAAAACACTGCTCCTCACTAACGTGAGAGAGCTTTTGTTTACTGGTATTGAAAGCACCATATGGGAAACTTATTACAAGTGCCTATTCTTAGCTGAGCAAACGTCACAGCATTGTCACAGCTAAAGGGGATCTCTAAATGCCATCACTACAGCCTGCTGCCTGAGATTCTGATCCTGCTGTGCTGGCACATGCCCAGAGATCCTTTAGGCCTTGAACACACAATTGGTGAGCTTTACAAGAGCAAGGACAACACCATCTGATGCCAAACAAGCTCTCCACTCTCAGAGGAAAGGAGAAAGAAGGGTGGTGCAAAGGTGTTTGTAAATAGGAGGTGTCAGTGGGCCCCACCATATTTGCAAATTCCATACACAAAAGTTTTATCCACTTTGTCACTGCTGGGATTTCTCACTGAGGCTCCATAAATTGGTCTGTGTTACCAATACAGGACACAGGATGAACTGCAGATGTGGCCTTTGAACTATACACTGGGGTCTAAAGCAGATTAATCAAGTAACTTTGGGACAGCTTTAAAAAGCAAGCTGCAACTCTGAGGGCTGCAATTTGGGGAAACCCATATGTCAAAACAGCTCCTTTCCTTGGTAAGTACTGAAAAATGTGAACCACTAGCTTGAGGCCACTTTCAGCCAAACTTCCCTTCAGTTTTCCCATGTATAAAACAAGCACAGAGTTACCTTGCACTGGGTTTTATGCTACAGACTCATATTTAGGAGGAAAAAAATGGAACTATGCCAGAAGAACTATTTTGAGTCTCTTCATATAAGAAACAGTTTGCAGAACAGGGTTTGGAGATTACTGTATGGCACATTCTATAGACAGCGATGTAATGCTGCAGGAGCTAAATGTGAGCTCTTTAATCCCAAGACATATTTACACAAACGTGTTCTATTTCAAAACCACCTCTAAATTATTTCAGGCAAGCAGAGAACGCTCCCTCCCCAAAGTGTTAAATTATGCACAAGAAATTGTGATTCCATTCCAGTAAAACACTCATTCTGATGCTGGATTTATTTTCCCCTCCTGATTAATTGCATGTGCTGAAAAGACAGCAGAGTCCCTGACAACCTGGGGCTGTTTTACCCAAACCCTGCTGAGGTCACGTAAAAAAAGCTGCATAATGGGTAAGGCAGGCAGCTCTCAGGACACACCACAAGGCTGGGATGACACACCTTCTGTACACTCTGACACCTGGGTTCCTTTCCAGAGTACAGACCTTTATGAAGGAGCAATTTTAGTCCACAGGCTAATAAGGCAAGACGAGTTGCCCAGGTTGGAAACATGGGAGGAGCCGCCCAGAAGAATGTGGCACTCAACACACTGAATTAATAATTAACAAGACAGACAGAAGGACTGGGGAGGAAAAAAAAAAAAAAAAGAGAAAATAATGAACATAATGAACTCATTGAGAGCCACATCTCCAGAAAGCCCAAAGCCACTCTTGCAATATTGCTGTGGAGAAGTGTCCACAGAGTGTGACACCCACCCTGTTTGGGCTCCTAGCCTGTGTGAAAAAGGCAACACCTTCCTGGGTTTGTGTTTCCTGTGGGATCCTGCTCAGCATGCCCTCACTGCTGTGCTTCCTTGGCACTGTCAGGCAAGCCAAACTCCACCACACAAAGTCCAGGATTTGTACTCTGGCTCTGGCTCACAGGCTTTAATGTTCTCCTGCTGATACGCAGGACTCGAGCTGCTGGAAGGATCTGAAGATTAGTGCAATTTACAGGTGAAAAAAACTCAGGGAAAAAAAAAAGAAAAAAATGCTTGAATACTACTTTTTGTAAGGGTATGATGCATTTTGGATCTAGAGGTGATTTTTTTTTTTTTTATTTTGGCTGTGAGCTTATGTCATCTGAATCAGGCTCTGCTGGTAAAATCTGTTACCACCCCAAGCCCCTCTGCTGGATGTTGGCCTCTTCCAACTGTGAGCAGTTCCAGTGAGCACTCCTCCTTTCCCTTCAGATGAGCTCAGACTGACTATTGCAACTATTCAAACCAGCCTGCTTGATTTTTGCCTGAAAAAAATTAGGATGTGCTCCCACAGATTGGCAGCTTGCTGGGAATGGCAATTTTCAGCCAGGAGACAATTACAGACAGCCAGAAAGCTGCATGGGAAAGTGGCATCTCCCTACAGCCTTGTTGTGGCAATTCTGGGACAAAAAAAATGTCTTGCTTGTGCTGCCCAGTCTCATCCCCATCCCTGGAAGTGGTCAAGGCCAGGTTGGATGGGGCTTTGAACAACCTGATCTAGTGGAAAATGTCTGTGCCCGTGGGATGGGGATGGAATTGGATAGTCTTTAAGATCCCTTCCAATGCAGGCCATTCTGTGATTCTGCTGTCCTGCAGACAGTCCCCACCAGACAGCTACAAACTCAGGACAACTGCATTTATTTTGTTATGATCCAAGCAAATCAATATTAATTGGAAACACCAATGTAACAATACCCCTGCCACATCTCCAGAGTGCTTAATTCTACCAATAGTGCTCAAACCAGACAAATTCTGCATTTAGGCAGTCCCAAATTTCAATCTTTGTGGAATGTTTTTAAAGAAGCAAAACCCAAAGGATGACTCTCTTTATATGTGTATATATACACACATCCCTCTCTGTATATGCACCTCTATAATGGTATAACTACATTGATTACTATTCAATACCTTTAGTAAAAGATCTTTATTGGCACAAGTCCCAATGTGGACACAATTATGGGAAGCAAGCTGTGCTGCTCCCAAAGCCATCAGCAGCCTGAGGCATTCACTAAGCTATTCAGTTTTCATCAGGGGTAGTGATTTAAAAATACACAAACAAACCACAAGTGCATCAGAGGTTATAACTAGAATGAGACTTTAGTAGGACAACAGGTAGGCAAACACAGCAGGTGAGTGCCTGGGGGAGGGACAGGGGGACCTCAGCATCACTCCTGGGTTCAGGTAGCTCACCAACAAGTACAAATCCCTGCCAGAACACACCAGGGGCTGCTAAATTTCAGTGCAAGCCTTTCAGAAAGCCACCCTCACAGGCTGCTGGGTCACAGATGGAGCTCAATTTCTCTGTGCCAGCACGGGCTCTGCCTCTCCACCTGATCCTGCTCTGCAGAACAAAAGCCTCCTGCTCAGCAGCTGCAGGGGACTGCTGTGTACGCCCTGCTGCCCAGCTCCATCCCATTTCGGCTGGGATGTGCACAAACCTCCTCCCTTGCTTTGCTCCCTGCTGATATCTGGTCGTTTTCAATTTGAAAGCAATCCCTCTCTTTGTACACACTGAGTGGAGGGGCGGGGATTTGGGAATCCTTTATATTCCTGACCAATGTGAGCATGCAGATGGTATTTGCTGGTGAAGCTTCACACCCAGCCTAACTCCACTCGTTGTGGATCTGGTTGTGCTTGCATTTGTTGTGGAATATAATCCAGAGCATGAAAAAAGTACAGAATTACTGGCATCTATTTCATGAACTGGTCATACATTGCTACATAAGCCTCCCTATATTCAGGGATTCCCTATTAATCTAAGCACAGATGGTAGTAAAAGCTACAGCTTTAAAATTGCAGTTAATTCTCAAGCAGATGTCTACAAAAGTGCAGTTAGAAAAACAGACAAAAACCCCAACCAAACAAAACCAGGTCACTTGAAGCACATTCCAGCTACGAAATACATTTCTTCCTCTCCCCCACTGTGGCAGCTTAAGAATTCCAGAAAGCCCTTGTAAAATGCAGTAACCATACCCATCACAATACTTTAGCACAAAGTTCCTTCAAGGGCCTGACAAATATTATGTTAGAATTACTATTCTAATAAGTCTCTGCATTGATCAAATGGGCATTGCTTGTAATTTTAAATGATCAACAAAAATGAGTAATTTGTTGCCTTTTTCGCTGATTTACTCCCAACATCTTGCTGAAGGATGGGAGGGCATCCAGAGGGACCTGGGTAAGGTTGAGCTCTGGCCATGGGAATCTCATGGGGTTTAACTAGACCAGGTGCTGGTTCTGCATCTGGGTCAGAACAACTCCTGGGATCAATCCAGGCTGTGGGTTTGGAAAGAGATGGGCTTTAAAATCCCTTCCACCCTATTCTGTGATACCTTAGCTGCCTTTCCAACAGCTTAGGCAGGGTTAGGGTGGATATCAGGAAAAGATTCTTCCCCAGAGGGTGTCAGGCACTGAACAGGCTCCCCAGAGAATGGTCACAGCCCCAAGGCTGCCAGAAGTATTTGGATAATGCTCTCAGGCACAAGGAGGGATTTTTGGGTGCCCTATGCAGGGCCAAGGGACTGGACTATCCCTGTATGTCCCTTACAGCTCTTCACATTCCATGATTCTTTGATGTGACTTTGATGTGAGTAAAGACATTTGCAATTCTTATTCACAGAACCAGTGCCCAGCTGTGCTGTGGGAAGGAGAGACAAGCACAGGTATCAGCCAGATGAAAGGCTGTGTATGAAAACACATAATACCCCCAGAAACAGCAGGCTGGGTCTCCAAATGAGGGGGGAACACCGCTGATTTCAGTAGCACTGCAAGCTGCATGACAAATGGCAAGTGTAGCTTATGGAGACACAAAGCTGCTGTTCTGGACAGAAAACCCCTGGGTGTCTGCGGAGGGCTGAGAGTGAGCTGGGCTTTGATCACTCGGGGCAGAACAGTGGCAAAATCCAGAGGATTATCCATGTGGCACACCTACAGATGCCAGGGTACCTCTGCCAGCCCTGGAGCATCACCGAGTCTCCCTGCCAGCCCTCACCGCTGAACCTTTGTCAGGCAAAGAAAAGGCAAACAAGCCTTTCCACGGATGGAAAGCGAAACCACCGGCGGCTGGGGAAGCTTTGGCGAGCGCTGGATGAACTGGGACCGGGGATAGGATCGGGGATGGGATCGTGGGATCGGGGATAATGAACGGGGATGGGATCGTGGGATCGGGGATAATGAATGACGCTGGGACCGGGGCCGGGACGCGGCTCCCGCCGGGAGCGGCTCGCCCGGCTCCTTAAATAGCGGCTATAAATACAACGGCGGCCGCGCGCTCCCATTGGCTGAGCCGCTCTCTGGATTTGCATAAAGGGGCGGGGCCTAACGGCGAGGGGCGGGGCCAGCGGCCCTGTTTGCCCGGCAGGGCCGCAGCGCCCTCCAGCGGCCAGAGGGGGGAGCGCAGCGGGACCCCCGATCCCCCCATCCCCGATCCCTCCATTCCTCCATCCTGCGATCCTTCCATCCCTCCATCCCCCTGTCCACCGTCCCTCCATCCCCCTATCCCGTGCTGGCCTGCCCATGCCTTATCCTGTCCTGCCTTGCACTACTCTCCACCCCTCCATCCGTGTGTCCTTGTTCCCGAGTCCACCCTCAGCACCTCGGAAAAGTTTTTAGTGCAGTCTAAATGAGAAAGCTCTAAACTTTAAGTAGTGCCTCCCATCTCACGGGTGCACATAAATCGCGTGAAGATTACTCGTAAATTGGTATATTGTGTTTTGCTTCTTCACCCAAAAGTGCTGTTGAAATACATTCCATATAATGGATGATAATCATAATTAATGCACTGAACCATTTAGCAAGGAGGTGATAGAGGGTATGAAGGGTTTATTGTAAAAAATGTGAGTCTCAGCACGGGAATTGGAGTTGCTGCTTTCAACAAGCAAAGCCTCTACCCTGTAGGCTAGAAAATGTCTTCTGCATTTCAGGTGCAGGTCATAAAAGAGTGTCATGGAAATGAACCCTGGTTTTATGTGCTGAAAAAAGGGTGTGGGAAAGGAGACTAAATCCGTGGGTGTCTGGACTAAAAAGAAGGATAAACTGTGAGATCTTACCTTCCCACTCTGGTGCTGATGCTCAGCCTGGTGCCATCCCCTGCCTTGGAGATGATTCAGATCTGCTCCTCAAGCAGCACATCCCAGCGATGTGTTTCTGGAATTTGGAGAGGGGGGAAAAGACAAATAAGACCCTTGGAACTGTGGCTGTCAGGAGTGTCACACCATGGTCAATAATGACCATGGAAACCACAGCTGGGCACAAAGCAGGGGAGCAGAGCCAGGACAGGTCAGTCCAAGCCAGCCTGGGGCTCGACCAGCTGGGTGGGAGAGTGGAGCCAGTTCCAGGCCAGGCTGGATGGGCTCTGAGCCGCCTGGGATAGTGGAAAGGGTCCCTGCCCATGGCAGGGGGTTGGAATGAGATGATCTTTATGGTCCCTTCCAACCCAAACCAGGCTATGATTAAAAAGAATAGGAAAGCAAGATGCCATGAACATCACCTGAATTCACTGGAATCACCCAAATATTTCTGAGACCACCCTTTGAAAAAGAGCTGCCAGGGAAAAAAAATGCAAGGTGTTTTGTGGGAGTAGGATTTTGCTTTCTCATATCCCAAGGGGTTGTTCACAGAGCTCCTTTAGTTCTGTTATCATTGCTGCAAGCTGAATATCTCATTCCAAATGAGGCCAAATTAAGAATGAGGACTGCTGTTGAGTTTTTGCTGACTCACCCTGAAATAATATTAGAAAATGTTCATATTTCTTGGCATGAAAATCCAGAATTTTGACAGCTCCTGGAATTTACAGAGTTGCCCTGATTCTTCAGGAAGACACAGACCTTCTCTGCTTTTCCAGCAGGAGGAGGAATCTCTTGGGCAAACAGGAGATTTCCCATGCCCTGCAGCAGTCACAGGGCCTTACCTCAAGCCCAGCTGACCCCAAAGCCCACCCACATTAAATACTTGACCTTTCCCAAACCTTTGATCCGAGGGGCCTTCAAATTCCTGTTGTGCCTCCAGACTTGTGCTGCACCCACCACAGCACATCCCAACCTCACCAGACAAGGGGATCCTCACAACCAGTGGCTCAGGGGCAAGCAGCTTCCTCAGGCAGAGCCCAGACCTGCAGACTGCTGCTTGAAAGGCAGCAGACAAAAATCAAAAGCCTGAGTATTCCCTAGAGTACAAAATACCCTTTTTGTTTAGTGACAGCTCAGCAGCACAGCTTGGAGGTGGAAATATATCGGGATTGATCTCAAGGCTCAAATGTGGGGTGTTTTCCTTAGCCCTATAGTAGTATGGTTATAACAGACTCAGCTTTAATTGCAGAAAAGAAAGGATTTCTGCATCTCATGACTGTGCAGGAAGATGCATTGTGGTAGCTGTAAAGGAGAAAGACAAGCCAAAAGGCAAAACAAGCCAGAATCTGTTATATGGGCAATACCTCAAGGTTTCAGTGCTGTGAGTGAGGGAATTGCAGCTCCTGTAGGAGTTACCCCATTCCCACTGAACAGGCAGAACAATGTTTGCACACATGCTGTGCTCCTCAGTAATTCTGCTTGAGCTGAGGTGACCTAGATCTGCCTGAGAGCCTTCTATATTCCTGAGTGCAAACATAAATACACCCTCTTGCTGCATTTAATTTTTGAGCAGCTCTAATTAAGCTTAGCTTTGTTTAAACACATTCAGAGCTCCCATGGCGTTTGGCCTTCAGTGTGAAGACTCTTTGCCATTCACAAGAAGAGCTGGGCCATAAATGAGAGTGAATGGCAGCTGCTACTGCATCCCTGCTTGCTGCTGGTGGAACCTGGGGGTTCTGCTTCTGCTGCAGCTCCAGGGATTTTTCTGAGCCTGATGGGCTCTCACAGGGCTTGTGTGCTGAGGGCAGAGGAAGGAAAGACAGAGTGAAAACACTGAAAATCACAGGCTGCAGGTCTCAGTTGTCATGTTAACTCATGTTTCATGTCCCTGTTGCATTTGTGTGCTGGAGAAAAGCAGGGGATGCATTCATACCCCAACATGCAGCAACAATTAAAATGGGCAGTTCGTGTTTCTCCCTCTCTACTGATTTTCCCATTTCAACTGGCAAAGTTCCTTGTGCAGTTGGTTTGTGTTGCAATCAAAACCTACTTATGTGGTGGCACCAGCAAGGCAGGCTTATCTACATGCACATCCAGAGATGCCAGTTTTCCACCAAAAGGCAAATAGAACCAGAATCTAGTAATGAAAAAATGCAAGTATTAGGGTAGGAAGGTCTTGTTGCATCAATAAATTTAAAGTACCAAATGATAGCAGGTTTTACAGTCACCCATTGCACTGCAAAGTTGCTATGAAGCACTTCAAAGGCTGACTGCTCACCCATTTTAAGGCATAATAAATGACCACACGAGAGGCAGTGCCATAAGGACTCAGATCTGTGATCTATAAGTATTCACACCGTGCAGCCAGCCAAGTCCTATCAAATCCTATATTGCTTTTGGCATTTCTGCACTGTTCAATGCTCTTGTGAGTGCCAGGTTATCCTGCACTTTATTATATATGGATTTGAACATTTCATCAAGTCCTTCTCTTGCTGGAACAATAAATAACCAGTCCTAACTAGGCGCAACTCTGGAAAATTAAAATTGCAGTGACGTGGAAAATTAGCCCCTGATAGCAAGAGTTCAGCAGCTGGAGCAGAGGGACTGTGCAGACCAGCCAGGGAAACACTTGTGCTATTTTAGTCATATGTGTGTTTCATGCCCAGCCCTGCCAGTCCAGGAGGGCTTGGGACTGTCAGGGGCTGTGTCAGACATGCCAGCCCCATATGGGTGTGTGGGGCACTGTGGGATGTACAAACCAGCCAGTCAGAGGCTGGGCAGGGTGAACAAATGTGCTTAAAATAGCACTGCATGACTGCACTTAGGCAAATGAACATTGCCTTGGCAGGTCTGAAACCCTGCCCTGTGCTGGCATTCCTGCACCTGGCACAAGGCAGGGGGACTGGGTCTCCTGGGCTCCACAGAGCAGTGATGCACTGCTCAGAAAACACCAGAGTGGGAAGAAACTGTGAGTTGGGTGGAAACTGGAAGGGTGTGGCTTTTTGGAGGGATCACAACTTGGGGTTTGAGGGTTTTGGTTCCCTCTAGGTTGTGCCTACACCCACCTGCAGTAGGATGCTGCCCACAGCTACTGCAGCCATTCCTGCAGGCTGGAATGTGCAGATGGGGCTGTGTGGCTCACTGCTGGCTCCAAGGGCTGCAAACATCCGAGGGGATCCTGCAGAGGAAAAGAGAAGAGAGGCCTCAGCAGTGCTGGGGGAACTCATTGTGAGCTCAGAGCAAGGGAAGCATCTGCCACAGCCAGGGAGGGGGAAAACTGTCTTTGCACACAGTGTTTATAAATAAGTAGGTTACGCTGAGCTCCTCACTGACTCATGCTGCTGTCATCCCAGGGAAGCAGCTCCACCAGGCTCTGACCTCTGGCTGCCCAGCAGGATTACGTGGAGAGGCAGCTCACTGGAGGGGCTGGATCCAGCCACACCACTCAGCTCCACTGCAAACAGGGCACAGCTGTACATTTGCCATCTCTTCTAGGCTTGGAGAGATGAGTTTTGCAGTGACCAAGGCCCCTGCCACATTTCCCATCAATTAGTGATCAGGCAGGAAGGAGAGAACACTCATCCCTGTAGGCTCAATAGGGACACTCACAGAAGGGACAATAATTTCAGCTTTTGCCTTGTTTCTAACTGAACAGAGCACCACTTCAGTCTCTCCTCTTATTTCCAGTGATGATATCTGCACCGGCAAACCAAAGAGAGTCCTCAAGCAGCAGCACAGAGCCCTGTGTGGTTTTTAAGTGTTACCACATTCCCTGCCACCGTTTTGGCCCATGGTGTCCTGGGATGTCCCAGCTGGCAGCCCTGGGGCTGGTCCTGACCACAGAATGGGTGAGATCACCCTGTCCTGGGGACAAAATGAGGTCAGCCCTGAGGACACGAGCTGGGCTCTGGGCAGAGAACAGGCTCAGGAAACCATAGCAGCAGTGCCACGTGCCACAAGACTTAGCAGTGATGCCATCCTTTGGAGGGCTGAGGTGATTTCAGGGGCTGCCACTCAATTTCCAGGTTTTCTGCAGGAAGCAGAACACCCCTGACCTCTGCTTTGGCAAATGCTTGACACAGATACTTCCACAGGACATTTCTGCATCCTTAAAGCCCTTGAGGTGCTGGGGTGTGAAGTGGCTTCTGAAGGCAAGGTACAGAGCTGCAGCCAGGCAGATGAGAGAGATGGAGCTCGTGCTGAGCCCAGGTAAACCTCTCTTGCAGCCTTTCCCCACTGAAGTGCTAATGCAGAGCAGAGCTTTCCAGCAGTGCCTCTGGCTGCTCAGCACTGCCAGCCCAACAGCATCCTCCCAAAACTGCTGAGGAAGCTCAGTGTGCCCCAGAAAAAAAATCCTCAGAAACTTCTGTGAAAGCTTAGCTCAAGGCTTTACACGGCAAATTCCTGCTCGTGGCTGGTGGAGGCACAGCCCTGCCCATGTCCTGAGGCCCCAGAGCAAACAGAGGGTGGTTAACTCACCCCATGCTGGGTCCATGTTGAGGCTGTATCCCAGGGGATTGAGCTGTCACTCCAGGGAGCAGCGCCCCACACAAGCTAAGCAGCTCCAGTCCTCTCCTATATCTCACACCAAGTCTAGACCCTGTGTAAGCCTTGATTGAAGCCTGGAGCATTGCCTTGTATGACCAGGCAGGAGTCTGTGTGGGCTGAAAATGTTTCTCCTCCCAGGGAAAGGCACTTTTAGCTGTAGGACCTGTGGCTGTATCTGAGGATGAATTCTCTCAGCTGCAGCCTGGGCTGATGGCTCTGCATCGCACTGCAGCCTCAGGGACACAGATTTTGGCATCCCATTGTCACTGTGCTTTTCCCTCAGCCACCACAGACCTTTGCTCCAGGCCATTTTGATGATTTTGGAAGACAGCCCTGTCTAAAATGCAAACACACAGCTATGACAGCTTCGAGCTGAACAAACACAGGACACCTTTGCAAGGAGTTAAATTTGCAGCCATGAAAAAACAAAAGCAGCAATCTAAGCAGGTATTTAGGGCTCAAAAAGCAAGCTGACATTTGAAGTCTGTCAGGTATTTTCAGAAGTCTGCCTCTATCAACATCACCTCTACCCATGGAGTCGCTTTGTGTCGGTGCTTATGTTCTACATTGTCATTTTTCCCCAGCACAACCACTGTGTATCAGTGGGGATGTCACAAAATACCTTCTGAAGGCTGGAAAGAGAGAATGAAGGGCTGGGGAGCCAGGAAAAATCAGGTACAAAGCTCCCATGGCATTTGAGCAGCAAAGCTTTGGACACACACCCAAAGCCAGGTCGTTGTCCTCACGGTACCTTGCTGGTTCTCAAAGCATCCAGTTACAGATGAGCCCTGCTGCATCCCTAAGGAACTGGCACCAGATAAGGATGGCTACAAGTTTCCAGGACACTAGAAAAGCACCACCTATTTTCCCTGGAATTCAGATTATTCATAACATGCTGGTGATAATTCTGCATCTCACCTAACAGGTGGTCTATTAAGGTTGCTTGGCTGCAGTTGCAGAGAGCTTTACAAGCAGCATTTATCATGGCTGGCAAGGTAATTTATTTGTGTCTTAAATACTTGTAATTAGACTGCCTCGTAGCTAGTACAGCGAGGCACAAAACAGACTTCAGTAACACACAGATAAATAATTCAAAGAGCATTCCTTAAAAGAAGCATTTGTTTTTCCTCTCTGTTCCCATTGTCACTTTGAGTCCCTTGATCTAAAAGCTGGGATCAGTCTCCCCGGGGTTTGCAGGTCACATAGCTGCCACCCCTCCCGGGAAGTTGGAAAGTTCAGAGAAAACCAAAGCATTTAAGGGGGAAAGAAGTTCTGTAATGTCAGCTTCTCTATTCTGGAGAGCTGGCTCCCAGCTGCTGCCTCTCCAATAGCTACTCCACCCAGCCCTCAGATAATAATCACAAGCTATTTCGCCAGCTCTGTTTCCTTCTACATTTTTGCTGTTAACTCCATCAGCTGAATTGATAGCATTTAGCTCAAGAACACAGAGACTTACAGAGCAGAAAGTTGGTATTTGGCTTCTGGGTGATGAAAAGTGTTGCTCCTTGTCCTGCAAACTACATAAGCACGTGCAAAGCTTTTTTTCAAAGAGTAAGAATAAAGTTAAGCAGGGGTCTTGAAGAAACAGGGTCAAAAATGCATGAGATGCTTTGCCAGGGCGAGGTGATTTCCTAAATGGATGTGGATATTTCTGATGTCACCTTTGTAGGAAAGATCACTGCTGTACCCTGCCCTTGAGGCTGTCCCTGGGGGAGGAACAGCCCTGCTGTCCAAGGGCCCAGCTCTCCAGCTCCCACTGAGGCAAAAACCCCACTGAGAGCAAAAGTGCAGATGGCAGAGTGGAAATTGCCAAGCTGGATTCAGATTGGCACCTGGTCAAAAGCCAGGAATCTTCAGCTTTAAAATGCTTTCATTTTTCAAAGCATGCATCAGTTTCTGAAGCATATTTTAGTTTTCAAAAGTGTCATTTTCCCCCTCAGTTGCTCACAGTTTCCCTCACACAGGATTATTTTAGCAGGATCTGCATGTGCAAACCTCAGCAGCACGTTAAAGAGACACTGCCCAAAATGCTTCAGTCCTCATGAAGTCAAACTCAGAGTGTCTGACATGGAAAGTTTGTATTAGCTTAAGCTCAAATAATTCAATCCATCTGCCACAGAGACCTAATAAAACTCTTTTTGCTGGACTGGTTTTCTCTAAGGTTTCCCTTCATCTGAACAGGTCTCCAGGGTTGCTTTTCCTGGCCACATTTGCTGCACACAAACAGCATCCTTACTCAGGAGCTGGTATTTCCCAATAAAATCACCCTCATGAAACTCAGGAGGGTTTTCTCTCTCACCTGCTCTTGTGACATGGCTTCAAAACATCATCTCTGGTGCCTCAGTGTACAACCCACATCTGCAGGGACCTGTGAAGCTGGAGAGATGCTCACATTCTTTCAAAGTGTCTTGGTTTGAAGGACAGGTGTCTGCCAATAAAGGCAGAAGCTTCTCTCTGAAATGGAGAATGTAAACACCCTCCCTCCAAATTATTATACTTCTGAAATTAAGGGGCTCTCAGGCAAAGATATGGGAATCAGGAATAACAGTTCTTTACCAGGAAAATTAAAATAGAAATACAGCATTATAAAGAACAATCCCAAACACACTGACAGAGTCAGAATCCAACCTGACACCCTGTCAGTCAGTCAGGGTGTTGGTAGCAGTCCCATTAAATGGTGGCTGCATCCTCCTGCAGTGGCAGATGTGGTTCAGCTGGAGCAGTGCTCCTGTAGAAGGTGCAGTTTTCCTCTGAAGGTCCAGGGATGATGTGGAAAGGTCTGGCTTTCCTCTGGAATACAGTGGAAAGAAGGTAACCTGCTGTCCAAAATCTCAGTTTCTATCTAGATAGGAAAGGCTTGGCTCCTGCCCCTGGCTGGATCATCTCCCAGTGGGATGATGTAATTTTATCAGTCATACACTGGGACTCAATGGCCCATTAGCAGATGATATTTTCCTGGAGGGAGGATGGGTTGTGGAAAAGATAAAGATGATTGCCCCAGCTGGTTTAAAGATGGCCCATTAGCAGATAATATGTGCCACAGAGATAAGGGTCACTGCTCCACCCAGCTTCAACAGAGGGTGACACAATACACATTTCTGGCCACATCCTGTATTACAGCCCAAGACACAAGGCATCAAAGAACCCTTCAGCCAGCACACCAAGGAAACAGCTGAGAGGGGGGTGCTGTGCACACAGAACAGCACAGGCATGTCCTCACCTGTTTGAGGCTTCCCCCAAAGTCCACTAAAGAGCTCAGTGTACTCCATTACTCACAAAACTTTTTTTGGGGTCTCAGTTGCTCAGACAGAGCAGAAATTCTCAGTGCCCTGGGACAAGTCCTTTCCCAGCTGGCCAAGCTTGCCCTGCAGTAGAAATCATTTTTTTTCAAAGGCACCTGTGTCCTCCACTGACAGATTCCCCACTTGGAGAACCCTTTGTCCTTTTCCTGGTGTTCAGTCCTGAGAAAACTAACCCAGCCTGGGCAGCAGCCTTCTCCAAATCCAACGGCTTTCCATCTGCAGCTGTGTTCAAGAGCTTTCCATTCCATGCTACTGAGTCAAGGGAAGGTATTTCCACCCCCTGGCCCCCACCTCCAGCTCAGTGTGGCAGGGAAATAGGGATGAGAAGGTGAAGCAGCCCTCCAGACAGGGTTGTTCTGCTGAGAGAGGCCCTGGTGTCACAGAATCACAAAGCCATACAGTAGCCTGGGTTGGAAGGGACCTTAAAGAACATCCAGTTCCACCCCTACCATGCCCTTCCACAATCCCAGGTTGCTCAGAGCCCCATCCAGCTCCTTGGACACTTGCAGGATGGGGCAGCCACAGCCTCTCTTGGCAGACTTCACATACCTGTGTGGCCAAAATCCTCTCAACACCCAGCAGATCACAACAGTAGCCAAATGGGAGAGGGAAACTCAGCTGGGTGCAGACAACTGGTGATGGTGATATTCAGCAATTCAAACATGGGAAAGCAGTCCTAGCCCTCTGCTCAGGGTGACAGCACCCCAGGCTATGTTCTGCCAGTTTTATTTATCCTGATTTCAATGGGAACAATGAAATCCTGATTTCAATGGGCTGGAGCAACAGTTGCTGCAGGTCGATGACAGAGTCTGGCACACAGGGGTGACCAGAGAATTACAATTTCTCCTCACTGAGCTGATAGCAGTAGCTCAGATATCTCTGCTAAACTCTCATTATGGGATGGTTTGGCTGAACACCCTCTGCCTCATTATATTGCTTAGTTAGTCCTGGTTTCATGCAGCACTAGCAGCTACTGCAAAGATGAGAGTTTCCCAGTGGGGAAAAGTTGATTACAATAAAATCAGCAGCAACTTGCCAATAATTTCATGGCAGTAGGATTTGACCACAGAAAATCTCTACAAGTATAGGAGTATTTTGAAGACCATGCAACTAGAAAAAGACTTTGCTCCAGAAAAGTGTCTGTAAATGAAAGGGAGCTCAGCTAACTAAAACTGGGAGATGTGAGTCTGAACAAACTCAGCACACCCAGTCTGATTTGTAGGCAGGAAGTTCCAAGATCATTGTTGTTTTGGCAAGAACCAGAATTTGGGCTCTATTTCTGAGCTGGATAATCAATATGGGCTGAGGCCAAACCCCACAGCTTTTCTAAGGCCAGGCTATTTCTTACTTCCCATTATTAGGCACAAGAGACAGAGCTGACTTGGATTTACAGAACCTTGGCTCAGACACAGTTAGCATTAGCATGACTACTGAGGATGAGCATATTCTCAGTTAAGGCCCCTTCAGGAATCAGGTCTTTCCATGGAATTTCAAAAGCCCAGTGGAGGTACAGCATTCTCTTCTACCACAGCATCACTGGTGTGTTGCATGGGGAAGTATAAGATTACATCCAGGGTATACTGGGGGTTTTAGAGTTTTTCCTTATTTCAGCCCTAAAGCTGAATCAGCCCAGGCAAATGCTGAAACTTCTGCCCCCTCTGCTGCTCCTGCCTGTGGTCAGACTTGGCAGCACCAGGAGCTGCAGAGGATTCCATCAGGCACCAGAGTTCCTGCAGAAAAACCCTTTCCAAAGTGGTTTTCCCTGTGCTGCACTGCAGAGAGGCTGGATGCAGTGCAGACACCACAGAGCAGCTCAGAATTTGAAGGGAAGAATAACTTCTCCCAATAAAAACTCCAAGGGGAATCAAGGCAGCAATTTTGGCAACAGCCAGGATAAAAACCATCTTTTTCTCTGGCAGGGCTGTCTGGAGAGTTTTTGGATGGCTCTGGGAACTTAGTACAGTTTTCCACCTTATCCAAAAGATGGCACTGTGAACATTGCAGCCACGCTCTGCTCCTGCCCAGCTCCTGGGGGCTGATCTCACAGCCCACCCTGCTGTGACACCCAGCTTTTTACAACATTTTCCATAGCTGATTGTCCCAGGAAAAAGAGTAAATCAGAGCCTGACTTGGTTCAGGCAGCATTTGATTCCTGTAAAATCCAGTTCCTCAGGTTTTGGAGCAGGCTCTGTGTTTTAAAGTGA
Source organism: Erithacus rubecula (assembly GCF_903797595.1). Lineage (NCBI taxonomy): Eukaryota > Metazoa > Chordata > Aves > Passeriformes > Muscicapidae > Erithacus > Erithacus rubecula. The sequence continues at coordinate 5,280,283 of NC_136686.1, forward strand.
GATGGGATGCAGGTTTAAAACAGAAGAGGGATGAGAAGTTTTGAGAAGGAGCAGATGAGAGGACTTGTGCCAGCAGTGGGAGAGGAAGGAAGGAAAAGGAAGGAGAAGGAAGGAGAAGGAAGGAGAAGGAAGGAGAAGGAAGGAGAAGGAAGGAGAAGGAAGGAGAAGGAAGGAGAAGGAAGGAGAAGGAAGGAGAAGGAAGGAGAGATCAGGTAGACAGAAAAAAGATCACAGGAGAAGGAAGGAGAAGGAAGGAGAAGGAAGGAGAAGGAAGGAGAAGGAAGGAGAAGGAAGGAGAAGGAAGGAGAAGGAAGGAGAAGGAAGGAGAAGGAAGGAGAAGGAAGGAGAAGGAAGGAGAAGGAAGGAGAAGGAAGGAGAAGGAAGGAGAAGGAAGGAGAAGGAAGGAGAAGGAAGGAGAAGGAAGGAGAAGGAAGGAGAAGGAAGGAGAAGGAAGGAGGAAGGAAGGAGAAGGAAGGAGAAGGAAGGAGAAGGAAGGAGAAGGAAGGAGAAGGAAGGAGAAGGAAGGAGAAGGAAGGAGAAGGAAGGAAAGGAGAGGAAGGAGAAGGGAAGGAGAAGGGAAGGAGAAGGGAAGGAGAAGGGAAGGAGAAGGGAAGGAGAAGGGAAGGAGAAGGGAAGGAGAAGGGAAGGAGAAGGAAGGAGAAGTAAGGAAAGGAAGGAAGGAAGGAGAAGGAAGGAAGGAAGGAGGGAGGAAGGAAGGAGGAAGGAAGGAAGGAAAGGAAGGAAGAAGAAGGAAGGAAGGAAGGAAGGAAGGAGGAAGGGAAGGAAGGAAGGAAGAAGGAAGGCAGGAAGGAAGGAAGGAAGGAAGGAAGGAAGGAAGGAAGAAGGAAGGAAGGAAGGAAGGAAGGAAGGAAGGAAGGAAGGAAGGAAGGAAGGAAGGAAGGAAGGATCCCTGCTTTGCTCACCACTAGAATTTCCTGGTTTAACACCTGGAGGGAACATCTGTGACTGCCCAGAGCAGGAGGGGTCTTCCACATGGTCAGTGCAGCTCCAGCCTCACACTGCATCCCAACTAGAGACCTTTGTAGAGAAATATTAAAATAATGCATCAGATTTTTAGGCAAGCACAGGAACATCACACAGGAATGCTGGACAGGAAGTGAGAAATTTTGCATTAGCTTGAAACTACAGAAGTTTAATTATACTTACATGCCTTCCAATCCAATTTGTAACTTTTATGATGACCCCAGAGGGTTGTTGGTTGCAGTTTAATTGACCTATTTGCAATGGAGCCAGTTCATTCCTACAGCTGGGGACACTTTTTTCACAGATTCCAATCCAGTGATTCAAGCTTCTGAGGCCAAGGGGACCATTAGATCATGTAGTCTGGCCTCTTGCATATGGACTTTCCTGCAGACATTCTTCTGAGCTGCACAAGATGTGCCTGGCAAAAGCCTGCATCCCAAAAAGCAGCTCAGGCTGGACCAGTGTTCCCAGGGATGGGCAATGCACCATTTCCCTTAATCACTTGTTCCTGTGGGCAATCACTCATTTGGAGATTTAAATGTGATATCATCAGGATCTTGGTCATCCAAGATATTGCCTGACCCAAAAAAGTTTAATGAACTGTGCCTGATGGACATGCTATTCATTCTTTAAAGCAAAAATTTTACAATATAAATTGGATTGTGAAGTGCTTAGGAGATGTTAATTTTGCTGAGTGGTCTGATTAGCTCCAGATCCAGACTAAAGAGCAGGAGGCACCAGTAGTTCTCTCAGCTTTAACTTACATTCTTGTGAAAAATCAAGCCCTTCTGAACAATGCCATGTGCAGAAGTGAGTTTTTCAGTTCTCCTTTGGAAGCTGTGACCGGGAAATGCCCCTGTAAGACACCACAGATGGCTCCTTCCACACACTGCTTGGCAGATGTGCAGGAAAATTACACTGGAAAGTTGGCTCTCAGCTGGGCTCTGCAGCAAGGTGCTAAATGCATGTGCTGTAACACTGTGATGAAGTGTTTGGGTTCTTGGTTTGGTTATTTTCAAGTTTCTTTGCCAAATTACAAACCCAGTTGCTGGCTGGAAGCTCAAAATCTCCCATTTTACACAAAAAGGCAAGCAGTGAACTGGACAGATGTCTCCCAGGCTGGGATGTGGTGCTGCCTTCTGGGGTGCAGCTCTCCCTGGGATTCAGGCAATTTGGGGAGTGCTGGCTGACTTTTGATGCTATTTAGGCTGTGTAGAGCCTGGTCTAGGGGATGATATTTCTGTCTCTGGCACAGGGTTGGAACTGGAGAATCTTAAAGGTGCTTCCAACACAGCCCATTCTTTGATTCCATGATTCTGTGATTCCATGGTTATTCTTATTGCAGTTATTTGACCAAGAAAATCAAGAAACTGGGCTCATCAAGAAATCTGAGGGCAAGGCACATCCCACCTGCTGGCCACAGGGCAGTGAAGCCCTGCCAACCCTGATGTGGCACTTTCAGGCAAAGGGAAGGTCTCTGCTCTTGGGAGCAGAAATGAGGAATTCTGTCACTAAAAGAAACTGCAAAGGGAATTTTAAATTAAATTGGGATTTAAAAATTTAAGGGCATTTAAATTTTAAATAGTCCAGCTCTTGGCAGAATGAAATCAGTCTTTCTGTTCCAATGTGGAATAGGCCAGATCCTCTGCAGCTGAAAGTCTGCTGGAGTCAGAGGGACTTAATTGATTTGTAGCTGTTGAGGGTCTGCCAGCTCAGGCTCTCCCCTGGAAACACACCACTCCAATCTGGCTGGCAGTGCAGCCTTGATGTTTCATTAATTCACAAGAAAGCTCCTGCCAGGACAAACACACGTGGCTGAAAAAAAAAAAAAATAAAAAAAAAGAAAAAGAAAAGAAAATTACTCTAAAACTGGTTATCATCTGTCATGTTATTGAAGCTAATTTAAAAAACACTTCCCAGGCTCCCAATCTCAAAGGGTGTTTTTCTCTCTGTGTGCCTGTGCTCTCCACGAGTCTCCTTGTGTTTTCCAGGCTCTGTTTCTCCCAGGAGGGCGAGGGCAGGGAGCAGGAATGGGAAAGACCCTTCAATGGTTCTGCCAGCACAGAACCATTCCCCACACTCAGCCTTTGTCCTCCAAAGTTTGAAATCACTCCTTGATAAAGGTTCCCACTGCTTCCTTTGAGAGATATCTAACAGCCCTTTCAAGCTTCAGAGTTGGGATGTTTTTCTTGATAGCCTGGACATGGCTTTGCTCTGTTTCCTCCCATTGCCCCTGGATCCCCCTTGTCCCACCCTAAACAATTCCTTTTCCTCTCCTTGTGCTGATACTGTGCATAGCAGAAAAGGAGGGGGTGACAGACACAGGAATAACACAGAAACATGTTTTTAGTCCTGCCTGCAGAATAATTTCCAGCCAGAGCTGCCACAGATTACTACTTACCCATTGTTTTTTGGTCAGAGAATGAGGACAGGGGTGTAAAAAGGCATCAAGGCTGTCTTAAGGATTTAACCATCTTCCACCTGCTGTCCATTCCCTTCAGGAATCACCACCACCTCTGGGAACTGGGTCTTGTGGTCCTTGCTCTTTTTAGTGAGCACGTGGCTCACTGTAAAATTTCAGTGTAACAGAAGCTAAAAGATCCCTGTGGATGAGGCAGCATATGGAAAAAAAGGTTTTAATGGCAATGTTATATCACAACCATAATCTGAAAAGCACTTGAAACTTGTGTTTATTGACTTCTCTGCTGCAGTAACAGCCTGGCAAAGCAAAAGGCAAAGGAAAGCTGACAAATGCAGGGATACAAATGCAGTGCAAAGCAAAGCACAGCCAACAGCTTTACTGATGAGAGATGCACTTTTCCCTCCTGCTTTGTAGCAATTGTGCAGCTCCCTCTGTGCTGCTGAAATGCAGCAGAGATTTTTGGCTTATCAATTAAAGTTGCTTCCAAAGCTGTGCAAGTTTTGGGGTAAAACCTCACCCTTCCCAGGTCTTTTGGCTTCCTTATGAGATAGACACAGGGTTTAAAGGCACTGCTCAAAATGCAAACAAAAAGGTTGACTTCGTTTTTGGCAAAGAAAAGTAAAGAAAAGAGAAATTAAATTAATTGGCCCAACACTGCTGCACTGTGATATTCCCTGCAAAAAGCATCACCTGCAGAACTTGGATGGGCAGGGAAGGAGGAGAGAGCTCACCTGGCATGCTGTGACCCACAAACACAGATTTTGGAGGAAAAACTCCACAAACACCTATTCATGAATATTTCTGCACATAATGCCTTAGAGCACCAAATCAGGTCACCAGAAGGGGTTAATTTTGGGGAAAGATTCAAATGTAATCAGCCTGGGAGAAAGCTGCACCTCAGAGGCAGGAAAGGGGAATTGTTCTGTCTCCTTGTTTATGACTTCAGCAGAATCTCTCCCCAGATTTTGGGGTCATGGAAAGCTTTGTTTTGGTTTTGTTGGTACCATCTGAGCTGTTCAGGAGAATGTAAAAATCAGTGAGGTCAACAACACTCCTGTGGGGATGCAGGACTGCAAGGCTGCCTGCATCTTTCAGCACTAGGGGAAATGCAGGCATTTGTCCTGGTGGCATTTTCCTGGTGGCAGGAATCACACACCTCCTGTGACAATGACAGCAATTCTCCATCCAGAGAAAATGCTCAAAGCTGAGGGACTCTTTTATAAAAATCTGTGCACAAAACAGTTCTGCAGGAAGAGCTGGAGCAAGTTTTTTTTGCTGCCAGCAGTATTGAGGCAGAAGCACAGCTTTCCATACCTGGATTAAAACATTAAAACCAGGCATTTAGAGTCTGGATTTCAATTTCACAACACTCTCATAATGAGGGAAATCAAAAGGGCCTTTGGGATCTCAGCACTCCTGGGTTTACAGGAAGCTGGGATCTAAAAAAAAAAATTGCTTTGAAAGCCAGGCTGTAGACAGGATAAAGATATTCCTGGGGATAGATGTGATTAGGTGAGCTCCTCTGAAGGGGAGCAGGTATAAATAGAGCTGTGCTTGGCCTTTCTGACTCAGCTAATCTGATCATTACCTCCTGCTGCCCTCCAGGTCACCCTTCCTGACCAGCTCTGCTGACCCCTTGCAATGTCCCAGCAGCTCTCCCTCCAGCAGGGGACTTGCTAGTGGCTTATAAAGCTAAAGAAGAAAGCAAATTGAGACAGAGAAAGCACCCTGCAAAATCTTTTCACACAGAATGGATGTTGCTTGTGAAGAACTCTCGAGATAAAATCACTGACCTATGAAGCAATGTTTTTTTTTTTTCTCAAAATATTGCGTACAGGCATATGTACATAGAAAATTTATGAACTATACACACCTCAATGTGCATCAATACAAATATGGAATTACTGAGCAATGCTAGTGATGAGAGCAATTTAAATAAACTTTATCATTACATATACTTATCAGTCTCTTCTGGTAAGTTTGACAGGCTCAGGTGTCACCACAGAGCCAATTTTCTTCCTTTCTTGAAGAAATTATTGCTTTGCAAAGGATTAAAAAAATAAAAGTGAAAATCCCAAGCCCAGATAATCTCCTTTTGTTCATAGAAGTGGTTCTGGAAACTAAAGCAAGTGATGCATTTGCAGCATGGAGATGTAAGATGGAGTGGCACAGTATTTCCAGAGAGCAGTGACAGATGGGGTGAGACCCTACAAAAATTACCAAAACTACTCTGGAAGTAAAAAAAAAAAAAACAAAAAAACCAGGATCTCTTGTACTGGCAAGTGCACACAATCAATAATTTTTAACTTGATCCCTGTTGATTTAGTTTAGCTTTTGTTTTTTCCTCTTAGTAATCTAACTGATCACCAATGCCTCTGATTATTTATTCAGTATTTGGCACTGGACTGCACAGGATTTTGTATTTAAGTCTCCAAGCTGTAAATTGATCATTACCATTAAATTCTATAAAAAAATAGTCAGGTGAGGACCCTGGTAGTGTAAACATCACTGTCTTTCCCTGTTCCCTGACTCATATTGTCCCTGCCCTCTTTTCTGGAATTTCATCAGAGCAAAAGATAAGGAGCAAAAACAGAAATTGGGATTTTCCAAGTGTCCTACTGACCTTGGAAAATGAAGATAGTATTATTGCAGCAGGTTTTCACTGAGTAGAAACATCCATTCACTTTTAGAAAAATCAGTGGTTACTGAAGGTGATCACCTAAATCATAATATGGTTTGGGTTGAAAAGGACCTTAAAGCTCATCCAGTAGAAAGAGACCATGATCTGCAATGCCTTGGTATTCTGCCCAGAGCAGCTGTGGCTGCCCCATCCCTGGCAGTGTTCAAGGCTGGATGGGGCTCTGGGAAACCTGGGATAGTGGAAAATGTCCCTGCCCATGGCAGGGAATGGGAATGAGGTGATCTTTAAAATCCCTTCCAACCCAGCCCATTCTGTGGTTCTATAACAGGAATTTTAGATGGCTACATAAAGCACCAAAGAAGCAAAAACTGTAATTCCACAACCACTGAGGAGACAATTCATTGATGCAATTACTGCTGAAGCACTTACTTAGGGAAGATCCAAACTTTGGGGTGGTCAAGGTCAACAACTTTCCATTGCTTCTTGTGGGCTTTTGCACCTTAGCAAAACTAAAAATGCTGTGTTCTCCTTCTAATTCAGCTTCCATAAGGCCCTGTAAGGTTGAAAACAATGTTAAATCACTCTGACCCCCAGGTGTCCCTCCAATACTTCACCCAACCCAGCTGGAATTGCCCATTTAGTCAGGAGAAAAGGTGTAAGAAACACCTGAGTTGACATTTATCAAAATGCCCTGGCCAAGAGTCACTGGGATGCCAAATATGATGTGAGAGTGCAAGAAGATTTTTTTTTTTTTTTTTTTATGCTTGCAGCAACTGTAGTGCCCTGCCTGGGAATTCATGGAAGTTTAAGGAAGGGGCTTTGCTGTGGAAGGATGTGGGCTAGTGGCTAAAGGAGCAGTGTGGTTTCCAAGAGAGACTCAGAGATTTATCCCTGGCACCTCTCTGCACTGCGTCCTTCAAAAGGTTACATGAGGAATCAGACTAATAATACCTAGGGTATAGGGGCAGGAGAGAGGCTTTAATTAATCACAGCCCTGAATTTCACATCCAGACAAGGGAGGTGAAAGTCAGTATTATTTCAATAATTTGGGCCCTCTAGCTGATTATGTTCAGGATGAGACAGCCAGAGTGATTTAAGAAGAACATGTTGGCAGCCGTGGAGAGGGGATAGCACCAAAAGTTCCTGGAGAAGAGGAAATGAGGGCAGAAGTGGGAGTGGATGGAGCAGCCACAGGGAAACTCCTGGGCAAAATTGTACCTTGCAGTGAGAAGATCTCATCATTAACTGTACACTGTGGAGGAGAGTCCTCTTTGATCTGTTCTAAATGCTCAGTTTAATTAAATTCCTTTTCTTCTTCTTGAGAAGAAGGAATAAGGTTAACTAAAAGAGTTACCTTCTCTCCAGTGTTTTTCCCTTTATTCATCACTAAATGACAGCTCCAATCTTTTGAGCTTTGCTTCCCATTAACGCTTTTATCTGGGAATTTCAATGTCCCATTTCTAGACCTTTTCTATTTCTGCAAATAATTTCAATTAAAAATATAACCAAGAATTATTACAGTGTTTCAGATATGCCAACAAGCTTGGTTTATCAAGGAGTGTTGTAATATTTGCAGAGCCTGTTTTGCATCCTGGGCTGTGCAGCTCTCACACAACTTGATTCTTGGACGTCTCTGCATTTTAAATAAGGATTTGCACTGTCACCAATGATGACCCACTCTTTTTTCTTTTTTTCTGAGTGATTTTCAGATTTTATGAATAACTGACTTTTGGTGTTGCTTCTTTTTTCCCCTGCTAAACCCTGATTATTTTGTGTTTATTCCAAACAGAAGATTCTGTTTGCTCTCATATTTTTATCTCATCTTGCTTTCCTAGAGTCCTCTAAAAGTTTTCATGGCCATCCCTAGTCCTCAGTGACCTTCATCCACTTTGTGTAATCTCCAGAATTTCTGACTTTGCTGCTCACTCAATTTCCAGACCATTCATAAAAATAGCAAAGAATACATCTGACAGTGTGGATCATTAAGACATCTGCTTCTAATCCTTTGTCAAAGTGAAAATGTCTAATTTTCTCACACATTATTTTCTCTGTCTTATCTAATTTCTAAGGCTGAGTAGTAATTTGACTTTTGCTTAAGGTGCTTACAAGGAACCTGATAAATAAGTCTCAGATATTGGCACTGTGAGATTAAATAAAAACTACTTTGAATGAGGAGTGCTGCATGAAAAGTTGTCTCTGATGATTCTCATGTTAATATTGTCTATTCTCCATATGCTCCTAATGCCAAATTGCATTAGACCTTAAAATGAAAATATTTTGGAACATCAAGACAGCCTGCTGATATTTTTGATCTCTGTGTTTCAGCACAATGTGTCCATCCAAACCATTCAGTTATTTTTTCTTCATTAAAACAGCAATCTTAAGTATGTACCTGGGAAGGATAACTGGATTTTGATGGAAAATAAATTCCATTGTGTACAGCAAGGGAAAACACAATTATCTTTAGCTGTTAAAGCAGGAGATCTATTCTAGGAATAAATCTGCTGGAACTGATATTCCAAACAGATAATTTCTGTGCATTCATGAAACCACCTTTCAAAGCTGTCTGCAAAAATAACCCCAAACTGCTGTTCTCTGCTGTTTAGTAGGGCTGTAAATTCAAGAGGCTTTGACTACAGTGAATCTGTCTGAAATAATCTGATTTTAAGCAAATCTATCCATTTTGTGTTGAGTCCCTTAGGTGAAAGGGGAAGTGACTAAACTGACACATGCAGGAGAGAAGTTTGCAAGCAGAAGGAAGAGGGCAGCAAAAGGACAGTCAATGTTCATCCAGGCTGGCTCCAGTGGGGTTATCTGTGATCAGGGCAGCCCATGTGACAGACACAGAGCTGTCCTGCATGGGACACTGCCCAGAACAGCCCTCTGTGCCAGGGCTTTGGCTCTGGAATAACCAGGGCATCTCTACAGCCTGGGATAAAACCACCACCCTGATGGGATTGTGATGCTGGGGAGGGGAAGGAAATCTGATGTGGCTGATGATAAAAATTTTAAATGCTCTGATTCTTCCCCTCCTCTGGTGAATGCAGCAGAGGCAGTGGATCCTGTGAGCTGTGCCAGGGAGATTCTGGGAATATCTGCAGCACAGTGAGTGCCTGCAGCAGCAGCCACTGCAGCAGATCCCAGAGCTGCAGGCAAACTCCACCAAGTCAGAAAAGCCCCCTCATTCAAGAAGGATGCCAATGCTTCATTGTGGGGGGGGGTTCCAACATGCATGACTGATTTCCCCATCATCAGTTTCTCTGTCATTTGCCCTATTCTTGCTCCTGGTGCCAACGGAGGGATTGGGTGGTCACTCAATGGAAATGTCCTGGTGGCCTGGCTTATGGCCACATCAAAAGGACAGAAAAGGGATGAGTAGAAAGATGTAAACATCAGCCTAATCAATGGATCAGCTCAATCACTGCAGGCCTAGCAAAGGACCAGCCATCTGCTAATGGCAGCAAAGGGATCCTTACAGGGGTAATTACTGAGCAGAGCATTTAGAAGGCGGGTTGTTCTGCTTTAGTTCTCAATTACTGGTGAAAAGGGAGAAATTAGAATATTTTAATGAACCTCCAGATGTCAACAAGTCAGTCTGATAAATTGGATGTGGAAGATAACAATTTGCAGTTATAATTTGTCATCTCAGAAGCTCCAGTGGGAAACCACATCTTCCAGAGGCTCCCACAAGATCCAGAGTGATGCTGTGACAGCCCAGCTCCCACAATATTCAGCACCTCCAGGAGAGGGATTTGTGGCTGCAGTGTGTTCTGCTCCCTCTCACCCACACACACACCACCCAGTGCACATCTCATTGCAAGACCTGGTCTTTCATGGACTGATTTTTACCTTGGGAATGAAATTATCTTTACTGTTGACTTCTGCCCACTTTGCTGTGACCTTATTTGATCTCTAGGTGGGTCCAAAGCCTCAACTGAAATAGAGAAGCCCCAAAGGACTGCAACCAAACTCCTTTCAGCACACTTTTCTCACAAATATGTAACCAGCTAAGAGGCAGACATCCCATTCAAGCTGGTCATACAGATTTTCCCTGGCTGAAAAACAGGGAAAGATAACTCCACTGGGAAAAATCATCCAGTCAGCCCTAGGCACCTATTTTTGGGCAGGATGAATCATCTTCTAGAAAAACCTCTCTCTTCACTGACTACCCATAGAGCCCAGACTGAGATTAAACTGATTTTTTATGCTTGATGTTAAATGAAGGAAGTCTTACTCTAAATCACAGTATCATTATGTTTCAATCCAAACAAATCTTCACAGAGTAAACCCAACAATTTGTCACACAATCAAACAGAGAGAACAGTAATTATCTTGAGAATGAAATGGGAGGTGCAAGTTATTCTAGCAATGCCAGTTAAAAAGTAGGAATGATGAAGGCTTAGGGCCTCCTCAAAAAAAAAACAGGTGTCAAATTAAACCTCAGTAAAGGAAGCCAGATGTTGGTGCTGTGCTCTCTCTCCCTCCTTGCAAATACAGTAAAAGCTCTGGGTCTACCTCTGGCTTGGTACCTACCATAGGAAACAAAAATGATCTTTGCATACAAGATAAAGTTCTTAATATGTTGCATTTGTATAACTTCTTGGTGCCCCTTCATGATCTTGAGTCAATAAATCAATCCTGTGAGTTTGGGCTCCCCTTTGATTTGTTGCCTTATGCAAAAATATAATTGTTTTTCAAAAAAATTTTTGCCAGCTTTGAGTTGAGCATCCCCAAAAAGGTGTGAGGAGTGAAGTCAGTTTTATAATCCTTTCCTTTCCTTTCCTTTCCTTTCCTTTCCTTTCTCCTTTCCTTTCTTCCTTTCCTTTCCTTTCCTTTCCTTTCCTTTCCTTTCCTTTCCTTTCCTTTCCTTTCCTTTCCTTTCCTTTCCTTTCCTTTCCTTTCCTTTCCTTTCCTTTCCTTTCCTTTTCCTTTCCTTTCCTTTCCTTTCCTTTCCTTTCCTTCCTTTCCTTTCCTTTCCTTCTTCCTTTCCTTTCCTTTCCTTTCCTTTCCTTTCCTTCTCCAGTGATCTTTTTTCTGTCTACCTGATCTCAGACTAATTCAAAAAACAGTCTTGAATGCCTCTGGAGTAACACCAAGCTTAAAGTGAGTCTTCAAGAAAAGGACTACAGCCAAAAAATATTCCAGACATATTCCAGTAGCAAATTCCCATGACTTTGGGTCAATTCTTTTGATGGAGTGACCTGGCAGGGTTAATTTCTGACAACAGAGGTGTGTGCTGGTTTATACCAACTGAAATTTTCATCCTGTTTTTGTTTACCAAATGAATGCTGAACTTCCAAAAAATAATGACATTAACAGCTGCAGCCTTCAGTTCCTGACAGAGAGGTGGAAGGGAATTCAATCCCACTTTTCTCCCTTCCCAACAGCGTCCAGTCCCACTGGTGGAGCAGAGGTGGGAATCCTTGGGGAGCCCTGTACTCTCATTAGTTTCTCCACAACTGGGGAATTGTTACTTTTGAAGCAAAAATGGACAGATCTTGTTGATTCAGCAATAATTGCACAAAAATACAGAGCAATGAGTTAGTAGAAAATAGGTGTCCATGGTAACAACTCAGTATTTAATAATACTTATCATGAGACTCAGCAGGACTAAAGATAGATGATTTTTCTCTGAAATTATAGCAGCTCTGAAATTTGAACCAGATTAGAGACAGTGTCTACCCATTTCTTCCAGATGCTTAAACAGACTGCTAAATTCTAGGAGAAAAAGAGGAAATCACTGTGCAATGACTCTCCTGCTTCTTTTAAATTAAATTTGCAAAAAGAGGATCAAATAAGAATCTGGCCTCTGATTTATTTATCTAATTGGAACCTGAACTCTGCTACTCACAAAAACCACCATATACAGCCTTGTTTCCAGCCAAGGATTTCTTTCTAGCAGGAGATACTTGGATTGGGAAGAAATAAGCTGGTTGAACCCCATGGAAAAGGGGAGCATCTCAGTGTGGGGAAAGATGTGATGTGTATATGTGGATCCAAAATCCCAGAGGATACTCAGAAGAGCCAGATATCATTAGGATAAAATAAATGAGGCTATTTTGCTCACAGATTACAATGAGGACACAGAGATACTTCAGCTGGGTGTAGATACTCATAGCCTTAGTCTATGCAAATAACCTATAAGTAGATTTGAATGCATCATTAGTCTATCTATCTGCTTGGCAGGAGATAGATGTGGAATTATCTCTACCTGGACTATGCACCACATTGCTCAATTCAGCCATAAATATGCTCTAATTTATTGAAACAGTGCAGTGGGATGACATGAAAACGAATCCAGCTAGTGATGCCACAGCTGCCTGAAACAAATCACATTTCACTGCACCTCAGCCCATTCCTCCATCATTTAGGAGCAGCCTCGGCACCATTAAAACATGCTGGAAAAACACAGCTTGAAACTGAAGCTCCCCTGTTCTGCCACAGAGCAGAGCTCATTAAGAAAAGGCAATGTAGCCCCATCCTTGCAATGAGACTGTGCCACTCCTGCCAGCAGAGACACTCACCTCCCTTTCCTGGGGAAGTGAATGACTGAAGGAAGCTGCACTGGTTTATCTGGAGCAAGCAGCTGTGCCAAGAGCTGAGCCTGAGCAGTTTTATCACCACAAACCTGAGCTGGCAGCACTCAGAGTTAGTGTGGGCAGCTCTGGGAAGAGGGCAGGGTGCAGATGCTGGAATAACCAGGGAAAATGTCCTAAAAAGGCACCAAAACTGAAAAACTGGACAGGGGGAGGCTCTTACCCTGGTGACAGGGAGTGGGGGAATGAGAGATCAGACACCTTCACTGTAATCCAGAGCAGCCCACAACAAGCTCTGGGTGTTTTGACCTCCTGATCTTGGGAGTCCTGTGCCATCAGAATTGGACCAACTGTAAGGATGTTTCCTGGCCTTCACCTCCTCCTGTCAACTCATCTCACAGAGTAGAACCTTCATCATGTGTGTCTTGGGTTGCAATACAGGATGTGACCAGAAATGTATATTCTGTCACCCTCTGTTGAAGCTGGGTGGGGTGGTGACCCTTATCTCTGTGGCACATCTTATCTGCTAATGGGCCATCTTTAAACCAGCTGGGCAATCATCTTTATCTTTCCCACAACCCATCCTCCCTCCAGGAAGATATCATCTGCTGCTGGGCCATTCACTGTATGACTGATGAAATTACATCATGCACTGGGAGATGCTCCAGCCAGGGGGAGGAGCCAAGCCTTTCCTACCTAGATGGAAACTGAGATTTTGGACAGCAGGTTACCTTCTTTCCACTGGATTCCAGAGGAAAGCCAGACCTTTCCACATCATCCCTGGACCTTCAGAGGAAAACTGCACCTTCTACAGGAGCACTGCTCCAGCTGAACCACATCTGCCACTGCAGGAGGATGCAGCCACCATTGAATGGGACTGCTGCCAACACCCTGACTGACTGACAGGGTGTCAGGTTGGATTCTGACTCTGTCAGTGTTTTGGGATTGTTCTTTGTAACACTGTATTTCTATTCTAATTTTCCTAGTAAAGAACTGTTATTCCTGATTCCCATATCTTTGCCTGAGAGCCCCTTAATTTCAAAAGTATAATAATTTGGAGGGAGGGTTTTCACATTCTCCATTTCAGAGAGAAGCTTCTGCCTTTTTTGGCAGATACCTGTCCTTCAAACCAGGACAATGTGTTGTTCCAGTTCTAGGTGACCTGGAGTCCATTTCCACCACCTGGGAGGTGCAGGAGGGATCTGCCCAAGGTACATTCACAGGAGGGGTTGCCCTTGACAGAAAAGCTGTAAATTTGGGAATAAACTTTTGTAGGAATGTTCTGTGGTGTATCCAGTTCAGCTCTGCAGCAATGCCAAAGGGTATGGGTACAACCAAACCAGCAAATCATGGGGACAAAGTCAATTAATTCCCTGTGCTTCCACAAACAAACCACTCTGCACTGATTTAGTGAAATGCTGTCATGCAGAAGGTGAGGCTGAAGCAATCACCCTCTTGTGCTCTCAGGCCTGTGTGCAGCAGTGTCCTGCTGCTGAGCAATGCTCTCCATGTCTGCAGGATCCTGCAGTGACCCTGCTTTTACAGGATGAACATGGCCCCATGTTTCTGGGTGCTGCACTTCCCCATTTGCAACAGGGTGTTTATAGGCTCAGGCTCTGACTGAGGACACAGTGTTCTGCCCCAAAAGGATGTGTCTGACAAGGCACTGAGAGTGAGACTGCATCTGCTCTTCTGAGGAGACATGAGCCTAATAGGCAATCTACTTGATTTATGTACCATGAAACATGATTAGAGTAGGGTAAGATCCTCGTTCCTTACATAATTCCTTTGAAATTATGAACCTGGAGTGTTTGTTATGAGATCCCAAACACAGAGTAAAAGGACATTCTCAAGGTTGGCTTTAAGCTTGTGTTTAGCAAAACCTTTTTTGCTACTCCTCAGACTTATGAAAACACTGTAGAATTTTATTTATCTTTCTAAACAATTTTTTTTTTTTTGGTACTACTTAATCCCCTTTGCTTCAGGTGCTTTAAAAACAGCTTAATTTAAACTTCACAGAGGTATTATACCCTGGGTTCAAATGGGTAAACTGAGGCAAAGGGACAGATAAATAATTTCTCTGAGAGGATGAGCTTGCCCTGCTTTGCCCACATCTCTCCTGCCTGGGGTTACCTGTTCCCCTCACCTGCCTGGACCCCAGGGGTCCCCACTGTCCCCTGACACCTTTGCCCATCTTTACCCTCAATCTCTGGCACCTTGTGCCCTATGTCCCCACCATGGGCAGGGGGAAAGGAAAAGGAAGATTTTAAAATCTCAGAGGCACTTCTTTAATTAAGGGGTTCCCCAGCTCTGGAGAATCTTTGTGTAAGGGACATTTAGGACCTGATGCAGTCTTCTACTGAAGTCTCACCCTGACTTGAATAAAGTCTGGATTAGGGCCTAATCTCTGCTTTGTGCAGGTATTTCTCAAGTGCAGGAAGTGACAGGTTATTCCACACACACCTTAAATGAATGAATAGGGGCAGCAAAGGTAAATAATATCTATTAAAGCAATAATAAATAAATAAATAAGGTAAATAATATTTATTAGAGCAATAATAGAGAAATAAATAAAAAGGCAAATAATATCTATTAGAGCAATATAAATAAATAAATAATTGAATAGGTAAATAATATCTATTAGAGGAAGGAAGTGTTGGGAGATCATTCAGATGCCCTTCCCCTTTCAAAAAACAAACTGTCAGAGGAAAGAGAAAGTTGTAACTGGGAAATGAGGTGCACTCCATATCTGAAAAGATGGTATCTATCAAAGAACAAAAATCTAATAGAATATTCAATTAGAATTTTTTTCTCTCACTCTCCTACCAATTTTGAAGGAAATGTTTACTTTTATAACAAGAAATATATATTTTGGTTTTGTGAGGAGATTTTTTAAAATTAGTTTTGCAGTTCCTATGCAATTATATTTTATTTTCTTAGCCTACAAATTACAAATCCTCATACTCTACTCTGCTGGTCTCTGTGCCTGCTCCTCAGGCAAGGAAAAGCAGACTCTGCCCTCTGAAGCCAGCAGGACACTTCAAGAAGACAAGATCTCATTGCATTGAGTTTGAATTTACACTTTAGTGTAAACTGCTGCTTTATAGCACCCAGAGCTGCTTTAGAGCCACACAGTCACTGCCTGAAATACCCTGCCCATGAGGAGGGACTGGAAACATCATCTGGCAAGGGAAGCCACTGTGTTGTCCATCTGGGTGGTCACCCAGGCAATTGCTTGGAAGAGAAAGAATAGAAAATAGCAGATTTTCTTAGCTGCTTTCAGCTGTTTAACCATCCACTGCCCACATTTACCCAATTATCCTCCACAGTTTCAGCAATTAAGATATTTTCCTTGGAGGGAATATGTTGAAGAGATACATGATCCAGACCAGAACTCAGATCACACACAACTTGCCACCTCTACTGCTGGGAACTGTGTGCTGCCTCTTCCAGCCCATGTAACTCCTCAATTCAGCACTGCCTGGGACACTGGAAAGGTCCCAGTCATGATTTATAGGGGACTGGGACAAGTCAGGGTCAGGGAGTCTAAGTTACCTCAAGTTTGAGTGGCTGCCCTACAGACTGAAATATTGCCTAGGCTCCCCAAAATTCATCACTGCTCACCAGTTTTTATTAAAGGTTCAATCACAGGTCAAAACTCACAGGAAAAATCTAGAACAACCTTCTGTCTCCATCTCCAGGATAAAGAATAAAAGGGGCAAGCCCACAGACTTTGTGAATCATAGCAGTGCATTTGTAATATTCTCTTGATAACAAACACTGCAAGCTCATCTGTGTGACTGACATATTTATCGAAATTTTGCCTGTGTGGAAATCAGCCAGGGCCAAAGTTTACTGGAGAGTTCACCCAACACAAACAACTCAGTGCTATGGAAATGTGATGTAACCTGCTTGTTTGGTGACCTCTGTGAATTAGTTGCCCTTCACCCCCCACCCTCAGTGAGACACTGTTTATCCTCACTATGATTTGTCATCTCTCTGGACCCTCTCTGCACAGGCACTTACAAATGAAAGGGCACAGAGACTCAAGTACCACCATCAGTTTTCAGAAAAAACTCATCTTGCCACTTCTCAGGCTTCCCTTTGATTTGTGGATAAAAGCAGAGTCTCAAGGAAGATCATTTTGGAAACTCTGAGGAGCCACAGGTTTTGCACACACTGAAGTTTAACTGATTTTGCAAACTAGAAAGGCAAACCCTCATGATAAAACTGTTGATGGCATCACAGCATCATTTATTTTGAATCGTAAGTTTAGGTTTATGGATTATAAACTAAAATATGAGAAGTTCCACCTCAACTTGAGGAAGAATTTCTGCACACTGAGGGTGGCAGAACAGCTGCCCAGGGAGAGCCTGGAGCTTCCCTCTCTGGAGACATTCCAACTCCACCTGGACACTGTCACCTGCTCCAGGTGACCCTGCCTTGGGATATCCAGAGGTCCCTCCCAACACAAACAGTTCTGTGATTCTGTGATTTGCACTAACACTTCATGGAGGGGCATTAAATCTCGTGTAGCAGGGTGTTGTGAAAGCAATGAATCGCTTTAATCACCATCAGCCAGCACAATCACCTCCCACCATCACTAGGGTAGGGGTGCAAGGCTGGATTTTCAAATGTGATCTTGTACAACTCTGAAAGAACTTTCCAAAGTCAAGATGGGCTGAGCCTACTTTCCCAAAGTGTATTTCATAGCTAGAGAAATGGAATAAACCACTTTTCTGTCTAGTTTCTACCCTGCAGCCATCTGATATGCTTGTGCTGAGCACACATTACAACAGCAGAAAGGAAGGCAAGGACAACTCAGCACCCTCAGACCCCAATGTCTGCAAAGGACTCAAAGCCATTTATGTGGTGTGTTCACCTGCCAGCTGTTCCACAGGCTGCACTTCAGTTTCCTCAGGATAAAAAGAAAGTTTCTTTATGGTGGAAAAGGTACCAATGTCATCCCATAGCAGTCCCGAGTAAGACAGGAAAGGGCACAGCCAAAGAGTAAATGGACCCAAATTCCACATTTTGAAAGTCAAAAGAGGCATAAAGCAAAAAAACCCCAACCAACTTCCTGTTGTTTGAATCATATTGATTCCCTTCAAGGAACTATGAAAAATCAGCTAACAAAGTTGTTTGCCATTAATCCACTCAGTCACTATAAATATAAATGATTCCAGAGGACCCCTCTGTCTTCATCACTAGCTAGCACAATTTGCATCCACAGGATTTCCAACATGCACACAGGTACCAGCCTCACACACCTCTCCATAAATCATTTCCAAATCAAATTCTGGTGAGAAATGTGTTACAAATGAAAATATTTTGAAGGCAGAGATGGCAACACAGAGCTGGAAGAGACAGAGACCCACACAGTTTGGAAGGAGTCAGTAATTTCCCACAGGATGGAAGGATTGAGTAGCTGGATAAAGATTTGCTAAGAAACAGGGAAGGCGAGTTAGCTGGGGAATCTGGTACAGGATCCAGCTAGCAGAGATAGGAACTCCCTGGTTAAAAATACTGGAAAACACTTGGAGGATCCTGGAGCTTGCCAGCAAAGCTTGGGCCAGGCACAACCTGCACACTTTGAGAGCTGAATGAGACAGGGTGGAGGGCAGAGCTCTAATTCCTCAGGGATCTAAAATGAGGTACAGGACATCCCAATTGTGGCATTTGTTGGTTTTTGCTCATAGACTTTTGCATCATGAACAATCTCTTGCTGTTGCTTTTTCTGTATATTGTAATTTTTCATTTAAGTGAGGAGTGAAGTGTAATGAACTCAGAGAATATATTTTCTATCCCTACTGAACTCAGAGAATATATTTTCATTTAAAGTTCTTTCACAAGGATTTTTATGCACTTGTGCCCCATTGTCCTAAGTAACCTTCCACTGTAAAATTGAAAAGGCCTGGAACTGACTGCTAGAATGTGTTGAGATATTTAGACAATAAAATTTAGAACAGAATCCTTGTTTCCTTCATTAGTTACATCTCACTTGAAACTGCCAATGAAAATTAAAAATAGGCCCTGAGCTGAACAGGTGAAGTCACAAAACACGTGTGGACATCACTTCAGCAGGATGACTTGATCTTTGGAACTGCAAAAATGTGCACAGTGACTGATTTCTTTTGGCTTTAAGTTTTGTTATGAAAGTTTCTCTCAGCACTGTGGAGAACAAAAGGAAACCTGTCAAAAGCAGAGATCTCTCATGAGGTTTTGGGAATGCATTTTCTCTCAGCAAGGCTGCAAACCAGGCTTCTACAATACCCTGAAATTCACAGGAGCCCCAGTTGTCTTCCTAAGCACTATTACATCTCCTGTCTTTCTAATAACAGTGATAAAAATAGCATGTGATTCCAGCCTGCCTCCAGAGCTGTACCTCAAGAAGATGTGCAGTGACACATGGACATGTCCCAACTCCCTGGGATTACAGAAATATCAGCCTACAGATTGGACAATAAATTTTTAACACTCATCTCCAGCCCATGGGGGAGTTCACTGTGTGTTCCAGTGTCTCCTGGGTGGAGCAGGCAGCAAAACTGTGATTCACCAAGTGTTTTGTTTAACAGGGAAGAGGCAGACTGGAAGAAAACAGGGCACTCTCAAAAAAACTATGATTGTGCAATCATTCCAGAATGGAGTCATGGATGTCCTTCAATTGTTTGGAATTTGTAGCACATATTCCTACAAAAATTAAGTGCTGAGTGCCCAGACCAGTGAGCAAATGTGGCTGCTGCATCTCTAGAAGTGTCCAAGGACAGGCTGGATGTGGCTCTGAGCAACCTGGGATAGTGAAAGGTGTCCCTGCCCATGGAAAATGATTAGAAATAGATGATCTTTAAGGTCCTTCCAACCCAAACCATTGCACAATTCTGTGATTAAAAAGCAAAATAGAATATGGAGTGGCCTTGCCCCATATTACTTAAATGGGTAAGTCTGGATAGAAGGCTTCCATACCAGGAAACTGCAAACTGTAGGGAATACAGGGATCAGAGATAAGATGCAAATTTAATTTCTTTATTTTGAAATATCCTGTTTTGTCCAAAGCAGCCTCAGGGGTATGTGAAGAACTGAATGGGACAAAGTTACCCCAAGCCTGTCTTCACAGACCTCTAGAAACATCTGGAAATATTCTGGGTGCTTGACACCGACTTAAGTTGTAAAAGAAGCCATACAGCTAGCCTTGGAGAATAAATATCATAAATTCATATATCCACAACACAGGGCAAGCAGCAGAAACTGTGTTTTTATGCTACCATTTTTTTTTGTTTTAAAGCTGTCCCACAGCTTTTCTTTCCTCTCTGCCTGTTGGGATTGCTCCCAGCAGCACACGAAGGTGTGGCTTCTCCATCAGAGGCTCAGCCACGTCCCACACAGGGACAATGTGCTTGTGACAGCAGCTGGGACACAACAACCCACACTGCTGACAGCAGCAGAGAGAGCCTTTGGAATGAAATCCCAGGCTTTAGCATCCCTCTGCTCAGGCTCAGCACTGCAGAGCAGCTCAGAGTGCAGTGGGAGAGGATGAGAGAACACACAAAGGAGAGGCTGCCTGTTCCTTCTCTCCTCTCACAGTAATCCAAAGTGTCACTTCTTCCTGAGCTATTCCCAATGACCTGAAATGCAGTGAGCAGGATATCAGCATGAATTCTGCACTGCTCTTCTGACAAATGACTGTGTGCCTGCTCATAGCTTGTTTGTACTGCTTCTAACTCATTGTTTAAAATAATAAAAATACCTTGGGACACAACAGCAGCCACTGCAGAAGAGCCAAACTGAATGAAGTACAGCTCACCAACCACAGGACCCTGCTGATTTGAAATCTCCATTTTGAACTTTGAAATCCTTGTGTTTTAAATGCTAGGACTCCTCATGAGAAAGAAGGGATAAGTCAGTCCCTTTTCCATCCTGCAGTTCCATGAAGCCCCACAGAGCAGTTTGGGATGCAGCCAGCCTTGTCCTCTCTATCCTGCTTTCCCTCACCCACAAAACAGAGCCTTGCACTGGGAAGGACAGCAACACTTCTCATCTGGTCCTGTCATGGAATCAAATTTCACTTTTCTAATATTCTAAGCATTCCTAATGTCTATTTAGTATGGAAAAGGTCCATCTCCCACCTAGAAATAAAGCCACTCTTAGGTAATCAGCTTCAAGGGTAAAACCTCCTGATTATTGCAATCAAATTTTCCTTACATTAAATGCTGTGAAAAACCCAATTCAAGAAATTACTCAGGAAGCCATAATTCAATCACCTGAGCCCAGTGCATACTCATAGGTATTCCTCTACCATTATTATACAGGAAAGAAGATGTTATCTAAAGTTAGCGAAGGTATTTATTAAGATGATCTGTATGGGAAAACTTACTTGTGTAATTTTACCACTGAACTCACAGGGCCTGGACTGCCCTTATAGATATTCCATTCAAAATAAGAGTTGGGTTTTTTTCTTATGTGGGTTTTTTCCTGGTTTAGTTTATATAATTTTGAAAGTGAAATAGATTAATCCAGGAAAAGGGAGTTCTAACTGGAAATAAGAATATCCCTATAGCATGCATTCAGCGGTTGAATTTTACCTATTCCTATTTCCCACACTGAAACTACCTTTATATATGATCAAATATATAAATTTGTACTTTTTGTGCTTCTGAGTTTCTGGTGTCTGTCAGAATCTCCTCTCTACTACATGGTTTTAGGACAGAATTTAGGGCTGCAAGAACATTCTGATTGTTTCTATAAGAACATAAGGTCATAGGGAGCCAAAAGACCTTGCACACAAATGCTGTCTTAATAATCATCATTGCTACAGCACTTCAAATGCACACAGAGTTGGGGAAAATCATCAAAAACTGACTATAACTATCACCAGCAGTAAAATACAAAAAATTACCTTTACCCTATGAGGCAATTAGCAAGTGGATTTGCTTGGGCACAAGTTGAGTTCTGTGTCCTGGAGGGGGCTGTGCACATCCCACAGCCCTGTTAGCTGCAGCACAATCAGCTGCTCTGCTGGTTCTGACCCTCTGCAACAACTCCCAGACCATCCCAGGTAACTCCAGACCCATCCCAGGTAACTCCAGACCCATCCCAGTTACTCTGGACCACTCTTCATGGCAGAGAGGGCACTGGCAGCCCTGGTGAGAGCTTCTCCTGGGACATAGGGCAGGGCTCCTGACAGCCTGGCTTCACTGAGAGCAGAATGTTATCAAGTAAAGGGATTTTTAAGGAGTATCTGAATGAAAGCCTGACTTGGCTGAGAAGCAGATGTATTTTTAGGGCTCTGCAGCACAGCTGTGACACCAGAATTTAATGAGTTGCTAAAGGACAGCTAGGTCAATGTCAAGCTGAATTTTTAACACCCTGCAATCTGAAGTATACTTTTAAATCTCTTTTGCTGGAAACAAAACAAATATCCTTCTTTCATTTGCTCTGAGAGAACTGTGTACAGAGTTAGTTGCTGTTGAGAATGTTACAGTCCCAGGAAGAATTTGTTTTTGAGCTCTGAAATATCCACAGTGTGGACCAGCATCAGAGTGTTCTCCCCATAAAGGTGTAAAATGTCACACAGTTGTCTTTGGCTACTACAATCCTTCCACTAAACTCTATCAGGCAACAAACCTAGAGATTAGAAAGCAAATTACTTGGTCATGGTTTTCTTGAGATGGTATTAATTCAGCAACTTCCTCAGGAGCTGTGGAATTCTTAATCAAAAAGCATTTAATCTAGTGCCACTGAGAAAAACACCAATTCATTGCACTTCTGAAGTGCCTCTCAACTAAAGATAGAAAAGATTTTTACAAACACTGCTGACTCACACTGCCCCTAGCAGAGAAGTGTTATTACTATCATTTTATATAAGGCAAAGCTGTAGCACTGATGTGTAAATCTGTACCTGGGCCAAGTGAGCAGACAGGCATGAGCAACAATCCTCCAGTTCCTTTTTCTTCTTTATTTCTACCTGATGTGCACAGGCTGATTATTCTTGCTCTCCTTCTATATATTCATGTGTATATAGGTCTATTCATTCATGTTATCTACATACATACATATATATATACACATATATATTTTTTCATATACTCATACATATTCATTTATATATTTATAAAATGCATAAAGAACTTTGGAGAACACTAAGCATTGCACCATCAATGCACATTGCACAATTTAATTATTATGGCAATAATAATAGAAAATTGTACATATCACCAGTTTCATGGACAAACCCACAATTCCTGAACCTTTTGCAACAGAACCTAAGAAGCAAAATAGTTTCCAAATGAAAGCAAACCTAAGATGCAAACACAGATTTCTCCAGAATTAGATGTGTGTGGCTGTGATCAAGTTGCAATGCCTGAACCCAGATGCTTTCCATTTGTGGTCTGGCATATGTCTTTCTCACAGAGAGGAGACTAAAAGAATTTTCAACAAAATAAATCAATCTTTGCATTCTGAAATGTGGGGTTTTTAAAAACTCTAACTTTTTTCTTTGTTTTGTTTTTTTGTTTGTTTTGAAAACTGTTTTGTAGCAGCTCTACTCACCCCTGGTTGAGTCTGCCTTCCACCTTTCCCACTCACCCAGCTGGGAGCTGAGGGATTTTTCTTCTGGCTACTTCCTTCATGTTGATGACAACCCTCATTATTTCCACACACCTGCTTTGAAAAGAAAGTCAGTTTAGGAATCAAGCACGCTACAACAAAAATCCTCTGTTTGTTCTGACTTTATGGAAGCACATTTTAAATAAAAGGCCCATTGGGATAAATATACAGTCATATGCAAGTTCACCAGCTGTCACTCAGATACCTTTACTTTAAACAATCAAACTTTCTTTTCCAGGCTTTTGGTTAAATTGGGTTTCAGCAAGCATTGCTTGGCCAAAATCACAACATGTACCTCTCCAAACCTTGATCAGCCTCTGAATGGAAATTGCCTCATTTTCCTGCCCTCTCTTTCCCTCTAGTTGGTGCTCAGACTCTCTGCCTTACACCATCCCCACAAGTCTCACTGCAAAAACCATCACAGTCCTTCACAATTCCTGGCAGGGAAGGAACAAGCTTTTTCACTCCCTCACCCTGGAGCTCTGTCAGTTCTCAGCCCTGGACATACTTTTACCACAAAATCATCTTTTAAATTACTCCACATTAGTATTGATGTGAGCACCACCTCTAAGCAAGTTCACTTGGAGATTTCCTGGGTGCTGGGGGTTCTTATGACATGGGAGCAATTTCCAGGAGCAGATCTCCATTTCACCACTCCATTATACAACTCAGCCATGGATAATGTGCTGCAATGGGTGACAAGAAGATAAAAGGCACCCTTAGTCATGGCTTCTTGAAGGTCAGGCTGCTCTGTCAAAATTATCCAGGATGGAATTGCTTTGTCACAGGCCAACCTAACACCTGCAGCCACAGTTTCCCCATAACCATCATCTTGCAAGAGAAGCAAAGGGCAATAAATGAACTTTTCATCCAGGCAGCCCTGCTGTTATTTCCAGGTGACTTGGGCTTGTGGAAGTGTCCCCATCTCAAAGGCAGCTCTCCAGATCTTCCTCTCAGCCACAATCAGAGTTTGCCAGTGCCAAATGTGTCAGCACACCTTAACATGGTCACCCACATCAAAAGTGGGAGAGGTTTTTGGTTTCCTAAAGTCTTTGGAAAGCTTCCTATGAAATGCCACCTCCTCTCTCACCCAACAATATGATGCTTAAATATCTGATTTGTTTTCTGTGGCACTGACGTGATTTACTTGACCCTGATGGAAGGAGGTAAGTTGTTTTGTTGGCAGTAATCTTGAATTCCTCTCACCATTTCTATATGTGGCCACAGAGAACAATTATTTATCCCTTGATTTGCTCTGTTTTTTCCCCTGTGCCAAAATTCTAGGTCAGAACAACCTCTTGGTTTTGTTTCCTGAAGCATCAAAAATACAGAAATGCACATTGCATCATTGGTTTTTAACTGGTAAACAACTAAAAGACAAGGAAATAATTTTGATTTTTTAAATATGCCTAGCAGATAGGGAAAGACAGTGTTGGGTCATAAGATATCATAGCTGAGGTTCTTCACTTTGTGTCAACAGTTCATTGATCCATTCTGGTCAATTGATCTACTGGAGAAAGCAGCTGACTTAGTTTCTTCCTGTGGGATCCTTGTTATGTCCTGTTTGACCTCTTGCTGCTTAGAAATTGCATCTGTGTGTTTGTACAGCATCATTTTAAATGGCCAATTTCATTGCTTGGTCTTGCCCGTAAAATGTCAACGCCCTAAGGCAGAAGAGATGAATCTGCAAACATTCCTCACAGCTGACTGGAAATTACTGGGCAGTTCCATAAACTGTGGAAGTCCTTGGGACAAGTCAAGAGAGGAAATGCATCATCACCTGAGTGCATCTCATCTCACTCCATTTCTGGGACAAAACCCAACGGGAAGAGCAGAAAACTCTCAGTGGCAGGAATTGGCTCTTTCTCACTGAAAATGTGTGCTAAATGTGTTCCTTGTCTGCAGGTTCAATTTGGCCCTGAAAGCTTAATTAGTGTTCCTTAGCAACAGGGAAACATCCTGATTGACAAAACCCGCCGGTTTTGGCTGAGGCTTCAAAGTGCTCACTTCAGGGTTATTTTTAAACTTCCCAAACTCACAGCTGAGCATTTCAATTCAGAGCGAAATTCATCAACAACAGAAAAGAAACATCCCCAGAGTGATGCATTTCTGAGGAAAATGGGAGGAGGAACTCAGCTCAGACTTTTTTGCCTCTTATCCCTCAATCTAGAGGAGGAAATGGGGCTACTTGGGTGAAGAGGGAACCAAAACAGAAAGTTCAACAATTAATGAAAAATACCATAAATTAAAGAGTGAGGAATTAGGTGGATTTGTAGATAATTTGTGAAGTCTTCTGCTGTCAGCACCAAAGAGCTTCAGGAGGGACCCAGAAGGCAAAGTGGACGAGCAGTAAAGGAAAATCAAAATATTTTTAAAATAATATTTTTATACAATTTGAAATCATAATACTACTGTATATTTGAAGCTATTATTCCATCACCACCAGAAATAATGGCTGGTGGCAAAGTTGTACAAATCTGCCCAAAGCATTTGTAATTTTTGTGTTGTAATAAAATAAGAATGATGCTTATCCCTCTATGTATTCAGTTCTGGAAAAATCCAGCAGTAATATGTACTACACATGAATATTTATAAGAGCAAAAAATTATTATACCCTTATCTAATTTTTAAACTGAGATTTTGGATATTATTAACTCTCCTGGCAGTATTAAGAGGAATAATTTCATAATTCAGTAGTGAAAAGAACTGCAAATGAACCCTAAGTAAATAGAGCTGAATTATCTTTGCAAAGATCTCAGAGACTGAGGGTATGGGGGCTGCACATGAAAACCTACAGAAATCAGATCAATTTAATGTGTGACAGAGCACTTTTCTCTGAGTTCCCATGCTCAGGAAATAAATCTGCAGGCATCCCTCTGCCTGCAGCCCTGTGTCCTGGAACAATGTGACTGCATTGCAGTCTCAGGTGCTTTGGTTTGATTTCCTATTTATTGGAAAAGTTTTCAGTCTTAACAATTGCAAGGAGGGGGGGAAAAGAGTAATGTTGAAACCAAACGTAGGGGTGGCAAGAGCACTGAGGTCCATATGGGGAGATGTGAGAGGAGATGGTTTTAATCTCAGCATCACAGAATGGTTTGGGCTGGAAGGGACCCGAAAGATCATCAATTTCCATCCTCCTGCCATGGGCAGGGACACCTTCCACTATCCCAGGTTATTCCAGAGCCCCATCCAGCCTGGCCTTGGACACTGCCAGGGATGGGGCAGCCACAGCTGCTCTGGGCACCCTGTGAACAATTTCTTCCTAATATTCCATCTAAACCAGCTCCCTGCCAGTTTGAATACATTCCCCCTTGTCCTGCTACTAGCTGTCCCTATAAAAAGGTTCCTTTCCTGCTGTCTGCTTTTCCTGGATTTAATTGTTGAGCAGGATCTTCCTTACAGTCCTCCCTGGCTGCAGGATCACTATTTGGATGTGTAAAGCTCAGCATTTGCATAAACACTCTCTTGTCCCAAACTGAAAGGCTTTTCCTAGGCTGGCATTCTTAGAAATCACATTTTATAATACTTTAAAGTCTTTTTGTATTTCTATCCTCCTTTTAAATGTCTGTTCATGTGCATGCTTTACAATGTACATAGTATATACCTGTAGTAGTAAATATGTATAATTCACAAATAAATGTGTATATATTACAAAAGGGGACAGTGTGTGTGTGTTCAAGGATATTTTACTGATACAGGTGCACAATTATAAACCTTTGGAGATCACTGCTACAGAAGGAAGAGGTGATAACCAACACATATTTTAAGTCCTAAATCTTGCTGTTGTGTTTTACACATATTTTGCACATGCATGTATCTGCACAGGGTATAAAAAATATGTGTATTTTATATATTACTGAATTATTTCCTGTATTGCATTAGCATATTTATTAATATATTTTGCATAGATTTATGGAGCTTCCTACACACATATATTAAATTTATGCAATATACCTAACAAACAGCACACATATATTTGACACATTCTGCATTTAGTTGTAGGCAGAACTGCATCTTCTACATTGTTTGACGTATCACATTATAATTTACCATTTGTCTTTGGTTATAATTCTGCCAGGTTTGACTTGCACTGAATTTTTACATAATTTTGCTCTGCTTCTAAGTTATTTACTTTGGAGAGTTTGCGTAAAAGTGATTTAGACATTTTTAAAGAATAAAACTTGTGAAAAACAGCCAGTGTAACCTATGCTGAAAATTGTTCATCTTATGAACTTCTCCAGCCACAGTCTAAAAAAAAATCTATAGAAGAGCAATTCCCCCAAAGTCACCCACTTTTTTTTTTTCCTTGTGAAAATATATACAGATTGGCCAATCCTTTATTTTTTAAAAACATATTTTACTCTTGTGAATCTGCCTCAAATCTTGGCTTTCTCAATTGTGATCTCTGAATGGGGCTGAGAGGACAACATGTAATAATAAAGTCACATTTGAAGAAGAATTTTACTTGGACTTTACTTTCTATTTAGTCTTGACTGACAGTGAGTGTGCTTCTATAAGGAGATTTGGGCTGTGTTCCTGTTTGAAGTTTAAGGTTAATTTGTATTTTCAAAATGCAGAGCTGCTCTAGAATTGCTTACCAAGACACTCATTTAAAAGCATTCACTTACAGAGCCAGTCTGGCACAATGCTGCAATTGTAGAGTGCACATAATGAATGTCACACACACCTTTTAATGAAGATTTGTCTTTTCTTGTGCTTGTCATGGGTCAGCCTCTTCCACTCTGCATCATTTGTAATAAATTCCTGTTCATTTTGCCATTCCTCTTTTTGCTCTGTTGTTGAGAAAGTTGTAAGAAAATGTTCTCAAATTGTTTTTTCCTCTTTCAACCTTCCTTGCCACTTGTTACAGTAGAGAGGGGTGTACCAAAACATAGCCTGGAAAAAACCAACCAAACAAAATTGCACAGCCTATTTGGATTCTATATCTTTTCACCAATCAATTTTTTTTTTTTTTTTTTTTTTTTGGTAGATCAACAGGGAGGGCTGAAAGGGGAGGTAATTCAATGTGATTCTGAGTTATTTAACATTTGAAAGATCAATACTTGTCACCACCATCAAATTCCAGCTTCCTGAAGGAAGCCCAGTGGCAGAGCCAGTGACTCTGCTCCCACTTGACCACTGGGCTCACAGGCCATGACTTGTCCTAAATCTCACCAGATCCTCCCAAAGGAAATCTGAGGGAGGTTTGTGAAGCACTGGAGCACCTGCTGCTCAAACCTGCAAAGATTAAAGGCAAAACAGCTTCTGGATACTTATACAATATAAAAACTCAGTAAAATTCAAGTTTTCCCTTTTTTCTTTGAGTTTTGTGACACTGGTCACTGTTTGATCTGTGACATCAAAGCTGAAAGAACTTGCAGCTTAGTTTTAGTGATTATTTTCAAGCACCTTTCCTGTGGATTAACAGAGATTAGCAAAGGTACTTTTTTTCCAAGTTGTGATAGCAAATCCTGGGTTTTTTAGTCTGGCTTGCTGAGAGTAAGATTAAATATAGGCAGTTTCTTTTATTTTCTAAATTACCAGGGGCATTGGAAGAGATCTGTGATATCAGCTTTAGAATTCCAGTCTCTGCTTGATTCTGGATTCCCCCTATTCAGGGAGAAGCTGTCTCTACTGGAGACTAGACATTTTTTTTGTACTTTTATCCTTATACAAAAGATTTAACAGCATTGTGCTTTAAAATGTGAATGCAATTACCTGTGACCTTTATCACTAACACAGGAGCAGCAGAACCCATTATGAAAACATTTCTCTTACATGAGACAAACACAACACGTTTTTGCAAATGGTGTTCCTAAAGGATTTGGCATTTGCCACCTGTGATGAAAGAGCTGCAAACACTTTCTGTGAGCCAAATAAAATTCTCACTAGATTTTAAAAGAGAAAGATCCAAAAGTTCTCACCATACTCTGCCAAGGTCTGTTTGTGACTTTGTCACACATTCACCAGAAGACATCACTGAGTGTGACTCTTCTGAGCCCCCCAAAATTGCATTTTCAGCTTGCTTATGGGAGGGCTCACACAGGGCTGCACTGAGTGAGTGATGCACAGACTTTCCATCCCCTCCTTTTATTCTGCCAGACCTGTTTTCTTTTCAGAAAAAGGAGCCAGCACAGGTGGTAAAAGAGGCCTCAGGCCACATTCCAGCCATCTACACTGGTGTCTAAGTGCAGCACTTTGCCTTGGTTCAGCTGCTGCTCTCCCAGGGAGCTGGAAGGGCTCCTGCTCTGTGTCCCTGCCTGACACAGACACTATTGTGCAGGAATTCTAGATGCAAGAATTGGCAGACTGAATATGACCCTTGGAAATTAATAAACCAGCTGAGTTTTTTCTGCTTGCCTATGCTGGGTTCAGACTGAGAGGAAATTTAGGTTAGATATTAGGAAGGAATTGTTCCCTGTGAGGGTGGTGAGGCTCTAGCACAGGTTGTCCAGAGCTGCTGTGGCTGCCCCATCCCTGGCAGTGTCCAAGGCCAGATTTGATGGGTTCTGAGTAAATTGGGATAGTGGAAGGTGTCCATGTCCATGACAGGGGTTGGAAGCAAATGATCTTTAAGGTTCCTTCCACCCCAAACCATTCTGTGATTCCATGAAACAGAAGCTGTTGCAGACCATCTATCTCAATTGATTGCTCACCCCAGAACTTTTTAATTATAGTATTAGCAGCAATATTCAGTTCACATGGTCAGGCTTTTTTCATCACCGTGGATGTCAGATGCACATATTTGTTGTTTTCTATTTAAAGTTTTTCTGGCTTGCAATGGAACCATCTGACTCCTCATCTTAGCTCCTACCTACCTCTCTAACTCTTATTCAAACAGGCAAAAAGATACATCTGAACTAGCTGGAGGGGAAGTAATTTCTGAAGAGCAGCAGCCCATACACTGAATTTTTAACGTCTAATTCTGGCACAACATCAAAGCAGAGCACATCATTATCTTCCTTTTCCAGAACAGGAAACTAAGGCACAGAGTATCATCATCATCATCATCTTGCCTGAAGTCATCCAAGGCAAACCTGGGACAGAGTCTCACTGCCAGAACTCTTGTTTTTGGCTTTTTGTGCTGGCTAGCAGCTGTCCTCAGATAGTGGCCACACTCTGGAAAGAAATATCATTTTCTTTTCTGTTTTCAGATGAGATCCTACTCTAGTGACACCTCAATCTATACAGAAGCCCATAATAATTCCTTCAGCAGCAACACGTAAAACTCATTTCCTTTCCAGTTCCCTGATTTGTGGGTTTCTGATAGAAGGTTCACACCTCTGTTGGCAAACACTGGCACAGCTCAATATTCTGACAGTACATTTTAGGTGAGCTATGGCTGGAAAAAGAAACATATCCAAAAGGACTCTCCAGGATAGCCTCACTTTGCTGGGCAGCATGAAGTGATGAAATTATGGACTTGCCATGCAAATGCCAGGCTTGTCCTGACCATGGACACTTGCAGCTTTTTCTGAACTCACCATTATTTGTAAGTGTGAACCTTTCTTAAAGCACAGATTTAACTTTGTACCACAAGGCTGAGGGTGTACCCTTGTGTGGCAGCTGAGAAAAGGCACTCAAACACCCCCACATCAGGGGGAAACCAGAATACAGCCACCTGGACATCCTGGCTCAAGAGATATTTCCCAATGTCCTTCTCTGATTCAGCGGAACAGTTCAGGGTCTTTCCAAAATGACTGCCAGGACCAACTTCACTAATTTTAATATTTCCAGTGGCAGTGAAAGTACAGAAGTTGGTTTGAAAGTGCAAAAGCGTTGCTTAATTGAAAAATAAGCCATGTATTTCCTTATAGCAGCTAGCCTAGATGTCAGTAATTACTGGCAAGTAATTGTACCAGAGGCAGAATATTTACAGTGCTGCCACTCGACTTTTTATGCAGTGCCTTTCATCTGAAAAAATCCATTTGCATTAAAATTACTAAAGTCTATTTCTCTTTCACATTTAGGTGGCATCCATTACCATCAGAAATTAAAAGATGCTTTGTGGGGCACAAAGTCATCAGTCTACTGTTTGAATTTGAGTTTGTCTAAATTTATATAGGCTACAGCCTCTAAGGCTGCCTTGACTTTTAACTTCCCATGATTAGTGGGACTTGTGTAGCTGATTCTCTTCAGAAGTTTAGACAATTCTTCCTGTCTCTCATGATTTTTTCCTTCCTGGAGAAAGACAAATCTTCATTATTAACACTTTAGCATTAACCCAGAGAGTCCATGCTCAAAGACTTCAGAGATTTCAGCCCTCCCTTGTTTCAGAATCCCAACAAAGCAGGGTCTGTTTTGCATCTGCACTGAGATCAGGGACTTCTTGTGTGAGCTGGGGAACTCTCAATCCCCCTTAAGCACAGGAAAACAAATTTATCACTCGAGTGTTCCTCTAAGTAGTGCACATGTCAAGGGAGCCCTTTCAAACACTCAGTCCCAGACTGTAATACTCATCATAGGTCTTAGCAGACAGGTTGTGAATGGAGTCTAAAAAATGTTCAGCTTTCAATGTGGCATCCACTGCAATAAATTTCAGTATTTAGCACAGATGCAGGGCCTTGCCTGTCTTCTGTGCATGTAGTGCTTATGCCCTTGCCACATTCATCTTGTTCCAATAAGTTTAAGTCAGAACTCAGTGTGTTGGGACAATTCTGTCCCAGCATCCCAGAGAGCCTATGTGCTTGCCTAAAATAGCCAAATCCCCATCCACAGTGTGACAAATGCCACCCACCCACCCCAGATAACTCAGCAGTGAGTCACACTTGCTCAGGACAGCCAGGCTGCCTCCAGGCTGCTGCTGGCATTGATGGATTTGGAAGCAGAGCCTCAGGGAGCTGCCCCCCTCCACTTCCAGGAGATGTGCACAGCACATGTAACACCTGGCTGCCTCTCCTCTGCCTTCCTGCAAACTTTGGGAACCCCTGAGATCTCTGCTCCCACTCAGTCCTGCCTATTTGTGCCTTGTGTCAGCACAGGGAGGCTGGAGCTGGCTCTGCCCCTCCTGAATTTCATCTGGCTGCCACATTTCTCCTTCCTCACTGCCTGCAGGACCACACTCTGAACTGAAATAACACACTGGAATAACTCAGCACAGACAGTTTTGGGGGGGACATTATTTTAACCTGATGGGTTTTGGCAGTCTCTGCACACTTCTGTATTGCTGCAGCCAGAGGGATGGGCAGCTGTGCCTCAAAACTTTGAAAATGTTGCACCTCAGACCCACAGCTGGTTTGTACATTCATCACTATAGCAGTGACCTGGGGCTCTGAAAACAGAATGACACCAGCAACAAAGAGAAAAGCTGACACTTTTACCCTTAGGAAGGGTCCAGAAGCAGTTGAGTCAATAGGAGAAAGTTTTTAAACCATAGGGAAAGCAAAGATCTTCCTGATCTTACATCTCCCACTATCCATGCAAGGAAAGTTTTGATATATTTCTAGATGGAGGGAAAAAAAAAAACAACCCAACAAAACAAACCAAAAACAAACAGATGGGAAAAGACACCTCCTAAAATGGTCCAAAGAGAACACAGGCAGGGATGAACAGCAAACTTTATTTTCTACCTTAACATCCTAAACAGAGCTGCTAAGTCAAGAGCCTCTTTTATGTTAACATAAGGAAATCTAAGGAAAACCACCAAATTCCTGAATTCATGGAGTCTGCACATAGCACAAGAGAGAGAAGTGGAAGAAAAGCAGAAAGGAAGGAGAACAGGCCACAGCACCCAACACCCAGGACTATGACTCCACTCACCATGAAAATTAAAAGAAGTAAAATTCTTCTCACTTAGAAAGTAAACACACTTCCTCACATTCCCTCCTGCTCTTTTCCTTTGGGACTCCTCTTTATAGTCTGTCATCTTTGTTGTATGTTTCCTTACATTCAAATTTGCTAATCTTTCAAATTTTGAGGGACTCCTTTGCCAGAGAATTCTTGGGGATATAGCTTTGATTTGATAAAATCCAGAGTGACTAAATTAACAAAGGCCTGACCAAATTAACAAAGACTAAAGATAAGATTCTTTTTTTGAAATGGAAATCCTGCTTACCAGCAACAGTTTTTAAAGAATCCTATAATAAAATATGCATGCTTCCATCTTTGTGTTCTGCTATATTATTTCTTGGCAAACAAGACTCTCAATTTATTAATATCACAATCTATGTATATGTCTCATTGGGAATTTGGACCTTTACCTATGCACCTCCTACATTTGGCCTTAAAAAATCCCAAATGTCTAAGTACCTTTAGAAGAAATAGTTCTTCAGAACAAATTTTTCAAATTTTAGAACAAATTTTTCAAATTTTAGAACAAATTATCAGCTGCTTGCAAACAGCTGAGAACTGAAAGTCCTAAAACAGTGAATCCTGATGCTGCTGAAAATCCTGATGGCTCAACTCCCATCCATATTTTAGGATTACATCAGTCAACAATGTAATTAAACATATAACCTTCAAGGTACTTTAAGCATGTTCATATATTTTCTAAAGGAAAGAGATGTAAATGAAACTCAATTATAAACAATAAACCCCAAATCTCCTAGATGGCCAAACCCACTTATTTCTAGTAAGTTTGTGTATATTTGTATTGTGGCTTCATGGCAAATGAGCTTTAGCCATAGCAGTCATCAATGATGTCTAAGAGTGTTATTAAATTTTGTGTTCATACTGAGACACCCCAATTATGCTGGATAATACAACACCAAATTAAAACATTGGGTATTGTGTACCACACTGGAACGGTATTTATTTAAAGGGTATTACAAGAATAGGTGGAGCTGAAATTTAAACTGAGTGAAAAAATGAAAGCTCTGCCATTGTGGGATATCATAATAGTAATGAACAAGTGAGAATTGAAAGAATTGCTTGATTTACGCCTTTAACAAGTTTAACCACACACAAAGCAAACTGTCATTGCCTTTTACTCTTTATCTGTAACAATTAGCAGAGCTAATGACTCCTTTTGCTTTCTGTGTGAGACAAGACGTGATCCAATCCCCACAGGAGAAGAGTTCACAGAATACAAGGAAATGCACAAAGGGGAAGGTGATCCCTTTTATCTCCTGGTGTTTATCTGGAGTTATTCTCCCCAGCCCAGTCAGACACTGTGGTGTGTCTCATTATTTGGAAAGTGCTTTGGAGCTCAGAACACAACTGGAGCTTTCATGCTGGCCTTCAAAGGGATCTTTTCATGGCTCTCCCTATAATATCCTGAGAATTACACAGTTCTCTTTATAGAAACATATGCAAGGAGCACCATGGGTTTACAAAGACTGAGTCCATGAGAAAAATGCATATAAAGTTGATAGAATTACAAAATGAATGAGAGCAGGGAGAGCAGCAGGCATCAAAGAGCTGGGAGTCAGGAAAGCATTTGATAAAATGCCTCTCAAAATATTATTTCCCATTGGCTCAGACATAAATACTGTCACAGGAACTGTCTGAAGGACTGCAAATATGGAATAATAATAGACAAGGGGGTTGTGTCTCATATGTTTCCTATAGAGACCAGGGGTAGCTCTCATTTCATGGAGCATCTCCACTCGTGATGTGTGAGAGGGAATAAAACAGCTGGTTAATAAAATATGTAGATAACATTAAGTTGAGAGGAGAGGGTAGAGAAACACTAATGAGAGCAAGAGAAATAATACAAAGAGCCCTAGAGAGGTTAGAAATATGGGCAGGGAATAAGTGAGATGCAGCTCTTGGAAAATGGTGCACTAATTTATCAGGGGAGAAATGGCATTCACTGGAGGGAAAAGTATGGAGAGCAATAATGCTGAAAGAAGGAGAGGAGGAAGCCAATGATGCATTTGCAATTTGACAGAACAAAAAAGATTGTTAGGGTTTTATGGCACTGTCCTTGCGGAGCAGTGAGCACCAAGTGCAAGATTCCCTTGGTGCAGCTCTGGAGAGGGAAAATTGGGAATGCTGGTCCTGATGTTCACAGTGCCTGCTGTGACCAGCCTTGACTTGGAGAAAACCTCTCCTAGGAGTGGAGGCAGATAAATAGAATTCTCCCACTCCGAGTCCAGGTAACACAGAGCTCACACACCCCTCACATCTGGTCCTGAAGCACCAAACATAAGAACTCATCCTTGGCATTTTGTGTTGGTTTAACTCCTACACTGCTAGAAACTCTGGATTTAGGCTGACATGAGACCAAAATGAAATGTACTGAGTTCAGTTCAGTTCATTTTATCACCAGAAAATTACTGACAATTAACAAGGAGTTATGAAGACCAAGGGATCCAGGGGTTAACATGTGGAGGGATAAAAGAGTTAAATGCATGTTTCAGTAGATTATCACAGGAATCACAGTATGGGTGTAGCAGGTAGTTGGGAAACCTCAAAAAGGCAAAGCCCTTGTGCAGTTGAACTATCACCAATAAAACATCCCTGGAAAAGCAGAAATGTAGGTTGAATGTTGTGGAATCAACCTCAGCAGTAGCATAAGCAAGCCTATCCAATGAAGAGTGCAGTAGAAAATTCTGTAGCAGGCAGTGTCCACATGGGATAAACCTTAGAACTGGAGTTGCCAATTGTTTTCCTTTCTCTGCAAGAGACAGATCCAGGATAATGGAAACCAGCTGAGGATTGTTTTTCTAGCTCTCCTCCACCCTTAGTACATGTGGCTAAATTAGAGATGGCAAAGGCCTTTTTGGGACAACTAGCTTCCCCAGGAGACAATTCCTGATTTTTTAATGGGATTTCTAGGTGGGTGTAAACCACCTAGAGCCCAGTTCACTCCTCTGACTGCCTGTCACTGCCTCAAATACTTAATTCAGCCCACAATGGTGGGACCCTCTGAATCCCCTGCAGTATTAGCTCTGCTCTTGGATTCAAAATTAGGTGGGATCAGTTGAAGACAAGGCCAAATCAGCCATGAAGTCTGTGTTTCTGCTCCTTTTAAGGACTACCTTCACAAGGGGATCTCTCTGAATTTGTATTAACAGCCACTAAAGGGGACATGGTGAAAGCAGGTGATTTATCCTTTCTGAGAGTGAAATCCAATGTGGGGGAAGTTGTCCCTGAAGCAATAAGTGAGTTATTTATATTTCAATGCCTTTGATGATCTCCAATATCCTCCTGGATAATGACTCAATCCCCTTATCAAGAGTTTGTTTGCTTGCTCATGTAAACAAGATACTGCAGCAAAAACCTTCTCTTCCTACAAAAATAACCTGAAGGAAAGTCCCAAACATGTCTGTACCTGGATGCAGACTTCTGGTAATCCTCCTTAGCAGATTCCTTCCAGGATTCTCCATGCATCCCAGGCTCTGGGCAATGTTCCTTCAGTCAGCAAACAAAGGGCTGGAACAGTTCTGGCATTGTCCACTTTGGCATTTCTGGGCTGAGCTGATGAGCAAGCAAAAGGCAAAGACATGGAGTTATGCAATATTAACAGAGAGATAAATTATGAGAATCAAATATCTTTTTTTTTTTTTTAAATTTGAATATTTAATTTTCTCTTTGCCTCTAATTGCAAAGTGATGCTTAATGAATGCTCCTCTCAAAGCATTAAAATCTATGGCTACAAAATAGAACACAGCTGGCAAACTGAGCATTTCTTACTGACACATAGATTTATGACCTCATTGGAAATACCTTGGGTAACAACAAAACCAATAAATTATGCCATCAGCAGTGTAATTGTCACCCTGCAACTTCAGTGCTGTTAGTCAGCACAGCATCAGCTGTGAGTGAATATCAAACACATCAAGGCTTCCTTTCAATTACAAAATGAAAGTGGTAACATCTCCTAATCTCCTTTTTGTTGCACTTTTCAAATATAAATGTTCAAGAAGAGCCCCCCATCCTGGACAGGGCTGGGAGAACCAGAGGAGGGAACACTCCTAGTGAATCTGTATTTTACCACACAAACTCAGCTCATCTCCCCATCCACATCTTCCCAACAATCTAAAGCCTTTCCACTGCCAGCTCCTCAGACTTTACATTTGAGGCTTCCTTCAGTATTTTGTGCAGTGTATTGTATGAGACTCACCCCCCCAGGCATTCTATCTCTATCCAGATGTGGTGGGGCAGGGTAAATTTTGGGGGGAAAATGCATCCCTCAGCTCTTGGTAGCACTGAAACGACAGGAGCACAAATCAGCTTTGCTTGGATGAGTGTCTGGGTCAGGCAGCATCCCTGCAATGCAGATCAGACTCACCAGCTCCCTCGGAGTGTTGTTGACAGTGTTACTTTTCTCCATATGAGTTTTTTAATCACCAGAACCAGGGTGTTAGAAACCCTGCCATTCCTTCTCATTGTGCTTTTCCTCACCTCACCAGACATTCCTCCAGCAATATTTGTGACCCATTCCCATTCCTGGGACAGCCAGGGGAGCATCTCTGGGACAGTGGTGCTGCTCCACCTGCCTGGATTAAACTAGAAACAGGGACACAAAACTGCATTAACACAGGGGCAATAAGGAGGTGAAACATTACAGCACAAGCAGCCTAAAAAAAAATTATTACAGCTGGAGTACAGCTTAATGCAACCCTAGGTGAGGATGAAGCAAACTAGGAAACATTAAATAATGACCTTTGGGCTTTTGGCAGCAGGGACACAACACAGAGGGCAGAGAGCTCCCTAAGCCAGGAACTGGAAAGGCTGGGCTTTGTTTTTCTGGGCTGGAGCCTTTGCTGGATCAAGCATTGGGAGCTGGCAGCCGCAGGGTGAACAGACTGTGTTGGAGCTGCTTTTCACTGGAGTGTCAACAAGCCAGTCTGTTCCCCAGCTCAGCCCAATTGTTGCTTTTGCTGTTGCTAGGATCTGGCATCCTCAAAAGGGGCTTTAGGGGAGCCTCTAGGAGGGGCACTGGCACTGCTGAAATTCCTTGGGATCAGATGACTCCTTTAGAAACTGCTGGCTCAACCGTGACAGTGCTCCACAAACAGCAGGAGAAAAAAAGCTGCAGGAGAAGCCTCCAGGAAAGCATCTCTTGGGCAATGTTCCCTCTCCTGTGCCACCCTGAACTCTGGAAAATCCCACCTGCATCAGTCATTAAGCTGCCTTAGAAAGTTCTCCTGAGAGAGAGGAAGCTCCAAGTTGAAACACATCATATCCAGACCAGGGCAACGATTTTAATTTCAGTTTTCCTCTTAGGGGGCTGGACTAGCTCTGAGGGAATGGCGTGGAAGGGACAAAGGATCTGTCAACAAATCCCACAGTCTACCAGGCTTCAGTGTTAACCAACACAAATTTGGGAAAAGAAGGGAAGGATTTGAGCCTAGTGCTGGAATGACTTGGTCTAGTGGAAGGCATCCCCACCAATGGCATGGGTTTGGAACTGGATGTTCATTCTGTCATTAAAACATTTTCACAGCTTCTTTTTGCCTTCAACAGCTGTTCAGGGCAGGAAGACATACCCTTCTTCCAGGCAGATTGGGTCTTTCTTTGATTTCTAATACCTGGGGTGAAATCCACATTAATTCATCAATATTTTGGAGATGATCAGCACTGCACTTTTAGAAAAGGGGTGTCAACCTCTCACAATTCCATGGCTGCTGGAATAAGCTGCAGCTGCTCCCTGCCCAGCCCTTCATTACATCCCTCCACCAAAGCTCAGTGTTTTGATTTGGTTCAATAGGCAGGAATGAAACATTTGAACTGAAGAATGGCCAAGCATTTTGTTTAGGTCAAATGAAATGTCCTGACCTTTCCAAACACTCTGCTCCCCGAGCTGCTGAATTAATGAAGCCTGTTTGCTAATGACTTTTTTCCCTTCCCAACCCCCCTGCCCTGGCATCATGTTGGCTCCCTGATAGCTAATAAATGGGAAGGAGGAAAGGAGGGAAGGACAAATCAAACTTTGCTTTAAGAGGAGCATTAAAATTATCTCTCATGCCTGACTGTCAATTTTCAGGAAATCTCTAGGGCTGCTTCCCTGAGGACACTATCTCACAAAAACCTGGAGTGGAAGAAACTGGTCCATGTATTTTGAAGTTAGTAAGGCTAGAAAAATGAGTGTGTATGGACAAGAACCAGTAGCTAGGAATAAAAATATCCAATTTTTCTTTGTTTCTCCCAAAATGGCAGCATTTCCATTTTTACCACTGTGTGGATCAAATGCCAAATATCAGAATTGCCCACTCTGGTCATCTCTTTGGTCCCTATGACAGAGGCAGGATGAGATAAACCCATGAAGGACCTGTCTGAACAATACATTGATCCATCTGCTGTGGACCTTGGAGTGGTGAAATCTGGACCAATACCTCAGAAAACTGCTGGAAGGATGTCTATAATTCTATGTCAAGTCTATGAATGATCTTAGAAACAAGATCAAAGCATACACTGGTCTCTTTTTCTACTAAATAAAGAAGTGAAAACAGGATCTGACATGGGAACAAGTCATATCAGTGTAAACCTGGAGAATGATATTGCAACTTTTTCCTCATTTTTAATCTACACGTTTTGAGGTGCCAGCTGTGTGGATTTCTTCCTTAGTTATTAACTAGGCAGTGATTCAAGAGGTTCCTGATAATTTGTCAGCACAGGGCAGCAAAGTTTGCAAAATCTTCAGCCATGATCTTACAGAAATTGCTGAGTTCTTTTTGTCCTTGTGTTGATGTTAAATAATTACATGGTCAATTTTATGTCATTTGGGGACCTTGCAGAATCCCTTATTGTGACACTGCTGCAGAGTCAGGACAGCAAGAGAGCTTCAGGAAGGGAGAAGATGAAGCTTGGTGGAATCCCTCAGCTTTGCCTCTTAGGACAAGATGTGGGGGCTCTTCCAAGAGCCTGAAAAGGTGGGAGCTGCAAGTCCTGTGAGGAAAATGTGCTGCCCAAGCAAGTGCTGTTCTTATGTCCATGAGCCCCATGAAGCCACAGAGAGGACAAAGACATTATTTATCTCTCAGAGCCAAGTAACTGAGCACTTTTAAAAAGGGAGACAACACACAATATGCCTTTAAATACAGAGATACCCCCTGCACACACAGAGCATCAGCACAGGATTTCCCTGGATCCTCACTATGGAACAGCAGAGCAGAAAAAGTGCCACAGCTCATACAGTACTGATGTGTGCAGGGAATTCCCAACCAGAAAACTCAAAGCCTGGTGGCACCTGCAGAAAACCTCCAAGGAATCAAAAATGTGTTTGTGTTTATCCCTGTAAATATTCCTGAGAACACTGTTTTGGCCACAAGGTTTGAGGCTGACCATACACAGCCTTGGCAGGATAGGAGTTTCCTTCCCAAACATCTGGCTTTCATCTGGGCAGACACATTCAGCCAGGCTGTTTATTTTATAACCCCACCTGCACCTCTGTGCCTGTGCTTCCCTTCCTGTGTGGGTAGGCAGTGCTGAGTGTCTGCTGTATGTTAAAAAATTAAAAAATTAACTTAATTAGCTCCTGTTTCCACTTACAGTGCTACAAGTGCAGAGAGATTTCAGTAACTTACTGAAATGACTGGTGGGTTTATCCAGGTGTTAGTGAGAGCACAGAGAAAATAGTCACACAGAAAATATTCACAGAGTGGCAATCTCATTCTAAAAAAACCCTCCTTGTGAATGGATGTCCCTGGGCATTAAAATACATTACAAAAATCTTAAACACAGAGACATTCCTTGCAAGCATCACACTGAAGAGAAAAAGAGGATGTTTAAATGTCCACCCCACCCTGCCACCTTTTGGAGTTAAAAGCTCAGTGCCTGCACTACATACTGGAATAAAACAGAGCAGTGAACCACAGCCTCACTGCATTAGAGGAGACAGGTAAGGATAGAAGTGGGAATGACACATCACAACCAAAAACCATGCAGATTTGTTTTCCACAAGTCTCTGCTGTTCCCAATGAGAAAGGGAAAAGATCAGCCTGTGTTAATGAAAATGACTGGAGAGCTCCTTAGTTTGTCAAACAGCAAATGGCTTCAGTAGGGGGAAAAGCAGAAGGTATATGGCTTGCTTTATGCAATACCTAAATTATATTTATGTTATTGTGAAATGCTACATCACCTCAGATATTATCTATTTTATGATTATATACATGCACATATACAGATAGATATATTCTGTGAACAAATGAATGACCAGTAATAAACCAACAAGGTTTGTCAGTGCAAAGCACACTCTGTGTCACAGGGAGATCAGATCACTGAAGCAGGTGTTGCATTTGAAAATCTGCTCTTTGCTCCTCCAGACCTTCTAATCAAAAGAGATCAGAAGTGCCTGTGTTTACTGATGGATGTGCAACCCTTGTGTTTTCCTTCCTCTCAGTTTATTTTGCAGATCTCTGGCACGGGCAG
This sequence comes from Erithacus rubecula, assembly GCF_903797595.1. Taxonomy (NCBI): domain Eukaryota; kingdom Metazoa; phylum Chordata; class Aves; order Passeriformes; family Muscicapidae; genus Erithacus; species Erithacus rubecula. The sequence goes on from NC_136686.1 coordinate 5,321,726, forward strand.
GTTTGAACTGCAGGGAGCAGCAAGAGGAGAACTGTTCCACTGAAATTCATGGATGCTCTGGAACCTGCAGCACAGTTCAGGTGCTGAGTGCCCAGTGGAACCTGAGCACTTCTTGCTAAGTGCGTAGAGAAAGAAGAATGAAAGCAAGCAAGGTCATTTCAGCAGGTGCTTGTGGCTTCTTGCTTTGCTCAAAGAGAAGGAAGCAGTTGTCTTTAATGTTGTGTGTACAGGAAACAAATTAAGGTGATATTTCAGGAGTTCCAGGTGGTGGCTCCCATTCTCAGGGTCTACTTGGAGGAGCAAAGGGCTCCTCAAGTTCAGTGAGGAGCAGCTCAGAGGCACATGGGATGAGGTTGGGTTAGTAAGTCTGGATAGGCTGCTTTGCCTTGGGTGAGTCTCTGTGCCTCCAAAACAAAGGATTTATGGAAATTCAGCATGCAGGGCACTGCAAGTTGGCTTGGAAGAGCACAAGAAAGAAGCTGAGGCAGCTGATTGGGACCTTTCTGGGATTTGCCAATCTTATTCCCCTAAAGGGAACAGATATTAAAACAGGTTCACCAAGGGAAAGACAACAGAGAGCAGCAAAGAGTAAGAGCACACAAAGTATAGGAATTAAACTTACTAGCCTTGGGAAATCTGAGAAAACTGGGGATATTATGCACATAGGCTCAGGGATACTTCCAAAATAAACATGGAGAGCATGTGAGCACTGAGCTCTGCTCTGGGGAGGATGGATGGAGTGAGAAGGGAGCAGCTCAGAAAGGAACAGCTGGCAGGAACTCAGGAGGCAAAATTGTGTCTAGCACCACATGACAACATAAAAACAGCTCTGTCATACTCTTAGAGGGACTGCCTGACATTTTTCCATGGGTTCAGGGCTCCAGTGACTGCCTGATATTTTTCCTTGGGCAACAGGCTAGTCATGAGGGCTGGTGGCACAGGCCCTTCTTTGCTCTCAAACTCAAAAAATCTGAACTATGACCACTTAAATATATACAATTTTTAAAGTGATGTACAACAAAACAGGAAATAAGTTAAACAGAGATTGATTTATTCCCTTAACTCTCCCACCTGTTCCTCCTCCAGGCACATCTCTGACTGCACTTTCCAGGAAGAAGCAATCCTCCTGAACTTTGCTCAGTGCTTCTTTCTCGGCAAGGAGATCTTGCACCTCTCAACCATAGAATAATCTGAAATCACAGAGAAAAGGGTTTTAAAGGCGTGATCACATCATCCAACATAACATGGACTTTGTATACAAAAAACAAAATTTTCATTCATTGAGCTAAAGGAGCTTCAAATGTTTTATAAATTTCGCTACCTATAATCCTGATTTTTTGAGCCAAACAGGATGGTGTCCTTGTAGGGGGGAAAAAGTAGGGACAAAAGTGATCCAATATCCACTAAATTTTAAAACTTAGCCATTTGCCATTAGTTTCTCAAATAAGTGTGTGTCTGTATTTGCCATTTAAGTAATGAAAAAATAATTTATAATCAATAGTGGCAATAGTTAAAGAGTGCAAAGAAGAGAAATGGTACTAAAATTTTGAATGTAACTTGATTATACCAGGTTGGAATTTCTATCTGATGTACATACACACAAAAAAAGGAGTGGGACAGTGGGCAATGGGTGCCAGTCCAAAAATTGTCCAGCCTTGCCATGGAAAGAACACTGGAAGCCACAACAACCATTAGCCCCAAGTATTGTTTGACATGTGGGAGCAACTTACTCACTGAATGTTTTGATCTTCATCAGCCCGGGTGCAGGAGGCAATACTTTGTCATCTGCAAGCAAATTGAGCTACTTCGTAGCTGGAGTACAGCAGGTCAGAGCCCCACTGCTGAGCATCACACTTGCAGTGCCATCATTTTTCTTTCACCATGACAAAAATGTCCAGAATTTGATTAGAGCCGCGTCCCGGATGATTTGTGCAATCAGTAACCATAAGCTACGGTCTCAAAGATTAAGAGATGCCCTATAAATTATGTACACGGCAGCTGAAACATTTCTAGAAAACAAATCTTAAATCAGAGTTGTTTGTACAGCCCCTGGAGATGTCATCCTTCCCCAGAATAAATGAGTAGGGCCAAAGACAGCTCTGTGGTTTGCCTGCTGCCAAATCAGTGCGTGTGAGAAGTGAACTCGTGGCTCCTACACTGCACTGAATTTGGGAGCATGGGTTTTCAAATGTAAATATTTTGAGAAAAGAACAACTATCTCAATGCTGAAATAATATAACTTCAGTCTGGGTTGAGGAGCTAAGAGAGGAAATTTTGTGATGTGAAACCCGACAGTGCCATGATACACTTACAAATGGTCTGGGTTAAAAGACACATCCCAAACACCAAACAAAGGTTACCTCATATATAAACAGGGACAAAAAATTAAATTTGGGCAGTCATGAGTTCCACTTTGAGGAAAGATGAGCTGGCTAATGCAAAGAAACTACTGCCTTTGCTCTGATTGGCATGATGCCATTTATGACCTCATTTAAACAAACAAAAAAATCAAACATACCGTTTGTGCATTTTTCTGAGCCATGGAGATAAACCAAATGAAGCTAACTGGAGCAGCCTTTAGAAGAGTCAGCCTGAGAATGGTTTTTCCTTCCCCAGAGGTTTCCCTGATGCTTCTTCTGCCAGCCAAAACTAGCACAGGTGAGTGGTGCTGCCACCGTGCCAAATTCTTCTCCTTCCTCCTCCAGACCCACACTGGGAACTCCAGAGGTATTCAGGGGTCAGGGAAGTTTTCCTGCTGTTAAAAGCTGCCCTCAAAATCAGACCTGAATCTTTTGATGTCTTCGTTCTACATTGCAAACTAACAAAGGGGACAATAATAATTAACCCTGCGTTTCAAATGTTAATTACAGAGGCATAGGTCTGATAATAAAAGTGCATTTCCAGTGAACTTTAATTAACCTCAAATCTTGCCTTACTCTACTTTTAAGACTTATTGCTAGACAATAAAAAATTTATGATATTTGGATTTGAAACACAAATGTAATCTAAGGACAGATGAGTTGTGAGATAAAGGAACCATCAGTTTGCCACTAAAATATTTTGCTTGAATACACAGTTATATCTCTATTACTCAGCAGATTTGAGTTATTATTTGCTAATTTTGCTGATGCTTAAACACACATAGAACAGCTCTTGGGAGCATCACACATGATGAGTCTGTCACATATACATATATATATATATATATATATACACATATATTTAAATCCTATGTACATGGGGGGCAGCTCAGGTTAATCAAATGCTGATTGAGTGTTCAGTTTGTCTGAATGCTCCAGACAGATCTACATTCATCTCTTCCAGGGTGAAAATTCATCTTGCTCTCACTAGTTGTTTCCTAATCAGCTGACTGCTCAATTCACTTGATTGCTGCATCTGACCACACTATGGCTGGCTGCATCCTCTGCCTCCCAATCATACTAATTGACCCCTCAGTCAAAAACATTCCAGATTTCCATGCTCTGCTCACAGCTAATTGCACCCTAATGTACAATTTTAGCTGAGCATTCAGTGTGCATTTCCAGAATAGGCACAGTATTTTAGGAGGTATTTGAATTAGAGGATTAGTGGAAATAATCTGTATGAAGGAACCACGCGTGGTCCTATGATCCTACAAAACCTGGGAGACAGTAATTAACTTAAGGTCTGTCCAAGAGCTTAGGCAGAGAGCACAGCTGGCTCTGGATGAGAAATCACAGTGTTTTAAACAAAATTTACCAACTCGGTTCTGTGCCAAATTAGCATCCATCCATGGAAAACTGTTGGCCTCTCCTACTTGGCAAAATAAGATTTTGTTAGAACCCCACCACGTACCCCGTGCTGTCCAAAATGAGAGTTATTAGGAGCAAGGAGATTTAATACATAAATTTAAAAGCAGGGTATCAAGGAATGACTCTGCTTCCATTAAACATTAAAATAATACAGTGTGTACAATTTGCACAAACAGCAGGGAGCAAGCTGAATAGTGCTGGGAAACTTATCTTTGTCAAGAAAAGTATCTGTTGTCAGAAGATGGAAATTAATTTGGGAAAGTGCATTCTAGTCACCACTTTGTTTGCATTATGTGCTGCTAGTGCAAATTAAGCGCCATATAAAGCTTACCCAAGGTTGTTAAAAGTTTGTTTGCTGCCAAGAAATTAGTTTCTTAACACTAACCATTTCTGACATATCAAGGAAATCCAGCATGTAAAAACAGCAAGCAATTTGCTTGCTAAAAAAAAAAAATGTACCATCCTCTATATTTAGAGATTCACCTACAGTTTTATTCCAGATCTACTTTTAAAGGCATAGAATTTCACAGATCTGATCTTATTCAAGATGACTCTGGAGAACTAGGAGGCACATGCTACATGCTTAGAAAGCAGAAAAACTCAAAATGTGAAAAGCAGAATTTCTGTGGGGCTTTCCCAAGAGATTGCCCTGTGCTATCCTGCACCTGGTGCAAGAACAGAAATTCTACCTGCACACTGAGAGATGCAACTCCCTGAACCCCTCCCTAAAATACTCAGAATATTTCTTAGTGCTCACAGAGTGATTAAATTAATATCAGTAACAAAACCAAGAATGTTCTGCTAATAGGTCTTCACACAATTTGAAGGGACAGCAGAGGGCATATGTGGTCTTACTACCAAGAAAGAGCTATTTGAGAAGTAGGAACTTTAGCATCTTCTGTGATAACAAATTGGAAGAAAAGATCTGTTCTTGCCTGCTTAATTATAATTTGTAACAATGGTAGGGCTGGCTGTAGTGATGTTAGAAACTGCACAGCCCAACCAGCTCCTTGAATCCAACAGGAGGTCAAAAGCAATATATTAATTGGAATTCTTGTCATTCTGAGATAATTTAGGGGCACCTCATTTTAGCTTGTTGCATTTTGGCTATAGGAGTGGCATAAAGGATAATAGTTTTTTGGTTTTTTTCATAGTACAATTTATTTAAAGAAACACTACACTTATATAGAGTAGTTCATGCCACACAGAATAGAAAAGGCTCATTGGTCCAAGAAGGCAACACTTCTTTGAAAACATGCTTTCTGCAAAACATCACATCTCCAAAGAGTGTTTAATTATTGTTATAATTTTTTGTCCTTGAGCAGCCTGACAAACCCAAGGCTTTAAGGCTGCTTTTTCCCTGGTTCCCAGCAATATCCAGCATGAGCTAACACATGCCCATGCTCAGGCAAACCTTGAGCTCCCAGTTGATGGAGATGGATGAGAGCCCCTGGAGATCAACCCTGTTCAAGGCTCCTGCTGCAGAATTTTGGCCAAGAAACAGGAATTTTAAAGCTTTCCACTGTTTCTGGGATGTCCAGAGAGAGGCTGAGGCATCCCCATGTTTTGCCCCATTTCCAGATGCCATCATTTAGACCTGTGAAATTCTTCCAGCACAGGTGCTTTGCTAAGCTGAGAGCTTCATACAAAGGAGAGGGTCCTGGCAGGGCTGAGTGGGGGAAAGTATTTAGAAATAATAGAACACACTAATTCTTTTTTTTTTTTTTCTTTCTAATTAATTTTTTTCCCTAGTTCCTATGACACTTCCATTGGGTAAGTGCTGGAGTGGACAAGTGCACTTGTGGAAGCAGCAGCAGCACATTTAACATGATGCAGTCTCTGTATTTATCCATCTCTCCAGGGGGATGTGCAGGTGCTGTCGAGCACCACGTTGCTATGGCTACTCCTGGAGCACTACCTGAGCCCTCTGTGTGCCAAAATCAGCCCAGGAGGAGTCTGTGAGAACAGCAGTCAGCACCATTAATGCAGGGCAGAGCTGCTCTGAGCCACCATCCACAGCAAACACACTTTGGGCAGGTGTTGGTTTGGGATTTGCACTCCTAGGAGCACCCCTTGGGAGGAAAAAAAAAGCTGCAAGATCTGATTCCCTTTTATTCCAGTTTCAGGCAGTTACAAGGACCAGCTCCAGGGTGAATGCAGCATGCCAGGCTGGGGGAGACAACAACCATGGGCAGGAGGATCATTAACAGCACTGCACAGCTCCTTGCATGAGCATTTTCTACTACACACCCTCTTTTTTTAACTCCTGTGCTTTTCACCACACACTGCCTGATCTGTTTTGTTTTCAGCTGCCCACAGGCATTCAAGAATGAAAGCAACAGTTATGGATCTGAAACCTGTAATGCCAGAATTCAGACTGAAAACACTATTTCCAGGATGTGAAGATTACATTTCCAGTTATCAGATTGGCAGGATGTGTGCACAAACATTCATAGAATAATAAATGAATTGAATAATAAATGGATTGGAAGGGACCTTAGAGATCATCTCATTCCATCCTCTGCCATGGGCAGGGACACCTTCCACTATCCCAGGTTGCTCAGAGCCCCATCCAGCCTGGCCTTGGAAGTTTCAAATTATAAAAATGATTTAAAAATCAATAGCTCTTGCTAAATGTTGAAATGCAGATAAAGCCACTCAATAAAGTAGTTACTGAAATATATACAAGTAAATAAAATGGGAAAGCTATAGATTGTGCCATGACTCTGCTTTGTCTTTACTCAAGCCAGCCAAGAAATTACCAAGGTGTTGAGAAAACATTGTCATTGCTGCTGCTATTTCTGTGAGCACCAGTAAGTGAAGAAGTTATTGTCCTGACCCAAACTTCTGACTGGAAGTTCCAAACTACCACTCACAAACAAATGTTCACAAAGACAAGTTCTCATTTCTCCTGAGAGGAGTGCGAACTTCTCTGGTCTCCTGGAGATACAAACACATGACAAGAATCAAACTTTTCACAACAGAATGAGATACCTGACATTATCCAAGTACATCCCTACCTGATTTCCTGAGATATATCATGAGTTCATTGAACTGCTCTCTCCTAAAACATATTATTCCATCTGGTATTATATACTGCTTATATTTTATTAGTTATTTCTCTGGTGGAATAAAAATACTCATTACAAAATTTCATTTCATTGCAGAAAGCTGTTAGTGTTTGTGTTATCCTGGTTACACCACAGCACACAGGATTTTAAAAGATAAGAGTCTTTCAGTGCATTATTGCTCTGAAAATATCCATTGCTGTTATGATTTCTGTTACATTTATCCCTAGAAGCCCCACCAAGACTGTACTAGGCAATTTTGAAATCCACAATATGAGATTTGTAACAGATATTTTTCCTAGCACATGAAGCAAAGGCAGATGGGCAACTTAGACACAGAAACTAAGGTAGCTTCCCCAAGGAATGATTTCTGTAGGGAAAAAAATCACATCTCTTGGCTCACTTGAAGTCTTCATCCACTAAATTGTGCATAATTTCTGTTCCTGCATTGTATATTGTATTATTTCTAGTAACTTCTCCATGTATTGGGCCTTTCAGGTTACATCAAATAGCAGATAGACCTGTACCACTGATCTGTACCATCAGGCTTATTTGGCCATCAAAGGGTGTAAAGATTTTCAGAGATGCTCCAGTACAGTCACTGGAGGAGGGATGAAGAGAAAAAGCAGGCATGAAATAAACCTGCATGAGGAGAAGTCATGTGTCACAGCAAATCTGTGTTTCAGGGCTGGCTGATTCATTCCTTTTTCTGGTCCAAATCAAGTTATTAGCATAACCCAAAATGCTGGGGGCAAACTTTATTCCTCCCCTGCCCACCAACAGGCTTGGTGATGATTTGAATTAAGCTGTTTTGGCAATATTGACAAAGTGATATTCACCTCAGCAAGAATCCACTTTTGGAATTCAGTAAACTTTGCTGGAGGTCAGTGGGATATGGGTTCACTACTCAGAAGAACATCAGTTCCTGAGGAATTCTCATTTCCCTGTGTCCAAAAATCCCCAGCTCTAAATAGACAGCAATACCTTTGCACTTTGCTGTAGAGCAAGGAACAGTGCACAACAATATTATCTAAGTGCAAGCCTGACCCAGAAAATCAGAAGCAGTTTTCAGAGAGATGCATCTATCTGCAGAGAGTGCATGTGCACAAGGGTGTGAGTGTTTTAACAACCTCCTTGGTATATTTTTATGGATGGCAAAGTACAATTTTAACTGGATTCTTACTCATCATTAAAAAAAATAATTTATGGGACAGTTTTGTGTGGCTTAAAGACATACTCATCACTTGGTGTGCAAGTATTATTACTAACCCTGTGAAAACTGCTCAGAATAGAAAGATAGGTTAGGGAGAAAACTTGACAGAACAGGAAAACATTTTCCTCAAAGAATGTACCAGACTTTAAATTTGGTGATGAAAATAAAGGGAGCATGTGGAGAAGATCAGAATAAGTACATTCTTTGTTATCCAAGAGCATAAGTGAGGTTGCTGCTCTCCTGGACTGAGAACAAGCTCAAAAGCATATTGCAGAAAAGAATGGGATTTCCACAAGGACAGGTGGCCAGGAAGAGCCACTCTCCACCATCACCTGAAAATTGCAGCTGTTACCTTTTGTCTGGCATTTCCCTCAGAATTCACTAACTTCTGGAAATGGCAAAGTCCAAACTTCCAAGCAGGAAGGTATAAAACTTCAGCTTAACCCAAAAGTTCTTGAAAGAGATCCAAGAGCAGCTGGACTGCTGATGCTTTTGTTTCTGGTGGGATGCAGGGGATGCTCACACCCTGATGGAGCAGGAGGGATGAGCACTCCCACCACTTAATAGGGAAATAATTTTTTTGTTGTTGTTGTTCATAGGTGATGATGTTAAGAATCAAGGGTTATAAGTTAGGAAATCATACAACTTGAATAGTGGCTGAGGGAATTGATGTGACAGGCAAGTGGCCAAAAGGTGATGGGGCCCTTGTTTGTTGTTTGTCATTCAATAATGAGCTCATCAAATAAAGTTTAAATCACAGATTACACTATCCTGTAAAAATGAGATCTGAAAGGACCCTGACAGTCAGTGCAAAGGATGAGGCTGTAAAAATTTGCTGTTCTTCAACTCTTTTCCTCCATGGCTGTGGCTTTTTGAAGCCAGAAAGGATGGGACAGTTTTGCTGTGGAGGCTCAGTGTCCTCCTCTGCTGGTTTTCCCTGCACTGCACATGCAAAGTTTCTCCTCCTGTTACAGCAGCCTCTTTGTGTTTAATATTTATAGCAATCTCCTCCTGCTTAATTCACAGCATGGACCCCAGATGGTTGAACAGCCAGAGCCCTGCTTTGCTGGATGGTCACAACCAAAAATACACCAGAAAACCCAAATCCTTGTGTGCTCAAAGAGGTGGCTGTTGGTCCTCTCCAGAAACCAGCACAGGAAACGTCTCTCCAGCTCTGTCCTTTTCCCACTGAGTCTCCCTTTTCCCAGGAGTTCTGTTAATCTGATTATCCCATACATTATAGGGATGCAGATCAAGACTGAGCATACATTTTCACATGCCCATCATTTAGCATCCAAAAAAAAAAAAAAAAAAGCTCAGAAGGATTTATTAAAGTGACTTGTACATTTTATAAAATATCTGTATCAATTAATTACTAATAAGTAGTTCAAAGCTGACTCAGATCTGAATTAATATTTTAACACTCATAACTTATTCAATTAATTCAGTCCCTCTGCTTTATTTATATTTTTTTTTCTGGACTGACTTCTCAGGAGTTATCCTCTCTCTGTGTCAAGGCAAGGATCTTCAAGTCTGTCACTTCAAATTAAAATCTTTCCCTCTCCTGAAATGTTATTACTTCACAAGATTGATCTTATACAATTTATTGCAACTATTTCATACTAAAATTCAAGTACTGCTGAGAATTATGATGAGAGAAATAGATGTGTTTTTTCACGAGAATTGAGAGCCATTCTTTTCATTCTAAGGAATGTTTAAAAAACCCTCTCAAACTCTGCATTTTTCAGGGACAGAGAGGGCAGAGGGAACAGGTTATGATACTGACTATTGGAATTTGGGAGCCTATCACAGCTTTCCCTCTCTGGCACAAAGAATTGACTGAGGCAGCATCACATTGGGAAAAACAGGAGCCTGTCAGATTACTGCATTTGCAAAAAGATGCACACAGCATTTTAGATAACACAGTGATTTGTTTTTTCTCTTCTCACTGCAGGGGAATAATGGCACAATCAAAAATACACTGAAATCACTGAAAACCTCTGAGTCCTTTCAGTTGAATTCAGAGGGCTGAGATGCCAATAAATAGAATTGCTTGGCAAACATTGACACTTTAAGGACAGACACTATATAAATGTTGAGTACTCTGTGTGTACCCAGCTTCACTTTGAAGATTTAAAAATGTTTTTGTTTCTTTAGCTGGTCCACAGTAGAGCATCAGTAGAGAGAAAACAAGTTTAAAAAATGGAGAAGGAGTGGGGGAAGTTACAGAAACAGTGACCTTTATGTAATGTACCCAAAGGACACCATGACAAGATCCACAGATGAGCAATTTGTGACCCCTGTGGCTTCAATCCAGGCTGAAGCCTCACTGATCACAAATAAAACTGGGAGATACAAACACAGAACTTGCTTCCAAATGAAAAGAAAATAGCAGCCATCATTCCTGGTTCCTAGTGCTTGCCTTGTATTCATTTTTACCCAGTGAAGATGATTGAAAATCACCTTCAAAAAAGCATAATGATCTCTGCTTTTCAAGAGCTTTAATTTTTGTATAATACCACTAACTTGGGAGGATTCTGTGCTTTGATGCTGTCTCTGTTAATTATTTTCATGAAATTTGAATTTACACTTTGCTCATTAAATATTTCTAGAGATAAGCTTGAGGCATGGAATTTGAAGGTAGTTTTCTCTGAAGTTCAGGACAAAATGCATCCAAGGTTTTTATGACACTACCTGGGATACAGGATTGAAGATCAACTGGTAGCAGTATAGTGGAACAGTAAAGGAAATTATTTTGTCTTTCAGAAACTGTGTTTCAACATGTGAAATTAAAACTAATGACAGTAGTACCTTTCTTTGTGATGCAGTTTGGTAACTTGAGTTTGGAACCTGGAAATTGTTCAGTGCCATTCCTGGATCCACTGTGAGAGTACTCCTGTCTGGCATTTTGGGTTTGACCCATTTATTATTGTTTCATTTTGAAATATTTACTGATTAACAGCAAATACTCAGCTCTTCAGGTAATTAGGATGCTGACCAACACAGTCATACCTGCTGGTACAATAATTATAAACTTCACAGCATACAGACAACTTGTACTATTTTAAAAATAAATATATCATTCACAAGCAATAACACATAGCATGAAGGCTATCACCTGCCTTGCCTAAGTGTATTTCAGGTACAAGAAAGCACAGAAAAACAGGAATTGTTCAAAAACCTGTGAGGCTGGCACTCACCACTCCAAGAGAATTCCCCCAGCTTTGCAGGGAGCGGGAGTCACCAGTTACTGCATTGCAGCTCTAGTCCTGAGCACTGCACAGCAAACTCAGGCCAGGCAAGAAGCTGCTCTCAGAGACAGCCACATCTACCTGGGCACGTGGGGAGAGAGAAAAACCCTTTTCAGAGCTGCAACAAGCCCTTTCATTGATCCTCCTCCCCTGCAGGAAAGGCAGCAGAGCAGCGCTTGTGAGATCCCAGCAGGTCTCACTCACAGCTGGATTATCTGAGCAGCACTGCTTGCTCCTGGAGGATCAGACAAACCTAGAACCACTAAGAAAACATGACCAGGTTATGCTGGGGAATGATTTATGTTTATACACATCTGGTGGGTGGGTATGTTCACATAAAAACCCGTGTGGTTGATCAAACGTGCCTGTGATGGGTTATAAAACGCAGCCGCTGATTGCAGCAACTCTGAACCCAAACTTCTCAGCTCTTTAAAATTAACTGGAGTCCCACTGCAGCAAAGTGCCTAATTATTTCCATGTCATTAAGCAGGGGTTTTGTCAGCATGCAAAGACCTGAGTTCCTCAGTAACCACAGACTGATTTCTGTGCAAGATGTGCAGCACAATCCCTCTGATGCACCAGAGAAACTGAAGGTATTTGCAGCCTAAACAGACAGCAAACTGAGAAGGGCAGGGGACAGCAGGCTTCATGGTATCTTAATTCATTAATAAAAGCTTCAAGAAAACCAAACCCTGGAAGGAAAAGGGGAGCTTGGTTTTGGAAGTTCCCAGCCAGAGCTCTGTGCTGTGCCTGCAAGGCAGAAAGGGGAGAGGTTAAGAAGCACAAGGATGAGGTAAGACCATGTCTCCACATTGCTGTTCCTTTAACTCCAGAGGAACACAGAGGAAGATGGAAGATTAGGGGTGAAGGATGCCTGGAGGAGGGATACAGAACCCTGGAGCACTGGTCAGGGCTCTGGTGGACAGGACAGCAGAAGGGCTAAAGGACAGCAGCTTTCAGGACAGAGTGGATGGGAAAAAGAAAAGACAAAGCAGTGTCTCTTGATTCCCTGGTGAATGTAGGGTTAAAAAATAAAGAGAAGAGAGATGAACTTTTGGAAAACTCCAGTGGTTTGGATTCTGTTCAAGGCTTGGATCAACACATCCCAACTTGAAACTGCAGGACAATGGTGTCCACTTGGCTCAGCTACAGGCTCTATGAATTTTTATTACCAATGGCTGGAGTTCAATACAAGTGCATTGTAAATAAGAAGAAATGAAACACAATAAAATAGTCTCCAGAGATTTACCTAGAAAACATCTGGAGTTTTGGCACTAACATATAGAAATCTATACCAGTGGGAATGCAACATATTACTGTGAAGTACAGTAAGAAATAGCACAGATAAATGAGAAGTTAAGGCCTCATATATATCACAATATTTCACCTCCTTTTGGTTGTGTGAGTTTCCAATACTCTGAAGTCCTGCCAAATATTTCATTGTTACCTTATTAGATGTTCTTGGTTTACTACCTTTTGTAAAGCACTGATTTAGTGTCAGTCAATTTAATTTTTAAAAACACAACCAGATGTCCTGTTCATTTAGCATATGAGAAAACCACATCGGAAACATGTGTTTTTGTGCATTCCAACAGAGACACCAAGATTTCTTTTTCTTTTCTCTTGCTAAAACAGTCTCACTCCTGAAACAAGCCCCCCTTTTATCTTGGACATCAAATGGTACATTGGCATGCAACACTGTCCTGATCTTTCCAGGCTTTCCTTAGTGCTCATGTTTAGCCAAAAGATCTTTAATTTGGGGTTCATCTCCTGGATTCCCACAGAGCTTTTCATTTCTTTTACAATGGTGACATCACTGTTTGCATTCTGGACTGGCTCTCTCTCTGGTGGCAGGGGAAGCACTTGGGGCTGGGGGCCCTCACAGAGCTGGAGGTAGCCAAAGATAAGGGAATGCTCCAAACCTACCCACGTTGTTCAGGGAAATGGGTTTCAGCACTGTCAGCACAACAACCTCGGGAGCAAAGGTTAAGGAACCTCCCAAAATTCAGTCTGGGTGGTGCTCAGCTCAGCAGGGATGTGCATGTTCTCCAGTCAGTGTTTAACTGGCTCCATTCTCTTTTTGCCTGGGAGGTGCAATATCATCCTGTTTAAATTTAAGAGTGGAAAATGAGCCCCTCTGCACCCGATGCAGAGAAAGTGTAAATAAAATTATCTCCACACTGCTGCAACTTAGAAATCCATCACTTCCTGATGTATTTTTCAAAGACCAGCACACATCTGTGATTAGCAACTCCTCTGGAATGGCAGTGAGTTTGGAGGTTACTCCAAGTTGAGAGCGGCTTTTGCTTGTGGTTGTGCTCTTTCCTTGGCCATCTGGGGGATTATTTTATGATTTGCAGCCCCATGCTTTTATTGCCTTCCAAAACAGCATTTGGCTAAACCTGTAAGCTTTCTTTCTGAATAATTTGGTCAAGAACAACTAAGGCTGGATGCTGCCTATTGTGTCAGCACCACAGGACAGATGAGTCTTTTTGTAGATATTTACAGTAACCAGAACCAAGCTGGGAACACAAAAACACCAAGGTGAACACAGATCTCACCCTGCCTGATGTTAGCACTGAGGCATCTCCATGCCTCTCTTATTTCAGAGACCTGTTTCTATTGTCTTCAAAGAAAATGTTCTCCAGAAGATCCCTCCAGACTGAGGGGGAGCCCAGCATCCTTTATACCCAGAGCCCAAACTCTGAGCTTACCTAACACAAGTGCAATAATTTCTGGGAATCACACCATGACTGAGAACTAAAATGCTCCTCCAAAATCTGGTTTCTGTGACTGCAAACCCAAAATTCTATCTGAATCAACAGCCCAGATGTTCCCAGGCCCAGCTAGGAAGGAAGCCAGGACTCAAAGTCAGGGTTAATATTTGTACCAATGCTCAGAGTGCAAGCTCTGCGCTTGCAAAAATGAGCTCAGACAAATCTCAGATGTTGCTGAGCAAACCTACAGGAGACTCTCTGTGTCACTGTGCAGCCCCAGAGCTCTCTGTGGCTTAAAATTTCTCCCACAAAGTTCATCCTATTTTCCCTCTTCCATTATTAACACTTTTAGCACAGGACTGGGAGAATGGCTGCAAACTGAAGAAGAGTAGATTTGGATCAGATATTAGGAAAAAGTTGTGCTGGGGGCCCTGGCAGAGGTTGCCCAAGGCAAGACTGGAGGGAGCTCTGAGCAACCTGGGATAGTGGAAGGTGTCCTTACCCATGGAAGGAATGAGATGATCTTTAAGGTCTCTTCCAACCCAAACCATTTTATGATTCTGTGATTTCCTCCCCCCTAAATCACAGGCTGTGGCAATGGCAGCCAATGTAAAAACCTGGAGCTGTTGGGTTGGCACAGAACAGCCAGGAAGGTTCAGGAACCCCACCCTAACACAGGAAGGATATTGGTTAACAATGAACAGCAAGAATAAGTTGTTCCCCTTAATTGTGCCTTGTTCTTGCACTGGATGTTGCAATCACCATGCCCAAAATGAGCCAGGAGAAACGACTGGGATGCCAGCAAGAAGGTAATGCCATCCTGCCCAAAACCTTGACACTTGCACACTGCTGCCTGACCAACAGCCTCACAAAGAGCCCGGGATAAAAGGGATAAAAGCTGTTTGCATGACAATGAGTTCCCACAATTTCCCCACGGATTCCAGAGCCTGCTGCACCCTGTACTGGTGCAAAGGGGTCTGGCTAAAGCTCCACCTGCTGCAGTTACAGAAACAGAAGCAGCAACCTGAATCTCATGCCCAGCCATTTAAACAATCATGGACTTTTTGATTCTGTAATTACTGGACAGAGCCATCACTTTCTTCCCATTTTCCAACCACCAATTAACCAGAGACTCTCATATGCATCATAATAAAAACCTCTTTCTCTTAGTGATCATGCAAAAATGAGAATGTAGACAATGTAATCATGTTAGAAATGGTGTTCAATTAATAGTTAGCTACAAATTATTCAAATGGTGATTCAGGGACTGAATAATAAATGGGAAATGGACCAATTAAGCAAATGGACAGGCTAATGGCTGCAGTGCAACAAAGTGAGCCCAGTGACAATTTGATAAATTAATAGAAAGCTTCTAGGTGGGCTGACACATAGGGAGCAGGGGAAATAGGAGGTATGGATAATTGACATTCTGAAATCAGAATACAGCTCTGTCAGGAGACAAAAGGAAGGCTTTGAGCAAGCAGAGCCCATGGAAATCAGACATCACCCTTTGACACTTCACAGAGCTCTACAGGGATGTTTCAATCACATCTCTCTGACCACTGCATCAAGTGGATGTTCGCTTTAAATCCACACAGGAAACTTCTGATATGGAAAAAGACATACCCAAAAAACTGAATAAGAACAGAATCTGTCCAGAGGAACTGAAGGAATTAACACAGTTCAGAAAATGAGCATTGTGCAGCATGGGCTAGATGGGGACAAGTTGCACCACTGAAACAACTGCTGTTGTAGTCTCAGCAGCCATGGAATATGTGCTTAGTGCAAAAACACAAAAAAACTCACATTATATCCATGAGTTAGTGACCAAATTATGCCCCTGCCCCCCAACATGTTAGCCTTAAGTAGGTCTTGTAAAGGAATATACAGAATTTCCACACCAGGCTACCATTCCTTATGACTTCCCATTCAGAATCTCATTTTGGTGTGTGATCTCAGCCAGATTTTTTTGTCACCTTCTGAGGAAACAATCTGATTCTTCACCCCCAGGCCAAAGTTATAAGCACCTGTAAATGGCTGAATAACAATATTAATTTTGCCTGAAAAACACCTTTGCTAAGTAAAGCCTTGGTCTGCAATAGAAACACAAAAGTGTAAAGGAGCAACATCAGGGTGTGTGTCATCATCCCTTTTCCCCAGGGGTTAGAAATTCCTCTTTTGCTGCCCCTCAGTTTTTCCATTTGCTCACCTCCACTGGGATTGCAGCTACAGCCATCCCCCTAAACTCCCCTCCACTGAAAAGCATTATTATATGAAATAATAACTCCAAATGTGGTTTTTTTTTCACTGCAATAAGGTGCCCTGAACTGCTAGGGCACTCTGACCGAGGACTATAATCCCCCTCTTGTTCAGAGAGAGGAGGGGAAGGAAAGGACCTGCTCCAGGATCCAAGTGACAGCAACAGAAAGTTATTAGGTGGCAGCACAAAACTTCCAAACCAGCAAAAAAAACCTGCAAAACCAGCAAAACAAGAAAGTTGGTTCCTCTCTCATGGTTTCTCCAGCCTGCCTATTAACTTTGAATAACAGAGGTCCTATTCATTGAGCTGGAGCAAAGCAGCATTTGCACTAAGTGGTCCTTGCAGTAATACAGAGCATTGCAGCTCTTTGTGGCTTGGAAAACTGGTTGGTTTACTTAAAATATGCTCATGTAGCCATAAATTCTCATCAGGAATTATCCTGAAATTGCAGTGTGTTTTTTCCAGAGTCATCATCTTACATGAAATGTTCAGCCCTGCCTGGGGCAGGATAATGTGTAGGAAACACAGATATGCCTCAAAGCAGAACAATAAAAGGAGGCTTTTTGCTGGCTCCCAGGATTCTTGGTGTCGTTGGGTTTTAGCACACACTCACTTTTAATACCTCATTTTATTTCTAAGGATAATTTAAAAGGTCTTTGAATACTTTCCAGAGGCCGTTTCTTGCTTTTAAGTTTAGTTTAAGATTCCACCCTACTAAAACATGAGCATTATTTTTTAACTTTAAGAATAATGTACCAGTGATACACTTGGAGATTTGGACTGGCAAGTTAAGGACTACATCTGGGAGTCCACAAAAGTATTTCAGTGCTGAGCCACACAGTTTTCACTGTCTGCCTTAGGCTTTCCAGAAACCAAAAGTTTTCCTGAAGAGCCTCTTACCCAGCAATTTTACCAGGCACAAAGAGCAGATCAGACCTTTGTGGGTGCTGTTCTGCTGCTGAATATTCTACTTTTTCAGCACTGCACTGCCAAGATCATAAACTCTGCTTTCAGCTCCTGCCATTTACTTGATAATACATGTAATTTAATAGTACACCATCATAATTGTTTTTAAGTGAAACAGATTTTCCAGGGGAGTTCAAATTATGATCTAAGAGTTGGAAATTCCAGCTGAGACAGATATGCATGATGCTGGGTTTGTTACCAGTGTAAAATTTTGCCCTTTTATAAGCAAGGTTCTGAGCACTTGGTGTGAGAACCAGAGCCTAGCATGGAGAATGTGAAAAGCCTAAAATTCAGCCCATGATTATGGCAGATCAGGGAAAGTCACAGGGCTCAAATCCACACTTAGAAAGCAGGCTCTTCTTCCAGTCCTAAAATCTGAGCAGCCACTTCAAAAAGAGATCTTCTCAGAGCAGCTCAGCATCTCTGAACTTTGTACACACCTCAGAAAAGGGATGCAAAAACCCCCAAGCAGTGGGAAATGGCTTAGCTGTGCTGCTCCTACTTATTAATTTCAATCAATTGATAGTACAAAACAAGCCTGCAGAGCATCCTTCTCACAACCCAAACAAAGGAACCCAAATGCAGCCCATTGTTGAATGTACATGATCTGACAAAAATTTAGCTTGCCATGAAAACAAGAATGCCACCTACCCATATAACATAATAATAAATGTTTTTCCTGCTCTGTGTGTTTAAAGTTGCAAAATACATAAGCACACACAGACAAATACTAGTCTTCAAGACAGCTCAGAATTTTAGTTTCAGTTTCCATTCCTAGGCAAGGATCAGGTAAGAATCTCTTTTCAGTCTGAACCACTACATCCTTCTGGTTTTTACCCCCAAGCTGGAAGCTGGATGTCAAATACAGTCAGAGCAGAATGGAGATGAATGCAGTCAGACTCAGAAATCTTTTCATGAATGTTCTTTGCAGAATAATGAAATATGCTGCTACCCCTCCATCAACATGGAACACACATAAAACAAGTAAAATTAGATTGGACCTCTAATAGAACTGGGAGAGTTGCTGCTGTCCATGGACTTCTGCAATAAAGTTGGATAGCGATGGTCTCAGGAAGTCAGGCCATCACCTTCACAGAACTTAAAAAAATAAAATTCTGGCAGTGGGAAACATATCTCAGGAGATATTGTTGGAAGATGAGAGAGAATACCTGGCAGATACAGTCAGAGTGCAGTTGCTGAAGATCCAAACCAGACCCAAATCTTTATTTTATATCCGTTTTATTTTACATCACCCCCACAATCTGTTATATAAAAATATGCTCATGATGTGCGAGGCACTGCAGGCTCCAAAGCATCTCTTTCCTTTCCTCAAACTACAAAGAAATGTTTTTGTCTCTCTATTTACATCTCAATTCTGAGTAAGCAGATGTGCTCCGACAGTACTGAGCTGAAAACTACCTAAGCCTTTCCAAAAAAGGTTTCTAAATTTTGCTAGCTAAAACTCAATCTATTTTAAGCCTTCTTTTTAGGGCTGGTATTTATCCTCTGCAGATCTGGATTTTTTTGTACCACAATTTTGCTATGGAGCAGACAGATTAGTTTACCATCAGTACCTGACTGGTGTAAAACAAGTAATATGGACTGGAATATTTTTGGGAAGAGAAAGCTTATCTCGTTTTTGTGCTTTATTTAGGACCTTCTTTCTTTTTATCCTTTTCCTATGAACAACAAACACTGCAAAGATGACATGTTTTAATGCTCCATGATAAGATCTTGAATTCATGTGCTGGAAGCAGCAACAGTTCTATCACAGCCCTCAAACTTCCATCTACTTTCATTTCCTGGAATCATACTTCTGGGAGCAGAGATCACCATCAAAAACTTGGAAACACCCAACATATGATAAGGGAAAATTATGGCAGTGTTTCTAAGAAGTGCTGGACACACATCTTTGCCCAAAATTTTTCTATCTGCTTCAGAGGGGAGTTCTGGGAACACCTTTCTCTGCAGGGGCACAGTTTCACCACAGGTTTTGCACCAGGGACAGGAGCATCACACAGGAACACGAGGAGTGGACAGGGATCCATCCCTTCTGCTGCTTGTTTTGGTGACCAAAAGTGTGTATTCTATCACCATCTGTTGAAACCAGGTGGGGCAGTGACCTCCTTGTTTTCCTTAACCCATCCTCCCTCCAGAGATATCTCCTGTTAATGGCCCATTGAGTCCCACTGCATGACTGATAAAATTACATAATTCCACTGGGAGATGCTCCAGCCAGAGGGAGGAGCCAAGCTTTTCCAACCTGGGTAAAAATCTGAGATTTGGAACACCAGAGCAGCCTTTTCTACTGGATTCCAGAGGAAAACCAGGCCCTTCATCACTGGACCTTCAGAGGAAACTGCACCTTCTACAGGAGCACTGCTCCAGCTGAACCACATCTGCCACTGTAGGAGGATGCAGCCACCATTGAATGGGACTGCTGCCAACAAACTGACTGACTGACAGGGTGTCAGGTTGGATTCTGACTCTGTCAGTGTTTTGGGTTTGTTTGTTGGTTGTTTTTGTGGGGGTTTTTTCAATACTGTATTTCTATTTTAATTTTCTTAGTAATTAATTGTTATTCCTATTCCCATATCTTTGCCTGAGAGCCCCTTATTTATCAAATTATAATAATTTGGAGGGAGGGGGTTTACATTGTCCATTTCAAGAAAAGGCAGGAGCCTTTCTTAGCAGACACCTGTCTTTCAAACCACAGCACTGCTCCATCATTTCTTCCACTCCTTTAGGCACCTGTCCTGCTGCTCCACAGCAGCACTGTGGCTACCCTTCTGCAGCAGGTCCTTGAGCCAAAAAGCAAACGGCCCCAAGGAGCACCTGATACCTTGCACCTGATTTCTGGCATTTCACCTGATGTTGCTGTGCTCAGCACATCTCCCAAGCTGGGGTTCCAAGCCAGTGTTCCTCACAACACTGGTGATGCTGGTGGGTCCCTTCCTGCTCAGCATGTCCTGTGACCCTGTGGTTAATTAGCATTTGGGGGAGCCTCCTGCCAGCAGGTTCTCTGCAGCCACAGGCTATTTTCCACAGGAATACACGTGGGCTGTAAAGTGTCTTGCTGCTCTCAGGAGTGAGCTGGAGTCCAGCACTGTAAGTATTTAATTATTCTCAATGGTTTTACAGCCTGGGGCAAGCTTGTGGCTTGCTACAGTGGTGTGGGAGGCCCTGAGAAACCGTGGGATATTGCATTTAAATGGAAGCTGTTCTTCCTTCAGGTTTAAAATAGGTACATCTAAAAAAGTATTTCAAGGTTTCAAACTACATCTCCAGAGCTGCAAACACACCCCCATCCACTGGATGCTCACTTTGAGTCTTTATCAGAATAAATCTGAAGTAAATCATATTTTTTTTACATGACTAGGCACACAGCAATAGCAAAATGTGTCAAATGCTCTCAATCATTTCCCATAGCCATTAACAGGTATATTACACACATACACATAGAAATGTGTGTACCAACACCCACACATACAAATTTCACTTTATTGTTGCTCTTTGAGAATGTGCAGTTACACATTAATTAACCCTGACTTAGATATAGGAATTAACTTCACTGACAGTTTCTCTGGAAGTTTAGGAATTTTTATTTTTCCATAGCTCTTTTCTACAAGCCATAAATAGGGAGAAAAAAAAAAAAAAAAAAAAAAAAAAAAAAAAAAAAAAAGAAAAAAAAAAAAAAAAGCTGGTCTTGGCCAGACAAGCAACTCCCTTTGCCAGACTCTGTTTAACCTTTTCCATCCTCCTTTTCTTTCTCCAGGATCATTGCAATAGAAACCATTTTAAGTACACCCACTCAAATGGTTTGCAAAGTCCTCATGTTGTCAGTGAAGGTGCTAATGCTGAAGGCAAACAGATTTTTCCTCCTCACCCCCCCCCCCCCCCCCCCCATTGAAATGGGCTCAAAGAGTCACATACTCTGTCTCAACTGGGAAAAAATAAATCAAAGACAGAACAGGCAGAGGGAAGGGAAAAAAGGAAGAGAGGGGACTTTTTAAAATCTAATCCTTGGACCAGGCAACCAGGGTGGACACAGGGCTGCAACCCTGCTGGGCAAGCTCTGCTTCATTTTACAAGCATAATTTTTCATATCAGGAGTTGGTTTTGGTTGGGTGTTTTTGTTTTTTTTTCTTTTTTTTTTTAGATTCTTTTCAAGAACTGACTTTTCAATCACTTTTTTGGTGCTCTCCTCATGGAGGGTAACAGGCTTGTGGAAAAGGCTGCTGACAACTGTTGTATTGCTGAGCCAAACCTATTTATGCCAAGATAGATTTGTTCATTTCTTCTTCCAATATTCTCCTCTCTCAGACTTTTAATAAGGCAGAAAAGCAATGATGCAAACCAACAGAGCCTCAGTGTGACCATATGCACATCACCCCCAGTTGCTGGATCCTGCAGAACAGCAGTTAATTTTGTGTGTCATATTTTATGTCACACTTATTAGCCTGAAGTGCAGTAATGCACGATTCCATTCACAAGAGAACCTCTTCTGAATAACAAGGCCATGAATGGGTAATAATAAAAGTATATTCCATGTGCCAGGGACCATGCTAATTAGCAGATTTGGAAATCTCTGTCAAACACTATAAAATGTTACAGTGTTTACATAAATGTTTAATAATGGAAATGATAACAAACTGAGTGGGGATGGCTTGGGGAAAACAGTCATCTGAGCAGTTTTCTGATAAAACAAAAAAGAGGCTTTCAAGTGAATGTTTAATCTGGCTGGCACATTTGAGTAAAGGCTGGTCCCTCTGCAGTTTAGCACACTCTGACAGGTACAGCAGAAACACTGCCAGCTTGGTCTCTTTTGGGGTCACTGGCCCAGCAGACCCCATTTCCCAGAGGGATCAGCAGCCCCTGCACTGCAGCAGGGAGACAGCAGGCTCCCAAAAATGCCTTTCCAGCCTCGGTGCTGCTGCTGGACACAGGACAGCCCCACCTCCCCAGGCATTGCTCTGAAACAAGAGCAGCAAGTCAGGGAATTAAGAGCAGGGCATAACAGCAGCAAAGCCAGCACACACTGAGGAGGCTTCCAGAATCTCAGGTGTGCTCTCATGGTTTGCCTTTTTTATACAATGGCAGCTAAATACATGTTTTGATTTAATGCAAGTGTTTTCACAAATGAAACTAAAATAGATTTAATTCCAGACAAAGGAACTGCAGTGCTCATACATGAGGTTAAACCAAGGATAAGGTGACAGGAAGCTCCTGCTCCCCAGTTCCAAAGACACTTTTCAGAAGTACACCATTACTTCACTTGTTTCAAGTGGCCCATCTGGGATGACCTCAGCAGCAGAGCTCCACTGACTGCAGCTCTGCTGAGCACCAGGTAGAAGTAATCTTGCCCCAGGCAGGGCTATTTCATTATTGAACAAATTTCAGAATGTAATATTTAACATGTAAAACTTTACTTGAACCTCCGAAGTCAAAATAAGAGTTTTGCACTAAACCAAAAGCAACCGCATAATTCTTACATACACAAGCAATAAATTCCTTTTCACCCCTCTCCTATAACCTTGACTGCAACACCTCCCAACAAACTATTGAGCATTTTTGGTAAATGCAGTGCCAGCAAGACCTGTTTGGGGGCAAGCCCTTGCTCCCCACACTAGGTACAGGAGAGGGGTGTTACACAGTGGAGCACAGCTTCCAGAATCCCATGGATGCTCTGAGCTCATGTTTTTAAACACTGACAGCAGATACAAAGTGCAGCTGGATCTGTCCTCAGGAAAGCTGAGAGCAGAGAGCCTGCCCCATCACCTCCTCTCCCCGGGCACAGATCCCAGCATGGGGAACAGCACAGGGGCTGCAGCTTTGGAAAGCAATAAGGAAATGAGTTACAGCAGCAAAGACCTACCCACATCCCAAACCCTGCTCCCCACTGTGGCTCAGAAACCCTGTTTTCTTGAGAGACATGGGAAAGGTTATGCTGGAGAATTAAAGACCTCTCTTAAACCCCTTCCCTGTGCTTTTCCAAAGCTGAATCCTGCCAGGTTTTACAGAGCCTTGGTCTATGGCTCACAAACCACAGTCCATGCAGGAGGTGATGTGGTAGCTCAGTGACCTGTTCACATCCTCACCTCCAACCATAAGCTGAAATAAATGTATAAACTGTATAATTTGAAGGACAGACTCAGGAGGCTCTCCCAGGGTTGGAAACCAACATCCAGCTCTCCTGGAGTGCTCACACACAGGGCTATTAGGACCAGCTGAATCCCAGGACTAATGATGGATTATGTCTGTGCTTTCCTCCAAAGCAGGCAAAGCACCGGGAAATGGAAATCTGAATCTTGACCGTCTCACTGCAGTCAGCAAAGTGAGCTCTGGAACAGAACTGACAGGAAATGGGGTATTAGCTGGGGGAAAATAAATGGAAGAAATGTCCTTCAGCTTGGCCCCCTTTCAGGGGAACTGTAGGTTCTTCCCTTTGGTCCCCAGGTGAGCTTTAAACCTCTTGTTTGTGGCTTCTTCTTAAAGCTCAGCATCTCTGAGCTGCTACAGAGCCAAATGGCTGCAAATTTTGGTATTTTTCCTTCCAGTGCACCACAATATCCGTGTCCCTGACTCAGGATCTGCCTCTTTTGTTCAAACACCTATTATAACTAATTTCGGGAACATTTTATTTTTGTCTCTTCAGCATAGTCATCAAATAAATATAAAATGAGCAAATATTACCACGCAGCTAGAGTATTTTTCCTTCATCATGCAGTTTGTTCCTCAGCTGATTAGAATCTGAATTCTATTAATTCCATATAGTTTTCCCCCTTTATTTTGCTTGATTTATTCCACAGTGCCCTGTGAAACTAACATGATGATTTTCATTCTCCATTGCCTACTTCAAGTACAAAACTTCTGCATACAGATTTCAAAAGACTTTGTCTCTTACTGAGTCCTGGTCCACCACAAAATGGTTTCACACTTTCCTTTATTTTTATCAGTGAAAACTGTACAGTGGGAATCAGAGGTAGTAGAAATAACAGAGACCAGAAAAGACTCACTCTTTCTGGCAATAAAAGGGGCTCTTGAAGTGATCCCACAGCATAATAATACACTGGTGGGTTTAGTACCACTTTTTAAAGCCAGACCTAAATTTTAAGTCGTAACTCATCTGTCAGCTTCTTTACAACAGGGATACAGAGAACATCTTAGGCTTACAATACAATAGACTTGTAGAGTCTGGATCTGTAAATCTCTGGGAGGAAAAGAGAATGGAAGAAAAGTATCCAACCCCAGAACTGTGTGGTGAAGATATCCCATGGAGATATGTAAAATTTGAAGCATACAATTAATAATACTTTTCAAAGACATGCTGAGATATGCTTAATGACCATTTTTAAAGCACTTGGAAACCCTCAGAATGCAAATGAACCTAAATGCAAGGCAGCAAATGGAGCACAACAAAGTCCTGATGACAGGAGCAGAAGAGCACGAGCCTCTAAAAAATATAAAGGGAAATATTCCATAAAAACAAAGTTGGATAAATCTTTAGTCCAGACACTCCCACCTACACTGTCCAGATGCATTTGATTATGAAACCTTTCAGAGTCTGTTTTAACTGCGCTTCTAGCCCCTTTCTCCCATGTCTTAAAGCCATGTAGCTGTGTGCTCTGTGTTATCAGATGTGCTTTATTAGCAATTAAATCAGCCTGCACACCCCTTGCACAGGAAAGCACTTGCAGGGGTGCAGCATGTGCTGGCAGCCAGAGGCAGCAGAGCTGAAAGGACTCTTGGATCCTTGTCACCTCTGTGCATCCACAGAATGTGACAGAGCAAATACAGCCAGTCCCAGGGGAGGACAGGGCCTCCTCGAGGTACCACAGCACAAATAATGAGCAAACAACACCAAAGGTTTTCCTCAGTAAGCCAAGAGTTCCTTCACAGGCTCAGGCTGTTGTGTTTCCCATCAAGTGAACAGCCTGGGTGCTGGAAGAACCTTGGGGTGTCCTGCTGCTCCCACGGCCTCGGCTGTGCCAGTGGATGATGGAGCTTGGAGGGAGCAGCACAGTCTCAGCAAAGTTGGGGCGACCAGAGCAGCCCCAAAATTGCTCTGGACGCAGAGCAGGACAATGACACTGACAGAATTCTCCTTCTGAAAACCACTCCTCCCTCCCCCCAAGGGGAAGAAAAGCCATGTGTTGACAACAGACCTGAAGCTTTCCTCACAGAGAAGCACGAAAAAAAGAGGGTTTTTAATGCCAAGTTGTTTGCAGAAATTATGACAAACCACAGAACTGGAAGGCAAAAGGTGAAAGGCTTATGTCTCTCGAGTCCAAGAGTGCCTGAACCTGGTTTGTTCACTCCTGTAGCTATCTAAATGTCACAACAACAGCTTCCTTCTGCATCTTCCTGTTCTTTTGCATGAGCTGCAGACAAAAAGGGCTGGAAAAATGACCAGGAAAGCTCAGGGCAAAACCCAGAAAGATGCAAGGAAGGTGAAGATGTCTGAGCACTGCAAGGCAGGCACAAGAGAAGATTCCTGTTTATTTTATAGGCTATTATATACTCTATTGTGACTACAAAAGGCCATACCCTTCTAAAAAGAGACTGTAATTAGCTGAAAAGCTGACAAGTAGGAGAGAAGTGTGAAAAGAAAGTTCTTTGCTACTGAGAGGGACAAGATTAATAACTCACAGTGCAGGTAGTTGGCTCCTCTGCTAGAATTCAGCCCATGAAATCCACTCCCTGCCAATCTCAATTGTGCTGCTGCCCCTCAAGAAGTGCCAGCTGGAAGCTGAGACAGAGTTTTGCAGATAACATTACCTGGTTGCTACCAAACTCCAGTTGCTGTTTTATGTATTTACTCACTTAACTCAAGGTTAAGCCAGCAGACTCCAGGACAAAAAGCCCTGCACTAATTGCTTGCCACATGTGAGAGTGACAGCAGCTAACTGCACGGATGGAAAGACAATCGGTCTTCATTTTAGCACTGTGCTGGTGGAAGACAGCCACAGCTGTTCTGGGCAGGACAGACTGTGCAGAGCACAGAATGCAGGGAGAGACAGACCTGAAACAGAGCTCCACAGAACCTGCCTTCTCTCTCTGGGGATGCAACATCACCTAAAACTCAGATCTGCACCTGGGCTTCAGATCAGGTTCAGGGAGATGAAGACTAATTGTTTAAAATCTTGTTTTCAGTCTGGAAAGGGCAGGGAGAATTTCACATGACCAGTTTTCTCAGTATATTTTTTTCCAATTTTAGCTGACCACAGGAGTACAAAGATATGATGGGTCAGCAAAACCAAAACTGAATCCATACCTTAAACCACCTGCAACTGAATTTTAAGATTATCTCCCAGTCTAAACTCCCTCTCCAAGACCCTACCCTTGAAAGCTTTACTTTTTTTCTCAAGGCCATAGTTATCCAGTTAACTGCAGGGAGTGGTTGGGAAATGGGGAAAAAGAAATCTAAACTTTTGAGGTTTGTCAATTAGATGATTTTCATCTAGTTTGTACTATTAAAATTCTGGAGTAACTCCCTTTAAATCAAAGGAGGAGCACCAGGACAAGCTGCCAAAAGGAGTTATCAGATGGAAGATAAATTCAAATTCACTTAATTCAATGTCATCTTTATGTTTTCCTTTAAGACAAATTCTGGCTATTAAAATTCCATTACTTCTCAATTACTTAAAGGGACAGGAAGAAATCTTCAGCTGTCCTAATGTGGCATTACTGATGCACAAAGAAATACTAATTCTAATCTCTTTTAACAAATGTGAGCCAGGATAAAATGCTGTTCTGATTGAACTCTGAAAACTCTGGCTCTGACATGGGCCACCAGAAAGGCCTTGCTGAGGAATTACTTACAGGGAACCACCAGGATCATTTTAAGGGAATTCCCCAGGGGATATGGAGAGCAGCTTTGTTTCCAGTGTGTTGGCGATCTCTGAAATTACTTCACAAAACTCCTCCTTCCTTTGGGATGTTGTCCTAGGTTACAAAGTAAAGATATGCCCAAAGAGATGTATTCTATCACCATCTCCTGAAACTGGGGGGGGTGGGCGGGAAAGCAGTGATTCTTATCTCTGAGGGAGATATCCTCTGCTAATGGGCCATCTGTTAAATACCAGATGGGACAATGTTCTTTATCTTTTCCATGACCCATCCTTCCTCCAGGGAGATATCTTCTGTTAATGGGCCATTGAGTCCCACTGCATGACTGATAAAATTACATTATCCCACTGGAAGATGCTCCACCCAGGGGGAGGAGCCAAGCCTTTCCTACCTAGATGAAAGCTGATATTTGGAACAACAAGGCAGCCTTTTTCTACTGGTTTCCAGAGGACAAGAGCTACCAGGATCACTGCTTTGAAAAAACCACTTCATCTGGGCTGCTATCACCACCCTAACTAGCAGGCTGTATTCTGACTCTGTCAGTGGTTTTTCTTTTGTACTATTGCATGTATTTTATTTTCTTTTTCCTATTAAATTGTATTTCTGACTTGGTTTTGAAATCAAAACCAGTGAGAAATTCCATTAGAGATTTTTTTTTTTTTTTTTGCTTTAACATGCAAGTGTGTGCAACACAGATCAGGCTAGAAGAGAATGAAGGCTACTGTTTTGTGGGTAAGAAAAAGTAAAAAGCAGAATGAGGAAAGACAAGACTCAAGCTTAATTTTTAATAAGGAGCATTTAGAAGCATCTTCTGTAAAGCCAGTGAATCTTTAATGCAAAAACTGCTTCGAAAAGGCAATTATCCCAGAAAGAAATTACTCTGCTCCACAGAAGGACAAAATTTAATAATTAAAATGCACACTGAGAGATTTTACTGCTATTTTAAGTACTTTCCTAGTTCAGCCCAACTATGAAGATTCAATTGTTGCCTCCCTTACATAAGGCCAGCAGGCAGTTCAAGCTAAGCCTCCTGCAACACAGGCTGCTGTAGAAATGTGACTGCCTTTGGCAATCAACCACAGACAGAAGCAGATCCTCTGGGAAGACTGGGAGATTGTTTTAGAGAGAATGATGCAAAAATAAAATTGAAAAAATAAAAACACACAGGTAATCTGCAGGATGAAGGCATTAGTGTGATGTAAAGCCAGTTGCCCCACATTTCCTGGCTTCCCTTGCCATCTTTCAGGGGACAGAGGACCTGGCTACCTGTGGTGATGATAACATGATGGTGCCTAGGAAGAGACATTGCATTTGCCATCTCAAAAACAGCAAGGGAAGACCCAATAATCCATCAGAGTGACCTCCTCCTTCTCAGTCCTTTCACATTGCTCTCCTGAAGAGGGTAACACAACATAAATATATCTCTTTTATGTGCTCTTCTCCCTTATTAATGACCTGGGATGCCATGGAAACATGTTGGAAAAGGAGCTGGCATTCATGCAGAAGGATCCAGTGCAAGAGCACTGCTACACAGGCAGGAGGTGCAAAACAAGCACCCACCCAACAAATCAATATCCTGCTCAATATAAAGCTCTGTGATAGATGCCAAATATCACAGAGGGAACCCTGAAACCAAATCCCTGCAGAGGTTTGTGACTGGTGTGGAAAGCACTGGCTGGATCTCAAATGGGACATTTTCAACCTAGCACATGCCCAAAACAAGGAAAGTAAGGGATGCAGAGGTAATGCTGAATGTTAACTACAGCAAAGTGCCTCTAGGGCACCATAGGCTTTCAGACAGCACTGGGGAGTGTCTGGCCCCCAGGATATGGAGGAAAGAGGCTGAATTTATATAATCTGTTCACATAGACAAGGCTAGAAAGACTCCACAGCTGATGATCTGCCAGGTTCTCTTAGGGTACAGGAGCTGAAAAGACTAATAGACAGCAAAGACATGAAATAACTAAACTTGCTTTCCCTTCTCTGACTTGCAGGATACATTATGCTTCCAAAATTACAGTATAAATAGCTTCAATTATATGCTCCAATCCTTTTTTAAGTAATAAAAAGGAAATAAAAAAAAAAGTAATGTGATCTTGAAAATATATGCACAGTTGACCAAACTGGAAAATACTGCTCACATGCCCAGGCTTCTTTCCTTTCCCTGTCCTTGTCTTTACTCACATTCCCTACAGAAATACCCATTCAATGCTGAAATTCAGGAGATTTTTCACTTATTCAGAAAAGAGGGTTTGTTGCTGTGCATAGAGAGTGTTTTTGTGGCGATGGATTTTATTTCTGACAGTTTTGCTTTTTTTCATAGATGTTCAGGAAAGGGTTGCTGAGCATGACCATGGCTGACCATTCAAAGGTTGGTGTCCATGTGAAATTCAACCAGCTGCAGTGAGTGCTCCAGGATTTTTTTCTTAGACATGCATAAGGTTGGTTGGAGCTCTCAGGCTGCACCAGAATTCTGCTGTCCTGTCTAAACCTGCTTATGAAAATTTAAAATCTTATGTTTATTTGAAATGCAATTCAGTGCTTTCAGAAACCAAGGTAACTTTCTCTGTTCTCTCATCTCCTCAGCACAGTTCAGGTTGAGTGGAAAGGGCTGAGAACAGGGAAAAAAGTTTATTTTTATCTGCATGTGACTGAGATGGTACTGCAGGAGAAATCACAAAGACACACCAGAGGAACATATCAGGGAGTCATGTCTCCTCAGCTTGGTGATTAAATCCAAGCAAGGAAATTTTTCCCCCACAAAAGAAAGTGTGGAAGAAGAGGAGGATCAAGAAAAAGAGCAAGCATGTCTGGGACCATGAGCAGCTGAGGAAGAAGAGGGTGGCTCCAGGGGAGGGTCTGAGGTGATGGAGAGGCTGTCAGTGCAGGAGTGAGAGGGGGGAGTGCTGCTCAAACACACTGTGGCTGCCACATCTGAGGCATCTTGTTTCCCTGACATCCAATTCTCAAATGGAAACCATCAACAATACTGGGAAACAAATACTGGAAACAAATGAAGAATAGATAAGTACTGAAAGTAAACTGAACCTGAAAAGTAAACACTGAAGCTTAAAGTAGGAGAAAGAAAAATACTCAAGAGCACAAGAGTTCACCAGTATTATCAAAAGACAGCAGCAATCATGTAGCTTCCCACCACTTTCTCAGGTTAAATTGCATTTGTTTTTGCTATGGTCTGTGCTCTGAATTAATTTTCATCTTACCAAAGCATTTTCATCTTATTTATTTAAGCAACCCACAACCCCAATTCAGGGGAAAGCTGAGCAGATCAGCAATTAAAAGGAGAGGTGTGTACTGAGGGCTAGACAGTGCCTGGAGGAGCAGACTCAGATTGAAGCTGTCTGCAGAAAGGAAGAGCAAAGGTGAGCTGATATTGTTTTGGGCAATAGGTGTAACCCAAGATGCTCTGGAGCCTGTTGACAGCAGGGTCAGGATTTCACTTTTTCATTTTCAGTCTTGAGGGTTTTTTCCCCCCACATACTGAAATGGTGCTTCCTTCCCCTTAAGGATGACTTATCACAGGTGCTAATTTTCATTTTAGGCCAATATATAGCAAAGCAGACACTCTCAGAGCAATTATATCAATGGCAAGAGAGCAGAACTCACTGCCAGCAGCTGGGAGACAGAGAGCTCTGGAAACAACTCCTATAGGCAGCACTGGCAGGGCAAATCCCTGGCAGTACTGCCCAAAAAGGACACCCAGCACCCAGATCCAGGTTCTGTCTCCATCCCTGCTCCCTCTGACAGCCCTCCCAGAGCTGGAGCTGAACCCCTGAGCTGTGCCCCACCAAGAGCTGCCAGGCTCCAGCAGATTCCCCAGGGAAAAGAGGGAACAGAGGTGGCTTCAGGCACTCAGATTTCCCCATTCCCTCCACCCAGGAGGAAAAATCAACATGTGCCAGTTTCTCCTCTCATCCTGCACCCCAAAAGCCCTCTGCATAGTGAAATCCCACTCCTCACACCCAAAGCACATCTGTGCAAAGCACTGGGGCTGCAGGGAGCTGTCTGCAACTCCTGCAGATCTCTGGGGAAGGGGAAATGCTCCCATCCTCCCAGGGAAAAGCCCACAGAGCACTCCAATTAAATGTAAGATGTTAAATTACTCCCATAGCTGGCCCTGTATTTTTCCCCTCTCAGCTCTCTGGGTATTGTTTAGCAGCTGTCAGATAATGAAGCACAAAGGCTAAGATAACATAATTTGAATAACAGCTAATGAAACACTCTGCAATTATTTCTGAATGTGTTATCTATTCCCTCTCACATGGTAGCTGCAATTGCCTCTCACAGAAATCTGCAAGCAGGTGATGCTACACCACAAGTGCACACACTTCACTTCCATCTCTCCTTCTCTCACCCAGAAACCTCTCAATCCACCTCTTATTGCCTCTGTCACAAGGGATTTCTGCCTGTGTCTCCACACAGAGCCCACTCCCCATGAGAGCAGCCCCTTCTTGCTCCTCTCCCACTTCCATTCCACACCTGCCCTGTGCCACTGTGTGGGACTGAGTAAATTTTGCATAGGAAATCCCTCTGAGAAAGGAAAAGGAGAAAAAATTAGGAAGCAGGAGCTGCCACTCTCACCTCATAATTTCAGGACATGCAGAAGAAGCAAAGCTGGCTCAGGGATTTATGGGAAGCAGCACAACTTGCTGCCTTAAGGATGAGAAAGAGCACAGGAGCTTGTGGTCTCACACCTTTGTTTCCAGCTTTTCCCTTCAAGGAAGCAGCAGCTCCAAAAGAAAATTCTGTGGGTAAAATTATCCCCCCTTTGCTGAAGCACCTGCACTCCTGTGCAAAGACAACAGTCCCTGCCCTGAAAAGAAGTTGTGATTTATAGCTGCACTCCTGAATTCCTCACTGAATCTAATTTAAGCTCAGTGTGATAAAATCCTTGCCCACTGAGAAAACAACATAATTTACAAGACGTAACTCAGATGTTTATTTATAACAGCTTCAAAAATGTTTCAGCCACAGCTTTAGGGTTTGTCTGGCAAAGTGAGGACTTGACCAGCTGGAAAAGGAATGATCATGATGCTCAGGATAAAACCACCTTCCTGATCTGTTTGAGGTACTAAAATCAATTACTGATAGGAGTAAAGTTTGGACAGGTGACATGGGAGCCATCAGCACAAGAAACTAATCTCCAGCCTGTCTGGAGGCACAAAGGTCAGGAAACACCCAAGAGAGGCTGGTGTCCAGTGGAAAGGTTGTGCTGCAAAAAATGCAGGGACAGCACTGAGCACAGAGTACTCAACACTTCCAAAAAGCAGGAGATGCTGCAGGTACAATCCTAGCAAAGGAAAGTCATAGATCAGGGCAGAGTATTTTTAACTGAGCTTTTAAGTTAGATTTGTGGGGGCTTTTATTGTTTGGTGATGCCTTTTTTTTCCCCCCAGAACTTGCTACTCTCCAGAAATCAAAGAAGTGGGAAGTGTAGTAAGAGTGGTGGGAGAATGACAGGAAGCAGAGCTGTCACAAATTTCTGCTGTCTTCCTTGGAAACACAGGGGAGACTGACTGGAAAAGCAGCTGAATTTAAATGAGAGGATATGCTGTAAGCTGACAGCTCTAAAACAGAGTAGGAAGCACATCTAGAACTACATATGAAGCAGTAGGGTTTAATTTTGTTGTATCCACTTTATGGGACTGCTAGATCTCAAGTTTCAGCATGATCTACAGTTTATGTGGAGCTGTCAGATCCATCTTTATAAAGAGTTACCAACACTCAGTCCAAATGATGGGATAATATCCCAAGTGATATGAAACAAGAGGGAGCCAACATGTCTGTGGTGTGCTGCTACAAGACACTGAGAAACTTCCATGGGCAGATTCACAAACTCCCTAAAAACCAGCTCAGTGTTCTCCTCCAAAACCATTCACTCAGGTGGAGAGAAAGTTGTGACTGGAGACTAAAAACATGGTCCAATGCAGCAGAGTTTTCCACAAGGACTGTAAAATCAACCCATCCCACCCCCTTCCAGCTGTACAAAATGACACGTGTCAGCTGAATGGAGCAGGGGGACCCATGTCCTGAGCAAGGGACCTTGGATGGATCTCAGTCAGCTGAAAAACAACTCTAGAGAGACAAAACAACTTAGAGAGTCAGTAAATCAGAGGTAGAACCTTCTGGTTTCTAGGGAGTTTGCAGGAAGCACAAGCTCGTTGGGTGGTGCAAAATAATAAACCATAAATAATAAACCCAGTCTGCTAGAGGAAGGTATTGAGTGTGATTAATGCTCTCAGGAACTCTACAGCATTTGATGCCCTGTGCTGGAGCAAGGAGTCAAACTGGCATTTTTCCAGGCTAATCTGTTACCTCTAGAGCACACATGAAAAAAAAAGCCATTAATTAAACATTGTACCTTAACACTCACTTTTCCATGTAAAGCAAAATGCACAAAGTTACACTCTTAATACATTTCAAGCAGTCAGAAAATGTAAATAAAATAAAAATCAGCCTTCCTAGACCTCCATATCTGCATTAGCAGCATACAGCAATCTTCCTGGCTCTCCACCACCCAGCTCCCAAAGGCAAGCCCTGGTCACACCTGGGATGCAAAGAAAGCCAAGGATATACATTTAAAAGCTTCAAAGGAAAATGAAAGAGGTCCTAAGATGAAACAGAAACCCTGAAGAATGGATAATACATGCATAAAAAGCTGATAATTCACTGACTAGATAATTGGTTCCATTAAAAGATAAATATCCCTCTCCCCTAATGACATTACTGCTGATGTTACTCCATTGATAACATCCAGCTCTACATAACCCCTTTTCATGACTGCAGAGCCATGTTCTGCTTTCCAAAAGAGCCTCTGCCTTGGAGAAAGATCAAAGAACCTTGTTTGTGACCTGAGCTCTCCAGCCATCAGCCAGTACTTTTCAGCACAGCCCCTAAGTGATGGATAGCTACCTTCCATCACAAAGAACTAGAAAAATAAATTGCATCACAAAGAATAAGTGTTCAAAAATGGGTACATGTTTAGAACAAAAGAGAATGGAAAGGCAAGAGTGTAAAATATTTATTTCCCCACTGCAATAACACTAGGCAGGAAAAATGGCTGAAAACCCTTTCTTCATTTTATTTCCTAACTTCTCAAGTGATGTGAAAAATCACTCCACTTCAGAAAAGAGTCCAAGATATGTAGGGCCATAGAATATTTTGGGAGAAGAACCCAAGCAGACTAATGTGCCCACAGAATTTTAAAGTCAGAGAAGAAGACTTGTTATATCATAAATATATTAACTATTTTAAATACTGGGCAAATGCTAACTTGGTTTTCACGAGATGCATTTTCTCTGCTATTATAAAAGGAGGATTATACCACAGTAATATGATATTCCCTTTATAAGTATGATTGATCCTCCTTTTATCATAACTGAAAAATTATCTGTAATAAAAACATGCACAATCTGCCTCTTGTGCATTAAGAAAGCTCATTCACCACCACCACCATTTGAATGATAATTTGAACTGCACTCCTCCAGAAGAAGGTTTTGTTGAGGGAGGTTAAGCAGCCCCAGGCAGGGAGCAGAACACACAGAATTGTTATATCCATAACTCTTGAGAGGAAAACAAGGCAGCACTCAGGGGTAGCATTTCATTCATTCATTCTGGAGGAGACTGGCACTCACAAGGCATTGTCATGATCTGAACTGACTCTGCCAATTGAAATTCCCCAGAAAGCTCACACTGCACCCTGGATTGGCAGCTGCTGGGATGAGGGACAGGAAAGGAGAAAGTCTTAATTCCAGTGCTGCAAAACTGGGCACCTTTGCTGCTTTGATGTACCAGAGCCCATAACAAAAGGTATTCCCCTTAAACACACTCCAAAGTCTCCCCTGACCAATACAAACATTTCTTCTGCTTTTACTCAGTGGCAAGAAGACTAAAACATGAACTTAGCCTGTATTTTGCTTTTCCTCAGTTTTTTTTCCTTTTTTTTTTAAATCCTGATATGAAAACCTCCCAGCCTTATTCAGCCCTTATGTCTCCTGTCCTAAATTCGTGCTTGCCACGTTTTAAGATGAAGACATGAGTGCAGTGAGAGTGGAATGAGTGTGGCCACATCATTATCAAATAATAACTTGATTAGCACACGAGAGAACCTCAAACCTAACTCAGCTCCAGCCACAGAGGCTTGTGCTGTAGATCCTGTGCCAACATTCCAGTGCCCCTCCAGCTGCTAAGGCATTGAATAACCACCAGAAAAAAGACATTTGCAAAAAGTTGGTTTCAGGAGCATCCTACAGCTTCTGATTCTTGCAGCACTCCACTGCAGGTTGACCAGAAATGTGGTGTGCTCCAAATTTGGATGTTTTTGAAATGGTCTGGATGTTCTGAGATTCCCACTCCAGAAGCCCCATAGGCCATTCCCAGCCTCTGCATAATTAAAGCAATCCACCTGCTCCACAGCCACTTGCTCAGCTGCAGAGCAGTACAGACACAGATGTGACACTTTCCTGCCACAGCAGCTCAGTTTGGGGACAGTGTGGAGGCTGCCACCCTCTCTGCAGTTATCCTGCAAAACCTCAACAAAAAAACCCACCAGGAAGCAAAAAATTCCAGCAATTCTTTCCCTCCAGTTACAATAAACTTGCTTCCAATTTGTTGTCCATCCGTTGCTAATTTCATTATCATTTCACACATGTTAATGAGACACATGCAGGTCACATGGCCTCCCCTTTGCCTCTGGGGCCTAATGAATTATATATCATGAATAATTAAGGGCAGTTTGTTTTGGCATACGAATTCATTAGTGTTTTAATATGAAAATGCACAAAAGGGGAATTAATGTTTCATGACAACTAAAACAAACCTCTCTACTAAAAATGTGGCCACATTGAGACCATTTATTTGTGCTTTTTTAGTCCTAATTAAATCAGAATTTAAAGATCTCCAGACCACACCATTAAAGAATAGCTAAATCTCTAAAAAGTGATAATGTGCAGCTTTTAGCAGAGTTCCTCCAGATCCCATAATGTTTCCTGATGCTCTGACATGACTGACACGAGTTTCTCCCCCAATGAGTGTAGAGATTTCTCCCCCTCCAACAATTCACTGCCAGCATTTGAAAAGGAAGCTGTAGCTTTCAGTTTGAATGCCACATCAAGCAAGCTGATAAGGCTGTCATTTTTTTATTTTGAAGCTGTAATTCAAGTGCAGACTTATATAGCAAGAATCTCTTTTCATGGCATCAAAGAAATCAGCTGGGCTTCTCAGATTTTTCAGAGGAAATAAAACAGTGAGAAGTCAACTGGAAAACTTTTGTTTTAGGTGCAGATGGTGACATAGCTTTTTTTAACATTTTCATGCCTGTTACAAGGATCTTTTAATAGTTTCCTAAGGTCTTTGCTGGAACACACCCTGATAACACTGTCAACTTTCTGCCAGCCCAGAATATAGTGATCAGCCCAACTGGTTTGGATATGAACAACCCCACAGCAAAGACTGGCCAAAATTCAGTGTGATGTATGACTGGAAAATGAGAAAGACTCAGATGTTTTCCATGGAAATCAGGGGTAAAAATCAAAACTTTTTCTTTTTTTTTTTTTACTCTTGCAGTGGAACATCCACTTGGCAGTTTTGCTGGCTTTGAATTGTAGATATTCTAGCATTTTCAGAGGAACACAGAACCAGTCAGACTGAAAGGCACCTCAGTGGTGAGGCCATGTGTTCCCAGCCCTTGTCAGTCACCTGGAAGGGCTGAAGCACCGAAGTGATTCAGGACACGATTTTTTGAAAGCATGAGCAGTGACAAGTTTTTGATACAGCTTTATGAAGACATAACTATTTGGCAGTTCTAAAAGAGCCCTCATAACTGCTCTTCACAAAACTCAAGTGCCTTCATACTCTGCAGAGAGCAGATTAAATTTGAAAGGCTGGGTTCAAGTGTGCAAGACTTGTCCTTTGTAAAGCATGACCTGGTTCTGTCTGAATTCTGGCTGAACTGAGGCTTCATTCAGCACTTCCAGGCCAGCAGCTGAACCCTGAGTATCCCTGGCTCCCTCTCCTGTGCCCATTTCCCTCCTGGAGCATTGGGATTGCTGCAGGATCATCCCTCTCTGCTCTAGTGCCACTTGCACAGCAAGCAGGCTGGAAGAAGTGGGCTCCCCAGGATGAGCAAAAAATAAAATCTTGGCTGACAAGAGTGGCAATAGAGGAAGGAATTTAGGACAGAACTGAAGAAAGCACTGACTTCTTCAGCTGGGGATAAGAGATCTTTGGGTATGAAGCCTGGAAATGGGATCAGAGCACATCACCTTCTTTAGGTCATTTAGGAAGGAGTGAGGGTGAGTCAAGTCAAACACTGAGTGCTCTAAGCAAAGTCAACACATCTTATCTCCCACTAGAATTCCTGCAGAAGGGTCCAAGTCCTGTCAGTAAACCTCATGTGTCCAAAAGAAAAATGATGTAAACTATGTGGTAGTTGACATAGTTGACTTTGGCCAACCATCCTAAAAGAAACCATTCAGATTCCCCTTCATGGACAAGAGCAAAAAATGTGGCTTGATACTAACCCCAATTCTTCTCTTTATAAATTAAGGCAAAAGACAAAAAAGACCACAACAAAAAAGGAAAACCCAGATTAATCAATCACTAATTGTCCCATTGACTGTAAAGGAAAAGAAGATGAATAACTAAAATGTAATTGGTCTAAATTAAGTGCAAAACATTTTACTACCAACCACTCTGTACTTTCCCTTCCTTTGTTTTGTTATCTGTTTTCCCATCAAAATCACAGCATACAGTTTGAAAACATGTTTTTAAATGATGGTGTAATTTATTTAGAATCATGCATTCCCTAGCTACTTGTATGGTAAAGTGTGAACAGAAAAGATTAAATGAATACTGTTGGACTTACTGAGGAAAACAAAAAAAAATAACTTGAAACATGGAAAAAGCATCAAAATGTTCAGAGAAAAATTCTGCTACTTAAAAGTAACAGAAAATGGATGATAATATTCTCTCATCCAATTAGATATTGCATGGTACAGAGGGACTGGGAAAAATCAAGATACTATTGGGATGTGCAGAATGAATAAAAAGAAAAAAACTCATAAAAAAAAGACAGCAATCACTTCAGGAAGTAAATGTGGTAAGTGAAAAAAATTGTCAGAAGCCTCTAATGGAATCTTTTACTTTGTGCAAGTTGTTGGATATAAACCCAGACCTCTCAGTAGGTGCAAAGCAGACAAAGAACAAGGCAGAATAAAATAGTCAGGTGGCCAGATAAGCAAAACTCTTAGATTTTTATGTTTCTAATAATGGAAGGAAAATTCAGCTACCAAATGGAGTTTGTGTCATGCAGGATGTGAATCCAGAACCAGAAATGTTTGTTCTCAGTGAGGACATGGTGCTGGTCCTGTACAAAAAGCAGATGCCAATGAGCCTGAGCTGATGCTCACATCTGCAGAGGAAAACCACAAATGTCAGCAGGAGACCAGGACCCTGAACAGAAGACAAGCTCAAGGTAACCCAAGCAGCAGAGCAGAAGCAGTAAAGCTAAAATCCCTCATCTATTGACAAGCTCATCCACAAGGTTTATTTAATTGATAAACACTTAAAACCCATCAAGTACATGCTAATGCACTGGCTGTGAGTTAATGAGCCAGGGCATTGCTCTGGTTTGATTCAGAACAACCTGGCTGAGGTTCCTAAGCCATGAAGGTTTCTAAGATTCATGTGCCAGGTAATCTTGCTGGTTCTTTCAGCTTTTAAAAGCCCCATGTCTTTTGCACCAGGGGCAATTTGTAATTCCTGGCAATCAACTTTTTCTCTCCCATTTATGATTCTGTATGTTTGTTTAGCCCTGTTTTGGCTCATTACCTTGTGGTCTTGCTTTGCTCAGATATTTTTCTCTAATGAAAACACAATTTTCCAATAATGTACTTCTTTGTGCAGTTAGGGAGAGTGATGCTGTTCTGCAGTCTGTCTTTCAGACTTTGGTGTGGGTTTCTTTACATGCTTCTCTCAGCCTTCCCCTGCATGGATTTTAATTCAGCAAAGCTGAGAGGAGAGGAGCAGAATTCCCTCCCTCCACCAGTTTTGGTGCAGGTTCCTGGAGTGCTTCAGAGCCTCTCCTGTATCCATGGATTTATAACTGCTGTGAATAAAGGCAAATATCTCCCCATAACCTCAGAGATGCTCCCTCCACCCTCACTCCTGTGACAGATGTAGAAAATCTCCCAGGCATTCTTCTCAGCTCAAAGAGAGAACCTGCCAGGAGATGCAGAAAGTTGTAATGCCAACTGATGGTGCTGGATATGCTCCTGCTCTAATCTCAAATTAAATTAGTAACTGGAGGCAACACACTGGGAGCTTTTCTAGTCTGCTTCCTCAAAAATGAATCGAATCCCAAATAAAATATTCAGCATCTGGAGGCTGAGCACTGAGTGTGCACTTTTCTTAAGATACCAGGAATGTTGGCAGCTCACTCGGGTTACACGTCCAGTTTTATTTGTTTTAGAATCTCTGCTCCTCTGGGGGCATGCATAACAATCTAGGGTGCTCTGGGGACTTGCACTCTACCTTTCTTTACCCTTGCACTTCTCTTACTTTTGATCTATTGCTGCCCACTGCCCAGGGCTGACTTTATTTGCTGTACAAGCCACTGTCTGATCCATTCTGATGGCCAGAGCCACCCTTGCCACTGCACCCAAACCAACACTTCCTCAGCCAGGAGCTTTTATCAGCAGGAGAGGAGCCCCAGCACTGCCAGCAGTGACAGCCTGGCCAGCAAAGATGTTTTCAGAATTATATTCCTGGCATCTTGCAGCATCTTGAACTAACCTGGCACTGACTGCTGAAAACCTGCCAGGCAGATCTGCCCAGAAGAAGGAAATGGGATGTGGTAGGGTGTGGTGGTGAGGAAAAATTTCAGAGCATATTCCCATTTTCTCACACATTCCTCACCCCTTAACCCTTGGGAAGGGAGAGCCATGTCCCATCCAAACAAACAAGGCAGTGGGAACAGACCAAAGGGATCCATCAGCCTTGTAAAACCACCTCTTTTCCAAGTCTGGCTTGACTTGATGAATACAATACTTAGAGGGCACAAGCCCTGCCTAAATCAACACCCTGCAAAGCTTATAAAGAGAACAAAATGAATTGTGCAGAAATGAAGGTTCACACAAAAATTCTGGGTTTCATATCAAGAGCATCTGCTCACCAGCTGCACAGCTTCAGATAGATGTTTGTAATGTTCCATGCAAGTAATGCCAGAACACCTGCAAGATTAAAGCTCTATGATAACTAAAAACCACAAGCCCAGCCCCAGCAAAGACCAAAATCTAAAAGTCAACTCTAAAGACTCTCAGCTACTTGCTGAAACTCAGTGATGTTGAGACAAAAATCCACCAGTCTTAAGGAGACAATCTTATAACCATTAACTTCAGCTCCTCCTCTGAAAATAACAACAAAAGGGAACAACTTCTGTAAATAATATAAAGTGCAGTGTTTTGACATTTGTCAAGTACTTTGTCCTCATGCAGCAAGAAGTTCTGCTTTGGGTACTATGTCTATTCTGCCAGACAAAATAGTTGGCTGCCTCTGCCAGAGTGGTTAAATTTCTTTGGGATAAGTGAAAGTAATCATGTAAATTAAAATGAAAAACCAAGCTAGAGACTTAATCCAGGTGGGAAAAGAAATACAGCTTTTTGAAAAAGATCAAAACCATCTTTGTAAACAAAAAGCCAACAAAACCAAACCAGCAAAAAAAGCCTACAAACAAACAAAAACAAAACCACTCCTGTTGCTGTAATGTTCCCTGTATTCTCTGGTAGATTTACAGAAATACTTGGAAAAACAGCTACTGCTGGTACTATTGACTGGACAAGACAAAAGGATGAAGGGCTGGACCACAAACCAGCCCTTTGTGCTGTATTTTCCATACCAAGATTCCAGACAAAGAAGTTTCCATAAAAACCATTGAAGTGTCTCAATATTTATCACCACAGGGAAACCAAAACTAAATCCAGAGAGTGTTTTAGGTACAGATGAATTTCTTTAAATCCCATGAAGTTTGTAGAACCTGGCCCATCCAACACAGCTTTTGGGTTTGTACCCTCTCCATGTCTAAAGACATGCAGAAAAACCCAGTACCAATAAAAAACCAGTACCAATAAAAGCCTCCCTGACACTGACCAGCACAGCTTTGTTCAGAGAAGGCAAAGCTGTTTTATGGCTTTGCTTCTGGAAAATCCTGCCTCACATACCACCTGCTCTTCAAGCTAAGGGCAGCAAGATGAATTGCAGCTGTGGTTCTGTCAAGTAGCAGAGACCAGGTCCAAAGGACACAGCCCTTTACAGAACATCACCTGCAGCTCCTGGGGGCATGGTCACAGATTTGAACCCCATCAGCCAGATTTGGTCCCAGTTAGCCCAGCACACATCATCCACCTTAGTCATACTCTTTGCCTGTACTAAGGCAATTATGCCCAAATCAAAGTTGGCTTATTCTGTTTCAGAACAACCCCATCAGTTTGTGCCATTGTTCCCAAGCCAGGAGATGCCTGCATTTCAGAGAGGGCACAGAGTGCTGCATCCCTGTGCCTGCCTTGTCCTTTAATGCACCACACAAAAATTAGGGACACTCCAAGGATTCCACAAAGGCCACATTGACACACAAGGCAACAGAATATTTTGAATCATTGAGTTTATCCTTGGGGATAAAGTCATGGGAAGGGTCCAGGAGCTGAATGTGCAGGGCTGGGGAGGGTGAGGGACCCTGGCTGGCTGCTGGTGGCAGCTCCCACTGCCACCTTGTCACTGGCCTGTGCTGAGGGGAGCAAGGCAAAAGGACAGCTCTGGGAGAAAGAGAAGGAAAACATTGCACAGAAGAGGATGAAATGGAGCAATTAGCTTCTTCCTCTGCAGCCTCCAGCACTGCCAAGCCTCGCTGCCAGGAGGACAAAAGGGTTTTTCAGCTGTCACACGTGTCACAGCCCCAGCCAGGGACAGCAGCCACGTCCCTGTGCCTTTCAGGGGTTTGCACACATGTGCTGGTCTGTCTGCAGGCCAAGGAAAAGCAGCCTCAGCCCTCACCAGACATACAGACACAAAATGTTCATTGCAGTGCTGCTGGCACTCACCATATGGTTACCCTGATTTATTTCTGTTGAAACAGAAGCCAGAGTTTCTTCCTGCTGAGGCCCTCTGAGGTAGAAATAAGGGGCAGGCTGTGCCCTGGGGACCTTAATTCAGTGCTAAAAATGACATTTTGTCCTCACCCTCTGCCATCATTTCTGGATGCAGGCAGTTAATAGAAGGAAGCCAAGGTAGTGATATTACACTTCACCTATTTATTTTCCTGGGAACTAAGTGGTGAGTGTTGCTTATGCAACCTTAAAAAGAAAGTGTGCTATAGGAAAATACTTTTTTTGTGTTTATTCTGCTCAGAAAAAAAAGAAAAATTAAACATTTAAAAGGATTTACCCAGCAGGAAGATGGTTTTCCACCAGGACTACTGGAACATGAGTTTCTTTTCTGTGCATGTCTATTCTCACAGATGCATATGGGAACTGTGGTTTTTAGCTGTGTGCAGAGGCAACAAGGACAAATCAGCATTAAATGAACCTGCCCTAGCTCTGAATGCAATCCATATGAGGAGAATGACAAACCCCTACTCCCTCTCCAAACACTGACTAGACCCAAGAGCCTGACTCCATGTAACAGCAAGTTAAATGCCTGAGACCAATTGGAACATCAGACATTACAGAAATAGAAATTATTAACTGGATGATGTGTAAAATTCAGTGACTTGTTGTCAGGGTATACCTCACAATACCAGTCAAGTTATAAAATTCAGAACAATTACATGCTAGCTGAATATATTTGCCTTATTTCACTATACTGTATATTAAACTTTTCCTTTCATGTTTGTATAATAAATCTGAATGGAGGTTTTTATTACATTCACACTTGGTTGATTGCTTTTGGTTATTTTATAGCATGTTACAGGGGAAGGAGGAAAAACAAAGGTTTTATTACAGAACTGTAAAACAAAACTAAATGTGAATGCTCACTCTAGAGAGGTGATGAACATACTTCATGTTAACTTAGAGGTTCCACTTGTTACCACTGACACAGAATTGCTGATGAGATGATTGTGATTATTTTGGGGGATGTCTCAGTACCAGCACATAGAATAAAGAATGGTTCCTCAGTTTTATTTGCTGCAGGTGCCATGGGGAGGCCACCACAGCTACAGGAACACCCTGAGACTTGCCCACAGAATTTTTTAAAGAAGATACCCCAGGTGAAACTCTGCTGGTGGCAGAAAAACAACACAGAGCCCTAGCAGGGTGTCAGCCTCCCAGCAGCTCTGCAGAGCATGAGTGGGTCTCACACAGCTCAGATGTGGTGCTGACTCTGAGGAGGGGTGAATTCTCACCTTCTAATTTCTGTTCCCAAAAATGCCACACACACAGTGCACAAGAAAACAAAGATTTGAGGGGTTTCACTCTTGCAAAACAGGGGTGAAGGACCTGCTCTTCACTAAGTGTCAAAGTTATTTCAAAGCCTTCTGGCAAACCCCAAACATGCACCAGAAAAAAAAAAAAAAAAAAAACAACATTGAAACACCTCCCTTCCACCTTTCCCCCAATAAAAGCTGTCACAGTAAAATGCAGAATAAAGGAGGTATCACAGAAGGTAACCACAGAAGTCTTGCACAAACAAGAAAACAGAAGGAAGTGATATAGTAAGTTTGGGGTGAAAGATAAATCAAAGAGCCATTTAATAAAGGTATAAAAGCTAATATAAACATTTCTACGTATACCAGGAAAAAGGAATGTGAAAAGCAATCCAAAGAACCATTGGTTAAAGAAAGAAAAATATAAAACTGCTACATTAAAAGCAGGGTTCTGTCTGCAAGTGATCAGTATTTGGTAATGTAAAAAACAGGTTAAAAGAAGGACAAGTACATTTCTTCTCACCTTCTGGCAAGGTGTGATTTAAAGATTCTCTGAAGTAAACTTGCATTTGCATCTCCTCAGTTTTACACACCTTTAGCATATATCCTATTCTCCAAAATGAAAGCAATAAGGATGAAGAAAAGTATGCAAAGTGTGAGGATGAACCTGCAGGGATTCTTCAAGTAAAATAGAAGAAAATTTGCCTGTGAGCTGCTGGCAGAGAGGTCTGTGCAGTCTCAGGTAGGATGGAGAT
This sequence comes from Erithacus rubecula, assembly GCF_903797595.1. Classification (NCBI taxonomy): domain Eukaryota; kingdom Metazoa; phylum Chordata; class Aves; order Passeriformes; family Muscicapidae; genus Erithacus; species Erithacus rubecula. The sequence goes on from NC_136686.1 coordinate 5,366,028, forward strand.
AAACAAGGGATGATTAATCACACACTGATTCTTAGAATGCAAAAAGTAGGGAGCATTTTTTAAAAATAGCACTTACATGTTTTTTGAGAAAGGAAAGTCAACGAATTTTCAAGCCTTGCACAGGTTGGGGAACTCACTGCCACAGGACATGCAGATACACAAAACAGCATAAACAGGGTCCAAAAAGACAGATTCACAAAAGAAAAGCCTGTCAGTGACTAATAACCATCAAAGGCTCCACCTCACCAGAAAGTCCCAAAATTCAGAGACAGCTAAAAGAAAGGAATTTGTGTCCAGGGTGGTTTGTCTTTATATGCCCTGGGTTTACATTGTTTTTCTCTAAGCAGCTACTACTGATGCTGGGCAGGAGAGATCCTTGGCCTTTCCCAGATCCACATGGCAATAAGAATGTGCCATTAAAACACATATTAATTGAATATCATGTTATGAAATGAGTTTCTAGATTATAGCTAAGTCTCAGGCTCTGGTGCCTAGATTACAACTTTGATGCACCCATAAATATTAAAACACCAAACCGTGCACTTGAATTTTCAAAATACAGGCTCATCACCATTCCAATACCACATTCTCTGACAAAAGTAATTTATTTGCTCATCAGCTCGTCATATTTTATTCAAGTCTAGTAAAATCTACCATTCCATTGTTCCAAACAAGCCCTAATCTCAGTGTGCAGCTCTTGGCCTTATACAGATGCTAATTATTATAACTGCAGGGCAAATCAGCACAGTACGACCAAATAAATAAATTTTGCTGAATACATAAAAGAAAACCCCCCACAACCTTGTACTTGTTGGTTCTGCAGGATCACAGCTGTACAGTGTTAATACTGTACTCATGATCTTAATGGAAAAATAATCCCTTGAAAATTAATTACCACTAGACATTAATAAGCACTTTGTTAATTAAGCCAGTAAGCCAATTAGGCCCAAGGTGAACTTGAGGGCAATCAACTCTATAGTGGGAGCTAAGTCTTAGAAGTACACCCTAATTTTTAAAAAGCCTGCTTTTGGAGGCTGGATAGCTTGTGGGATGGCTCATTACAGAACAAAGCAACTGCCCAGGTCAGGAGCAGCCAAGAGCCATCAGCAGCCAGCAGCTTATCTGTGTCTTCAGAGCAACTGGTCCAGACCTCATCTGAGACCTCACCAACTCATAATTAATAGCTTCTCTCAATAAAACAGATCAGAAAAGCAGCGAAAAGCGACTCCAAAGTGCCTCCTGGGAAAGGGCCTGAGCTGTAAGGCAGGGCAGGGTGTAGAGAGCAATTTACAGCTGACTCCCTTTGACCAGGGTAAGCATGAGGCAGCTATCCCTGCTCCTTCTGCTGGCTTCCATAGACCGTGGGACAGGCACAAAACCTACACAGAAACAGCTCAAGCCTTTCTGAGGAGATGCAAATACTGAGCAGCTCCAAAATCTGCATTGCTGGCCTTGTTTAGCCAGTGTCCAGGAGCAGAGCCAGCACAGGCAGGAGAGCAGATAGCTCAGAATCCTTCATTTCTGCCTTGCACTCAGCTGAAAGGAGCAGATCCATTCCAGGTTTCCCATTGCCAAGGAGAATCCTCTGTTTCCCAACACACTGACAACAGCAAAGCTGTCCAGGGAGCGCCTTGCTCATCTGTGGGCATGGCTGAAGATTCCCCAGGAAACCTGCCAGAATTCCAGAAGCATTCACTGCTGTGGCTCCTGGGGCTCTGCTGTTCAGGGAGCTGGGCTTGACAATCCCTCTAGGTTCCTTCCAGCTCAGGATATTCCACAATTCCATGATTTCCCCCCTCCAATCCTGTTTTGTAGTTTGTTCTGTCTCTTCACAGGTCTCAGCAAGCTCAAATACTCCAAGCCAAAAGCATCCAGCTTCCCCTTGTTCACCACTTAAATGAAAGGAGCTTGTCCACACAGTGAATTTGGCATAAGGGTGGGAAAAAAAACATTTGTTTCTCTAATTGATGCCACTTGAAAAAAGTTGCCATTCATCCTTGCACATCTGTTGGCACTGATAAATTCGCCCTGTGTTTTGAGTGTTTGACTCTTTCCAGGGCTAACCATTCCTTGTTATTCCATCTTTCCACAAGCTTGGAATGCACAGTAACTTGTATGAGAAAGTCACATGTGCACTTAAAAGGCCTTAAAATTCACAGGATGCAAATGAGCAGACAATTATCCTGTGCATAATGATGAGCTGCTAAGTTGGAACATGTTCAGATATACAGTAGGTCTCTGAAATAATTTCTATTAATTTTTAAGAATGCTGGATCATCTCATCTGAAGCCAAAAAACATTAATATTTGCATTAATTAGTGCTCATAATAGAGTATAGCTTTTGAGTTTTACTGCAGTCATTTGAATCTTCCCTTATATTGACTCTCTAAAAAAGATCACCTTGATGAAGGGAGCTTAGGGATTTTTTTCAGCCTAGTGAAAAGCATTCTCTTGGAGTAGTGGTCAGCTTTCTGCTCTTGTTTTCTTGTCTTTTTTTTTTTTTTTTTTTTTTTTTAGTTTGGTTGTGGTGAGTTGGGTTTGGGTTTTTTTTTTTTATCCCTTCCTGCCTTATAGAATATGGGGATAATAATGTAGGCTTGACTGTGCATATAAATTGAATAATTTGCAATAATGCTCTAAAGTGCCACCGGGATGGAATTCAAAGAGCTGTTTGCAGAAACAATTGCTTTTTTAAAAATTAATTTCTGAAAAGTAAATGTAGAAAATGGTGAGATGGCTCCAGGGATTGAAAATGGCACAGAGACTTTCATCTCCTGGTCACTGCTTCAGATCCTACTCAGACTGAAGAGCAACCAGAAAATATTACCATGAGAAAAATACTTTGTGTCCCTGGAAATTTTAACAGAATAATCTGTGCTGAGGTTATGAATGACATTGGAGTTCACTGAAAGTAATAGCAGAGGGTCAATTCTACTACATATTTTCAAGATGTTTAGTTTTTTTAAAGTAATTCTATTGATGGAATGTAAATATATTTTCTTTCAAAGAGCAATCATTCAATCAGAGACATTTTAAAGCAAAACAGAATTCATACCCTTGGCCATAAGTAGAACTGGTTGCTCTTCCTCAGACCTATATATATATTTTTGCCAGTATTATCAAAGTAGATAATGTATTTTCATTATAGTTATCACATGTGTCAACTTAGTTATGTAACAGGAGATGACAAAGGGCATTTAAACTACTTAAATCAGACTGGAAGAAAAAGAAAATTGTGTTTTCAGGATGGGATCACAGCTCAGTGATGTTAAGAATCTCATGGAGTTAAAGATAAATGCACAGTCACTTTACACTTCCCATCTATTTGTAAAAAGACAACAACAATCCATATTCCCCACATAAAGCTGCCAAAAAGATATATGTATTCCAGTCTGCTGATTTCTGGTCAGGACCAGAACTGGTCCTGGAAGCTTTAAAATTATCCACATGGATTTCTGACTGATCAGACATCAGGTCCATGCCTTCCACAGAAAGGATCAGAGATGCTTCACCGGAGGCAGGCTTGCCTGAGGATGGGAAGGAATGAGAAACCATCACCTACAGCCTCACAACTAAACCCTGTGCTGGTTCCCAAAGCTCTCTGCAAGTACATTTAAAACATCTCCAGGAGCGTGCACTTCAATGTCCCTAAGGTGCCTAGCAAGTATCTCAAGAACACAATTGATTTCTGGCAACATCTACAGTATCTTAAGAGATTCCCAAACAGAAAAGGAGGAGCAGCCTGTGGCCTGAACAGTAAACACTGGAGATTGAAAGGAAGTGATGGGTGAGTGTTGAAAAGCTGCCAGCAGCAGCTTTCTAGCAGTGCAGGTACTGTGAGTGGCTACTCCAATGTCAACACAGAAAAGTGTTAGGGAGTTGGTTTTATTTCAAGCTTAAATAACCCTGCTCCCAGTTATTCACCCAACTGTGGCTATGCTCATTTCCTACAGAGATGCCCATCCTGAGATGACTATCCAGAAATGCACCCTTGGGGTGCCCATGAGGCAGCAGCAGGATCAGGAACAAAGGGCGCAAGAATGTGAACAAGTGAGAAGGGACTGGCCTTCTAGAAAGGGCTGAGGTTGACCTTGAATTGCATGAAATGCAGCTCTGAGCAAAGCACAATCCCAAGAACTGCTCTGGGTAAGGTGGATGTACAGAGATGTCAATCCAGTGCTGCACACAAACCGAGATGAAAGATTGTGAGGAAACAATCACTGTCATCTCTTTCTAGAGAGGATATTTGCCTCTGCTGCTGCTGAGGGCAGGAAAGACTTGTACGTCAGCTTCATAAGGCACTTAAAAAGCAAATTCCAGAGGCACAGGCCCTGGCTGCTGAGCACAGCACTGATCTTTGCTGCAGGAACAGCAATACAACATGAAAAGAAGAGCAGACAGTCAATTTTACTGTGGCTGTGACCATCCTCTGACACAGCAGTGCTCTGCTCCAAAGGTAGCTGAGCACACAAACTCCTCTTTACTTAGAGGCAGGCAGCAGAGAAGAGCTCAGTGATCTTTGCTGGATGCCCTTCACCATCAGGCAGTGAAACACGGTGTGGTTAATCATGGTGAAGGGTAATAGAGAGCAGAGAACCAGGGAGGCAGCTCAGCTAACTCCAGGCATGCTCTGTTAAACCCTCTATGATATAAAAATGGTTTATAGCCCATGCAGCATACTTCCCTTGGCTAAGGACCATCACACACTGAAATTAAAAGCAATTAGTGTCCCTTAAGTGCTTGAAGAGAATTGTTTTTATAAAGCGTTTCCTACAAATCTTCAGGGGGAAAAAAAATATACAGGAAAGGCATTTTTATGCAGAGTAGCATTTGTTTACAACTAGCACCCTTTCAGACCTGTTATTGCAGCTCCAAAATGTTGCTGTTAAACTCCATTGAGGCTGACTGATAGGTACACTATATGTGAGTGCACAACAGATTGTTTCAGGACACTACAGCATGCCCACATGTGCAGAGTGGCACTCTTTGTAAAATCACTGGAGTGCTCAGGAATTTCATATTGACTATTAAACTCCTTGCCCCACAACCATCCCAGATTTTGATTCAGCCAAACCCCACTATTTCATCCTCTGCTTTATTTGGTGATGAATCTGAAGGACTGATTTCCATACTAACATTTCAGCTTGATGCTGAGAACACATGGCCTACATTTTGAAACCCAAAGAAGGGATGTTGTGCTTTATTTATAAGCTATTAATTTAGCAGCTTATAAAATATCCATCAAAAGCCACAGACATTAAACAAAATTAAGAAATGAAATAGAACTTAATAAAAGAAAAAGCACTGAGAGATCCCCACTCCTCATTAAACCTCACATCACCCCTGTAAAACCACATCCTCAAAGATGCAGAGTTGAAAAAAGTACTGACATTTCTTTGTCTTGTTTTTAATGCTTTATTAGCTTAGATTCTATCACAAACTGCAAGATTTATGACCAAATGCTCCATTTGTGTGTAACAATGTCTTCTAATGCTCCACTCTGACAGAAACAATTTCTAATTGCTGTGCTGTAAAACACTGCCAAAGAGCTACAAAGAACAGAGCTGGACATGATCTTGCAGGGATTTTCTACAATCACAGTAACATTTACTGACTTTAAAACTGTTCAACACCCAGAGTCTTCTCCAAGGTTAAACCTTCAGAGCTAGCCATGAAATACCAGAAATTAGCATTTCTATAAATGGCACTAGGTTTGCCAGCATGGGAAATTGTATTTAATTACAAAATCTCAAGGGCAGCAGTAATGATGTTTACTTTACAGTAAATAAACGTGCTTGAGCTCCATCTGATCAGCTTAGGAGCCTGTGTGATCACTGAGCCTGCTGCTGAGGAAGGCAGAGCAGCTGCCAAGAGTGAGGAGGCTTTTGGAGAAGCAGACAGTCCCAGTGTGGCTGAGAGGAGCCTGAGAGTGGAATCTCCTTCTGTGCCAAGCTGATCTCCAGGTGTTGGTCACCTCCCTCCCCAGCAAGTGACAGTGACAATGCCACCTCCCCTTGTCATTTATATTGCCAGGCATAACCTTCCTCACCCTTTCAAAGCTTTCCACCCAACATCTAACTTTAATCCTGCTGTCTGCAGTCTTGCCTTACTGAGAGAAATAAATCCACCTGTGTTTCTTTAGAATTGCCTTGACACAAATATTCATCTCAGGGCTTTGTGTCTACAGCATCCTCTAATCTCCCCAAAACTCCTTTGCTTCCTTCCCACTGCTGTGATTGAAGAGAACCCATTAGCTGACTGCACACACATGAACACAAGAAGAAAGGAAGAATTATAAGTACAATATCCAGTAGCATATGGCAAATCCATTTGTGTCTTTCTACAGCAGGTCAGGCACTGAATGGGGCTCATTGCTCAGTCATTGTTGGCAGTGTGGAGACTGCCTTGGTGGTAATAGCAGGAATACTGAGTGCTCTGGGACTTAATTGCATATTTGATATTCATGTGATAAATTAATTAGCTGCTTATTCTCAATGAATAGCCTGGATTCAAATAAAGCTGTCAGATGTAAGGTATGGTAGATGCACATGTGTTAAAAATAGCTCCTGGGGGGATGTGTGTAAACATATGTATGTATCAGTCTGCTACTACAATCATTTAATTTAGCTTTGCCCTCAGCCAGGAGTTGCCTGGAGACTCACTAATAACAGAAGCATTCAAGATACTTTTTCTTTTGTGCTCCTTTCCTTTTTTAATAGATGTGTTTTACACCTTCAGCCTTGATGTAACACATAGAAAAGCTCTTCAATACAGTTTTCATTTATGCAAAACCTAATCTAAATAATGGATGAGATTAAAAAAAGCTATTACTTTTAACTAGTGTTGGACTAAAACTCAGTTTTAGTCTTACTGGTGTGATTTAGCTGCCAATAACTAAGGATTTTGCTTAGAACTAATGCATCTGAAAGGGGATTACTAGTCCCAAAAATTAATTGAGGTTCTAATTACCCCAAAATAATCACCAGGTAAAGGATGGAGATTTAATTAATATTCTCACTCATGAAAAAAAATGCAGCTGGCACTATCTTGTTCCTGGTGAACACAGATGCAAGGAAGACTGTTCATCCCCTACCAACCCAAAAAGAACAATCACCAATGTTTTACACTACACACAAAACCCTGATGCAAAAAGACACCAAAGCTCAAAAGTACCCATATTTTATTAGTGCTGAAACTTGCCAAACCAACAAGTGTGCTTGCAGATGAGACTCCACCACTGTCACTGACATTTGTCTTGTAGTACCTGAAATTCACACCCTGGGGTGTTCACACCTTCAGGTTTGAGATTAAAGGTGGGGAAAAGCTGGGAATTCCACCCAGGAGTTTGAGATGTTAAATACACAATAGTTTCATGTGTAATATGAAATTGGAAAGAGGGAGACTTGGTCCCCTGAGGGACTTGTCTTGACCCTTTGTGGACTCCAGTTTGAAAGTACTTCTTTCTATCATCTGCAAAGACTTTCTTGAAAGAGGAATATCTCATTCTGAAAATAGATGTGTCAGCAGAACACATCAAGATGGGATGAGCACAGGATTTTCCCTCTGATTTTCTGCACCACTGGCATAATTTCACCAAAATATTTGAAGTTCAGCTATAATCCTTTTGCCATCCAAAAATATTCCTGAGGGAGTTTTCCCACAGCCCTTCCTGCCTGTAAGGGCACTGATGAGCTCTGTACTGCCTGCTGTGACCTCACCTGGCACAAAGGAGGGGAGCACTGAATGGGACAGCACAGCTGGACTCCAGCTGTGCCTGAGAACAGCTGGAAGCACTTGCAGTGCTTACAAACACCTCAAACACAAAAACATGGAGGCAGGAAAGAATAATCATGAGTCTAACTCTGGTCTGGCAACCCTGGCTTCCCTGTCATGGATATTTCACACCAAATCCAGCAAGCCATGTACATGTGCAGGTCTGAATGTTGAACCAACACAGCAAGCTGATATGCTCAGAGCAGAGAACATGTGAAGAATAGAAAATAGCTGCCAGCATTCCCTCAGTGTGCATGGATGGGAAGATGTCCTTGCAGCTGTGTTTCCCCATGCACAATTCCCAAACTGTCAGGAACTATTTGTGGGCTAAGTGCCTTTACCAGTGTTTAAACACAAGCAAATGAAATAAAAATTGTTGCTACAACAAAAAAAAATTGTCAGCTCCATCTCCTGCCTCACAGGAATTTCCAGGATGTCTCACATCAGAGCAAAACCAATCTTATGGCTATTCCACCTTCTGAGAAGGATCAAAATGTGAGAGGAGGAGGAGGAAGGCAAAGGGATGTCTCAAAATTACACTGATCTGAAGCTCTTAAACATGAAAAAGGAAATACAACAGCTCAAGATTGAGGGTTGTGCTTTTGTTTGTAGGCAAAAAAAAAGGAGAGAAAAAGCCCAACACAAATCAAACAAAAAAAACCATCCCAAACATATACACAACCTTAGCTAAATCCTAAATTACATAGTTTAGATATTGAATAAGCAAAGCTTAAAGTTATAAACAAAGGATTACTGATTATTTTTAGCTCATTAAAACTGCATCAACTATACACATTTTTACTTCAGAAACTAGTTCCTCTTAAGCTGATTATATTTGAGCAGTTTTATCTGAAATTCATAGCTGCAGATATATTCATCTGCAGCATTTGCCAGGTACAGCTAAAGAAAAGAAGAAATTGGCTTCTGCCTCCTGTAGCAGTTTTACATTTTATGGAAGCAGAAATCAACTTAGCCTTAAAAAAAAAAAACCCTAATCCAAGACAATTATCAAATGATCTAATCCACAGGTTGCTAAAAAATCAAAATATTCTATATACATAGTTGGATAATTAACTTTAGATTATTTTCTTATTCTTTAATTAGAGAAGATTAATATGTACAATAACTTTGTACATAGAGTAAATTTATAAAATAATAATGAAACCACAAAGGCTCTCTCAAAACATTAGATTGCATGACTAAGCACAGCAACATCCAAAAGCACTGAAGTTCAGGCTGTGCTCATATTTTAACTGAGCTTTCTCCTCTCTTCAGCAAAAATGACAGGAGAGTGTCACAATCTGGTTTGGCACATAGGGACTGATGGACATTTGGAGTGTTTTACAAGTGACATTTAAGCTCTAATCTTGGATATACAACTTAAAATTTTCATTTCTTGTAGCCCTGGATTTGACAAACACAAATTGCACTCCATTCTTTGAGGTACAGGTGTCCAATTCTTAAATCAGGGAGCAACAGAGTTTGTTAGGGTTGTTTTAATTTGTGTCACATTCCCCAAGTCCCTTCTGGTCACCCTCTCTCCCAGAACAGCACCTACATAGGTAACAACTGTTCTGTACATGGGAGGGGGAATCCCAGCCCTGAAATAAGCACAGAGTAAATCAGGAATTTAAAAACAGCTAGCAGAGCACCACAAAGCAACTCATATCAAGTTCCCTGTTTTATGAGCAGCAAGCACAGAACAAAAGTGAAACCAACTCTGAGTCATCTGTGCAAGGAATGCTTGACTGGGAGCTTTGTGTTTCCTTAAAAGCTAATAATGATGTTAGGAAGTTCTGAGAAGTGTTTGGGAGGAGCCTTTTTGGGAAAAGAAATCTCTTTGTCCAAAGATAGTTCACCATTCCCATGGTACACACTTGAGGAGCATAAGAACAAAACAGGATTTAATTATCTTTTATTAAATACCCTCCAACAGCCTTTTCTTCTTGTTACTCTTCCAGATGCTTTTCCTAAACCACGTGAAATCTGTTTTTGGTAAAATCACAAGAACAGACCTGAGGTTTTTCTCTTGTGTTGTGCATCTACACTTTGGGCAGTGAGGATCAGATGAGGCTTTGCAAAGAGACACTGGATGGTCATTATTGTGTTTTTCTTGAGATTTCCTGTGTACCCCATTTGTGCTGTCACCTCCTCAGTGTGACTAAACCTGCTGTGTTACTCTATTACCTATGTACAAGGTTTTGTGAGTGGCAGTAAAGCAGCAGGTTTTCCAGAAATAACATGAATCATTCATTTGGGAAGGCAGAAACAAGAAACATTGTCCAACTTTTTCCTTACTTATATAGTTTTCCCTAGTATTCTTTTCTTACTTAAATACACTAATAAAAGTAGCCTAGCCTCTTGTCAAATACATAGATTTTATTATGCCAAGCAGAGAAATCAGCCCTTTTCACTTTTCCACTCCCCAACATCTTAATTTCCTAATTAATACACAAATCAAGGACAAAGACTGGTATGTCCATGATAAAACAAAACAAAAAAAGTTTCACACTTTCAAACATCTGACAAAAAGGGGATTTGACACTTTGCTCAATGCACACCTGGGTTTGTTACTTTTCAGGTGCTAACAGAAAATGCCTTGGAGCTCTGTTTAATCAGCCCAAGCTCCTGTTATCAGAGTTAGCTCTGAGCCATTCTCTCATTTATCCCTGGAAAGCTGTAGGACTGCAGTGCAATGGTTTTATGGTTTTAATGGAACAGCTCTGATAGAGGATTGGACACAAGAACAGAGCAAACAGGCCAGGATTAGAGTTTTTTTCCTCCCACATGATTTTATTTCTGAAATGTCTCTGCTAAAATGACACACCTCAAAACTTGCTGGCTGCAGCAGGACTGTGTTCAGAGATAACATCAGTGATCCTGAGAGCTGTGGGATTTATTCAAGTTGAATGTGGGGAATTGGAAGATGATTTTTTCAGTATTGCTCTCCTTCCATGTCCCCAAACTGAGTTATTTTCCACTGTATTTACATCTATCAGTCCACACTATAATCAACTGCTAAAATGAGGAGATCCTCAGGGCACAGAACAGATTTGAGCGTTGTTCAGCTCAGTACCTTGGCTAATGAGCCAGGCTCCATCACATTCCAGAAATACAAGTGCATAAATCAAAGTATTTTTTCCTATTAGCCAAAATCCACTAAGCAAGTATGCAGAAACAAATATGGACAAGCAGTGGCCCAGAGAAAGAGCAGCTCAGCTGTGGAGGACTCAGTGCTCAGCTGGATCTCACAGAGTGGGAATGCAAGCATGCTTCCCTAAGGGATACACATGTGTACCTATAAATTCATATGTGCACAAAAATAAACCTCCCAGACAAAAAGCAGTGATCTAGTGGGTATAACACAGCAGCTGACAGATACCACAGACCTTTTCCTTCTCCTCTGAAGAAGCAGGAACACCCAGGATGCACCTGCAGGGATAGATCTAATGCTCCATGCATTCAGGAACAAGGCTGTCCCCTCCTCTCCATGGGACTGAGGCAAAACTCCCACAAATTAAGAAAAAAATTGGGTCCAAAGCAAGATACTCTGGCCAACACAAGCTACACTGAACTCCCTGGGACTTGGCATGAACATCACTGTATTTCTCCCTGCTTGTGCTGGTTGTTTTCCACCATAGTCTGTTCAATACTTGAAATCACTGATGCAATAAAACCTGTTCAAGCAGCTTTTATGCCCAGCTCAAACGTTTTAAAAAAAGACAGGATTTCTACATAAACCTATCCTACAACATCCTGAACTGAGGCATAAGAAATGACCTAGTGATACAAATATGACATTCCTACCTCCCTTGGAGCAGCTGCATAAAACCTGAATAAACTTTGCTGTCAAGACATGGGAACTGTTAGAGGGTATAAGTCTTTCCTTAGGCCTAAAGGAACTCAAAGCACTGAAAATACTGTGAATAAATTCATGCCACTTTGATGGCCTCACTGGGGTGTACTCAGCTCAGCCTGAGTCATGGTGATTTCCAGTTCTTTGCAGGGTATCAGTGTGAGTGGGCTCAGAAAACTGAGTCACAGCTGACTAACAACTTATAGCAGGTCAAGGAAACTGCCTGGCACTGGCAAGGAGCCCTTCCAGAAAGAAATAATTAACAAACAGCCATTCACACTTCCCACGTGAGCCTTGGTGTCAGAGGAAAAAAAAAAAAAAAAAAAAAAGAACAGGGGCAAGTTGAGTGTTCTTGTTGTGGGCAACCAAAGCAGAGAAAGGGGCACCTAAAGGGATGCTGCCAGATGCTAAACTTGAACCCACAAGTTCGCACTCTGATGATTTTATGTACCTTATACCACCCCAACCCTTCTGTTCAGTCACAGCCACATACAGAGGGGACACCTGGATGCATTTTTGTCATCTCACCTGTGCTATCCTCCAGCCTGTGCTGAATATTTTAACCAATATCAGCACACAAATCCACATCAAATCAAAACTTAGTGCAAATCTATGGCCTGGGAGCCTAAAACATTTTATTGCTGAGACTGCTGCTTAGCAGAACTTACTGTTCCAAAAGAAAGCTTTACTCTTTCCTGTCCCATCATGGAGAGACATCCTGGCTCTTTCAGGCACTTCCTTGCCTCCCAAAACAGGGAAAATATCTTGGCAAGCAGCAAGAGTGGTAACTCTGTGTATTCCTACTCACCCCTTTTACTCACATTTGGTGATGCAAGTCCCTATAAATTAAACATGAATATTGTATGAGCAAGCCAACATTTTAGAAATCAGACCAACTGGTCCATGCAAACCTATTTGTCTTCAGCTTGTGTGCTATTAACTATTAATAGCCAAACACACTACAGAAAGAGATTAATAAAATAAAATCGCTTGTTAAATCCACTCATTCAGGACACCTATCAACCCATGCTAGTTCACTTTCTGCACTTACATTTAATAATATTTTTTAATGCTTAACTTATTTTTGCTCCTGGTCTAAAAAGATAACATTTTCTTTCCCTCCAGTAACTGAAAATATTGGTCTAGTTGGAAAAATAAAAATTAGGGACTTTTTTTCCAGGAGCTTGCTGAGCTGCTCAATGGTTCTGATCAAGAACTGTGCAATGAGCAGTGTATGTTAAAATGTTAGCCTCAATAAGTTTCATTGAGTGTATACTTTTTTCTTGGTGAAGGTCTGTTGCCCTTCAAAATGATTTTTGTCCTACATAAATAGGAGCTGTGCAAGATTTAAAACTTTAGGCATGGAAAACAAAAAAAAAAGTACAAGTGAGAGCTGCAGGATGTGGAAATGGGGTAAAATCCCAGCAGCAGCAATTATCTCCTTTCAAACATAATAGGGAAACAATTTTGTGTACATATGCACACATATATACGTACGTAAATATATACACGTGTACATAAATATATACCTGTTTATATATACACAAAACTCATGCACACATCCCCCCACAACTTTCCTTATTATCACTATCCTTTAAAATGAGATGCAAATGAATACAAATTGCTGTTGTCTAAGCACAGTAAAATAAACAGAACAAATTTTCAGAGGCTGCAAACCTTGCCTGAAAAAGAACAAATACATTTGTCAATAAACACAAAATTTTGTTTTAGCTACACAATGGTGACAACAACAAATGTCACTATTTTAAGTTATTTATCCATTTTTACCAATTCAAACACCTTGGGAGGTGGATTCTTGTGAAACGTGAGGGTTTTATTTGCAGAAGTAGCATGACTCCATCATTTGTTGGGATTGCTTAAGTTGCTACTGGGTGAGTTTGGTTCCTTAACTGGAGAAGGTCAAAAAATGTTTGGGAAGTGGGAAAGGTGTTGTCAGAAACACATAAGAAAACTGAGAATTCATTGTGCCAACATATGAGGAAACCATACAAATCCTGCTCCTAAATTTGCTTTATATGATCTTTCACACTGGCTGAACAAAATATTCAAGGGTGACTTTTGCTCTCAGAAATCCAAGCTCAGCACCACTGGAGTTTGGATCAGACTTGGCAAAACACAGAAGTCCCTCCACCAACTTCAGTGCATTTGAGGTCAAATTTCTGGAATACAGACATTGGAGACTGCCCAATTAAATACAAATAATCTTCCTTGGGGCAACTCCACAAATCTTCTATTTACATAACATGGCCAAGGCTGAGCCAGTTTTCCTTATCTGCATCAGCAGATTGTCCCTTCCTCCTGACAGAAAAGTGTCTGATTCAAGCCAGCATTAAGCAAAAGCCACTTAAACCCAATTATGTGTTCAAGAAGATAACTGGGAAGCTGAAGAAACACTCCCCCAAAACACAAGAGTTCCTTGGGAAGGTAGTTTGCGCTCATGAAAAGTCTGGGAAACCCAAACACACTTTGGCATTTGCAGACTCAAGAGTTCAGGTGGAATTTACCTCTCTCATGACCAGGAATTAAAATTACACCAGGCTCACAAAACCAAGAAAGCTGATGTTGAAAGATAACCATATCATGTATAGGATAAATTGAATTTATGCTGTGCTTATTTAATTTGATCTCCAATGGGATATTTGGAGGGAAACTTATGACAGGCCTTTGAAAAAAGCCAAGTTGTGCAGACTTCCCTCCCTGTGTGCTTCTTGTACAGCCCTTGGTGTGAACATGGATTGATCAATAACTGGTCTGGCCGAGTTGCTAGCACAAGATAAATTATTATGCTTACTATAGTTAACTATTTCAGAAATGCAATGTAAACCATAGTAAAACAGAAAGGACTTCTCCCAGTTTAAGTACCTGTGAAAAAAAGGAACCACTCCCAGCAGCATCCTACAGAAGTTCAGCTGCAGCTTCATCCCAGATTCCTGCTAATGCTGCCATCTTGGAAGGGATGAGTCTTTGGAAGTGTACACTGCTCCTAGATGATTTATATGTGGAGATATTATATTGTCAATACAATCTTATCCTTTACACAGGCCACATGCAATAGCAGCATACCCTGCTGCCTACAAGGGAAGGCAGCAGAGCACAATTCTCAGAAGAAATTGGCTATTTTCCTTTATAAGAGCTGTATTAGTGCCTATATTAACTTACACAGGCTACACTAGATGGGGTCCATACATTTTTGTACAGATTCAAGGCCAATAATAGGAAAAGTGCTACTTTAAAATATGTCTTTATCTAGACATCATCAGTTAAAGGGATCTCAAGGCAGCTCAAAAGCCACAGCAGAAGGTAGTGTGGGACCTATTTTATAGCACAGATACCAACATCAAAAGCTTCTTCAGGATCACAAGTGGCTAAACTGTGTCTCCTTGCCAGCAGAGATTAAACTATTCACAAACCAAGAAATTCTCGTGAGCATTCTTCCCAAACAAAAAACAAGACCTATTGGCAACACAGAGTAGAAAGAGTTCACAGCACCATGTAAAAAAAATCAGCACTGGAGCCTCAAGCTCCCCTTGTGTTCCTAGGGTGCGGGACAAAGGGAACAGGAGGATTTAGACAAACACACTGCCAAAATGCAGTGTTTTGTTCCTAATACCCACACACAGAGGAGCTGCACATGCAGCAGCCCTTGTGTACATAAAGCAAAGCACAACTGGTGATTCCAGGCCCTCACCCTGTTGCTATCTGATTAGGAACAGCAACACATACAATTTTTAGAAAGCAGCAAGAAAAAGCAGCTTATTGAGAAGCCATTGCATTTATATAGGATAGATTGTACAAAACAGTAGAAAAGATTCATTGGTCCAAGAAGGCAACACTCTTTTGAAAACATTTCTTGTGCAAAACTTCACAAGACACTCACATAGCTCTGATGTCAACACCAGGTGTTAATCTGTGTTATTCATTCTCCCTTCTCTTGTTTGTCTCTGAGAAAAGTCTCCAGCCTGGGAAAAACATGAGCTGGAGTTGAGAAAGCTAAAAATCCCAGTTGGATTTTTCCACAGGCCTACAGCAGTGTCCACATCACCTTTAGCTTCTGGAACAGCCTTTAGGAAACTCTCAGGAAGAGCCAATACAGAGACCCTGTGGAAAGGGCTGGAATGTTGGGAAATACACTGGATACAGAACTACAACTCCTGTTTACACATCCAATACTTTGGCCTAGCTCTACAAGTGCCTATACTCTTTGAAGTAGGTTTCTAAGAGTGAGTGCAAGTTTATCTTCCATCACTTGCCCTACTCAGACACAGCCAGGTCATAATAGAGACAAGAAAAAACTTGACCACCTTCTGGAGGGACTCAGTTCCCAAATTAAGTGGTGCCATCCTGAGGAGTACAGGTCACCCTCTACCACAGTGGCAGCAGAACCAGCTCCCTAAGGCCACAGTGTATTCATAATCAGGCCTTTAAAAATTTAAAATTTTAAGAACTTGAGAAAACTGCATTTTCTAAAACACCCTGGTCCAGATTGACAAGGAAGAGCCCAAATTACACACACCCCTCAGATCCCAGTTAACCCATCTGCCCTTGTAACCAGATGAATCCTGAAAATCTCACTGTAGCTCTGGCTTCTCATTTCCCTCTGCCCAAAAGCCCCAGGTGGTGAAAGGAGACTCCTCATACCCCACCCTGAGGCTGGAAGGTTGTGGGAAGGGCAGCAAGGCTAGAGAACAGATCACCCCTGTGTCCATTGCCACTGCAGCAGTGTTATTGTGCTGGGGGTTTGCCCTGCATGATAACTGGGAGGAAAAGGGTGGGGATGTCTGATTCTTTTTGAGTCAGAAGCAGAGTTCAGGCATCACTGCTCTAGTAGCATCTAGAAGTGCATCCAGCACGTGGCTTGAAGCAGAAAAGCCTGGGTGAAAAGAGGGTAAAACGGGACTTACTATCATCACTGCTGGGCTTCCTGATGAACTGAACACTGCAGCAACCCCCAAACCAATCTTCAGGTTATATTGGGATGAAGAGGACACTTGACAGTATAACACCTACAAAACAACAGCTTGACCCTTCCTTCTTCTTGAGTGACTTAGACACCAAGATCTATCACAGCCTAAGCAATTCATTAGCAAATGAAATTGTACCTAGAACAGCACTAGAGAAGCCCAGCAGGGACTCCAGCTGACAGCAAACAAATGATGCAGTATTTTTGAACACAAACACACAAAACCTCTCCATGGGGTAAAGGAAAGCAGAAAATCAGCCCAACAGAGCTAGTTGTCAAAACACACCTACTTGTTTTTCACAAGGGAGCAGATACAGTTGAGTGGAGGCAGATGGATTTATCTGCTCCACTCCAGGAGGTGTTTAGCAGTGCAGCCAGTCACTGGGCAGAGTTCTGCAGGACAACACCACAAGCACACATTTCAGAGAGCAGTCTGTGGGTGCTGGCATCATCTTGGATGCTGAGAGCAGAAAGAACAACCTGGCTGAGGTCAGAAATGGGTTAACTCCATGGCTCTGTCTCAGTCTCCCTGATCAACTGCACCACCTACATTTTCCCTACTTCCCAGACTGTTCTTTCCCCTTTTTGGTAGGTCTTGCACAGGCTATCAGTGGGCAATTCACACCATCTCTTCCTACCCCATTCCCTTTCCTTGGGATGACTCCCACAGCTGGGGATCCCCACAGAACTCTTCTTGCTCTATTTCTGCCTAAAAACAAAAACAAACAAACAAACAAAAAAACCCACAAAAAAACCCCAGACCAGCTCTGTTTGGCAGTCTGCCTTACAGGACTGTGGGCAGTGGGGAAGACTCAGGCAGATTTGTACATATGCCAAATCTCTGGATTTAGCATATTTTTCTGAAGTTGAGGGATGCTTCTCAGGTTATGCCTTATGCCTCAGACAGCTTTTGGTTTGGTCTTAAATGCAAAGTAGAGCTGCTTCTATTATTGTGCTTTTTATTGTAGTCACATCAAAAGACAACTGGTGAAATTGCCTGGTTAAGTATTTCCCAGTGGCATTGCATTTTCTAGGTTTGCTCTAATGGCATTAATCAAATATTGATTTAAGGGAGAAATCCACCTGAAATGAACACATACAGATGCATAGATATGCACACACCAATAAACATGCACAGGGTATAAATAATTCAGCAGGTCTGATGCCAACAAGGTGATTGGGAGTGTGTGATAGTGGATCTGTGTAGCCTGGATTGTGCAGGGGTTGTGCAAGGACACAGAGGATTCATCCAGCCTGGACTTATTTAGCTATTGACGTTAAGGATGCTCCAATAAAAGCACCTAGGCCAGAACCTACTGTACAAAATAAGCCATGAATTAATTTAGACCCTCTCCCATGCTGACAAGCAAAGGTCACATCACTCTCAGTTTTTGTGTAAAAGCAATTAGGTTGGGAAAAAAGTTGGGCTAAAATCAAAGTACAAAGATGACAAATATAAAAAAAGTCAGGATGAAACCAAAGACACAGGTACCTACAAGGACTGAAAACTCCTAAAATCCCTTCAACCTCAGGCTGCATCACAAAACTTCAGACACTGATTTACTTGAAAGAAATTTTAAAATATTCATGAGAATTTGTGGGATTAGATAACAAAAAACTGATCTAATTGATAATTTAATGCCACTGGGGAGCACAGTGCTATCAGCCATCAGGTCAGTGCATTGTGCCCAGCATATGACTCACTGAACAATAACATATAATCATATTTGATCACAGTGAGCTAGTTAAGGCTGGAAAAGAATAATTACATCTTCTGCTATCAGCCATCAACTCATGAATTACCACAATTATTGGATTAACTTCACTCTGAGCCCTGGGAAACTTTTTTTGCCACTTCCTACAGTAGGGGGAAGGGGATGAACTACTGCTAAAGGAGGAAAAAAGTTATTAAACTGCACTCCAGTCATGGATAACCAACTGCAGGTAGGATATGGTTTGGCTCACTCTCCAGAAGGAGAAAAATAACTTGGAAAGGCCATTTGAACAAATGGGAGGTGCAGTTTGAGCATCTATTTTTGGGAAAGAACACACGGTGCCACCAGACTTAAACCTCTGTAGAAAAGCCAAGTCCAGGAGCAATGTTGAGTTCATTTAGCATGGCATGTAGGAAAAGGCTCAGCTAGGGATCCAGTCAAGGACCCAAAAGGCCTGTCCACAGCACTATTTCAACAGCTTAATCCCCCCTGATATTCCAAATAGCTTTGCCAAGAGGTTAATCACTCAGTTTTCAATAAAACGTGTAAGATTAGAGACTGACATATCCCAGGATTAGGCCCAGTAGAACTGATATTACTCAAAGAAAAAAAAAGCTCATTTTAATGTAAATATAGAGATGTGGGCAATTGCTGTATTTATCTAAGGAGTATAAAAAGAAAATTTTCCTGGCAATAGGAACTGTGATAGCTTAACTAGCATAAGAACAGAGAAAATCAGAACCTGCTTATAATGGATGCTTTGCATGCTCAGTCATACCTCTGGTCCAGCAGCATATATCTGCACACATTAAAGACAAACAGTGTGTGCTGGGGATGCCAAAAGCTGAGGGAGGTTGGTAAAAGTAACATTTCAAGCACTTGGTGGTTCTAGTTCCTGGCAAATCAAAATTCTGAGAAGTGGTGAAACCTGGCTGATACAAATCAATAGGTAATTGGGATATTCTCCTGAACTCACAGCAGAAACCTTGGCTGAAAAAAAAAAGTTTAATTCTTCAAGCCCATAGCACTGATTTCACAAAGTTTTATTTTTCATAGATGCAGAATGAAAGGAAATTTCAATGTGAGAGGCTTCATATGGCAAGCAAACACACTTATTAGTGAAATAGATTTATAACTACTCTAAAATAAACTAAAGCAAAAAAGCACCGCCAAACTGCAGGACACATCTACCATATTCCCACAAGCAGGAAGAGTTCCTATTGTCATTTTGAGCCAGGTAAAAATGGAAACCATTGCCAAAAATATGGACCTCAGTCCCAGGTGAAAGGCAGCTGCACACTCTGGCATGTGCAAAGCCTCAGGCTGGACTGGAGGCAGAATTCAAACCCAAAACAGGCTGGGCTTACCCTAATGGATGTTGTGGTCAGCTCTTACTGAGAAGCAGAGGGACAGAGCTGCAGGAGCTTTGTGATGCTCAGGGCCAGAGAGGTGCACAGGTACAAGGAAGGAGTAGGAGAGCACAAGAACCTCATGTACAGCACCCACAAGCAAGTTTTCTCACCAAGAACAAAAACCTCACCTTTCTACTCCCTTGACAGCCCAAATCCAATGTGTTAATGAGAGGAACATCTCCCTCTGAGGCTCAGCTGGGACCTGGCATAGATTGCAATCCAAGATATGTCACTTGTCAACCATTCTGACTATCCAGTACTTGCTCTGAAAATCCAAACCTGTCTCTGCAGAAACAGCTTCAGTGAAAGACAGCTTATGGTTTTCAACCACCTTTGTTTATTTACAATAGAGATCCTGACCATGAACTTCTCTTCATAACGGGGAAAAAAAACAACAAGACTTACACTAACAGAACAACAGGCTTTGGACAAAAAGGGGCCATGGTATTCACTGGCAACAGAAATGGAGTAAGCTGCATTTCAAAGGGCACCTGGTGTGACAAGAGACAGCACAGTGTGAGTGTTTTCCAGTTTTGACAGTGTAGAGACTTACAAAGGGAAAAAAAACCCATTAAATCAACGTGTCTTTCCATACATTATCAGAAAGAGTAAACATATTAGTGCTGCTAATTATAATTGCCCATAAAACATCCCCAGGGGAAGTCCATTACTGTCACTATTTTTCTAACTGTACAGGGGAAATAAAAGCGTTTTGGGGCTGAAGGGACAGTAAAGACAACATTCTCTCCTAGGACTGGGCAGGTCCACAAGAAACTGCTGGCTCCCACCAACCTGCTGAGTGTGGATACTTCTGGGTGGCAATGCTAGGGAAGACCCCAGGGCAGGGCTGGAAAACAGAAGTCAGACCAACTCCTCAAAAGTCTTTAAGATTTACTGCAATGGAAAATAGAAAAAGACCCTGCTCCTCACTATCCCTACTTTCCCTTCAGGGAAAAAAGAACCAAAAGATACGACTTCTCAGTATCAGCTTTAATGGAGCTTAAAGAATTCTCTCTTACTTATTTTCTCCTTCATGGGTGGGGAAAATCAAGTGCAAGCCTATGCACTGATCAGTCAAGGTCCTTACTTGTGGTTTATTTGTGAGACAAAATAGGAAATAAGGTGTTTTAGGAGATGGAATGTTTGTCCTATCACCATTGGCTTAAAGTAAGTGGAAAAGACTCAAGGAAACAAGTAATGTAATAGCCATAGAAAACAAGAGCAAACCCATGTTTAAACTGAAATGAGAGTGTGGCATCAACATTTGTATCAAATGCTTCATAAGCACATCAGGGAGTACACATCCCTGCAGAGGAGATGGAGAATTTGATGTGGGACAGAGGGAGGTGGAAAAGATCCAGGGGTCTCTGGAGCCCAGGGGAAGCTGCAAAAGCCATGCTGTGGAGTTTATGATTTCACATGGAACAGGCTTGTAAAGACCGCAGCTGTAACATCCAAACTTCTCCTCCTCTCTGGTCCAGTCTAAACAGCAGCTTGATGCAGCTCAGGAGAGCAGAGAAAGCCTCAGAGGCACCTGGGCAACAGTTTCTTTGCTCTGCCATGACAGCACTGGGATAAGATGTGCTCCACACAAATCTGTCTAATTTCCAACTAATTCTGCGCATGTACAAACAGCCCATTGACATTTGAGGGGAATGCAAGGTCATGTTTGTTACAGTACAATATTTTTCTGTTTGCAATTTATGGGCAGGGATGGTGAACTGCTAAAAAAAAGTAAAGCCCCTAAAACAGCCTCAGTCCACATCACTTCGACCCTCTTCTCACCTCTGACCTCTCCTAAATAAAGTTACACAAGCCCTCCTTTTACAACCCTTTGCAAACTCAACACAGTAAAGTGCCATAAAGGATAACAATCAGTATAACTATTTTACTTCCTTGCTAATGTCCAGAACACAGTTATTTCTATTAAAGGCTGCAAAGTGCACAAGTCAATGAAAAATTAGATGTGGTCAAGAGGATGTAAATCACGAAGGCCTGTGCAAAGACAACACAAGTTTTGGGTTATGCAATTTACCCTTAACTCCATCAGCCTGCCTGAGGGAGAATATGAGCAATTGGCATAGGAGCTCAGGGCCACTGTGAAAAATATGCTGGAGAAGTTCTCCACCCACACAGCCTCCCCTCCAATCTGACCCTCTCTAAACACTCTCAGCTTGAATCTATCACATTGCTGTGGACAGAAAAAAACAGGGAGTAAAGTGAAACCATTTCTCTGACAGAAGTGTCTGTACAGACTTTAGGATGTAAAAACTCCTCAATTTAGATTAAAGAAATTTTACATGTCTAGTTTTTAGAAAAGTCAAGTTACTATGCAATTATACTGCTTAACCATAGAACAGTTTGGGTTTTGAAAGGGATATTAAAGCCCATCCCACTCCAGGCCCCTGCCATAGGCAGGGACACCTTCCACTGTCCCAGGTTGCTCAGAATCTCATCCAACCTGGCTTTGAATGCTTCCAGGAATGGAGCAGCCACAGCTTCTCTGGGAAACCTGCGCCAGGATCTCACCACCCTCAGGGGGAAGTTCTTCTGTATATCTAATCCAAATTTCCTCTATCACTTTGAACCCATTACTCCCGGTCCCCTCACTCCAGTTCCTGATGAAGAGCCCCTTCAGACACTGGAAGGTTGCTTTGAGGCTTCCATACATCCTTTTCTTCTCAAAAGTGAACTCTCAGCCCCAACTTCCACAGCCTGTCTTCACTGGGAAAGTGCAGAAATCATATCAATCTCCTTTTAGAATCATTTTCAGTCCTAATTTTCAGAGAAGCTCCACAAGTCATATTTGCCATTCTACCCTATTTGTAGAAACAATTTTACTAAGCACATCTTGAAATGTATTGATAAGTTGTAAATCCAACACCCCGAGGTGGAACTGTACCCCTGCACATCTGCCTCCCATAGCCTGAGAACTGCCTCTTTTCTGGAGAACCTCCTGAAATTCCTGCCCATTCTGCTTCTGAAGATGAGGACAAAGGCAGAACAACACAACAAGGAGCAAAAATAATTTGAAAGTGCAGCTCCCTCCTCTCTGGAACCTGCTTGGCTGTGTGCCTTTTGTAGATGGCTCTGCTCAGGCACCAGGATTTCCCTCAGCTTCCACCTTCACAGGGTGTGCAGTGCTTTGTCCTCCCAGCTGGGCAGCAGCCTTTCCAAACACAACCCTATTATTCCTTGGGGCAAATGTGATAGCTCATCTCATTTTCCATCAGGGATGAAAATTAAAGGCTGTTGATGATGCACCACACTTAGCAGAGCTTACATAACTGACAAAGACTGCCCTGGCTCTGCCTCAAAGGGAGCTGGGAGGAATTATCTATTATAAATAAATCACATGCATGCACACAAAGAGCAGTTCTCACCCAGACTAAACACTTTCCTCCGAGCGAGGTGTCTGCTTTGTGCTCTGTGAACAGGAAAATCACATGTCCCACACTTCAGTTCTGCAGTGAAGGAGGCAGAATAATCACTTGCTCCAGCTATCACAGCCAAAGCCTTCAAAACTCACCCAGTGGCCAAATCCATCTGTATTTCTGCCCATGCACTTCAAGTACAAAACAGGGCTTTGCAAAGCACCTTTTACACTGTTTGTGCTGCATTTTTAAGGGTTCCTTCGCTCCAAACTATCCCACACCATCCTGGAAGCTGCTCTGCAGTGGTTTCTGCAGGACACAAGGATCCCATCAGCAGGTGTACCCCAGTGCAGCCAGAGGAGAGTGCTCTTAGGATACTAGGGGTGCTCCTCTCAGCACTGCCACCCTCCCACTTGGGCTGCCTGTCATCTGGATGAGGGACCCAACCCCTCTCAGTTCCACCACTGTGATTTTACTGGAAAAGCATCAGCTTGGCAGCGTCTACAAGGAAATCCAACTGGTGACAAATTCCTTCCTACAGCCACACTCCATGGCAGCAGGTTGCTGCAGCTTGCTGCAAGCTCTTCCTACAAGTTCACCTCCTGATGTCAGCACAATATTTAATAATTGTCCCACCACATGCAAACTGGGACCCCTAGAAAGGGCAGGTGCTTTTGAGTACAACCCACTCCTGAAGAAAGATTTGACACAAAACAGCATGGGAATGATGCTGCTACTTAAAATTGATGTTGTTTAAGAAAAGGAGTTCTTCATTGGAATCTCCAAAGCTCCAAATAGACACCTCAGCAGTCCATCAGTCTTTCTCCTGTCATGTGCCACCATTTTTACCACTCAAGCAATCAGCATCCTGGAGAAGTGTTTTAAATAGGGGCCCAAAGAGAACTCACTGTATGGGGAAGAGGAGTTTAAGACAGCCATGAGCCCTCTGGGCTCTTCTAATAAAACCCAAAAATAAGGAGCTGAAACCTCACTCCACTTCTCCTTGTGACAATGCCATCCCAGGAAAAATGAAGAGGCTCTCTGGAGAGAGTTTTACCTACAGAAACAACGTCCAGAAATTAGTCACAAAGGCAGCAGTGGTGTGATGGCAGCCCTAAGGCCAAGCCTGTGATGGAGCAACCCTGAATTCAGGATCAGGGCTTCTGGTTAGCCAGGAGTTCTCTGCAGAGCTCCTAGGTGGGCAAAGGGAAAACTTTCCAAAAACTCAGGCACACTAAGTGTGTGTTAAGCTTAGTGAAACATTACACTGAATTTTGCTGTGATTGCTGCTGCTCTAACTTAGCTAGCAACAAAATACACATTACACTGTTAGCCAGATCACATGAGTGTCTATCACTGTACTCTAATCTCTGAATTACCTAAATAAAAAAATACTAGCAACGACAGAACGACACCCACAACAACACAAAGAAGAAAGGGAAATAAGACATGGATATAAAGTGATATCATCCTTAAAACAAACGGCTTAACACATTAAAAAAAATATTCAGAATCCTGACCAAGTAACAAGGCTCAAGTCAATGCTCAAAACCATTTGGTTTCTGTTCTGTGTCCTCTCCTCTGGTGGAAGAGGTTTGCACTCCTGGCTGTCAGTGTCTGATGTAGCCTCACTCCTAGACCATAGACTCATTTGGGATTTCACTGTCTATATTGGATCCTTACCCAAAATGAACCACTTGAAGCTGTTGGTTTTCTTCCTGCTGATACAGCAGCCACAAAGATAGTGCCTAATGTTACTTCTTTAAACTAATCTACACTTGATTTAAAGTAACTCCAATTGTCATCATAATTAGCTTGTTTGATAAAGGTCATGCTAATTATTGTTATACTTATTATCATCTTTAATTACCTACAGTAGAGTGATGCCCTCATCTCTTTAAATACACTCTGGGATTTGCAGCCATAATATCCCCTCACCTTCTCTAAAAAGTCATTTTACTGTGATTTTCAACATATTGGTCAACTTGGGGATGAAAAGAGAAGTTATTCTACATGGAAGTAATTTTGTGACCCTTATGGCCTAGAAGGATTTTCAGTGCAGTTGCATGGACCAGATCCAATGCAGTAGCTGATCACATTGTCCAGATGGCATTAAAAAAATGAAAACACATGGAATTACACTGACCATCAAGAAATACTGAGTACTTTGTAATCACTTTATATTAAGGGAGAAACAAAACTCAGCTTGAAGTAGAGATAAGCAATAGAAAATGGGGGAAAGAATGGCTCAATAGCAGACTCAATAAATTGTGCCTGGGTAGAGTCTTGATTCTTGACTAAAAAATACCTTTCAGTCTGAAACCAAAAATTGGATTTCATTTTCATGTTCTCAAAACTTCTCCCCCAGTTTCAATTTAAAAAGTGGGGTTTTTTTCCCCATACAAACATGTTCCACTTTTAAAAATCCTTCCAACTTTTTTTTTTTTTTTTTGCCTTAAGCAATTCTTCCATCCCAGCCTAAGAAAAACAATTACTATTGGGCTGGACCCAAAATCCGAAATATTTGTAACAATTCTGAAATGTGTAACCTGGATTCCATAGAAAGCATAGCTTGTTCAACAAAGAGTAACACATTAAAAAAGTGTCCTGGGCTATGTCAGAAATACAAAAACTCATTGCCACAGAACCATTGGGCTGGCAGGGATGGAATTAACTATTAAATGCCATTACTCACAAATTTTTTATTAGGCTGGCTATTTCTTTGTGCCCAGGGAGAGCCAGGACATACAATCAGTAAGGGAAATTTCCATGTCTTCTGAAATATCTAAGGCAGGACCTGAACAAAATTTTCCCAGCACTGCTGGCAGCACCAACAGCTATTTATTTTGTAATATTTAACAAGAAAGTGTCCAAGTAACCAAAAGCAGATGACAAGATGAAGATCTAAGTGGCTGGAAACAGCAAGCATCAGGAAATTGGCAAGAACTGGATCTGAGATAGCAGCCTTTATAAGGTGTTGGGAAATGAGGATGCAATGTCAGTTTATGGAATTACAGTGCTCATTGCAAACACTCAGCCCTTCTACAGCAATAAAGTGTCAACCACAGACTTAATTTTTAAGAGGACTAGATGATCATGGATCATGCTATTAGTTTGCTTGTTTTTTTTCAAAGCCCTGTCCCCTGAAGAAAAGCCCTGGGACCAACAAAGCAAACATCCTCCTCCCTTCACTGAGGCTGCCTCAGAACTGCAGCAAGAAGCTGCTGCAGCCTCAGCAGAGTTTCCTGCCTCTTCTACCTCCTCCCAGCTCCACATTCAAGCTGCTCCCATGGCACAAGGGCTGGTTTGTTACCTCGTGGCTGTAGAGGGCTAAAAAAGACCAAGAATGGGTGCACAGATCAGCCTTGCCTGGATCCTGCCTGGTGCCAAAGGGTTCTCGCATTAAATGGGATTCTGTCCCCATCCTAAAGCAGCCAGTGCCACCTCACCCAGGAGCAGCCCAGTAAATCAAGGAAGACCTAGCTCTGCTGCTATCTCCAAAGACAAAAGAAGGGAGACTCCAAAAGAGTTAGAGATGGTTTGCAGGCACCTGGAGTGATGGGACAGTGAGGAATGACTCCACACAGAGAAGAGGGTTGGTCTAGATATTAGGAAAAGTTCTTGACTATGAGGGTGGTGAGGCCCTGGCACAGGGTGCCCAGAGAAGCTGTGGTTGTCCCTGGATCCCTGGAAGTGTCCAAGGCCAAGGGGCTTGGAGCAACCTGGGATAGTGGAAGGTGTCCCTGCCCATGGAACTGGATGGGCTTTAAAGTCCCTTGCAACCCAAACCATCAGGATTCTGCAGTTGGGTCAGACAGCACCACAAAAGCCCTGGGCAGTTCTGCTGAGTGGCCACTGCTGGAGTAGCCCTTACAGACCCTGCATAAAACCACTGCCCATACTTACATATAATATATATATTTATATATACAGATTGGCCACTGCCTGAGGCACAACACCACATTTGCTATTCACAACCACAAAGCATTTAACTGAGGGCAATGTTCACAGATAGCCCAACCCAAACTGATACCCCTCCCAGGGCAAATCTGGGGGGTGTCAGCTCTGCTGGAACCCAGTGACACAGAACTCAGCCTCCAGAGCACAGATCACAATTCATCACTAAGGAAAAAAGATTCCTAAGTAATTGGATTAAGCACAAATCATCTAAGAGATCAGATAATTCCTTGGCTGCTATTTTTTAATGCCAATGTTACTTCATTCATTTGCATTTTCAAAGCAATATATTCCTATTTAATCAATTACCAGATAGTTTCTCATCAAAATGAGTAAGGAAATTACAGTAGAGATTTTTTCTTTATTTTATCAGATTGGCAATATCAAGACATAATGCAATGTCCCCTGGCACCCTAAAATATTCAACATTGTGAATAAAATTCTTGATAAGAGCAGCAGAAAGCATCATTTTATTAATGCCAAGTGCTTAAAAAAAGCATGCTTTTCAATTATTTAATTTCAACATTAAATTACATTTGAATTATTTGATTACTGGTTAATAACAATACACAATTCATATCTTTAAAAATCAGATTCTGCTCTCTATGGCTAAATATATGTAAAAAAGGATTAGGAATTAGAAATTTTCCCCTCCAACCAGCCAATTCTGACACTAGATCTTCATATGGAGAGTTCCTTTCTCAGGTTGCCTCAAGAAGCAAGTCAGCCCTGGGCAACCAGAGTTAGAAAAATTGAAGGATGCTTTAAAATTGCACTCCGTTTCCCTCCCTCTCATTCTTTATATAAGGTTCATCTGATGGCCACAAACCTGATATTTCAACCTATATGGAAAATAATTCTCTTTTTTGATTTTTTGGGTCACAGGAAAGATAAGTGGGTGATTGAAAAAAAAGAAATATTTGGCACTTGAAGTAGACCAGGCTGTTCACCCCTTGGTGTCTCTTTCCCAGAGGTCAGCAAGTGTCAGATTTGCTTCCAAGAGCCACCACAAGATTCCTGTCACACCCCTTCAAGGGGCAGTTTGGACTCATACATTGCATTTCAAGCCAATCCAAAGCAGAGTGCTATGTGAAAAGTTTATCAGAAACTTTCACATGGAGTTTTGAAGTGCTACCACCTTGAACAGAAAATAAACCCTGAATTTGTCCTTTACACTCCACCTAAAGGCAGTCATTTTTCCCCTCGCATTTCTAAAACTGAACAAACAAAAAAATTGAGTGGTAGGAAAAGAAAGAAAAATAAGAAACTTGGTGTGTGCGAAAGAAGATTTTTCTAGGTCCAGCTGGCTTCTAATGAAAAATTTTTAAGCCCTCATGAATATTTTTGTTGGGAGGGATGATGATACATCCCATTTAATCCTAACAAACAAAAGCTGAGCCACAGTTATCTGGATTAAATGAGACCAATTAAATTGCCTTCTGGAGAGACATCACCATCTTAATCTCCCCACCTGCAAGCTTAAGCAATGTTCCATCTTTTAGAGGTAAAACCTGTACAGAACTCCAGAGCTGCCAAAGGGAAAAACTCTCCCAAATCACATAATGCAGAAGCAGCTCTGCTCCAGGCACTCCATAATAAGCATTTTTAAATATTAGCAGCCAGGATTGTATAAAACCTCACATATTCCCTCCCCCAGCACTGAATTAAAACACATGTAATTCTACAACTCCAAATACAACCTGGAGTTGTAGATGAGGTAAAATAGTTTGTCTGTAATCAGAATAGCTGCTCCACGATTAAATATCTGTCCAGCAAGATTAAATCTCTGTCCAGCAAAGTGCACAGACCTGTGAGGAAAAGCTGTCCCACAAAACAAACACGTGCAATGAGCATTACTCAGCAGGCAGTCAGATCACAACAAACGCTTGGGAAGGGTTTTAATTCCATCCACTCCTTGTAAATACTGGCAGGCATTGAAAACACTGTAAACTCAAAGAATGAAATTTAAATCTTTGAAGGAGCTTCAGGCCACTGGGAGATATTTGAAGACTAAGGTCACCCACTCTCTTCAGCTTTAAAAGTTGTTTGGTCTACACATTTAATTACATTTCTGGAAAAACTGAGAATGACTAAATGGGGATGTACACTATGCATTGCAGATTTTAATCTTGCCCCTCCTTCCACAGAAAACAGCTTCTAGACTGCAGGAGATGGGGGCTAATTTATGCCACTCAGGGCTCAGACTTTTCCTACTCCTCTACCCAGAATATAGTTGTACATTTAGAGAAGTTTTGTGACACATAATAAGCTCTTAAATTAATCAAAGTTTTTGATCTAGTCTTTTTATGCTCCCTACTTGGAAACATCATTTTACTTGGTTCCATACAATATTTAATTCTGCTTCTCAAATCTCAGTTAATCTCATAAAGGCACACTGCTCCTAAGTGTTCCCTCCTCTTGCTTAATTAATTTTTAATGCTCAAAAAATTGCAGCTTTCAAAGAAGCCAATTAAAATGATTCATCCAAAAAAAAAAAAAATCCCCAGCAAATGCCCTTTCAGGATGACTCAACTGCTTGTATTTATTATATTTGCTCAAGTCAATGAGGGGAAACTATTTTTGAAGCTAGAAGACAGTTACTAAACAGAAAGAGGATTTATAACAAAATAGCCACGTTGCTCAGCATTTTTTGATCCAGGAGAAAGTAGCCAAGGCATGACATCCAAATTACAGAGAAAGCTGAGGGATCACTGAGGAAGCAATAAGGACATGGATATGCAAGAGACTGAGATGGGGCAAAGGGATTTACCAGAGCTTTGATACTTCCACAGGCAAGCTAAGATGAGGAATATTTCCTCATGTCCATCCCTATGAGCCCTTCCCACAGGCTCTCTGGACACTAACTAGGCTGCTCCTTGAGTGGGAACAGCTTGTTGTGAAGGATGGAAGCATTGAATTGGAGAGTAACTATTCCAAAGCCACGACAGATGCTCACACTGACTCCTACTCTGCCTCAGGCACTGCAAAGGCAAATCCCTCTGAGTCTGAATCCTTGTTTTTCCTTCAAGGACTAAGTGCACTGGGGGATAAATGCCTGATTTAGGGAGTTCTTTGGTTGTGTCGTTCTCCTTGCCATTTTTTCATCCCTCCTTATGTTCCTTATTCATTTTGAAAAAATAGGATTGTCTGCTTCTATAGCTTCACAGTTAAGTGTAGCTAATCAAGTGTGGGATGAGGGTGGATTTGATGAAGGGGTTTCCTTGAAGGTCAGCTAAAGATGCTCCATTTAAAAGAACTCTGCATCCATGTGAATCCCTATAAAGTTAATCCAAGCAAACAGAAGTGGATTTTAAAAGCCAGACCTTGTCCAAAATCATGTGGTTGCACTGATTCAGTGCCAGCTTCAGGCAAAGCTTCCACCTACTGAGAGATCCAACCCAATTCTGCCTTGATTTTCACCATGTCTCCTTAAACACTCATCCCCTCAGCCTTCAAGGGGATGCCCAGAACAGAACTGAGAACAACCCCAAAATCTGCCATATATCCAACCTACATAGACACTTTCTTCCTTATATTTCATAGAGGCTAACTTGATTTTTATGGGCTCTTTTACAACAGTAGGTTATCAGAAATCACTAGTGAAATCTTTCATCTGTGGTGGACTTGTGATGTTGGAATAAAATTACAGACCCTTACAGAAAATTACAGCACTACCTCTTCATAAAGATATGTTTATGCAATTCCTCAATGATAATAGGTAAAAACAGCTTAATGGGAAAGGAATGACAGGAAGGAAGGAAAGGAAGGGTCACCTTCAAGATAATGATTGGGACTGGCAGAGTCATCACAGCCTCAGTTAATGACAGTGAACATCCTTGGATAGGGAAAGCTAAAATACCTCACACAATGTCAACTCTTATGTTTTGTGCAAGCAAATAATGCACCCCAATAATTTACACCTGTATGGCCATCAGTAGATTATAGCACATGACTAAAGGCAAAATATCATGAAAAGCTAAAAAAGACAGGGAAAAAAAATCCAGATTTATTTAGAAGAATAACAGTGTTCTATTTCACCATCTCCAAGAGAACATGCAGCTAAGATTCCGTATAGCAAAAGCTGAAAAAAGCCCATTGCACAATGATAAAAGCATCCAAAGTCTCATGATTTATTAAAAAAAATGTATCACTGCTAAATTGTTCTAGAGTAGCATGCAGCAGGATCTAATTGCAAGGTCTTAGTGAAGATAGTGCTGAATGAGATGAGCAGTTATTTCCACTAACTTTATTTTCTTATTTAAAATGAGAGAAAAGGCTGAAAGAATTTGTTTGGTTACTGTACACAACCATGGCAAAGTCTCTTAAGATCTGGCATGTGACTTACAAACTTTCTGACCCTTAGTTTACCCGATAATAACTTTTAGAGAAAAAAAAACTTGATACTTCGCACATATTCAGGTGCAAAACTGGGCCTAGGCCTGTGCCAACAAGGTGAAAATAAGTCTTACTTTGTACAGCAAGTGTTGCTAGTAAGCATTAAATTATCCTCTTAATTAATCAATTATTTTAATCGCAGTATGGATGTCAAATCTTGGTGCTCATTAAAATTCTGCTCTCTAAATAAGCATCACTGCAAGAAAAGTAGAATTCAGTGGGGCACTGGAATCATCCAGAAGTATTCTCTAAAAATAGGTATAGCTGCCACCTAAGTGGCCAAATTCCTACATGAGTTTCAGCAGCATGACCCAAGATAGATCTGTAAGCTAAATATAGAAGCAGTGAAAAGAAAGAATAGGAATGAGCAGGCTGGAATGTAAGTGGAGAGGGACAGCAGCACAGCCATCCTTGAAGTGCCCACTTCTCCTATAGGGGACCAGGTGTGCAGTGCTGTTGTCTAAGTCATATTCACAAAGAAACCACATTATTATAATGCACATCTGTGTAATAGGTGGTTACATGCCAAGGAAATATCCTCAGCAGCTGGGCTAGAATGATCTTTATGGGTCCCTTCCCAACTCAGTCTATCCTATGATCACTTCATTTTTAGTTCCTCTCAGAGCTAAAGAGTAACAAAATACAGAAGTGACAAAACAAGTTCTCTGCAGTTTGGTAAGCCTATGAGGTTTAACTGCAGATTTTTTTCCTCTACAGTGTTGGCAATAGGGCCAGGACAGGAGCAGAGTCACCCAAATGGGGGAAAAAAAAAAAGCTTGGGATAAGGGGAAGAGAAAAATAGCCATCTGTTAAGATAGAGCTACTTTAAAACAAATCCAGAGGGATTTCAGGAGGGCCAGAGAGGATGAGGAAACAGCCACCCTGTGACCACAGCACCAGCACCAGACAACTGGGAATTAGGCTGGAAACTTGGGATGAGCTTGTGGGATCTCAGCAGTAACTAATATGCAAAAAGGACAGCATTTCTCAGCAGTTTATACCCAAGTACTCATAATCTCTCTATTTGTATTTAGTCTTCTAGTGGAAACTGGGAAATGCAGAAAGCTCCCATAATACTTATCCCAGTACTTCAGAGTACAAAATCCTAGGAAACCACTTGTAACAAACAAACAGAGTTCAGGCTAGAGCAGCAGAAGCTGCTGCTAACAGCACACCACAGGCAGATAAGAGACCATGAGTATCTCCAGAGATGCTCCACTCCCACACTTGAGCATTTCTGTGCACGTTGCCCACATGCCAGGAAGTTTTTTATTGTCCATGTCACAGAATAAGTTGGCAGAATTACTTCACAGCCTTTGGCAATCTGAAAATCCCTTCTTTGAATAGGAGTCGAGGTCAAAAATTAAGCTAAAACCTTGAAAGGATTACAATTATTTCATTAATACCAGATCTGAATTTCAAAATTAAATCCAAACCTCAACCTTCCACTCTACCCATGGTGAGAGCATTTGGATTTTATGTCTCAAAGTCCAATTAGAAAACATAATATATTGCTGTCCCATAATATATATTACTTTGAGATTGTACTTTTTTGGCATCTGGCCAGAGGGGAAGAAAAATAGAATATGGACATAAAAGGAACACTGTCTCAATTGAGCAGATCCAAGCATAGAAGTACCTTGTTCTGAGTACAAACTTGAAGATATTCTCTTTTCCCATGATGTGTATGTGAAGTCTCTCAAAGTCAGCCAGCTCCTGACACAAATTTGTTTTTGAGAGAAGCAGCAGAAAAATCAGAGAAAGACAAGTCCAGTGCTGCAGACACATTGCTCCACAAAACTGAGTATCAGGCAAGGTGAGAAATGACAACTGATACCACACAAACACTGACTGCTTACTGGGACTACTCACACCTTTCTGGCTCAGTTCTACAATTCACAACCAGGTGCCAGTCAAACTCACCAAGCTGTCCCCACCTGGCTCAATGGACACCTTTTCCATTTTACACCAACTCAGCAACTGCCTCTCCCACAGACACCTGCCCAAGAGCTCATTTTTATCCATCAAAATGTAGGAGTTAGTCTCCACATATTTTTATTCATTAATTCACTGTACACATACATATATTACACAATGAATAGAGAATAATTTAAACAGGATAATCTTTAAGGTCCCTTCCAATCCAAACCATTCTGACTAATTCCAAGTGCAGTTTTCTTTCACAATCTGCTGACAAGGTTCTGCAACACTGGAACAGTGACAGAAAGCTTGAAGCAAGCTCCTCAAAGAGAATCTGTGGAAAATTCCCTGTGACACTGGAGCCCATGGGCTCCAGTCTTTATCAAAGACATCCCCATGGTGCTACACAAACAACACACAACTGTGTGCACAGTAGCCTGGTTACTAACAGAGGCCACAGAGAAATACTGCTGGGATTAACATAGCACAGGATAAAAGCCAGCTCCATCTCCTATCAAACCCTTGATTCTATTTTGGATAACCTCTGACACTAACTCCACTGCACAAGCCCCAGGCAGATGCCTGTTTGCAGCATAATGCTGACTTGCTTCCACACACCAACACCTGGCCACAACAGGAAAAACCCCAGCATGACCAGGCATGGCAGCAGCTTTGGGGACACAAACACATTTTAGGACCTGTCCTAGTGCACACTGTGCATTCAGACTCAATCAGCTCTGCAGACTCAAAGGGGAACCTCCCAAACACTCCTCACCCCCCCTCCGGGCACCCTACAGTACAGTACCCTTAATTTTGCTTTGAGACAAGGTGTCAGCCACCATATGGAGAGTTCATACAGCTGTATGTTCCTCTCCCTCAATAAAGGGCACACCTGGAACACCAAATACATCCCCAGCTGCCAGTGGGTCTACAGGAAGAGCTCTTTGTTCCAGTGGATCAGCTGGCACATGCCCAAACCCCAAGCAACATTCATCACCCCATTTTCCTTTAATGCAGCACCTGCAGATCCCAAAGTGCACCAAAGGGACATCCCCTTCCCAGTTACTGAGGCACAGGCCAAGGGAATGCCTGAGATGATACCTCAGATATCCCATCCCTCCAACAACCTCTTCATCTCTCACTTACTGAAAGTAGGCACAGAAACACATATTAGTGTGTGTGGAGATATTCTGCCAAAGAAAAAATAACCCACGTGGCACACCCCTCTTAGCTCTGTATTTTGGTTACATGCCTCTATCTCTGATCTACAGATGGTCAGGACAGACAAGGAACTACAGAACTGTCTCCAAACTAATCCTGAGCTATCAAGATACATGCTGCAAAGAAACTGTGCCAAGAAAGCAGGACTCTGTTGATAGTGGGGGCAAAAGTTGTCTGCATTTTAGTTTCACCTTCAGAAGCTGCTTTTCAGGGCAGGAAGAGAATTCTTTCCAGTGCTAAAAACCCTCAAGAAGATAAAACCTGTACCGCTGGCTTTGGTCTTCCCTTTTAGATCAACTGTTTTAACACTCCTTGTTTAAACACAAAGTAGGAAAAGAGCTGATGTTTCAGATAGACGTGGATGAACAAAGCACACAGCAGTCCCTGTAATCCCTCCTGCTGGACCTGCAATTTTTGTAGGAGAGAGCTTCTTGTATGTGTTTCTGCACCAGCTATGCTGGTTCTCCTCACTTAGAGGACTTCCAAGGGAATACTGAAATAAAGCCAAAAATGCTCTGGCCCCTTGGTCCCTTGGGTTCTGTTGGCTGGCAGGACGATGCACAGATGCTGCTGGAAGGCAGCAGGCTTGGCACTGCCCTCCCATCCTGTCCCCAGCTTGTCAGGAGGCTGAGCACAGGTAACATGCCCATGGCAGCTCTCCTGGCTGGCCAGGAGTTGGTCAGCAGCAGGACATCCCAGCATGGAGCTGCTTGGAAAGGATTCCTTCAGGAGGCCACTGCTATATCCAAAAAGGGCCTTAGACTGTTACTGCTTCCAGAAGTGTTGAAGCAATAATTTACTAAGTGTATCACACACATTTATAGCTGTGTTGCCTCACCCCATAAGCTATGGGGGACAGGGGGAAGGAATAAAAAAATCTCATTCTTTTCTTGGGAACAAGCAAAGGTCAGTTGTCTCATGAAATTTCATCCCTTAACAGTACACCAGTTGCCTCAAGGAAATTTCTAATTGCTCCTCAACTATTTCAGTTCTTGGCTTCTGCAACATTACTGAGTAATTATGCTGCAAATTTTAGGAACCTCTTCAGGGAAGAGTCCCTGTCTTGCTCTGAAAAAACCTTGAGTAACCCAAATGAAAGACTCACCATGCATCATTTGCCACTGAAATGTGGCAGAACAAACACCAAACAGTGAGGACAAAACGTGCAATGACACCACTGCCACTTGGGATGTTTCTCTCACAGCACAGGGAAAAGTTTGGATGACACTGATTAACAAAGCTCATCATTTCTAGACAAAAGTCTCTTGATAATTAACCATTGATTTTATTTATCGGGTCTCTGGCTCCATAAGTTGATCTCCCTCAGACACAATCACCTACACTCATCTACTCCTGAGTCTGAACTCTGCAACCAAATGGGAACAAATGTATATTCACAAGCTGGGCAACCACAGACCAGCACACCCCTCATCCTCTGTCTTTTTAGAGAAGCAGAATTGAGAATTATTGCCAATCTCTGCCAGAGCCTGACCTCAGTTAAGAGCCCAGCACTCAAAGCAAAGGCAAGTACTCATTACCACAAATAGCCACACACTCAGGTGCTCCACTTCAGTGGAACACCACAAGCTGGGCTAAATAGTAAAATTACTCAAGTATTGAGCTATGGGAATAACTGTATGAAGCAAGAAGCTACAAGATGTAGCCCAATGTCCAACAAGATCTCAGCAAGATATATCTGATATTTCATAGGCACTATATTGCCAGACTTTGTTTACCATTAAATTCCAACAGAAAATAACTTTTTAAAAAGCAGAATAAGACTCCTGTGGTTATCTATCACAAGGATGAAACAGAGGTGTGTATGATCTGCAAAACAGTTGATTAATTTTGCCCAGCACTCAACTTATAATTATGGGACAGCCTTAAGGCTAATACCAAATCCTTACTATGCAGACTCTGGATAATCACAGGCTGTGTTCTGGGAGTTCTGCCTCTGCAGCAGTGGGGACAAGAGGCCATGTGAATGCCTCTACTCTACATATAGCTCACACCTATTTCACTGCCATGGAGGTGCAGCAGGGCTGCTGAACCTCCTGCATTTCTCCTGCCTCCTTTCTGCCCTTGCTCTTTGGGACAGCTCCTGAGGCTGGGCAGGTGCAGCCAGCAGAGGAGCTGGGAGGAAGAGGTTAAACAACCCATCCAAAGCTGGGGCTGTGGCACAATCTGTTTCCTGCCAGCCCACTCCCCAGTGCCCACACTGATGCCTCCAGAAATTGCCTCCTTTCAACTGAATGATTTGACATTTATGCCAAACATGTGCTTGCCTTACCTGTAGGCATTTTCTGGTACATGGCAAGTTTTCCTCATTGGAAGAGGCAGACTGGCCTTGCTCCAGCTCAGCATGCCCTGTTCCTCAGCCCCTCTGCTGCCAGAGCCCACTGCCTCTGCACATGGACAACACACACATCACAAGGACCTTAAATGTCAGTGCACATTTTCCATAAGGACTTCCAGGCAAATCTATGATTAAAAGTAGATATTCGAGCAGAAGATGAATGTATTATGTCCTCAGGCTCCTTAAGTCATGATCCATATTTATAATGCAAGGCTAAGCCTTCTGTTGAATAATTTCATCTTTTGCCTGCCCATTCTTCCCTCCCACCCCCATATGTACACACTCTCCACAAATGCATATGTAACATTTAAAGTGAGCAATTATTCAGCCCAAAGGCAGAACATCCTTGAGTATGGGCATGCTTAGAGAGGGAACTTAATTCTCTAATTGTCATGCAAGGTTTGCAGTAGCAAACCCTGTTGAGATTAAAACACCTTACTCAGCATGAATAAAGGGGCTGGAGCACACCATGGCCAGCAAATCCCAGACTGTAGTAGCCATAATCATTCCAATACCAGGAAACTATTTTCCTTCCAAGCAGAAGTCTC
This sequence comes from Erithacus rubecula, assembly GCF_903797595.1. Classification (NCBI taxonomy): domain Eukaryota; kingdom Metazoa; phylum Chordata; class Aves; order Passeriformes; family Muscicapidae; genus Erithacus; species Erithacus rubecula. The sequence goes on from NC_136686.1 coordinate 5,403,536, forward strand.
TGATTTGAAGTGCTCGACTTCTTACTTGCTCAGTTCTTCAGAGTAGAAGGTGATGCTTTGTAAATCAATGAAAAGCACTTGAAAACATTTGGCAGCCACTGAGTTCAGAAATCATACAACAAACCCCCTAAAACTATCACAAACACTGCTTTTCAACTGATGTTCATCTCCCCTCTTATTTGAGGTCATCTTTCTCAGCAAGAAGCACTGCCATTGGATGACCTGAAGTCAAAAATTCAGTTAGAAAGAGCATTTTGACCTGTACCTTAGAAATATAAACCTGCATTTCTTCATGCACCTTTCTCAGGACTACAGATTTTGTTACAGAAGAGGCAGAGTACAAATATCACTAGAAAGGATTCCACACAACCAAACAGACAAGAACTGCATTCATTACAGCTGGGAAAAGCAGCTTTTACACACAAGTACATGAATGTGCACATACATGCAGGCAGCCACTTCTAATTAATCATAAAATGAGAAGATGTTTCACTAAATTGAACACACTCAATTTTCAGTAACCCAGTTCTGGAAATGGAAATGCTGTCAGCAGCCTCAAAGTGAAGTGCTGCAAACAATGTTTCTTGACAGGACCCCATCTTTTGCCAAAATCTTTATTAAAAAAATTCCTAGCAGGTCTCATCACTCTCTACCTCCCCTAAAATCTGCCCTCCAATACACAAAAGGAGCAGAAAGCACAGGGAGCCTGCACACAGCATTGTCCCATGGGCTTCACTAATCCAAGAACAACTTCCATGGCAAATTTATCACCTCAGTCCTAGTCCCAGATAATCAGTGTCAATGAAATGCATTTAGTTAACTGGGATTCCTCCCATGATATTTTAAAATCCAAATCCCTTAGTCAGGCACAAGCATAAATCATAGTGACACTGGTCTGCAGAAAAGTCACAGCTGCAACAATGGGTGTCACATTCCAGGGGCTGGCAGAGCCAGACAAGACCACCACCCATGGAGCAGAATATTTGAAAATTTAGCTCTTCAGCTCTGAGCAGGTCAACTAGACATCATTCAAAGTAGGACAGGAAATAAAAATGACATTTATATCACCAGGCAGCAGAGGTGGGGGAGTGTGAACAGAGATGGGCAGAGCCCTGTTGAAGAAGCTACTGACTTCTTCCTTTATTCATATAATTGCTCAAAAAGACAAATGGAAACTCCTGCCTCATCCTCATTGCTCCTGGCTTACCAGAATCACTGTGATTTGTCTCTCTTCTTTTCCCCATCCACCTCCAGAAGAGATAAGAATCATGACCTCATTTCATAAGGAATTTCACCACATGCCCTGATCAATCAGCAGGGCATTACCAAGCTCCCCCAAGTTGTCCTCCAATCTCTCTTATCCACAAGGAAAAGAGCAGATAAACAGAATTATTGGTCTTGACCTGCAGCGAATTAGCTCAGCCCTGTAGCAGAAAAAGGAAGCCAAGGCTACACCAGCAGCCTCTGCAGGAGAGAGACAAAAAAAATATTCCTGAAGCTGTAGCCTATCCCTCCCTGAAATTTTTGATTGTACAGAATGGCTCCAATATTCCATCCAAGCATTCATATCTGCCACAAAGAGGACGAGCTGCTGAATTTTCACAGGGTATATTCAGGCCCCTAGAATTTTTAGTTCATCAGTAGAACTCCTATGAACAGATGGATGGCAACATCCAGAGACAGATGCATTGACTTGCTCTGCAATCCAAGCACTATTGTGAGGGCCATCCTGCATCACTTCTTGCACACTGCAGCATCTCATACCAGTGATGTCTCATTTCTGTCACTCCCTGAAATTGCAGCAGGAGAATTCTGTTCCTAAGCACAATTTAGAAGAAAATCAGCACAAAATAACCCCTTCAACTCAAGCTAAATTTCTGGGTTATGGTGATGCATTTTGTTGCTGGAAAAAAGAAACCCACAAGACTCATTTCCATGAGCTGTGTCCTCTTGTTTGGCACTACAGAGGATTGTATTTGCCATCTCATGACACACAGGACATGTGCTGTGCATTTCTACTCAGCTTTATACTGCAGGATTCCTTGCTGCTGTGCCACATTCCTAGAGCATCATGTGAGCCTGGTCTTTATTTGGAGTGGCAGGTACAGGAAGCAGTCCTGCTAAGATACAGGAGAACATGAGCATCTGAGGCTTGCTCCTGCTTTGTCATTATGAATATGTAATATCACAGCCCTGGGAAGGGAGGAGACCAGAGCATCCCTGCAAGTGTGCTTGATGGGGTGGGTAAATCTTGCCTATAACAATAATTAAGAAGCTGATGTACTTAAAACACACTATTGATAATTGTTGGAGACAGTTGAGCATTCAGGAAAGGTCAGATGAGGTGGGGTGGAAGTTTACCTTGAAAAGCCAAATGGTCACACCTGAGTTACAGTGTGCCAAATTGAACAAGGCAATGGCAAACCATTTCTTAACTTCATCCAAGCTACCATGACAAAACCATTAGCAATGACTGTGGACACATTCCTACCAAGGGGCTTCTCTGTGCCTTCCACAGCATCCCACAGCTCACAAACCAGCTCCATGTCAACTTGACTGGTTGCCACTGGCTTTTCTGGCTGAAGTTGCCAGGATAGTTCTCAAAGAAGAGATTTTTCCCTTGGTAAAGCCCTGGGCACCCCAAAGAGGAGCTTCTCTTCAGGGTGCTGCTGCTTTTCCCATCTGCTCCTGGGAACTCTGGTGCAACCATGAGCCTGCTTTGCTCCCCATCCTCATCCTGGTGCAAATCTGTTCACTTCAAGTGCCAGCCTGGGGGTTGAAAACGCCTCTGGCAGAGCCTCCAGGGCTGCCAGCACCTTTGGTCTCATTAGGGTGACTCTGCTGCTCTCTGGGGCTCACACAGGCTTCACAAGAAGATGCAGAAATACACACACAGTGATACCACAGAAAGAGAAAGTGCACACAGCTCACAAAACAGAATTCACATCAGTCATCAACTCCTCACATACACAGGGAGCTGTCAGACCACAAAACCACCGAGTCTCTGCCACCAAGAGCCAAACCAGGGCAGGGAAACAAACACAGGGCAGCAGAGATAGCTCACACACAAAGCCCACCAGAGCAGTGCAGGTAAGATCCACCCAAGGTCCATGTCCTTCAGGAAAGTTTATGGCAATTGTGAGGACTGTTTGACTTCAGACACAAAAAAAACACATTTAAGAGCAAATAAACCTCAAAATGTCAAATACACAGAAAATGTTTAGCACCACATATATTAGCTTATACTCAAAGGCAAACTAGCTCAGCTACAATAGAAACAAAGCTCCAAAACCAGCCTGGGATTTAATGCTTACAACCTGCTTTGACTCATGAAATACCCAGTCCTCTCCTGGCTGATCAGAGTAATTGGATACCCTGAGAAAAGCTTCTTTTGTATTTCCCGGACTATATGGAGTCAAAATCATTTCACAAGTTTTACTGGGATTTCATGCTTTTTCATTAAGTAAGGAACTAAAACGCCTATTAAAAAAAAATCCCCCAGCTACAAAGGAGATGAAACTCCTGTTAAAAAACCCCAAACTTATCCCAGCTACAAACACCCAAGTTATTATTTCCATACTTACATTAAAATATGCAAACTTTTTAAAACATGAAATCATATTTTGATTTAGAAGCCTTATGTTTTTTGCCAGGATTGTATAAAATGTGGTTGCCTCCAGGCAAAATCTAGAGGAAGGAAAGATCCATTCTGGAGAGCTGGTGGGTTTTCATGGCATACATCAAGATGGATGCACTTTCTGTGATTCCTACAACACATTTTCAGCCAAAAACTGGCCCAGATGTTGGAGAACACCATGGCATCAGAGCATCTTTAGGTTATTTCACCACACACTACAGTATTCTAACCTAGCACAGTCCTCTACCCATGAAAACAGCCTTTATCCTAACTCAAAATATATCTAACTTCTGATATGCTGACTTAGAATGTGTTCCCCTTTGATTTTTAAGTTATTACTGGATTGTTCAGGCAGTTCTGCTCTAAGCACTGCTTCATAAAATTATTTTTCCTCATTCAATTTTATATTCACTAAAACAAGCTAAAACAATTTAGATTCAATTATTTTAGCAATCTATTACTTCTCAGAGTTCAAAATACTGTTTTAAGAGAATCTGAAGCATGAGGTTAGACCATTTACTGAATCCCCTCAAGATGCAATCAGAAGACTCAAAGTTAACTTTGGCTATTATCTGGGCAAATATCACTTCCCCTTTTTATGAACTTATTCTTCACAGCACCAATTAGCTAAAAACTCTCTAACCACTAGAAAAACTTGTCAGTGCAGTTTTTCAATTTTCCTACAAGACTTGTTTATTTTAGACAGACATTAGCTAAGTGTGCCAGAGCCCTTCCCTCTGCACACCAACCTGTCCTTTTTGCAGTCCCCCCCTTTTTTTTTCCCTGTGTTAAACATCCCTGGGGCAGTGGCTCCTCATTTCCTAAGCCAAAACTCATCAACACTCACAGGGTCCTGGACAAAGCTCAGATGGATTTCTCAGGATCCACTCCCCTACCTTGCTGCTGGATGCCCTGGAAGCAGGGACTGGCAAATTTACAGGGCAAAAATAAAGTTCTCTAATCTCCTCCAAATGAAAAGATTACACCAGAGATGCCAGGTGTTTCTGAGAGTGGCAGTGTTTGCCAGGGTGATTCTCTTAAACATCTGAAAAGGTTTGAAATGGAGCTTTTGCTGTCCTTTCACAAGCAACTGCTTCTGTATCTGTTCTTCATACACCTCAGCTCTAAGGAAAGGCTGAGGGAACTGGGATTATTCAGCCTGGAGAGGAGAAGCTTTGGGGTGACTTCACTGTGGCCTTGCAGTGCCTGAAGGGAGCCACAGGAAAGATGGAGAGAGACTCTTGGCAAGGGCCTGGAGTGACAGGACAAGGGCAGTGGCTTCACACAGAGAGCAGGGTTAGATTGGATATGAGGAGTAAATGGTTCCCTGTGAGGGTGCTGAGGCCCTGGCACAGGTTTCCCAGAGCAGCTGTGGTTGCCCCATCCCTGGCAGTGTTCCAGGCCAGGCTGGATGTGGCTCTGAGCAACCTGGGATTGTGGAAGGTGTCCCTGTCCATGGCAGGGGATTGGAATTGTATCATCTTGAAAGTCCCTTCCAACCCAAACCATTCCATGTTTGTATATTCAAACACCAACTCCTGAGACAAAATACTGCTCTACTTGCAGGCAAACAAAATATTCCCTGCCAAAGGAGGGCAGAGCCATCCTTGAAAACATTAAGCACACCAATTTGCAAATGCTACCGGCATTACAGTTGTCTGTACATCAATTCCTTAAGTTGAAGGCCCCACACAGAAAACCAGTGAAAATTAGTCCTTCGTCTTGATACTTTTTCAAACAGCCTCTGCATTAGCCTTTGATTAGCACACCCATCTTTTAATAGGTTGCTTCAGCATCCAAGCTGAGCAGTGCAGAGATCCACCTTTTGTTTCTGGGGTTGCTAGCAGACATTCAGGAATCACCCACAGGATGGGGGCAGCTCAGATTGTTGTTCTGCCTGGCCTACTCTAGTTGGAACATTTAAGCATTTCTCAGTAGTGGAAATTTCATTTCCCAGCTGTGCAAAAAGCATAATGACATCAGGCTTGATAGGATCCAGGGTGCAGCTTCCCCTGGACTGAGTTGAGCCTGGAGACACAGCAGCTGGCACTGCTATGGGGCTGCACTTGGAAACACAGGCAGCTAAAACCTTATGATGGTGCAAACAACACATTTCTACTGGAAACACATTTTTTAAAAAGCACACAAATGTTTTTGTGTGCTGGGAGTACTTCAGGCATTTTTGATGAAGAAGGATTTTTTATTATTTGACAGACAATAAGCTTGCACCAAATTTTAAAAATGGTTGCAGTCCTTTTGCCATTTACCTAACTACATCTTTCAGGTCACCAGACATATCTTAGCTCAAGATAAAGATGTCTAATGATCACTCTTTGTTTTCACCTTACTCTACAAAATCCAGTATATGCAATACAGCACTATTCATGTAGGACTCAATACCCTGAGCAGAAAATTTTAGTCCAATAGGCTCAAAAGCTGTTTTTCAGTTCAATTACTGCCTCCAAAGAGACAAACATAACCTCATTTGTTCTACAAATACTAATGTAATTTGGCTTTCATCTTGTCCAGACCAAGATAAAAGGTATCCTTTAAATTACATTCAGAGTTTTAACCCACTTTTAAACATGACACAGGTTTTGCACAACCTCACTTGAAGCATTTTACACATCTAAATAAGGAGGACAAAAACCTCAGCTACCTGTTCCAGAGGATATCCTCACCAAAATAGGGACACCAAGGACAAACAACTCCTTGAACCCTCTGAGCATTTAAGCACCCTCTACAGACAAAAGGAAAACCCCACAGAGAAGGAAATTATTCCTCTTACATTACAAGACATGTCAGTGAAATGACTTGCCACATTTACCATTCCAATCACTAATGAGAGGACAGAGAAAGCTCCAGGAATTTTAATTTAGAATAGGTAGTTCCCACTGCATTTGTTACAGGAGGAAGATAAACATCCATTTAAGAACAACTTGATTTTTAACTTTTTGTCAAGAAAATTTAGGATTAAGTCACTCCTAGCCTTTTAATACAATTACATAACTGACCAAAGTTGACTCCTCTCCTGCTTCCAGTGCTTGGTCTACAAATATTTCAGGAGTCAAACATTAAGACCATGTACAGACAAGATTTCCCTTGAAACATGTATGTTTCAAAAAACCCCATGTATATGAAAAAAACCCAAACTTGAAAATAGTCCTTTGTTTTGTATTCTACACAGATGTTTGGCACAAGCCAAACAAGCTACGGGAGCATCAAGAGTTTAGACTGCTGAAGGGATGAAGAGCAGCCCTTGCCTCTTCCCTGTGCACTGAAAACTACAATATTAACATTTGACACTAATGTTTGACAGAGACACAGCAGGGCAGAACCCACAGCCTCTTGCTCCTGGGCCCAGTCCTGCACCCTGACCCCAGGCCCAGCACATGGAGCTCAGCACAACCTTGACTTGCAGACCTCAATGGACCCTCAAGGACTGAGCTACAGAACAAAACCCTGAACTGAGTCTAAACCAAGCAGAATGTCATCCTTAGTGAGGGTTACATACATGCCCTAGTCTCACCAAACCCAGTCCCTTGCTTGGAGGTGGGGGGACAATTATTGACACTTAAGGCAACACAGCCAGGTTTCATACATTTCATAGCTAATCTGTGTCAAGAGATATAAAAGCCATAGATATCCATGTGCAACTACTGAAAAGTTAGGCACACTACACAGATTTACACAGTGCCAAAAACATATTGCAGTATTCATGTGGAAAACCTGCCAGAATGCAATTTATTGGAGCAGCAGTTCTAAAGAGTAGGGCATCTTATTGCCTCCAGCAAAAGCCTTTTGCCTTCCCCAGCCACGAAAAGGTTGAGCACAAGCACCTCTCATTTTAAATAACTCCTTAATAATCTCCCTTTAAAGCATGTAACTCCATCAGACTTCAACTCCTTTTAAAGGAAAAAACCCCAACCTGCAGTAGTGCCCTAAGTTACAATGTAAAGCTGTGCCCAAAAGTGTGTGTTCTATCACCATCTGCTGAAAACAGGTAGACAGTGATTCTTATCTCTGTGGGTGATATCCTCTGCTAATGGGCCAGCTGTTAAAAGCCAGGTAGGGAATGCTCTTTATCTTTCTCATGACTTCACCCTTCCTTCAGGGAGATACCTCTGATTAATGGGCCACTGAGTCCCACTGCATGACTGATAAAATTACATCATCCCATTGGGAGATGCTCTAGCCAGGAGGAGGAGCCAAACATTTCCTATCTAGATAAAAACTGAAATTTGCAACACCAAAGCTCCTCTTACCCACTGGTTTCCAGAAGGCAAGAGCTTCCATACCTTTCTACAGGATCACTATGTCAACAAGAGCACTTCACCTGGACTGCTACCACCAGCAGAGAATCAGGTTGCATTCTGACTCTGTCAGTGGTTTTTCTTTTGTACTATTGCAGGTTTTTTTTTTCTTTTTTTTTTGTATTAAGTTGTATTACTGACTTAGAGTCTCTCACTGGTTTTGATTTCAAAACCATTACAGTAGTTTTCCCAAGTCCCCTCTGGGTGACTCTAAGCACAGCAATGCAAGGCACTTAGAGCAGTGTTGCACTTGGAAGCTTTCCAGAACCACGTGTGACTGAGAACACCAGGTTATCTTTTCATAATATCTCCAAGTAAACAGCACTGCAATGTTACTCACACAGTGAATTATGTTCTGAGGCACGCAGAAGCAAACGTGCCCATGCAAAACCTCAACTGCATAAAAACCTGTGGTTTAACCTGCTCCCAAGGCTCAAACAATCCAACAGCCTCTATTATCCTTCTAATCGATCTCACCCTTTTCTGCACAGCCATAAACTCAGCTGACAGACTGGCAACTTGCTGATCCAAGCACTGGATCTCCCCTTGTTCTTGTTTGAGCATGACTTTGTCAGCGTGCAGCCTCATTTCCAACTTGTGAAATTGCAATAACTAAACACACGTACGTGAGGTACTTGTCAAACAAAGCAGTCTGGAGAATTATCAGAGTGGAAATCAAGTGCCAACATTTATTATATGATGAGCCACACCCCAGCTGGCAAATTTCAGGGCCACAGCTTGATAAGAGGGAAAAAGTGACTCCAAATTTCTCTGTATTAGCCATGATAAAAGTCATTAGAAACAAGCCTGGAGAACATTTAAGAAGTAACATGTGCACACATTCATTTGGATTTCCCTTAACACTGCAGTGCATTTTATCAGAAATACTTTCTTTCAACAACTTAATCCCCCTGGTACAGCTCCTAGTTAAACAGTGTTACTACTACACTTCCATTAAAATGCAGGAAACTTCTACACACAATTTATTTCACCTCAGCTTCTTTATCCAAGGCATTTCCCCACCACCACATGACTTGAGCAGTTTAGTGATTTGTGCTGATAATAAAGCAACACACAGAGTATTAACTAAGTTAGGTTCCAACATTTTCAGCTTTCATTTTTCAAGAGTGGCTTGAAGATTTCTTCTAGATTAAGGGCAATACCAAAGGAAATTAAGGCAGAGAAGGCAGGTGACAACAAAGTAAGCCTCATATGAGCCAGGGAATTTGTTCTGCAGGTACAAATGCCACCCAGGGATAGAATGCAGAGGTAGGCTGCAAACAAGTGCCAGGGAAGGGAGGAACAGTCCCAAGAAAAATCCTTGGGAGGTAAATAGCAACCTAAGAAGAATGCATTTTTCAATTCCAGTCAGTAATACTGCTGGAGGAGCTGCCTGGGATGTTTGCCTGCTACAAATATTTGAGCAGGTAATTATTAATTTTAAGGCTTTTTTCCAACTCTAAGTGTGTGGATATGTAGATAACTGAAAAATTACTTTTTACAGGACTAACCAAACCCATAATACACATTCCATGCACAAAAACCCCCCCAATCTCTAGTTCTAGCTTTTCTTCATGTAGGTATACAAGTACATAACCTTATTAATATGCTGGCAGTTAAAAAACCCTTAATTATTCAACCTGTGCAGTGATGATGAATGAAGTCAAAATCAGGCTTCAGAAGAGTATTAAGGGAAGGAGGTAGACCAGGCTTTGCCTTTCCCTCCCAACTGGTTAAATATTAACACTTCAGAAATCTTTAGGCCAGAGTAGATTTGGTATAGAATCCTAGAAGTGCTTAGGTTGAAAAATTCCAAGACCATTGAGATCAGCCATCAATCCTGCCAAGGCCACCACTAAGTCATGGCCACACAAACTCATTTTCAAGTAACATCTCTACCTGGTTGTATCAGTTTTGTCCTGTGCTAATTAGTGTAACTGCATGATGACCCGAGAAACAACAATCTGGAAAACAGCTCTGGGCTTTGTTTGTGTATCAAAACACTTCACCTCTAAAAGCAGATCATCAGCTGACAAAACCAGGTGGGAAATAACCTTCAGATGTTGAACTCTTCAGATTTAATAGGGCTAGGACCTGAAGGACTGGACAGTCATGATTGCCATTGTGAGCACTAGAAACTTGTGGTTTGCATCAATTTAAGGAAAGTGTTGCCTGGAAAACAACAGCTAGAGCCATAGCTGCAGCTGCAGGAACCAATTCAAGAAACAAGGGACCCTATTCCAACAGCTCCAGAATCAATTTTTAAGGATCAAGTTCAGTCCAGCTTGTCTCTGCCACAGTTTTGGAGGTGTAAATAAAAATGGGCCCTATTCTCAACTGTCCTACCACTGTTCCACAAGTTTTCCCATCATTTTTCTCCTCTCTACTTATCAGAAAAGAGATGGAATGGTGAAAAGAGGTGTCAAGGGGACTGTGGATGAACATATTATGCAATGACTTAACTGCTTCCAAAGAGCCATGAGCTCTTTGGAGAAGCGCTCATTAGAGAAATTTCTCATCCAGTTTCTCAATTGGAGAAATAATCTCATTGGTGCTTATTGGAGAGAAAAAAAGGGACAATCGGCTCTGAAATTGCTCTTTGAGCCATGCAACCTCCTGGGCATCCCCAGGGGCCACAGCAGATGGTTTAGAACCCTCTTTTGTCCACTCAACTCTCATTTAAGAAAATAATGGCAGAATTGGTGGCTTCAAGAGGACATGACCAATCATTGTATGAGTAGAAACTACACTGAAGACACCAAGGAACTGCTGGTCCCAGTAGGATCTAGGCTTTTATTTAAACAGTAAATGAAGCTTCAAGTGAATTAAAACATAGTGGGATTTAACATGCAGTCAAACAGCATTTGCTCAGGACTTAGTCTTAGGAGCAGGGGAGAGAAAAAGCATTGAGTGCTGTTTGGCAAAGTCAGTTTTTCCCCAGAAAAAGCTTTATGTTCTTTGAATGTTGCTTTCTAGAGGTTAGAAATACTTTTGCTGATAGTTCTACTGTTTTGGAGTCTGTCTTACCACCAAGGCAGGTAGAAAAAAACCTACAAATGTCAATATCAAGAGAAACAAAAATACTGAGACAGAAATGGAAAAACCCCAACAAAGCAGACATTAAAAACAACAACCCAGCCCAAAGCCTGATCCTGGTGGGTGAAGCCATTCCTGTATCCCAGCAGGGACATTTGATCACTGCAGAGCATGCAACAGGCTGTACCTTAAATTAATGGTTTGAGCCAGAGGACCACACACCGTTAGCTCTCCTGGAGGAGCTGGCTGCAATAACTATGGTGCTCACACACCACCTTCATCCTTGCATTTAAAAAACACAGGCCAAGTGGAAGGCATGATTATTCTTCAATGTCATAGCCAATAAATATTGCAGAGCTCAAAATTAAGGCATGGAGACAAGCATCTACAGAACAAATTTCTCTCCATTAAAAATAAAGCATTGCTGCTTGTCACAGATTTTAATTTACTAAGCCTTTTTCAGTCATGCATTCCAGTCAAAATTTAAGATCTTTTCTGTCTAAAAAGAATCATTTACTGAACTTTATGAGCAAGAGAATGCTGTTACTGACTGATGTTAGAAACTAATAAACAGTATTCCAAGCAATAGTCTGCTGGATTTATTGGGGGTGGGAAGGCCAGTGGTGTGCAGTCTAGGAAAAAAAATGCTAAGTTATAGGAATAAAGTTGCTTATACTGCTGCTAAAAGACATGAAAAGACCTCCACAGTGGATCTTCTGCAAGATGAACATAAAAACTCTTCAGTCTTCCAATATGGTCTCATGTTACACATTACCTCTGCTTGCTTTGCACCATGTAAACTCACTGTGTACAAGGAATGTTACTCACATTAACTAGACAATGTATTTAAGAATTCATAGTTAAAAGCAGCAAAGTTGTTGAAACTGAGCAAAATGAAGAGGAACACCTGGGTTCTGTTTCCATGCAGTACTGACTGAACTCAAGTCTGCAAATCAAATTTAATCCCCCTCACCAGAATTGCTCTCAAACTTAGTATAGTCATTATGAAAATTAATACTTCACTAAATAAAAATACACACACATTTAGAGAAGTGAAAATATACATACAACTAAATTGCTTTCAAACCTGGATAATTTAGTTTTAATTATTTGCTGCAGCAATTTAAAATGGAAACCTATACAGTAAATTTGAAATAACTATCTGGATTCTACAGTTCATTCAAGGAACATTCCACACACACGAAATTAGAAAATACCCATGTTTTCTAGAAAAGATGTTTAATTACAGGGTCTACCCAACTTCTACATCTAATGAGGGTAACTGATAGGCCCAAAACAACCTGAAAATCTAGCAGAGGAGGTGATCCTAAGAACAAACTGATGCTGGATCTCACTGGGTTCATCTCTGATGCTGACAGCTGGAGCTACCATGACAACCATCCCAGGCATAAGGTCTTCCAACATCAGGAGACACTCTCCAGTGATTACTTGATCTGCTATAAAGCCATTTTGTACTCTGAGAGTGCTAAAGTACAGCTTTAATATACTGGTGAATCAGACCGAGAAGCTATTGAGCTGCAGAGAGTACTGGCAAGCACATATAAATTATCTTTTCCTAGCGAAACACACTTACAAATTCTGTATTTTCCCCCACGCAGAGGGATGTTTTCAATACTCTCTGGGTGGTTATTACACAAAAAGCTCCTGAGCATCATCAGCATTTCAGAGAAGCACAAAGGACATAAAACACAGACAACTCTAACAGACTGCTAGTGCACACATCAATAAAGCCTGTGGATAAGCTCCAAGCTGGCCTGGACCACACTGCTAAGGCTCAAACCAGTCCCAGTACAGCAGGGAAACTGGGTGAGGGGTGGCAGAGCTGCTGACCCTTTGCTGAGTTGGGGAGAGGCCACACAGCACTTTTCACATCTACTCAGTCCTGGGTTGATAACATCACTGGTTGCTATGGGAGCAAGGCAATTTCCCAGCCCATAGTATGCAGGGAGCATCAAGCACTTCAGACATCCTTACTAAGGGTTCATGGACTGGAGGAAGCACAGCCCTGGGGGCCTTTTCTACCCTAAAGAAAAAAAAAAAGACAGGTGTGGGTAGAGGGGAAAAAAGTTTCCAACATGTCCAGCCCTTCATTGCAATTCTCAGAGAACCTGAATTTGCATCAGGAGTTCAGTCCCAGGCTAAGAGTTGGCACAGAGCCTTCCAACTCCAAAACTGCCTCCTGGGCAAGTCCCTGTTCTACTTGGAATGGGCAAAGCAAGCTGAAAACAGAGCGAGGTGAAACACCCTTCCTTTCTTCTTGCCCATCATCATGACTAATCCTCTCCTCCAAGCAGTCCAGACAACCTTCACCTTGTAGGAACAGGTGGCTGCAAAGCCCTCTTGGCTCTTGTGTCCTAGGTTAGAATATAAAGATGTTCCCAAAACCATGTATTCTATCACCATCTGCTGAAAACAAGTGGGGAGGTGATTCTCATCTGAGGGAGATATCCTCTGCTAATGGGCCATCTGTTAAAACCAGATGGGGCAATGTTCTTTATCTTTCCCACAGCCCATCCTTCCTCCAGGGAGATATCTCCTGTTAATGGTCCAGAGTCCCACTGCATGACTAATAAAATTACATCATCCCATTGGGAGATGCTCCAGCCAGAGGGAGGAGCTAAGCCTTCTCTACCTAGATAAAAACAGATTTAGAACACCAGAGTAACCCTTACCTACTGGTTTCCAGAGGACAAGAGCTACTAGACTGTTCAACAGGATCACTACTTCAACAAGACCATTCACCTGGACTGCTACCACCAGAAGGGTGTCAGGTTGCATTCTGACTGCTAGTAGTTTTTCTTTTGTACTATTACACTATTTTTCTTTTTCCCCTAATAAATTGTATTTTGGACTTGGCATCTCTAACTGGTTTTGCTTTGAAACCAGCATACCTTGTCACAGGGGTGGTGGAGGAGGGAGATGCTGCTGCTGCACAGTCCACGTGTGCCACAGCAGCAAGGGCCACGCTTCAGAGGCACTCACAGCATCTCCAAAAAGAACATTTGTCCTGAGGGTTTGCATCCTCAACAAGACCTCAGTAAGAAAACCAGTCTGACTTTCAACACCCAGGGAGACCCTACAGAGTCAGCAGTTGAGAAGAAAATCTCTCTGAAGGTAAGTGGAAGGATTTTGTTCTCAAAGTCTGCAAAAGTCAACAAACACAGCACCCTGGGATGCTGTTTTCCAAAGAACTTCACTTCAGGGGAGAGGGGAAGTGACTCACAAGCTCTGAAGGAAGGGCCAGGAGCAGAGAAAGGTTTCAGAGCAAAACAGGGACCAGGAGTTCAGCAGCTTGCTGCTCACGTGTTCCTCACCAGGAGCACAGGTTTTAGCAGCCAGCACCTCCCACCCTGGCATTGCTGTGAGGTTTGGCAGCACTCATGCTGACAATGGGCTGGTTATGCTGCAAAACTTGCAACTCTTGAGCTTTTTGCTTAACAGTTACTTTATCTCTCTTACATTAGGGTCTGTTTCACATAGAGTTTTACATTTGGGTTCCTCAAGGCAGGACTAGTAGGTAAACAGTAAAGGTATGGAATTAAACAAAATTATCACATATGAAGTATACGTCAGGCCAGGGTGAGCTGGGACAGAAATAAAGCAAGTTTCCCTTAGGGCTTTGTTGGCTTTAAAAATAGCTATTTTATTTCTTTGACTAATTCTATTTCTCATGCACATACAAGCCTCTCTTTTCTTCCCAGCTCTAAGAGAGGCACAAATATATGCTTGCACAGCACTTTTGACCCTCTGCCAGCACAGAAGATAAAAAAATTCCCCATCAAACACCTTTCCCTACAAGTACACTGCCCAGCAAGGAAGCATAGAGCCCTGAGGCACTTCCAGAAGAGCTGGTCCTTAGTGCTACAGCCAGAACATCCCACTAAAATCCTGTGTGGAAAAACCACACCACGAACTTGACTGGCACTGCCAGAGCATCCACTGACACAGCTGCTGGTGTCCAAGCTGGGCCATTCATCCCTAACTCAAGTGCTTTCAGTCATTTTCCTAGAAGCAGTTCCAAAGCAAGCACTCCCTTTTCTTTGCCCCTCCAGATTCTCATCTTTAGTCTGGTATTTAATGACCTACAGGAGATGTTGCAAGCTCTCCCCACTTTTTAGCAACCTCATACATTCACTGAGAAACTAATGCTTACTATGGTCTGCACAATCACCATCAACTAGATTTACATCTTCCACTAATGCACTTGGAGACTAGCTTAGTGCCTAAATCTTTACAACAGATACACTCAGTGCTTGCCAAGTACTGCCAATATTGTCAAGTCAAAGGCCAAGATGCAAAGGAAGGTGGGAGAATGGAAAACTAATTTAAAAACAATTATATCAATGATCTGTCTACTTTTCTTGCCTTTCCAAGAAAGGAGGATCAAGTTGCAAATGAGGCCATCCCTGAGATGGAAAAAGGCAGACTACTTAAAATATGTTGCACATTCACCTCTAGAGCAGGTGACAATTAAGATGGAACAACCTGAAAGCAAAATAAACACCCTGTGAAATATAGAAGGGTTTAGATCCTCACATCTCAGCTATCAGAGAGGAGCTTTACTGAGGAGCTACATTCCTTCAGTGCCACCCAGAGGGTCTCTGCCTTTTCCCACTGAAACAGCTGGTAAGGGCTGATCAGAGCTCCAGAGTCAGCAAATTATTTTACCAGCCAATTATGGCAAACCTTCACAGAGATGTTGGTCACACAAATATTGTGTTTATTTCCTAAAGGAAGTTCCCTCACTTAACAAAACAGCAATCCAATTCCTGTCTCCTGCACCAGTGTTACCTAAGAGAATCTCTATTTTAGGTTCTTCTAGCTTGACATTTGTACAAGCCTATCTGAACCAGAATAGGATGCTCAAGTGGAAGGTGATGAGGATAAAAAAAAAAAGGAATTACTGACTTGCAATAACAAACCCATTGGAGTGCAAAACAGCCTCTCAGAGGAAAGCAAAAACTCTATGTAGTAGATAAGCAGGAATAAATCACTTTTCCTTATACATTGTCTCTGAAAGAGTAATTGGACAAAATTAAGGGAAAAAACAAGACCATAATCCTCCTGAACAATAGTGGTAAAGGAATACATTGAACTACATTTTCTTCTGGATAGAAGAGCTACAAGTCACTGATACCAAGAGTGGGTTTAAGAAAGAGAATAAGAAATCTAGGTAAGATTTGGGCTCTATCTTGGAACACAGTAGTGTACACACAAATCAAGTCTTCTTAGAGATCCCTGTTGGCAGTATTTGGGGTAGCACGTTGCTGTAAACATCTTTCATTTATCTCAAGCAGGGTGGGTAACAACCCAGTGCTTCCAACTCAGGAGATTATTTATCTCCCAAATATTGAGCATGCAGGTAACAGTGTCAGAGTTGGGATTATCCCCTTAGCTCCAGGCAACACTGGCCTTCAACACCTCTCCAAACCACAATTATTAGTTTTATAGCCACATAAACAGAAAACACATTAAAAATATTCCCTGTAACAGATTTCAAGAAAAATCCAGACAAGTGGAAATAGAATTAATCCATCCATCAGTGGTTTTCAAACACAGTGACCCAGAAACAACTTCTGCCTCAGGAAGGCCCAAAGCAGAAAAAAGGAAGGTGTTCAAGGGAATTCTTGCTTTAGCCTTTGCTGAGCATTTGCTTTTTGGCAACACCAGGAGAGAGTTCTGACATTTAATTTCATCTGAATCATTAAGCATTTCTCCAGCATCTCTGGAAGAATTTATGGTCCATGTACTCTCTGCCCATCTCTCCATGGTCAGAAATCCTTACAAAAGCACCATGCATCAAGTTTGTGTTTCAGCAAACAGGTATTTTCCAACCAGATGATGTGCTCAATGTGTGCTAACTTGTTTGGGCACACAAGTTAATTTCCCCTCCTTAATATTTACATGTCAAATACTAAGTCTAACAATTACTTATCTGTCTTTGCTACAGGGGAAAAAAATAAAATCACTTGTTATTCCTCAGTGGAGTGCATTTCAATTATTTCTGCACTTCTTTCTTTATTTGACCTCTGTTAAAGAAGGTAGATGCAAAAACAGACTATTGTTGAAAGGAGCAAAATGACTATGGAAGAGAACTCCTTGAATGTTAAAGACTTTTCATCTTGCTCTTAAGTGAATAATATTATATATATAAAAGTCAAATGCAAGGGTTTCTTTCCCCCCCTTTAAGCTTCCTCCATTACAAGCTCCAATTAAGTACTTTATTCAAAATTTCTGCCCTTTCTCTCCAACTCTTATGGGTAAGAGACATTCAGGTACCTTCCTCTTCAGAAGAAAGCAACCTTAGTTTGCCCCAGTAATAGCAAAGCACAGTGGAAGTTAAACCCTATCCAGAGCAAAAGAAACATCCCAAACAAATATAAAACAAATCCCTGTGTTTTTATAGTTACAATAGGTCTGGTCTGCTTATAGCCACTAGCACAGGATACACAAGTCTATGGGACTTAGGGGGTACATCACTTTTGAAAACAGAGCTGTGGATTTTTTTCCATGCTGCCAGAAACACTGTTAGGACAGACAAAAATCAAACCAGCTGGGAAGCAACTTGGGAAAAATCCCAAGGGAATGTTGCTTCTTGTCTCATGGGTACTTCATGTCCCTTGCATCAAAGGCAGAGACAGAAATCTCTTTAAACCACAACCTCAGGGTGGATTTCTTTACCTTTAATTTGTCTCACATTTTCCTGCTCTCTCACCCTCCTCCCTCTCCTACTTTATACACTTTGCAGACACCTGGGACACTGGATATCCACACCTCTGCCACAAACCCTCCCCTGGGGCTGCTGTCCCCAGCACAGAGCATCTTTGGAGGCATGAGACACCCTCAGAGCCACCTCAGCACAAGTTAGGCAGTAGCAGAGCTTCCGTTTGGGTAAACCTCCAGAAAGAATTCAATGTTTTCTTGCTTCTCACTCTTACTTGGTTCAGTTTTTCTGGCACAGAGGAGCCTGGATGCTCAGGGAATGGCACTGGCAGCTTTCACCTAAAAGCAGAGGCACCAATACAGCTGAGCAGCAATTCCTCACCCTGCTGTGGGGCAGCTGCTGCTCAGGCTGCTGATGCAGATCCAAAAAAGCCTTTACAAGTGGTACTCATCAGCAGTTTGACTCCTGGCCCCAGCAAGGCAGGGGTTAAGCAGAGCTGGCAGCAGTCTGGTCCCAGGAGAGGCCACCCTGCAGGGCAGGACTGATCTGGAGCACTGAGAGCCACTGGTGCTTGTGCCTGGCTGTGGGTTTAACACATCCTCAGAGCTGCCAAACCACCTCTCACCAGTGCTAGACCCACCTTGGGTGCAGCAGCTGTACACACATGCAATGGGAAAGGTAAGGGCTCTCTGGGGAATCCCCAAACTACAGCACTACTGGGTAGGCTGAAACGCCAAAAATCCTTGTCACAAGGCAGAAGCCATCACACCTGCAAAGACTGCAAGTGCATTCTTGTTTGAACTCACCTTCTCTCATTGTTCCTTTTATTCAGACCTATTTTGTGAGGCTCTCAGGGAGGTGCATTAAAATGCATCAGTGGAAGGAGGCTCCACTCAGGCCTCAGAGGCTGCACTGCATTTATCATCTGACTGCAGACAAGTCTCAGTCTGCCAGCCTGTAACTCCCAAAACACATTGCAAGCGTGCCAGAAATGAGACAAAGCATCACTTATTGCTTAGAGAGCTCTCCCTCATTTAATGAAGGGTGAGTTATGGGTGCCACCCATTACACAACAGCATTTGCCACTCTGCACCCTTTACTATAAATATACCACCCACAGAGATAGTACAGACCTAAATCTACTGTCTGACTCCCTTCACATTAACAAGTCAGGAGTTATTTGTGATGAGGAGTAACTCCAGTGAAAGATAATTGCAGACAGGAGTCAATTTTTCCTTTCAAGCTATATTATTAGGTTTAGAAAAAACACACTTTCTGGTGTGTTGCTTAGTCTTAATCACTAACTGATTTATAGAACTATTAATGAGTATTTATTAGAAAGTCTAATGGGTCAGTAGTTAAACTAACCTATTAGTAATAGCTTTATAAACATCTGATTCACATAATCATCTTTTAATTGAAAAACCTTAACACACAGCATTACTGTAACACATTGCAGGTATAACTACTGCAATCACATCACCAAGTTCTTGGGAATAACCCCCTTTTCTCATGAGACAGAATTAATCAGTGATTTACTTTCACTCAAATGCACAAGTGTCCTGGGAAGCATTTTTATCATCTTACACTGCTTGATATGGGTTGCAATTTCCACCTTTATCTACGTAAATTATCTTTCCATTGAATATTAGTTTTTCATCAGGCCTGTTCCCAACAAAAACCAAAAACCAAACCCACAAGGATCTATTCCTGCCTGTGATGTCAAATGAACAAGCAGGTCTGACCATCATTTTAGACATGGCAATCCCACCTCTGGCTCAGCACCTTTTACAAAAAAGGGGCAGCCTGGGAGGGGAGAAGAACCAGCTGCAAACATCAAATGCAAAGGCTGATCCTCTCCCAACCCCATAAGTGCCAAGCTCCTACCATCAAATGCACCTAGACATTCTTAAACATTTTAGCCAGTTTAAACATTTTCAGCCAGTAATTAAAGCCTGTTCCCATCCCTTTTAACCTGAAAGAAAAGCAACTACTGCAGACGTAGCAGTTCTAGAGGCCAGAATCACATGGCCTGGAACAGCCACAAGGTTCAGTGGCACAGAGCTGGCTGAAGAGGTTCATGCTTTTTTTCCTTTCTCCCTCCACACAAACACCTACTGATTCTCACCCCCATGTGTACTGCTTAGAGCTTTCAAAAAAATCAACAGATAACCCAAGTCAGGAAAGCTCAAAACTCCAAATATCCATTTTACTTTTTTAATAAAGCCAAACCAAGAGATCAATAACACTACATTGGCGCAGGAGCACTAGAGAGTCACTGCAGGCAGTGCTGTACCTGAGCCCAACCAACCTGGCACCTCTTTGAAACCTTTCAGAACCCACCAGAAGTCAAGACCCACCATCTGGGACATACCAGCTCAGGTTTAACATCTGTCAGGGCCATCCTTCTTTCTACTCCCCCAAAAGCACCCAAGGTCCTGATCAAGTTCATGGCAGACCCATGAACATCTGCCTGGGGGTCAGAACCCACCATGATCAGATCAACAGCACAAGAACTGCTCACTGAGTGCTTGCACATTCCCAAGACACAAATACACATCCATTTTTCTCCTGCTCACCATTCACTCTCCTCTTAGGCAGCCAAGGCCTGTTTGACAACTTGTCATCTTCACACATGTTCACAACTCATTTGGTAAGGACACCTCTGTTCCTGTAGGGATATAAGGACTTGCTGCCAGCCTGGAATTCGGGTAAACACTGTTTGCCTATAACTAATCCCTCCTGTAGCACAAACAGCTGACTGCTGCTTCAGGGAAGCTGGCATTTACCTGGGAGCCTAATTCACCCCACAGGGATGAGGTCAACAGGGAATCCTCTCCCTGTTCAAGTGGGATCAGGCCCCTCATTCCCTGCTCCAAGGGCACAGTCACACAGCAAGCTCATGTCACTGCCACAGGGACACCAGTGTCATTATCTGGATGCAAAAATTAAGTCTGCTGAGCTTCAGAAAAGTCCAACAGCCCTGGCAGAGTTATTCCAAATTTCCTGTGCTGTCACAGAGGATGAGAAGGGTGGCACACAGAGGTGTTCATTCTCCCCTGCTGAGGGGTTTGAGCAGCCTGGCAGCTCCTGGAAGCACCAAGGGCTCTCTCCTCTTGCTGTGCCACAGGCAGGAGATGGGATATTCAGGACAATGCCCTTCACCACACTGCAAGGAGACCACAGTGCCCCAACAGCCTCCTAAAGTTGGCTTTAGGTCCTCACACTCCAATTCATGCTTATAACAGAGCAGTAAGAGTCTGGGCCACCTTCAGATGCTGGAAAGAGAAATTTTCTCCTCTTGAAGAAGAATTGGAGGCTACAGGGGGTGGAGAATGATGACAGACAAACATATCCATCACAGTTGATCACTGTTTTTGGAATACAATACAGCGTCATAAAAGTATCTGTAAATGTTTTAATAAGGCTTCTTTTACACTGAAAAAATCCCCACTGGTTTTTTAAAAAATACAGAGTAATGTTTTAAATGTTCTGAACTTACCAGGGAAACTGTTGACTTTGGGATTTAATAGCTAATATAATATTAAGTACACATTTGCAGCTCATCAGGAGAGGCATACCCGCTGATCAGAAACATGATGTAAAAGAAGAATTGCTGATGAACTGTGGCCATTTACCTCCTCAAATTTCCCCACTGACGCACATCAGAGCCCCTGCAAGGAGAGCTCAGGCTGCTTCCCCCAAATCAAATAGCAAGGGAGATGTTACTTGAGACATTTAACCAACTTGGGAGCATATGCCTTGCAGACTGTCCCCAGTGAGGAATTCATTTTATCCATGCCAGAGCTTTGCACCCTGGGATCCCCCTTCATGGCTAAGGCAGGGAATTAAGCTACAATCCCATCAGTTACACATTACTAGAAAAAGAAATACTGATATTTCTCTTGGAGGGAAAAAACCCAGCCAAATAGTAACTATTCAAGTATAAGTAATTTAACAGATGATTTATTCCAAGTGAGTCTAATATGGTTTTCATCTATAGTCATATATGAAAGGCAAAAAATTTGCAATGTACCCAGTTCTATGGGTTTGTTGGCAAAAAAAAACATTGTTGGCTAGCAAACAATTTTACTCCACATGATGGTAAGTTTGGTCACTAGATGCAGAGATTGCAGTAATGATTATGGCAGTTCTCAGTCCAGAGAACTCAGTTTGACTGAACAAAGGTCTATAAATCTGGACAATACATAGCCAAAAAACCCACACAAACACAACTGCATGAAGTTGGAAGCACACAAACCTGGCATGGCAAATAACAGTTTCTGTCCTATTAGCAGGAGAGGGCTCTGGTCTATTTGCAATCAATCATCCTTCCAATAAGCACAAGGATTCTCTGATCTGTGAAAAGCTCACATATTTATGACTTGTAGGTTCCTAAAATATACTAACTGCACTGGGGAGAACCATAGGCTGTTTAATTGATCCAATGTCTGTTTCTACAGCTATTCAATAAAAAATTTTAGTCTGATTTTCTCAGGTTGTTTCTTTTGTTCCTTAAGGAAACGAAGCTTAAGCAGCTTATTAACACATCCACACATGTGGATGGGCACACACACACACACCAGTCCCTCTCACCTCCAATAGCTTTAGGACTTACTGGCTAATTTCAAACAGGTTTCATAGAGCAGCAGAAATTAACCTTAGTGTCCAGGCAAAAAAGAAAAAAAAGCAAGATTAAACCCTGTCTGAAGGAAGAGTTATCATAATTAGAGAATCAGCTCAGGGGTACAGAACAAAAGCCAGAACTGAAGTCCTACTTCTGTCCCCATATATAAATTATGACTGAGGATAAACTAAAGACATGATGAGTTCCTTGAAGGCAGAGTTATTTAAGGCACTCATTTAAGGGTTTGGGGTTTTTTTCATTTGTAGATCCTTATACTTCTTCCAGTGGAAGTGCAGATCTGTTTAGGGCACTTAAGCCTGATGATAATTATCTTTTATGGCCTCTCAGAAAGAGCTCATGGATCCTCCAAGATTGATGCACTACAAGTTGTAAAATAACTCATCTCATGCAGACTCCTTGCATCTGCAGTTTGGGGCTGGAAGTTTCAGGAACACCCAAGTTGATGTGCAGAATTTGCTAACTCTGGAACTAGAAACAGGGCTAAAAAATCTCTTTAATCGTATTTTAGCATTTCTAACTGTGGCAGAAACAATAAAACTGACAGTAGGACAACCCTTGCTGACATCCAGCACAATTTTTCAAAGAGACATGAGAAATACCTGTGAAAAAGAGTGCTTGAAACCCTTTGCTCTATCTTGACCACACATCCCTAGTGCTCAAATGTGGGATAGATTAAAGCAAGGACTTAGATCTTTGCAATCTATTCCCCTCCTTGCTATTCCCAAAAGGTTTCATAAGACTGGACTAAAAAGAGTTCATATTATAATCCAATTCCAGTAGCACACCCCTTCATATACAAGCAACCCTAACCAGAGCTCCTCCTATTTTGATCCCTGATATTTTTGCCAAGCTAAATCCAGAAGAATATACAGATTTTTTTTGCAGCATTTCAAAAAACAGCACTAATAATTCATCAGTAATTCTCACTTAGATTTCCTTACTGAGGTTCTTTTTAAGAGCAATAATATTTCAAATGGAGAGGTGTCTATTAGCATGCAGAGGCATCACTTATTTACTAGCAGAATTGATGCTTTGCTAAACTACTGCTCACACAAGGATCTGAAATCCATGAGAATATGACAAGAAAAGATAAGGACACATGGCTTGGAATGAAAGAACATCCTCCTGGGCCTTCTCAGACTCCTACAATTTGCATCCAAGATGCATCTTCAGCCATCCTATAAAGAGACCAACCAATTGCTCACATTCTTTTGTTTAACTTCTCATACACACTTCACTGGTATTATTTTCAGTGGTTTCTGACCAATGCATTTTTGGTGCTATTTTTCAAAAAGGCTGTTGAATAGCAAGAAAACTAATTATGCTTTGTGACAGCATGTTGCCCAGTTAGTGCTTTTTCATAAAAACAAAACATGCCTCAATCCTGAGAGGTATTAACAGATCTCTGAGGGCACTTGTGGCCTTAATAGCCAGCCTCACCTGGGGACCAAGGACAATGGCCCCTGTCCTTGGGCTCAGCTCAGCCACGTGCTGGCACCTGTGTGCAGCCCCATCCCAGGTGCCCAAAAAGCTTCAGTCTGGTCTCCTGCTGTTCACAGCAGGACTCCCCCAGACCATGTTCACCACCTTAGCTTGCTTAGATCTGTCAGTGGATCCTGCCATTGTCACAGAACAATTTAGGTTGGAAAATACCTCCAGGATCAATGAGTCCAACCTTGGAACAATTCCCACCTGGTCAGTTAGACCATGGCACTGAGTGTCACATTTTTTGAGCACTCACAGTGATGGTGACTCCACCACCTCCCTGAGAAGCCAATTCCATGCCTGACAGCTCTTTCAGTGAGGAAATCCCTCCTGATGTCCAACCTCAATCTCCCCTAGTGCAGCTTGGGGCTGTGTCCTCTTGTTCTGTCACTGGCTGCCTGGCAGAAGACAACCTGCTGCCACCAGGTACTGCAGCCCTGGGCTCTGAGGACATCCCCTGTTGGCATCACCCTCTGTCACAGCCATCACCCCCTTGTCCAGCCCCTGTGGGGCTGCTCCACAGCATCAGGTCAATACAACAACCACAGGAATTTGTGTTCTGCACTGAATGGCAAGGTCATGTAGAACATTGAAAACATCTTTCCCCCTGACCTACTTGTCTATGGACACACATCCTGCCTGGCCACAGCCAGTGCTGTAGCAGGGAAAATGCTGCTCCTTCCAAAAAGGCAAGAGAAGAGGTCAGAGATTGCTTCAAAACACTTCACTGCTGCTTTCAAGGGCCTGGAATCAGGAGCCAGGAAATGCTGCACAAAGACACAGGTAGGGCACAGGCTATGGAAGCTCAGAGCAGAATTTCACTCCCTGACTGCTGTCATTTATGGATAAATGAGCTGGGCAACACAAGACACACATGAAGCCCACCAGAATGTACCAGCATAAATGGAATAAGGGTTTAAAAGTGAAGGGAGAAAGAGGCACTGATGTTTCAGTATATCTGCAGATAGTCAATTATTCATACACCCTAATGGAGAGGGGAAACAGCAATATTTCCAGTTCAGCATCAGCACATAGTCAAAGCACTGTGAAAAACCATCAGAGGTGTGAAACAGCTGTCAGTCCATGTGAAAGGCCAAGATCAAACACCCCCTCACCCACTAATCTTAGTCTAAGGATAGCAATCATGAATCAGCCACTCAAAGCCCACAGAGGGCTTGTTCCAGGAAACCACCCTTAGGAAGGGCCAGGATGGGCTGGAAACGCACACAGACAAAGCCACACCAACAATCTGCCCACAAGTGGATATTAGTAATCTACAGACTGTACAGCACAGGCAGACTGCTCTAAAACTCCCTGGGTGTGGGGCTGGGAGCACATCCTCC
The DNA here is from genome assembly GCF_903797595.1 of Erithacus rubecula. NCBI lineage: Eukaryota > Metazoa > Chordata > Aves > Passeriformes > Muscicapidae > Erithacus > Erithacus rubecula. Next base: position 5,428,683 of record NC_136686.1, read on the forward strand.
CATTCTGCCCTCTCCAAAGGAGCAAACCACACTAACAGAGGAAACAGAGGAAGGAAACCTCCTATCTCCTCACAAAGGGCAAATCCAAGAAAAGCAGGGGTCTGTTTACAGTCCTCCCAAGTCCCTGCTGCCAGATGGTCCCTTAGAGCTCCCTGGTGGCTCCCCAGAGCTGGGATAAACCCCAGCAGGAAGGAACCAGGGGATTGTGCCAAGTGCCACCAAGACAAGACCACACTGTGAGGTGCAAGTGACCTCATTTTCTGTGGAAGATGACATTAGAAGAGAGCCATGTGTTCTCAGGTGTGAGGTAAGGAAGAAGGAAGTTCCCCCTCACAGAAAAAAATAACCACCAAAAAAAAAAAATCAAAACAATCCTGGGAAGTGCCCCTAGAGGGTTGTAAAACACAGAAGCCAAGCTAACAACCCTTTGTTCTTCTGGAAATACCTTCCTCTGCCCATAGCAACAGAGCCAGGACCCCATATTACCATCCTAAGTTAAACATGGGCCCTACTGGCGCTTGGGAGGCCAAGATTTAAACTGCTTTGTTTTTGTAAAGCAAAAAAGCACACACTTGCAGAAATCACTCTCTTCTGATTCATTTCCTCTGGCACTATTGTTAAGTTGCTTAAACAAAATACTCGGTTTTCTCCTCTTCCTCCCCCTTTGCTCTCCTTCAGGGCCACATTTTCTCCCAGCTGGGAGAAAGTCTAACTTTCTAAATAAGCCATTACTGTAGCTAATAGCCTAGAGGGAGAAAAGCCCCCTTGTGAACCCTGAAAAAGCTGTGTATAAACTCTTGTAAAGCAGACAAATGAAAGCAGGAACACATGTTATACATTAGAGGCTCAGATTTTGATGGTAGGCTGCTACACCTCAACCTTCAATTAATTTTGCCCCTGCTCCTTTGGCTTCTCAGGTTTTCTGAACTTCAGCTATTAAATCTGGGTTTGCATCACTCAGGTGCCAAAGGTTTCCTTCTGGGTGGAAGGAAAACTTTTGACCACACAAGCCCCATTCTCATGCTGGCATCTCTACTATTTCAAGAGATAGCTAGAAAAAGTCTTGGGGACAGATTGGCAAAGAACATGGCCATATAGCATTTATTAGCACAAAAAGACCCCACAACCCTTTTAGGTTCTGGAGCCATGCATTTGCTGAAAGGAACCAATTATCTGATTGCTAGGACTGGTTTTAAGAGAGGACCCTGTAACACACCTATGTTCCTTGTTAGACTCAATTACAAACTGCTGTGGGCAAAAGAGTAGAAAGCAGGAGGAAAAAAAGCCACCAGTAAATTTCCTATACTTTTCAAGTCCACAAAAAAAAATATTCCAGTTGCAACCTATTGCTTCCCAAGGACTAAGTACAGATACATGAAAATTAGATACATCTTTTCAGTGTTTCAGTCCACACCTTTCAACTAATCACCCAAAAGGCAGGTGTAGGATTTCACCCTAGTCCTTAAAAATGTTTTTATTCCTCATAGCCCTGTCCTCTGCAGCATCTCTTGCTTTCTTGCTTTTTGTCACCACCCACAGATACACACCAGCCTTAATATTCCATTACTTTTTAAAGAATTCTCACATCATCTCTGTACAGAGGTGCAAACTACAGTCTTCTTTTCACAAAAGATTGTGGAAGTGTGAAGAGAAAAAAATAAAACCAACCATCAAAATAGATTGAATTATGAAAAAAAAAAGCAAAAAATTGGGAGTTCTTAGATAACCTTTCATTCATGTAAAAGCACCTTGGTTTACAAAACAATATCATATTAACACTTCAATAATTATCTTTTAATAAAAAGCACTGGTTATTTGTTTTACATAGAAAAAATAGCTATGTGATATTTATTATTGCTGAAGAGTGGAAACTCTACTCCACTGAAAAGCAACTGTGCTCATAATAATGACACAAATACATATGATATGAATTATCTGGAGTAGCTGGCTGAGGTGAACCATTGCTCTTCTCTGCTGCCTCAGAGCTTTAGCTGGGGCTAAACTGCACGTTACAGTTTATGCTTCAGATGGAAAAACTCTTCTGGAGCAAGAGCAAGCACCAGCAGGGATTGAGACAACCCAAATGCTCTGGGTAGTGTCAGAAGCTAATCCCACCCCTGCAAGGAAGGGCTGGGGGAAAGCAGCACTCAACACTGCAGAGGGCATGCTCAAATTTTTGGCTGATGAGGTTCCCAGAGCTCTTCAGCATGTGCTGGGCAGTTACATCATGCACATGGCTCTGGTTCCTGCAGCCTGCTTAACACATCAAGAGCTGCTGTGGGGAAAGGAGGCAGAAGAGTGAGCAAACTCCTCAGAGTGACCTCAGTTAATGCTGCAGCCAAGTCTGTGAGGTTTGGACCCAGAAGAACTCCCAGACCTAGTGCCCTAGGTGCTGCTATTACAGAATGAGGGGCCAACAGAGGCAATAAATACATGTTAAAAAAACAAACTTCAGTTCTGACCATGATCCTCATGCCCAAAACACAATATGTTTTTATCTGCGTCCATCTCTGCTTGGTACAAGAACAGTTCAACCAGCAGCTCAGGACTTGAGGAGGATTGGCAAAGATCTTCCCCTTCATGCCAAGTGCAACACTTCTTGCCTGTGGCATTTTCCACCCACACATTAATTCACCTCACTTCATGTTTGAAAATAAAGAGGAAAAAACCCCATCATCGTTCAATAACAGCAGCAACATCAATTCACCAGGGGAAATAACAAAGGCAGGGGAACACAGGGAGGAAATGTTTATACATACATAGGAACAGCCAAGAAAATCAACCGATGAAAAGACAGAAAATAAGCAAATCCCACCCTGCTCTGCTCACCCCTCCACCTCCAGCTGCAAACCTGCCAGGACTGTGTCAACCTGATGCAAGGCCAAAACTTTGTCCTGGCATCCATCCAGGGGTTTTTCTCCTCAGGACAGAGGGACAGCAGCCATGCCCTGCTATTGGCTTGCTGCTAGTGGCCACAGACTCAGTGCACCAGGCTGCTCTGCCTCTCAAGTAATTTTGTTCCTGTCACTGAGAACCTTCCATTTGTCATTGCTCTTCTCAAAAGGCTTTATCCCCCTCCACAGAGGGCAAGCACCTCAGATTTGGTGCCTCCCACCACCAACCACATCCTTGTGGACATCCATTCCAAGGTGGCAGGCAGTGCCCAGTCTGACTCCCCTGAATGCTTCCACTGGAAAAGGATAAAACACCTCAACAGGACATGAGGAGAGATTATCAGCTCAGAACTGAGCTTCTGCCTCTATGCAAGATGACAGACTCCAGGGACAAACTGGTGCTTTTGTGGTGTATTGTGGAAATGCCAAAATAGGTGGAGAGGGAGGGGAAAGGATCACAGAGGAGTGGAATACCTTGTGGTATTCCAGTAGGCCTGTACTAATGATGAAAGGAACCCTCTGGCCCTGCCAGAGCCAACTCCCACCCAAGTCCACAACAAAAACGGGAAAAAAAGAAACAACCATAAACTCCATTGAACCCCAACCTCATTTTACTGCGTTCCACTTTCACATGTAGTGTACTGCACAAGACCAATCCCATTTTATCTAGCAGCCTGCAACATTGGTGTTAACAACCAGCTCTTTCCTTTGGGTGAGCTGCTTCTGCACTCTGCACACAGCCTGAAGCCATGTTCTCCTTGTTTCTACTCTGAAAGTACCTGGAGTCAAACCAGTTATTAATGAGCACTGGGTTTCACCACAGAGCAGGTGGAAGAGCAGAATGAAGGTGTTCTGTGCTCAGAAGAGCTGAACTAGTGACTTGCCAGGGCTGCTTATAGTGACAGGACAGCACAGAGAAACATTGATACTCATCTTGAATCCCCAGTCTGAAGGAAGACACCAGTAATCTTCTGTCTGCTTCTTTATTCTATGTACTTTTAATATCCCTGTGTTTGTGCAAGGTATTAAACCCAGCAAATGCCCATCACTGTTCTCATTCAGATCATTAAGTTAAACTTAATGTTCCTGCTTTTGGCACTAGCAAAGGTCCTGTGCCTCCGAGGGGAGGTTGCAGCCTTGTCACTCTGCATCAGCTCCTTTGCCATGTGCTCACAGAAGTGGAATTCCTATCTGCCCATTACTAGAAAACAACAGGTCAACAATTCCACAAGTTTGGCTCTCATCTCACCTCGTGCAATTTTAAGTGTTCTCAAGCACCAAACAAGCTATACATAAAAAAACCCAAAAAGCCCCTAAGCAGTTACTGACTTGATTCCTGCCTCCTTCCCATAGTTTTCTAAAGTGTATAGCTACAAAAAAATGAAAATAAATACAAGGAAATAGTGAATAGGCCGTGCCAGATTAAGCTTCAAAGGCAAACAAACTTATTTTAAAAGCCTCTCCTGACACAAGACTATCCTAAGAAATATTTACATTTCTTCCCAGCAGCCTTGTGATCTGTCTACACAAGGAACCAAAGGGACAACCATTACCAGAGCATTCAAATACATTATTTTAGTTTGCAACCATCCAAGTTAAGGAGCAGCTCACTTTGAGGCAGAAAACAGTGATATCCTAAATACAGGGCACAAGAACTCACATGGCTAAATCAGCCCCTGCCACAGACCCAAGCACAAGGGGAAAGCAAAGCCATTCTTGTTCCCGAGACATCAAGGGTATTTTTAAAACAGCTTCAAAAACACCCGTGTGAGGATTTGGGTCAACACAGCTTTCCACGACCTTCATTTCTTGCAGAAGTCATCAATATTCACCTACCAATGAGAACTCATTGCCTCACAATTGGCTTTTCCCTTCCCAGCTGTGCTCTAAAGCTGCTCTTGCTTGCTGAAGGATAAAGGGATGGAGGGAAATACTCAGGTCCCTAGAGGGCAAAGCCAAAGCCTAAACATAGAACCACTCCTTCTCCTTTTGTTGGGGTTTCATTGTCAGTGTCAAGAGTGTCCTATGGATCAGCAAGGTGACCACCAAAACACACACAGGGCTTTTTGTCTTGTGACTTTGACGCCATTCTCTCGAGTGTCTCTCTATTACAAATGCTAATTTATGCTTTGCTTGTTCTTTTTGAATTCATGCACAGGAAACATTTCTCTTGCCAAATTGTTATTTTAGTGGTTTCATCAGAAAAACAAAAGCAGACTAAATGGAAAAGTTAACCCTGAGGTTTCAGGAGGAAGAGTGGAAAACCTGAACCTGGCAATATTCACTTCAACTAAAATAATTCCAAATACACAGCTTGTCACAGTATGTGTAGCTTGAATTAGACATGACAAGGACCTCTCTTGCATTTCCCTTCGACCTCAGGATTTCAGTGTATTTTCTTTAAAAAAAAAAAAACCACAAACAGAGCTCAACACTACATTATCTCAACTCTCTTCACCCTCTCCCACTGTCTCCACATCTTCAGCTCCTGTGCCTCAGCTGTACTAAGTTAACCAAAAATCTCAGTAGGGAAGAAGTTTCATTTACCAGACTGATAAAACCAGTTCCAGGACTAACGAGAGCCTGACCACCCCTCAGTCCTGTGGAATGGGAAGTCAGTCCACGTGGATGCATTTCCACCATGCTCACCAGGAATAGGAATTAATATTAAAACACTTCTCAATAACATAAATGCTGACAGATCCTTTAATGAAACAGCTCCAGCACTTAGTTTAAATAACGATCCAGCCCTCAAAGCTTACACCATAAGGCCATCAGCAAGCTCCACAAATCTCAGGTAGCTTCTTCACAGAATTTTAAAACACTTAGCAAACACTAATTAATTAAGCATCACATCACCTTCCAAACTAAATGACTAGATTCAGTATGATAATACATTGGATTTTCCTGCCTGCACTTCAGGTTGTTCAAACACTCTGCTTTCTCATTTTCCTCAGAGAGAACATTTGCTCTTCCCTTAGCAACCACTGCAGTCAAACCCACCAGAAATACAGGGCCCTAGGTACATTTTGAATCAATGAGTGAAAAAGGGGTTTTCACCTTTTACCAGCTTAAGTCCAGCATTATTCTACCTCCCTCAGCAGGTGGGTGCCAGGGAAGTGCTATTGCATGCTAGCCATAAAGGTCAATCTATATCAGATGTGTCCAGAACAGAAGGAAAGCTCCCAAAAAAGCAGGTTTCCCATCACCCCCCCTTACTGTGGCATTAGCTGATAGCACAGAGAGGCTGAGAGCACACAGAGAAGATTCCCCTCAAGTGCGGCTGGACATGATCAGCTCCATTTGCTAATGGACATTCAGCCTGCTGGATGAGGCCAAGAGTCCAAAATACAGATACTGTGGATTTCAGGTCCTAAGCAACAGATATTTAGTGCTGCAAGCCAGCTCCTATTGGGCCATTCTATTTATCAAAAGAGCCTGAGCCACAAACAACCCACTCCTGAAAAGAAGAAAGTGCTGAGGCTCTTCAAGTACACATTTTAGCAGGGAAGGAATATCAAAGCATCAGAATGGGAGACTTCAGTTTCTTCCTTTCAGGCAGCAATGCACAGAGTAAAAGATTTTGTTTAAATTCACACAGAGGTATAGCTGGAAGCCATGGAGGAATGGTTTCTTTACCTCTTTGAGAGCTCCAGAAAAACAGAGAAGTGCCCTTGGATGAGAGGGCCTGGACTTAGAGAGCAACACTTCCCCCAGCCCTGACAATTTTCCTCCTTCCTGCAGTAAGAGCACATGCACTCCAAGCAAAGCTGAATTCTACACATAACACTATGTCATCTTGGACTATGGCTATTCAAAACCTGCTTATATATTATTCTCGTAGAGAACCTGTGACAAGTCACTCACAACCAAAACTCAGGAATCTTAGCACATGTCCTCTGACACAAGGCAACAGCACCTACTCACTACACAAATACACCTCTGCAAATAAGTCCACAAAGTAAGAGCAACTTCACATCCAGGCAAAACACATTCTATATCTTATACCACCAATGTTATTAAAGTGTCATGCACTCACAGAGAAATCATCCAAAAAAAGCAGCTTCACATCCCACCAGGCTCCAGGACCAGGCAAAGGTTCCTGACTTTCTCTACCACAAAGGCAACACTACCTGGCCAGCTACAGGGGAGGGAAATTTAAGCTCTACCAGGTACCTCAACAGGTGTGGCTGTTTAGCAGTGAGGCACAACAGCTGAACTTGGGCCAGGCAGCACCAAAGATGGCTTAGTGAGACTCAGCAGTGCAGAGATGCAGCTGACAAAAATTATGAAGTGAAACTGTGCACTCTTGATGAGTACACCTCAGCATTTAAGAGTGTGGCTATTTAAATACTCTAGTACCACTGCAGCAGTTCAGTTCCATCAGTCTGTGCTCATCTGCTTTTGAAGGAAAGTCAGCTCTGTGGCAACAGCAGCATGATCAGGAGGCACTGGTGCTTGTTTTAGGGACAAGGTTACTTTTTGGACCTCTAAGCAGTGATATCTGAATTTCCACCTGGTGCTGGAGTTGCAGTATTTGGTCCTGTAATTTTGCTCCTGGAAAAGCTCTTTCTTGGGCTTGATGTTTGGGGAGGGGGATTAGGAGAAATAAACTGATGTTGGTTTAGATGTGCGTGTGCTTTGGGGCTTGTGAGTTTTTTTGGATTTTGTTTTGTTTTTAAGGAATCAACTGCAATGAATAATGTGAAAGCACAAATCACTAGCATTGGGAATTGGAGTGGAGCAAGCACTGAAACTCTGTGTGGACAGCGTTGCTTTATCTCAGACACCCCAATTTGGGTCAGCCGTGGTAGGAGGGGCTCTGTGTCACCCTCCTGCTTCTCCCAGTGCCTTTTGCATCCCGTGTAGGTGAAAGCAGGATGTGCTCAGCAAGGCTTTCCTTGTGCAGCTCTCTTGGCCTGCGGGTTAGTTTCGATGATTTATAAAATAGTTGTGCTGTAAAAGCCCTTCTCTGTTTGCCCTTCTCTTACAACGCACCAATTTGTGCAAAGAGACAAAGAGTGAAAGAAAACAAAATGGGTGCAAACAGACTTAGATCCTCCCTTCTTTGTTTCTTAACAAATCAGCGGGAAGCTTCACTTGGCTGGGAGGAAAATGGTTATTTGCACTAGGACTGTCTTAAGTCACTGGTCCTTTGCTCTGAAAAGATCATGAGCCATTGCGTTCCTGCTCTCTGGAACCAGTGCTGGGGGCAGTGTCCCTACAGAGACTCTGGAGGAGCCTTTTGACTTCCTGGCTCAACTTCTGGCAAGCAAACTACTTGCTGCAGGGTGGCAGCCCCAGTCTGAATTTCTGAAGAAATTGAGGTCCCAGACTCAACCTCTTCTTTTGGGGAGCAGCAGAAAGTCCCAAGGATAAATAAGTTACACGTTGTCACTGCAGATTAAAAACTGCTGCTTGTCTAATTTTAATTGTAATGAATGGAAAGCTTAGGAATTAAGAAAGAAAAGCTATGTAAAATACTAGCCTGAGGATCACAGATTTTGGCCCAAGATATTTCCCAATTTCAATGGCATGGTGGAATGCACACTGCAAAAAGACAACTGTGTCACACAAGGCAGCCCACTGCTATATAGAATATCTAACCAAAGGAATGATTCAGATGCTGCAGAGAAGAAGGTGCTGCAGAGGCAACTAAGTCCACTAGGTAGAGTTTGCCTAAATCCTTATTATGTTTCTTTTCCAAAATGGGAAGAAAAAGTTTTTAAATAAGGAGACATTTTTTCTCAGAAGTCATCTCGTTCTCAAACACTTTTGGAAAAAAAAATCTCTGCTTTGTAATAGAGAATAATAATTTATCTTCCACTGAGCTCTGCTGTAGAAGTATTTGTTTCTAGCCTTGTTCTTGTACCACAAAGAATTCAGAATTCTTCTTTTCTGTAATTCTTAACAATGCCTGTGTACCAAACCAAGTTTTTAGTTTTCCTGATACCCTTACTCTTTAGTAGTCTCAGTAGGAGGTAGAACTGCTAATCCACTCAGTGCCTAGCCACAAAACTTAAATAGATTTGAAACACTTTCAAGGTTTCTTGGTGAAACAAAACATTCCCATTGTAAAACCAGTTCTTTCCTAATGCTGCAGAGTGCCATCACACAGTGAAATTGCTATTGCACACAAGCACCAGGGAATATTCACACTTGATGTCTACAGAAAGCTCAGGATGTAGAAATACCCAGGGTTTTGCTGATACTGGATTCTTCAACATCCTGCTCCATGTTCTTGAAGCCCCAGGACATTCAGTAAACCTGGAGGCTACTCCAGATGACTTGTTGGCAAGGAAAAGGCTTATGAGTTTCAAGAGGCTTTTGCTGTTCTGTTTTTATGGTTTTTATAAGTATGCAAGGAACAAAAATCCAAGGTGTGAAAATTTCATATTTACCTAGAAAAGCACAGTAGGTACAAAGCAACTCCCAAACAAAACTGCTGGTGCCCCAGCCCAGCTGATGGCTGGATCTCAAATGGGTGACATTTTTGTACTGTTGATTCTACTGGAGCTGAATCCTTCATGTGCCACTCAGATCAAATGCCCCCTGACTCTGGAGCAAAACCTGCCTGATCAGTGTCTGAAGGATGCAGCCCTGGGGTACATGGCTCACTGCTAGTGCCAATTAACTGAGAAAAACATCCCCACCACTGACTGGGTTCCCAGTACATCTTTATTAACCTTGCCAGGCTTTGCCTGTGCCCAGAAGGCTTCTCTGAGCTCGGAGAGGCAGTGTGCTAGGCAGGGTCCCAGCAGAGAGAGAGCATCTGTCTGCAGGAGGCAAAAGGCAATACCCCCAGGAGCAGGGCAGAAAAAACCCTTGCAAGTGTGTTCTGCCCTGGGCCCTACCCATCAGAGTGTGCTATCTCCCCCTGAACTAAAAGAACAAGGTGGCCAGATTTACATCCCTCTGCTCCACTGGAAACTGCTCAGGCCATCAAAGGGCAGCTAGCTGCAATCACAGGAAATACTTTTTAGTCAAGCCTACAATAGATGCAAAAGGTAAAAATGCTTGTTGGCATCCCTGCCCAGAAAAGACAGAAAAATCACAAATAGAAAGGGAAATAGGGTGTAGAAAACTGTTACATTTCTAAACCCTAATTTTTCAGATTTTCCTTCCAGCCCTGGAGAACTGCCAGGTTGCTTTACAGTGCAGTTTTTTCCTTACTTTCCTATTACCAGGTGCTAAACTGGGGGTCATGCTTGCCTCTCACACAACAATCTTGGATCTTTGAAGTAATAATACGTGCCCTCAGATGTTGCACAAATAACCATGTCATGTTCACCAATTATACTCTACTTGTCTGCTGTTAACAAACCATGCAATTTCTAGTTTCCTGCAATACATTCAAGTATAATTATCTTGTAATCTTGCAGGTATAAATGTAATTAAGCCAGGGAATCATAGTAATAATTACCAGGTAGATACCAAAGACACTGTGCTGATCCCAATCCTTCTGTATGACGCTAATCATGTCACATGGTATTTGTATTTCTTTGATACTTTCCTTAATATCTCTGAGAACAGCCATGTGAAACTGATTATCTTGTACATTATTAACTGCGGCCTTCAATGTAAATTGACTCTCCAGCTTGCAAGGCAATCACAAATCTTACACGGGACAGAGATGTGACAATTTCATTCCTAGATAACAATGCAAATGTGAGACCAAGCTATGAATAACAATTGGAGTCAATCACACCAAAGTAGTTTCATAGTAAATTGCATTGCTTGGTGATTTTTTTGAGATAACAGAGATTCCTATGCCCTGCATCAGCTTCCTGTCAGGAAACATCATCTGCCAAGCTTCCTGCTTGCCACAGTGGGGAAGAAGAAGACAATATAACATTTTCTTTACCGGGATCATTGAATGGCAATGGATATCTGTGGGGAACTGCTTCCAGCTTGGCAGGAAAAACAGTGAGCTAACAGCAAAAAGGGATGAGGAGAGACAAATACAATGAGAAGAACAAGTTCAAAACACGTGAGACCTCTGAAAACAATTCACCTGGACACCCCTCCATTTTCTAGCACAACATGAAACTGAGACCAGCATGACCTTGTGGATGCTCCTGTACCTGCTGAAGACATAGAACAGTTCAAGAAATAATTTGCTTTTTAACACTCACAGAAGTGTTTGTGGTTTACAGGGGGAAAAATGAGTTCTCAAACATATGCCAAGGTACAGCAGTGACATATTCCTAGTAGGCAAAGCCAAAGGGTCAGAGTTGTTAGGTGACATGCAGTCATGCATGACACCTCTTGTAGAGCAAGGACAGAAGGTGAAGGCCCAGTGCATGAAAAAGCTTTTGCTCATGCAAATCCAACATGAAGGCAGCAGTTTTGCCTAATTGTTAACAGAAGTTCTGCTGGCTTTTCATCTCCCTGGGGCCTATTCCCACTTCATCTGCTAATATAGCAAGTTATATTGAATTGGTTGTCCTCAAAGTTTGCTGATCAGGAACCCAGTCTTTCAAGCTGGCAGCAAGCCTGGAGTATGGATTTGTCACAATAATGAGCAAGGCTGGTGTATTTTGAATAAACATGGGCTCCCTTGGTGCAGGGCCAATTTATCAGCTGAATATGAGAAGTGTGGTTATGGGTATTAAATGCCAGAACACTAAAAGCTTGGAGAATTCCTGAGAACCTTACCATGAGCCAGCTCCCCTCTCCTGTATGCCTAAGCAACACAGGAGAGATAAAAACACTGGCTGGTATTTGTATTTCCAAAGCATTTACATTTAATTTCATCATATTTGAATGCGTTCGATGAATAAGCCATGGTTAATTCCAACAAACTCTTTTGTACCTAAGCAAACCTGAATTCCAGAGGGACTGGAATTAAAGGCTGGAGCAAAGCAGAGGCTTTGAGAGCAATGGCACAGCCCTGCTGCCCACTGCTTGTTTGCACTTCCCACTGGGAAAGAGGGCTCCAGGAACAGGGGGCAGGTGTAAGTGCCCTCTGGGAAGAGGAAGAGGAGGCAGATTCCTTCTTCAGGAGACCCAGACTGGTTGATAACCAGACAAGTAGCTAGATTTTAGGGGCAGCATGGCTGACTCAGGGTCTGGGTAAGGGCACACATGGAGCTCTTCAGCTGGCCAGTGGTTCTTGTTCTGTCTCAGCATTGGCAAAGTTGGTTTCTTACCCTCCTCAAGGCATCATCATGTCTTATTTTGCTGTCCATCCTCTTTTCCTGGCAGAACCCAGCACTATGGAGGCTGCCCTTCAGTTTCTCAGCTCCACAGATTTCCCACCAGCTGCCCTGAGAGAGGTTGTGATGCTTTCACTGCTCCTCCACCCTGAGTAGGCACAAAACCCAGCTTTATCCAGTGATGGGCAGGCACTTCTCTCATGTGTTCATCCCCTACAAGAAGTCCCCTGACTTACTGAGAGCTGCTGCCCCAGGTGTGACTGCAGCCATGCCACAGCCACATTTGTCACCTCAAATAGACCTCAAAAGACTTCTCTGTAGGATGTGGAGAGAAATGAGAGTGGGCTGTCCTCTGTAAAAGGCAGCAGACAACAAGAGCATGGCAAGGCTGTGTGACTGCTGGGGTGTGAGGTCCAGCTCCTCTTTCTTTCCTGACATCTAAACTATCCAAGTTTCAAAGTTTTATATTCTGCTGCACCACTTTTCTGCAGTCTTCCATGCTTGGCCCCAAACAGCTCTGTGCCCCCTAATCCAAAGCTGCAGACTGGGCTGTGACCCCAGTGAAGGATGAGACTGCTGGGCTCAGCACAGAGACTCCGTGGTGTCCCCAGAGAAACCCTCTCTGGTTCTTCCTTCCCATGGGGGAAAAGCTAAGTCTCCCTTGTGCTTCAAAAGCTCCCTTATAAAGCTCTCTGAGCAAGCACTGCAAAAAATCTGTGACATGAACTTTCACTGGTGTGCAATCCCTGCTGGCAGTAACCAGCCACGCCCAAAGCACATCGTGTTCCCCACAATCATCAAGCAAGAACTGCTCTCTGCTGCAAGGTAGAGTCTTGTTTTGCTTTGAACAAAATCCTACCTCACTTCTAATATGAAACTCTCCAGAGGAGAGAAGGCAGGGCTTTCTCTGATGTAGAACAGCTGCTCCAGCTCATTGATTCATGTGGGACACCCAGAATCCTGCACAATGGTGCTTTGTTACAGATGCTCTAACACAGCCTGTTAAAAGCAATCATAACACAACACGAGCACCTCAAAGCCTAGAGAACCAGGGCAGTGTAGAGAGCAGGCTGGTAAAACACAGAATGAGAGAGAAACCCTTCTCTGAACAAATGACAAACTAAACTTGCAAGGCAGAACACTACATGCAGTTATCTTGATGTTTAACTGGAGGCCAGCTGAGACAGAGTGAAGAAAGGTTTTCCCCAGGAATACAAGTATTGAATTTTGCTGCACATACTGGGTCCTCAGCTAATGTTCAGTGATCTCTTCTGAATTAGCTGCAAGATGAAAGCTTACTCTCACCTGAAAAATAAGAATACAGAACAAAACCCATATTTTCAAGTACTGCTAGTGAGTGCTTCCACTCTGACATCCCTGACTTCAATGCTGTAGCAAAACCCACAAGGAACCGATGCCACTGCCTCATGTATTTGCAGAGAAGGTGAAATTCACCCTTAAACAGAAGGTGTGTATCACACCTCACTTAAACCTCCAAAAGACACTCCAGATGATACATAGAAGTCAAGAATTAATTGTACCCCAAGACAGCAGTGCATCAATTCCAAAATGCTGACCTGCCAGCTTCATTCCTCCAAAGGAACCCCAAAACCCCACGAGGTCAGGAAGCAGCTTTCATTCTTGGCGAGGTGTAGCTGTGAGGATTAGAACATGATGACAAATCTAAATCCTGATGAAAAACTGCCAGAGGCCCATAAGGCTGCCAAAGTACAGCAGGCAGGCTTTCACATAATTGCAAGTCTTCCTTTCTCAAATGCCCAACCTGATTGACCAATTAAAGTGTTTAATTCTCTGAGAAAGAGTCTATCATTAACTGTAATTTGTTCTAGTCTCACCAGTCCTTTCATGGCTGCCTCTGGTGAAAGAACCATTATGTATGATCTCAATCTCCATATTATAATATGGAATTTTTGATAGTTTGCTATAAATAGGAATTGATTCATAAGGAGAATAATGAATTCATTGCTAGTCCTTTACCAACTACTTAATGACTGTCAAGATACATTAAACATCCTTAGCCCTGCACTGGGGCCTGAGTTTATTCTTGGCTAACACATCTGACTGTATTATGCACTGAGTGAATTAATGCCAGGTGAAAAATAGTCTCAGTGAAAACACAGTTTAGAGTGCTTTATTTCATCCTAAATATTGACACTGATCATTATAAATGCCTTTCAGACGAGGCAATAAATAGATAATCTATTGCTGTTGAAAAGAAAGAGGAAAAAAACCCCAAAACAAAATAAACAAACATACCTGTAAACAAAAAAACAAACACAACCCCCAAAATAAACACCAAATAAAAAGTCTCATCATTGCAGTAGGGAAAGCCCAAATGTATAGGAAAATTATTTTTGCAGGCTATGTGTCTCTTACATCAGTGTTCACTTCCAGCTCTTGCATTTCCAAGACCCAGGGAGTAATGCCTGTTATGCTACAAAAACATGAACCTGTGGTTTGTATTTTTAAAGGAGTAGAGCCAGGCACTGTGGTCCTACAGGGAAGGCCTGTGATGTACAACTACACCACAGAACATTCCCTGGCATGATGCATATTGGCACTGGGAACAACCTGGAGGCTCCTCTGCAATTGCTTGTGAATTCAGCATGAGCTCTCATTATTTGTTATATGCACTGGGTACACACAGTGAGTTAATTCAGCAGCAAGGGAGGATGGATGACTGCAGTCCAGATTAGTCTCTCAGTACAGCTCCAGGATTACTAAATTGTTACCTTTTCTTTTTCTTTTCTCCAGTCCCTTTAAATAGGCTGAGAACGCTCAGAGGGATGATAAAGTTCCTGGATAACTTCACAGACATTTCTCAAGAGAAAAGGGAACATGCCCAAACTTGAGTCTAAACCAAATAGGAAGCCAGAATTAGCTAAAGAAGCCATTTTCTGAAGGAGTTAAGGGACTGAGGCACACTTCCCTGAAAGCAGCTTGGTGTTTTCTGGTGGAAGTGACTGTTGCAGCCAGACAATTGCTCCAGAAAACTCTGCAGGACCATTCCTGCCTTTACCTGACCTGCCTCCTGCCTGCTCATGTCCCAACAGGGCCACCCTGAACCCACCTCTGGGTTCTCCTCTGGGAACCAAGCACCTTCCCAGTTCCTAACAACACAGTGGAACTTGGTTCCTCACATTTCTTCTAAGGTCTCACTTCCTTGGGTAAAAACAGCCTAAAATCAGACAAAGAACATGTTTTTGTGACTCCCATATACTCATGCAAATCCCTGCAATACATTTTCTGCTGTGGCATCTGTGGCACTGATTATATCAAATTAAATTTACCCTTGCAATTTTTAATGAAATCCATCCAGAACCTGGTACAGACACTTGAAGCTTACATTGGTCCAAAAATTAGGAAGAGGCAGAATAATGAGCCTTGAAACCTGCAGAAAATATACACAGAGATTACCAGTCAAAGAAAAAAAGCAAGTCTTTAGTCAATATTCCTGAGGCAAAATATTAAGGTGTATATATATTACCATGTATATATCATATTATGTGCAATAATGAGCTGGCACAGCTTTCTGGCATGTTACACTAAAAATACACACATTAAGAACAGCTGTCTCACTTTTTTGGAGCACTCATCTTTCCCCAGATGTTTCCACTAACCAGCAACAATCCAAAATCTGTAATCCTTGTAAATTAACATGATTTGCTAAATTAGAGATTATCGTATTCAAAATATGTTCTTTCCTAGCTATGATCTTCCCTGTGTCCTACAAAAGCTGCTTGCATATAACAGCAGTGCAAATTGGACGAAAAGATTGGAAATCCAATTATTTAAATCCTGATTCAAATGAGGCTGAGGAAGCTACAGCAATAAATCACCTCAAAGCACGAAATACACTTTTATGGAAAACCCAGGGCGGGTAAAGCAGCAGGAGAGAGTATGAAAATAAACCCTCCCTGGTGCCCCCCAAAGAGGAAATTTATACAATAGGGTCTAATATTTACACAGGTACTGGAGCATTATGTGTTCCAGTTAAACCCAATTGCAATTAAAAATGCCCAGCGACTGTTTGTGTTAAAAGGACTCTGATTGCAAAGTGTCATTTTTCTGATGGGGGTCAGGAAAGCCTCAGTAACATAATTTACATTTCCTTCTCCTCTGCATCCCTTCTTAAAAGAATTGTTCAGTAGACAGCAGCAGAAGAAAGGCATATGATTAATAATAAATAATATTCCTCACAGTCTCAACAGCTTGGCCTGCAGCAGTATCTTTCCAAAGGATGTTTAAAACCAAAGAGCATCAGCATTTTTCAGCAGATATACACCATTACCAGGCTGGTTCTCTATTCCAAGGATAAAGACTATTCCCAATATTGATGCTGTCCTGGGAGCATTGATGGATGTCATTCTTCCTGCAGAGGCTCAGTCATGAGAGTGGATGTCAGGGAACAGGACACTTTGGGGCTCTGCCACCAGATCTCATTTGTCTGAGCCCCAGAGGTACTCTTGATATGGCAGAAATAGGAATTAGAGCTGCCCTGAAAGCTTATGAAGCCTAAAAGAAACCTCAGATAGAACAGATGCTGCTTGCAAGAAAATGCCTGTTTATGTGTAAATGTTTGGACTGTTTGTAATAAACAATCACACAAGCCAGATTTTTTAAAATTATTATTATTATTTCTCAGTTTTGGCAATGAAAATCCAAAGCTTTTCAATGAAGTCCAAGGGAAAAATAAAAACTCTCTTCTTCCCTAAAACCTTATTTTAATTTTGTGGAATAAAGATTAGACAACAGTAGGAAAGTAAGTCTTTGACTAGCCCTAATGAATCTTATTGGCCATAGAGAAACACTTTGGCTGAAAGGCAGCATTTAAGAGCCAAATGCTGTTATGGATCAGCTCCCTCTTGGTAGCACAGCTATGCTGAAGTCGTGGTCCAGCTGACAGCATCCTGAATTTCCAGGACAAGTGGACAGGTGGAGACAAGGTCAGGCTGTGTTGAAAGCACATTAAAGTGCCCTGTTGAACTGTTTTTCTCCCACTTACACAGGCAAGTTTAAACTGAGCTGTGTCAAGGTTAAATGACTATTTAGCTTGAGTCAGTGACTCAGACATTAAATCAAATGGAGAGCCTCTGGTACCTAAAATCTTTCTTTATGATGGTAAGGAAACCATGGCAGTGCCCTGTTTATTAAATATTTGTTTAAACATAGTTCTTACTAGCTTCAGTTTCAGGCACAGTTTCAGGCACTCTTTTCAGAGTGAGGAACCTGGGGTTATCTCAACAGACCATTAAAACCAGACCAACATTATGTTAAACCATTTTCCTATTCCAACATACCAAAGTAGCCTCACTGAATGAAAACCACAGCAGCAGCTGCAACTGCATAACACTAAGAACATCCAGTGTTTGCATGTTTGGACACACAGCAGCAATGAAAATATATCAGAAGCTTTGGGAAGGAGAGACAAGGGGATATTCAGGACACAAACACATTTATTTCCTAGCATTTTCCTAAAATAGTTCTAATGGATGAGGTAGTTACATTTCTTCCCTCTCAGAGCCTTCATTTGGATTGTCCAGGGTAAACGATTTTGATAATGTTGCCTTGGCTTTCTGTGGTTGGAAATAGAGCTATTATTTCCAAATGGACTTTCCAAACAACAGTGGAGATGAGAGGCCATCAAACAAACATCTACTGTGAGCCTTGGGGACGCTGACTGGAAACAGTGTCAGAGGTGTTGTTTGAATAGGCAGTCAAGAAAATACCCATTTTGATTAATGTGTACAGGCATTAATATCAATCATCATTTCCTTCCAGACAAAGACCTTGGAAATGCAGCACTTGAACCAGGCTGTAGACACTGCTTTGGACATGTTCATAATGTCTCTTTCAAAACAGAGCTTGCTGGGCTACTTTTCTTGACCTCTCAGGAGAATAGACAATAATGTGAAGTATCCTAAATGAAGATAATTGCTCTAAACTGTATCTACACACAGAACAGAAATAAAAGATATTTCTCTTTCCCAGCAGAAATGAGCTACAGGAACTATTTATACAGGGGAGAAAAGGAGGTTGGTCATTTGACATAAATCAGTTCCCTTTGGTGTTTGCAAAACAGAGCAAGATCACAACACGCAAGCAGACTGAAATTGCAGCTGAATAAATTTATAGACTTGTTTTCATTCATTTTAAAAATAGATTGTAACATCTAAAAGCAATCAACTGATGGTTTTGGTCCACTTCTGTCTAATCAGTGCTTCAATTGATACGTCTCCTAAAAATACTTGAAATTGGAGCTGTCAGATGTTAACAATATCTCTTCTTCTGCCATTAGATAATATGCAATCAGTGATTATGGGCAGCAATGAAGCTCCTTAATTCAATGACTACACACCACCTACTTTCCCATTTTGCTGACGGAAGATCCAGCTGTTTCTGGTTCAGATTAATGCTCTTCAAAGATTGGCAAGTATAGTTACAAGACTAAAAATAGGAGTATTCTGCATCCCACATCAGTCACCCTTTTGCAGCAAAAGAATTTCAGAAAGTTCTCGACTAGACCAGAAAGAATGGGATTTATTTTTAATAAGCACTAGACACAGTGGTAATCACTGGGATATATTTTCCCCCTAGTAACAAAAAATGACAACATTACTGGTGGATGAGTTGGCTCTTGGGCTGCTTTACTTCCAATAAAATTACCCTATACAGGGAAACTTTTATCCTGCTGCATTGGTCTTCGAGCCAATATCTGCCTGCAAAGTGTCTTAGGATTTGGTCCCTAGAAACAAACAGTTCAGCTGTTTTCTCATCTGCTGTGCCATGGCTTCTTCTCTGAGGTTATGTTCACTGTAAATGTTTAAACTAATAAAGTGTATGGGAAGCTCAAATCAGAGAGGGTGGATTTGCCTTGAGTGATGCTGGATCTGTGCCTTTCTTGATGTGAGAGGTGAAAGGTACCACAGCAAACTCAGGCAATTATTCCTGTGACCAAAGACTGATCCCACCCCACAGTCCCCACTGGTGGGACTGGCAAAGATGAGTTAGTGCATGCAGGTGTCAGAATGATTGTGCAAAAAAATCAAGTACACCTCCTTTGAGGATAAAGACCATTATTAACTTTAAAATGCTGCAAAGAACTGTTTGACCACTGAATTCCAAGAACTGAAGACCTTTTATCCATGGTGTGTGCACAACAATGTTGAACACTGTCTCAACTCAAGGCAGTTTTCTCTAATCACTATTCTTTTTAGATGCCTGTAAATATGAGTGCCTTCAAGCAGTGACTGTGGTTATTTTATGCATTTATTCCAGGGTTGTGCAATATGCTGAGCTCCATTGGCTCTAACTCCCCAAAGCTGTCAGCTTTCCTGGGGTGCAGGTTAAGTCTGTGCTGTGCCCAAGTCCTTCCCTCTCCTTCTCCCAGCCCAGCCATGCTGTCAAGGCAGAGAGGAAGCAGTGTGGAAAGCTGTGATGTGTTTTGGGGTGGGGACATCCCCTGATGTCCTGCCATTCTCCTCACTACCATGAACAGAGACCAAAAGGGCTGCAGCCCAGCCTGAGGTACTTTATCTGACTTGTCTCTAATAAATACCACAGTCCCAACAGCAAATTCTTACTGAGAACTATTTATGGTCAATTCACAGCCTGAAGAATAAACGCCATTTATAAGAATAAATGCCAGAATTAAAATACTTTTGAATCACAAAGCTGAAGAAATTGTGTTCTGCTTTCAGGGAGACTGCACTAAAAAAAGATATTGCCTTCCTCACAAGGCCTTTGCTTGCAAACTCCTTCAAGGGGAGGAAATAAAAACAATGCCAGCACTGCCCCCAGGGACCTGCTACAGGGTCTGCCAGGTCCAAAAGATCCCCAGAGCCTGCCCAGGATCATTAAACTTCTCAGAACTTCTCCCTAGAACTGGCCTCAGTCACCTCTGTGCTGATGGTTGTCTATTGTGGTTGGTTTTTTTTCTTCATCCCTGTTGGGTGTAGATTTACTATAAGGAGCAAATAGTACTGGCCAAGGAATGCACCTCAAAATAAAAAAGAATCAGTTCAAAATACATTTAAATCAGAGTGCAAGTCACAGTTATGGATTATTCTTTCCTTTAAGTTAGCATTTGTTTGTGCATTGTGTGTTTATCTACCACACTGGCACTCAGAGGGCAAACAGGAACTTCTTTCTGATCTCTGTCCCAAGGACTGAGTGGGACAGAAATATGGGAAAAACCAACAAAAAAACTGGGCTGTCCCAAATATGGCAATGTCAACTCACAGAGAATGGTGCAGCTCAAAGCCATGGTAAAAACAGAGCTGAAATGATTTGATTTACCCACGGCATGCCAACAGGGCTGTCTCCTACAGATAGGTTCTATTTTAGGGACAAAATCCCCCCACATGAAGTAAAACCACCTTTGCCTGTGCTGGAAACAGATGAATTCTCAGCACTAGGGCAATCGAGTGGGAAATTGGTATTTGCTGAATTGGACTGGAGGGTTAAAGCTGCTTTAGCTCTGCTGCTTCCTTTTAGAGCATAGTCCCTCCATCCTAGGCTCAGGTTTTGCCTAGGTCTAGTTTAGATGGATAATCTACATCTGACAGGTACCACTGTTTTCCTCCCTTACAGCCACATTTGGAGCCTTTGCATGGAACCAGATGAAGCTCCATGTGCTCATTAATTAGCCTTTGCTCAAATGAGATTTTCCTCAATCATTAAACCTGTTTCCCTTTGCCCCTTCCCTGTTTGATTCTTTTCTATCTTTATGCTCTAGGGAGATTTTCAGAGATCTTGTAGTGAGGATTACAAAGGCAATAAGCAGATTATGGAAAAGCAGCTTTTTGGTGTACCCAGCACTGTACAAATTAGGATTGTTTATAATTTCATTCCCTTATCAGTTATTGCTGTGTGTATGCTGAGGTACTTTGAGGTCTCTAAATAAACTGAGAGGGCCAAAGGTAACTAAATTATTTTAACTGGCACATTAAGAAACGCACTTGCCAAAGAAAAGATCATGTGTGCAATGTTGCTAATTAGCAAAGTTCATCTTATTTTTAAAAGAAACTATGGAAAAAGGAGTGATCTTGTGCAGAAGGACACAGCACTTCTGCAGGTCAAATTTATCTGTCTGTGAAAAGAGAACTGTGCCTTTGTAGACTCTCTGGTTTCTTTAGGTTTTAACTCTTCAAACCAAGGAGTGCCTTCTCACCCAGCCCAACAGAGTTAAAGTATGAGCTTGATGAAGAAAATGTTCTATAGCTAATTAAGAATAATACTGTTTAATATTTCTCCCTTTATCCATTGGGAAATTTACTGCGTGCATTCACTATGAAGTGAGTGCAATTTAAAGTAAAAATTCACCACCCTACCACCAGGAAGTCCAAAGAATGCATAACTGGGTATTTTATTTTAGTTTCTTCCACTTCTGTCTTTGTGGCCCCTGCTGTGTTCAGGTGCCTGACCTATCAAAGGATAGACCACATACTCAGGGAGCAGAACCTGTTCTTATAGGCAGCAGTTCCTCTGACTTCAGGCATTCCTGTAGCTTTTAGACAGCTGCAAAAAGAGAGGGGGAAAATTAAAAATTGATTGGTCTATCATGAAATAAATATATGCTCTGGCATTTGATTGTCCAGCAGAAGTGGTCAGGCAGTTATTTTTATCACTAAAAACATAATAACTAATAACAAGGTGCAGTGCACTGCAATAGGGGTTTGTTAATGAATTGATGAAAAGAGAGTTATTTTTAGATTGTGAATAGGTCTGAGGAAGTGAGCTCTAAAACTCTTGAGGAGAAAACAAAATTCACTGTGTTCAGGTTTACCAGCATTGAAAGCCATTCCCTTGTCTTCTGATAAAAACATACAAGTGTAAATGTCAAGCCAAGCCAGTGATGCCCTCTGACTTCTCAGAAAATGCCTCGATTCTTTCCAAAGAGCACTGGGAGAATAGGCTGAATGACTAACTGGGAGATTGTGCTCTCTGGAAAATCCCAGAAATGGTGTTGAAATTACTGAACTTCCCCAAAGGCAGGATGAGCAGGGATGCTGGGATCTGCACAACAACAGCTCTGCCTTGCTCCAACGCCACAACCAGCTCCTTCCCCACATCTGGGGCTTAGCGGAGGAGAGGAATTAGGAAATCCTCCTCTCTGGCTTTTTCCCCCTTGAAACCTGAGCTGATTTTTAAGTGCATGTTCATGTTTTCCCTCCTTTTCCTCTCCACC
This sequence comes from Erithacus rubecula, assembly GCF_903797595.1. Classification (NCBI taxonomy): domain Eukaryota; kingdom Metazoa; phylum Chordata; class Aves; order Passeriformes; family Muscicapidae; genus Erithacus; species Erithacus rubecula. Next base: position 5,450,945 of record NC_136686.1, read on the forward strand.
TCCTGTTCCCAAGGGCATCAGTGTTAGCACAGAGACAGCTGCTGAAACCCACACTGCCCTGACTTAGGGAAACTTTTTGAGTTGGAAGGGTCAGAATCCATAACCCCTGAGCTGACACCCACCCTCAGAGGCTGATGCATTTTTCAAGTCCCTCTCTGTGGAAGGCAACACTTGGTCCCTGGTTAAGGCTTACAAATGACTGCAAGTCTGTGCATCCATGTGTTCCATAACCTTGCAGCTCGTGCTGTCTCATTTCTCTGCACTGGGATGGAATGGGAGGTGTTCCAAGGTGAGCTTAGAGACAGCACTGCACACCTGTGGGGAACCTGAGCAAAATACCCACAGGCAGATATGGATTTTCAATTTTAAAAATATAGAGAGAGCACACACACCTATGTCTTTTAATAGATATACATTTCTTCCCCTGACAAGGTGTTTGAGGTTTTACATAACAAGCCAGCAATAAGAACATTAAAAAATACTACAGTGTTTTCAGGCAATTTGAAAGGCTGACTGGAACATTTCCACCCCTGCAGATTTTTCGAACCTTGCTGAGGACTGCAAGGCTGCCTGATGGTGTTTTCACCAACTCTGACAGGTATTTCATGGTCCTTTCTTTCTAAACTGGCTCAGAAACTCTTCCTGCTCTAAGTGACAGTGGCTGGGGTGCAGCCAGGCTGGAGGAGCCTCCCATCCCACCCTGCAGACATTACTTAATACTTGCCCTCTGAAAGCTCCTACAGGTTGTCTTCCTGATGCCAGGAATGCTCAGCTGAACATCAACACAGTAATAACCACGTACTCTCCATCCCCGGGGTGAACTCGGGCAGATTTGTTGTTGGTTGCTAAAGGCAACTCCTTCTGATTGATGGTTTCCAGGAACTTTCCACCAGCAGAGTGGGGCCGGGACTATCGTCTTTCCAGAGCTCTGCAGACAAGCAGAGACTATAGGAGAAAAAGGGGGAAATGGGAAGACCATAAAGGTGCCAGCAGCAGCAGCAAAGACTCTCTGTGGGAGTTTGTAATTGAGAGCAGTTGCCCGCCTGTATAAAACAAAGTAAAAACAAAACAAAACAAAAAGTTCATAAAACTCTTTCAGATCCATCCGTATAAAACTCCCTGCTCATTTTCTCATACTACAGTCATCTTGGTGAGACAAATCTCATTTTAAATATTTATCAGAAGAAAAGGGAAACGGTCTGACAGAGGTTTGCTCAAAGCCTGTTTATCAGTCCCAGGCGTGCGAGCCGATCTATCAGCCCTGCCGTGACTCTGGGAGCAGTTTCCTCTGCCTGCCTCATATACTTCAGAAGATATGGAAGCATTTCTCTGTGCACTTGAAACGTTGTTCTCCAGATTTATTCTTCCAGTATTTTTCCCTAACATGCTTATTTGTCTCTTTTAAAGCCTGCTTTACATTAGGTAGTCTCTTTATGTTCCCTGCAGATGAAAAGCACATGCATTTCCACTCCTCCCTCATTATGCTGCTTTCTGGAGAAAAGCATCTCATGTGTTCTAAAAAAACATTGTTATTATAAAGTTTTTAAAAACCTGTTGATGACTCATTGGGAAATAGCTAAAAAACATTTTCCCAGCTTTGCCTTATACCCATTCAATCCTAGATCTTTCTGCCAAAAGGGTGCAAACCCCTTCTTGTAGGTGGGGCTGACAGCTCTATTGTTAAGATTGTTCAAGTACATTTACCAAACATTAGATATTTTAGCTAAAATTTCCAGGCTGAATATTTACTTAAACGTGAACTACATGGGAAAATCTTAGCTGGAAGTTTCTCTTATCTCTAATTCCAGGGCTAGGTTGTATTTTGCCTTGTCAAAATACTCTGGTAATCTTTTTCAGAGAGGCTTTAACGCCCTTAGCCTTTGGAAAATGAACATGAGATTTGCCTCTGTGAAAGCTTGCCTCAGTTTAATGACATTAGAAGGCTTTGAAAAACTGCAGGCACCATTTGGCCAGATCCAGAGACCACATCACTCTGACCTGCTGAGTTTGTTGAAGGGCTCTGGGATAGGAGGATGGGAAGGTCCTTGCCTAGCTCCTTCAGGCTGAGTTGTCTCAGCCCCATCAGTGTCACTTCTCTGTTACAAGATCCCTTCACACACCTCACTAATCTGACAGAAAGGGACTGGATGAGCTCTGTGCCAGCAGTCAGAGGTAGCTCCAAGAAGAACAGGGATCAGAACAAGAAGATTTTTGAAATCCCTTCTAACACAAACCATTCTATGATCCTCTAGCCCATGGACAGGGCACCAAAGCAAACAGCAAACAGCAAGCCCTCCTTCCCTCCTGCTTTCCTGGGATTTCTCTCCCCCTGAACTACAAGAAGGAAGCTACCAGAACTGTACAGCAGTGTGAGAAGGAAGATAACTAACAAGAAAAGGAGATTTGGTTGTGACACAATACCTGAGGCAGAGAATGGAGACTTGAGGCTTACAGAGGTTTCCTGGAGAGAGGGGAGCTGGGCACAAAATGGGGGCCAGGATGTGGTTTCCAAAACCCACCCAAGGTGATGGGACAACCACAGACAACACTTGGCAGAATAACATCCCAAGAATGAAAAGGGGAAGCTGGAAAGACTATGCTTCAAATTGGCAGGCAGAAAACTGGTCACTAAAACACATCCCTGCCTGAAGAGGAAATCAGGAGTCCACTGCTTTTCTGCTGTCAGCAAATACCTGCTCCAAAGTGCTTCCTGCCTTGCCTGTGGCAAGTTCACAGTCATTACTGGCATTCCATAAACCCAAAGAGCAGAATTGCTTCAGCAGGAGAGGGGGTCATTCTCCTGCTGCTGATGTTCTGCTGGCAAGACTGGGAAGGGCAGAGGGGATGCTAGTCCAGTGTAAAAATAGGTACTTGAAACTCAGAAAACTCCTGTTCTCAATATAGAAAATCTTGCTTCGTGTTCCTTATGCATATCACAAGGGTCACCAGAGTAATGGCTTTTTATTTCTGTCCTTGTGACCCTCAGCACACAGACAATGGGTGTGCAACAGGGACCTGTTTGGTCAGGTTTATTTAATGAGGCCATTGCCTTTCTACAGCAAGAAAAAGTACAAGGTCATGGAAGTAAAGAATGTTCAGAGAACAAGGGACCAGATAAAGGTTTCAGTGACCACATAGCTTTTCCTGGCACTTAAAAAAATGTCTTTTCAGAGTAGGAATGATCTTTTATAATGTTAATGCTCAGTCACACTGTTATCCCATACCACCCTATAAGCAATACCCAAAAGTTTAAAATTAAATTAGACCCCAAATCTGCCATGTTGGCTGCATGTTCCCAAGATTTCCCTTCATTTAGCAGCCATGAAAGGCTGTTTGAACTAAGCCGTGGGACCAGCCATTGAAACAAATGAGCTGATGAAACAGTGCTCAGGGTCCTGCAGTTCTGCTTACACTGCTACATTTCAGCTGTGAACACCTCAGCATGGCTGTGGACCACAGCAATCCAATCACTTTCAGAACTGACCAAAATGCTGAAAATCAAAGAGCAGATCTTATCTGAGCAAGCCCAGCTAACTTTATACAGGCTACCAAGCACTTTCCAAGAAGGAGCAATGTTGGATCCTTCCTCATTTGGAGCTGATTTAGCACATTTATCCTGTGATTGAGAATTGAAAGTCCCTGTTTTGTTTTATTAATATCTTCACATGTACAACCTTGGAGAAATCTGTTTTTCAAACTGTAACAATTAATGATTCCTTTCTAAAGCCAAAATGTATCTATAAGCTTGTCTTTTTGCCCACCAAACCAAACAAAACAGAGTCACCCAAACACCTTTAGACAAACACCCAGGTCAGGTTCTTCAGGTCAACCTTTGGAGAGTTCGGGGCTGAGGGAGAAATCTGACCTGATACACAGAAGAACCTCAAGTTTTTTAGAGTACTGCCTTCAGGCTGGATGTAGTTTAATTAATGCCCCTCACTTGTTTCCCACTCCCCACATGTCACTGTGTCAGAAAGGGCTTTGCTGCTTTCCCAAGGCATTAAAATCCTGTTACTGCCCTGGCCTCAGGCGTGGCTGCAGTGTGCAAGGATGGTGACAGTGCCCCAGCTGTGGTCAGGCTGCCCATGGTGCAGGGACAACCCTTGGCCTGTGATTTTCAGTTCCCATTGGATCCAGCTGGGATATCCCACAACTTGGAAGAGATTCTTGTGGTGTTCTGTCTCTGTGCATTGCACACCTCATCATCACTTCCAGCTGCTGCTCTTTACAGTCCTGCAGTGATGCTTTCTCTTACGACCATGTCAAGCACAGATCTTTCACCCCAAATCCCTTCCTCCATCCTCTCCCATCACCTGCTAGGCCTCACCAAGGCTAACACCTTTTCCTTGCACTGCCTGCCTTCACCACACAGCTCACCAAGTCCCTCCTTCCCATTTATCTCAGCAGCCCTTTGCCTGCCCAAAGCCTTTCCCTTGCTGTGTTTTATAGGCTAATAAATCATGCTGCAGTTATAATATGCAGAGCAGCATTTCACTGCATAATTCCAGAACTGGGTGCATTCATCTCTTCCCCAGTCACAGCTCAGAAAGCTCCTCTGACCAGATGATTAGTGAGTGAAGAAGATTATTAGAAGACAAACAACACACCAAGGTAAAAGCCATAAACACAAAGCAAATCGCCCATGGCCATGGTTCCTCCTGTTGCCAAGAGGAATACGACCTTTAAAGCTGTGTTTGGTGGCCTGCTCCTGGCTCTCTGTGCTCTCCCCAGGTTGTCATTCTTGTAGGCTTCAATACAGAGTTCAGGTTTTCTATAATGTCCCTGAAGACAGAGTGGATCCACACCTCAATTTGCACAGGTCACTCTGTAATAATGTAATGTTCTCATGGTCCTGGACAGAATGCTTCCCCATGTTTTCCAAGGTATTCAGCAGGAAACAAGTTCCCCCCCCATATGTCAATACAAAATTTTGGTTTTAACATGGGGCTCATACAATGCATAGAGGACCAACACAAGGCATGTTCTATCAAGAATACAACATTACCAACACCAAACAATCAAAAGTTGCAAGCTAGAGCTCAAAACATTATGCAGTTGGAACTAAATAAAAAAAATTAAAAATCAATACTAATCATTTAAAGTTGATGTTTCTCAGCTTTATCTAATCACAATAACTAGACATGACTTTTGTATAACTGTTTGAATGATGCCAGGACAAAGAGCTCTAGCGAAAACAATAAATATTTTGAGATATGTCAAATTTACCGTTTTTAACCTGCAATTTGTGTGTTCATAGAGTGTTTTTAAGGGGTCTGCAGAGGGTAACTAAGAAAAGTAAATTTATTTTCTGCAGTATTAAATCGCTATACAGGAACTGACACTTCCATTGGAAAAAGAAATATTTTAAGGTGCTGCAAATTGTAAAAGGTTGAAAAACATGTTTCTAGTGATTCTGACTGGAGTTTTCAATTATTCAAGTGTGCGAGGGCCCCAGTTCTACTGAAGTTAACTGGGATTTGTTCTAAACCCCATAGGTACTTTGAAAAGTTCAAACCAGAGTTTCTGGATGAATGGTTCCAACTGTGTACAATGTGCAGAGCTCTGATGTTTTGTTTTGCTTTTTTTTTTTGTCCAGTGTAGGTGCAAATCCCTATGTATAGAATTTAGGCCCATGTATGGCAAGGCAGCATTTTTTGATTATGTCCTGCAGCTGCTTTCCTGACAGTCCCTGAGCCTTGGCATTTCCACACAGGCTGCCTGAGCTTTTATAGTGACTTGCTCCTGTCCTTCAGCTAATATTTCTGGGAGGGATTTCAGGGATCTTTTTTGGCTTGGGAGTAGTTAGTTAAACTGTCAAGGAAATGATGAATGGAATCTGCACCCATGTGTTACCACAAAGATGCCTTGCAGACATTTCCTCAGATCTCAAGGCATCTGGCTGGGGCTTTCTTACGTCACCAAATACAATAGAAGAATAGTAATGATTAGCAGTTGTATAACAGCAGCACATTTCTCCAAGTTCTTTTTGCTTGGATGTTTATAGAGCTCTGCTGGAAGAGAAACAATAGTTCAAATAGGAAAACTAGGGAAGAGGTGAAGTTCCTTGCTTAAGCTACAAATCCATCTCAAGTCAGTTCCCAACACACATTTCAGATTCTGGGCTCAGATCAAAACTTCCCAGTGAAGGCAGGTTTTTTTAAAAATGAGGGAAAGAGATGTTAGTTTCAAAACTCGAAGATTTCTTGACAGCAGCACTGAAAAAAACACAATCGGTTCCTTTGAAAGCTGTCTTACAATTCAGAAATTACGTGTTATTAAGACACGATTATGTGTGTCTTTCTCACATTAAAAGTTGCTCAAACCAGAAAATGAGCATGAGGAGCAATAAGACTCATCCTTAAAAAAGAAAAACAAAATAAAAACCATTGAAACTGTGTAAAAGGAAAACAAGCGATTCCTGAATTCCAGTGATATCTTGGTCTTCCAGTTTTGCTTCAGGCTAAGTCACTCCTTTCAAGGAAACATCCACAGGAAGGGCAAGGTTGTTCATGCTCTGAGTCAGGGTCTGTCACTGTGTTCCTGGGCGAACTGCCCAAATCCTGCCTCCCTGCTCCTGCTGTTCTTGGGCAGGGCAGGAGGAGCCTTTGTGTCCCTCTGGTGTGGGATGATGGGAGCCTCGAGTAGATCTTGCTTGAAAATGCCTTTGCTCTGGCCTCTGGAACAAGTCTTTCCTGCCTCATGGCATTCCAGCCCTCAGTTGGCAGTGACACTTCCTTGGGATGTAGGGGAAAAGCAGATCACATCTGAGTTTCTCAGGCCCTCTCAGGAGTTAAAAACAGAGAATGTTTGGGGAAAAGGTTTGTGCTGATGGTGCCTGTTAGGAGCCAAAGATCTGGAAACGATTTGTGGTCTCAAAACAGGAGACATCAGGTAATGCTGAACTTTGAGGGTGTTATTCTTAAATCCTGGGACTGGGTTAGAATTGCAATAATTAGCAAAATAATTTCAGCATAAAGTGTGGGGATTTTACACTCCTCCCCTCTGCCCTGTCCCTGTAGCCTAGTTTGGCATTCACAGGAAGGAAATCATCGTACACATTTCCTGCCCATGAGAGAAACTCGTCCCTGCATCCCTGCCAGCCTCCACTCCCAGCCCAGCCCTGGAGAGGCACTGGCAGGAGTTCCCCTGCTCACATAATCTGCTGACAGAGGCCAAGCCCACACCAACTTCCAGGACCTCTCATGCTGCCTTTGCTCTTTCCACTCTTAGACATGGGTTTATCATCCTGGTTTGCTGCAGCAACCTCTGCAATTCAGGCAATTCAGCTTTGATTCCCACTGAGATTTTCTTTTCTTCCTTCTCTTTCTAGTGAGCAGCTCTACTCTGAGTTTCTCAGTGACCTGCAGGGATTATCCCAGAGTGCTGAGTGAGGCTGAGGGATCAGACTTGCTCCAGTTCACATCTGTCACTTTGTCCCTTGGTGATGCTGATGCCTCCCGGAGCGTTGTTCCTCCAGTGCTTGTTACACTGAAGCATCTCCCTGAAGCATTTAGCTCAGTGGCTCATCCCCTCGCTGATGGAGTCTGCGTATCCTTCAGGTTTGACTTCTGAAATTGCTGCCCATGTATTTTCCTTGCTTATATCACATGGGCTGGGAACATCACCATGCTCCCTCCACCACAGGCGATCTGGGCACCTTTCTATCCCCATGGAGTCATTTCAGCTGCAAAATTCTATGCAGAGATGACTTAGGAAAGGGTTATTTACATTGCAAACCTTCTGCAGGTCTCCTGGCAGCCTGGTTGCTTGATGGGGCATCCACCCTGGCTTTTTGCACATTTTTGTGATTGTGAAAGCTCTTCCACTCAGGAGCATTTATTTGCACATGGCTTGAAAGCGCTTGGCACATGCTAAGCGGCGTTGTCCTCCTGTGATGCCTTGCAGCATTGCCCAGTAAATAAAATTTGATGTTTCATTTTTTTCCTGCTGTAGGCTCCACTGCTGTGTCCCTCCATGCCACCTTCCCAAAGGATTGTTACCATCACACTGCACTCCCTGCTCATGAGGAACAGGCAGTTCCATTAACGCCGCTGTCTTGCCCTGAGCTGTTATCAGCTTGGCTCATCACAGCAAGACCTCTACAGCCTCCCTGGAATTTCTGGCAGATACTATCACTTCCTAGGTATAATACATTACCCTTTAATAAATTAGTATGTGCCTAACTTTAATGACCCAGGGAAAAGTAATCTTTAAATTGATGGAATCCTTTTAAAAGAATTTAACCAAAGATAAGCCTTATGTAAATTGCACAGTGTGTTAGTTATATCCACCTTGAAATGACTGAACAGGCAGCCTCCAGCTTGTGGAAGATTCACATTTTTTAAAGACACAGCATAGAGAACAGCAGTTCCAACCTTTCCCTTTCATTGCTCCACACACCATTGGGGTGTCTAGGTCCACATCCCCTCTCTGGGCTATTTTGCTGCTGCATAATTTAAAAAATGTAATTCTGGGGTTCTGTACTGTAAATTCACTCACTGCTGCACAAACAGCACTGCCCATTTCAGGCCATAAAACTGCCCTCGGTCCCAGTGTGGGACTCACATCAGTCCTATTCCTGGCACAGTTTGGCCCTGACTGTGCAGGGAGCTCATTACAGATCCCATTCCATGTACCCACGTAAATCTGTCAACCAGTAACTGGCAGAATGGTGCTTCAGGAACAGAGTGCTCACTCTCTGCGCCTGTTTAGCTTGCTGGAGCCTATGAAGGAGTTTAATTTTTCATACCCTTCATTAGAAGAGACCACAGGGAGGACAAATGAGCAAGCAGAGCCATAAATACATTACAGATGTGTGGAGTTTTCTTTGGGGGCTCGAGTCAGAACTGATTTGGCTGGAGCTGTACCACACTCACACTGTGGCGTGGCTGCTGCACAGAGGGATTTCTCCTGTGGCACAGAGGGAAGGGCACAGACTGTGCAGACATCAAGGGCACCTGATTGTGCCCACAGACTTTTCCAGTGCCAGAGGAAAGCAGGGATTTTCTCTCAACAGCTTGGAAAACTAAGGCTGGTCTGGGGGATTTCTGTGTCTGCACAAATTATGAAGATGGAAACACATAAATTCACTTGGCAAGAAGCACGGGGTTTTGCTGACACTCCAGGAGTTTTCTCACAGGATATTGAGTGAAAACCATTTCCATCACATTCCCAGGTGATGGCCTGCATTAGCCTGCCATGTAACAGAGCAAATCAGACATGCTTGGGCTCTGAAACCACTGCCAAGCCCTGAAGAAAGAGTAGAGAAGGTGAAATTGGCCCCTTAAATTCCTGAAGACCCATGTGATAATGACACAGAGCCCTCAGAAAAGATCAGTGTCACACGCTGAGCAGAGGACTCTCAGTTCAGGCCACCCCTGCCAGGTTCCTGACCTCTCCTCCTCTTTGGGCCCGTGCCAGGCACAGATGTTTGTCCTGATGTACAATCCCCCCATGGGCTGTACCTGCTCCAAGGGGCCAAGGATCAGGGGAATGACCCACAGGATACCCACAGGGACAACAACCCTGCCCTGAACATCCCCTTTGGCTGCAGTTTATCTGGGCAGGCATTTCCCATGGGATGATCAGCACTCTTTCACCCACATGGAAAGTAAATACTGACCATGAGAACACAAATTAAAAAGGAATACTTGCTCAGATTTGAGACATGCCCTCCCTCAGTGGAAGATCATAGTACCACACATTAAATGAAACTTTTCTGAGAACTCTATTCTTTCTCATGGAAAAGATGCCAGGCTAGTCCTGAGGGCACTGGGTCTTGTAGGTATCTACAAATTGCTTGCATAAGGTAGGGAGGCAATTGGTTTAAAAAAAATCAAAACCATCCCAGATACTTCATGGTAGCACTTCTGAATTAAAGCATTGATTTTTCAAAGCATTCGGTTTTGTAATTTTGTTCAAGGTTATTATTACTTTGAAGTTTATAAACACTTAACATGGAAAAAGAGAGAAACAGCCCTCATTTATCCCAGAATTATTTAGACAGTTGTTTTCATGATGAGAGTCTTTGGCACAGCTTATGGAAGATGAAATATTCACAAAGTGCAAGGCAAGGTGCATGACTTTGGCAAACTTTCCCCAAAAAGGGATGGGAACATTGTTTTAGGAAGGGTGCCTTTGGATGAAAGAAAAACAAAAAAAAATTATGATGAAAGAAAACAAAAGCAGTTTCATAGCAAGATTTAACTGACAAAACCAAACAGCATCATCATCTTAACCCTCTCACTACTAAGAAATAAAATTCAGTCTAAATCAAATTTTCCTTATAGTCAGCCTGTCCCTCTCTATGTGATTCAAGTAACAATGTCCTGTTATTACCCTCCTTCATTTCTCAGTCTACAGGAACTATTCTTGCTTGCTCCAAACGCCTCTAAAATATTCACTGGGCCATCTGGAACACCATTTCTCACCTGAATGTAGGCAAGAGCCTCTTTTGAATTGGGAGATCTGCACAGCATCTCTTGAGATATGCCTGGATCAGCTGCATTATCTGAGTGCAAAGGGCTTATCATTACTTTACAAGTGGTGTTTGTAGAGTGCTGATAAACAGAATGATTATCTTATAGCAGCTCTCTCTTCCTTTGTTTCTGTCTTTGGCTGGAAGGCTGGGTAATTAGTTGAGAAACCCTCTTCTGCCACAATAGCCTAAAAAGAAAGTCTTATCCAAGACCTGTTTTTCAGCTTCCCTTAGCATTTCAAACCTCACACCTCTGCTGTTTGCACATACTGGTCGTGGAAAACAAATTAAAACTGACCAGGAACAAAAGATCAGTCCATCTCTTTGTTTAGGAAAGACACAAACCCAGTGACATGAAAAAGCAAACAGACAGCAAAAGTCAGGGGCAGGTCAGAAAAACAAAAAGATTAGAGGTTACTTTTTATTGCTTGAAAGAATTAAAATTGGCCTAAATCGATTTACTGTGTGTTTTCAGCTTTTCTGGTTGCCTTTCCTTATGGAGCAGACCCATTAAAGTAGTTTGGAGCTGTGATTTTACAGCAGGGAAGAAAAATCCATCCAGTCAGTATCAGAGGCTATACCTGCATCACTTGCACCTCCAATGCCCACATTTAGATTGAAAGTTTTAGTGAACAAATTAAATTATGTCCATGTGTTGGAAATTTCTACCGTGTCATGTCAACAGATCCCTTTTACAGCTGAATTCCCCAGCAAAACATCAGTAATTTAACAATTTTGCTAGGTTTTGACCAACTATATTTGGTGCTAATATTTTTCCTGCCATTTAGCATTTATAGCCCTTATTCCGTTTTTACACTACTTTCATTCTCTTTTGAGGAATTGTGCTGATGGGTTGCCTGACATAAAAGATATAATAATAAAAAAATGGTACATTGATAATCAGATTTCAAGGAAATTCACTTACATAGCAGGCTACCAGGCAAATGTAGGTACTTTAAAAAACAAACAGTGCCATTCTCTCTAAAGCTATTACTTTCTCTCTTCCTCTGCTTCCTCTAATAAGAAATTAAAATCCATCATGTTCAGGACATTGGAATATTCATCATTCTGTTCACTGGAGGATTGTGCTTCAAAGTAGTGGGGGAAAAAATTGAAACCAGTGCTCATTTTTACTTGGTATACAAAATTAAAGATCAGATCCTCGTTGAGTACAAATCATTATAGCTCTTTTTTGAAGCAATGCTGAAAATGTGGCCTTGGACCCAAAATGAAAATTACCCTTCTCCAGCCATTATGGTTATAAGTGTGGACATTTTCAGAGGTTTTGCAGTTATATTTTCACATAACAGCATAATATTTTCTCTTGGGTAAAAATATATTATTTTTGATCAGAGCTCCCTGGTGGAGTTACAACCAGGAGAAGATGCCACTTGCCTTCAGCCTCCAGCAGACACCCCAAAAGTTCCCTCCCAGCAGGACTCTGCTCCTCCTCCTTTCAGGAATGCCCTAGGGCATCTGTGTGCTCTGTAAGGTGACTTTTCCCCTTCCCTTAGATAACCACCACCAAGATGGAACAAGCAGTAATAACCCCCTCCTGATATCCTTCTACTGCTCACCAGTCTTTCCCAGCTACAAAACATGTGGAGACACAAAAAGGGAACTGGATGAGCCAGACTGGGCTTGGTACTCAGCAAAAGAGCTGCTCCAAATAAATAACTGCCCTAAAATACTTGACTAATATAGAAAAGAGTACTTTGTGTTGGGATTATTTGCCAGAAAAGGAAATTAGCCTGCCCTGATCTCAGGTTGGGCCTGAGCTGACACCACCACTGCTCCAGCTATCCAGGACTGGCTTATTACATATTAGAAGTCAAGACACGTGAGTGCTAAAGTTTAATACAGAAAACCCTAATCCAGCAAGGATGTGCAGAAATCTGTAAATGAATGTGTGGTTGTGGATGCAGCATCATATGGGCTTACAAGACTTTTGAAGATTTCAGTCCTAAAAAAAAAAAAAGACACTGTGCAAAAGGAAGAGAAGGGACAAGGAAAGCGGCAGGAATAAAATTTTACACCCAATAACAACCAGTCAATAATATAAATATCTGAAACTTACTTTGCCAATTTCTTTGCTCTTTTTCAGTTTGAGGTAGACAGTAAATGAAAACAAAGGGCTCAGTGAGGGGCAACAACAGGTAAAGCCAGGAAAGAGCTTTTCACAGCTCTGTTTTCCAATAACTTACTTGTAAGCCATAGAACTACCCAATTATCCTAAAACAGCCATCCAATTTGTTTCTCTGTGGGGAAGCTTGGCTCACTCGGGTCATAAGGATCAGGAAATTAGTTCTTTGTTGAAAGAGGGTACCTTGCTCTCTCATATTTCCCAACCTACCACAAAAGCAGGGAGTTAGACTGAGAAAAAGGCTTTACAAGACAATAGGGAAACTGTTTCTGACAAAGAAATGAATCTGCTGAACTCAGGTTAAATACAGACCTTGCAGAGCAAAGCACCAATTCTTGCTGCAACAGATTTGTAGGACAGCCTAAAACTTCAATTACAAAGTTTCTGGAGGTGCAGGGAAGTGTCAGTGTTCATTCCCAAGCTTTTCCAAAAATCCCTGAGAAGTAAAAAACTCTTCTTTATTTCTCATGCAAACTTCTTAAGATGGAAACCTCAGCAGCAATACTTTATTCTGTGGTGGGTTTTTTCCTTCTCCATTTTAATGTGTGTTTTGAAAGCCCTCTAGGCATCTATTTGCATTTTCCAAAAGCTTTGGAGATCTGGCCCTAACTTACTTATGAAAATGGGGCTTAAGCTCAGGAACTACTGAGGTGCTTTTAAAATTTTGCACTTTTAAAGTATATTTTAAAGTATATTTTGCACTTTTAAAGTATATTAGCCTTTATTTTGCTGCTTCAGGGACAGGTAATTCCTATGATTTTCAGTAGAGATGAAATACTGCCCAGCAGGAAAAAGTTTAGGGTCTAGGATTTATTGACAAGGTCAAAATATGAAAGGGGTTTGGTGATACTTTTTATGTGCATGATAAAATCTGTGCATAATAGAAAAGCAGGCATGTCTTTTGGAACACTTGCCAGCTTTACAGAAGAATAAACACAAAACTGATTTATAAACTGAAAGTGAATATAGTTATAAATACATTTAAATACATTGCTGATGAGCCAGATGTTACACTGGAAATGATAATTGTCTTGAATCAAAAGTAACAGTTTCACATCAGAGCCTTAAATATTCCTGTTTTTTGAGCTCCATGGAAGGATGTCTTACTACCCTAAAGAGAGAGGATTCTGCTATGTTTTACAGGAAAAACAAAACCAAAACACCCAACCCAAAGAAACATGGGAATTACAAATGTTTTACAACTTTTCTGTGCATTATAAAAGAATATTCTTGTCTAAATGTCCTTGATCAGAGAAGGGCACAGATTCCCAGACACCCAGCAAATTAACTCCTGCATTAAATATTACACCGTTTTCAAGGGCACATTTCCATGTTCCTAAATTATAATCTTCTCCTTGTCATTCCCTGCTAGTTAACTTAACTATTTTTGTCCCCATCATTGGATTTCTTTTAAGTTTTTTTTCTCTGCTGAGCCAACTCTCCAACAGAAGACTCATTTTAGATAGTTTGATCTTCAGATGGTTTCTGAAGATATGAAGGTCTGATGGGTGCAATGGTTCTGTCACCATCTAGGTCCTTCAGGCAAGAGAGATGCAAGTCCCCACAGAGATATTAATTATTTTAGCTGATGTCTGGTCACTTTCTTAGAGCCACAGTACATCATTTTCTCTCTTCTGAATTGCCTGAGATTACCAGTGGTGTTACTTTCTAGGACTTGGCAAAAAGGTCATGCACCATACTTGCATAAAACAGGCAGAGCATTTTTGTTGTCATTATGTTCAAATTTAATGTCTGAAGGCTGACCATTGGTATTGAAATTATTTATTGAAATTATTGGTAATTTCTCCTCTCTTATCATAAGACACTTAGATTTCCTCTTATTTGCATTCTGGTTTCAGAATTGCCAAGGTTCATATCTTTCTAGCTTCTCTTTGTAACCATGGCAACTACAAACTTACTTTTTTCCCTAAAGAAAGCCAAGACTCTTGTGCAGTGATCTACAGAAGACTTGAACTTGAAGAAAAATGCTTTAAAAATTACAGAGAGATAAGTATTGATTTAAACATGTCTTTAAAAACTGGTTTAAAGGCGTTCATCCAAATTTCATAATCTTATGGCCAATGCATGAGGGTGAGGTCTGGTACTAATGTTTCACTCCTCTGTAACATTCCCCCACTTTAGACCTCAACATGTTCCTCTAACTTGAGTGAACTGGTCTATCTCTGAAAGAAGAAGATGACTTTCTAATAACCAAGAAAAATTAGAGGGAAAAAAGCCATTTGTTGATGGACAGAATCAGGCTCACCTGATTCCCATTCCTGTGCAATAAACAGAAGAGCCACACTCATGAATATTGAGTATCTTGCCTGCCAGAAATGTAACTATCCTGAATATATTCATACTGTGCTTAGGCTGGACCCAGGAACTGGGAGAGTTACTGCTGGTACTGACAACAAAAATAAATTTGTTCTGGTTGCTTATTTAAAGCTAATTCCCTAGTTAGTGTGAGTTAACATTCATGGCCAGGTCACAGAGCAAGGGGAAAAATTTGATTTGGGATGCTTTTTTGAGCTCAATTGGATCTCTTCCACAGAGCCAAGTCTTGAAATCTGCAGTCCCTGTGAGTAGCCAGAATCTGCTGTGTGAAACAGAAATAGAACCTATTTCCTATCTTAGAATATCTGTCTTTTGAATTTCAACCATTTGAAGACTGAGATTGCATTTTTCTGTATATCGAACACAGCACATCACTCACACTCACTGCACAGCAAGGCAAGACCTAGAAAACACAGAGGAGAAACAACCAGGAATTATTGCTCCTCAGGCTCCAAGAAATAAATATTAACTGAAAAGAAAAACAAAACTAAGAAAAAAGAGTTTGAAGAATGCACTTAAATTTTAATCTGATGTATGTTTGCTTCCCCTGACTATGAGACAGCAGCTCTATTTTAGAAGAAACCAGCCTCTTTAAATGTTCATTTTATAGTTAATCAAATACACCACTGGACATAAATTAACCCCACTCCAAATTAGCTTGTTTTTCTGCTTGTTGGGTATCAGTTCAGATTTATTTGCTATGGACCAAATTCAGCAAACCTAACTTTGATCATATAAGCAGTCCCACTGAGACTATTCACATGCTTGGATATATGTACACAGTTAAATAATTTGCTGGATCCAGCCCTACTTTTCCTCAAGAAAGCATTTGCAGAGACAGAGTTTGTTCTGTTCTGACCATGAAGAGCTTCCTGCAGACCCGTGACAGCGATAGCAGCTCTGATCACTTGTCACTGGTCACACAGAGCTGTTTCTGTTCTCAATGAGCCAGATCTTATAGTCTGGATTAAATTTGAAGAGCCCATCGAGACACTGCATTTCTCAAGGTGAAAATGACAGTGGCAAGGGCAGTGGTAGCTGCTGAGAGATCAAGGAGAGGAGGAAATTAAGGAACCTCAGAAACATTCTCTTCCTGGTTTTGGTCAAAAAGGCATCATTCTTGGAAAACTGACATAACCAGAAGGCATGTGGGTCTATTTTCTCCTTTCTGTGCTCATTAAGAACATATCTGTAAGGCTCTGCATGTGTGGGGCTGTGTGATACAAACAACTCCCTGTGCAACTAGAATCCAAATGGTGTTTTACTCCTTTGCTAGGATACTTAAATTATCCCTTTGGCAAAACAAAAGCAGGATCTTTATGGGAAAACTGCTTTCCTACAGATCTGAAAACTTCTCTGGTTAGATCCTCCTTAGCCTCCTCCAGCAAAGTGTAGAAACAAGGATTGAGTAAAGGTGAATGTGACACAAATTATTTGCGATTACATTAAAAGTAACAAAGTTAAATGATTGGGGTGAGAACCCGGAGAGAAGAGCTGCCACAGCAGAGTCGTCCTGCACCAGCACAAGTCCTGTCCTTGGCTGGTAAAATTTAGCATCAGTCCTTGACATCTCCCTAACCAATTTTTTGGTCCTTTCACACAAGAGCAGCTATGTTACCTAAGGGAGGTATTTGTACAATTTTAGCCCCATTTCATGGCCGGATTTAAGCCTGTTTTTTGCTTAAATTACTACTGTCATCTTCCCTGTGCTAGCCTTAGTCAAATTCTTGGTCGAATTTATGAAATCAAGGCAACACAGAAATTCCATTTTCTCTTTTTGCCACCACCTCACATTCCAAAAAGAGTTAATTTTTTGTATGTATAAAATCTCCCTTGAAAATGCATTTGATGTTCTCTCTGGACAGCCTGTCATATCAAGCTGTGCAAAAATTGCTCTGAAAAATTCCCAAATGCTATTTCGAAGCAGTGGAAATGCATTCCCTTCGGTGACTTCATAAGCAAATTGCAAAGGGAAATAGGAAGAAATAAGAAATTAGAATATTAAAAATGCCAGTGCCCATCCAGCAAGTCGAACACCACAACAACACTGAGCACAAACATTGTATGCCTTGTTGTGCATGTGCTGAACATTAAGAAATCTCTTAATTGTGGCCATTAATTTCCCCTCTATAAAGGGGTGTTTTTCATTCACCAAACCTTCTCACAAGAAATTACACAGAAAAGTGTATAAAAATTACTTTGTTGCGCTTGAGAAACTAATTGGTGAGTGAACTTTGAATGAGAACACGATGTTTGATGTTGTGGCCCCCGGTTCTGCTGAACACCTGGAGCGGGCAAACAACACAAACTCAATGACTTATCAAGTACTTGTTTTCAGTAAACCATTAACTCCTTCAAAAAGGCTTTTCTCCTCCTAACAATAATTTCCCAGGTCATATAGCTTCAATAGCTTCCCAGATCATTCACTCCATAAGAGTCCCTGGGAAGCCTGAATTTTGGGAAAATTTCTCCCATGAGTTTTATAGATCCTGTTGTGTTTACAGGCTTCATGAAAAACAAAGGGAAGCAGTGGTATATTCTGAGAACAGCAGCCCTCGGGATCTTGACAGGTACATTTGGTTAAATATTTTGCAACAAAGAATCTACCTAGAAAATGCATCAAACTTTTAGGGCATTGTACGACATTATTGAAAGCCATAGTAAAAAATGCCTAGTGCAAACAAATCTCATCCAGTAGAGTGCAGAACTGGCCATCAGCAACATTCCTTTTCCTTTTATCCCTCTAGTGTTGTATTTTTTTAAAGTTTCTTAATCTGAAGGTATGTGTGTGTAACTGACCACAGAAAGCACATGGTCCCCAAAAGAATAATCCAATTTTTACAACCACGCCTTGATTTCATGTTGTGCTGAAGGCTCTTCTCACAGACTGTTTAGCACCTTTTCATCTAAAAGAGGATAAAACTGTCTAGACAAAGGAATAAAAGCCTTTTAAAGACATTTGCAGTAGGAACTTTGGAGGTGTGGTTACAAAAAATCTGCTTATCAAAATGAATCCATGAAGAAAGATGTGATCATAATCCAAGATCCAGACCTACTAGGAATATTTGTGCAAACACCGCCAAACCCAAATCTCACAAATATTTATTTGCCTGTATCTAAACTTAAGTTATGCATGTAGAATTGAAAATGTACTCCATGTAGCACCAGCAAAGAGTTGTATGGAAGCAAAACTCTGCATGGAAGCAAAATCCTGCTCTCCTGAAGGACCAGGAATTTAAAAAATCACTTTCATAAAAGACTTCGAGATGATGCTCAGAACCCTCAAGAGGAGTAGTGATAACACAAACAAGAAAAAATTATTTTGATGAGACTCTTCTTTAAGTGACCAGCATGTTCTGGACACGGCACAGGCAGTTTTGGGAAGGCCACAAGCCCAGCGAAGAGCTGGGACTGAATGCTGCTGCTCTGCTGCTGCAGCTGCTGAGAACTGAGCGCAGACCCTGCGCCAGCGTTTGCAGGGAGAGAAAAATGCCTGTACATCACAGCGCTGAAGTTCATTTCCAAATAGGTTTCGGATTTTTTAACGGGCATTTTCCCAAAACTGATTAAAACTTCATACTCAAAACTTTTTGCCCAAACAGCCGCCTGCAATCTCTGCTGCTCTGAGGTTTATGATTTTTTTTTTTTTTCCCCCGGGGGAATTTTCCACCATCAAAATCCCAATCAGCAATAACACTGCCTGCCGGCATCCCGATTCCAACAAGCACCCAAGGCAATCTTAGCAACAGTAAGGGGGGAATACACAATCTTGTTGAAAACAAGAGAGCAGCCGGCGGTCCGTGCTGTGGAGCGGGTACGGAGGAAGGAGGGCGGGCGGGCGGAGCCGGCTCCGCTCCGGCGGGGCTGCAGCGCCGCCGCTCCCGCGGAGCCGGGGCCGGGCCGGGGCGGCGGGGGCGGCTGCGGCTTTAAGAGCTCCCACAATGCCGTGCTGGGGCCCGGTTCCGTTACATGCCTGCCCGGAGCCGGGAGCGGGGCAGCGGCAGGAAGGAGGCGGAGGAGCCCGCCCAGCCCCGCGGGGCCGGGGGAGGAGCGGAGCCGTGCCGAGCCGAGCCGCGGGCGCTGCTCCGGCCGCGCCGCCCCCCGCGGGCAGCGAGGCGGGGCCGGCGGCCGCTGCCGGAGCCGCCGCGGGACGGGCGCCCGGAGCCGCCGCCGCTCGGCCGGTAAGCGCCGATCGCCAGCGCTGCTCCCCTGCTCCGCTCCCTCCCTCGGCTCCTCTGCGCTGCAAGGTTTGTGACCCTTCCCTGCCTCCTCCTCGCTCGCCAACTTTCCCGTCCCTCTCGTCTGTTTCCCATCTCCCCTCGGATTTTCATGGGGTTTTTTTCTGTTTGGTTTTTTTGGGGGTTTTTTTTGTTTTTTTTTTTTTTTTTTTTTTTTTTTGCGTTTTCGGCTCTGCTGTTCCCCCTCTCTTCTCTTCCCAGCCCTCTCCCACTCGCTTCTGACCTTTCGCTTCTTCATTCGCGGTTTCCTCCGGCTTTTTCTCTCTCCTGGCATTCTGTCTTCCTCCGTTGGGCATCGCGTGGAAAAGTAAGGGATATTTCTCCGTGTCCTTGAGGAAGGGAATTCAAAACCTACTTTTCTTACACAGGGAAATCTTTGTAGTAGTTTTCTTTCCCCTTCTCTTCCTGTCACCGGAAAGAAAATTGAACCTATTTTTCTCCTTTTCATTTTTTCCCCCCCTTTTGCTACGTGGACTGTTTGTTTTGGTCTTTTTTCTTCTCCCCCTTCTCCGGGCAGTGCCGGTTTGTTTCACGATTAATCTCTTTTATTCCTGCTCCAACCCCTCCCTCTGTCTTTTTCTTCCCCTGCAAGAAGAAAGATTAGAAGAAAATGTGTTTTGCCAGCAGGGAATGCGTGAGACTCTTTGGTTTGGGATTTTTTTTTTTTTTTTTTTTCTCATGGGGTACTATTGATGAGAAAAGCTTAAGCAAATACAGTGCGGTAGGACAATCCAGAGGCATGAACTTTAAAGGGTAAGGAAATGGATTCTGCTGCTTGGTTTCTCCAGCTCTGGAGTGTTGATGGGGCGGTCTGCTCCAGGGTCCGGTTTGAGGCTGTGCTAGTCCGGTGTGTGCCAGCCTGCTTTCTGTCCAGCTGAACGGTGATTTAAATGCAGTCCTAAACTGCATTTCAGTGTTGCTCGTGGGTTTCGTCAGTGTGCAGAATCAGGAGGCGGGGGAAGGTTACGGATTTCGGTGACCCCTTTGGAATTACACCTGTCACGCCTCCCATCCCCAAGCTGCAGGTGTGTCGGAGGTTGACACATTTAACAAAAACGCTGGAAGCTGCTCACATCCGTGGCGAAAAGTGCTGTCGGGGCTTTAGGAAGTGTGGTTCGGACCCGTGAGTTTCTGCCTCGGCTCTAGTCAGTATCACACGCTGGAATTGAGTGTTTGCCGGGCTATGGAGAGCGAGCAAATCAATTGCCTAATGATTTCTGCAAAGACACCTGTTTAAGGGCTTTCAGGCTCCCAGCTAATTGTGTTTGGGAGCGGTGCGATTGTGTTAAGTGCTGTGAAAGTGAAGGGCTTTGTCTTTTCCAGTAGAGAATTTGTAGCTTGTGAATGAACTGTCAACTCTTTTGATTGGAGGTGGTTCTTCATTCTGTTACATTGCCTCTTGATAGGTACCGTTCCAGAAGTTCAAAACACCGTGTGGATGAACCGCAAATAAAAGCAGCCTTACTTTTCCCCCCACTTTATTTAAAGATGAGAGAAAATTTAATTTCGGATTAACTTTTTGTTTGATGATATCTCATTGGAAAGTAGGCTAGACATGAAATTGGAAGTACTTCTCTGAGTCTTAGGTAATTTTTTTTTTTTTTTTTTTTTTTTAATACGGAATGAATTGCTGAGTGAACTGACTGCTTGGGATTCATGGTATTTAGTTGTGTGCCCTTTAGGACACCTGAGAGATAAAGGTGCTTCACTTCTTACAGTTAAGTAGTCTCTCCATCCTTTCCACTTCCATGAGCCTAGCAGAATTCGATCCGTTATTTGAATTAATCTCGTTTTTTATTTTTCCTGGAGATGAACAAGTCTGGGATAGTTGGAAATACGAGGAGAAAAATACCAAGTCATATTTATCAAGAAGTTTAAGTCTTTCAGAACTACCTCGAGCTGTTACTGGAAAAAACAGTAACAATTCTGACGAGCCGGATTAAGTTGATTAATATAACTTGTTAAAATCTGTTTGAGGGAAGCTCTGAAAAGGAATGGATATTGCGTTGCTGACAATACAAAGCTGAACGCTGTGAATGATTGGTTCTGTTCCTGCTTCTGCCATCGCAGGGCAGTGTGACCTCCTGGGATACTGAGGTTGTCCTGATTCCCTTAAGTCTTTTACACATGATTTGTAAGAATAATCGCATGCAAATGTTCAGTTGTGGTTTATGATTGTTGGTGAGGTGGTAGTTTGGCTTGTGCTAATACTCATTCTTGGAAAGTTGTGGCTATCTTGAGCATCACCGTTTATTTTGAGCAACACTGGATTTTTACGATGCTGCAAAGGTTTTGAGACTGGGGTTATTTTTATCCCCTGAATGTCTGACAGTATCAGTGCATGCTTTTTCTGTGGTCTCTTAAGTCTCCTTCAAGCTGACTATCAAGGACAGCATTGACCTCTCCAGAAAGAAACTGTTAAACTGAATTACAGGGTGGAAAACTGTCCTGTGGGGACTGGGCTGGGGACCCCCCTCAGCGTGATGCTTACTGTTCCTGGTAATTTCATTTTGTGAGATCTGTAATTATGAATTTAGCTTAGTCCACCAGCGTGTTTGCTTTCTAATTTTAAGTTTTTTGCTTGGGTTTTTAAGTCTTTAAGTCTTCTATCTTGACATTACATGTCAATGTTTTATGGTTTTCTGGGGCTTTTATGAAAGCCTGGGTCTTCCTGTAATGTTTTTCATGGTGAGGTTGGGACTTTATGGTGTAATCTCATTGCCAGCCTTCCTGTAACATTTGAGACTAGGATACTTTGTAAATGCACGCCTCTAACCTGTTGCTTGTCTCTCTTCAGAATGAGACTCGGTTCTGTAGAAAGTTGTTATTAGGCAGGTGTAGGTGTGTTTGTGTATATAAGTGTTGTGTGTGTAACTCGCTGTCCTCCTGCATGTGCACATAGTGAGCTCCATGCTTCTGAATCTGGACAGTGAGTCTAGTTTCAAATTCAGTTTAATGAATAACTTAATTCTTCCTACCCTTCCCTTCCCATTCCCCTTCAAAGCATGTGGTGATCTCAGGCCTTTGACAGGAGTGGTTTTCCTGGCTGATAAGGGGATGGTCATGGTGTTTTCTCCCTCTATGTTATCTCTCTCTGTGCTGATTAAGGCTGAGGAGGGGGTTGACTGGTCTTTGTGTGCCGAGAGCTGTGCCATCCTGCTCCATCTCTCTCCAGTTTGTCACCTGGCAAGTTGAGATCACAGAACTTGTCCTGCTTGGTAAAGGAAGGTGGGTTCAAGCTGTGTAGGTAGGGGTTTGTCACATCTACCAGGGGAACTGCAGACCGCTCTGAGTTGTTGCTTCATTCGGATCTCTGCAAGCATCTGGTCATCTTTGTGATGACATAAATATGGGGAGTGCTAATGTATCTGAGCAGTGTCCAGGAGACAGCAGGCACTGTGAGCTTTCAGATGGCAGGTGCTTGAGAAATCCACTTCATTCACCTTTCTGCTTGTGAGTCACTCCTTAAGGAGGGAAGAATCTGTTTATTTTCTCGTTGTGCTTGGAAAACTGGGCTCACCCACAACAAAAGACCCTGTAATACTTGCTGTAGTGCAGGATTATTGCACAAAAGCATCTTGCTGTGCAGTGCTGTGGCTGTGCTCGGTGTTGTATGATAACACATGTTTCTCAGCTGTTGTTGATTCCTCAGTGGCACAGACTTCAAAGGAATGTGCTGAAAGAGAGCTGCAGCCAGGGAAAAACGGGGTTTGTTCCAGTGGCCTGTACCATCCATCTGTTTAAACACTCTGCTGAACTGTTCCAGAGTGTTCAGGCATCCAGTTAGGACTGACAAGCAATTACAGCTGTGAGTAGAGCCTGCTGCAAAGAGACCACCTAGGGGAGGCTTAAGTGCTCCCTCCCTTCTGTGGGTCAGAGCCCCACTGCCCTCCCAGCCAGCCAGGAGAGATAAGGCTTCTCATTTGGGGTATCTTTCAACATGACATTGTCTAATTCCTAATGCTGTTGAGGATTTATTTATTTTTACTCTCCAAGCTATCTTTAGCACAAGAAGGGAAGAATGGTAATGAGGACAGACGGTCATCTCTGTAGTCTCTGTGTGGGTAGCAAGGTAGATGTGTAATTTAAATGAGTAAATATTTATAAAAAGAGATTTTTTTTTTTTTTCTCACAAAGAGTGATCTGTTGATCACTTGTGTCTCCAAAGGTAGTGATATACTTCACTGGATTAATTTTAGTTCCAAAACAGGAGCAGTCAAGTTACATTGCAGCAAGTAATGTTGCAGTCCTTCAAATTGAGTTTGGGGAAACACTTCAAAACTTCATCCACAGTAACTAAAAAACTCCAGTGTACTGCATTATAATACAGAAGGATGCTGCCAATTCCAAGTATTATAAGTTATGTTTTTACTTGAATTCCAGTATTGGAGTCTGCTGTGCAAGACCACGTCTATACCCATCATTGCTAACTGAATCTTCATATCATGGCCTGTGTGTTCTGTGTAGTCCCAGACAGTGGAACTCAGAGGAAATATTAGCAGAGAGACTACAAGTAATCTGTGGATAACCTGTGAAGATCCCTGAAGTTTTTCTGTGGGACTGACATTAATTTTGAGGATTGGAATGAGCACTGTATATACTGTGTGTTTCAGCTAAGAGGGTTTAACCTTCTTTGCCAATGGAAAATGCTCATGCAGATGCACTAAGAGGATATTTGAGCTTGGAAAAGTTGTGAGGCACTCCAGGATTTGTTTTTCACCTGCAAGCAAGCAGCACAGCTTTAAAGGTGAGCTTGAATGTTGTCCTCTGTGGTTTTGCTCCCTCCTTAGTGCAATGTGACATCTCTGCCTTTGAAAGGAGAGTTCTTTCTCCCCATGTTGGCAGTCGTGATGGTTTCATGGTATTTTGAGATGTCAGATTTTAATGCCTTACTACCCCTTTGAGCAGAAACGGGAGGGAATTCTAGAAATGTGTAATGCAACTGACTTCCAGCTTCTGCCCTTGCTCCAGGCTTGACATTGTAGTATGAATTTATTTACTTGCTTTGAAAGCTGTACTCGGTGTAACCTTGAGTTTTACTTCCCTTACTGCAACAGTACCTGACGTGTTTCCAGCCTGTACCATGCTGAGCTGCATTGTCCAGCTTTAAACTGGCCAGGCTGACGCTGCTTTCTTTGTATTGTATTCTCCCCAGGAATCTTCAGAGCTGGAACTTCCTTTTGCTTCAAGTGAACTGGAAGTGTTTTGCTAAAATGTTTTTGGGCTCCTGAGGTGTTTGCCAATGTTTCCAAGCTGTTGTTCCAAAGGAGTTTGGAGTTTCCGGAAGAACCTTTGGAAACTTTAGGTTTTATTGTCAGTCAGCAGTTCTGTGAGCAGGGATAAAGAGGCTGTAATTCTGCTGGGCAGCCAGATGTTTTGTGTCTGTGCTGAAGTGGGGAGACAGTGTGGCTTTAGGGGTTGAATGTCATAGGGCTGCTTGGGGATCTTCAACAGATCAGATCTGTGTTCTCTCTGCTCCCTCCTGCCATGCCTGTGCTGATGGTGATTACCCCCTTCTGAGTAAAATGGGGTTATTGACAGCAAAGCATAACTTTTTACTTTCTAAAAGATAGATATTTTCTTGTCAGTCTGTGTTTCATATCAAGGCTGCATGTATCTTGACAATTAGTGAATTTATAGCAATGATCCAGTGGATTAATACTAACGTTAATTCTGACTAGTGTGGCATTAAGTGAACTTTATAAAGAAATCAGTTTTCCTTGCAAACAGAGGAGAGAAAATACTCATTGATGCAAATCCCCCAGTTCCATATTAAATGACACCTTTTTTAGGCACTAAAGCACTTGTTAAATCTGTGTCTGTCCTTGTCTTTCTTTTCTCTCTTCTATGTGACATATGAAGGGAAACTTAAAAGGAACTCATCAGTGGCTGCACATGTCAGTCTTCCTGGAGAAGAAAGTAGGATGATGCCACAGCTGATAATATTTAGAAGTTGATATTGGGAATCAAGAGAACAAATGCTTAAATGTGCCATTGCAGCTGTGTGGCTGGCACTATTCACTAGCAGTAGTACCTGGAATAATAATTCCCATCCAGAGAGGAACATATGGCAGTGGTTGAATGCCCTTGTCCTTGCCCATCAGGAAGTGATTGTGGTGGTTTTTTGGTTATTGAATTTTTTTCTTTTTTAGAGAGCTTGCCCTGGGCATCATCCGTGCCTCCAAGTCAATCCAAGCATTTGCAGTGTTTTCTGTGGGAGCAAGGACAAACTTGGAATAAGCTGAGTAGGGGACTTTGTATTTTGAGCAGTGGAAGTGACACAGAGGAACACAGGACTAACAAAGAACAGTCACACTGAATACAATGCAGTGTTTTCATGCAGTTAATGGGATTGGAATTGGTAACCTGATACTCCAAAGAGATAACAAAGGCTATTTAGCATACAAGGGAATGTAGATTTTTTTAAGGAGTTGGTAGAGTGTAGCAGAATCTTTTGTCAGAACTCATTCTAGTGAACAAGTTCTGGCAGAAAATGACTGAATTAACAACAGTTTATGAAATACTCTGAATAGAAAAGGAATTTTCTTCTTTACTACCAGTGTTCTTTCAGTGCAGTTCTTGTAATTGCTTAGCAGTTTACCTGCTTCCCTCATGTCCTGTGAACTTAGCTTTTGTTTCAAACTGAATCACACCATAAATTAAGAGTCTTTGGGCTTTTCTTCTTGTGAGAATGGAAGAGAGGAGTAAAATAAAATGAAATGTGCAAAGCTGTCATAACAAATGGGCAACCCTGCTGTTCCCTTCTTTCCCACGAACAGACCAGAAAGTGACTGGCCTGATAGAGACCACAGCAGTGCCACTAGGGGTGAAGCTGTCCTGTGTGAGACCACAGAGAACTCTATTAAATGGCTTTTTGTGTCATGAGGATGGACATTTGTGATGGTGTTCACATGTAGGAAAACACAGTCCGACCTCATAACTCAAGAATTAAGATGATATTCTACTTTAAGCCTGCTGCTTGCCTCCTTTGTGGTTTCAGTGAATCACAGGAACTTGCAATCCATGTGGGCAGGGCTAGAAGATAAGAAATACCTTCAGTGGTGTGTGCTACGGGGGGAGAACTGGGTGTGAGTTTGCTGTTGGCAAGTTCTACGTGTGTGGGTTGGTCATTTTCTGAAGCAGAAATGAAGGGAAGAGGCTCACCTTGCTTAAGTAGGGTGCAAGAGAGCTGGGTTCATGCCAGCAGCCAGAAACCACAATTTAGAAAGTACTCTAGTGGTGGGTTTGGTTTCTCTTCAACTGTTAGCAAGACAGAAGGGGGTTTGGGTTTATCAGGAGTTGCTGGTCTTCTGTTTGGAACTCACTGCCAAGTTCCTCATCAGCCTTGATCAGCAGCCTGGGCTGGTGGAAGGTGTCCCTGCCCATGCAGGGGGTTGGTGTGAGGTGGTCTTCAAGTCCCTTCCAAGGCAGACCATTCTGTGATTCCTTGGTCCTGTGCTGGATTTGCAGTGTGCCTTTTGAAGCATGGTGCTCAAGCCTGGCTGCTTTCCTGCTGCCATTCTTTTAGCGTTCGTGTCTCGCTCCTGTGCTCCCTGTGTGTGCCTGATGGCACTGCCACTCCTTTCTGCCCTGTCACCAGGCTTCCTAAACACACCCTCATGACTATGTGGCTTTCCAGGTGCCCCAGCACAACTTTTGCTTTTGGATGGGAGGGAAAGACTCTTGCATTTTCCCTTCACATCTCCCAGCCACAGAGCATTCCTCCAATTCCTCTGCTGCTGAGCTATTTGGAGCAGAGGGGGGGGACACTTGCTTTGCTGTTTCCTTGTGCAGGAGTTGGGTTTAAGTTGCATGAAGCACCTGTCCTGTTGTGATCCTGACATCCTGTCAGTGCTCATTTCCCCTGCTCCTTGAGAGACAGCGTTTTTGTTGCTGACAGTTCTCTGCCTTAGCCTTCTAGAGAAGCCCAGCATGAAATTTTCTAGAATTCTTCCACTCTCTCCTTGCCCTTGTCCTTCACTGACCTCTAACCACATTTTTATCTTTCTTGACAAGATGCTTAGTTTCATTTATCAGCTGCTTTTCCCTTCATTCTTCAGCTTTGATTATTTTTCCAGGAGCAGTGTAGAAACATTCACCATTACAGATGAGCAGAACAGTCAAATATAGTCACATTCCTTAGTGGTTTTCTTCTTTTTATTGTTCTCTAACACTAAAGTGCCTGTGGCAGGTAAATATTTTTTATGTACACTACTTGTCATGACAAAAATATCCATCCTCAGCACAGGATAAGGAATTGCAATTGGCTGTATTTTCAAATTACAGTGTACCAATATTGCCAGCTGCAAAAGCCCTGTTTCCCTCCTTGTGCATAAACTAGTGTAATAAGTTCTGAGGTTTTTTTATGTCATTAACATTTTCTGAATTTGTATTTACAATATGAAAGTGTGATATAAATAGGAAATGGCAAATGCACTTTCTGTCTTAGTCTCGTGGCTTCCTAAGTACTTGACAAATGCTCTGTTGCCTCTAAATAATATTTTTTTGTTCCAAAGAAACTGAAATATTACCTCAACTTTTGTAAAAAAAAGTTTGCTTTAATTTTGGCTATCAGAGCAGAGAATGACTGGATTTATTGAAATAAATGCTACAAGGGTATTTCTTTCCTATTTTGCAGTGCCCTTCATGCTTGTCATTGTAAGTGTATATGCAAAAGCCTGAATAATTGGAAATCTATATGCTTCCTGAGCATGTTTACTTTAATAGTCCACAATGATCTCTGGACAAACTGTATTTTATTTCAAAAGATCTCCATTATCCTCAGCTTGGCCAGTATGAATGAGAATAGCATTCAATGTATACAACATTTTTAAGAATACCCTTCTTTTTCTTGCTGACATGGACATAAAGCATGTGGTAGGGTGAAGACAGTTCTGTAATGGAGTAGGAAATTAAACAAGATGGAATAGCTTCAAGTTTATAGAGAGGAAGTTTAGATTGGATATTAAGAAGAAATTCCTTCGTGAGGCACTGGAAAAATTGCCCAGAGGAGCTCTGGATGCCCCATCCCTGGAAGTGTTCAAGGCTCTCATGAAAAAAGGAATATTTAAATCTCTTGCAGTGATGCCAGAATGTGTAGCTGTAATGTTGAGCCTCTTAATTGCTGGGATTTCAAGTACAAGGCAGGTGGGAATTTCTGGTCTGGTTTTAATATTGGCAGGGGGAGCCATCTGAGTTGCTCCATTCAGAGTTCAAACCTTAGTAGAAGATTACAGGGTGAGCTTCCTTTGGACATTTGACCACTACTTGATTAACTTGTATAGCACCATGACAGCCTCTGTTGCTCCTGAAGCCAGGCTGGAGTGGCAAAGGCAGATGTAGAGTGGTGGTGGCCAAACAGTGCCACCTGTGAGCCACCTGTGTGCTGTGGCTGTCACATCACCGAGGTGAAATGCTGTGAAAGATGCTAACCTCATTTACCTGGTAACAGCAGCACTTAGCTGGGTCACACCTTCTCTGCTGGCAAGAAGTTAAAGCAAAGGGAAATGTAACCCTTCAGTCAGTTCTTACGGGATTCTCAACATTTTAAGGGACCAAAAGCACTGACTGGAATGTTTGTTACAAGGTAGTCGAAGGCAGCCATGAATTGTTACTGTGGATTGTGGATACCTTGTGGATTCCAGGGGCTGGAAAGAGTGTGAAGTGTAGTACAGATACTGTGTAGCAAATAAACAATTGGCTATTCTTGTGTCTTTTATTGCAACTTCTACTTCAGTGTTCCTGCAGGCTATCTCAATTCCAGAGCTTTCTGTGAGGGTTTGTGTGCTCTTCTGACAGAGGTTCAGAATAATCTTGCTGTTTAATCCCTGTTTTCATTTTGCTCTGTGTGTGTTCTTTTCCCTGTCTTCCTGACTTCTCCAATTTTTTAATAAAGACAGTCCTGTGCTTGTTGAACTAGGAAAATGGAAATAATTATGATGCTCCAACATGCATAGTTAGATGCATCCAACTATGATGCTCCAACATGGGTCTTTTCTACTACACCTGACCTTCAAGTAAGACATTAAAGGCAAGGTGAATATTGAGTAGTTTTTTGTTAATTTTCATATTTGATTTTCAAGAAATGTATTTTTTTAAATTATTTCCTGCAGTGGATTTATTCCTGATATTGAGAATTAATACCTTCCAAAGAGATCATAAAGTAAAGCATCAGTATTAGTTTAGAAGCTTTTACTGGTTTGTTTTTTCTTTATTATTATTATTATTATTATTATTATTATTATTATTATTATTATTATTATTATTTTATTCATTGAGTAGCAAATTGATGGGAGTATCCTTTGAGAAATTCTTTACCATCAGTTCTATGAAAAAGAATTCTAATTCTATTTTGCTATGCTGAGCCCATCATCAGGGTATCTGACTGGTTGCCTTGTACTTCTTAGTGCAAACGGTGGCTGTTTTTCTGTTTTCTCTGAATCCTGTGGATGTGCTGGGAGATGTTCTCTCTGTGCTTCCTTCATGTGACTTAATTCCATTAAAGCAAAGGCCAAGCATGTTCTGAAATTTGTAGCAATATTGTTTGCTCTCCTAGTACCTATTTGCTCACTGTCACCAATGTGACAATGTGTGAACCTGAGGTAGAGCTTGACTATGTGGGAATTGGTGATTTGTGTCTGTATTTGCCTCCTCCTAGGGAAATTTCAGTGTCTTTTTTTTTTTTAATTAACATTTACCAGATGTAGGTTTTATTTGACAAGGTAGGAAAAAAAGCTTAAAGTATGGATTTATCTAGTTCTATAGAAATTTGTTGTTTTGCCAGCTTATGCTATTAAAAATACATTATATGCAGGGATTAATCAGTTGGTCTTCATGTAAGATGCTCTTACACTCATTTAATACATGTTGAAGCTTATTTGAAGCATTGGAAATATGTGTAGTGAGTGAGGTAAAGAGTGGTTGGGTACAAGTCAATTTGAGCCATCATCCCCAAATACTGTGACACAAATCACTTGGGTAAGTTTGCTTTTATGTGTTTGTTTGTTTGGGTTTGTCTCTGGGAAACTGATTTATTTGTATTGTATCTGAATCAAGGGGACAGCAAAGCAGTTGTGATAGCTGATATTAAAAACTAGTGTGCAAACTTACCTACATAGGTGATTTCCATGAAATTCAAGTTGATTTATTCCAACTTGTCCCAGGCTGGGAGAAAAGCAGTTGCTTTCTTTGAGTCAACACTGGTCCTCAGAGCTGAGACACTGACTCTGCCTGTGTTGATGCAGTCATTTGTGAGCACAACTTGCTTAAAAATGTGTCCAGCATCAATAATAGGGGATACTTTTTGCATGTAATTAAAACCTTGGAATGTGTTGGGAAACTGGAGTAATTCAGTGGCTCTGAACTTCATTAAGTGCAGAAGTATTTAAAGAAAGCGATTTAAGATTTGTCACTGGCTTAGGGCTAGTAGGAGGTCTCTGATCTATGTCATTATTAATGAGCATATGTAAGGAAGGCTTTAATTTTCTAGGGAAGCATCTTCATCCTTTGAGTCAGTTTTCAGACCCAGCTGGTGAAAGCAGCCTGGTCTGAATGGAGCACTGGCCTTGCTTTTGAGCAGGAGGCTGGGCTTCAGCAGCTCCTTCCAGCCTGAAGGGTTCTGGCTTTTGGTTTATTTTCTTTTTCTTTAGGAGGTGTTTGTACCATGCAGCCACTGGCAGCTGTAATGGGATTGCCTTGCTGATACTGCCAGCAGTTAAGCCAGAGGGGTAAATAAATCCTTGCTTGTAAGTAATTTTTAAAAACCCTTCTTTTTTGCTTATCTTAACAGCACTTCTCTTGGATAAATTCAGAACATGTAGGATTTTCTTTGCATCTTGTTTTCCTGCTGCTGCAGTATCTTTATTTAAAGGGGTGGACTAGGGCAAGTTATTATGACCTTTCTTTAAACTGTAGGGAGTAAGTTCTGTAAGGAGCAAGTTCACTGTAGGGTAAGTTCTCAGCTTTCCAGGAGCTGGATTTTTGTATGGACTCGGATTTGGTACTTAAATGCAGCAGACAAACAAACTGTGCTTTAGGAAAACTTGTCACAGATGTATAATTTATTGAAATTACCCATGAATTATTGAGTTGGGAAAAAAAGCCATAAGCATAGTAAATATTAGATATGGTAAAGAAGAGATGGAAAAAAAATCTTTTATCCGAAGTGCTTCTAACAGAATACAATGTATGGATTTACATGATGAGACCTTTAACAAGGAGTTAAAAATCCAGATTTTTCTATAGGAATGTTTATGTACCTACTTGAGTAAGGTGATATGGGAAAAATATATGCCTGGTAATGAATCCAGGATTTCAGGGCTGCTTGTTCACACACCAGCTTGCTTTGTGGAAGGAATGGTAGAGTTGGTGTTCCTTGATGTGTCTGGACTCACAGAAGAGCCTGTCACTCCCTGGTGATAACTCTGAGATTTAGAGAGCCATCCCACTCTGGACCCAAAGGGACAAATCAAGATTTCAGCTGCAAGCCTTGAAGTGGGAGCAGAAGAAGAGATTGTTAATGAAGTTGAAGGGGAATAAGTGATTAGGATGTGCTTCACTAGGTGCTACATCACTAGAATTTTTTCTTGCAATGAAATCCTTAATCAAACCATCCTGCTGTCTCTTTATTGGTTGAGTGAAAGGGTCTCCCTTTGGTTCAAGTACTGTCATATAATTTTTATGTAGTTGATGTTGAGAAGGTGGCTTGATGTACTTCTTTCATGGAAATCTGATTTTGTTTCAGTTAATTGATTTTTTTTTTTTTCCTGGTAAAGCGATGCTAGAACATGGACAAATTAATTGCTTCTTCACTATTTAACTTCTAGATGAAGTAATCTTGATGGAAGGCAATGGCAGATGGAATACAGGTAAATTAAATTTTGCAGGAGTAAGCAAACTCATGGAGTGGTCACAGTCAGGAACTACAGCATCAGTTCTTAGAGATTTTGGCAAATACATGAACATCACAGCATGTGTTTAGTTATTTATGTAAAGGTACCTGAATAGCAAAATCTTGAGTTTCTTAATTAAAAAAAACCAGTAAATTAAAATTTCATTTAGTAGAACTTGCACTGTGAGTTGGGGGAGGTGAGAAGGGAGGGATGTCAGGACAGTGGTGTGTTCTGGCATAATCCTCTGATTGTTGAGTCATGTGCTTTGATATTTATCTACCCTAATGATAACTTCTGTTTTCTAAATCAAGATTAGATAGAAATTTGGAGTCACTGTGGTATATCTCAGGTGGCTTCTTGAGAATTGTTTTTGTCTTTTTTCCTGATTTTGCTAAAATGCAAGACTTGATTTAACTGCTTGCTGGCTCATCTTGGAAGCTTATGGTTTAGCTCCTTAGTTTATTTACTAAAAAGTGATGATCTGTTGGAATTTGAGCACGGGGCTTTGCATATGCACACACTGATTCTGCAGCTGGTGGCCTGGTGCCAGCTGGGGTGGGCAGAGCTGGAACTGAGCCACTGCTCAACACCTCTGCAGTCACAATCATCTGTGCCATGGGAAGCCACTGTGCAGCGAGCACAGGGGGTTGTCTGCAGGAGTAACACATCATTTGGATGGGATTTAAAATTTTTTTGGTGGAGAAAACAGATGGGAATAGGAGGGTTAATTGCAGTAGAGGCTGTGTCTGGTGGGATGTGGAGCTGCAATACTTTAGAGTTGAAATAAAGCCTGTAGTGTTTAGGTGCTGCCAGCCTTACACCAAGGTGCAGGCTCATGGCCAGAGCTGTTGTAAAAGCAGTTGTAGCAGCTCTTGTAAGCAGGTCCTGGAGGTCACTGAAGTGGCAGTCTGGGTAAGCCCTAATTACTGACCATGTGTGGGAGTAGTGTGCTGGATCTTGGATCTCCTTCAGTGGGTTACCTGCAAACCATAGTATTGATGTACTGCATGGGAATGCAGAAATGCACTGGTATTACATGGAGGTGTTGTTTTTTTGTTTGTTTTCTTTAGTTTTGTTTTTTTTTTTTAATGTAGTTGGTGTTTGAGGATCTGGGGACTCTGAGCTTGTCAGGAGTTTCTGTAGCATGCTTTAGCCAACTTTCAGCCATTTGTGTTGGTAGCCCGCTGAAATAAATTGCTTTTTGATAGTGTGATTCTCTTAAAGGGAATCAATTGATTGAAGTGTTTGTTAAAAGTTCACCAGTCAAGCAGCACTTATAAATCCTGTCTTCTTTTGATGGGACTTTAAATAGCAGAGCAACTGTGTTCTTGCATCTATCTTTTTGAAAGGGGAAAAAGAAACTTCCATATTTTCACAGCAATACTTTAAAAATACCTATTGTTGCTTATGGAACATTTTCTAACTGTATATTTTCTTGAGAGAATTTTGCATTTGCTTTGCAGTGACAATTTACAGTGGAAAAGCATGTTTATTTTTGGCAATCTTCTCAAAAGAACCCAGATTAAGATCTTTGACCTACAGCTGTTGTAAATGCAAGTCTTTTTGTTCTAAAGCCTTGCAGAGTTGTTCCCTGTTTGTATTAATTGATTAAAATGTGTGCTGGGTTGGCCCAAGTTCCTTTTGGTAATTGGGCAAAATGAAACTCCAGAATAGATAGAAAAATCAATACTACATCTTCCTTTTGGGGAAAGTTGATTATTATTTTGATGGACTCTGCCTGTTGTGGGCATATACATATATATGTGTGTATATATATGTATTCGTGTGTTTTGGCCTCAAAACCCCTTAGATTGATACTGCAGCTCACCAGGTCTGTCTCAATGTTACAGAACAGATGGTTAATTCAAAACCAAGAGTATTAAAGCTGAGTAGCTAAATCTGATCTCCCAAAAGCAAGGTTGCCAAAACAAGCTGCTGTATTTGATGTAGCTGCTGAATTGGTCTTTTATTTGCTACAAAGGCAAACCTGAGGCCAGTGCCTAAATGCAAAGAAGTTGGTAATTTCCAAATTTTTTTTCAGCTTTCAGTTTGTCTCTGAGCCTGTAACTTGGAGCAGGAAGTTGCTTACATATTGGAGGGGCTCTGGAAGAGAAAGAGGCTCATTTCAAATCCATTGTTTTTTCTGGGCTTATCGACATGGTCCTGGGTTTTTGAAGTAACAAAGACAAATTGCAGGAGTGGAATGAGGCTGATGCCTGTTTTTCATGTGTTGTGATTTGCTTTTTTTTCTTCTATTTAGGCAGAGAAGAAAAGGGCAAATTGTTAGAAGAAAGAATTTGCCTGTAAACACAGTAATCCTTTCTCTGGCTGTCAGCAAATAGGATAGATAATTTGAGACAGGTGTTGTGCTAGAAGAAAGCTTTAGATGCTGAATCCAACCTGCACACCACAGATCCTGATTATCTCTGGACAGGGCCTAATAAATATGTACTGATACAAAAGGGATTAAAGCATTTATTTCCTGCATTTACCCTGTTGGGATTATTTCTTAGGGATGCCATTTCACACTAACACACTTTGCTATTTTCAAATGAAACATGAGCAGGCTGATGCTCTTTATCTCAGTTCTTGAGGGTTTAAATACTTACAATTCTTATGTGAACTGCTGAAAGTCATAGTCACTTTTCAGGAATCTCTGACCTTGCAATCTATTTTCCTGTGGTGCATTCATCTTACAAGGAGTGCAGTATGTGACTTTTGGGGGGTTATTTTTCACTTACATGATGCTGTAAGATGAGCTCTTACATTTTTAGGACTGCTTTATCTTGAATGATAAGCCATGGCATCAAGGTAGTGTGATCATTGTATAAAAGTTGGAGACAGCAGCCAAGTTATTTGTGTGTGCTTCTGCCTTGATAATAGCTCTAAAGTTAAAAAAAAAAAAAAATCTGAAATTTTTGGGGAAGGTCACTATTTGTAATAGAGAGGATATTGCTTTACTTGGTTGCATATTCAAATGCTAGGGATAATCTTGATTTCCTTGGGACTTTTTGGCTTTTCTTAAAAGAATGAGTTTATGTCCTTTTTAAATTCTGTTTCTTCTCCTTGGGCTGGATCATTTTGTTTCGGGGATTTTGCCTGGCTGTTGATGCCAGGCTTCTGGAGGTGGTGGCCTTAAGAGGGGGAGTTTATTTGAAATCTGTTGGCTGATATGTGGGTTTGGGCATGGGTTAGATGTTCACATCTCAGCTTGAAATGTCCCCTTCAAACATGGTAGAAGAAGTGCAGGAAGCAGAGCAGCCTTGGCAAAGCTTGGAGGAAGCACCACCACATTAGGGAAGAAGTTGGCAGAGGCACTGAAGAGTCTGAGAGCAGATGGAGTGTTGTCATCAGCTGCAAAATCAATGTAAATACTTGCAGAAAATTACTCTTCCTCTGCTCTTGCCAAACAGAAGGAACAGGAGCCATAAAAACCATTGGCAAACTGTTTTAGATGCCAGTGAACACACTTGCAGATGGAATTCTCCCTTGCAGCCACTGCTGCAGGAGTGTTGCATTAGTGGTGATGAAATCAGCTTTTTTTTTTTTTTTTTTTCTTGCCTGAAGATTTACAGTTGGAAAATCCTAGAGTTCTGTTGCTGTGTGGTTCTGTTGGGTCATGCTAACAATAAAAATGAGAATTTCATCACTGGTTGTGCTGCATGGCACAACTTGCCTTTTCTGGGTGGTTCAGCATGGGGCTGTCAAGCAGCTATTTCATGTGTATTAGCATCACATAACTGGTAACCCTTCTGTCCTCCCAGATGCACAGTTCTGGGATACTGTCATGTTTATAAATGTGTCTGGCTGGCTGCTGCTGAGTTGATGGCTCTGGTGCCTGATTTAGAAGGGGCTGGCTACCTCTAAATGAAAATGGGAAGCCACAAGGCAGGGTGAGTTACTGGATCACAAATGTTTTTGGCATTTGTGCTTCTCTTGACCCCTTATTACCCAGGAAAATGAATGTTGGAGTAGAGCATGGAAGATGGAGAGCCTTGGGTTTTAAATTCTGAAATCCCTGTTTGTACTGATCCAAATTCCATTTCCATGGAAACTGGAAGTTTAGTACTCTTGCTTGTCAACTTCAGCTTCTGGCTGGCTTTGGGGAGACTAAGTTGTTCACTTGCACTAAACCTTCCAGAACTGAGAGTCATGTCAGGATATTAGCACCATGTATTTTCTGGAGACTGAGAAATTATAGTTACTTCATGCATTTGTTTTCTGGGAGATGCTTCACTTCAGCTGCTTACAGATCAGAAATCTGAATATTCAGAGCCTGTGCCATGTTATCTAATTGTGGAATTATCAGGTGCACAATGTCTAAGATTGTATTTTCTGGTGGGAATGGTTTCTTTATTGCTGGTTTTGCAGGTGCTGAAGCAAGCCAAATTTATTTAACTGACTGCAGTAGTGCAGGTGTCCTCCCTTGCTGTGCACACATCATCTGCAGCAACAACTTTACCCCTAAAGACATCAATCCACACTTTTAAGCAATCCTGGGGCTCATCATGAAGATTTTCTGAGTTGTGGTGCTGCCCTTGCCAGCAGAACAGAGCTGCCAGGCTGGATTTCCCTGGAGCTTGTGCTATTAGAAGGGCTGTGCCAGGCCTGGGGGGAAGTAGCAGAAGGAAAGAAACTTTCTGGGAGAAGCCCTGAAGGAGCTGATGGCTCTTCCTGCCTCTGAGTGGAATTAACTGGTGAGATTGTGGAAACTCTAAAGAATGTACCACCATGATGTGGAGCTGAGAGCAGAAACCTGCAGTCCTTTGGTCAATCAGTAAGTGTGGGAAGGTAGATTTTCTGCTCTTGAAGCTTGGCTAGTGAAGTGAAACTCTTGCTAATGATTTAGACATGCTTTTATCAGTGTTCCACTTTCACTTAGAGCTGCTCTGGGAGCATTATAGTCACTGTAACTGCTGTTTGAGAGCAAGTATTCTTTATGGATTGGTGTTTCTGTACATGTGTGAGAACCTGCCACAGTAACAGTATATTCAGTGGGAGGGGAAGTAGCATCATGTTAGAGACTCGCAACCTGAAATATTGTCAGTTTTTTCTGACTGTAGAATGGTTCTATAAGTGTAGTATGGTAGTGCCCTTGTGGGCTAATAACTCTGTTTGGGTGCCAATCCTGTGTGTAGCTCCACCAGAAACACTGATGCCAGTCCACCTTTCAACAAGTGCATTAAAATTCAAATTGTCTTCTCTGGGCCTTAAAATATTCACCTGTCAGTCAGGGCAGGTGACCTTCTTCCCTGTAGGTGCTGTATTCCATGAGCACAGCTGACTGTCCTGGATTGTTTGAACAGGAACATTGAAGGAGAGAGCTCCTCACTTTTTGTGCAGTCATAAGGCAGCTTGAAAGCAGTCAATCCCTTTTTAGTAGGTAAATAGGACTACTTTTTAAACAAAATTAGAAAAAGCTGTAAGCTTTCAGCTTTGTAAATAGGTTACAGTTTTTTAGGTGCAGTATGGCAGGCTTGTTTAAGGGGAGGAATGTGCAGCATCACTGCTCTGATGGCCTTGTCTGTCTTCAGGTAGAAGGTTCCAGGTTCATCCTAAAATATGGGCAACTCTTCCCTGCTGTGATGGTTGGAAGTGGATTGGAATTTGCCAGTGTATAAACCAGGAGCTGGCAGAAAGAGACTTGGATTTTTCTTATAGCGCAGATACAGGGTTATGAGAGAAACAGCCAGAAATTAGCATAATTAAATAATTTTGATGCTTCCTGTAAAGCCAAGAAATCTTGTTTGTATTAAGAAATTTGCCTTATGTTTGAAAGTTGTTGCCATAATGATAATTTGGCAATGGCTTCTGTTCTCTGTTCCAGCAATCAGTAAATCTAAAAGCTGAAGACAAGTTCTAAAAAGGTACATTTGCAACACAATAAACTTAGGGAGAATATTCCCAAACTACCTGCAGGAACATCAAGTAATCCAATGGAGCTTCTAATCTTCTTTGAATGTTACTCGAGGAGGTGCTTTAACATGCAGAAATCCTTTTGTTGTGCTGGGGCTTCTATTGTGTACATTAATTTAAATGGAGAAATATGAAAACCTGATTGGAACTTCAACACAGCTTCTCTTCCTGTGTCATGGGTGTTATTTAGAAGGTCAACATAGGATATCTGTGTGCCCAGCTGGGAAATTATTCAGGTGCTTGTTTCATGCCTGGTGCTCAGTTCTCCTATAATTACTTGACTTCTCACCACTTATATAGGTCACAGATTTAAAGAAAAAAGATTAAAAATCAATAGTAATGGAGAGGATGAGTGTTAGTGTATTAAAGCCCTGTGTGATGGAAGTGTGTCATTATTGACTAGCACAGAATCCTGAGACATTTCATTCTTTTCACAAGTGGAGGTTATCTTATGTTGTTCTCATTGAAATGGTTTTCTGTCCATGCTGTTTAATGAAGCTAGAGCATAACAGATTGTTTCCCAGGGATTTTGTTACCTAGGCTCTATTTAATGTATGTAGAAAGCCAAGATGCAGGTAAACAACTTCAGAAATACAGACAGACTGAACTCTTGTCCACCTTCATGTAATGTGTGGGTAATAGGCATAAAAATAATGACAAATAGACAAATAACAATCTGTTTTCTGGTGCTAGTCAGTTGTTGATTGAGGCAAGGAGCTCCTTGTCCCACCCTCAGAGCTGAGATTGTTGTTCACGTCATTCTTGGACGCAGTTTGCTCACCAATGTTCCATTATGCTCCTTATTTTTAGAAGGCTCAAGGAGTTATGTTGTAATTGAATTACTGTAAAGAGTGTTCTGATCCTTTATCTAGTACACACTCAGTCCTGGTCAAGTGGCTTTTAATGCCATTAAAAAATAACCTCATTAGTACTCAGAATATATGTTTTCCCCAGAATCATTGCTTAAGGATGGAAAAAAGCAGCATGTCACAGTCTTGGGTTGTAACAGCTGAGTGAAAAGGGATGACTTAGGATGCTCTGGGTCACAGACATTTGGTCATTTTATTCATAAAACAGGTATGGGCTTGTACTTGAGTGTAACTGATTTTTCTTTGTATGAGGGCTTCATGTGCCATGCTGTGAGCAGGAGCAGACAAAACCACCTCTCTCAGGCCTCTCAAACCCACAGCAATGTTAGTAGGAGCAGATCTCCAGTTACATTTGCTTCCAGAAGAAGATGATGACCTCTAACTCATGACTTGGAGGAGATTAAGAGCTCCCCTTGCTGATGACAGGGTTAAAAAACTGGTTTTGCTGTGTGACCTAGCTCTAAATCTTGTGTTTCTAGGGTTTATGTAGACCATAAACCATGCTATAAAAATAGCTTTTGGCCTTTCAACTAATATGCATAAGAAGTCAATTCTGAAGTCCTTAGAATAGTAATTATGGTTGGTTTATGAGCATGTGTCTTAAACTGATGGATTTCCCCTGCACCTCTTTATGACAGTGTACACTGTGCACAGTTCCAGGTTTATTTTAGGCAGTATGTATTTAATTAATGTGGTTGACTGAACAGAATTGGCCTCTATGCTCCAAATTATAATTCCTTTTGAAGTCTAAACAGCTATTTGAGATATTGTCCTATTTTGATTTTAACATGAAACATTCTTAGAGCTAACAGTGGTGTCAAGCTATTGCTTAGTCTGTTGTTTTGTCATATATATAAAAATGGTATTTTCCCTTGTGTAACTGCATTGTAACTTGCCTTTTGGGATGTTTGGTATCTGCTTTCACGTGGTGCAGCCATGCTGGTTCTCTGCTTGGATATGCATCTCTTGTAGCACTAAACTGGATTGCACTTGAGTTGCTTCTTCCTGCTGCAGATGGAGATAGAAGATTTGATCTTCCCCTTCCTACAGCAACAATAGCTAAAATATCTGTTCACCATCATTCAGACTTCCCTGTGAGGGTGGTGTGGCCCTGGCACAGGGTGCCCAGAGCAGCTGTGGCTGTCCCTGGATCCCTGGCAGTGTCCAAGGCCAGGCTGGATGGGGCTCTGAGCAGCCTGGGATAGTGGAATGGGTTGGAATGATTTGTGGGGTCCCTTCCAATCCAAACCTCTCTAATTCCGTGATGCAGTGTGCCACAGGCACTCCTCTGATGGTGTTCAGGTTGGTTTTGTAGCTGTGCATTTTTGCTGTGACTTTAGAGCATCACTTGTTCTGCTTTATACTTATGAGAAACTTTCTGAATTCTCCATTCAGTCTAATTTTTGCTTCTTTTTGGATAAGAAAATGCACGAGAGGTTTATTTTCCAAATACACAGCATTTTTTTTGATTAATGAACTTCCAGTTCTAAATGATGCAATGAAAGCAGTAATTTGTGTGGGGAAATGATGGTCTGGGTGTATTTTACCCTTCAGATTTCCCTGTGGGACTTCCATCTACACCTCAGAATTCATCTATGACCAAGCTGCTGTTGTGAGCAAGGGCTTTTCTAGGTCATAGGGTGCTGCAATGTGTAATATTATTGGATTTAAATTATAATTTTGTTTCAGCTATGCAATAATGTCCAGTGTGTGAGGCACTCATATGGTCACTTGACAGGAGTCTTGCCTTTACTGCATTAGTCAAGTAATGTAAACAAATTTCACTTAATGTTGGGTAGGAAACCAGCTTGAAATGGAATAACTTTGGAGTTGGATTGCTACCAGCTTGCTACACTGGCAGAAATGAAATAATTATTTGTCTGTTAATGGCAAAGTGTCAAGAAAATGCTGATTCTGATTTTAATGCATTTCTAAAACTTCTTTATTAAGAATTGCATAACAGCATACTGGGATATTAACCTTGCAGCTTGGGTGGCTTTGGAGGCTTCACTCTAAAAACCTATTTTTATTTATTTGTTTTTAAATTGTGCTTCTAAGGATGAAACATAGGATATAGGGTTTGTGTTATATGGTGGGGTTTTTTTATGGTGGATATGATAGCTTGGTGAAATGTCTTACTGGTGTGCACTTTTTTTTAAATTATAATGAGTTCTTTTGGAGGTGACTGAACCAATGTTTTTGTCCTATTTTATATCAATTTTAAAAATGTTTTGTGTAGCTAAGAAAATTTTTCATGCTGATGCCAGGTCACTTTCAGTAAAATCTAGAAATTATTCTATTGTGGGGTATTATATCCTATGCAAAGTATGTGCTTTTCTACACCAAATTAATCCTAGGGCAAGAAGGACAAAAATTACTGGAATAAATAGTAGAGAAATAAGATTTCTATTTTCAAATAATTTTAAAAAATTCCCTTTCTAAAATGTAACTGAGAAAATGG
Organism: Erithacus rubecula; assembly: GCF_903797595.1. Lineage (NCBI taxonomy): Eukaryota > Metazoa > Chordata > Aves > Passeriformes > Muscicapidae > Erithacus > Erithacus rubecula. Next base: position 5,492,276 of record NC_136686.1, read on the forward strand.
AACAAGAGTGTCTGCTTGTATTAATGTTGGTGGAGTTTGATAATTTTGTTCCTCTGCTACACATCAAATATAGATAACTCTTGTTACTCCTAATCCTCATCACTGTTGAACATGGCTTTAAAAAATTTAGCTCCCTTCTCTGAAGATCTGGGCTAATTAAACTTTCATTCATGATCTGAAATTAAAAAAAGTAGTATTTCACTCTGCTCTTGCCTTCTGCAGAGAAGGTACCCTGAGCATCAGTGCATCCAGTGCCTGGGAATGTGCCACTCCTGGGCTGTTTTGCTGAACACCTGGATTTCCAAAGCCTCTCTCCATCAGTTACAAAGTTGTTCCAGTTTATAGAATTTTTTTTTTTTTTTTTTTTTTTTTTTTTTTTTTTTTTTTTTTTTTTTTTTTTTTTTTTTTGGTCCTGCTCAACTCCTGTTCTGGCCATTATGACTCTCATTTTCCTGGTTGAATGAATGGCTGAAGAACAGATTCTACCACCAGCACAGTGGGGTGAGGAGATCTTAATTTCTGAAGCAGCATGCTCTCCTTGTGCTGTGTCAAATCTTTTAAAGCTCTGGTTCATGGTGTGGCTGTGTCTTTTTTTTTTTTTTTTTTTGTGTGTGTGTGTGTGTGGGTCAGCTATTGCATTTTTCTATCGGTTCTAGCAGGCTGTTGCTTGTGGTCAGGGAAGGCTTGCTCCTGAAAATGCTGATAGGAGGCTGAGATAAGCAATGAGTGAGTCATGTTTGATTCCTGTGTAGCACAGCAGTTGAAAGTCTTGTGTTGCTTTGTTTCATGTTGGTTTTTCCCCTTGTTTCTGAATGCCTTTCATGAGTGTTTGAAAAATCTGATGGAGTGCTTTGCCAACCACATTGCTGTAGTCCTTTTGCCAGAATTACTAACTTTCCTGTGATAATCACGTGCATACAGAATTATTTTAAAGCTGCTTACCTGGCTCTACATCTCTCTTCCTTGGTGCCTTGCAGAATTGGACTAACACAGAGAACAAGGAGCTGAAAGGAATTTGGCAAAGGAGAGTAGTACTAACCTAAAACTGGTAGATTTTGGGTCTGCCAGTAGAAGACCAAAATAGTTGGGTTTTTTTTGTTTTTTTGGTTTTTTTTGTGACAAGTTACAAATACTTCTGCCTGGCACTCTGACCCCATTGATGTGTTTGTTTAGCACAGAGCATCCATGGGACAAGTCAAGATGTGGCCCTCATAACCAGTTTGTTTTGTTCATAACTCCAGAAATTACCTAATTAGCAGTGGTTTCTGTTGGAGACTCTCATATTGGAAATACAGAGAAGACTCAACACAGGGAATTGGTGCTATGGCAGAGAACCATTCTACGGTATAGAATTATTTAGCTGTAATCCATCACGTGAAAAATGTATTATTTTTTTGAACTGCTGTCAGCAAAGAGAATTCTCAGTCACTGCAGCTGAATTTAATATTGTGGGCAACTGGTCTATTATGTTATAAAGAGTGCTGTAGGTTGATACTTTTTTATGAAGCTAAATAAAATTTTCATTGCTGTAGATGTCTCTCACAGCTGAAGAGATGACCTGAACTCAGATCTTGTCCAGTGATTCTAAAAAGTGATGTCTAGTAAAAATGTCTGAATGTGGTTTTTAAATCAACAAATTAAGATGTTAATGTACTGAGAAGTGGCCTGTTTTCTTACCATAAAGTGGGATTTTCACTTAGTATTTGGTTAATCTTAGAAACTATGTAGACCTCCTTTAAAGCTTTTGATAGTTTTAATGCATAACTATGCTAAGTCAACTGAGTTGGTCTATTCTTAACATAATACTTAAGGATTATTATTAATAACTGAGTGTTCTTTGTGATTTTTTTTCCTGACAAAGCATTAATTTAAAGAGTAAGCTGTGCAGAATGCACCTGATGGTGCAGCAAGAAAGCACACTATACAAGGAATGCAAATGCAGACCTTCTGGTGATATTTGTTTTTGCCCAGTGGAATTTTAGGTGCCTATATGACATTTCCATATGGAAATATTTGCCTGCTGAAGGGCATCATTGAGGCACTTGGAGGTAATTACTGGTTTGTGCTGGTTTCTTTGCAGTTGAAATGGTCTTGTGTCCTTGTGGGAATTAGCAAAGGGATGAGTGAACCAGGCAAATTTGTGGTCTGTATGTGTCCTGAGTAAATACAGAAAACTTAGTAGTGAGGTTTTTCTTGTCCAGTTCCCAGCTATCCTGGGATAGTGCTCCCAAGACCTGAGCTTTTTGTTCAGGTGGTTTCATCACTTGGTATCTTCTGAGCTTTTCATTAAGAGATATGAAACACAGAGGAGAAAAAGATGTTTTCCTTAAATAATTTTCAAAGAGGTAGTGCTGTCCTGGGTGTGATGGAGTTTGGTCACTGTGTGAATCTGGTGCTCACAGTTTGGTTGTTTCTGTGTCTCAGCTGTCTGGTGGTGCTGTGTACCCACCTGTTGTTTAGATGTGGTAGCAAGAGGGTATTTTTGAAAGAGTTGGCATTAGACCTTTTATAGAAACAAGCTGTGCATCTCTCAGCCTCCAAAAGACTTTTAATGTTGTTAGTCTTTGTGATTTCCAGAGAAGGTTAAAACATTCTGTTCAACCTCGTTGTTATATTTGCAATTTCAAAAGCTGTTTCATTGATTGCAAGTGTTAGTTTCAGGCAATATTTACACTTTGTTATTGACTGCTTGGTAAGTTTTGTGTGTAGGTGGATTTCATTTGCCCCCAGGGAAGAAGCTGTCCTAAATAAGGCTTTAATTAGCTGTTTCTTGGTTTTCATTGTAATTCTGGAAATTGAAAGTGTGAGAGTCCCTCAGAACTGGTGTAGTTTGAATGGGATTTGAGTTGGTGTTAGCTAAAATTGTCTCCAAATCCCAGCACAGGAAGGACAGGGACCTGCTGGAGCCAGGGGATCAGAGGGATGGAGCAGCTCTGCTGGGAGACAAGGTTGAGGGAACTGGGATTGAAGGCTTTGGGGTGACCTCATTGTGTCCTTCCAGGGCTTGGACCCACAGGAAAAATGGAGAGACTCCTGACAAGGGCCTGGAGTGACAGGACAAGGGGGAATGGCTTCAGAGTGACAGAGTGGGTTTAGATTGGATATTGGGAAGAAATTCTTCCCTGTGAGGGTGCTGAGGCCCTGGCACAGGGTGCCCAGAGAAGTTGTGGCTGCCCCTGGGTTCCTGGCAGTGTCCAAGGCTGGATGGGGCTCTGAGCAAGCTGGGATAGTGGAAGGTGCCCCTGCCCATGGCAGGGGAGTGGGATAGGATGATGTTCAGGGTCCTTTCCATTCCAGGCCATTCTGTGATACTGTGAATTTGGTTTGTAATGCCTTGTAACAAAATGTTTACAAACAACTAGGTTTGGTGAGGAGGAGAACTTACAGAATCGTGTCTAGATGCAGTTGAAAGAAGGGCTTTAATAAAAATACATGGAAAAATGGCAAAATTGTCAAAAGAACCAGACTTATTATTGTGTATCAGCAGACTAGAACAGCCTGTTTTTTGGTCATTTGGTTTCAAGTCTCCCTTGTCTGAGCAGGACTCTGAAAGGTATCAGTACATCTTTACAACACGTGGTTCCTATGTGTTTGCAGCTCTTTGGCTTTGAACTGCAGAAGGTGGGACATAACACATGTTGTTACAGTGAATTGGACCTGTGCAAAAGGCATTTGAGGGGGTTTTCTGGCTGCTGCTCTAAATCAAGAGAGATGCAGTTCCACAGGAGTCTGAGAATAGTGTAACAGACACAATGGGCTTTATTGCTGCTGTTCTGTCTTGATTCTTTTCCTGATTTTTCTGCTAATGGCAGCAGGATCTCAGTCCTGCTTTTGGGCTCTGAAGAAATTTTTCCATTTTGTCTGGCTTAGGTTGAGCACTTAGTTTTAGGTAATGAGTCTGACAGTCCCTTAACAAAACCAAGCAAACATAAAAAAACTAATTGGTTGTTAACTGTAAGGAAGGGTCTTTGAATGAAAGTGTTGACTTGTGCCTTGGTCTGACTGTGGAGTTAATGTAAGGACTTAATTTCTCAGTTAGGAAAACTGAAAAAAATAAAGGATTTTCTACTTTGAAGATCTTGTGAAGAAAAAGCTTTGGTGATATGAAGTCTTTTCTCTCTCTCATTCTGCTGTTCCCATGCTTGGAGGATTTGGTTGTCTAGAATCACAGTCTGGTTTGGATTGGAAGGGATCTTAAAGATCATCTTGGCCTAAACCCCCTGCCAGGGGCAGGGATGCCATGAAGCTTTACATTTATTTCCACTTTGCTATTCAAGGTATTTTTCAACCAGCCCATTATCTTTTGTTGTGACAAGCCTTTTTGTGGTTAATTTTTTTTTTTTATTTGACCTAGTAGACTTGAGCAGTCATCTATTAAAGTAGCTTTTCCTTGTCTCCCATCCCATATCTTGCATTTCACCCCCAAAAATGTACCTTTTTGAGAGAATGCAAGTACTGACTTATAGGGATCATGTTTGTATAAGAAACTTGGTTTTAATGTTTAAAATTAATTATTTACATTTAGCAGCCCCATTGGTTTGAGATGTGAGGAGGTGAATTTAAGTGACAGCATCAGCCTGTGCTATAAGGTGAATAGTATAATTGGACAGTAAAGTTGCTTTCTTCTTGACTGTTTGGGACCTTTTAAGTATTGAGTTGTGTTGCCAATGGCAAAAATTAAGTTTTGTAGTAGATGAAGCAAGAACTTATGTACCTTTGTACTATCAAATAAATAAATTTCAAAGACTTTAATGGCATAAATTTCATTTCCTGGTAGCTGATGATGAGTTGGCCCTTGTATCTCCCAGGTGCTAATTAACTACCAGTAAGTGTCCAACTAGAGATTGTAATTAATTCTGAGACTGCTGTGCCTTGATCACTTTCTGCAGGGTTTCTCCTAAGTTAAATTCTCAAGAGAGACAAATGCTATGGCTTTACTTCCTGTTGTTTGGGAAGAAGGCAGTGGATTGCAATAGAGAAATTACCTTTTCTCTCTCATGCATTTGCCTTAGATTTGCACCTGTGTGAGGTGCAAGTGTACTTGGAATTTGTTGCACAGAAGGTTGATTAAATTTCCTTGGACAGAGTGCAGTAAATCCAGCAAAAATCAGCTCAGTGTTTTATTCCAGTGGCTCACGGGTAATTGCAAGGAAAGAAAAAGGAAGTTTGGCATCTCTTGACTACATAATGAAGTGAGAGATTAAAGCTCCACACTAAAAGCAATCTGTGATTCTAGAATAGCAGTAGCTGCTGTGAGAGGTTTCTTTCCTTGGTTACTAACTAAGAAATGGTGTATTATAAATCTGATAATACTCCCTCACACACTCTGGGACAGGACAGGGATGTTGGATGAAGGGCTGGTGGAGGGTACTCATCTTCCCCAAGGACAAATGCTTGTGAAGGAAGCTGGAAATCTGCAAGCTTTCAGGCCTGGCTTTGCTCTCTGCAGGTACCATCTGTGACTGTTTTTTACAGCCATGAAACACGAAACAGCTGCACACTTCAGTATTTTACCTCTTATTAGCCAGTGTGTGTTTTCAGTTCAAGACATTGGAAGTTCATAAGATGGAAGCTATTTGCAGACACAAGCTCCCTGGAAGAAATTATTGCCAAGCAAACTTACTGTATTATTCTTATACTGAAATTGAGTTACTTTGAGAGTGTTTCAACATAAACAAGAAAACTACATGTTGTTGTTCACTTTTCCATATTACACGTACGTTAATGAAGTTTCTTTCATGACATCATCTCAAATAAAGATCTCTTAATGTGTTGATGGTAATATGAAGTCTCTTTGGCCCTTGAGCACTTGAACTTTGCCTTGTGTACAAAGGCAGAATCAAGAGGTGGCTTTTGATGGCTCTCATGAGTAAAAGTGGTTTGGCTTGGTGATATCCTTTCCTTGTGGATGAGCACTGGCATGACCAGAGAGGAATTCACTGGCTCCTTTTATCCTCTCAGCAGTGTAGCTTCATTGGCTTGTGCATATTGCTGGGTTCTTTGTGAGCTTTTGGCTTGTACAAAATGTGGATTTGATTCCTGACCCAGTTCACTCAGAACTGAGGGGTGCCACGTGGGCCATGCAGAAATGGAGCAGGCAGGGAGAATGGCAGAGTTCAGGATTCTGCTTTCAAGTGTCAGGGGAGCTGTGTGCTTTGGAAACAGGGAAAAGATGTGTTGGAATCAAAGGAAGGCTGCAGCAGTGCACTGCCTGCAAGGTGGCAGTCACAAAAGAGCACTGCAGGCCTTTGGAGCAGGGGCTGGATTTCTGTCACCTGCCAGGTTTTGCTGCTCTGCTGCTGAGCACTGTCTTAAATCTTTGCTTTGTCCTGTGCAATTTGAAGAAGTCTGGAATCAGGGTTATTAGTAGTGGCTTATGACTCCTTGCCAAGAAAAGGGTAATTGAAGTTAACCTTTAAGCCCTCTGGAAAATCACTGGTTTGGGTGAGAGCTGTCTTGTGTTGAAAGGGTTATTTGGAAATGCAGAGCAATGTTGAATGTTCTGCTGATGTTACAGCCAAAACTGGCACTGGATATTTTTGCAGGCTTGGTTTGATCCTAAACTGAACCAATTTGAATTTACAAACAGGGACTGTTAAATCCTGATGTCTCAATTATTTTATACTCCTGATGTGGGCTCTGCAAACTAACCCACCTCAGTGCTCATACAAAATCAGGCTAAATCATCACACAAAGGGATGCTGTGTAAACAACCCAGAGAAGCAGAAAAGAAGGGCTTTTATTTCCAGAGATAGCAGCAGTCTTTCATTAATTTCAAAAATAGAACAGGCTCTCAAGAGTTGCCTATAAATTGATATGATGTGGAAATGGAAATTGTCTGGCAGTGCCTAGGAAGTGGAGCATTGTTTACTCAGGAATTGTAATACCAACTGTGAGTAAACTGGAGGGACCGATGGATTCTGGCTGTACTGCAATCACAGGCTGCATGGTGCAACAGTTTAGCCACCAGTGTAGTCATTCTGCTGTCAGGGACACCTGCTCAGTGGTAAAGGAATTGTAAAATTCTTTTAATAGCTTGGGTTGGAAGGGATTTTAAAGCTCATTCTGTTCCAACCCCCTGCCATGGGCAGGGATACCTTCCACTATCCCAGGTTGCTCAGAGCCCATCCAGCCTGGCCTTGGACACTGCCAGGGATGGGGCAGCCACAGCTCCTCTGGAAAAGGAGATTTGGATTTATTTTTCATTAATTCTACATGGTTTTAACTATACAAATGGAAATAAACCAGAATCTTATCCCATTATTTTCTTTCAGTTACTGACCAGTAGACTTATTTATCCTCAAGGAAAGAAATTAAAGCAAATGGCACATCATTATACTTCTTTTTTTTTATGTGCTACCCCTTCTATGGTTCCTAAATACCTGGATGACTTGCCCAACTGTACTTTTTCTGAGATGTGCATGCTTGATGACATACATGTTTTAACTTGAATCCTTCCTTTAAAATGCCTTCCTGTAGTTCTAACCACTAGGATTAATAACAAGAGCTAACCTCCAACCCAAACAGGTCAGTGGGTAGGTGAATATCCAGGCATAATCCTGATTTCTGCTAAATACTGCTTGACTATATTACTCAGTCTCTTGCTCTTTTTCTTTAAATATACTTTCTCATACATGCTTTTCTGAGAACCAGTGCAAAATACTTAGTCATAGGTAGGTATGGCAAGAGTTGGCTGTGTTTGAAGAATTAGTAGTCAAATGTGAAATTGTGCAGGTAAGGCAGGAATGTAAAGTGAAGGAGCTGCTCCCTTTTAAATCAAAGGGCAGACTTGGGTTGACTGGGAGTGGAAAAAGAAGTTTTCAACAACAAAGCAAATTCTTGCCATGACTTTCTCTGTTCTGTTGGATAATTACCTTGTGAAGTGTGCCTGACCACATGGAACCACAGCAGTGTGGCCAGGGTAGTGTCTTGGGAGGGAATCCTCTGATCAGCAGCTTGTTGGAACCATCCTGCTTCCAAGGCTGCTGAAGGAAGCAAAAGACAGCATTCCTCCTGTCAGTGAGCTGACACCTCAGTGCCTCCTGTGTTGGAAAAATAAAGTTTTCTTACTGACAAGAAGAGAAACTCCTGGTTTCTGTACAATTCTCCCAGTGTTTTCCAGGTGCAGCCACAGGGATGAGGGAGTAGGACATGCAGGTGAGTCTGTGGGTGAGTTGTGATGGTTCTCTGCTGTTTCAGCACCCCCTTTTCATCCTGGAGTAATGTTCCATGGGCTTTAATCACAGGGGTTGCAAAATAAAGTGTCAGTTTGGAGGAAGAGAAAGCAACACATTGTACCTCTGGGTATTCTGCTCTGATTTCCTCTGAGCTCATGTCCTTCAAGGGTGTTGGGGCTCTCTTGGCTGTGTCGCTTAAGTAAAAAGAAAACAAATCACTTCAAGTGTTTTTCTTCTTTCTCTTTTCTCAACAATTGGAACTGTAAAGGCTTAGAAATGTATTAAATTAATTCAAGCCTCTTGTTCCTAGAAAGCAAATGCCCTTCATATACTTGCAAGGAGAGAAATGACAGGCAGAACTCTGGAGATTTCAGTCAAGATTTCTTTTACATCAAACTGTTTTATAATTTTAATTTCACTCTTCTTGGTTTATGTGTCAACGTGTTTTTTTGGTTTTTTTTTTTTGGGGAGCATATGCTTTTTAACACCACAGTAGAGCTTAAAGAACTAGGATACAGTGTTGTGAGCAACTAAGGAGTAGTTTAGGGCTGAATTTGAAGATAAGCAGTTTTTTTTTCTTCCTGAGAGGAGCTAAATAGCAGTAACAAGGTATCACCTTTTCTGGGATCTAAATGGGGTTGCTCCTGCTAACACAGGGTATGGGACTTCGTGGTGTGGTGGGGTCTGGGCTGGACAAGCCCTCTCTCAATTCCCCCAGTTGAGGTGTTGGGTTGCTCAGGGAAGCAAGGCAATAAATTTCTTGGATCTTGTTATTACTGGCCACCTTCACCAGTCAAGTGAGGACATGAACAACTGGCTGTAGCCATGAAGACATGAAGAGCTTGATGCTCTGTATATTCTCCTAATAATAAGTTTTGCTTCTGGTTTGGATCAGTTTTTGTCCCTGTAGGTAAGAACAGTGGCCAAGGCAGGGTGATACAGATCCTGTTAATTTGGGAGCACATGCTGTTTATCAATAGGGTCAGAAAGGGCAGAAGAGTGAGCTGGCAGGAGGGAGAACTGCCTTCTCCTCCCCACTGGTGTGCCCCTTAATTTTCCTGTCAGCATTTCCTGCATTCTGTTATCACACCTGATGTGAAGACACTGTCTTGCACCTGCAGAGCTTCATACCACAGGCTGATAAATGAGACTCCAAGCCAGGATGCTGCCTGCATTGACTGATTTGTGACAGGCAGGCTCTTCTCTTATTAGAATCCAAACACCAATCCCAGGTTTATTTTTACATAGGTTATTATATAGCTGCTGAAGGATGACTTCTGATTACCAGTGATGAGAAGATAATTGGGACCATCTGCCCCAGATGTGGTAGAAGGCCTTCCTAGCTGGCAGCACCTGATCCTCCTCACTACCCTATCCAAAACAAACATACCTTTCATCACTACCTCAAGGCAGCCACAAATCTGTCTGTGCTTTGGATATGATGTTGTATCTTTCTAGGCTGTGGCCTCGAGGCTAATAATTCATAGTGGTGTATGCTCCAAGTGATACCTGCAGTCTTTCAGAGTTGTCATTGCCTTGATAGGAACAGAAGCTAACATCTTATGTCTCCCATTACCCACAACTACTGACCAAAATTTTCTGACCTTGTTAACATTACAGATGTGTCTCCTTGGAGATAATGACTCAAACTTTCTAAGCTGTCATTTCTGTGTTTTTTCTTCTTTGTGGCTAATTGTTGCTTATTTCAACAAAGACAGAAAGGCAAGTAATTTCCAAGATTTCCTGCTTTTAATCAAGAATACTGCTTTCCTGTGTTAAAAAAAAAAAAAAACACACACCAACACTGATCCCTCTCCCCAAAAAACCCACTCCAAGTTCTAAAAAGAGAATTTCATACCGTTTTTAATGCTTTTTCACTGTAAGGTCTTTGTGTCATAAGCTCATTTCTGTTTCCTGAACTTCATTTAAACAGAGGGTTGTTTTTGTTCATGTGAATTGAGGAACAGTTTTGATCATCCAGTAAGCTGTAGACCACCTGTGAAGAAAATAAAACATAATACAAGGTAAAATGATTAGTTACCATGCCAGTCTTGTTTTCCTTCCATGTGAATGGAATGGTCACAGTTGCTATAGACGTGTTTGACTGAAAGAGACCACCTGAGTTGGAAAGTAATTTCTTGTTCTTCCCAGTCCTCCCTCTGCCCTTCAGACTATTGACTAATAAAAGTTTAGTCAAAAAAGTTTTAGGAAAAGACTCAATGGGAACAGACCATCAAAACAGGCAGTTTGCATTTCCAGCAGTCCCTCAAGTGTATGCTGAGTTTGGTGAAAGAATAAGCATTGTTAGATTTGGGTTTAGTGTTCTTGTCCCTTCTTTCAGAGGGGTGAGAGATCTTTCCACCTGCTGGAAAGGGAGTTTCCCACCTACAAGAGGTAGAAGTCTTACTGCTCTCTGTTTCCTTCCTCCCCCTGAGTTCCCTACATGGGCAGCATGTATTTCCTCCTGATCTGAGATGCACATCATCACCAGCATGATTTTGTCAGTGTGGAGATGCCAAAACAGATGGATTGTGTGGCAGATTGGTTGTCTTCATTCACCTTAAAAAGAAACCTGACCTCTGGGGAAGTCCTTTTTTGTGGCATCTCTTAGAAGAGCTTTGAGCTACTTGTGGCTTTTGCATCTGTGCATCTCCTCAGAGCCTTGTGGGGATAGACTTTTAATGCCTTTTATTTTACCTACTTCTGTTAATTGCGTTTTTTTTTTTTCAGACAGTATGCCAGCAAACCTAGGCAGCAATTTATGCAGTATCCCTGCTAAGATTCAATTAGGCTGGACTCCTTTCTTGTTGGTTGGACTCATTTCTCTCTATTCCTGTATCTTTGCATTTTATGTGAGGATCTCCTACAAGTATGAACTCTAACTGGGGCTGCAGTGTGAGAACAAAGACCACTTTAGTGTTTTCCTTGGGACTTTCAGAAAATAAAATACATAAAACATCTCCATTGAAATGTCTGGATTGACGAAGGGAAGGAGGAAAAAAAATAAGTCTTTTCCTCCAGCAGTGGCTTGATTAATGGAATTATTGTTTGTACAGATTTTGTCAGGAAGCCATATGGCTTGAGGAAGACAAAGAGGAAGTGGCTGATGTTGGGAATCTGATTTAATAGGGGTCCCTGAGGACAGAATGTGGCTGTTATCCTTACTCTTCCCACTCAGTTTGCAGAGTGGTTTGAGAAGAGCCCCAGGGTTTCAGTAGAGCCGCAGATAATGCGGCTCTGTTGGAGTGGAAGTGCTGGATCAGCATCACAGCCACTCCATTCTCAGGTTCTAAATGGCTTTGGTATAAAGTGTCCTGGAATAATTAGCAAAAGCAGCAATTGAAATGTTTACTCTTTGTGTATTGGCAATTCATCAGTTTGCAGTAGATAAAGACAACTTTTAGCATCTTAAAGCTGAGTTTTCATAGTTTAGGGTGAGATGATTATTTCTCTCTTCCCAATCTCTCGCTTCCCCAGCAAAATTCAAGCATCTGTGCCTCTGGATTAACTAATTCACCATCTGTATCCTTAATCCAGATTTATTTTCCTAATCTAACATGTGTAAGTGGGAATTGTTAAGTTACTGGGGCTCAAGCACTGGTATCTTAATGTGATATGGTGGGTTAGATGAATGTTCTGCATTTTCCATGACTGTTTGACCCTACTTAAGACTATGCAGTGAATCAAATGGAGTAGAGAACTTCAAGGGATGTTCTCTAATGGAACTGCAATCAACTACATTAAGGAGATTTAACAAGCATGTCTTCCTTCTGTTAAGTTACAGCTTCTCAGCTGAGAGACATAAACTCACCAAAAATTATTCTGTTCATTTCAGAGCTAGAGTAAAAGGCTCATGTGAACCATTAGTAAATCTAAGTGGGCATGCAAAGTGGAAAGCACAAAACATCACAAAAACATATTCTGGCAACCCAGGAATTTAAATGATATTGATTTGTGAATGAAAGCTGCTTATTCAGTCAGCCATGGTGAAAATTATTTGATATGTGCCTGAGACTTTTGGAGCTCCTGAATGTCCTATTGTGAAGTTTCAGGCTATAATGAGAGAAGCAATTACTCCTATAGGGCTTTGATGCATCGTGTGCATGGTTTAGTATTTTACAGACCTTCCATTCTTTCCAGATCTTTAAGAGGCTTTTGTTGTTTTCTGAACACTTACGATGTTATTATGCTGAAATACCAGTGGAAAGTTGTTCTGATTTAGAGCTGTTATTCCATGCTGCACTCTATAAAGTTTCCATGTAGACTTACACGTAATAGATATGTTCCTTTAAAATATTATTCAGCAAATCTTTGATAATGAAGGCTTAAAAATAACTTCCATTTCACATGTTCTCCTTGGCTATGCCATAATATTAAGCAATGTCTGTGACAGTGATGCTGTTAAACATTGTTGTAGTAAGCATCCCTTCCAAGCTGATTATTAGTCTTAATCAGCAGTTTGGGATTTGTTACCTTTTGCCCAGTTTGTTTGGCTGTTTGTGCATGCATTGCTCGTGATTCACTGCTGCAAGGGAGTCAGGGTATGCAGCTCCAGAGCACTTGGAGGGTTACACATCTGGAAGTGCTCCATCTGAGGATTATTTTCCTTAAAAAGAAAATTGGGAAAGAAAATTATTTCACAATCTCCTATATTTACAATTTACCAGTGGTAGATGCTCGTGACTACCTAATACATGCTTAGGTTTTTGGTTTATTTTTTTTTTTTCCTAATGTTCTGGAAAGCTGTTGAAATGTTGTTTACCACACTTAGTTATTTATAGCAGGAACGTGTCACATCAGGTATAAGAAGCAGCAAATTAAGAGCAAAATTGCACATTTCTTTTGAACTAACTTTTCAAAAATAAAATACTGCTTGTGTGTACCAGGCTGTTGTAGATCTATAGGTGCTAGGTGAACACTGTTTTTCCAAAACAATGAGAGGGAGAGGGAATACAACTTCATCCTCAAGAAGGTTGTTTCACTAATGTGTAACAATATTTCTTTTTTTCCTTCTAGGAACTGCCCTCATCAGCAACTTGAGCACTGATGCCTGGAGTAGCAGATTGTGCATAAGCACACATCTCTGTCTTCATCTGCAGGTAAGAAGCACCAAAACCCTCCAAGAAAGAGTTTCCCTGCTTGAAGAGTCACAGAATGGCCTGGGTTGGAAGGGACCTTAAAGATGATCTTCCACCCCCTGCCATGGGCAGGGACTCCTTCCACTGCACCAGGCTGCTCAGAGCCCCATCCAGCCTGGCTCTGAACACTTCCAGGGATGAGGCAGCTTCCTAAGTTCATCACTCTCCCTTTCTTCCTGAGATGAGAAATGTGAGCAAGATGCCAGATCCCCTGCTCTGTGCAGTGTTTTCTCTAAACATTTGTGTTCTGTGCAGACCTGCCCTGGCCCTGCTGAGTTTGTCTCTCCTGTGATGGTGTGTAAGAGGGAGGCCCATAGCTAACCTGTCCTGAGGGCTGTGGAATGAGAGGAGGCTTTTGTCCTTGGCTTCTCTGATTATCAGATGATCCTGGGCAGATGATCATTTGAGAAATAATTTCTTTCCTGAAAGGCTTGTCAAGCACTGGAATGGGCTGCCCAGGGAGGGGTCACCATCAAGAAACAACTGATGCTTCTTCTTTGCTTTGGTTGACAATGTGGTATTTGGTCAAAGGTTGGACTCTGTGGTATTGGAGATCTTTTCCAGCCTTAATGATTCTGTGTTCACCGTAAGGAGCTGTCCCCAGCTTGGCCAGTCAGACACTGCCTAAAATCAAAAAAAAGTTGTCAGGAAAAGTAAACAGTAGCAGGTAGCATTTTTCCTGACCACATGATGAATCCTTGATACAGGAAAAAATATTAGAAATTCAACTAAAACACTTTCAGATTATGCGTTGGTTTATTTTTCATATTGGTTGGATTTTTTGAGATCCCTGTTTTATGATGTAGATGAGGCTGGTGAAGCAAGTGTGAAAAGCTGAGACTGTGGCTTCTCTGGTTTGTCAACATTTACAGGCCTTGTTTAAAGCTGATTTGTCTTTTGTGCACACATCAGCTTCTCAGCAATAGACTTCCATAGCAGTCACCCCACCTTTTCCATTTCTGGGTATATATTGCCATTTTACTACTCCTTCCATTGCACATGCAGTATTTATAGCAGTATTCTGTTGATAACTGAAGCAGCTGAGGGCCAGCAGAGCTAAATAAATTAAAATGCTTTGTTGGTTGGCCACAATGACAGCTTGTCTCATGCTCTGTGTATCAGAGGTACAGATAAGGATAAAAGTACAACATCTTTATCTGACTACAGGAAAAGCTGAAGGAAAACAGCACTGGATGGATACTTCCATTACCCTTAATATAGTGTGTAACTAGTAGAAATATCAATACACATATGTAAAATGCATTCTCTGTGGTGAAGAGGAGCTTTGGTACATGTGTGTGGATGCATTTCTCCATATGTATAGTACCCAAAATGCTGTGTTGGCTGGAGTCTGGCTTCAGACTTGTCTTAAATTGCCTCATACTTGAGAGGTGTTTTGGGTTATTCATTAAAGCACTTTCAGCAGTTCTAGGCACCTTAGTGTCTCTTTAATGAACATCCGTGGATTGTTTCTAAAGTAAACATTTCCAGAGTGTTAATTGCTGCCTTCAGCTAAGATCATTTTGCTAAAGGGGTTGATGGTTTGTGTGGGGGGCTGGTACCAGCCGTGGGGACACTCTTGGCTAAACCAGCACACAGAATTTAGACAGGCACTGGTCTCTTATTTTTCCCAGGTGCCATTTATCCAGAGCACATATACATATGTATGTTAACCTGGAACTCCAGGAAACTTGGAATGTAGTGCTGTTGAGCCAGGTTTTCTTCTGCCAAGTTAAAATATTTAAGAATTAGTTGTTGACTCTATTCTGAATAAATTCCTTTCAGTGGAGCAAGTTCGTGGCTGGCTGCCAGGTGACTGCAGTGTCACTCCTTTATTTGTCACTTTGAAACAAGTCATGTGCGTTACTGTCTCTGAATGATTTTATTGTATGAGAGCAGAAGGTATTTGCCTGCTGGAAATTCATCAGGATGGTGCCTCCCCATCCTTATATGTGGAGAGTGACTTATTTACCTTGACTCCTTTTGAATAAACCAGTTTGGTTTTTTGTCTTAAGCATCATTAATGTAATTTGTTCTTGTTACATGGCTTTGTTTTGATGTCTGTTTTGGGGCACAAGACTAGGTCAGTTTGTAGTATGTGTTTTATTAAAACTTCTTTAGATTTTTGTACTTTAAAGGAAAACAAAATCAGTCTATTTTTATTCAGTGTTAATCAATAAATAATATAATGAAGAAAAGGAACAGAACTTATTTACTCTGGCAGCACAAGTGGACATCAAATCAGAGGAATGACTTTGGAAAATATTTTTCTTTCAGTACTTTAAATATGAAAAGCAGACAAAAATAGACAAAACTTTTTTTTTTGAAGTTCAGAGTAGGTTTAACAATGCTTTAGGTTGAATTAACTTGCACCAAGTCTTAAATACAGTTGACGAAAATTGTTGTTTTGAGACCCACTTTAGAAGCTTTCACTTGCAGAATGCTACTTTGTTTTTCTGTGTAGTGATGTTGCATTTTCTGCGATGCTTGATAAGCAACAAAACCAGACTCTGTTGGTTTGTGAGCACTGAGACTTCATTTGTATCCTCCAGCTGTTTTGTGGCCTGTGTTTGTCATGATTGAGATGCCTTTGACCTACCAGAGCTGGGCAGATACCTGTGCTGGTTGGGCTAAAAAGCCTGTGTGCTCCCTTCCAGAACCATGGAAACAGTGCAATTCCTTTTCCATCTGAGTGGCCCAGGTCATCAATCAGAAAATACTCTGTTCATTGAGCTTGTGGTTTTCTGCCCTACACCTTTGATTAGTATCCACTGAAGGGCATTAATAGGTGGGAGAAGTTGCTGGGTGCTCTTTGAAACTCAGGGAGAGTTTTGCTGTGACATGCTGCTGAGCTCTGGTTGAGGTAAGGAATGATCTCAAGGGAAAAGTGATGCCTCTCAGGTTCTCATTGCTTCTCCTGCCCATCTCAGCTCTGATGGGTGCACACCTTTCTCCTGCTGCCTGAGCACTGAGTCACTACAGAAAACAAGTTTTGTTTGACAGTGGTATCGCTGGGATCCTTGAGTTTTGCTGCATTCTTTGCATTACAAGAGATACATTTCATCTCTTCTCTCTTCCTCACTCCAGAACTGCACACTGAACAAAGTGCCTCTTGTTTCCTTGCTGTCTGAGTTGCACTTGTTCAGACTGCTGGGGTAGCAGAGCTGAAATTGAAGATACCCTGGCATATGCATCCATTTCTTTCTTCTTCCTCACTTGGTCACATTTTTATTGCATGCAGCTTCTTGCTTTCTCATTTAAGGCTTATTTTCCTTTACTTTATAGTCCTGTGTAAATCTGTCCTTACATAAAACTTGGATCTTATATCCACATCTGAATGGTTTCTTTGCATTTGAAGCAGCAGTTCTTCAAGTATTTGAAATGCATTACCATGCACTGAATACTTTGCAAGTATTTCTGAAGAAATACAGTGGTGTGGTAGTTGGGGGAAAAAAATTATTCCAGTGATTTTTCAGAGTTGGGATTCATCTTGTGCTTGCCAGCTGAGGGCAAACTGAAAATGGAATGTAAGTGGAGACAGGATGTCTGGAAAGGACAGAAGTATTGATAATAAATGACAGGGGGGTGGTGTGTGGAAATGCCACTTCTATGAAGAGACAGTAGTCCCTGGCTTTTCTGCTTCAAAAATATTTGGTTCTTGAGATGTGGGTTGCTGCATCCAAGCCCTGGATGTTGCAGTCAAATCATTTCCTCTTTTGTTTTCATTAATTTATCAGGCTTTGCCAAGGTTTGCATCCTCTCTCTTGCTTTAGAACAGTGGAAAAAACAGAATTATGCAATTTCTGTGGACTTTAAAGTTCAAATGACTTAGTTTGAGTTTTATTAATTTATCAATCACTGGGGAATTCTGTAATATTCAAATCTTTGTAGTAGCAAAATGTGGAAGACCTCATCTCATGGGTTTTTCATGATTCACTGTCATTAAACATTTGAGAGGAAAAATGTGCTTATTACCCAACACACAAGTTTTCCCACTTTATTTACTGCTGTGTAAACATTGAACTGTAGTTTTTCCCAGTCTGGAATTGCAAAGATAGTATTGTTTTTCACACTAATTGCAATGCACATTAGTCATTTCTCTCTCTGGCAGGAAAGAAATTCAGCTTTTTGGGGGCATGTCATTCTGATACAATCTATTCTTTTTGTTTCATGTAGGTTTGGCAGTTCTGCAGACTGCTTCCTATAAAGGATAGTTGCACAATGTTTTAAAAAGTCTTTCTGGCCTTTAAAGAAATAGAGGTTTACATTTTGAATTGTAGTTGAGGAAACATGCTCTAGTATTTGTTATCTTGGAGTGAGGAAGGAAAAATAGCAGCTAAATCAAGTCAAATGCATCTCATTTTTCAAATTGCAAAAATCTTAAAAATACCTGCAAGTTAATATTCAGGTCATTCATAACTAAATAGGAAGAGATATGTGAATGCCTGGCATACCTCACTCTGTAAACCTGGCTTTGTGCTTTCATAAATAAGGATTTTATAGAGAATAATTTAAGATTTCTTTAATATAACCTTTCCTAGGTCTGAGGAGACTCATCTAGTTGTCTTTTAATTCAAATGTTATGTTTTGGGGTTTTTTTATGATTTAAAGCATATCATTAATGCTTTCAATTTTGCACAATTTCTTTTACTTACTGTCTTAACATTAGCACAAACTCTCTGTGAGAACTTCCCCTTGAGTTCTTTCCAGGATTTAGATTGCTTGCTAGGTAATTGTGCTTAATAAGCCTTCTGGCCTACTGATGTTACCTGGTATTGTATATTGCCATAGCTGCATATCAGTAAAGATTAGAAATCCCAGCAACCACTTTTTAAATAAAAGAAAACTGATGAGCTCTTTTTGTTAAACTCCCTCACCCAATTCTAAATCCTCAACCCTGTCTATTAACTTACTCAGTGCTGCCAGTGACTTTCCAGACTGCACAGCCTCCCTCTGTTTCTGTGGAGAAACAGAATCCACAGACACTGGGTTTTTTTTTTTAACTAAGACCAGGAGAAACTAAAAATGTCTTAATCAGATCTCTTGTTTTTGGTTTGTTGTTAGTTTGTTTTTTTTTTTTTTTTTTGGGGGGGGGGGGTTGTTTTTTTTTTCTTTTTAGACTTCTTTAAAGCAGAACTGTGCTTGTCTTGGCCTCTCTGAAAGGTGGCAGAAGTCCCAAAGAGAAGGTGCACTCTCCCCAAAAGGTGAATAGAGTAAGCTCAGTCATCCCAAAAAGCAGTAAGGTCTCACGTGGTGATCCATTGTGTTTTGGTAGGTGCTCTGCAGAAGTGGTTAAGGGACAGTGTGAAGGGGGATAAAGAGATTTAACCCCTTGCTTGGTGGAGTTGCACTTCCATGTGCATGTCTGAGGTGACTCTGGTGAATGAGCCATAGAGTTCACTGGGTAGACTGAGCAACAAGTGAGTAAGAAGGGCAGAGATCAGTGTGGAAGGACTACTGAGTAAAAATAGGCAGATCAAGCCAAGAAAGGAGAGAGCTGCTTTTGGCAAGTCTGCAGACTCCAGAAATCTGTCCTGACATCACTGTGCTGGGCAAATGGACATGATGGGCTTGCTGAGGGTGCCGTGAGGAGGAAGATGTAACCATTAGGAGCTGTGATGAAAGGCTGTGACTGCATGGCCAGCAGTAAGAGGTTCTCTCTCAGAAAGCGCAAAATGTAAATGCTGTCTGAAAATTCAGAGGGAAGTCAATACATGGAAAGTTCTGCTGCTTTAACAATTGTTGCCTCAAAGAAAGAAGGCAGGACCAGGAAAATGAGAACTTTTTTCCCCCTTTGCTATATTGAATTTAACCTGACATCTATTTTCCATTGGCATTGCTGGCTGTGACTTCTGTTAATTGCTGTCAGTTTTTTGGCAGAGAAGCATGTTTTTCCTGAAGAGCTCTTTGCTGGTCCTTTCTGTGAATGCAATTTGTGATCTTTTTAAGATTTCCAAGGGAAGTGTTTTTATTAGCATGTTTGTATCTGTACTTCTCGTTCCTCCCACTGAGTTTTGGGGTTTAGGTGGGTTTCAGCAAAATTTAGAAAGTATACTTACTTTACAAGTATGAAGTTTGTAACAGTTTGCCTAAAATTATAGCTGAATGGAGCATCCTCACCTCCTGAAGTGGAATTCAGTTCTGCAGCCATTCTGTGCAGTGTGGCCAGTTGGCTGAAGTCGTATAGGTGTATCTTGGAGCTGCCTGTGGCACTGCCACAGAACTATAGGAATTCAGACTGAAAATCACTGGAATTTCAAACTGAGAGAGGGCAAAATTAGGAGAGATATATGGAAGAAATTATTCCTGGTGAGGCCCTGGCACAGGTTACCCAAGGAAGCTGTGACTGCCCCATCCCTGGCAGTGTCCAAGGCCAAATTGGATGGGGCTCTGAGCAGCCTGGGATAGTGGAAGGTGTCCCTGCCCATGGCAGGGGGATGGGAATGAGATGGACTTTTCCCAGCCCAACCCATTCTGTGATTGTGAATTAAGTAATGCACTTTGAGTATTTCAGCCCATAAGCTATTGTGGTGTGTTATGATTACCTCAGATTTTGCTCTAATAAAATTAGCTAAGCTCACAATTGTCAAGAGAGGGGAAATACTTAAGTGATCCAGCTGAGTCCTATAAATAGAGAAAAGAAGAAGCAAAGAAGTTCTTTTGTGCCTGGGGAAATATGGAAGTAAGCACAGCCAAGTGTAAATTTTAGAAAGTGATGAGCTCCCCCCACTCATTCATCTTGCTTAACTGTTTAAAGACTCCTCATAGCAATAAGTTCTGTTCTGTCTTGCAGACTTCTCTAGGTTTCCAGGAAAGCAACTTGAAATTTCTTAGGTAATGTTTAATGAATAATGTAGCTGCTCACTGAATAAAGCTTTCAGATTACAATTTTTTGGAACAGTTAGGTTGATTAAGTTGAAAGTGCCTCACCTTGTTTGTATCAGAAATATCATTTCATTGCAGTGAGATTTTGGTAGTCATTCATACTGTGGCTTTAAACTATGTGCATAACTGGCTTAAAACTTTAGTTAATTCAAATTTAATTAGATTTCAGTTGTAGGATGTATTTTGTTTTCTGCATCCTTCAGTGCAAACTTGGAAGGTGAGGAATGGACTCATTTGAATGCAAGGCTCACCACAATATAGAGGAAGACGGTGGTGTGTTTTGGTCTATGTCTTGAAATGTGGGAAGTGTAACAAGTTGCTTGTATATTTGGGTTTTTTCCTGAAATTTGCCCTCAGCACACATTTGAGGTGCAGGGGACACCTGTCTGACAGCTGAGACTCAGGGTGGCTGTAGTCAAATGACAAAGCAAATGCTGCATGTGGGCTTGACAGGAGGTATAAAGAGCAGTTCAGCCCTACAAAACCAAGAGTTAATGTAGGTCTTGCCAAAAGGGAGCAGATGAGCTCACTGCCTCATTAGTGTAAATATTGGCAATTACACACCAGTGCCTTCAGCCCTCAGCTGGGTGTGAGTGTTTGTGGACAAGCTGTGAGGAGAGAGGGGAAAAGTTGAATGGGTGGAGCTGTCTTCCTTGGAACCAGTTTGGAGAATGACCTATTGTGTCTCCTTTGAAGCCAGGGCATCTCGAGGTCTAAGGCAACTTTGAAGTAAGGTGTGTGTTCTGTAGCTTTTGTATAAATATTTCCCCTGCAATGAGCCAGCTTGCTTATTTCTCTGCTCTTTGTTTTCTTTCACTCCCACACACTACTTAGAGCACATTAGAGATGTATGGATGTGACTTGCACCTAATGCTGCTGTTTATTAATAAAGTGGTGTGTAATAAAGCTGTTTTCTCAAATGCACTATATATTTGCTGCTAATGAGGAACAAATACTTACACGGTTTTGGGAGACATTACAGTGCAGTAAATGTCTGCCTGTTGACTGAGATGATGAATCAGGAGATGTTTATTTAATGCACATGTCTTTTTTTGAGCTGTTTGTCACAGCATTTATATGCAGTGCAGGCTCCTTGGCTAACGTATCTGGAAAAGGATATTCCTCTGCCACAGAATAAATCTTTCCCAGCTGCTGTCTGAACCTCTGCTGTGCTTCCACCAGCTATCCTGCTGGAGCCAGTCCAAACAAGGGACACCAAGGGATGAGAGGGGTGGAGCAGCTCTGCTGGGAGGAAAGGCTGAGGGAACTGGGATTGTTCAGCCTGGAGAGAGGAAGCTTTGGGGTGACCTCACTGTGGCCTTGCAGTGCCTGAAGGGAGCCACAGGAAAGATGGAGAGAGACTCTTGACAAGGGCCTGGAGTGACAGGACAAGGGAGAATGGCTTCACACTGATAGAGAACAGGGTTAGATTGGATATGAGGAGGAAGTTGTTCCCTGTGAGGCTGTGGTTACCCCATCCCAGTGTCCAAGGCCAGGCTGGATGGGACCCTGAGCAAGCTGGGATAGTGACAGATGTACCTGTCCATGGCAGGGGTGAGAAATGGATAGGCTTAAAGGTCCCTTCCAGCTCAAACCATTGTGTAATTCCATGATCCAGCCCTTCCTAGAACAGTGGTTGGTCACCAGTGAGGCTGTCTGGGATGAATCCACTCAATCATGCCTCTCTAGGATTGTGATGTTTCATGCTGACAATTTTGTTTGTAGCCAAACTAGAGAATGATGAAAAGGAGTGCTTAATGTAAAATGAAGGTGATACTTCAGTTCTAATCCTGAAACAGTTTCAGGGTTGGGATTTAGTGAGTAAACCTGCTTGAATTGAATTCACGCTTGTATCACAGTAAATCCTGTCTCAAGTGGAAAGAAGTGCTGCATCAGATATTATTTTGATTTGCTGGTACATATCCTAAATATAATGCTCTGAAGTTTAAAACTTTTAGATTTCTGCTTTAGAAACCCTCTGTTTGAAATCTAATAGAAGCAAGGATCCTTGAAACTCTGACTTGAGTGCTGTCACTATGTACAAAACACCCTTGAGTTTTTGTGCCACAAGCTTATGTGGAGTTCAGATCCTTTTTATATCTAATCTTAGAGAAAGGAGAGTATTAATTTCAGAGTTGTTGCTCCTGTTGAATTAATTCAGATGCAAGAGTGTGAAACTTAGTGTTAAAAATGCAAGGTTATGCTGCCAACAGTGACCAAATATAAATGAACTTTAGTAGCCATCTGTTTCCTTGGCTCACCTGCTGACTTGTTTCCTCTCCAATATTTTGTGGGGTTTTGGAAATGTTTTGCAGCACAGTTGGGTCAAGCCTGGTAATACAAAGTATTACAGACTGTGACAGGAGCACTATCACTCCAGCCATCAATCTGTGTTTGTGACAGCTGCTTGGAGCTCACTTTTCTAGGAAAGCCATGAGAATTTTTGACAGAATTCATAATTGTGAAGGTTTGTATTGATGTCATCACTTGTATCCCAAGCTGGATGAATGTTTTGTGCTGCAGTTAAATCTTTAAGTGGTTTCTTCAGATTGTCACATGTGATTTATATTAAAACACTGTGCAGGAAGATGTCCTAAAGGCATAGCACCCTTGCTGAAGTCAGAAATCGGTCTTAGAATTAAAATACTGAAGATAAAAATAAAATTTTCTAGGTGGAAGAATTATTTCAGGTAATAACTGAATAGTTGCCATCAACAAAATCTATCTTTGCAAGAGCTGACAAGAAGTGTGGATGAATGCTTTACCTCCTCCTATCACTCCTCCACTCCTGAAAGAAAACAATTTAATTCCTTCTGCCTAATTCTCACCAATACAAAAAGAAGAGACAATTAGTTTTTTTCTGTGCTGTAGAGATTGCAGCTCAAGGAGAGATTGTAGCTCAGGGAGAGGTTGGGAATGTTCTGTAATTAGGCAAAATACCAGTTGTAGCATTCTGTGCTTCAGAACAGTGTTTCTTTCCCTCATTTTTTCCCACCAAATTGTTAGCTGTATTGCAGCAGGAGAAATTGCAGTGCAAGCAGCAGTTCCCGTTCTAGGCTGCTGAGAGTTCCTGGATGGAAGTCAACTGGTAATTTGTCTGGGAAACTGCAGCTTGGGGAGTTTTGGGTTATCCAGAGGCACGATTTTGTGCAGCCTTGATTGCCAGTAACAACTGTCTGCTCATCAGTGCTTGTACAAGCTCTTGTGTTGGTGCTGTGCTGTCCTCTCAGGTGAGGGAGTGTGTGTGTGTGTTTAGGTATCACTTTTGGGGATATCAGGATTTTTTGGCCTGTTTTACACAGATGTCAGACCATCTTTTGGCCAGTCTCACAGAGGAAAATTCCTTGGTCTTAATCTTTCAAGTTGGTTCTCAACACTGTCATCTTCATGGTTGTGGGGCCTCTGGTTTATTTGTTTCAAGCAGTGCTTATTATCACAGAGCATTCTTCCAGAATAGCAAAAGAATGATCTCCACAAGGGTGAGTTCCACAGAAAAAACCCAAAACACTGGATGCTACCTCTGTGTTAACACTTTTCAGTCAGAAAAAAACTAAGTCATGGCTGATTTCAATCCCATAACCTGTTCCTTTTGGGTTAAAGTTTTGCCTGCAGAAGACTCACTTGTTATTTTTTTACTTGACCTTGCCATGAAATATTATTGCCCATTTACTGATGGGAGGCTGCATATCTTGTAGGATACTTCTTCTGCATCAGTCTAAGGGAGGAGGCTTTTTGGTAAATACTAGGAAGCTTTTTCCCATAGCCAATTTTGTTTTTGTAGTTAACTTCATTTGGAACATGTTACTTGGCTCTGTACCAGAATTCTTCTGGTGAGGAAGACCTTCCAATTGCATCCCTGTTGATGCTTTTCTGGGTGGTTTATAAACTCTTTCTGGATAGCTGGACTGGCTTCTTTGTGCCTGTTTGTTTGGTATTTTCCAATCAAGCCTGACTAGCACTGACTAATTATTCTTTAGTAATGGCTTACAGCACGGTTGGAACAAGCTGTTTGTCCAGGGCCCTACCTGGTGTCATAGTAGGGAAAAACAAGGAACATAACTTGGCCATAGTGCACAGGGAATGGAAAATAAAGGCTAAATGCCCAACTCCAAATTATATTTGGTTATTGCTAATTACAAATGAAAGCACCCTGACTTTCAAGTATAGTAAACCACATGCTGGTGACTTGCTGGGGCTGCAGAAAGTCACTTAACTGGTTGGTCGAAATTCTGCTGCAGCAGGATTTTAGCCCTGATTTGAGGTGCATGATGCTTTCAGGCAGTGTGAACCTTCTATAAGGTAGAAATGAGGTGAAATCAGCATCTCAATTTTAGTTCTCAGGTTTCCTTGTGGCTTAAAACTTATGTCAAGCAAACATCTTGCAAACATCTGCTTGGAATATTCTTTCTTCTTAAATGTTGGAGTCTGATCTGCTTGTCTTTTGTGAAACGTCAGCCTTTTCTATGTTTTGGAAACAAGTTGTAGAGAGGTAGCTAAATAGTAGCATTTATATATGTGTGTGTATATATATTTATATATATATATATGTTGGATTTTCTTTATGCTTAAAAACTGAACAAATATCTGAAAGAGTAAGATACCATCAGCCAATTAGGATAAAAGGGGAATTTAGGGAAAATGCTTAAAGCATGGTAAACAAGGTAATTGAGGAGGCTTCAGGCAAAAGGTAATGGAGAAGTGGGGGAAGGAAGTAGCTGTGGAATGCCAGATTTCCAGTGCTTGGTTCCAGGCAGAACTATGTGTGGCTATGGAGCTGATGGCTGACAAACTGGGGAAAAGCTGTGATCACAGGCGTGCTTTGGCTTGTGTGCCTCCCAGTAAATTAGTTTTGCATTCCTATTCCCAGTCATTGCTGAAATAAGTTATGCATAAGGTGAACTGGTTTTGAACTTAAGGGATTGAGAAACCTGAAGTGAGGATTTTTTTTTTTTCCTCCTCTCCTCAACCCTTCCATTGGCTTCAGAAACAAATTTGCATAGTATTAGAGGTAAAGCTTATTTTGCCTCCTCTAACATAAAAGCACAATGTGCATTCTGGGCACAGATTTCAGGTCAAAAAATATATTTGGGGCTGCCAGATGACCCTCAGTGGGGAGGCAAATCAGCTTTTACTGGTATGAAAGTTAACTAACAGCAAATAAAGAACTGAATACCTATGAAGGAAACCCAAAGGCTAATAAAAAAGTGTTACAGAGTTATATTTGGGAAGCAGAGATAAGCATGTAGCCAGAAAATTTTCTGTTTTTCAGACTTCTCTGTAAACTTTCACTGTATAATCTTAGAACCCAAAACAGTCCTAGATCTGGTTTGGGTTTTGTTTTTTTTGTTTTTTGTTTTTTGGGTTTTTTTCTTTGGTTTGTTTTTTTTTTTTTTTTTTTTTTTTTACTTTCTACAGATGAGCTTTGCTTAGAGGCTCTAATGAGACACAGTGATTTCAGCCCAGATATCTTGTTTCTGATGTGAGTGTATGTTGTTAGTGGCAGATCCCCAAAGGAGTCTTGTGAGCACTCATGGGGCATCTGGAATCCCAGAATCCATGGGGGAAAAGACCTCTGAGATCAGAGTCCAACCTGTGATTGATCCCCACCTTGTCAACTAAACCAGAGCAGTGAGTGTCACATCCAGTTATTCCTTGAACAGCTCCAGGGGTGGGGACTCCACCTGGGCAGCCCTTTTATTAACACACTCCTTTAATTCAGACCTGCCTGTTGGTCTGAGGGATGCACGTACCACAAATTCTTTCCTATTTATTCTATTAAAACTATTTGTCCTGTAAGAAATGAATAGGAATGTTTGCCCTGAGCTTGAACTGATTCAAAGGCACTTTGTTCAGATCATTTGCAGCTTTAGTGAATGCTTTCTTCCAACTTGGAAGTGTCAGCAAATATTTCCTTATTATATGATGCTTCTCTTTAGTTTTTGCTTTTTTTAAAGATGGACAGTAGGAAAACAAATGGACAAACCTGATCAGCACTGAGCACAGGACTGTACATTGTGTGCTGACTGGGGGAAAAAATGCGTTTGCTGGCTTGCTAAATTGAGATAATAGTTTGGATGTTGACAGACAGAAAAACAATTAGAGCTGTCGGATGCTTTGCTGACGTGTGCGTTGTCACATGGAGAGATGGCTTGGTCAGTGCCAGGAAATCTGAACTGTTCAACCCTCAGCAAGTTATTAAGTTAATTAATAAAGTTCCTTACAGCTGGGCTTGGAATGTGAGGTCTGTTTATTTGTGAAGACAACTGGTCCAAGAATAAATAGCAGAGGTCACTGATGAGGCCTGTGAGGTGTTTTCTCAGTCACTGCTATGTTACAGGCTGGTAAAAGATTTTCTTCTACTTAGTTTATTGGTACATTAAAATGGTGTTAACCTGACTGAAGTGTTTCTATGTTTGTACATGGTTAATGCTTGTGGAGATAGAAGTTTTCTTTGTATTACCTTGCTTTATGTGGGAAAATGTTTATCAAAACCTCTTTGGGTTTTCAGATGATTGTTCATGTCTCAAAAGACACTTTCTGTATACATTGATATTCCTAAAAGCAATCACTTTTCTATTGAGCGTGCAAGTCTATTTGAGATCTGCTTTTACTCACAGATTTTGCATCTACTTATGAACAGGTAGGTTTGGGCAGGGATTTTGGGGCTGTTTGCTGGCCTGACTTTACTGCTTGGTGCTCTTCTGCTAAAGCTCATCCTGTTGGTGTGGTGGGCCCCCGTGGCTCTAACAGGCTCAGAGGTTGTTGCTGCCCCAGCCTGTCAGGTGAGGATCTTCCTGGTGTCCTCTGCATCATGTGTCAGTATTTGTCATCTGCTGGGTGAACCATTTGGTTGTAGATGAGAAACCACTTTGCCTCTCTCACCTGGAGGCTGCAGTGGTGCATCTTGTAGATGCAGAAAGAGATGTTCACATCCCCAGGAGAATGCAGCTCTGGTTAGATTATAAATGTGAACAGCAGTTAGTAGTGTTCTCTGCACCATTTCTGCCTCGACATGGTGCAGTTCTGTTCCATCCATCAGCATCATCAGATTCCACCTTTCTTATGTAGCCCTACCCTGCCTTCTTCACTCATCTCTGCTAAATAATTTTCAGATTTCTTTTACTTCATCCCTGTGTTATCCATTTTCCTGGTACTTAATTTGTCAAAAATATTGTCTTTAGTTTTATCACTTTATCCATATGGGATTACCTGAGTACATAAGCTTCTTTTATCGTGTTATCAGAGTTTATTTTCCCTCTATCTGCTTAAGCAGCCCAATTGTCTCATTAGGTTTTCTTTATTTGATTTTGGATTTTTTGTTGGTAGGTTTTGGGGTGTTTGCTTTCTTGTTAGTCTCCAGGGGGTTTTTGAGACTTAAACATCATTATTGGTGGTTTGGTTTTTTGTTTCATTTTTGAGGGAACATTGTATTTTTGAAGACAACAAGTTTTGTTTTGTTTACTATGAATTTTTTTGTGTAGTATCATTGCAGTACCTATGGTAAAACCTAGGAAAAGACAGCACAGTGCTGGCAGGGGTTAAACCATCCCTACAACACCTTCCCTGATGCATCCCCCTGTTTTAGAGGGAGAGAGAAGCAATGTCTGCTTAGTTTGCTTGCTGGGTTCTGGTACAGAATACACAGGTTTGTTGGGAATAGGAACCTTCAGCTGCTTTTGCAGGGACACAATAGTTGGACTGTCATGGATGGATGTAATTAAAAATGTTTACCCCTTATTTTTCTACAGCTCCACCTGCTAGAAGTTATTGGACAAACACTGCAAGCATCTTTACTAGTCCCTGGAAACATTCAGGCAGCATATAGAGGAATAGGGGCACCTGTTACTGGAAAGTTTGAGTTTATTCTGGAGTTGTTTATTTAGTGCTATTTCTCTGGGTGCTCTTTCTGTAACAACTCATAAAATTTTAGGCAATAAACTGTACTGAAACTTTGGGTAAGTCTACAGAAGAGATAGACATGGTTAAAGCATGGGATCCTAGAATAGAATAATAGAATTATTGAGGCTGGACAAGAACACCAAATCCAACCTGCCCAGTCCCCACTTTGTCACCCAGCCCAGAGCACTGAGTGCCACTTCCTTGAACACCTCCAGGGATGGGGACAAACCTGCCTGGGCAGCCCCTTCCAATGCCTGACAAACCTTTCATGATGAAATTCCTCCAGGTATCCAACCTGAGTCTCTGCTGGCACACCTTGAGGCTGTTCCCTGGGAGCAGAGCCCAACCTGCCCAGCTCTCCCCTCCTGTCAGGAAGTAGTGTAGACCCAGAAAGTTCCCCTGAGCCTGCTTTTCTCCAGGCTGAGCTCCTTTCCCAGCTCCCTCAGCTGCTCCTCATCAGACTTGTGCTGCAGCCCCTTCCCCAGCTCTGGTCCCTTCCCTGGACATGCTCCAGCCTCTCCATGAAGTGAGGAGCCCAGAACTCGACACACATTTGAGGTGAGGCCTCAGCAGTGCCCAGGACAGGGGGATGGACAGTCCCAGCCTTGGTCCTGCTGGCCACACCTGGTGCCATTGACCTTCCTGCCCACCTGGGCACAGCTGGCTCATATCCAGCTACTGTTGACCAGCATCCCTTATCCTTTTCTGCTGGGCACTTGCCAGCCACTCAGTCCCTAAAATGTGCAGATGTGTGGTTCCTGCTGTTGTTTTTAAAGAAAAGAGGCTCTCCTACCTGATAGATGTCAAGGTGAAATGTCAACTTTTTGCATTTGTGATTCCTTGCTCTAAACACCAGGATTTTTCTCTCTTCCAGCTGCTGCAGGAAGTCAGCTGCATTGTCTCTGGTGCAACTGCAAGAATGACTTGACTGATTTGCATTCATGGCTCTTGGATGATCTGGTGAACCATGGAGCTCAAAGTATGGGTGGATGGAGTGCAGAGAATCGTGTGTGGGGTCACCGAGGTCACAACATGCCAGGAAGTTGTAATAGCCCTTGCTCAGGCTATTGGTGAGTACTGCCAGGTGGGAAGTGGGGTGAAGCTTTTTTTGTGAAGCCAAACCCAGGGGAGGGGGGGAGCACTGGGTACCAGCAGAGCAAAAAATGCAATGTGCAAACGGGATAATCTTGCAGTGTAAACTTGTAACCTTGGATTCTTCACCTGAGGCTGAAAAGACAGAAAAGAAACATTTTGGAATCAATAACCTTTCCTTCAGTAAAAATTTATTCTCTAAGTAATAATAATCACGCTGCCATTGATTGTTGCAAAT
This sequence comes from Erithacus rubecula, assembly GCF_903797595.1. Taxonomy (NCBI): domain Eukaryota; kingdom Metazoa; phylum Chordata; class Aves; order Passeriformes; family Muscicapidae; genus Erithacus; species Erithacus rubecula. The sequence goes on from NC_136686.1 coordinate 5,521,705, forward strand.
ACACCTTGGACTAAGGAAGATGCTAAACTGTCAGTATTTTGAGTACCGAAGAAAATATAAAAGCAGTGCAATATAATTGGTTGGCTAATGATGTTCATTGAAATTATACTCATTATTAGTATCTTTAACAATATTGGGAATAGTATAGATCAAAGAATAGATCCTTCAGGGTCTCGTCTGACTCCTGCATGCCACATAACTCACTGCTCATGAAAGGATAACTTGGAAGTCTGTACACTTAGTCCATTGCTGAATAGAAAAGAAAAATAAAATCTTCCAGGCTCTGCCACAGAAAAGTCTTATCAGATATTTCTCAGTAATTAAGACATCTTGAATAAGCCTCAACCGCATCCCATCAATATTTCCTATGCTGATACCTACTGTTTGCTAAAATGTTATAATTGGCTCTACATACTATTTAAGTTCAGGCATTAAAACCTATGTTTTACCTAAAATTAATAGTTAGGCGAGCTTCTGCATTTTTCAGTGTGCCAGCAGTTGTGCTAGATTGTATTAGCAGTCTGACTCAATTTAAAAATAATAATTTTCTAATAAAAAGCAAATTAGGCTTAAGAATGTCAACAAGGTATTCTCTCTGTAAGCACAAAGTCAATTTCTCTGAACTTAATGTTTATTTATCTAAATGTTAAACTTCTAAACATAATTTCCATCTACTTACATCTGATGGAGTGGAAGACTGGTACTTTTTCATTTTATACTTTAAGAGGATTGAACAAAATGCTAGCATGTGTTTATTTATAGGTACCAATTACCTTTTAAGTTTTCATTTTAAAATTATAGAAAGTCAGTTTGTTTCTCAAATCTTGTAGTTGATGTTAAACTGTTAAATGTTTCTCTAAATGTTTCTTTACTGGTTTAGTGGCAGTTTTTTGTTTAACAGTAATTGGTTTATCAATTGCTTCCATATCTCATTTTCTGCCTGCAGGTTTTTTGAGAAACAATTTTGCTAGCATAGTCGTTTTCTAGTCATGATTAATTGATACATGTTTAGAAATAAAGTGATAGTTTCGTTCTTCACTTTTCTTCCAATATCCCTTTTACTTGGTTTCCTTTGCTATCTCCCACAGAAATGTCAGACTCCCAGTCGTAGACAGTAATTTAATGTTCTCCTGTGTAATTTCTCCTTGGGTTTTCTTCTGTATCTCAGTTATTAGCCTGAACTCTGTAAAGACTCCCTCAGCCTTGGAAACACACAGGTTTTGTCAGCTCTGCAGACTTCCTTTTCTGTAACACGTCACCAGTTTGTCTGGGACAGGCGACTCTGCTTCCATGCTGAGATAAATTTTAGCTGCAACCAGAGCCAAATCAAGATAATCCTTTGGAAATTCCTTCCCAAGGCATATATCGTCTCTAGAACACCCCCAGAACAATTTCCCCTCTCACTGGGGCAGCTAGGACAGTATCAAGCACCATATAAATTACCCCTGTGTGCCTTGGCAGAGAGGGCTTCCCCAGCCCTCCTGTCAGGCCATTCATCAGGACAGAGTCATCTGGCTGCCCCTGTGATTTGGCTGTAGGTTCCAGCTTACCAGGACTAATTGTCACTCGAATTTGAATGGGGATCTATGAAAATGGATCCCTCCAGCTCTCACCTGACATTTGGTGGTGGAAAGTAGCCAGTCTTAGTTGGCTTTCTCCTTGCTTGGCTCTGATGGGATTTTCCACTTTGCAGTCTGGCTCCTTCAGCAGTCACATAACTTGGCTGCACTCAGGATTATTTTGTCTGTCTGTAAAATTTGTGAGATGCTCCTTTTGTTTTATTGTGCCTTACAGTTTATTACTAGGTCCTTGACTTAAAGCATACAACACACACAACACAGTTTTCTTCACTGAGCCTGAAAAGTGAATTGCAAGAAATAGATTATTTTCTTGAAGTGCAGTGTCTGGAATATCTACAGACTGGCTTATTTTACAGTCATATCCACTGAGGAAAGCACAAGCTAAAGTTACCTGGATTAAGACATCCATACTTAAGAAGCTTCTCATGAAGTTGCCTTTTTTCTAGACATGTGAAAAATTAAGCATTGTCCTGTATGTCAAGAATAGGACAGTCAAAATTAGTGTAGAGCTGTGGCTAGGAGATACCTTTGGACAGTATCCAGCTCTGCTGCTGGGCCAAGCAGAGCAGGCTGCTCAGGACCAGAGGTAGTTGGATTCTGAAGGTGCACCAGTGTGGAGGCCAGACTGTAGCAGTGCTCACTCACCCTGGCAGCCAGAGTGTTGTTGTCCTTAAATGGAATTTCTTGTCTTCTAAAAAGTGCCTTTTGCTGTCGCTTGATCAAATGCAGGGCTCTGTCTCCTGATCTCCTGCTGTGATAAAAGCAGCAAAAAGGTTTCCATCTATGCACTTTCCAACTCTTCCCCCATGTCATGAAAATTCAGTAACAACATCAGGATACAAAAGTTTCTTTGTTTGTTTGTTTGGGTTTGTTTTTGTTTTGTTTTTTTAATGTTCTAGGGCTATTTTGGCATTTAAAAAAAATTAAGTTATACTGGGCTATGAGCCTTTGTAAGAGGTTCTGTCCCATATCCAATGTCTAATCCTTTGGCCATGGCATTCTGTCATTTAACTTGCCTGGCTAATGCTGTTTGATTCCTTAAGAATTGGAGCTCTTCCAGTAAAAAGTCTCTCTTGGGCTGTACTCCTGATAAATAAATTTATGTTACCTATTCTTGCACTGTGAGCTCCTTCCCTTTCCCCTGCTGCCCATCTCTTGATCACTGCAGAACAGGAAATGACTACCCAAAGTAGGAATTTTGGGGGTTTTTTGGTTGGCTGTGGGGGTTTTATTTCTTCTTTTAAAATTTGTTTGGATTGAAGATAAATCTCAATCTCAAATACCCCCTCATTCTAAAACAAAAAAAAAGGAGAGTTGTTTCCTTTGGTGCCCCAACAGAACTTATTTTTTAAAATGTGTATGTAATTTGTTAAATACAAGAGAGAATAATATTGGTTGGCTGTAACTTTGGATACTAAAATTGTCTGTATCTGTAACTTGGAATTGCCTTAGCTGGAGGGTGGGTCATTGGAATTCTGTTCAAGACAGACATAAAACTATTCAGTTACAAGTTTCCAGAGAGTGAAATCATCTCTCACTGGGATCTTGAACACTTGATACTACCTTTTATGAGTTTTATCTAGGTCTGCTTTATTTTCTTTTTAACTCAAGCTCTTTGCAAGTGACTAGGAAGATTTGTCTTTTTAATACAAATAAGAGAAGTGATTGTTTCATCATGAGAAACAAAGCCCTCACCAAAACAAAAAATGCACCACAGCACACTGTTTAAATAGAGAACCATGAGTTTTCTTTTAAAAATATTTTTGCCAGGAGAGATGAGCTTTTCCAAGATTCATCCTTCTCTTTTTTAAAAATGTGCATTTGACAGTACATTCTCCAATAAGTTTTCTGTGCATAATGTGAAAACCAGAATGGCTTCATATAAACATTGCTTGGTCATTTTGATTTCTCTTGATCATTTTGACAACTGAAAGAAAATTAAAACAGAGTTGTTGATACTTTTAAACTTTGTGTGTGATGAGATGCTTGATTAATCCAGCCAAATGTCTATTTTGAATGTGTGTGAGCATAAGTGACTCCTCTCAATAAATCATTGTAATAGTGAGGGGAAAAGGAGGCATATCCTAAAAAAAGTGAGCTCTTCATTTTAGATTATTGTTTAGGTAAATCTAGGTTAACTACAGAATTTTTTAAATTGGCTTTTACTCATTGTTTTCTATTCCAACCTGAAAAATCAAAAATCTTTCAAAGGAACATGGTGACAAATAGTGCAGTCACAAGTACACTTGTCCTGTTCCTTCCAAGTGCTGCTCTCCCACTTGCAGCCCTCATGAGGATTTTTATTGCATTTGTTGTGATTTCTTTTACCCCTGGAGCCTAGAAGGCATCTCTTCTATTCAGAATGACATGCTTGTTTCCTAGAAAGAGAACATTTCAGTTGAGAGACATGAAGCTGGAATTTCATACCAAAAGAAACCTTCTGCCCTCCTCTTTGTAATTTTCCATGGCAAATAATTAAATTGGCAGACTTGATTTAAATGGTGCTGTCGATTTTGGTGCTTCTGGCTGGAGAATGAGTGGCACTTCACTGAACAAGAAGTACAGGTGGCTCTTTTTAAAATTAAACAAATGCAGTCATCAGGGTTCTTTTGTTAAAAATTATTCCAGTCAAATATTTTTCCTCAAAGATAAATGGAAATTATTTAGTAAAATGTCAGTGCTATCTCAAATTTGTGTTAGAGCATTGTAAGGTTTAGCCAGAGTTGTATCTGAAAAGATCAAACCACTTCTTTTACAAAACTTCATAGTGACAGGACAAGGGGGAATGGTTTTAAACTGACAGAGCAGGTTTAGATTGGATATCAGGAAGAAATTCTTCCCTGCTGGTGAGGCCCTGGCACAGCTTGCCCAGAGCAGCTGTGGCTGCCCCATCCCTGGCAGTGTCCAAGGCCAGGCTGGATAGGGCTCTGAGCAGCCTGGGATAGTGGAAGGTGTCCCTCCTAAGGATCTGCTTAGAATTTTTTTTTTCAATCCTAACATTTCACTGTCTGTCACTTCAAATAGTGACATTAAGAGGGATAAGAAGTTCAAGAAATCTGCACTTTGTGGTGATTCCATGGTGTGATTATATAAACTTTCTGGTTCAGAAATCTGGTGACAATAACCTCACTGAGAGGGACCTGGGCTACTGGATGTGCTTTGCCACATGTTGCTGTGTGACTTGAGCCAAACTTCCCTATTGTTTCACCTATTTAGGACAGATCTCTAAAATAAGTACCTCGGAGTGCTTGGACAAAAGGCAGTTGGAAGTTTGAAGTGATGACTGAGAGCTTTGTTCTGTCAGGTTGTGATAAACTCCTGATTACCCTTGTTTGAGAGCAAGGATAGTAGTGAGGAACTATGGGTTCAGTCCTGGTAAAGACATGGAGAGATGGCTGTGCCTGGGGAACTTAGCAGACCTTCAATGGAGCCTGTATATCTCTGTGGGTATTTCTTCCTAGGACTGGACTCCTCCTCTCACTCATTATTTTCTATTGTATTTCTTACCTGTGGTTGCAAAATATAGCATGAGTTAAGAAATCTGAGTAATGCAAACTGTAACCTCCATTTTGAAGAGTTGGGGTTTTTTTTTTCCCTCTTAATATTGGGTATTTAATGAGTTCTCAGGTAGCAAAAATTGTATTTTTTTTTTTAATTTCTAAGAATGTTAACTTAAGTATCACATAATGAATGACATGTTAGCTTCACATTTCAAAGATACTGCATTCAAATCATCCTGGGTTGATTAAAATTACCAGCAATTACTTTTCTGTCAGTGCTGTTAAAAATTCAGGAGTTAATGGTGTTGTCCCTTTGGTAAGGCAGAGCATTTTCACCCACGTATTCCACGTATTGAGAGTTCTGATAAGATTTTACTCACATGCAATTACTTTTTCTTTGCATTGCCTTGTTTATGGAAGACAGTCCAGGGCTGGAAGGCTGTCTCTGGGAAACCAAGTGGGTCAGAAAGCTGTATCCACATTGTGGAGGGTGTGCATTTTTCAGTGCTCTGAGCAGTGTGGGTTTGGCTTGAGCCAAGTGTTGGCAGGTCCATGGAGACCTGTGTGCAGACAGGTGACTGTGTTTATTTTTATGTACTGTGATGGGTCTGGGGTGCTCATTCAGATTCAGCTCAGGACTGAGACTAGTGCAACTTCCCTTTTTATGTGGCTGTCTTAAAACTTCTGTCATAGGTGCAGATTTTCATTTTTGCCTTTGTTTTCCAAGGCTGTCCAGAGTGCCATCTTGTAGGGCAGACTCTTGGCACAGCTGCTGTGCAGCAGAGGTGAGGGGACCCTTGGGGAAAATGGGAGTTGGAAATGTTCTTACCAGGGAACTTCCCTGGCACTGAGTGCATCCTGGTGGTCTCAGGGAAAGAGGAGCAAGACTGCGTGGAAGGGTTTGAGAGGAGTGGCTGAAGGAGCTGGGGTGGGGCTCAGGAGGGACCTTCTGGCTCTGCACAACAACCTGACAGGAGGGGCAGCCAGGGGAAGTCGAGCTCTACTCCCAGGGAACAAGGGAAAGGACAAGAGGGAATGGCCTCAAGCTGTGCCAGAGAAGGGTCAGTTTGGACATCAGCAGGAATTTCTTAATGGAAAAGGTTATTAAGCATTGGAGGAGGCTGCTCAGGGAGGTATGGAGTCCCCATCCCTGGAGGTGTCCAGGGGATGACTGGATGTGGCACTCTGGGCTGGGTGGCAAGGTGGGCATTGGGCACAGCTTGGGCTCAGTGATCTTGGGGGTTTTTTCCAGCCTAAGTGATTGTATCACCTCTGGTGACAAAGACCTGCTCCTGCTCAACCCAAACCCCTTTTCTAGGGAAGGGAAGGTACCCTCATGTTTAAGACCATTCATCCCACCACTTTTCCTGGAACAGATGTGAGACCAGGGCAGTGAGTCACCTGCTTGCACTGACTCAGTGCTGTAAGTCCTGGCTTTGAAGCATGGGAGACACTTAATGGAAAGATGGATCTTGCTTGGTGCTTGGCATGAACATTTGTAGCCTGATGGAAAAGATAAGACACAGATACTTTTTTTTTTTTTTTTTTACAGAGTGTATAATGCTACCTACATAGAAAAAAAAGGAGGGAAAAAAAAAAAAAAAAAAAAAAAGTAGTGCCTGAAATGCTTTGCTTGTAGAGAATGATGGATTTTTGGGTGGGAGTAATGGGATGAATCATTTCTGCCCCGAAAAAGGGAATGATGACCTCTGAGGTTACAGTCCTGCCAAAAGTGTTGCTACTGCTGCTTTCCTTTGGAGTTTCATTTTTACTTTTGGCAGCAGAAATGGTTGCTCTGTCTACTGTGTCAGCTGCAAACATTAAAGCATATAGAGGAGCTTAAAGTGAGTAATGTTGTTCTTCTACCTTCATGGAGTATAATTTAAAAATCTGCCTCTTGAGAGTCTAAAAAAATGTTCATTACCTTGTACCTATATTTCATTAGTTTAATCACTGTTCATTGTGATGGAATCTGTGTTTAAATTAGCAAATTACATCAATCCCAAGCTAATACTACAGTGGTTGGGCACATGGCACGGGCACTTGGGTCCAGAGTTTGGCTGTGCAGCAGAGCCAGATCCAAGACACTGAGTGCAGTTTGACACTTAATGTCACAGGAAATCCAGGTTCAAACTATTCATGACAGCTAACTGCAGGCTGTTGGAACATCAGCATTCTGGAGTCCATATATTTCCTTTTCTGATGTCTCTCAATTTTGAAATAAATTATTCCTTTGAAGGTGTGCCTGTTTTAATAGAACCTGTGATAAGTTTGTGGTTTTAGGGAGCTGTAGATGGAAACTTAACCTTGACACTGCCCTTTGTGCAGATGCAGTGTGCTTTAGGGATGTAAATATTTATCTACTGTTATTGCTTGTCATTTTTTCTCTGCAAAACAGATACAAGTTCTTGGTGATTGAGATGGTAATACCATATGGTACATGCAGGGTCTCCCCATTCTAGGGACTATGTAAATAAACACAGAGTAGCCCGAGTTGAAAGGGACCCTGAATATCATCCCAGCCCAACCCCCTGCCATGGGCAGGGTCACCTTCCACTATCCCAGTTGCTCAGAGCCCCATCCAGCCAGGCCTGGGACACTGCCAGGGATGGGGCAGCCACAGCTGCTCTGGGCAAACTGTGCCAGGGCCTCAGCACCCTCACAGGGAACAATTTCTTCCCAATATCCAATCTAAACCTGCTCTGTCAGTGTGAAGCCATTGCCTCTTGTCCTGTCACTCCAGGCCCCTGTAAAGAGTCCCTTTTCCATCTTTCCTGTGGCTTCCTTCAGTCACTGAAAGGTCACCATGAGGTCACCCCAAAACCTTCTCCTGTCCAGGCTGAACAATCCCAGTTCCCTCAGCCTTTCCTTCCAGCAGAGCTGCTCCATCTCTCTGATCCCTTGGTGTCCCCTGGCTCCAGCAGCTCCCTGTCCTTCCTGTGCTGGCCCAGGTTGGGTGCAGCCCTGCAGGGGGGTCTCAGCAGAATGGAGCAGAACTCCTTTTCCCTGCTGCCTGTGACCTAGGGGGACCTGAAACAGGGTATGTGCTTTCTCCAGCCCTTGAATTCCTGTTTTCTGAAGAGAAAACTGTAGAACACAGCACTGCTTATGCTTTCTTGGGCCTTTCTGTATGGTTTTCTCTACCATTCCCATCAATACAAGGCTTTGATAGAAGTATTAAAAAAAAAAAATAAGTTCAGTATGTTCTAGTTGCAGTTGAAGACAAGTCTTATTTCAAAAGTTGTAGGGGGATTCACCACTGACCAGTTCACTGACTCTTCCCTGGAGAAACTACAAAATTCTGGGTAGGATTCAACACAGTATTCAGCTGGGAGAAACACACTGTAATTTAAGGAATGCCATACATTGCTGCTACATGGCCATTACCTGAATGCCTCTGTAACTTAATTTTTAAAATAATAAGGTTGCATGAATGAAGGTGGACTGTGTTCTGCCAGGTGCTTTTGGTGTCCAGAAGCTTGTGGACAACACACAGGGCAAGAAGCAGCATGCAGGCATGGGAACTGCTCCTTGTCAACAACCTGGGCAAGCTGCTTTCTCCTTCTCAGTGGTGGCTGCACATCAAAACCAGCAGTTTGCTGCAGGGACGCCTGTGTTCTGAAATACTCTGTCATTAGTTGTGAATTAACTCATTCACCCTTTCATTTGTGAATTAATCCCCTCTAATGCAGGCAAACATCACAGTTGTGGTTGTCTGGGTATTGTTAATCTGCGTCATGCACAGGCTGAGCACTAGAGCTGGGTAATGATCTCTGAAGAGAACAGCTTTGTTTCAGAGCAGTCCTGAGCTCCAGGTGTGGTTGTTGAACTGTGCAAGTATTACTTCTACAAAACACTTGCTTTTATGTGGATCTTGAGTGCTGAGTTCATTATTTAGGGCTGTGTGTTGATTTGGAACCCTAAGCTAAGATGAAAATAGTTCTTGGCAAGTCTGTGCTTAATTCTTTAATTCACCTTTGGTCAAGGTTGTTAGAGCCTTATTCTCCTCCCCCCTCCTTTTTCTTTTCCTTTTTTTCCTTTTGTCTCCTGTTACATTTCTTTTGAGTAATGAATTTAATAGCAGAGTGAATAGGAACTGCACTCTGCTCACTCCCCTAGTGGTACCTACTCCAGTTGGCAATTTCAGGACTTCTTTGAACTTGGCTGTTTCTGACACAACATGAACATTAGCAGCACAACCATGATTACAAGCTGGAAGCTTCTAAGATGAACAAAACAGAGCGGTGAAGTGCAGCCTTTGTCCTGGGGTATGTTTTTACTAAATTTTTCTTCTCCAGGATTTATTGTTAGTATGTTATGGCAAACAGTATTAGGTTTGTTTTTCCTATGACAACACCAATGCCTACTACAAACTATAAATCTACATGGATCAATTGGCAATATTGTGAGTTAGCAAAAATCTCTCAATTTGTACCATATGCCTTATAGACATTTTTTTTTAGATTTTATAGATCTTTATTAGAATATGCCTTAAATCTGTTTCTGAGAGTGTTGTCTAAGCATGTTAGTATGCTGATAGGTTTGGGAGATTTCTCCACTTTTTTTCCTAGTCCCTACCCTGAGTCATTTCTTTATACAGCATTTGGGGTGGTGGATTGCTGTTCTCATGCTGCCTGCCTTGTTTTGCTGACTTGCATCAGCCAAATCTTTCAGCCCTCACTCCTAACTTGGAATTGAACATGGACATTTTGGTCTCTGGGTCAGCCAATCCCTCTGGGATGAGCACGAGCCAAAGCCACCTGCTCTCCAGGCAGTGCCTATGCAGACAATTTTTGTTCTTATTCTTTGCTTTGGGAGCTAATTGTGAGAAAGTGAGAGCAGAGAACATTTCCAATGCAGTAGCTGTAGCTTGGGAAGCTCTTTAGAAGTCACTGTCTGATTTTTAGAGGGGTGCATGGTGTGTTCATCAGCACAGTGCAGCTTGTTTCATACAAATCAGAAGTGAGGAGTTCATGTGAGTGTTGTGATTGGAGATGAGGGGCAGATCTCCAGCCTGAGATTAGGATATTTTTGTGTGAGAAAAGTGTAATGATTGGGCAGACAGTGTAAGCTAAAAGAACACATTGAATGCATTACCACTGATAACTACATTTCTTCCAACTCCTCCCCTCTGTATGACAGGTATGTCAGGCTTTTATGTGCTGATCATTTATCATGAAAATGAATGTAGGTAATGTATTAAAGAAGCTAATGATGTTTTTAAGGTTAATGGCAATTGTGGAGCTGTTCAGAAATTCATTAGCATCAAATGCTTTAAAAGCAGTTGATCTTTCCCTTCTTCTTGTAACTAATGTTGTGGCTTTTAAGTGAGGTTAGTTTGATAGGGGAAACTCTTCTGGAGTGGGAGACTGCTGTATTTCAGAGTAGTGAGAGTGCTTAGAAAAATACCCCATAAGGGGTGTTGGAGGAGGAAGGCTGCTGAACTGAATTTAAGTGCATTGGATAAGAACACAAATAAAACCATGAGCATAAGTTGTATTGTCAGCAGAGTGCTCAGAAAAATTCTCAATACTTACAAAAGGACTCGAGCTCCTTCCTGAAGGCTGGGTTACCCCAGTGGAGATGTGGAAGCTGCCGTTACAGATGATGAAGTTTAACAGCAAATACACTGCCTCTGCATTTGGTATTTCTGCATGGCTGTATGAAAGATCTGGGACTTCTCTTCTTGCTTTTTTCACATTGGGTGTATTTATGTGGTGATTACCAAGGCTGCTGGGTCACTTGCTTTATTCTTCCCTGTGACAGTGCTGAGGCACTGCACAGTTACCCAGAGCAGCTGTGGCTGCTCCATCCCTGGCAGTGTCCAAGGCCAGGCTGGATGGGCTCTGAGCAGCTTGGGATAGTGGAAGGTGTCCCTGTCCATGGCAGGGGGTTGGAACTGGATGATCTTTAGGTCCATTCCAACCCAAACCATTGTGCGCTTCTGCCAATCTCAGTCCCTCCCGACCTGCCGGCAGTTCCGCCGGTTCTCACGGTGTCCATCCTTCTTCACTGCTGCCCTGCGTGGGTTTAGAGGCGAACTCGGTGATGTGCGGGCACCGCGAGTGAGACAGCGTGTGCTGCGACAGGGACGGTGCGCTGAGACAGCGTGTGCGGGCCGGGACGGCGCTGTCCCGGCGCTGTCCCCCCGTGTCCCGGCGCTGTCCCCCCGTGTCCCGGTCCTGTCCCGGCGCTGTTTCCTCGTGTCCCGGTCCTGTCCAGGCGCTATTCCCCCGTGTCCCGCTGCTGTCCCCCCGTGTCCCGGTCCTGTCCCGGCGCTGTTTCCTCGTGTCCCGGTCCTGTCCAGGCGCTATTCCCCCGTGTCCCGGCGCTGTTTCCTCGTGTCCCGGTCCTGTCCCGCTGCTGTCCCCCCGTGCCCGGGGCCGCCCTCACGGGCGGAGCGGTGGCGCCCCCTGGCGGCCGCGCTGACGCTGTGCTCCCTTGCAGGGCGCACCGGGCGCTACACGCTGATCGAGAAGTGGCGGGACACGGAGCGGCACCTGGCGCCGCACGAGAACCCCATCGTGTCCCTCAACAAGTGGGGACAGTACGCCAGCGACGTGCAGCTGATCCTGCGGCGCACCGGGCCCTCCCTGAGCGAGCGGCCCACGTCGGACAGCGTGGCGCGCATCCCCGAGAGGACTCTGTACCGGCAGAGCTTGCCGCCCCTGGCCAAGCTGAGGCCGCCCGGGGACAAGGCCATGAAGAGGAGGGAGCCCAAAAGGAAATCCCTCACCTTCACCGGCGGCGCCAAGGGGCTGATGGACATCTTCGGGAAGAGCAAGGAATCCGAGTTCAAGCAAAAGGTGCTCAACAACTGTAAAACGACAGCGGACGAGTTGAAGAAGCTGATCCACCTGCAGACGGAGAAGCTTCAGAGCATCGAGAAGCAGCTGGAGTCCAACGAAGCCGAGATCCGCTACTGGGAGCAAAAGTACAACGCCAGCCTGGAAGAGGAAATCCTCAAACTGGAGCAGAAGATCAAACGGAACGAAGTGGAGATAGAAGAGGAAGAGTTCTGGGAGAACGAGCTGCAGATCGAACAGGAGAATGAAAAGCAGCTGATGGAGCAGCTGCAGGAGATGAGGCAGAGGATCCTGGAGTGCGAGAGCAAGCTCAAGGACTACGTGTCTCAGATCCACAACATGGAGAGTGGCCTTGAAGCGGAGAAGCTGCAGCGGGAAGTTCAAGAGTCCCAAGTGAATGAAGAAGAGGTCAAGGAAAAGATCGAGAAGGTGAAGGGAGAAATTGATATTCAGGGCCAGCAGAGTCTGAGATTGGAAAATGGCATTAAAGCAGTAGAAAGGTCCTTGGGCCAAGCTACCAAGCGATTACAGGTAAGACTGTCTTTTTATCCATAGCTAGAGAAAGTCAAAAACTCTGACTGATTTCTCTTAGACAAATCTGAAGCTCATGAAAGACAACACAAGGAGTTTACAAAGTGAATCAGGGCAAAAGGCAGAATATATTGCTTTCATTTTCAAATCACATTTCAGTTTGTAGGGTTGTTTTTTTTTTTTTTAAGAGCAGACAGGTTTTTATTACCTGTGTTGAACTTGCTGATTCAAACTGTCTAAGAAAAAAAAGCAGTAATTTGCACCATCATAGCCTTTTCTGAGGATAAACTTCTGATCTTTGCTAGGTTTGTCTGCCACCAAAAGAGATGAATTACAAAGAACAGTCCAAAAGCAGCACCTGGAAAGGTACTGAGCCAAAGTAAAGTACCTGCAACCTTACAGAGCTTTAGTTTTAAAGAATAGCATCTCTCCTTTCCTGGCTGACTCACTGGTGTTCACATTTTTATCTTCTCTAACTCAGTCATTTGTGGCACATGTGTCAAAAGAGAATCCAGTCCCTGTTCTCTTGCTAAAGTTAATGATATCACCTGTAATGTGATAGAGCATGAAAGAATAAAGGAACTCCAGCTGCTAGCTGGATGAGGTGAAGGAAAGATTGGAGCTCCTGGGATTTTTATGTGCCACATAAATAATCCTAAGGCACCACACATCAGTTGGAGTTGTGGTTCTTGCTGATTCCCAGGATTCAGATACCTTCTGTACATTCTGCAGCCCTGCAGTGGCATTAAGGTGATTCCACTGTGGATATGTAAAGGGATTTTGTATCCTTACTCTTGGCTTAGAACCATGTCAGTATGAGCTGTTTTTACTAGATGGGGGGGGGGGGGGGAGTAATCTTTTCATCCAAAATAAAATGCTTGAAAACTGTAAACAGTTTTGGCCATGTTTATCTATGCTAAGTTTCCAGACATGCTATTCTTAAGGATTTACACTGATGGAAAGTTTCAAGTCTTCTTTATATGTTTTGTTTATCCTCAGTGACATTTACTGAGGCTTTGATGGAGTTCAAATTTCTTCTGGCTTGGTTCTTTTCATAGTCTAGGTTTTCTTGGGAAAGTTGCCATCCAATTCAGATCTTCCAATCTTGTTCTAAACCTAAAGGTGCACAAATCTGTAAGTCCACAAGAAAATAAACTTGAACTCTGCATTATGGAGTTTTGGGAAGGAGGAAATAGACAAATATTTTATTGCCTACCCTAAGTTAATGATATCTGCTTAAGCAGCTCAGCCTCTGTGTGTAGGAATAATAATAGTCTAAGACTGTAAGATCTCTGAGAGCTGTAAATTTTGCATATCATGACAGAAATACAGAGATCCTAAATGATCATCTGTGCTTTGAAGGGGTGGGGAACCAGCCAGGCTTTGGCTTCAATGCACAAAACCCTTGCAGAGTAAGAAGGTTCTGGCCAAAAAAGTTTAAATAGAAAATGCAAAGGACAAGAAGAGAAAATAATTTTACTTCTTTTAAGATCAGAATAATTAAATGAGCTATCCAAGCCATGCTGGACACTTCAAGAAGTAAGACTTGGTGCCAGACTGCTGCTCAGTTGATTATTTTTTCAACATTCACACTATTACCTTTATTTGCTGACATGACAAAGTTTTTCTCAGGTGGTATGAGAAACAGCTGCTTGTCATCCAAGAAGCAATATACAAATAAAATACATTAAGAAAACCCCAATTTGGATCATGGGTTGGACTTAGTGATCTCTAAGGACTTTTCCAACCAAATTGATTCTGTGATTCTAGTTAAGTGCTAGTGAGTGTTGACTTGCTTTTTAAATTACAAGGTTAAAATACCTTTCAACTCTTCAATTGGCATTTGAGCTTAAAAAATTGGAGGCTTTCTCATCAAAAGGAGAAGCATTAGTTGCCCAACTGTAAATATGGTCATGAAATGCTTCTTTATTTGCTCAGCAGATGTTTTCTGTTTCCTGGCAGGACAGGGAACAAGAACTGGAGCAATTGACCAAGGAGCTGCGCCAGGTGAACCTGCAGCAGTTCATCCAGCAAACGGGAACCAAGGTGACGGTGCTGCCGGCAGACCCCGTGGAGGTGGAAGCCCCACATGTGGAGCTCGAGAGAGGTACAGCTCGGAATACTTTGGGATGGAGGGAGGAAAGGAGAAGGGTGGGCAGTGCCTTTACTGCTGCTTAATGCTGGCACTCTTAGGTGGAGTGAATGCTCCCTTAGCAAAGACATTAGCAAAACACTACGAGAGCGCATTGTCGAGCGCTTCTTTTCATTCCAAGGGTTTAGCAGGCTCTAAATAAAGAGCACTGCGTGGAGAACTTCTCTCCCACTGTGCCCGGGCATGCATTTGTCCCATCAGCAACGCATTAAGCCTGCAGCTTTCCAGAGTGGCCGCCGTGGCTGGCTGCCAGCACGGAACGTGACTGTGCATCTGACATTGCTGTTCGGCTGGGTTCTTCCTCTTCTGGTGGGGGTGTTGTCAAAGCAGCAAAAGGAATGTGTCTGGATCCCAAGAAATCCCAGACAGCAGCTGCTCGGGAATAGGAGCCAATCCAGCTGGGCTGGCAGCCGTGCAGAAGTCCTGCACAGATGGCTGTTCCAGCGGGTGCCAATTGACTCTGCCCCCGGTGGGATCAGTGCAGCCGGCACGTGCCCACATCTGGATCCAGGATTTCCTGGGCAGAACCACAGCAGCGTTTTGAATGTGTCAGAGCTGCGGCACCAGCACGGTCCTGTGCTTTTTCCTGCACTCTGCCTCCAAGGGGCTCTTTGTCTCGGCATTCTCCTCTGCTGGGTCTATCCCTCGCTCAGAAAAGTTTATAACCAAAAGGCACTGGAAGGACAAAGGGGTGGGGAGGGAGGAAAAGGCAATTAGGCCTTCAAATGCAGCACTTGTATAAACTCTTGTATAAACTCTTAAGTGGGCAGGAAGCTGAAACTTGGAGTTATGTTACAGGTTCAAGCTGTTTCTGCACACCACCATATAATGTGTCTGTGTACATGTTTCTCGAGGGAGGGTAATACTTCTTCATGGGTTTCACTCTATTTTGAAATGAGTAGGAAGTGTGCACCTTAGATCTCCTCACTTCCTAGCCAGGCACTTGAGTAGTTTGTTACATGTGGAATTAGTTTTTTTGTATTGCATTGATGATGAGGAGAGGTGCACCCCTGCTGATGACTTTTCTAATTGCCTTTTTTCTCATGCAGAGCCAGCCTTTCAGTCTGGGTCACTGAAGCGCCCTGGCTCATCGAGGCAACTCCCCAGTAACCTTCGGATCCTACAGAACCCACTGTCATCTGGTTTTAACCCGGAGGGCATTTATGTATGACAGTACATTCCTCTTCTAGAGAGGACCTAGCAAGGTACCCTGGACAAGATACACTTTATTTTACTCTGCCAATGACGAATGGGAGAAGTTTGTCTTGTTTTGGTTTTTAGTTACACCACGGTGTTATTTTTTCTTCTTCCTCCAACACCACTTGGAGCCATACCCTGTGCACTGATGCTAAAGAGACAGGAATTGTCTCGATTCATAATTGGCAAGGATGACCTTGCTGTCAACACAGCTTAAGTGCAAAAACCGTCATTGTTTTTGCCACTTCAGAAGTGTTTGGGAAAGTATTGTTGCTTGTATAGGCATGAATGGAAGACTGAGGGTGAAGGAAACCATGTATGCAACTTATCTGAGGTTTAATTTATTCCCTTTAATCAATGGACCTGTGAATGTTGACCTTTTATATTTTTATTTTTAACTTGTGAATTATCACGAATGGCTGTGTGTCAGTCTGATGAGGTGACTTTGATTTGTGTGTACCAATATCCCCCATCTGATCAAGTACAGCAACCTGCAATGCAGAGTTCTGAGGGGTGCTGAACCATTGCAGTGGTTTCTCACCACTAACTTTGTTCATTTCTGTTGTGGGTCATCATGTCATGTTCCATCCATTGCTACCTTTTAAGGCTTGAAAAATGAGCTTGTGGGATTTACTTGCTGTTGTATCTGCCTTGAATGAAGCACCTAGTGTTCAAAAGATTTATGAATTTTAAACCTTGGCTTGGTAAAGATATTTCCAGCATATGATTGAGGATGCACTAGTTAGATGATATTTTATTATATAGAATGTATATTTGAAATATTTTGCCACATTGTATATGCCTTTTTGAAAAAAGAACAATGTAAGAAGTTGTCTTCATATATCTTACCAAAAGAGAGTAGGAGGCTTTCACTGTGTGTGATTTTGTACTTCATTTTTTCCACTAGCCATTACAGTGTTCTTGTTTTGTAACAAATCTTGCTGTTGGAGGGGAAGAAAGACACAACACAAATGAGTATCCACTTCTAGCCTTCCAGAATCCACTCAACTTTTGTGAAGGGAAGAAACCTGGCAGAATTCCATGAAGTCCATAGCAGTGTTCTTATTGATAGGAGTGAGGCCAGGATTTCATTCAACTCCCTGGTGGAGACACTTGGTCCCTTTAAAAGACAGTCACTGAGAGAATGTAAAGCTTCCAAGCAGAAAATTCACTCATTTGGTGGTCATTTTTCACAAAACAGATGAAAAGAGAACGTTATCACATCTTGATGTTGCTCTAATGCAGTCAAAGCTAAGAAAGAATCAGATAAAAAGGGGTTCCTGCAGAAAACAGCCACTCCCAAACAGTTTGTGTGTTGCAGGCCTTGAAGAAAGATTGCTGCAGGGGACACCAGGTTTGTGGAGAAGGGAACTGGCATCAGTGGGACACATTGTAAACGTGTGGGGCTGGCCTCATGGATGAGTTAGGAAGGGATGGGACTTCCCTGGTTTGGATTTCTTGTTCTAACAGCAACTCACAGCATCATCCCCATCTTGGAGATCTCCTGGGCACAAGGGGACACTGTACCCTCACTGCAGTGCTGCAGACTTGGGCTCCTTGGCAGGGTCAGGATTTTACCACTGCTAGGAAACTCCAAAGCTTTTAACCACAGAAAAATACTTAACTCCTAGCATCCTCTTGTGTTGATTCACTGATGTGCAGATAAATGTTAATTTAAGTCTCCTTTTCTAAAAAAGGAGTTTCCAGACAAATGGAAGTTTTAAAAGATATAGCAGAAGATGAAGGATTCTTGAGTGTTTAATACCATTTTTTTTCCTTTCCACTTATTAATGGCATCATATATTCTAAAAATGCTGCTGTATTTAGACTAACAGCAACAGATAAGGCTGTGAATATATAATGGACCTTTCCAAATGAACTATGAATTTTTACTGTTTAACTTATCGGGTCTTTTTTTTTCTTTTTTTTATCGGGTCTTTTTTTTTCTTTCCATCTTCCCTTGTGAGCAAACTGGAAAATGAAATATTCCTACCTGAGGAACCTTTGCAGTGCTCACCCATTTTACTGTTAGTTTATCACAATTCTGTGCTCATGTTTACTGTGGCCATAACTTTGTATTAAAAAAAAAAAAGAAAAGAAAGAATGTGTGTACATATATATATATAAAGTGTAAAGTATAGTTTGGGGACAATATCTGTCCAAGGTACTTGAGCATATATGCCTTACATTCTGGTTTCAATTTACAGAAATGAAATGGCCCTCTCCAGTGGATATCTTGCATCTTCAGCACCTCTTGATGTTAGAGAACTGAGGCACTCAGCACCTTGCAAAGTCTGGCCCAAATTATGCTGCATGGGGGTGTGGGGAAACAGTCTTGTCCTGAGATGAAGTATTTTTAAGGCAGATCAGCATATTTAGTCCAGCTAATGATTTTGTCATATTCTGTGACTGGTCCATCTCCCACAGATGTCAGTTTGAGCTGAATTGGGCTCTTGCATCATAAAACCTGCTCTCCTTCTCTGCCAGGTTATTCTGTAAGACGGAGGGAGGAGGAAAAGGATTGAAAGGAAGAGTAAGAGTAGCTTTGGAGGGCTCGAGTTACACCTTTGTCATAGAATCAAGGAAAGAATTTGCCATTTGAGTTAAAAAGGAGCAGCTGTTGGACACAGGGGCCAGCCTGGAGCTGGCTCAGGAGTGACCACTGCAGCACCCCTGAGTGACCCCTCCTTGCCAGGGCTTTGGCACATGTCAAGGTGATCTGAAAAACGTTTGCAGCTTCAGCCACTCCTGTGGCCAAGGAGAGGCTCTGGTATCCAGACCTGCCAGTTGTGACACACTGACAAATTCCCCTGCCCCCACCATACTCCACTTGCTTATTGAATTTCACCCAGGCTGAAGTTCTGTAGCATTTTCACCCTCTCTGTAAATAAACCAAAAAGAAATGGCATGCCCTTGCATTAAATGTGAATTGACCCATATGTAACAGTTAGAAAAATTCCTCACACTACGGCGTTTAGAATTTTGCTTCTGATCAACTGCAGAAACTCACTCTTTCTTTACAACTGTACAAAAAGTCCATTTTCAGAAGTGTTTCAAACCTCCTGGGGCATTAGCAGAAAGGAAGCTACACATACTAATTTTAACAAGTGCCATATTATTTACTGGGCAGCATGATAAAATCGGGGTTTTTTGCTTGCGTTAAATAGTTGAATACACAAGCACTATTTTCCAGTGCACAGGGAATTTATATGGAGAACTCCTGTAATTTATTACTAATGGAGATTAACTGTGTTACCTCTCTGATCCATGAGGATACAGTTTATTTTTTGCTGGAGATGCTATGTTGTATGGGGAAAAGAGGGGGATGAACCATCTGAAAAGCCACTAGGTAAAGGCTAAGGTGAACAGTCTGAACGCCTGAGCAAGGGAGAAACCAAGTCCCACTCTGAAAAGTTGGCTCCCAGTATCTTTCAGTGGGACTCAGGTTCCCAAGTGCCTGAATTGCTTCTGGAAATGGTATGTTAGCTTTGAGATGGCTTGCTTTTCTAAACCCTGGCAAGTTCAGAGGAAGTTCTGGAGAAAGAGAACTACCACTACTAGCATTAGCAATATGCAAACATATGAGGTAAGAGGGAAAAGATCCTTTAGTGAAATAAAAATCTCCTCTTGGGGCAGTAATTGCCTTGTTTTTAGCATGAAGAGTATTGCATTATTTTAATGAACTGGGATCATATGAGTATGATCAAAGAAACATTGATCTTGTAATTTTCGTGAGTTACCTTGAAGCATATAAATTCCTGATGTGCATTAACTTGAGTGAATTGGGCCTTAATGACACATGTAAATAATGAAACTGTATTCAGATATTTTTTTCCAGAAAATAGTCTCTAATGGTCTGTACTGTATTTAAAAAAGTGTCAAAGTGTTGCTTTTATATTACACGTCCTTTTTTGGTTTGTTTTTTTCTTTATTTTGTTTTTTTGTTTGTTTGGTTTTTTTAATTTTTGTTTTTTTTAGAACATTGAAATGTGCATGTTTATTCTATTTGCTACAGTATTTTAATGTTTTGGATGAAGGCCATCAGTTGTATGGAGATGACAAAACAATCATTCTGTCTATTTATTCAGTATTGCTGCTTAAAGTTTTCAAAATAAAGCTTTCAATGCCAATATAGTGACTGATTGAAAGCTGTTCTAGCTCTCTTCAGGTGTTTTTTTTCTATGTTTGTAGAAAACTAAGTAAGTGAAACTTGGTGTGTCAGCTGTTATACCAGCAAAGAATTATTGCAATAATATAGGGGGCTGCGTCTAAGTGTGTGTAGTAAATACCAATGTATGCAAGCAGTGAATGCCTTTAGGTTTCTGAGTGGAGTGCTGAAGAATGCTAAATCCTTTGTGGTCTTGCAAGCACTTTACACATGTGACCAAGTACTGGTTAGAGCTTTGTGCCCATGTGTGGTGCTTGTGAGGGCAGAACAGGGGGGTCACAGAGGATCAACTCAGAGCCCTTTGAACCATATTGGATTTAGGACATTCTTGAGTGTTCCACAGATGTGTTTCTGACTGGGACCTAAAAAACTGTTCTGATGCAAAACCCTTTCAGTTGCAGCAAGGATGCCTCAAGTGTAGCTGGTACCTCTGAAAATTTTAGTAGTTTTGAAATGGATCAAGTGTGCCTGCTGTAATTGTGAAGTGTGTCAGAATGCTGGGAGCATTCACCCTCACCATCATCCCATGAAACTGCTAACTAGGGGTTCTGACTGGAACACTTGAGTTGCTGATGCTTTAACCTAGGGAAGCAACACAAACTGAAAACACGAGTGAGCATTTTATTACTTCTCCACTTCAATGCAAGATGAAAATCTGTATTATATGTAACTATATTTTTTGTCATTTAAAAAGCTTCTATTTTTTATTATTCTCATGAATGGTTGACAAAAAATATTGGATATGCTCCCATACAATAAATTCCCCTCTGAAACTTTGGGTCTTTACAGTTCATGGTTTGCTGGGATTGCACCGTTCATGTCGCGCACATCTCACGACAGAGCTGCTGGGACTCTGTCAGAGAACGCTGGGCCAAGGCCAAGGTTGGTGTGCCCAGCTGAAACAATTCCAGAAATGGCCCTGTGTTGAGCATTAGGCCCCAGGAGCTCTCCTAAATGGTAATTTCCCTGGGGTGTGGGACACACAGCTGGTTGGTGTGGGGCCTCTATGGCAGATGAGAGTTCCTTTAAGTGTGCTGTAATCTCAATCAGATAAAGCCCAGACACTGCAAGAGGGAAGAGGAGTTTGTTTTCAGCTGAGGAACTGTTATTAAAATTAACAGAAACCCCAAAATGGCAGAATTGGTCAGTGACTCATGGAAAGTCTTAACTTAAAGGAAAGAGGCAGAGGTTCACTTGGAGGTGATCAGGGAGAAGAACTGCATATGCAGATTCTTCCCACAACAAATTCAGGGTGCCCTGATGCTTCAGGCAGCAGAAAGAAATTAATCTTTGAACAAGGAGCAGAAGGCCTTTTAGGCCAGATTCAGGTGTAGTTACTGTGCTGAGACCAGAGAGGGTGTGAAGCTTGCTTGAGATCATTTGAGTTAATCAAGGCTGGGAACTTGATACAGCTGGAGACTTGTGATTTAAGCCACCCAAATGCAGTCCTTAGTCTAATATCCAAATAGATGGATTTTCCTAAGCTAACTGGAGCCTAATCTCATTAGACTGAGGAGAAGTGAGCTAACAGTAGTGGCACTGTTGACTGGCAGTAGGACAATGCTGTGAACTGCACTGAAGCCCTAGCACGTGGCACTGTTGTTGTCAAGGCTGTGGAAGTTGTGGAGGCCCTGTGCTCTGAAAGGTGCCCTTTCCTGCTCCTGTGCTGGTCAGCTGGCTGGCTTTGGTGCTAACTAAGGTGTGCTCAGCAGAGCCTGGGCTACAGCTGATGGTTCTGATCTTTTGCTTTGCCTTTAAAGAACAAAGGGGTGTATTTGTATGTGGCTGCTGCTGCAGCACTAACTAGCTCCCTGTAACGACCACTAATGAGTTGCAAAACCAGACCAGATCAATGATCCATTTTGTTCAGAAGCCGTACTGAATTTTTCTGTCCATCATGTCTGTGTCAGCTAGGTAGTATTCCTTTATAATCCAAATTTTTAATGATTGTTTCAACTAAGATGTCTGGTGTCTGAAGTAGGGCACAATGAGCAATGGTCCCCATTATTGCCTTGCTTGAAAATGATGTATTTGCTACCTTTGATATTGTAGCTGGTGTTAATGAGTATTTTCTGGGTCAGACACTACTTCATCATTAACTTGCTCCAGAAACAGTGGATGGAAACAATCTCAATTGGTCTATTTTGTCCTTTTTTCCAGGTGGGTATGCTGTATACTTTTTTTCCCATCCTTTGCAGTGAGTTCTGTGTGCTGTCCAGGGCTGACTGGAAAGAGCCTGTTTGGCATTTGCTAGTGCGACAAGGAGCTGATGCAATCAGAGCTGATAAACTTCCCTGAGCAACTCAGGCACTGCCAGTGTCCTCATGCCACTTCTGGTGGCTCTGTGTGTGCCTCCCTCCTTGGTGGCACACAGGCAGCCCTGGAGCTTCTCCCCCATGCCGTCTGAAGTTTGATTTCTAGAGGCCTTTTGGATCTGAATCTTTGGCTGTGGAAAGGTTACAGGGATCTCTGGAAGAGTGAGGGAGTGTCATCACACTTCTGTTCAGGCATCTGGAAGCTGATGGAGGTGAAATACCACTACACCAGACTGTGCTTATTGTTTCAGCTACATGCTTTGTCTCATTCTACCTCTCTGAAAAAGGAAGAAGATAGTTGGTAATTGGAAGACTTATTAGGAATATGCAGCATAAAATATTGAATATTCGATCCTGGGTCAAGTTGCAGGGAAGAAAAGTTTTCTATGATTTATTTTTAATGAGCAAAAGTTTGAAGAAGAAGTATTCAGAAGAACTCCAGCTGGGCTTATGGAAAATGTGCTTAAAAACCCACCTTATCCAATGCAACACAATTGAGTGCCAGTAATTACCTGCCTAGGTATTTTTAAAAGGAGGACTTCTGGTTAAAACAGGAACAAAAAATAACCAAAAAAAAAAAAAAGGGGGAGGGTGATGGCAGGAAGGGAGTGACATGTAGACCAAGTAAAACAGCTTTAACCTGATTTGTGTTTGACCTGAAGTCCCTTCCAGTGCCAGTGTGATGGAAAGTGAATCATGCAACTTTGGAGCCAGTGACATGGTATCACAGAAGTGCCATCAGAAGCTGTTGCTATAATGAAATTCAGGCCAGCCTTTAAGTGGGAAATAACTGGAATTTCTTTGTGGTTGCCTGTGGAGCTTCTCCTAAATTACTGCCTGTCACAGTTTTTATTGTGTGTATCAAACTGCTGTTCATGAAATGTTACGTGCCCAGAACAGATGATTTGGCTTTAGCAGTCCAAATAAGCCTGAGGTGAACTTTGATCTATGAGGTGGAACTGGCCCTCGTGGCAGACTGAAGGGAAACCCCAGAGTGCCAGCTGACCTTTGACAACGTTTTGTTGCTACAACATTGTCTTAAGCGTTTCCTTGACCTGGCAGATCTGCAGCGTGGCTGCCAAGACTGTGACCTGGGTTTTCCATTGTCATATTGCTGGTGTCACGCACAAAACGAGTGTGGAGGGAGACAGTGACAGAGCAAATGAGAAAGGGAACAATGTGCATTGGCTGTAGGGCTGGGGTGAAAGGTTATGCCAGGGGCAGGCACCAGATAATCGTGTCTCCTCAAGTGTGGCAGTGCTGCAGTTCCCAGCAGGCCCACACGAGAGGGCAGCAGTACACGCAGCAGCCACACTGCGATGGGAAGCAGGTTTTCTAGGAATACATAGCCCGTGGTAGGGAATCGTCTAAAGCACCCAACATTCCAACTTCAAACGTGTTCTTTCCAAAAGGACAGTGATACTTACAAAGAGGCGTGTCTTATTCACAGTGTCAGTGTAACTGATGCACAAATGATGCCATTCCTGCTATTTGTGAGCCGGCCTGGAAGTTCCTGAAACCTGTACAGATGCTGAAATGGTTGAAATATTCCACTGTAGATACTGTCCTGTGCCTGGGAAGTTATTTCATTTCCCAGCTCTGCCACAGATTTCCTACGTGTGACCTTGGGCAAGCTACTATAATCCCTGTGGATTGGAGTCCCCCAGCTGTAAGCCTGAGATAATACTGCCTCATCCCCTTTGACTTTGTCTGCATGTGCGGCACGCCCCGTGGGGAGCAGCGTCTCGATTCCTGTTTGTTTGGTGAATAGTACTGAGCACAGCATGGTCCTCAACTTGGCTGTGCCATCCAGATACTGCAGCATGACGTGAATTTTTATATCCTACCAAGAGGGTGACAAAAAGTCACTCAGCTTTACCTTGCAGTGAGAGGAAGATGCAGGTGTGGTGAGGGGAGCTGAAGGTGATTTCTTCTTTAGCTTTAAGTAGAGTTCTTTTTCTAAAGGGCTAAAAAGGAAAAGCAAACAAAGAAATAAAACCTAAATTCAACTTTTGCTCTTTTTTCTGTTCTTGTAGAGTGCTGCTATTAACAGAGGCAGCCTGAATCCTTTTGCAAGTGCTGCTTGGGAGTGTGTTGTACCTAATCAATAGAAATAATTGACTGAACAGGCTGAGATTTGCTTGGTGGCCCTAAATGTTCCAGTGTTTCCACAAGAATTAGGATGTTTAGCAATGTGCCTGTTACCAGTAATGCACCATGACAGGCTGCCATCTCACAATTTTCCATTGGTACCCGAGTACCCTTTGGTATTAGTGACTGAAGAGATCAAGAACACAAGATTTAGAATTATAGAAGGTGCATTTTTTTCGTTGTTTGCTAACTCCAAAGTGTTTTCTGCATGCTCCAAATAAATTTGATTAACTAACAAGCACCTCAGCTGCACTTATACCAGAGTCTTGCCTAGAATGAGCACCCTTCAGCATGTCTGAGCACAGAGAGTCCCTGCTGCTCAGTTCTGAGGTCAAAGATCATTTAAAGATGTTGCCATCTGAGTGCATTTCAATAATAATTAGTGCAGCTGCTGGCATCTGACAGGGCAATTAATAATCAGTCTGCAGTACCTTATCTCATGTCCTGCTCGATAAAGTTCTTGCTGTTACCTTTGTACACAGAGGAACTTTACAGCAGGAGGCACATACTTCTAGGAATATCTCCCTCCTTTAGTAGGAAGAATGGCCTTGGGGTGCAGTCACACAGGACAAGCACATAATTTGTGTTGTGAGCAACTACAAAAAGCAGGAGCATGGGCAGTGTGAGTACCTTAACATCTTTGTTCAGTGCCAGAACACAGCCTAAAATTCCCAAGGAAAAAACTACTTTATGTTACTATAACAATGATCCAAATCATACAGGTTTTAAACATGCACACACATATATATGTGTATGTAGTCAATTCATTAGATGTCATTATCCCTTTTGTCAGCTTGGGAAAATTAAGTCCAGGGATGTGCAGAGTTTCCCAGAAGGAGTACAAGCCCTTCATCTCCATGTACTGACTTTTGCACATGGGTAATTTGTTCTGACCAACACAGAGTTGTCCTGCAATGGTTCAGTCAGGCTGGGGCCACCTGGCCTAACATTCTGCCTCAAGCTCTTTAGGAAGAGCTGACTGGGCACATGCAGCTTACTGGTGAACTAGCCTTGGTGTGGCATTACTAAAATAACCTGCTTGCAGAGGAGCCCTTCCCTAACCCTTCAGTCAGAGGTTAAACCTCCCTGAGAGCAGAGAATTTATATCCCTTCTAAACTGAATAATGAGAGCACTTCAAAGGAGGTGAGATTTACTCTCTCCTTTAGCAAGTGCTGCACTAGGTATGACCAATAAAGATTTTACCTTTGAGATCTAATTGATTAATCTGTTTCAAACTTAAAACTTTAAAAAATCATTATTTTCATTTATGGTTGATTTTAGCATGCTGGTTTCAGTATATGCAGAAGTTCAGCTCCTTGCATGATTTGAGTCTGTTGTGGTTTCTTCTTCAGGTAACTCTGTCTCATTATTATATTATTGCTTCTCTTGTCAGCCAGAAGCTCACAAGATTCTCCTGTGCTGTGGAGGTGCCTTCAGTCAAGGAGTCAGGCTTGCATCCCAAAGGCACTGCTGTGTGGGTGCATCAGGAACATCTGGGGAAAGGAGGAGATCCCTCTTCACAGGCTTGTACAAATAAAAATGGTTTGATCTCATTGTGGCCACTGAGTGCCTGAAGGGAGCCCACAGGAAAGATGGAGAGAGATTCTTGACAAGGGCCTGGAGTGACAGGACAAGGGGGAATGGCTCCAAAGTGACAGGGGGGGGGGTGGGGAGGTTAGATTGGATATGAGGAAGAAATTGATCCCTGTGAGGATGCTGAGGCCCTGACACAGATTTCCCAGAGAAGCTGTGGCTGCCCAAGGCCAGGCAACCTGGGATAGTGGCAGGTGTCCCTGCCCATGGCAGTGGTTTGGGACCTGCTGATCTTTAAGGTCCTTTCCAATCCAGGCCATTCTGGGATTCTGTGATGTTACTGTATCCACCAGGCAAGTGCTAGGGTAGCCCTGAACCACCGTGCTGCCCCAGCCCAGGCAGCTTTGTTCCTGAAGGTACACGTGGTGATGTCTGTGGAAACAAAACTCAGGGACATGCAGTACCTTCCACTGGCTCTGCCAGGCAGCTGAATTGCCCTCTACTCCTTGAATGCACTGCCCTGGGGCTACTAAACTCAAGCATGCCTGTGACATTACTGTGTACTTTTAAAACAGGTATTGCAGACTCTGCATGTTCAGCAATCCTAGCAAACAGCTGGAGTCCTGGAAATGCCTCCTGGGCCTGGCAGGACACTGATGGGAGCGTGCTTCCCATGGCTGGCTCCCGGGACATGGCACACAGATTGCTCTCAAAGGTCGCTTTAAATAACTGCACTTACCTCATCGTTTACAACACCAGAATTAGCCCTGTGACCAGTTAGGCATTTTTCAAAGCCACTTCATGTTTTGCAGATATGGATGTATCTTTATGTTCTTGTTTCTGCACTCTGCAGAGTGCACTCCAAACACAACTCTGCTGTACCAAGGAGCAGGAACTCATGCAACCCAGGTTCACACAAACACATTTTCCATTGCAGACACACAGGGAATATTATCTAATGATAGCAACTTGATAAGCAAAAGTAGCTCTTTCTCTCTCAGAAAACAGATGTCAAAGAGGACACAGCCTTAACTCTGAACCTTGTTCACACACATTCCCATACCCTTCAATTACCTTTGTAGCAGCTATTACATAATTCTTGCTTATTCTACACACTTTTCTAATGTTTAAGCATTTTTTTTCCTAATCATGTTGGTCCACATGCCTCTACACATTTAATTTTTCACTTTACTCTGGAAAATAAAGTCCTGATGGCAGTGCATTCTGCATGACAGACCCTGTGTCCAAACCACAGCATTTGTAAGAGTCTGCAGCACTGGAGAAAAAAAACAAAGCCACCTCACATTCGTGGTTTCAATTCCCTAACTCCGAGCAGCTTCTCTCTGGAACAACAGAGGGCACCACTCCTCACTCAAAACACTGGAAGAGAAGCAGCCCTGTCTTTGAGTCATGGTCCAGGACTAGAGTATTTACCTCTCAGTAGGTGATTGGGATTGAATGTCTTCCTCCCAGGAGGTTCAGCTCTGCATCTCCTGCTGCCTGTGCCAAAAGCTGCTCTCAGAGATGTGTGCACTGTTCCTCTGGTGGATCTTGCCCTATTTTGCTAAGCAGTTACTTACTGAGAAATAGCTTTAGCCTGTTTGATTAGAATCTGCACTTGGGGAAGAGGAAAGCACAGTGCCAGCTCCTAGCTCTGCTCCCATGAAGATCTGTTTTTATTCCAGTGAGTTTACAACACAAAATGCATTAACATGCAGCACATCAGGGCTGGAGCCTCAGTTTCTCCTCTCAGGGGGCTGTGTTATCTTTTGGTCTTGCTGTTCTGTCCAGCAGGTGCCACCACCAAATAAAAATAAAAGTACAAGAGGCCACAGGAAAGATGGAGGGAGACTGTTCACAGGGCCTGGAGTGACAGGACAAGGGGGAATGGTTTCACACTAACAGAGAGGAGGATTAGATTGGATATGAGGAAGAAATTGTTGCCTTGAGGGTGGGGAGAGGCTGTAGAACTGCTGTGGGCTCTGACCTCGGTCTGCTCTTCTCCAGGTGAACAGATCAAGTGTCCTCAGCTGCTCCCTCAACATCTCCACGTCCCTCCTTTGGACACTCTCTAGCAGCTTAATCTCTCTCCTACATTGCAGTGACCAAAACTGCACACAATAAAGCGAAATTGCAACAGTGCAGAGTAAGGAAGAATTTGTTCACAGAAAGGGTGATCATACATTGGAACGGTGAAATCACCGTCCCTGGAGGTGTTTGAGGAAAGGCTGGAGGTGGCACTGGGTGCCATGGTCCGATTGACGCGGTCCTGTTCGATCACAGAGAGCTTTTCCAACCCGATTCACCCCGCGATTCCGCCGGAGCAGCCGCGGCCCCGCCCGCCTGAGGGGCGGCCATTCCTGAGGGGAGGCAGGGCCGCGTGCGGGGGGGCGGAGCTCGGGCCGGGCCCCGGCCAATGGCAGCACGGCCGCCGGCGCTGGCCCCGCCCACTCCCCCTCCCGCCCAACCCGCGGCGGGCGCGGCCCCGCCCGGGCGCACGTGCCGGGCAGCGTGCGCGGCGGTCACGCGGGCGCGCGCGTGACGGCGGCGGGCAGAGGAGCGGGCGCGCACTTCGGACCGGGGCGGGAGCGGGGCGGGAGCCGGGCACGGACAGCGGCACGGAACTTCACTTTTCACAGCGTCACAGAGGCGTTTAGGTTGGGAAAGTCCTCTGAGATCATCGAGTTCGTCCTGTGACCAAAGATCACCGTGTCAAGCAGTGCCACGTCCAGCCTTTCCTTAAAAACCTGCAGGGACAGTGATTCCATCTCCCTGGGCAGCCCGTTTCAGTGTGTGAAAAATTTTCCCTTGTGTCCAGCCTAAGCCTCCCACCTTGCAGTTTAAGATTAATGCCCTCTCGTTTCGAGCAAAGCTTGAAAAGATTTTTCACCTTTAGTTCTTCTCCAGCCTCTCAGTCCCCGTGCAGAACAAGAGTTTAATTTACCTGTTAAAAGGACACACTCAGTTTCTCTTACTGGTACTTGCTGCCAAGAAAGGATGTAGAGTCTCCTTCACTGGAGAGATTCCAAAGCCATCTGGACACAATCCTGTGCCCTGTCCTCTGGGATGCTGAACTGGTCCCTTCCAGCCTGACGCATCCTGGGATTCTGTGAAGAGAAGCTTTTTCTCCTCAATTCAGGCTGCCCTATTGCTACTACAGAGTCTGCTCTTGGTGGTTTATGCTATTTTTGATGGAGATACTCATATTCCAGGTCTTGCAGCTGGAACCCAGGGCCCAGGCTTAGGAGCTTTGCTGGAAGCTGTGATCTCCATACCGTAGAAATGCTGATCAAGGTTGTTGCTCACAGGTTCCAAACCTGAAGCCAATGCAGTGCATTCCAACAAGTCTATACTTATTAGCCCCATGCAGAGGGGCTGCTGCTCCCACCTAGATGGGCTCTTTTGCAAACAACATCGTATGTAAGGAAGGCTGTGGGCCTGCCAGCCAGCCACAGCAGGACTGGGGCCTTGGCAACCTTGTATGGTGAGAATAGAAATCATTTCAGCATCTGTCAGCTCATCTGGCTCTGTGCTGTCGATATTAATCCAAACACACTGGGGGAGACAGTTTTCTGCTGAGGAAGAAGGTGCCATATTTACATGGCTCTTTCCCTGAGGTTTTTCCCTAGAATTACCTAGTTATGAGGGGCTCCTTGGTCGCATGCTTTAAAATCATCTAGCAAAAAGCAAAGTGAAAGACCTGAACAAACAAGCATCAGGGCTCTATGGAGGCAGGAGAAACAGCCCTCCTTGGTCCCTATGACCCGCTAGAGCTGCCTGGGATCAAAGTCCCTGCTTGCTGAAACATAAAGGAATCTCTTGTGTCCCAGGCATCGCCTGCATCCTCGGGAATGGGCTGGCAGGGAGGGGAATCTGCAGCAGCAGCAGCAGGTGCTCTGCCCCTGGCTGCCCCGTGAGCTCAGCCAGGCAGAACAGCCTGTCCCAGGCAGGGCAGCCGAGAATTCAGCGCTTGTGACAGACTGACAGCGCTGCAGGCTGCAGTGCTGGAGCCGCGGGAAGGATGCAGAGAGGAGCAGCTCGCCCCTGTGTGCTCACATCCAGCCCGCACGTGTCCCGGGCTCACACAGCTGCTGCTGAGCCGCCGGCTCCTCTCTGCTGCTTCCCAGCGAGCTGCTCTGAGCCTGCAGGACACACACACTCGGACTTTACTGAGCCAAGCTGGCTTAAAAAAAATTCCAAAGGTTTTTTTTCACAGAGAGGAAATTCGGTGGTTTTGTTACTTTCTTTCTCCCAGGTTGTACTTTCATGTTCATTTCTGCAATTAGAAAGCAGGAAACTTCTCAAAGAAGGCAGGGATCACATGATTCCAGGAGCTGAGGTTTGAAGGGGAAAAGAAATGCTTTGCAAGACCCAGGTTACAGGGCAGGCTGGGAATTTAGAGGTGCTGAAACACAGTCCCAGGCTTGCTGGATGTCAGATACTCGCTCTGCCCTGACTAAAGTGAAAATGAAACAAACAAGGTCCAAACACAAACTCACGACCTACTCCAAGGCCTATTGTGGTGCAGAAAAGAACTCACATAGTTTAAATGGTAGGTCAGGCCTTTCTCAAACAGGGCTGATAGTCAAGTTCACTGTAACCTTTCCAAATATAAAAATTCCTTGTCCTTCAGTTGGAGGTACATGATATTGCCTTCCATTGGCTTAACAATCCCAACCATTTTTATTTAACACACTCTAATGGAGTCTGTCATGCCACTGAAATATACTGGATTTTAAAATCTATTTTCAACTTTTATTGCTTAAGGAATCAAGCTTGCATCACTTTTCTTGTGGCTTATGGGACAACAGAATATGGATGCAAGTGTAAACAGTAATTGTAGCACCCAGTCCTACACTCTCAGCACTTCCATAAGGGAATGTATATTTAAAGATGGGAAGCTCTTGTCCTGCGTTTCCATGACTGTTTTTACCCTCAAGAAAAATTCAAGACATACAAATTGATTTAGGCTCCAAAGGGATCTGAGGAAGCCTGGAATTTAATAATTAAGACTGACACTAGGGTCCCTCCTGTCATTTGCCTTTTGCCTCGAGCAGCAGTGGGTTATCTGCCTCAATTACAAACCATTTTCCCCCGTGTTTGCTTTTGCTAGGCATTGGGATTATCAGAACACACATAATTTGTCTTTATGTTTTATGTCATGAAATATAATAGATTTCACTGATGGTGCAACATGGTGTGAAGTCATTTGGCATGTTTGAGTCAAGGGCTAATAAAAACAAGCCTTCCTGTTACTGTACATGGTAAATACTGAAACTGATAAAGCCCTCTAAGGATCTGGGTTTATAGCCCAGTGAAACCTAAACCAATTCATATTCCCAAAGGGAGGAAATTTGAAGGAGACCTAAAGCCTTGCTCATGCTCAGGTTTGAAACTGTGCTCTTCAGGAGGGGCACAGCTTTTTATGAAGTTCTTGTGGCTCCACCCTTTGTGTTCTTGGAGTGATCTGGCAGCAAGAGCTTTGCCCTCAGTCAGGCTGATTCCCTGGCTGCCAGGAGGAGCTGGAATACATGAGCACCTTCATCCCAGCCTAAAAGCTGGCCTAACAACTGCTAAGCTGTTCAAGTATGCAGGTCAAAGTTACCAAGGAGAAAGGTTGAGCCCAGATCACTTTCATTCCTGGGACAACACAGGGAGCAGAACCAGATCCAAAAACAGATGGAGCCAGATACAGATTTTTTCCCATTTCCCTACCAAGGAATTTACTTTGGCAGGTAGAGTGTGCACTGTAGCAGCCTTTGGTCCATTATTTATTGATTATTTATGTCTATGTGTCCATTGGTATTTGTAGATAGCCTGCTTGTATCTCTAATTGGAATTAAATTTACTACAGCTTCCATGTGAAGACGCCTATTTCTTAACCTGCTCAAGGAAAAGGAGTGATTATTTTTTCGTCCAATTTATAATTCGTCCTGTATTTTAAGGGATTGATGGAATTAGCACGAGTCTTAGGAGATTTTTATCCCATTCCAACTTCATTCCTTGCCAGTGTAGTCCCCGGTATTGGAGAACCAGCAGAGGGAGCACGGAACATTCCCTTCATCTCTCTCTTACGTAAACACTGGCTACCGTTTGAGGGGTTCCTTTAATTTTACTTCCCTGCAAGATTTTTTGCAAGGAAAGGTGATTTACAGCTCTGCTATTCAATCTATGGAAACCTTTAGAGTGCTGCATTTCCGTGTCAGGAATGATCTGCCTGCTTCCACCACTCTATTCCTCCTCTTCCTCTCCCCCCCACCACAAAATATTCAGTTTTTGCAGAGTATTTCCAAGCTGGGACACCCATCATTCATTCCTGCAGAGATTATGATACGTCATTAGATTATCAGGCAAATCATAAAGTTTGTTCCTTGTGAGCAAAGACAGCTCCCATGCAGCACCAGGGCTGTCAAGTGTTAATTTTAAGGATTAGTATTTTACAAAAAGAAGAGGAAAAAAAGTAGATGTCAGGAAGAAACCTGTGTGTTCCACACTTTGCTTTGTGAAATGTGCACGTATTAAACCAGAGTTTGCCAAGAGAGAGCTAAAGGAAACCCAGCAAATTCAAACTCAGATTGAAAATGTGAATTAAATCATTATCAGCCACACAATCATACAGTTTGAAGCTCAATGCACCAATTATTATGTATTATCATTGCATTTTTAATTAGTAGACAGCCCCATTTTGTGTATTAAAGTTTTTATTCCTTAGTAAGAATTTTTTTAATCACAAAATAGTGTGGAAATATTTAGATAATAGAATTCATGGAGTGCTGGAAAATACTGAATATAAAGATTGATTTCTAATATATCACATACTAAACTGTTCTAAAACAGCTGGTTTCTTGCAGACAGGATTTATTTTTTTTTTAATAATTTAAGACAGCATAAGCTTGTATCAAGCATAAGCATTGTAACAAAAGTGCAACTTTTTCAGCAAATCCTCCCAAAAGATATTTAACTCAAAATATCATTAACACATATTTTTTCTCCCTACAAAAATAGCATGTCAGACATCATTAATTGGATGTATTAACAACTATTTACATACAGCCATTCCGTAGGCTAGTAAGTTTCTCTTTTTTTTTTTTTCTTTTTTTTTCTTTTTTTTTTTTTTTTTTTTTTTTTGTAACGTTGTTTAAAACACAGCGTTTGAGGCAAACAGTAGCAACAGCAGCAGCAGATGCACCAAACGGACCGACGGACCCCGGACACGCACACACTCCTCACCAGGCTGTGGTGTCTCACCTCTTACATAACATTCAAGTGAGATTTCTCACAGTGCTACCTTGGCAACAAACTAAAAATATCTAGGCAAGGTCTTGGTTTAAGCCTTATTATAAAAGCTTTATCTGTGTGATTATCTGGCGTCTGGTTTGTCTCCAGAAAGGGAAATCGCAGTATTTGAGCATGGGATGAGGGAAGAACCCATGTGGGAAACTTACCCCAGCTGGTTTAATCGTTTCTGATTGCACAGCGAGGTGTTTACCTACGGCCTCCAGTTTGTGTCACTCGGAATTTAGGAGAAAATGAGTGCAGGCTGACAAGCTGCTCTGTGTTTTCTTGGGGGAGAGAAGGGGGTTTCTTTTTGTAGTTCAGTGCAGTAACATTCATTTTATACAGCAAGGTTTGGGGGAGAAAAAAAAAAATCTCTCGGGGCCATACTGAATTAAATAAAGATGGGGTGAGAACAAATGCACTTGCCACACTTGTATACCTTAGCCAAAAAAAAAAAAAAGAAATAAACACAAGGTTATGTAATGGGTCTGACCCTCCTTCCCTTGCACACCCAAAACTTGCTGGAGCCAGCGGCATCCCCGGGTGCTCAAGGCACTGCAGGTTTGGGCTCAGGGTGCATCCTGCATGCTCCGGTTCTCCATAAAGTGCTAGAACAGGTGCTGGGCTCGCCTCGCTCCCCGCCCTCCCCCTGAACCCATCCAGGTCTCCCGGACAACAAGTGCAAGATCCCAAGTGGGACTTAGGGACGCTCTGTAGAAACCCATTTCAAATAAGGTGCCACATTTAATTACTCTATATATAAAGAGAGAGGAAAAACAAAAAGGTATCCTTACTATGTTTTCTTCCTTCTTCTTTTTTTGTTTTGTTTTGTTTTCCTTATTTATGCATTTATAAAGCCAAACATTAAAAAAATACTGAGTAGCAAATTTTATCCTCGACAGTCCTCTGCGGCGGGGCCCGCTCCGGGAGCCGAGCCGGGCCGGGCCCAGCATCCCGCGGCCACCAGCTCCCGGCGATCGCTGGCCCGGTAGGAACCCGGGGGCGCAAGTACCGGCCCGACGGCCCCTCGGTCCGAGGGCAGGGCAGCGGCGGCGGGGAGCCCCCGGGGCGGCTCACGGGCCCTCGGCTCCCGGCTCCTCGGCAGCTGCGGACTCGGGCTCCTCGCCGGGCTCGGCGGCGGCAGCGAAGGGGTGCGGGAGGTGGGGCGCCGGGGGCAGCCCGGCCGCGGCCGCCGCCGCCTTCTCGGCGGGGCCGAGCACGGACGAAAGGCAGGGGAAGGAGGCGGCGGCGGCGGCGGCGGCTGCGGCCGCCTGGGCCGGGATGCCCGGGTAGAGGAGCGGGATGGGAGCGGCGGGGTAGAGATACTTCTCCAGGCTGCTTTTATCCAGGAAGGGCTGCATGTAGGCGGCGGCGGCCGAGGGGGAGATGAAGTAGAAGGGCAGGCAGAAAGGGGCGGCCGCCGGCTGTCCGAAGGGAGCCCCGCCGCCGCCCGCCCCCAGGGCCATCAGCGAGCCCAGCAGGGCGGCGTCGGGTCTGACCAGCGCGGCCGCCGCCGCCGCCGCCGCCTCGGCGCCCCGCGGGCCGGGCACGGGGCTCCCGCCGCGGTCCAGCTTCAGCCGCTTGGGCGCGGGGGGCGCTTCGTCCCCCGACGGCTCCTGCTTGATGGCCAGCGCGGGCAGCGCTCCGCCCGCCGCCGCCGCGGGGCCGCGCTCGGGGCGCGCCTCGCCCTCCCCGCCGTAGCCGCTGTCCGTGTCCGTGTCGGTCTCGGCGCTGAGCTCGGCGGCGTGAGTCCGCTGGATGACGGGCACGCAGTTAGCCTGGCTCTCCGGCTTGTGGCCCGGCGCGCAGGGGGGGGCGGGCGGCGAGGAAGAGGAGGAGGATCCCTTGCTGAGGGGGCCCGGCGGCGGGGACAGGAGCTGGGGGCCGGGGAGGAACTGCGACGAGATGGAGTGCAGGTGGCCGAGGAGCTGCGCGCATCGCTGCTCGCGGGGGGTCCAGCTTTCGAAGCGGGAGAGGTACTGCAGCACTTCCTTGGCGCACGTCTGAAAGCCCGAGTGGAAGGCGTCCAGGTCGGCCTGCACCGGAGACTTCATGGAGCGCTCCCCTGCGGGGGACACCGAGCGGGGACAGCGTTTACCCGCGGCTCCGGCATGGGGTGCCCCGCTCCGCGCCTCCCCCCGCCCCGGGCCCCGCTTACCATTCTGCAAAGCGATAATCTTCTGGTGCTGCTGCTCTGTTAAGGCTGTTAGCGCTTTCAAGTGCTTCAAAGTCAGTTCCAGCACCACCGCTTTCTCCAGGTGTCCCAGCGTCTGCAAAGGCAAGGGTAGGGGGCGGCTTGGCTACCTCCCGGCACGTTTTGGCTACCGCCAAACGCCGCCTCCGTTAACTTCGGTGAGAGCGGTCCCCGAGTGTCATTAGCCTGCACATTAGGGCCAGGATGGCAGCAGGCAGACAGCTGCCGGCCCCTGCATGCGCATGGGCATGCACGCTCCTGGGCACCTTACCGTCAGTTTCAGATGCTCGGGCAGCAAATCCTTCAGCTGGGCAATGCACTCGTTAATCCTGTCTCGCCTCTTCTTTTCTATCAGTCTATGTGGCAGTTTGTACGTTTCCTAATTAGCAGAACCCGGAAAAGCCAAGTGTTAGGCAGAGTCCCTCGGAACGCCGATCAAAACCAAAACAAATGTCATGCGGACCACATGCCGCGCAAATTATCGTCAAGGCACCGCTCTCCCCGCCGTGCCAGCTCGCTCGTAAACCCACTTGCGATTCGGGGGGCAAGTTGTATGCGCAGCCCCCCGGGGATGCTCCTGGGAGCGAAGCTACGCTGCAAAATTCAGCGAACCCCAATTACGCTGTTAAGCGAGAAGAGAGCCCCAAAAACTTATTCTTACCTTGCTCTCGTCCCTCTTCACGCCTCTTTTGGGTTTGCACATATACAGGGCAGGATAGTCCAGCCTGGAGAAAAACACAAAGATCCGGCATCGGCAAGTGCAGCGGCAGCTTGCCTAGCACCTCCTCGAGTGGGCACACGGGCACCGAGCCGGGCAAGGGCTCGCCCGGGTCCGCCAGCGGAGGGAGGCGGCGAGCCCCGCGCCCCGCCGGGGAGCCGGAGCCGCTCCCAGCGCTTCGCAGCACTTTCTCAAGAGGACGAAACGCCGTAGAGAGATAGGAGACGGAGATACTGCCCCGGCGCCTTACCCTATAAAATCCCTATGCTCCAGTAGCTGCCTCTCCGGCAGGCGGGAGATTCCTTCATCCATGTCTGGCAGCGGCTGATGTTTCGTCGCTGCTTTTGACTGAGCCTGCGGGATGCTGAGATCAGTCTCGGGAGATCCGCGAGCGACGCTGCGCACATGCAGCCTCCGTCCCCCCCTCTCCCGTGCAGTGGCCAAAAGTGTGCGGCGGCTCGTCCGTCCCCCCCCCCCCCCAAATGCCGCTGCCGCCGCCGCTCCCCCCCTGCCCGCCTTCGCTGCGCTCCCCGCGCACACGCCCGCAGCTCCCGCCGCCGCCGCCGCCGCCGCCTGCCCGCGGGGCACGCGCGCCGCCAGCCAGCCCCGCACCCGGCTCACGTGCGGCGCGGGCGGGGGCGGGACCGGGGAGGGGACGGGGGGGGTCCCGCCGCCCGCCCGGGGCCGCCCTGCGAGACAGCGGCTTCCCCCCGTGTCACTGCTGCTTCGCCGCTGTCATCGTCAGCGTTACCGCCGTGGTGGCTGCCGCTCTCGCTGTGCTTTTATTATTGCTTATTATTTTTTTCTAATTTATAATAATTATGAAATAATTTTACTTTTATTATTGTATTTTTATATGTTTTAATTTGTATATGGGGAGGAGACCCGCCAGCGGAAAACGTGCCCAGGGGAGGAAGGGGGTAATAACCGAGCCCCTCTCTTAGGGGGGTCACGTTCGCCATACGTTTCCTATAGATTTCTATAGGGTGCGTGGGCACGAACAGGCGCACACGCGTGTTACTGCGCGGAGCGCTCCCTGGCCCGGCGCCGCCGTGCCGCAGCTCTCGTCCCCCAGTGCTCCCTCCCGACCGCCGCTGCTCCCGGCAGCTCTCCCTCCCGACCTTTGGACGGGAGCCGGATCTGCCTGCAACGCCAGACCGCGGCAGAAGCGCGGACTCACGTATAGAGACACACATACATAAAAATATGTCCGTCTCTAATGTAAACACATCTGCGGGGCGCAGGGGGTGACATTGGCACACGATTTGCACCGGTGCAGCGTGACCGGCCGCAGCCCCGGGACGGGGCGGGAACCCCCCCGCCCGCGTCCCTGCGCGCCGGGCGCGCCCGCGCAGCCCCCGCTCCCCGCCGGCGGCGGCGGCACCGGCAGCCGCCTCCCTAATCCCGTCTCACACTGGTACGAGCACAGGGCCGGCAACGTGACCTGACCTGCTGCCACATCACTGCCGCCGGGCTGCACCGGCCGGCCCTGCCCCGCCGCCCCCCGCTCGCAGGCGGCGGCACCGGGCGGCACCGCGCACCCCCGGCTCGGGCTACCGCGGGCCGTGCCCCTCCAGCCCCGGGAGCAGCCCCCCGCCCCTCGCCGGGCAGCCCGCCAGGACCCTCCGGCCGGCGGAAGGACGCGGTGCCGGTGCCCGAGGGAAGGGGATGCTCTTCTTTCCCGTGTCTGTGCGTGCGTGTGTGTCCCCGCGTGTGCCGTGCGTGTCCCCGCGTGTCCCCGCGTGTGCGCCGTGCCCGCACGCCGCCGCCGCATGTGTGGCCCTGCAACGTGCGGGGTGTGCGGCGTGTGCGGGGAGCGCGGCGGCCCCGGCCCCACGTGCGGGGCGGGGGGAGCGGGCACCCCCCGGCACCGCCACCCCCGGCACCGCCACCCCCGGCACCGCCACCCCCTCTCGGAGCCGGCTGGCGGCTTTCTCTCCGGTATTCCCGGCGGGAAGTGTCAGCTGAGGCGATCCATAGCGCTGTGTTTATCCCCGCCGCCAGCGCTGACCGCTGGCTTTTCATTCCGTTCAGTTTTGCTGCCTCCCTTCCGCGGGCTCCTGGAGCTGCGTGACCTCCAAATCCGGGCTCCCACAGATGGGGCAGCTGGGGGAGGCGGGGGAATTACCCCAATAAACACCAAACACGCCCCCGCCTGCCAAAACAGAGACGGGAATCTCACATCATTCGTGTCTAAGGACCGTGCTTTACAGGTAATCTGGCCAGGAGCGTAACTCGTGATTTTCGTGTGCGGGGGGGGCTGCCGAACCGCACTGCCCGTCTGTAAAGTGCGAATGAGGTATTAGGAGCAGCCAAGGCTCTGATGAGGTGTTTGAGGCTCCTGCTTGGCAGGCAGCAAGCGGCACTGCGGGCTTGTACAGCTCTCTCCCTGTTAACTTGATGGCATTTCCACGCTGGGGACAAAATAAATAACACACATGTGCCACATGCCTGTAGGATATAGGGTGGGGGGGTCAGCAGCCTGCGGGCTGCTAGAGAGGTGGGTATCAGAATCTACTGCTGGTGAGGAAAGCAAATTGTCACATATGTTCATGGAGTCTATTCTGAGTTGGAAGGATCCTGGAGTCCAGCTTCAGACTCCGCACAGGACAATCCTACCAAGTGCCTGAGGGCGTTGTCCAAGTGCTTCTTGAGCTCTGTGAGTCTCGAGGTCACGGTCACTCCCCTGTTCCAGTGCTCAACCACACTCTGGAGGAAAACCTTCTTCCTAATATCCAACCTAAATCTCCCCTGGGGCATTACCTCGGGTAAGCCTCGACTACAGAGCAGTTCCCTCGGGAAAGGGGACCATAGGCTGCAAGGGAAACTTGCTCATCAAGGATGTATCAGTTTCCCCAAGTCAGTTATTCGTGCTGGTCATCTAAGGCAGAGCTGCAGGCTCTCTTGTTAGTGGAGAGAAACAAGCAGCTTCAGCATGAAATTCCTCTCCTTCTCCTGGTCCTTGAAAAGGCATCAAGAAACAGCCCAAGTAAAAGAGGGAGCTTAACCCTGAAATAAAGCACGTGGAGACCTTTTGGGGAGTGCTGAGTCAAAGGGAGATTGAACTCTGAGAGAAAAGACAGTTCCCTGCAGGTGATTCCTCCCACGGGCAGGAAAGCAGGGCTTTGCATGGTTTCTGTAACTAACAGATAGGGTGGGGAGCAGGGGGCTGAGCATTTCTGGAGCAGCCTCCTTGTGGAACACCTGGAGCATTTCTGGAGCACTTCTTTACCAGCTTCATCCTCTCTGGAACAACCTGCAGATCTTCAAATTATGTTAAGAATGTCCAGGGTGAGGCTCAGCTTCTAGAAGTTCTAATTCTGGGATTCCTCTGGAACTGAGTGGGAGCGGAAATTGAAATTTACCAAAGACTCAAAGCATGAGCCAAGACAGCTGGAGACTTTGCAAAAGGAGTTCAAGCAACATCTGGAAACTTCTAAGAGTTTTATAAGAGGTCACCTGCAGACAAGGATAAAAGACTTCAGTGTCCAGAGAGAGTGCAAAATTCTTCTGGAAGATTCCCAGTTTAAAGAGGCAGGATGGATCAAAGAGGTGATCAGCAGTGTGAGTATCATGCAAAATAATGTTTTCCAGAAAATAAGAGGCACAACAAAAACTTTGGCCAATTTATAAGCCAAGATGAACCACAGCAAAGAGTTAAGAAATTGAGAAAATCGGTGAGAAAGGGAAATAAAAGGCTTGCAGGTTACTGCAGGAAAAAACAGCCTCTTGCTGCAGACAAGAGCTGGCCAGCACACAGCCCAGCACCAACATCCAGCATCATTTCCAGTCTCCAGGAGGAAAGAATCAGACTATTTGTCCCAGCTGAATCAGTGCAAAAGCCACGGTGTTTGAGGAAAATACATATGGGAGATTTGTTCAGCTCTGTCCATAACCACAGCACGAGGGAATGGCTCTGAGATGGGAGGCCTAGGAGCCAATTTAATGGGGTCAGCTCTTATGTCAGTGAGCACTTGCCATCAGGAAAAGAGATTAAATTATCTAGTCTGGCCCTATGACTAGAATCAACCATCAAATTAGGGAGAGCTGGTCAGCTGTGTGCCACAAAGTAGGGGACAAAGAGAATTCAGCTGAAGGATCTGGATTTTTGTTGAATAACAAGGTGTTCAGCCAGGGGAAATTGGACATTGACCTATCAGTAGATTTTTTCAGTAAGGGGATGACCAGACTGAGATTGGGGAAAAATGGAAATGCAAGCACATAAGAACCTGAGCTGGGTCAGAGAAAAGGTCCTGTAGTCCTGGAGTCCAGGAGAAGATGCTTCAGGAGGAGCAGACTGAGCATGGACATAATGGAGGCTCTCTACTCTGGTCTCCCAGGTGCTGGTGGCCTGCAAGGCAGAGACTTCCTGAGCCAGGAATAATATCTCTGTGTTTAATGGGAAGCCAAAGATGCCCTAAGAGGCTGAGGAATGTGCCAAGTCTTTAATGTGCCAGTCATGGGCTGCAGCAGAGCAGGCAGCAGTGGGAAGGTGGTCAGTCCTGTCAGCACAGCTCTGTGGCTCTTGGGGACAAGAAAAGAGAACTTCCACCTCAGAGAGTACCACACACACCCAGATTATGTAAAGCAAGAGAGACAGGGGCCATGCAAAAACAGAGCTGAGCTCAGAAGCAGAAATAGAATAACCGGAGTGTGGGAAGGTGGTGGGCCAAGACAAGACACAACGTGCAGCAAACCCTTTGCAGAATTGCAAAATGAGGAAATGGGGGGAGATCCAGCTGGGGGACAGAGTCAGGACCGGGTTTTTGTGAAGGACTGGTGCAAAAACCTTACCAGGGGGACACTGGTCACAGTCTGGTATACTTTGGTCCATCTTAGGCCATGTGAAATGCGTGATACCTATAATAATGGGTAATGGGTGAGGTGGACCAGTCTCCCAAACCTGCCCTTGGGCTAATGGTGACTGAGCTAATCAGCTTGTAGTGGATAGTGGTGATAGGAGAATGCAGACACTTCCAAACCTGGGAAAGTCAGAAACAAAGCACTGGAGCAATAAGTGAGGCATGGTGATGTCCTGATAAA
The DNA here is from genome assembly GCF_903797595.1 of Erithacus rubecula. Lineage (NCBI taxonomy): Eukaryota > Metazoa > Chordata > Aves > Passeriformes > Muscicapidae > Erithacus > Erithacus rubecula. Next base: position 5,562,872 of record NC_136686.1, read on the forward strand.
CACCAGGAACTGTGCCTTACCCCGTAAGTTTGGAAATTCCCATTAAAGGTGAGTTTCCAGTGAAGTTAATTGCTTGCAGGCAGCTGAGAACCTGTCCTGCCTTTGGAGACAGTAAAAAGTAAAAGTGGCTCCACTCTGAGGTCACTGCCAGCCCTGACTGATGGGAGAGTCTGAAACCTGCCTGGAATCCTGGGATCTTCAAAGGCTCTTCCCCAACAGGTCAGTCAGATCTTGGGTGTGTGATACTGAAAAGATCTTCATCTTTCTGCTGTATGCCTTCCAGGAACATCAAGCAGGAACAAGTTAAACAACCTTCCCCCTAAATTCTCCCTCTGAAGTCTCTGGAAAGAAGCTCTGTCTGAGCACATGGATGATGGGCTCAGTGTGGTCAGTCACAAAAGATCTGAAAGCTGTATATCAACAGGCAGAAAAGACAAAGAAAAAGCAAGATGGGAAAATTGCTTTCTCAGCAAAGCCTGACCTGGCAATTTAGTGATGGTTGTGGGCTTATGTAAAGCCCCAGCTGCACTGGAGAGGCAGGTGGGGAAGGCAGGGCACACCATGCCAACAGGAGACCTTGGATGGCCTCAACCTTCCAAGAGGTCTGTTGTGCTTAGGCTATTTATGGGCACACACCAAGACCTTTGAACAAGTGCTGGGTGCATGGACAGCATGGCCTGTGATAAGTTCAAGGTTGACAGTCTGTAACTGGTCCCAAAGGAAAGGGAGTTGTTCCAAGAGCAGGTAATTTCAGCCTGCTGCACAAACTGGTGATGGGGAATTTCCACTGAAAAAAAGCAAAAGCGAGACTGCCCGGAGCTGGCCCACTCCCCAGAGCTGCAGGTCCACAGGACTCTGCTCCTCTTACAGCAGAAGTGCTGTTTGTAGCTGTGCTAACATTGCAAAACCCTGCTTGGGCACAGTGACAGAGGCAGAGATTCCAGTGGCCAGCAGAATGAGATTTAGCAGTTTCCACCTGTGCAATTCTTGCCAGTGGTTAAATTTACTGATGAGCTCTGCTGGTGTTTGCACAGAAGGAGCAGTGTAACCAGTGGACTGATTTGTACAGAGCCATGAATCCCTGCACTAGCTCTTTCTGTGGGATTCCCAAATGCAATCTGCCCAGGTCTTTAGGAAAATGGCAATTTTGCCACTGCACAATTAACTAAACCCCTGGTCATAAGTGGAGTAGCAGGGATGCCTGATCCAGGCAGAACCTTTGGGCTGCAGTGCAGCAGTGTCATAAAGAGATTCTTCAGAGGGATGAATGCAGAGAGGAGATGCTTGTTTCCTCTCAAACCACTTGTACATGTGGAAATACTGCCAGTTCACTCAGGAGGACCAAGGAAGGAAGTGCCAGAGGAGAAATGTAGGTTCCTGAAGGTTCATCACAGAAATAATCCCAGTAGGATTCAAGTAGAAAACAAGCTGGGAAACTCCAGTATCCTAGAGCACAATATGCATACATTTGGAGCACAATGGAGTGTTGGATACCAGGGGAAAAGCATGGTGGAAAAGTCAGGAGTGGAAGGTCAAATAAGGCATAAAAGTTCTAGTGCATGGAAACAACTTATAGAGCATGTTATTAGGTGATGTCTGGAGCAGGAAGTTCTGAGATTATTTCAAAAGCTGGCAAATGTTTTATACCATGCTGTGTTTCTGTATATTTCTAACAAGTTCTAGCTAAGCTAAGGGGGAAAGTCCTACACTGGTTAAGAATCAGGAAGGATGTAGAAAATGCAGGCAGGAGATGAATGCTCCTATTGCAAACAACAGCCCCACAGAAACACAGAGACACCCCATGAAACAGCATCTGACAGACTCATCCCATTAATGGGCTGCATTGCCTGATGTCCTTGGGTTTCTGTGTGAAGCAGACTCTAAAGGCTGCAGACTATTTCACAAAATGCCCTGGAGCTTGTCTGTTAGGACACCAGTGCCAGATGTCCAAGTGAAAGACATCCTCTCCCTCCAAGTCCTAGGAGGTGTGGGAGGATTGCACAAAGCTCCAGGGAGAAACTCTGAATCCAGAGCTTTTCAGCAGATCTGTGGGGTGGTTGGGATCCCTAAAACAGCTCCATGTGACCACAGCCTGAAGGGTTGGTGTGATTTTTCTTTTTTTTTTCAGACTTTTCCAGTCAAGTGGCTTGCTCCTCAGAATTGCCTCAAGTGGTAACACCCAGCATATTCCAGTCCTTTGGGAGGCTCCAGGAGAAGCAAAGAGTGCTTTCCCCACTGTTTTGATGAAAACCTAAGGCCTTCTGCACGCCTTTTTATGGACTTCTGGGAGAAGAAGAAAGAATTTTGGATCATGCATAGAAGCACATGTTCTTTTTTTTTTCCCCCTTTTTTTTTTTTTTTCCTTTTTTTAATCAAGTGGAAATCTGGGATATTTTACAGTCTTAGAAGAAACAGTGAACATCTTTAAAAGGATAAACCTGGAGTAACACTGTTGGACTTGCTGTACAAGGCCATATGGTACCAACCTGGGTATTTATGGTGGTTACACAGTACAGTGGGGATCCAGGCTGTCACAAGGCCCATTAGAAAATGTAGCAGGAAAACAACACACTGGGCAAACAAAACTTCAGGGTTCCACTCTTCCTCTGTCCTTCCTTCACTGCAAATGTAGCTGTGGAAAGCTGAGGCTGGAGAAGTTGAAGCACAGATCCCCTTTCTCCCTGCTAGGGGCAGAGATTTGCAGGAACACTAAATGCACCTTGAGAGAGAGGCTGCCTGGAAGGAAACCAAGGAGCAGAAAACTATGAGAAGGGGGAGTACAAATGTTTTGGATTAGCAATAGGAAAATACCTTCCTGAAGCACAGGGTGTAATTATAGTAAATAAGAATGTGTCATTCATCACCTCCCAAATTATTTTCCCTCATTCACAGAATGGTGGGTTTATTAGAGCCTTGTCATTTTTCTTCAGAATAAAGCCTTGTCAGCTCCTTCAGAATAAAGGAGGAGGCTGAGAGGTCAGGTGTGGGAGGGAAGCCAAGTCCTTCTAAATCCAAGTGTGCAAGGCAGGTGGGACAGTCTCTCTCCTCTATAAAACAGAAACCAGCCCATTGCAGACACTTGGCTGCAGACAGGTGAGTGCTGAGAAGATGTGAAGTCAGAGGAGAAGCTCAGTGTGTGTTTTTGGGTATAGGTGCTACTTGGGGCAGGCTGGCTCTGAGCAAAGAGCCCAGTTGCTGTTGTGTGAGTCCTGGGTTGTGGCTGGGAAGGACTGAGCTTTTTAGCTCCAAGGACAGGAGGAGAAATCAGGGGATCAGGACTGGAAAGCCAAAGTATTCCATAGGCACAGACTGCAGACCAACCCCAGGCCACAAGCAGAGCTCAGCACAGACACTCAGGAGAAGGGACAGGCATGTGTGGTGAGCACTAAAACCCACTGCCCCAGAGGGAAGGATCAGCCAGCCCTAAGACCATCCTAGCTCATCAGGATGTATCCAGGATACCTCTGGACCTTGTACCAGCTGGGAAATGCCCCCTCAACCATCCTGCCTGCGTTCCCTGCTCTCTCCAGCATGCCCTTTGCTCCCAGACCAGATGGCAGCATGGTGCTACCCCAAGGTGTGTGGGGCTCTGAAGCTCTTGCCAGTCCTGCTTGCAGTGCCTCTTGCCTGCAGTGTTATTCACCTCCCCTGTGCTTTACCTGGGGCAGGAGCACAGCCTGTGTGTGAGCAGCAGTGCTGGCAGGCCTGGCAAGCCTTCCTTCTTCACAGGGAGACTCTGAGCAGGTTTCCAGACACTGCCTTTCACAAGGATGGATTTCAGGAAGGCTCTAAACCCAGCCTCACTGAACTCATCTCCCAGTCCTGTGCTGTGTGTCCTGCTAGGGAGGCACTGCCTGACCCCTTCCAGCTGCTGGCAGCCAGGCTTTCAACGTGGAAAGGGGCTGGGCTGTGTCTGGGCAAATGTTTTCTTTGTGTGGTCGGAAAGCAGGGCTGGGCAAGGCGCCGTGCCCGAGGCACATCCTGACAATGAGCCCCTGCCACCCAGGCCACGCTGGGCCCCCATCTCCCACAGTGATGGCAGGGACTGCCAGGGTGCCAGCCAGCCTGGCTCCTCCCCAGGTGCAGTGCTCTTATCTCAGGAGCAGCAGGGACACAGCCTGCTGGGGAGGGATGCAGGAAAAAGAGCACCAGGGGATGGGGATGGGGATGGGGACAGTGCCACCCACATGGCACACCCATGGCTTGGCTTTAGTGCTGGCCCCTGGGCAGCCCAGGAGGACCACCAAGGACTCCTGCCCACAGCCAGGCATTGCTGAGGGTGCTGCTCCATCATCCCCACACACACATGTGCACACACCCCAAATCCCCTTTGTATAAAAATATTTCACATCCCAAACACCAAGCACAAACCTGCTGGTGGCCTTGGTAAAGAGAAAGGCATTAAATCAAACCCAAGGCTTCAGCATGTGCCTGTTACAGCTCATGAATTTATGTCAAAGCTGGGAAAGGTCTGTGGCATGAAAAGGTCAGTGTTATGTTTTATTTGCTTCCTTTGCTGTCCTAACAAGGTGTGAGGAGGAAGCCATGGGCTGGAGGGGTGCAGGACTCCTGGAATTGAGCAGGTGGGGTGTGACATCCAAGCCAGGCAAAGCAGTGGGTGATGCTCACCCCACCCTCCCACTCAGAGCAGGGTGGGCAGCAGGTCCCCACAAACCTGCTCTGCTGCAAGGAGAAGAAGCCATGCAGCCATCTCAATACTTCCTTTGAACTTTCCTCTGTGACTTTTCTAAAACAGCCCTGGCCAAAATTCAGCCCGTGGATCTTGGCACAGGGTCCAGGCTTTGCAAGGAGGTCTCACTTGTGGGATTTCCTGTATGATACAAACCACTCTTTAAAACCCCCAGTGTGTGAAGTCTTAAGCAAGGCAGTGAGACCTTGACCAGCAGAGTTTTTTCCTGGAGACAGAGGCACTGTGAGGTACAAACACCTGCAGCTGCCCCTGGAGCTGAGCTGGGGTGTGGGAGCTCAGCTGGGAGCTGGGCAGAGTCAGGCAAGCAGAACCACTACCACATCCTTATTCATACCCACCCATGAAAAGAAGATTGGAACTAGGTGATTTTTAAGGCCATTCTATGATTCTGTGATTCCTCAGCCCCACAAACCTGGGGCAGACAAGAAAGCTTAGAGTTTTTTATTACCTTCCCATTTTTCAGATTAGCGTTATCATTCCTGTTACATTTTTCATTTTAAACACCTTTTTTTGGTGTAGCCAAAACCATTTAGAGGAGTTTCTTGAAGCTCTGCAGAAGGGGTGCAGCTGGATGCTGGCAAGTGCTTGCAGCAGGACAGTGTCTCTTTTATGTCTCCATCTCCTGTGAGGCCAGCCCATCCCCTCCCAGGAGCACTACCCTCAAGATCTGGGGTTTTTTTACCCTCCTTTCTGGGGCTGTCCACTGCAAAAGTCCCTCCAAAGCACTTGGATGCAGCTCAGTGTGGCAAAGTTCATGCTGGCAGTTCAGGATCCCCACTGGCACCAGCAACAGTGGCCAGAATCAGGCAAATTTCAGATCTGTATCTTCATGCCAGATGAGACAAGAAGCAGAGACTTTCTCTATAGAGGGAAGAAAAAGACCCCAAAATGTCACACTAATATCAATTACCCTTCTTTTGCCACTGTCTGGCACTGGAACCCTGGCAATAGGAGAGCTGGACTGTGTGCAACATGGTGCCTTAGGGACCTATAATCAAAGTTTTGATTATTAGCGTAACATGGGTCATAAAGAGGAAATAGAATGAAATAAAATGAAAGTGCAGCTATCAGCTTCCCTTGAGTTTAGCTTGATCTATTTTAATTTAAATGGAAAATGCCACATAACTTATCTGTAACACTCTAAAGCCCTAGTCAGGAACATATTGCCAGGGCTAGATAGTGGCATGTTTTAGCAGCAATATGATGGACATAAAGCTCTTTAACACACACAGAAAATCAGACCTCAAATGCTCTGTGAGGAAAATCATTTGGGCCTTGTCAAGAAAGCAGGGAGCTTGGGGTAGGAAGAATTGCAAGGTAGCTGGCACAGAGTCCCATTGTGTACCTTGGCATCTTTTTATCTGTTTCTGGAAGTTCTGAATGGCAAGAATAGAAAATAGCCATCCCAAAGGTGCTGTGAGGCAATTTTGTGCACGTGAAATGTTTCGAAAGCCCCGGGAGCCTTTCCCAGCTGTCAAGCAGTGACCTTGGGCAGGGGCTCACTGCAGTGAGCTCCCAATGGGCAGAGCAGCTTCACCCCAGTGCAGTTCACACCATGGCAGAAGCTCTGCGTTGGATGGGCCCCTCTGAGATTGATTTCACGTTCATGACAGATTGCAAGTGGGATGAAATTCCAAATCTCTCTTCCCCTCAAGCAAGGTGCAAGGTTTGTCTTCTGGGAATGCCCCCTGATGTGGAGCTGGTACCCAGCTGGCAGGGACCATCCCTGTGTCCTTGTGTGGGAAGGCAAACCTCTGCCAGCTCCCAGCAGAGCACTGGAGCTCCCACTCAGTGTGCAGGATCGTGTGGAGAGCTCTGCTGCAGTGCCTGGCACCCATATCAAAGGCAGGCACCTCATTTCCCACCCGGGGCCACTGCAGCACGGCGCCGCTTCCCTCTGCGGGGGAAAGCGCAGGGCCGGAAGCCTCCATGGAACAGCCAGCTCAGGAAAGGGCCAGGGCCAAGATTTTGTTTTTAACCTGTTTCTTGTTTATTTAAGCCTTTGAGGAAGATGAATAAAGGCAGCCAGCGAGCAAGGCGGGCTGTGCTGCAATGGGAGCTGCCGTGGTGACCTGTGTGAGCCTGTCCGGCCACTCCTGAGCCCCACAGAGCCAGCAGCAGCTGGCACAGCAGCCAGGCTGCTCAGGAAAGGTGTCCTGAGCACATCCAGCAGCAGCTGCTGCTCTGGCTGGCTGCAGGAGAGCTGTGCTGCCTGCCAGGGATCGGGGCGCTGAAGCTGCAGGAGGAATTGGATGCACAGATGGTTTGTGCAGAACAAGTTAGAGTGGCTGTTCCCTTTTGCAGAGAGGCATCAGCTCCAGATGCCTGGTCCCAACAGGGCTCCTGCCCCAAGAGCAGGGACAGGCCAGTCCGAGCTTCTGTCCCTCTGTGCAGCACCAAGAGATGTGGCACTGCCACACACGTGATGCTGCAATGGAACAGCAGCAGGTTTGCCACCAGCAGCCAGTTTTTGTTGCAGTTCACATCTCCCTTTACTCATTTCAACCTCCCCAGGTTTTGCAAAGGGCAGATCCACATTCCATCAGAGCAATGCTCAGTGCCCCTGTCTCCCATCTGACCCAGCTGCAATCTCACAGTGCTTTGGGAGAACACTGCTTTGGGAATCCCCAGCTATTCCCACCAGGTCTCAGCAACATGCAGCTGGCAGCTGAAACCAGGACCGAGATCACTGGGATGGAATTTGAACCAGAATTTGACTGTGGAGCTGGGAGATAAACCCATAGTTTCCTATTGCAGAAAATGTAGACTCAGGTAGAGGAATCTTGTTTTAACAGGCAGAAGATTAGTGCCTGTTTGAAGTCATCCCGATTTTTAAAAAGGTAAATAAGATGTAAAAATTGGATTAAGTGATAATGTCACCATGGGGAGGGTCTGACTGGGGCTTGGGGTCAAAGTACAATGTATGGAATAAAGTGAGAACATTGTGAGTTTGGATCCTCTAACTTTCATCAGCAGGAGCTACCTTCACCTCTTAATATCACTTTAAAAGGACCCATAAAGGGCACTTGGTTTAACCCATTTCAAAAAGCTCTAAACCAATGTTAGGATGCTTTTCTGAAATGCTCCATTCCCCTGAGAGAGTGGATGGACATGTCATAATCTATTTGTAATTCTCCTTCCAAGTTTGCTTAAAAAGTAAATGAAGCCATTTCAGAAATTCAGCTGACCAAAAAAAAAAAAAAAAAAAAAAAAAGCAAAAAAAACCCCAAACCAGTTCTGGCCAGTCATTTCAGACTAAGCTAATGCAATTATCATTCTTATCCATATTGTCATGCAGTTAGTCCCGCTGAGCCTAGCACTCAACTGTCCTGATTTTTCATCATAAATTCTCTTTGTTCCTCTTCAAGTATTACTCCTGATTAAGGTCTGTGATTTGAAAAACTTAATGTCAGATTTTAAAGTGACAACTGATTTTTCTTTGAGCAACTTTGTTTTGTCTGGTTAAGCTTTTACACAGCATTGACATATTTTTGACTCCTCTTTACCTTTAGGTTTCCTTTGTAGATACTTTTCTTAATGTCTCTGAAATTGTTGAGCCTGTGCTCTCAGAGATGGTGACAAACCCTCTTGCAGGTGTTGTGCAGTGGGGGCAGACATGAAATGGAAGCTGGCACCAGGAATGCAAATTCCCACTGCAATTTGGGTCACATGTTCAAAGGGAATTATAATTCCTCACATGCTTTCTCACACAGCAGGACACAGGACCAGGGGCACTGCTGCCTTGGACTGGGCTCTCAGCTTCTCTGCTCCACTCTTTTCTCTCTGGAGGTGCCCAGATGAAAAGTCCTGTAAACCCAGAGCCAGAAACTCCAGAATGGCCAACCCTAACTTGCTTATAGGAAAATATTTTCCTAACCCTAGGCATATATCCCTTGGCATGTCCCCTGAAGAGCTCTGGTTTATATCCCTTCTGCTTGATTATCTCCAATGAGGTAACCCTGGAGATACCCACAACCTTTATAAATGACCATGAGTTTTTTCAGACCTCCTGAGCTCTGTGTCTTGGCAATCTCTGGTGGCAATGAATCCCAATCTTGCAATGCTCTGCTGAGTACATCTCCATTCCTCCTGCCATTCACTGCTCATTTAACAATTCAAACCAAGCATTCCCATTCCCATTCTCTGGACTTTCTTGCCCCAGCCTCCCTTGGGCTTTGCTCTCTGTACCCATCAGTCAGTATCACATTTATTAATACTCCCTTCCACCCCATGATCCACCTTTGCACAAGAGCTTTCCAGTCCTCTCCAGCAAGAATCTCTTTGGCCCTTGAGGCACAGAATTCCCTGCCCTCTTGGGGATCCCTCTCCTTCCTTCACTGCTCCTCACCAGGGCTGCAGATGTGGTATGGATTATTTTGAGGTCTGAGCACAGGGACTCACACTGTAGATAAAACTGTGCTGAAATCAGGAGCTGTTCTCAGCCAAGGTACAATAAGATTTGCTTTTGTTACCCTGATCTGGGCCAAGATCTAGAGCAGGAACATCAGCCAGAGTCTGGCAACCCCTTCCTGCAACTTCTATTTCACCCTGGCAAGCCAGACCTCCACCCTCACCTTCCCTGTGTCACTTGGGGCCACCAGCCTGCCTGTGCCAGGACTCCTTACACTGCACAAAGCCTCACTTGCACCAGAGACCTCTTTTTGTGTAGGAAAATGTACATCCATGATTCCTGTTTGGGATCCACAATGCTGGATCAATGGGCAGCCTGCTCTCAGCTGTGCTGGCAGATAGAAAAGGTGTAAAAGAGCAGGAGAGGGGTGACAGTCACAGACACCACTGACATGATTTTAGGGCTGGGTGAACACACCAGCTGGAAAAACACTAAGAAAAAAAAAGGCATTTACACACCTTGTACAGGCAACTGCACTATAGGCAGCTCTGGTAGGGATGTTTGCTTTCCAAGTTACTCAAGACATCCCGTTATACAACCCCCTTTTCAGTCAACTAAAGCTTTGCCAAGCATTTTGAAGTGATTTTTTCCGTGCTGTATGGCTGCCTCTGACATCTTTGAGGGAAAGATCCAGCCAGATGGGCTGGGCCAACACCTGGCACCCAGCACAGGAGGAGAGGACAGAAGAAACTGTTTTGCACCACATGAAGTGCTTCTGGTGACCTTTTTGCTGAATGGTTTGAACATAAGGTTTGAAATGTGGCACAAGGCTCAGTGGCATGTCAGGGGTCTTTCCACTGGAATTAAGGATCATTAATAAGTATTGAGGAAGCCCACGGGTGCAGTGAGCTGGGATGAGCTAGAATGGGATAGAGGAGAACCCTGCTTCAACACAGGTCCTATGGCATGGATAATAAGAAATTAATGCTAAGAAACACAGAGGATCTCTGGCAGGAGGGAGTGACAACAGCAAGACAATCACAACAACATCTTTGACTTATTGTGCTTATTAGAAGACTGTGCTTTCTGCATTGTTCCATTATCACAGTTTCCCTTTCAGTGCACAGCTCCATGGGTCTCAGTTATAACCTCTGGATTCCTGAGGGATTTGTGCAGGTGAGGAGCTCCACTGTCTTAGGCTGGGCAATACTGATGCAGAGCTAGCTAATTAAAAATGCCACACTTTAAAATAATTTTTGCTAATTACAAAATCTTTAGTAGCATTATTTTAACTACATTTCCCATGTTCCATGGGGATTTGGACTCTGCTAATTTCCCACTGACTCTCTTGGCACCATTTAGCATATAGCAAAATGGCCATGAAATTAAAAAAACCATTTTTACTTCTCTAGGAAATAATGCTAGCAGAAACAGAAAAAAAGTTTTGATGTAGGAAAAATGTGACTAAATTCAGTCCTTCTCCCCCTTTTTTTCCCCACAAAAGGGCATTATGTTATAGTGCTGACTGACCCAGAGGAGCTGCTCTGGGCACAAGCTGTGATTCCTGTGCCAGGAGGAGGATGCACAGGGCCACCATTCCTTGTGCCATAAGGCTGGACAGTGCTAAATGACATTCCCTTGGCCTCCAAATGAGTCAGTACCTGTCAAAATCAGTACCCTGGTGTTTCAACTCCCACTCTGGGCCCTGGCCACTGAGATGCAGCAATGTCAGACACCAAACCAGCATCAGAATGAGCACTGGGCCTCAAGTGGGTCATTCCCTGTTCTGCCTCACAAACTGCACTGCTTGCCCCTGGAAGACAGAAATGTCCTTTAAAAAGGAGGAAAAAGAGAGGGGGATGTGAGAGTTCTCTTTGGAGCGAGGCAGAGGGTATCTGCAGTGTCCTGACATTGTCACAGCAGCCCAAACATGAAAACAACATTACTCTGTGAGTTTGCAAGAAAAATGGCTCTGTTATTTAGCAATGAAATCTCCAAATCAGGCTCTGACAGTCACTCTGAAAAACGACATAAACACAGGAACAAGCAAAAATGCATCAGAATTTTTTGTTTTAAACTGAGAGGAGAGACTCACATCATTCCCCTGAATGCATGTCTACACAGATCAATGTCAGCTCTTATTCATTTGCTACTTCTAACTGTGTGCATTTATTCCTGTTCCTTGGGCCTTAGTCACCTAGCCACTGTGATGGCTTTGTTCTGCATGCTCTAATGGAACTGAATATTGGGTCCTTCTCCAGAGCACATCATTTTATAGTCCTTTATCATCCATACAGCATCCTATGACTGGCCCTGCACACAGCCCTCACTGTCTTCTTTTTTTTTGGAACAAGGGGGTATCCAGGAGAGTTATCACCCTGCCCACTCCACTGGATTGCTTGTGGACCCTGCACACATCATGGAACCTTTCCTTGCCTTTTTGAGCCACAAAGCTGCATCACTCCCAGTAGGATGGGCCTGGCAGCAAGGATTTGTTCTGTGTTTGCTTTCCCCACTTGTAAACTGAGAATCATAATACTTGCCTAGATCAAAGGGGGTACGGGGAGAATTAAATAATTAATGTATGTAAAGCACTTTGAAAGATGAAAGATGCTATATAAGTACAAAGTATTAACTACCAAAAAAAAAAAAAAAACCCAAAAAAAAAGAAAAAAAAATAAACTGAACTGGTTACTGATGGAAGCCTCTAGTTTATTCTGTAAGAAATGCATGAAATCAAAATAATTGCCACTAACAAATTAGGAGTTTGATTATGCCAAGCCCTAACACAGCTGGTCCAGGGACTGACAGCCTTGCCTTCTCCTGTGGCCAAGTCAGGGCACCCAAGTGAGCAAGAAGGCTCCAAAAGCATACCCATAATGGGGATTGGGAAGGGAAGGCACTTCCTGCATCACTGAATCATCCCAAGCCCCGTGTCAACTGGTACAAGGCAGAAATTGATGCTGCAGTGCCTTACAAGAAGCTGCTCCTGCTGTGCCTCCCCCTCACTGCTCCAATGGCCAGAATGGTTCCCAGGCTGAGCACACTCACGGCCATTTGTATCCATTTGTCCTTGTGCCAACATTGTTTTAAGTTTAACACGGGATATTTATAGACCAGTCGTGTCCTCTGTAACCTCTAGTGCTGCTGGGCAGAAGCAGGCAATCCCTTTGAGTGCTCCAAGGGTCTCAGCCCACCGAGCACCCTTAGTTACACTTGGTCCTGCCTCAGTTCATCTTTCTCTAATGGAGATGGATAAAGCTGAGTGCTGCCTCCTCACAGGGCCCACCACCACTTGTTCTCCATCACCAATCCTTTCCAGCCCCCTGTGAGAAACACTTGGTTCATCCTCTCTCACATTTACCTTTTTCTGTGCTGCCCTTTTGAGGCAATCCCGAGATGGTTTATTTTCCCAGAGAAACTTTGGCCCTTCAGCCTTTTCGTGCCAAACCTTGCATTTGGCACAGCTGAATTTCACCCTATTCCCATTGTTCCAGCCTGGAGGTCAAGCAGTTCTTCCTGTTTGATAGGCTGGGGCCTCTCTGCATTGACAAGCGCTCGCATGCCTGTGCCATCAGGAAATTTCGCCACGCACTCCTCCCTCTTTTGTGTGACACAAAAATACGGGCTGAAAGCAGCCCCCAGGCAGCCCTCAGACAAACCCAGCACCAGCTACCTTCCAGATCTGCTTTCAGCTCAGCTTGCTTTCACCCCCTGCCCCTCCAAGCCTCACCTGTCTCGCAGGGATGCTGAGGTTCTTCCGGAGGGAAGGATGGTGCGAGTCCGTAGGGCTCCCATGCTTTGGAAGGGGTTCTGCTCCCTTGGGGACATTGCAAAAGAGAGACAGACAAGTTGCAAAGCTCTGACATTTCATAACAATGTCAAGCCAGGGAAATATAATACCCAGGGTAACTTGGGATGGGAGGGAATACTCTTCAACATCTGGAGGAGCACATGCAGTAATTCTGGCAGCACAGAGAGCTCTGTGTCCTCAAGAACCCTCTTACATTACAGCATGAAGCCATGCTGGTCCTGCTGCTCAGAGGGAAGCTGAGCCCAGGTGCAGGGCAGAGACAAGAGCCAGAGGGCTGCTCCAGGCAAGAGGTGGGCAGAGGCTGAGGGTCCAAATCTGTCACACAATTCTAACCCGGACCCCTGGACCTCTTTTTCAGATGATTTATAGATGGTTTGCATTGATGCAGCAATGCAGGAAGCAAAGGGAAACTGATTTCTGGGAATAGCCAACTCTTTGTGAGGCAGAAGATTATGGCCTAGCATCTACTGGACCTTAGGCAAAGGCAAGGTCAGGTGGAAAAATGAGCCCCACCATACTCAGGTCTCCTGTCCCCAGGGAAGTTCATGGGGTTCACCTTTGAGCCAGACAAGAGGTGAAAGCAAATCTTGGCCATACCAAGGTCAGCAACCAGCTTCAATTGGGCTGAAGAAATCAGCTCTGGCTTCAGGGCTCCAAAGATGACTCTGAGAAAAGCCACCACTGTGGTGGACCCTGGCTGGGGAAAAGTCACAGCCACTTGCTTTAGAAAGAATGACTTCTCAGAAAATCCCAGCTGGAGCCTTCCAGAGGACCCAAAACTGCATTCCAGGTAACTGCAGTGTCTGTGATACATCAGAAGAAGAGCTGCTGGAGCACTGAGTAACACAGAGAGGCTGCCCAAGTGAGACCTTGAGCCAGTTGCAGAAACAAAGCCCTGAGTGTCTCCGTGTGCCAGAGAGTGCAAGAAATGAGATATGTGAATGTGCTCCACAAAGTTTGTCCTGGATCTCTGAAGAGAACACCTTATTAGAGCTGCTGGTAGCATTGCACCAGCACAGAAACAGTTTTTTTTTCCTGTGTCTCTTGAAAATAAGGCCTTTTTAGTTTTATTACAGAACATCCACTTGCATGGGAAAAGCTGAGCACATTTGGCACCCACAGCTCCTTCGTTTTATCCCTCTCATTAATGAAAAGTGAGAGCAGGAGCCCTTGCCTTTCCCTCTGCTTCCCATAGAGCCTATGTCCTGGTGCAAAGCCACAGGCAGATTTCCTGGAATTTCTGTACACGGTTCAAGGCAGCATCCTGAGCCCTGCATGTGCACGGGGGTGTGTGAATGCATTCCTGGGAGCAGACATAGGACAGACCTAATTGTTATCCTCAGCAAGAACATGGCTGAGAGGATTTGCCTCTGCTTAGCCAAGTAGTGATTAACACCTGGTGTGAAGATCTAACAGCCATAATATCTCATTATCATATTGTGATGGACAATAACCTCTTGAAATATGCACGGGAGAGAGAGAGGACCAGTTTTGGGAAGGGCGCAGAGCATTTGTAAACTGGTCATCCCTGGTTTTCAGACTCCTTTACCCTGCTCAGGGAGATGCAATGTCTCTGGGCTGGTATAAAATACTCACCAGAGTGTGATGATGTGTAGAGGAAGCTGCAGCACTTAGCTTTGCTTTGGTGCAGTATCACAGCTTCTCTCTTCTTAATTCCCCTGCCCAGTTTTGAGGGACTATCAGCTGTAGCCCCCAGGCCTCATGCAGAAATGTGATAATATATGCTTTCCACCCCAAAGAACCTGCCTTAAGAGTAGAAGATGAGGTAGAAATAGTCAGATCATTATGGACAGCTTAAGCACTGTTAAGTTTTATACAGGAGACCCCCTGGGCCACCATCTGGATTTAGGGAACCACAGTGGGGGTGAGGAGCACCAGGCACAAGGCAACTAAGGGAACTTTAGCAAAAGCAAAGGTCTAGGAATTTCAACTGGTATAGCACCATCATTTTGGAAACTGCATGGCACAATTTCTTCCCAAGCTGATTTCCTTTATATACACAAATTTACTTCGTGGTCAGAGGCAATTGTCCTGGTTTGAAGGACAGGTGTCTGCCAATAAAGGCAGGAGCTTCTCTTTGAAATGGAGAATGTAAACCTCCTCTCTCTAAATTATTATAATTTTGAAATTAAGGGGCTCTCAGGCAAAGATATGGGAATTAGGAATAACAGTTCTTTACTAGGAAAATTAAAATAGAAATACGGTTTTACAAAGAACAATCCCAAAACACTGACAGAGCCAGAGTATAACCTGCCACCCTGAACCTGCCACCCTGTCAGTCAGTCAGGGTGTTGGTAGCAGTCCCATTAAGTGGTGGCTGCATCCTCCTGCAGTGGCAGATATGGTTCAGCTGGAGCAGTGCTCCTGTAGAAGGTGCAGTTTTCCTCTGCAGGTGCAGTGATGATGTGGAAAGGTCTGGCTTTCCTCTGGAATCCAGTGGAAAAAGGCTGTCTTGGGGTTCCAAATCTCAGTTTTTATCTGGGTAGGAAAGGCTTGGCTCCTGCCCCTGGCTGGAGCATCTCCCAGTGGGATGATGTAATTTTATCAGTCACACAGTGGGACTCAATGGGCCAGCAGCAGATGATATCTTCCTGGAGGGAGGATGAGTTGTGGAAAGATAAAGATGATTGCCCCAGCTGGTTTAAAGATGGCCCATTAGCAGACAACATGTGCCATGGAGATAAGGGTCACTGCCCCACCTGGTTTCAGCAGATGGTGACAGAATACACATTGCTGGCCACACCCTGTATTGCAGCCCAAGACACTGGGGTGCTGATGCCTGGGAGAAATATCTGTGTAGATGTGATTATGTGGGAGTGAGAGCCTGTGTGTCTCCAGCCATGCCCATCCCAGGGCAAGGATGGCAGTGGGGAAGAAATCCCAGCTTTCCTGAGTCCCATGCAGTGCTGTGTGTCCCCAGCCTCAGGAGAGGCAGTAGGAAAGACTGTGTCACCACAAAGCTGCAGCCCAGACCTCGCCTGGCGTGGTGTGTGCTCTTTGACTTGTTGTCACCATCACCCTGGCTGTGCTGCTTTCTGGCAAGGACAGGAACAAGAGCAGGCAGTGTTTTACAGAGCATGGTGTCTAGCCATGGAAAAGCTGTGCAACATGACTCATCTTGTGTAAAGGACATGAAATTACAACTGCGTGCCACATGAGAGATGCTGGGCTCGAATCAAAAAACATCCTCATCCAGGAAGGGTATTCAAGCATGTGCTTAATTTAAGAACATACTTAATCAGGGCCTTTGGGCATAAAAGGGTAATGATTATTCTTGTGTTGCTGGGAAAATCCAAGTGACATCCGGAAGATGTATTACTTGAGAAAATTTAGTGTTATTTCAGTGTCCTCGTTTAATCTTTCAATTTCCAAAAATGTAATTCTTTTAATTTGTCATTGCTATGAGTTCCTTCACAGCTGTTTTACACTCGATTGTTAATGCCAAGTGGAATCAGCAAACACAATCTGGTTCAGATAATAAGTATGGAAGATCAATTCTGCATCCGTCTCTTTCCTCTGTCCCCATTAAACTTCCCAGCATCTAAGATATCTGAGTTTGGCTTTGCAGGAACAGCTAACCACAGAAACAAAACCTCTGGTACACACTGTTTAATCATTGAAAATCAGTATCCCTGCACAGAATTTTTTCAATGTATTTGACCCCTAATTTTCTCTCTAAATTGCTGTGTACTGCTGCAGAGATTAGAAATGGTGGGATTCTAGGATGGACATGCCTCTAAGTGTGCAAGGAGCCAAGTCTCAGTGTGACCAGGGTAGATGTCTTAGTTTTCCATAGAAAAACCATGTAGCACAGCTACTCCAGACCCAACAGCTGGGAGAAGGCAGCTCTGCTCTACATTGACCACATTTTGTGGTTTTGTGCCCAAACCTTTCTGTCACTGCACAGAAGATGTCCCCTGAGCTGGTCTAGACTTCTCCTGCCCTAAGGATGCTGGGCACCAGCTGGAATTTTCAAAAGGGCTGCAGGGATCTGGACATCCTATATATACCCTGTTCTGCCTGATGCCCTTGCTGGCCTCATTTTTTTTTAGTTACTTGCTGTGCAGCAAAGATATTTAGGCACCAGAGATTTTACCAGAGATTCTCTGGCCCAGAGATAAACAAGGGTTGTTATTGGACCCAAGGTAAATTCTTGTTAATTTTATTGACCGTAGGTTAAATCCTGTTCATCCTCCTCAGCAATTGCTCCCACTGAAACCAATATGAATGTTGTCACGAATAAAGCAGTTGGATTTTGGCCCCTTTGAGAAGACAGCAATCATAAATCCAGCAGCCAGCACAAATCCAGGTGCTAAACCAGGGATTTTCCTGGGTGAAAAACCACAGTAAAGAACCATGGGATAGAACCAGGGGAATGGATGGGCATAAAGGAAAACAAAATTCTAACTTCATTTCACTCTAATTATTATTAGAGTAGATGTTCAACTGCACATCATTTAAACATGCCCTCAGCTTTGCCACTGCTTCCTGGTCTGACAGTGGTGATGATCCTTGAACACCCTGTCCTTTTAAAAGCTGTGGTTAAATATAATTGTGTGTGGCTTTGAGAGGCAAGATACACCAATGAGCGCAAGTTATTGTAAGGGTATTTTAAAAAGTGAATGATAGTGACAAAACACCTTGGTGGGAAACTATGAGAACATGGTACTCTACACATGACTAGAGGAGAAGGATTTTCGTTCAATATTTTTCACCTCTTGTTTATTTTCCTCTTCCTATTTTTTGAACAATGTATCTCAATCTCACTCTATGGATGCAGCACGAGAGTTATGTGTGCAGAAAGCATCTGAAACCACTTTGTTTCTAGTTTTCTTTCATCCATTTGGTATTATAAATAACCAAAGAGGATATTGCTTAATCCATAAAAAAAAGTGACATCATAATTTATTAATACAGAGGACACAGTTCATTGCTGTTAAACGCCATAAAGAGCTGGAAATAGAGTAGCTTCTCAGAAGGCACTGCCAGTGTGTGTCAGAGGAAACATTTCCTCAGTGCTATACCAGCATGTGTAAGATCTTCTCTGAACTGCTCTGCCACACCCTAAGGCAATTTTGGTGGGGGTTCCTCCAGTCTCTGATGTCTTTTTCCACCTGCCCCACTCCTCCCAATTCTTTGCTCCTGCTGTCTGCTTCTATGGGAAAGGAAAAAAGCTGCAACAGTGGTGGGCTCAGAGCTGGCTGGTCCATTTGGGGTTCTCTCTTTGGTGTCTGTGGGGCAGCAGGAGAAGCCCCCATGTCCCCAGGGTGTTTCTGTGCCAGAGGGAGCTGCAGGCACGGAGCAGTGCTGTACGTCAGGCTCTGCACACACGGGCCAGCAAAGCATTTAAACACCTGTTTACCCCTAAGCTTTTGAGTAATTCCCCTGGCCTGAGCTGAGCACAAGATTCTCACTGCCTCCTTGCTTCCCTTGGTCTTCCCTTGCAGGATTTGTGCAGCGTGGTCTGGCTGAACTCTGGCACGGCGCTGCTCAGCACCCTCCTCTTCACAGAGCCAGAATTCAGCCTCTGCAGACCCCAGTCCTGCTGGCACCTCCATGGCTGAGCCTCTGCCAGGACTCCCAGTGCTGGATTCAGCAACAGGGCAATTTCTGAGTATTTCAGGAGAAATTCCACCACTTCTGTTGCTGTGCCATCTCCAAGCACCAGCCTGAGCCTGCATATGGACAAAGCGTAGTGACCACACGTCCACAATAGACATCCCTCTGTCATTTAGGTAACATAAACAATGTCCCTGGTATGGATAATTTGCAGATCTGGAAACATGCTCAGCAGATGTCCACTCCATGTTTTGCCTGCCCAGAAGCACCAGTTCCTGTGCACCTCATCATCAAACATGCTTAGCAACTTTAGTGCTTTAATGCTTTAGCAACTTTTGGGAAGAGACAGGACCCCTTTAGGCTCTCCAGTACACTAAATAGGATTTTCATTTGTGTTAATTTCGCCCTTCCCGTGCACGCCAGGACGCCTATTTAAAGGTCCAGCGGGTGTGCGGGATGGGCACGGTGCTGCGCGCTCGCCCCCAGCCACACTCTGCCTGCTGGTAGCCACACAGGACCGTGAACCTTTCACAGGCACTGCAGCGCTCCCAGCTGAGATTTCCCTGCCGTTCCCTAGCCCCCAGTGCGGAATTCCCGCTGTTTGCTCCATCCCGAGCGCCAGAGGTGCGCTCGCACCTGTGGATCCGTGTGCGCGCATCCCCGGCGCCCGCAGGTTGGCAGTGCGCTACCCCCCTGGCATCCCCCCCTTCCCCGGGCTAAATGTGGCATTTCGGAGCTCTGACAAGCCGCTGCCAAATGTTTTCCATATTTGTTCAGCCTCCTTGACTCAAATACCAGGAACTACTCGGCCGGCACAAAGCGAAGCTTTTGGGGGGCTGAAAAACCCGCGCCCCCGCCGGCGTGCGCGCACACACGCGGGCGCGAAAGCCCAAAATCCGCCGGCATGGGAAAGGAGGAGAAGAAATCCCGGCACAGCACGGCCCCGAATAGCCAGACAGGGAAGGCACCCGGAGGGGAGAAAAGCAGCGACTCGCCGCAGGAGCCCGCGATGAAGAAGAAGAAGAAGCAGAAGAAAGCCAAGGGGGATCCCAAAAGTGGCCAGGAGGAGGAGGAATCTCACACTTGCTGTGGCTGCCGTTTCCCGCTGCTGTTTGCCCTGCTGCAGCTGGCGTTAGGCACCTCTGTAACAGTGCTGGGCTTCCTTATGGCAGGCATCAGCTCCTCTCTGCTAGTCAGAGACACTCCATATTGGGCTGGGATCATTGTAAGCATAAAGTCTGTTTCTCCATAAAGTGCCTTTGCCAGCATTAATGCAAGCTGCATGACGCTCCACTTTAGACTAACCAACTGCATGCACGACACCATTTGAGTTATGCTAACTATAAATATTCCTGGGATTAAGTGTCTGGCTGTACTTTCCCAAGGAAAACTGCTCCTGCAGAGTAACAGAGCCTTTCGTATTCTCCCCTGCAATCCCCAACAGACCTGAAATAAAACACAGGGCTGCTGCTCACTGGATGTATGTGTTAGCTTGTGCTTTGCAGTGAACTCCTGCCTGGTGATGCTGAAAAAAAATGTTAATTTCTTACACTGCCTACCCTCTTTGCCCACCAAACCATAACCATCAGGTTTTGGAAGTGAGAGCATAACTCTGTAACTTTGAGCTGGGCAAGGAGAGCAATGTCTGTCTCTGGAGCTTCCTCGCTGTGCTGTGCTGGAGAACTGCTGGGATTGGGATTTAACCCTCTTGCTGCTGCTGCTCCTGGCAGCACATGGCCATGGGGAAGGGGGTGGCACTGCTGGAGGTGGCAGGGACAGGGAGCCCTTCCAGGGCCTGCTGGTGGCTCCTGCCAAGTCACTTTGGAGTGACACTCAGCCTGGCTGTGTGGGCTGGGGGACTGGCAGAGGATGCAAATCAGGGCCATCCCTGATGGGGAAGCCTGGGCTGTTCCCCACCCCTGCAGAAGTGGGGACAGGGTGTGTGGTGACATCTGTGGTGTGACTCTGCTGTCTGTGGGCGTGGGGATGAGAGGCTTGCCTGTGGAGGGACAGAGTCAGTGACTGTGAGCCTGGGATGGGCCATGGATATAATGGAGCATGCAAGTTTCTTCCTCAGGAAGCAGATTTCAGGAAAATATGTCCTGAAAATATACCCTGATGTGTTAGCACAGTTCTGGGTGCTGTCAGACTGTAAGAATTCCCAGCAAATATATTTGTGTTCAGGTACTCAGAGAAAAGATTTCTCAAACACTGAACAGCTAGGGGAGCATCCTGTGCAAATGTAATTTGTTGCTAGAAGATTATCTGGGCATCTGAACTGATTGGGGTTTGCTGTGTTAATCCTGCTGGGCATCCCTTCAGAGGGTGGAAGGGGCAGGGCCTGAGCTCCCAGAGGAAGAGCTCCTCTGACTCATCTCTTCGTGTTTCTCTTCTGACTGAAGAGTTTAGTGGTGTTTTGTACAGCAGGAGCAGGAGCCTGCCCTTGCTTGGAAGAGGAATTTCCTCCTGGGAGGTTTTGGCTGTTACAAACCAGGGGGGAATACAGATGATAAAATAGCAATATGTGGCATGTTCACTCCTCCTGTTTATTTTGAGCATTCTGGAGGTCAGATTATGTCTTTTCCAGACAGCACTGTTGCTATCACAGCTTTGAAATAACTTTTTCACTAGAAGAAACTGGGGAAAGAGTGAGCTGGGCTGAACTAATGTACAGCCAGGGATATGAGAAATGCCAGGAAGCAGCCCCTGGCCTGTGTGAATGTCATCAATGCCCAAGCAGCATTCATCTGAGACATCCACAAATGGCTGGCTTCCCTTGGGCAGGCCTGAAACCCCACCAAAGTTGCTGCTTTCTGAAAACAGAGCTCTAACCCCCGTTGTTTTTAGCAGCAGCTGCCAGCAGTGGTGACATTTAGATGCCCACATGAGGCAAAGCTCAGTCACTTTCAGAGCTCCCCCCTGAAAATCAGGAATAATTCTGTGTGTGTGTTCCTGAGCTAATTCCTGACTCAGAGCAAGACTCAGCTCAGGTGTTAGACAGGGGATGGATGGCCCATGTACTGCTTGAGAACAAACCTCATGGCAGAAAGTGATTTCCCAAAACTCTCATATTCACACAGAAATGAGCAACAGGACAGAAAGATGTGGTGTAAAATACCAGAGCATATTTGTTTTACTAGCATCCCACTCAAGTGCTCTTTTTAAAGGAGCACTTGATTAGTATTCTGAATCAAGAACTTTTTAAAAATCTATTATTGAGACCTTTTTAGCAACATTAGATAAAATGGGTGAAGCTCATTCCTGGTGTTACTCCTTTGGAATTACACCAGGCTGGATTTGACCCCAGGGCTGTAAATGCAGGATGACAGAAAAATGAAGTAAAATTGTTAATGTGTTAAATAGACCCTGATTGATTGAAAGCTGGTTTTTTTTCTTCTTTATTAGCCACAAAATGGTGACACCATTCCTTGGTGAAAATCAAGTGCTTCAGTGCATTACCATGAATGGAAAGGAGCTGTTTTTAGAGGAGCAGCCAGTGGAGAATGCTAACGAGGAAAACCAGGAGAGGCAGTCTGAACTGAATGGGTTCAAAACCTGACTGTGTGGGTTTGTGAGGCTGGAGCAGATAAATGCAGTTAAAAGCAGTGAGGGTAGCATTTGTGTCACTTGCCTGGAGCCAGTCACAGTGAAGGTGCCCAGGTCTGAAGCCTATGAGACCTGTCCTGATCTTCCCAAACTGCAGGCTGCACTCCCTCTCTTCCTTCTTGCTCCTCTGCAGGAGCTTGGACAAACTCTTCACAAACCCACTCATGGGTGCAGGGCTTTGTTTTTTTTCCTGTCTCTTGCCACTGGCTTGGTGCATAGGTTTGGGCAAGTTACTTAACCTTGCTAAGACTTTATTATTTCCCCTGCAAAGTGGGGTTAATGGTGGCCATCCGTCACCCCTTGCTTTGAGATCCTGGGATGAAAAGTGTTGCAGAGACTGTAGATATTAATGGTATCCTTTTCATTCTTTTTCATTAGCTTGTGGCCTTTTGACACCCAGGAGAAGTAATGATGTATTTCTCCTTGAAAAACCTACTTTAGATTATTTCCACTGCGATCAAAAGTGGAGAGTGTTGGAGTTTTCATGGGCAAGTTCTCTTTTCAGCCCTGTTTTGCAGACTCAGTGAGTTAAGAAAGTTACAGAAGTGCTCATCAGAAATGATTATCCAGGGTGTTTATTATTTCTGCCAGGAAGTTATTTTAAATGTATATGTATAGATGTTCATAAAATTAGGACTTTTAAAAACATTTTAAAAAATCTGATGCACGAGCAGCTCGAGGCAGCAACTGTGGCTCCAGCTGTCACTGACTTTATTGCAAAAAGCATCCCAAAAAATCTGCCATGGGCTAAGCCCCCAGCCCAGAAATTCTGACATTTCTTGCTCTTCTCCATCTCCCCAGGTGTTTTCCCAGCACAGAAGGTCCCTGAGCTTTACTCAAGGGGTGGCTGTGGCTCGTGGCTTTTTGGCATCTGAGCTCAAGCACTGGCTCCTCTGCCCTGGTGCAAGTGGGGCTGATGTGGGGCTGTGTGGTACAAAAGGCAGGCAGACTTTCAGCTGAAAAAGCAGTTTAATTGATCTCCATTTACCTGGAGTCAGAAATGTTAATGTCTTGATAACTTTTGCTTGTTTTTGACTAAACTGTTTTCAATTTCTAACAGAAGGTGACTCTAAAAACCTGATGCCATCAAAGCAGCCATCAAAAAGCCATGCAGGTATCCATATTTTTTTGGAGCAGATCCCCATTGTCTCCAAGTGTGCAACTACAAGAGGAGGAAAAATCCTCCTGAAGTTTGAGTTTACATTCTTATTAAATAGGAAAAGTCCTCCTGTGGGCCTCAGCAGTGCTGTCTGGCATTGCAAGCTGTACCTGGGAGGGATTTTGTCATGCAATGTGTTTGCTTTCTGCCCCTAAAAATTGTGGCAGGAGGTTTTTGTAACCAAGTCCCTATACAAAGAGCTATACTGTGTCTTTGTGAGTGTTTGCAGCCTCTGCCTTGTGATGTGGCACAGAGCCAAGATGCTCCTCAGAGCCAGGATTTTGTCTCCTGCCTTCATTTCTTGGTGGATGTTCCCAACCCTCCTGGTTTACCCAAGTTTTTCAAGATGCTCTGGCTAGGAGGTAGTTCACCAGAGAAAACCACCTATTCTACATTTTGGGCTAAAACTGTAGCAACAACAAAAGGAAAACCAGTTTCACGAGCATAAAAGGGAGAGATGGAGACAGATTAGAGCAATCTGTGGTTTTGAAATCTGTCGGAATAAAGCAAACCACATGAACTTGTCAGCATGCAAAGATAATGAGAGCAAACCACAGAGGAAATTTGTGTTCCTATTTCCCCTAATTACACACAACCTTCCTCATCCCTGCCACGTGGTGTCCTTGTGCTCCTCGTACACCTTGTGCTGGATCCCTGCAGGAGCAGATGGGATAACATCACAACAGGTTCCTGCTCTATTGAGGGTGGGAGCAAGCTGGAAAATTTCTCCTCCTATTTGGATTATGGCTTTGAAAAACAATAATTCTTGAGTCACTTTTCAGCCCTGAGGTGTTGCTGCCCAGTGGGAGGAATGTCCCCCCAGAAAACCCTAAATATTTAAGTTCTTGAGCTAATGTTAGTAAATAGTTGTTCTCCTGGGTTGTGAACTGGGGGGATTTCACAGGGTGTGCCTTGAGCAAAATTAAATCTTTACCTCTCCTAAATACTTCTGTATCACATTTGGGTCTTTTTCTAGGCAGAGCTTTCCAAAATTAAATTCTTCCCTTGGATAACCTTTCACGTCACTACCTATTCAGCAAGGGGTGTGTTAGTCCATATGGAAATTTTGAAGCAGGATCTTGAAATAAACTCGAGTTGAAATATGCACAGAAATGCAAATTCCTGTATTTCTGGGTAGCAGTTGGCCAGAGCTGATCTAATTAAGTGCTGTCCTGCAGGTCTCAGAGAATCTGCTTTATTTGTGTAACAAATGCACATCGATTGGTGGCAAGCACGTGCTGAAGTGGATTCAATTGCATTTTATGTTGTGTGCTCAGTCAATAGGGCATAGGAAATGTGTGCTCCACACTGGGATGTGGCTGTTGCAGCACCAGGATGCAGGATTACCTAATGCTGCTTAGCAATCAGCAGCAGCAGCACCTGTAACATGCCTGCAGCTGTTATAGTTACTTAGAGGCTCCTAAAAAATACTTACCAGTGGATTTTTATAGTTATTCTGTTACACTTCACAGGTGTAATTCAAAGCTGATCTATTAATAATGTATAAAATAGCAGCATGGAGCTCTTTCCTATATAAACGTTCCACGCTTTGGTTTCCTCCAAGGAGTGAATTTACCTTTAAAGAGCTGAAATGTTAAACATATGTGGGTCATAACTCTCAGCCACGTTATTTTTTTTACTGCCTCTTAGAAAAACACACATCTCTGGTTTAAAGAGAAAAAAAAAAAAAAAAAAAAAAAGTTACTGTATTGTTAAAAAAAAAAATTACTTAAGCTTTCTGAAATATCCTGGCCAAGACTTGCCAGAATCCTGACCCAGTGTAATCCTTTATAAATACCTCTCTACAAATGTGCCTCTCCAAGTGTCCCTGAGTATATTATTTAAATCCCAGAGGACTTTTAGAAAGCATGTGCAGGAATGGAGCTCCTTTTAGCTGATAGCCCTTTGTATGGGAAGCTTTCTGGAGAAGAGGTCTGATCCTGCAGGAGTTTTGCAAAATTTGTCCGAGGCATTTGATGGCAGAGAGAAAATCCCAGCACTCAGAAATGGAAGCAGCTCTGTGGCCTCCTGTGGTTAAATGGGAGGGGAAGCAGCAACAGCAATAGCAATAGTATCATCAGCAATAGCAATCTTAAGATTTAAATTTTATGAACATGTTAATTGAATTAAAAGATTAATATATAGTGCAAAGGACCAAGGACATAGGCAATTAATCCTGAGGAATAAAACATGGTTGAGTCACACAGAAGCACTACAGGGCACAAAAACCCCAGCACTGAAGGACCTTTGACAAGAAAGGTTGTTTTTTCCCCAGACAACCCTGTCAGCTGTGGCTGTCAACAATAAAAAAAAAAAAGAAACAAATAAATTGGAGGCCATGTGTAAGTCACAGGACCAGAATATAAATACACATGACATGGAAAGGAGTTAATAATACTGACACATTCCTTAGAAATGTTCTCGGGCAATGCTTCCTATTCATGTCCCACTGAAATGACATGAAATAAAACTTCATGGGGAAAAGTGTTACTAATGGCCCAGGTTCCTGAGGGACGTGGCTCTGGGTGTGTTGGGAAGCACTTCCTTGCAGGGCTTGTCTTGGGCCCTGCACCAGCAGTGCAGATGCAAAAAGTTTGGTACTCTTTGAAACAGATAATGGAGGGGGTAAAAAAAAAATATAGAGAATTTTGCTGTAGTCACTGAGAATTTAGTAGCTGTCATTTATAACCTCCCAGCAGGGAGGCAAAACTTGCTCCTGGCACTGTGTGTAGAGAGAACCTCTGAAAGAACAGTGCCTGGCTCATCACACCTAAAATGGCTTTTAAAGGTGTGATTTGAAGGGGCATTTAAAAACATATGCATGTCATCAGCTCACCTGTTTTTCCAAGGCAGCTCCAACATGCAGATTCCCCAAACACTGCTCCAGCTTCCAACAGCTTCTCTCATGCCCAGGTCCACAGGCAGCCCTCACCTGGTGCCTGGGTGCCCAACTCCTCCATCCAGGGGAAGAACTGTCAAAAACCAGAAATCTTTTGCTCCTAAATCCTCCTGAGAGGTTTGATCTTCCAAAAAGTGGGAGAGGAGGGCACTTGACCGGAGTGCTTAGCACAGTGTGGGGACACACTGTGTTTTCTAAACACAGAAAAACAAATCACATTTATTGGGCTAGTTCCTCAGAGCAGGATCTTCCCTTCTTACCTGGAAAATGCCAACCTGTGAGTCCACCTGCTCCTACAGATAAATCCAGAATTAATGATAAAGGTGGCTAAATGAATAAACAAGTGTGCAAATAGTTTTACATTAGTTTTAACCTTCAGCAATTGCTGCCATAAGGTTAAAACACAGTTTCAGATTGCAGGGGAGATGGATATTTTCTTTAGTAAGGTGTCCACTCCAGAAGAGGGTGAAAACTTCAGTAATAAACTCTGATGTTTCTTACCCAGTGGCAGCCATGGTTTATGATTTAAAACTTGCATGGGTGACAGAAAAACCCTGCCAGCACCCAGATCTACACAGGATGGTTCTCTCTGGGCTTGCAAGCCCAATTTCAGAAGCTTTCTGCTCTTTTTTGATGGTTGCATGGGCAAAAACTCAACACACATCCTGGGGGCTGTTGCTGTGCTGTGTGTTTGATGACTTTTCTTCCACACTGCTTCTTGAGTTACGGTCCTGCAAACACAGAAACGTGTCTTGGCTTGGGGGAAAAAAAAAATTGTTTTGTTGGGTTTTTTTAAACTTTGACACATTTTACATCTCTTCCCTTGCAGGTCTGTGTGGTGGCCTTAGTGGGATTTGTTATGCTTTGTATTTCTTACCAACCTGATGAGAAGACATGTGCACAATTCACAGTGAAGGTACCTTAACATTTTTTAAACAGTTTTTTCCCTTTTTTTTTTTTTTTTTTTTTTTTTTTTTTTTTTTTTTTTTTTTTTTTTTTTCTTCTCATGTCATTAATTATAATCAGAAAAGTTGACACAGGGGAAATGTTAAAGACCACAGGAAAAGAAATGAAAATACACCTGAAATGCAGGAATGGTTTTCTGTTACTTTCCAGGCAGCCAAGGAAGAAACTGTATCCTATAAAGGGAAAATTCGAATAACATTTCAAATCAGAACAAGATAGCAATTTGATCACCATGTTTTAGGAATATATATAAAACTGGAATAATTTGGGAAGTGTTCAGAGATTTTAAGCAGATTAAGTGGAGATAGTGAGGAAAATAAGAAGTAGGGTGGCATAAAATGAGCCCACTTAAACTAAATTTTAATATTTATTGGGAAAGTACTGGGAAAGCATGGGGACATTCTCCCTCAGAGCAAATTCCCACCTGAGCATTGCAGGAACTGCACCACGCCCCACCTTTGTCTCCAAAACTGCTTTGCTGACACTGGTGAGCAACTAGAAGAGCAATGCTTGTTTTTAACACCATTTTTCCTGGGCTATTTTTCCTTATTATTGTAGTTTTCAGGGCTCTTAATATTTTGCAGACACATAATAACCCAGAAAAATACCGACGCAAGCAGCACAAAATAACAGTGATTATTAACTGGGGAGAGGCAGAAGGAAACAAAATGCAAGGACCAGCTTTTCAAACCCTGGCATCCATCCTCCCTTCGAAATTAGACCCCGGTGCGTCTTTTGTGTCTTTCTCAGCTTCTCCCGTACTTAGAGAAAGAAAGGGAGAGGAACAATTGTGCCTGCCCTGTGGCCGCCTCTACATTGTCCCCTGTCACCTCTCTGCCCCAAGGAAGGTGACTGGGATGGGTGGGGACTGCCACGCCAGGATTTTTATTGCCTGGGTTTAAATTTAATTAAAGGCAATTAAATTGAGTTTGAATCCAGGCAGGAAGGGAGTCATCCATCCCTGTGTGGGGCTGGGCAGCTCGGATGTCTCTGCACCCACCCTGACGGTAAGGAATGAGTTCCCCACAAGAAAATGGACATTTTGGGATTGCTCCAAGGTGGTGTAAATGGGCCATTCCTCCTCACCTGGAAAAATTAGAGCTTAAATCTCCCTGTTTCACTCAATAGCCCACACACTGCTTACCTAAAGCACCCTCCTCCCCAAAATACCCCTTCCCACATTTCCTATTGCAGAACTCCATCATCCCCAGGCTGTTCACCTCTCCTGTCCCATGTCCCTGCTGGGAGCTGTTATCCCACAGTTTGGGATAACAGGACTAATGGCTTCTGTCTGCAGGGCTCATACCTATTTTAACAAAGTAGGAGTTAAAACTCTCCTCCAATGCTTTGATCCATAGGACTCATCTACATCTCCAGTATCAGTTCTCAAATCTTTGAATTTCACTTAAAGGCTGTCTGAACTAAAAATGAGCATTAGCTATGACAAGGCTGAGGATGCAAGATTGCAGTCATGACACAGATTGTTCAGAGGGTTGTTCTTTTCTCCTTGAGGGCCTGATGCTTCATCAAGCACTGAGTTGGGTTCAGCCCAATCTGCTCCGACCATCCTTACAGGGTCTGCTCTCACACTGGTGGTTTCCATCAGCCAAGCATCATCCTACAGGAAAATCTTGGCAGAACTTCCCTGGAGTGCATTAAGCACCCCAAGTTCCCTTGCACAGCCCAAGGGTCACTGTGAGAGGAGGACCCCACACACACACAGACCTGGGGGACTTGGGTGAGCCCCCACGGTGACCCTCTGACCACAACCAGCAACTCCCTCGGGGTGGAAAACAGGAGACCTGTGCAGTGCTCTCTGCCTTCCTCCCTCCTGGCAGCTGCTTCTTTCATTTCACACGTGCATGAGCCCTGGGTGCTGTGAAAGAAGGAGGTGTGAGAGCTGCTTTTGGCACAAGTCCCTGCCTGAGCCCACTGTGGGCATGCCATGTGTCCCTGAGAAAGGGAGGGAGCTGTGCCCTTCTGGGGACAGCAACAGCCTGTGCCACACAGGAAAACCTTCAGCATCCTGTGGGCTTCCTGGGCTCCGTGTGACATTTGACAGAACTCACCCTGTGCCTCCCCAGGACACCCTCCAGAGCAGTGACACCTCTGTCCCCACGCCGTGACACACCATGGTTCCTGTTCCTGAGCCACCTCTGCAAACCCCTCTGAGAACTGTGAGGGGCCTTTTCCATGAGGAACTTCATCCATCTTCCTGTTAGTTATTTCAGTTTAGTCACGGAGGAAAACTATTGCCAGTAAATCTTGCTAAAATGTCTCTTCCTCATGCGGGGAGCATGAAGGAGGGTGAGCTGCCATGCTCTGACCTCATCGTACACTGTCTCTCCCCACTTCCCTTTTCTCCTTCTATTTAAGCAGCAATTGCAGTGCCTATCTCTCTGAAGCTGTTAAAAAAAACAGTTTTCCAGTGGCAAGTTTCCTGGTTCCTGGGCAGAGCCTGCCATGCAGTTGTATTTGTGATGCTGAAGTTGCCTCCAGGTCTGGCATGTGATTAATCTGCTGATGGAATCTCAGCACTCACTGCCTTGTGCTCCCTCAGAGGCAGTGCTTGCATTTGGATCACCTTTAATATTTGGAAATGTGTTCATTTTCAGCAGAAATTCCTCTGCAAACATCTTGTGAGAATAAGATTTTTGGAAATTGCCCTGTGTCCCCCATGCATCTCCCTTCTCCTCCAAGGATTATCAAAAGAGCTGCCTGTGTATTCAGATTCTGAGACTTTCTTCCCTTTAGGAACACAACAGACAAATTCTCCCTTGCTGTACCTGGAGCATAGATTAGGCTGTTGTGTCCTTTGGATAGAAGTTGGCAGCTGAATAAAATACCTGCCAAGGGAGAATCAGACACATGGTGTAGTCTTGGCTTAGTTTCTCATCTATTAGGGAGGCCTGATTCTGTCTTCTGCTGGGCTGAATCCAGGGACTTCCACCAGGACCTCTGTATCACAGAACAACCAACCTTTGTCCATTTTCTGTTTTCCCCATCGAACACATTTGCACCATCTCTGAAAAATGCCATTGGCTTTTGAATCACCACATCTTGGTTTGGAGGGGATCCATCAGTCAGCAGCACTCCATCTTCTGTGTGATTCATATGAGGAGGTGGCCCCATTTTCCAGCTTCACCTTTCCCATGGACCCTTCCCTTAAAAGCTGAGGGGGCAAAGTAATTGCATTTAATAAGAGCCACCCTCATTTTGAAGCTGCCCTTGGTTCAAGGCCACAGGGGAAGTCATTAAATTTAATAGCAGCCAAGTCTTGGAAACTCAGTTCTTTCAGTAAGAATTTGGTGATATGAGGGGAAAATGTACATAGTGCTTCAGGACCTGCAATAATCCCAAATATTTTTTTTCAAGCTGGCAACCAAACAGAAGATTGATTCACACTGTAGATATAAGACAAATACACCAGGAGTATGAATTTTATCAAGACGTAGATACTTGGAGTTTCAAGGTCATAAAAAATGCTTTTATATTGATATTTTGCTTGCAGTATTGAGGTTAAGAGAGAGAAAGAGAGAGAGAAGCTGCTGTTTAAAATAACAGATTCCCAACCATGCCATGTGTCTGACAGATAAGACGCCAAGGAAAATAAATGTTTTTACAGCACTGAACAGAACCAAAAAATGCATTTTTGGCTAAACACAGAACATGATTTTAATATACATTCACACATATTTTGCAGGCAGTGCAGCAACTGCCAGTTCCAGCTATCAGAAGCAGAGGGAAGTCCATATGTGCTGGTATCCAAAGCTCTCAGGTGAATCCTGGGGTGTCAGAGGCTCTGACTTGCTGCCAGTTCCATGTGTTTGTGGGGGTGGACTCTGCAGAGCTACCCTTGATAAAAGCCATGCTATTTTTAAGCTGCCACTGTTGGGGAGCAGTGGAGGTGATGAGCAGACCTTTGTCCTTCTCACACTGGGGAAAGAGAGGTGTTTGCTGCCCTTTCATGCCTGTGGAAGACTTCCCCACGTTTATGGGACAGGTTTTGGAAGCAGGCTGAGCCCAGCACATGCTTTTTTTTGTGGAGATCTTCATTGCCATTCCACAGAGGGACATGGGAAGCAAACAGGCTGGCTGCATCCACAGGGCCACAAGCAGATCAGCCACCCCACTGCCTGATTTGCAAGTATAAATCAGATTTTTTTGGGCATGCAAACTGAGAATAACACATGAGCAAAGTCTCACAAACACCTCCAGCTCAGCACAGCCTGGGGTAAGATGGCAGCCCAAGGCTCAGGCTGCTCAGCTCTGCTTCCAGGCACTAATTTGTCTCAGCTGATGACCCTGAGTCCTGTCAAGGCAGGCACAGCTGGATGCTCCCTCCCTCTCTATAAAGCTCCTTGATGTACAGACACACCAGTTCCTTGGTGCTCTCCCCAGCCTCAAAACTGAGGCAATGCTCATATAAAACATGCAAGGCAAGTTCTTGAGATGCCCTGCTGAACTTCTCATCATAAGGAGCCTTGCAGCTGTTGAAGCACCCAATCTCCAGACAGAACATTGCAGATATGCATTCCCTGCAAAACACAAGTGATGCATTCCTTGGGTGTTCTCAGTCTCTATGAAGCTGGAAAATGGGGTTTTACTATGGAAGGGGGCTCACAGCTGCTCTGTGATCCAGAGAGGGTTAATAAATAAGGTTTATTTCTCAAAGGAATCTTATCAAGGCTGTTGGCCTGGAGACCAAGAAGAGAAGAAGGAGATAAGCAAAAAGAAACCTGCAGCCAAGAAAAGTATTTTTAGGAAAGTTTTGTGAAAAAAAGAGATGGAAATGGTTTTACACTAATGGACCAAAATTGGTTTTACCAATTGAATAGATCAATAATGTTGATCTATTGTAACCAATTAAGAAAGTGTAAGCTTTGTAGAGGGTATAAAAGACAGCATGCTGTTGTAATAAATGGGATATTAGCCTTCTAAAATGTAGTGTGTCTATTCATATATCGTGCCCACCCCAATAGTGACATTTTAACTTTTTTTTTTCCCCCTTTCTTCCAGCTGCTGTATTTTCTCCTGAGTGCCCTGGCTCTCGTTGCCTGTGTTTTGGCAGTGGCTTTTGCTGCCCACCACTACCTGCAGCTGACCCAGTTCACCTGTGACACCATTGGGGACTCCTGCCAGTGCAAGCTGGACCCTGCGGACCCCCTCGGCCGCACCTTCGTGTACCAGGACACGTCTGACTGCAGCAGCCTGACCAGCCTGCTCAGCCTGCACCTCCTCCTGCAGATGGCTCTGAACCTGGTGGCAGCCCTGCTGTGCCTCCTGATGTGCTTCGTGGTGTGGAAGCACCGGTACCAGGTTTTCTACGTGGGCGCTCACTTCCAGCCGCTCGCTGCCACACACGGGCAGCACGTGTAGGGCTGGGGATGTGACCAGGGATGGGCTGACAAGGGATTGTGACCAGGGATGGGCTGGCAGAGGGTTGTAGCCAGGGATGGGGACTCCCACCACAATGGGATGGGCGCTTGGAAGGTGTTGGGCGAGGCAAAAGGCTCACACGATTTTAATTTTTCAATCATTTCAGGAGCATTTCACACAGCTGCTCTTGAGAAAATGCCTCTTGTGAGATGAGCTAGAGGTCACAGAGTCCTAAAGATGCAGCTGTACAAATGCTCCCTGAAGAGCATCTTTAATAGCCATAGATAAAATCTTTGGGAGCTCATCTGCAGGGCTACAGCCATTACAAAACAGGGTCCATTTCCCTTTCGCCTTCAGAGAAGCTGTGCCAGTTTCTACCAGATAAGAGTCTGATCCAAACTGCTTAATTATATCATGCTTCAGGAATATATCATATCTTGGTGCTCTGGGTGTAATCCACACTAACCTGATGGGAATTTAACATTCAGGAAAGCAATGAGGGCGGTCAGGACCTCTTCCAATGCAGGTTGAGACTAACACCAGAGTGAATATATTGATGGCTGCCATATAAAATATACATATAACTTTTCATTAATGATATAGGCTACCTAACCCAATTACTAATAAACAACAAATACAACTGAGTTCACTGTAGGTTCTTTGGTGGGTCCTGCTTGACACCCCAGGCAGATTTCTGATGTTTGGCAGAAAAGATAAATAAGGAACCTCCTAAAGCAGAGGGACCCTAAATCACTAGTCATGTTGAAAACTATGTCCATATTGCTCTAATTGCAGGCTGACAAACCCTGATTTTAGCCAGTTCCACCAATTATACTCCAAGCACAAAAGGCCAAATGCATTTTTGGTGTAACTCCTCTGAAGACAATCAGCCTTACACACCAGCAGTGGAGTTGGGCCAACAGCCCTGAAAGTTATATCCCTGCAACAATGAATGTTTTTAAAATGGGGTGGAGGGAGGGAAGCAAGAAGAGACTGCCAGTCTCCCAAAGGCATCTTTGATAATGATGAGGGCAACAGAATAATGATTTCTTAATGAGGATGGAAAAACAAAGCATATTCAAGCAGTGCTTTTTTCACCCTGAAAGTGCAGCTCTAGAAGTGCTTCACATCTTATTTGCCTTATACCAAGACAACTAGTTTGGTTTGCCCCTTGAACTGCCATTTCCACTTGCACAGCATGGACATCTAAATTTAGGAGCCATTCCTAATTGACAGCATTTGGCACTGCCTCCTGATCCATATCTGAGCAGGAGCAAGCCAGCTGGTGCTCACACCCTGCCATGATGAGGGATTTCCCCATCCCAGCCAGAACAAGGATGTCTCTGAGCTGGGGTGGAGCAATCACATGCCAGAAAAATTGTGCCATAATCATTAGCTAGGAGGAAGCAAATGAAATTTACATAAGGCTCTGCTGGCAGAGCAGGGCATGCTCCCATCCCATCCCATCCCATCCCATCCCATCCCATCCCATCCCATCCCATCCCATCCCATCCCATCCCATCCCAATGTCCCAAATGTTGCTCAGCACAAAGTTTGGTGTGCAGCACTCCCACCAGAGCTGCCCTTTGTCTCCTCAATCCTCTGACCTCTGCCTCTCTCACACAGTTTCCCTCGCTGTCTCCCATCACCTGGGCTCCCAGGGGCCGTGGGATGGGCTGGGCTGGCCATGCCTGGCCTCTGCCTGCTCACCTTGGGCTGAGATTTGCTGGGGCTGCTCTGGAGCACGGCAGGCTCAGCAGGGATGATCACAGAGCTGCTGTGAATGCCTTTGGCAGGCAGCAGAAGGGAGGTCTGGATAACAGAACCTGCTCCTCTTAACAAGCTGTGCACCTCCATATCAGCTCATCCTCCACTTCCAGCCACGAATCCCATTTGCTAATCAGCACCATGCAGCTTAACCCTTTGCTCTGGAAGAAAGCAATATTCATCATGTATTCTGGTGGTGGTTTATATGCTTAATGAATAAATATGGGGCATTTCCATCTAGCAAAGATTAACTTCTTTATTTCCTTTTCATGTATTTCAAGAGCATAAAAGTAGGACAGGAGAGATTGGGAAACCGACACAGAAGGTTTAGGGACTGGTTTCCCCCCCAGGGTATGGTTTTACAATGTGTATTCTGCTTGGATTAAGAATTTGGGAAAGTACTAATTAAAGGATTTTCACCTACCACAGCATATCCAGACACCTCCAGCCTTTTCCCAGTGTCAGAGTCCACGTGGACTGCACTAGGAAAAAAACTGGGACTAAAAGGCTTGGAAAGGACAGAGGTATTGAAGAAGAAAACAATTTTTTATAAGCCTGGGAAATTTATCTTCTAGGTGAATTCCACAGAAAGGGGTAGGATTAAACCTCTACGGACACACAGAATTTGCGAAGAGCTCGATGTAATTTACTCTCACAAACCCAGGTGTGATTCTCATTTGCACTCTGGCCACTTTACACTGTTTTCCCAGTGTAAAGGGGTTGTAAAGACGGCATCAATCATCTTTACACCTACTTTATGGCCATTTTACACAGCTAAAAGGGCCCTTTGTGTAAATGAGAACTCAAGCCCTAGAGAATTTAATAGAGAGGAGATCCTTTCTGTAGACTGTGCTAGACCCTCTAATAGGGTCTATTACCGGGATATAACTCTCCGCTGGGTTTTATAGCTTGCCTTAGAGATCATCAGTCTCGATTAAACTCAGTTCTGCAGGCCTTTCCAAAGGCCATAACCCTCTGGTGTCCTGCCTGCTCCTCCACCCCGAGCCCACACAGACTGATGGAGTTTTCACAAGCAGAAGCAGTAGCCACCACTTTCCTCCGGCTCTGAGATGCAAACAGCGGCGGCCAAAAGAGAACCGAGACGCAGGGAGCCAAAATGTCACATTGTCCGTGGCCCTCTGGAAGGGCAGGGGCTGGTGGGCGAGGGGGAAGCCACGCTGGGGATGCCACCAGCCCGCATGTGACAGCCACCTGCGCCGCGCCGGCCTGCGTGGGCACGCTTGCAGCTCTGCCTGAAAAACAACTCTGCGCAACCAAATTTTTGGGTTTTTTCTAATTTTTCTTTTCCCCCTCCCTTTTTTCACCGTCCCAGCCAGTGCAATGTTTGCTCTGGGGGGCCTTTCGAAAGAGAAAGCGCTGCTGGCGTGTGAGAGAAGCCCAGCTCCTCTATATTTAGAGCGCCAGGATGTCATACCTCGCCTTGAAATTTTCATAGTCCCCTGCACCCCACCCACCCACACATGTACACATGCTCGAGTCTGGAACATGTTTTTCGGTCCTAGCAGAGGGTGTTGGCTTAGGGGGATTCGAGGGAGGTGCAGAGGAACAACAGCAGCTCAGTCCCGGGCGCCAGGCTCGAGGCCGCCTTAAGGCACCGCTGTGGCTGCAGTGCAGGATCTCTGCTCCTCCTTGGCCTGGAATGCAAATCCCAAGGCAGGGCTGAGCTGTTCTGGGGTGTAGGGGAGCCCTGTCCTGTGCCACATCAGGCAGTGGTATCCTCACCAGTTCATTTCTGGGTGGCCATGCACAGACTGCAGTGCCTGCAGCACCAAGAAGGTGAATTCTGCGGGTAGATCATCTGCAGTTCCTCCTCCCCAGGGATTCTCCTTTCTACCTCTAGTAACCACTACTCTATTAAACTATCTCTGTATTCAAATATCATTCATCTACAAAGGCTGGGGTACATTTTTCTTTTGGATCTGGTACCTGGCCTCCATGCCTTTGTCCAAGCCTCATCTAAACTTCAAACTTGTTTTGGGGGAGCTGGCAATTTCTTTTTCCTTTCCTTTTAAAGAGGATATGGGTAATACCTCTTTAATTTGTTGCCACAGTGCTCCACAAAGCCATCTTTACATTGGAGTGAAGATGCAGCAGCCCCTAAGTCTGGCTCACAGTGTCTGGCTGCAGTGTGGATCTGAGTCCCCCAAAGTCACCCAGGGGCACCCAGGTATCCCTGCCTGGCACAGACATCTGAGTCAGCCCCCAAATGTGAGCAGCAGCCCAGTCTGAGAGGGGAGGATAACCTGGAGAGAGTGATTTGAGTACCTGCCTCTCCTTCAGACAGGGATTATGACTGATGAGAGCTGGGCTGACCTCAAGGTACAGCAGATACAGAGAGTGGCTCCGATTAAGGCAGCCCTCAGCTTTACGAGCCCTGATTGTTCTGGAAATGAGATATTTGAGTGGGACAGGGTTTTAACCCCGTTTCACTCTCACAGCTCTGTAAGGAGAACTATTTTTAATTAGACCAGAGCTAACTGAAGAGGGATTTCTCCTCACTTCAGTGTAGGATTTCTCTATCACCAAAACTATGATAAGAGGAATCCTTCCCCTGATCTGTCCTCTGCCTGGGAGCATCAGTGCTGGAGCCAGAGCTCCACATGCATGCAGGGGTGTGTGGAAAACACCTCTTATCTTCTTTGGGACATTTTCTTCCAGAGCTGACACAGGGAGGGCAGGGGAAGCTGCTGTCCCAGATCCATAATGTGCCTGAGTCAACTGAGCCCTGCACCAATCCCCACTTATACTGATACTACTGGGATTTGGTGGGATAGTTTAGGGAACAATCACACTGAAAAGGGAAGAAAATAGACATTTATACTTTCCCTTCCACTTTGTGAATCCAGGCAGGA
The DNA here is from genome assembly GCF_903797595.1 of Erithacus rubecula. Taxonomy (NCBI): domain Eukaryota; kingdom Metazoa; phylum Chordata; class Aves; order Passeriformes; family Muscicapidae; genus Erithacus; species Erithacus rubecula. Next base: position 5,599,977 of record NC_136686.1, read on the forward strand.
GAGCAGCACGCACATGAAGGGACCCAAGAGGAAATACAAAATCCTCCCACCCCGTTTTGCTGCCCAAAGCTGCCAACGCTCTGAGAAACAGTGAAAACGTGCAGAAAATAAACCCCCAGAAACCAGGCAGGCAGGGTTTTCAGGATGCAAAGTGTTGTTAGATTAGGAATGTGAAAATTAGTGTATTTTTATAGCTTGTCCAATTCTTCCAGACTGCCTCAGGTGAAGACCCAGGCAGCCAGCCTTCTTTGCTGACACCAAAGGAAGGAAATTTTGTAATCCGACTGGGAGAGGGCAGTTTATGGGAAGCACTCATATATATCTATTCTGGTAAGGCTACTTTTTGCATAGATTCAGCTTTTTTTTTTTCTTGTATATAAAAAAGAAATTGTAGGATTTCAGCTGGCAAAATTCCGTGCTTCTGAATTAAAAGGAGTTGCATCTCCACTTTCTTTCTAATAGAATTTTTCTTGGTCACCCCATCCAGGTTTCAGTGCTTCTCTTGCTTGTCCCTTCTCCAGTGAGGCAGGTCTTTCCTGGCACATCATCCCCAGATCCCACAAAAGGTACAGGTTCTGTGGGCTCCACATGAGCCCCCCCTGCTTAGCCAAGGCATGGGAGGCACAATTTGCAAACTGGCTAGTGAGACTTCTCCTGAGCTCTCCAGCCACTGATTATGCTGTTGCTTAAGGAAAGTTATCAAAAAATTACAGAGATCCAGTGATTGAAAATCTCACAGGATAATTGCCTGCTAATAGACAACAAGGACAATTAGCCCAAGTGGCAAGTGTGGTTACTGCGTGGTGGAAACAGCAGGTCCTGGTTTTAATGATCTTAATGCCACCAAATTACAGCTGAAAGGGAAAATCCAGGACCTGCAGACAACAACCAGGAACCCCTCTGTGCTCAGGTGTTGCACTGAGCAGGAGAGGCTTGCAGGGCATGCAGGATCACAGGGTGTGAAGGCTCATCCTCATCCCTGGGGGAAGCTGACCCCATTTGAAAGGTTCACTCTAGCTGGGGCTCAGTGCCAGGCATGCTCCACTCCTCATCCCCAGACAGCTTTGGAGCCACAAATCCACACCCCTGGAGGGAAAAGCAGGGAGAGTAGAAGAGGAATAAAGATTTGTTCGATTTTTCTTTGTGTGAGCATGGCACATCTTACTGCAAGGCTTTCCCACCAACAGGAACATGTTGATTTGGGCTGGTATGGAGTTTGATGGAATTTTTCTTTCAGTGGCTGTGTGAGGATCTGGTTCAAGGCACTGAAGTGGATGAGAAACTGATTCCCACACTTAGTACAAGCATCATTAGCCCTGTTGCAGCACACCAGGGGCAACACCAGCTATTTAGGAAAGTGGGTTGATTAAGGGACAACCTTGAAGACTAAAAATAGCAGGGAAATAAGAATCAATGCCATATGAAAGCAAACATGCAGCCAGTTGTTATCACAGAGCTGTTCACGTGATGGTTTGTGCACTGATCTCACCCACAGAGTGTTTGTTTTGGACAATCTTAAAGGGTCCAGCTCCACGGATTGGCAGCAACATGTATGGAGTGATCTGGGAGCACAGACCTGACCCAAAATCCATGGGAGTCAAGGCAGTGACCCCTCCAAACACTCTATATAGGAATCACTCCAGGTTTGGAAAGATATGTTGTAGTTAAAGACATTGGTCTGGGCTTAGGGAAAATGTAGTGACACTGTCACTGTCAAATCCAGCCAGAGACGAGTGAAAAACAGAGGGGTTATAGCTAAAAGTAAAAATAAAGTGGCTGAAGGAAAATTTGAGCAGTCAAGGGGAAATGCAGCAAGGTCAAACAAACTGCCTTGGCCCAGACACACTGCACAGAACATGCAGTGATTTGAAGGGGAAGAGAAGAAGGATGGCAGGAACTCAGCATCCCGCTCCTTCACAAGCCTCAAAAACATCGCAGGCGACGCGAGAAGAAAAAAATAACATGGCTTTAGTCCTGTCTGGAAACAAAATGTGGCACAAACTGAGGCACAGGAGATTAAACTTGGCTCTGCCCTATTTCCCCCCTGTTTTTTTTTTCACTCCCCTACTCTTTGCTAGCATTATCTGGGCTGCTTGGTCCTCAGCAAACAACCGAGTAGCCAAAATATGGGCAGGATTCACGCCATAACCAAACCAGCCAATGAATGAAACGAGGCACTTGTTTCCTGGAGCAGAGGGAGGGGAAGGGGGGGGATTGGAGCATTTCTGTGTGGTGTTGGAAACCCACCTTGAGCAGAAGCAGTCCCTCAGCTCCCACAAACCACGGGCGCTGCTCTGACGTCAATTGGCCGCTCTGCAGCATCCCGGGGCTGGCGGCAGCAGCACAAGCAAACAGCTCACCCAGCCAGGGACAGAGGCAAGCTGCAGTCCTGCAGCCCTTCCCTCGGCCTCACTGCTCCCCACAGCACCCACAGCTCTGCTTCCAGAGGCAGGAGGGAGCAGAGCAGCTGTGGCAGCTTGGGAAGTTCACTTTGGCTGGGTGTGTGGGGTTGCAGGGATGGTGGGTGCCAAAATCCTGAGGGTGCAGTGGGTCTGGGCTGAGGCTCTGGGGACTCAGGGCCACCCCTGAGCTGTGGCAGAGCCCAGGCAGGCTGCCAGGGAGAGAGCAGTGCTCATGCAGCTACTCATGGCTCCAAGAAAGGGATGGCTGGTGTCCTCCAGCCTCCACCTGGGAGATGGGCTTGGGACAGCTTGTGAAAGAAGGATGAGAAAATTACTGGGATCATCTTTCCCCTTTCACTCCTTCCACCAGACTCCACGCCTGAAGAGAGTGGGAGCAGGAGGAACTTGATTCCTCTCAGGATGCTTCCTGCAGCACACGGTGGGAGGTAAAGGAGGCAGCAGCTGTTCAGCTCCTTCCCTCCCCTTCCTGCACCAGGTTCCACCCCCAGCCACCCATTCCAGCCCATCCCAACCCTGACTGCATCCCACAGGGGACACAGGGACAGCTGCAATGCAAGAACTGTGTCCCATCACTGATCCTGGAGCTTGGCAGCCCTTGCTTTTGGGGGATGCTGCTGAGCCAGCTCTGGGCACCATGCAGGGCTGCATTCCTGGGCTGCATTTTTCAGCACTGGCAGAGCAGCCCACTCCCTTTGTTCCCACCTGAAAAACCTCCACAGGGCTTGACTTCCAGAATAGGAGGTGGCTACAGCCCCTGCAAGCCAGCTCAGCTGAAGCTGTCCTGAGATGAGCCCACAATTTTGAAAGCAGCCAGAATTGCTGATTGCCTCTGAAAATAAAAGCATCAGAGACCTTTAACTCCCATCTCTCCTTCCCTAGCTGTGCTGGGGGCTGCTCAGGGGCTTGCCCTGTGTGGGGCAGCACAGAACCCCCACTGAAGTGTCTGCTCCACCATTCCCAGGATCAGCACTTGCTCCTGGAAAAATGCTGTGTGGAGCCACAGGCTGGAGCTCAAAGGCACAGTGGAGAAAGGAGGATGGACACGAGCCATTCCCAAACCAGAACCAGTTTGCCCCTTTGCTGCTTCTAGAGACAGGACATGGGCTGAGAGGATGTGTTGTTATGTCTCTTCACAACACATCTTCTTGGAGACCCCTTTGTGGAGTTCCTGGACCTACATTTTAAATGCTGAAGTGAGGCAAAAGCCTGCTCTGGGACTTTAGTTTGAACCTGTTCTTTTCCTGGGACAGTAGGAAAATGTGGGTCCCTTTTCCCAAACCTACTTTTATAAATTTTGGTAGAGATGCTCACCAAGAAGGCAGAGGGCCCAGCTGATCCCTGCAGTGATGTTAGGAGACCCATTTTTGAGGCAAGACAAATTCAGTGACCAACTGAGGGCCGTGGGCTTTGTGGGGAGGCAGAAACCCTGCAGGACAGGGACACACTGGGAGCACCAGCTGCCTGCAGAGCCTGGGGGCTGGCTGGGGCCAGCACAGCAGTGGGCAGGTGTTCCCATCAGCAAAACCTCTTGAGAGCAGCCACTTGCTAAAATAGATGCCACGCAATCAGCTGAAAAAGAAAGTGCCAGTGCCCAGCTGCCTGCTGCAGGCTCAGCACAGAGGGGAGTGCCTATTTTTATCAGGGACAGCCAAAGGCCATGGAAGGTGATGGGGGCAGCTGGCAGAGGTTTTCCCTCTCACCATCCCAGCAGTTCCCCCTGCATCTGGGCATCCTGGCTGGATGTCACTTGGCTGTCACCCTCCTGCATGCCCTGTCACCATCAGTGGCACCTTGTTCATCTGGGGATGCCCTGGCTGGCAGAGTCCCAAAGGGAGTTAAGAAACAAGCCAAACCACCCACACTGTGCTGGGTGCTGAGAGCAATGAATCAGCCCCTCCTGTCTCAAATCATGGGATCAGCCTCAGGGTGACTGGAGTGAACTTCTGTGTGTGTGTGGTACTTGGGAGTGGCCATTCCTCATCCCTGGGGCACCTCCCTCAACACAAGGGCACCAATGCTTGTGCAGAGCAGCACCCTGGGAGCTGAGGAGTCCAAGCAAAACCCCCAAGACATTGTGCAAGCAGAGGGAATGTGTGGCTTCTGGGCACACTGGCCCTGGCAGCAGCACAGGGCATCCCACAGACTCCTCTGGGCAAGCTGTGGCAGCACAGCCCCAAGACTTACACCCAGCCCTCCTCCAAATGTCATCCCCTGCCTCTGCAGGCACCACCCAAACTCACCTTCTGCTCCACTGAAAGCCTGAGTGTGGTTGTGTCATCTGCAGGGAGCAGGATAGGCTCAATCTTCCAGCACTTCTGCTTGGAATTGGTGGGATTTTTCCCTATTTAGCAGGCCAGGTGTGTTGTAATAATTGCAGCAAACTAGGGCAAGTAAAGAAAAATAATCTATGAGAAAAGGGGGGGGAAAGTATAAATGTTGCTCTTCCTCCTCCTCTAAGATACCCTACACCTCCATCCAAAATGTCCTTGCTGTACCCTCACAAGCAGCACAGTTTTTGGGAGGGGCTGGCACTCAGCAGTGCCACCAGATGCTGATGGGAGGACCTCCTCCTGTGGGATGGAGCCTGAAGTTCATCCTGTGGGATTAGAAGAATCACTGCTGATAGCTGCTCATTTCCATGGTGACTATTCCCTTCCATAGACAGAGTAAATGGCCACTGAGCACCACAGGAGGCAAAGCTCTTCTGGGAAAAGCAGCCCCAAAACACTTGGAGAGAGGAGAGGAAAGAGGGGTAATGATTGTCCCAAGCTCTCAGACCAGAGAGATGCCCCTGCTGGCATCCAGACCCCGAGCAGGCTTGGTGCCACCAGCTGTCCTTTGGGTCCTTGGAAGCTGGCAGCACAATTCCATGTGTGCTAAGAGCACAGTCCCAGAGATCCATGGCATCTCTGTGCTCCTGCTCCCAGCCTTTTCCCTCCCCAGGCTGCAAACCTTTTGGCCTGGGACCGTGATTTTCATGTTTGCAAACAAGAGTGTGAATGGTGTGGGGCAAACCCGCCGGGCTGGGGGGCAGCATTTCTGATTTATACCACTGTAAATTACTGCCTCTGCTTTCAAAAATGTTGTTATTTTGTTGGATAGAGTCCCAGAAACTCTGCAAAGAAGGGAGAGGGAGAAATTCCTCATGGATTAATTTCTTAGGATTTATTTGCCACTGAGCATCGTGCAACTGCTTGCCTTGCACAAGGCTGTGCTGGCCACGAGGGGTGACAGAGGACAGGAGTGACCTGCAGCTGGTTTGTCACCACCATTTGTCACCAGGGCCATGCAGAGAACCAGGCATGGAGCAAATGGAGGCCAGCTCCAAGTTCCCAGGACAGAGTGGGCAGGGGAGGGTGGCAGAGCAGTGCCCAACATCACCTGCTACTCTTCAGCCTCCCAAGCAAGCTGGGCATCTTGGCTTCCTCTCTCCCTTTGGAGCTGCCTGGAGAAGCTTCAGCAAAAGGATTTATCCTTTTTGTGTTTTTATCCTTTTGGGTTTGTGTGTGTTAATATTTGAGGTGTCTGCAGCTCACGTGCTGTAAAAAGCTGTGTGCCACAGGGGATGGTGGCTCCAGAGCACTTGGTGCTGCACAAACCAGGAATAAATTGGCTGCCTCTAGCTAAGAAGGAGCTCACAAGGCTGTTTTGCACCAGTGCAACAAGAAGGTGGAAGAAATAAAAGGAGATACAGGACAGCTCACCAGTAAAATGCACATTTTGATCCGAAATATGAATTCATTGTTTTAGCAGCAGGTCCAGCCAAAATCGCTTTGACTGATTAAGAAAACTTTCCAAACATTGATTAGGGGTCAACTAAGAAGCTCAGCCATGAAAATACTCATGCTGGGTGGAGGATGAGGAGGGAAGAAAAACATCCTTGGGGATGCAAGTTGCTGAGAACAGGGCTGCTGGGGGAGGCACAAGCAGGAGCTGAGGGCAGCCAGGGATGAGGAATGTCCCTCAGGCAGGATGGGTCAGGAATAAAGGTCACATCTCCATGGGATGACCCTCCTGCTGGGGCTGCCAGAGCTACCAGGAAGGCTCTGATTGCTTCTCCTTCTGAGAATGCAATTATTTATGGGTAAAAATTAGGACCTAGTCTACATCAATCTGCCATCTCTCATTGGTTAATTCACTGAAAGTGATCTGAAAAAATATAGATAAAAAAGACTTTCCCTTGTTAGTCACCTTCCAGTGATGTATAAATGCTCTGATAGACAATTATCAGTGATATTGATTCTAACTAGGACAGAAAATGAACAGGTGAATGTGGAATAGAAAGTAATTTATAAAGATGCAATTGAAACAAAATCCATCCTGCAGGCTTGTGAGTTTAAGAAGGAATAAAATACCTTTACTGTATGTTTTTGCTCTCTGTGCTGATGTGAGGTTTGGATGCTTCCTCAGGAGCAGGAAGGCCACATCCCTGGAAACAACAGGCTGAAATAAATAGGCAGCATGGCAACAGCTGAAAATAGGCACGAAAAGCAGCCAGAGAGGGACCCTCAGCCCAAGGCAGAGCAGTGCAGCTCCACCAGGCTGAGCAGGGCATCAATAGTAAATGCATTTTCAAATTAAACTAAATCTTAACTGTGGCAAATGTGGCTCTAGGTGCTTCTTGCAGTGCTGGGACATGGAAAATGCCACCACCACTGGTGGGTCTCCTTGGGGCACTGGTGGTGCCCCATTTGCCTGTCTGAGCTGGAGACCTGGCCCCTCTGAGCACTGTGCTTTTGGGTCCTCCAGCTGGGGAGCTGCAGACTCTCCCTGCCACAACACTGAAGCCCTTTTGCAGGCTTGCCCTGTGCCAGGATCCCGTGGGAGGCTGTGCTGTGGCTGCTGGCCCCAGCAGCAGGCTCACTTTCCCCAGCCACACATCCTCAAGCCAGGCCAAGACCTAATTCCCTGGCCACAGGCTGGAGGTGGCTCTTGCTGGGGAAGGAAGGCTTTTGCCAATTTGTTACTAAATCACAGCACTGTTGATGCCAGCATTGGGCTGTCTGGGACTAAATGCACAGCAACTACGTACCTGGGTTCTGCCAGACTGCCTGGGGCACTGGAGAGGTGCACATCAAATGGACAACTGGATCCCAGGACACTCCCAAGCCTCTGGGCTTGGAGCTGAGTATCACAAGATGTGCTGGTGTACCTGTCCTTGTGCAGAAAGAGATGCTGGGGAGCCTGCCAGGAGTGGTTAAAACAAAACAGGAAGGCTTGTGAGCAGATGTGGCTGCTGCAGCACTTCTGCCAAGGCTCTGCTCCACAGGCATCAGCTGTGGGAGAGGTCTGAGCCGAGCTGCAGTGCCACATGCCCGGCATCTGTACACAAACAGCCTCCAAAATCATGAGAGGAGTGTGTAGCTCTTTCAGAGCCGACCGGATGGTTCCCTCACTTGACATGTCCTCGTCTTGAAACAACATCACTCTGTTGGATTTTGTGGCTTTCTGTGTGGAACAACATGAGCTCATCCAAGTCTGTGGTTTATTTGAAAATGAAATTCCGGTAAGCTTTTGTACCATCTGGCAGCGTTCAGCCGAGAGGGGTTCGGCGAGAAACCGCCGCACACGTGTGCACAAACACACTCACACCCCAGAAACACTGCAATCATCTCCATCCAGGGAGCCTGGCATCAGCAGGGCGAGGGGAAGAGGGACAAAATCAGTGCCTGATGCTCTCCCAGCCCTCTGGCTCCCGTGGGGCTTGGCTCCTTCCAGCAGAGGGCATTTCCAAGCCAGCCCTCCTGTGCTTCTGCCCCTTCCTTCCTCTGACGTGAGCCTCCAAGTGGCTCCAGACGAAAATCAAACACAGCTGGGTGAGTGCAAGCTGCCTCCAACTCCTTCCCAGCTGCAGCAGGTCGCTGCACTGCATTTGGGGGGGAGGTTCTGATTTACAGCAGCCTGGCCAGACACACTGGGAGGGCCTGAGGGGTGCAGGAGAGCTCTGGGGACGAGGAGATGGCTTCTTCATGCAAAAGCTGAAGGGTTCCATCAGGTGGATTCCCTCCTCTGGCCCAGGCAGGAAGCAGGACACATGGTATTTTGTGCCATCCATCACACCCTTTCCCTCCTTCCCAGTCTGTGTACACACAGACCTGCAGCTGGCAGAGCTGAGAGAAGATGTGGCCATCACCCAGGTACACAGGAGACCACCAAGCATCCTCAAGCAAGAAGGCTTGATTATTCTTCTCCCTGGTATCCAGGGATAAGATGCATGGGATTGGTTCAAAGCTGTGCAGGAGAGGTTTAGACTGGATATTAGGAAGCATTTATCTACCAAGAGGGTGGAGAAACACTGGAGCAGACTTCCTAAAGGGGTGGTATTTGAGAGACATTTGGATAATGCCCTTTACAACCCTTAACCTTTGGTCAGCCCTGAAGTGCTCAGGCTGTTGGGCTGGATGATCACTGTAAGTTCCTTCCAAGTGAAATATTCTATTCTACTCTATTCAACTGATTTCCTTAACTTCTTTCAGGTTTCTCCCTTCTTTCACACTCAGCTGCTCATGGGTGTGTATTCAATGTGTGTGTGATGGAAAAGGAATGGTGGGGAACATGAGATGCTGGCTGGGACAATTTACTGGGAGAGGCAAACCCAAAGTCCCCTGGAGCCAGCAGGGAGATTTCCAGTCATCCAGGAAGCACAGGGTGCCTACACATATTCACCTCTACAAACTGGGGACAGAGGAAAATTGATGTAGCTGCTTTAAAACAACCTTAAATTGCAGCAGAGATCTGCTTTTGAGAAGCAATGGGAATCTGAAGGATAAGCTCTGATGATAAGCCATCTCTGAAAGACTTCAGATCCATGGAAGTCATGCACTGCCCTGGTCTGAGGGGACATTTCCCAGCAGCAGCTCTGGTTTTGCATCACAGTTTACAGCTGCAGGAACAGGACTTTTGATGGAAATCGTTCTGGATGTCCCCATTCAGAGCCAGCACTGCTGGGTTTCACTCAGAATGCATCACATGCATTTAAAACCTGTGCATGACACCTGAGAGTGTTTTTTCCCTGCACTGGATGTGGGGAGGAGCCTGTGACCCTGAGGTGGGTGGAGGGCAGCAGAGGAAGGCAGGATGCCCCCAGCCCCAGCCTGACAGGGGCTGATTTTTCCTGGCTGCTGAGTCCCAGCTCCTTCCTGCACTTGAGATCACTGACACCAGCCTGGAGCTGCCAACAAAAGCAGGAATTTGGATCACCTAAGAGCATCTTCTGTGATCCCAAAATAAAATAGACCAAAAAATAAAATCAAATCAATTCCATCCACAAAGTCTTTAAACCTCAGCAGCACAGCATTTCCAAAACATGGCTCTGGTGAGGTGCTGCACTGGCTGGGAGGCTGACATGCTGCCATAATCCTGCTCTAATTCTTTTTTTACAAGGGTGTTTTTTTTTTTTTAATATATATATAGTTTTGCCTCCGGCATATGCTGTACTAGCGTAGCAGCTCTTCAAGTACCATGTTTTCCAGTGGAAGTGTGAGTGACAGCACCTAAAAACAGCAGCTGTTACATAAATAAGGCTGGAGCTTCCCTGCAGTGGGGACAGGGGGTGACAGTGACATCACTGCCCTGGACAGAGGGGGACAAAGTGGGGGACACCCCCCAGGTCAGCCCTGGTGGCCACTCACCCCCCAACCCTCACAGATTGTCACCTCCCCAGGGCAGAGGCTGCTGTTTGTCACTGGTGATGTTCTGTCACTGCCACCCCATAAAACAGCAAATGGATAAAAAGAATAACCTAAAGAATAACATGGATTTGTGGTGTCTCACTGTTATTCTGCTGGTGCTGTGTATAAGGATTAAAGTGGCCATGGCTCCAGCAGGATATATGATGTATCTTAATGAGCAGCTTAATTATTTTACTTAGCAGGAGATGGCCAATAAAGTATGAAGGAGCCAAATTTGGGACTTGCTTTCCTTTCATATTAAGATTCAAAAGTCTGATTTGTACTGCCTGTAAATTTGCTGTATCTCAGCACTCAAATACTCCTGAATAATTTAGGCTTTCTTTAAGAAAGCATGCGATACACCCAGAAAAGATTAATATTCAACAGACGTCCATCATCTAAGCAAACACTTTTTTTTTTTTTCTAAAACTGTACCAAGTTTCTCATAAATTCCCTTAATGGGACACAAACCATCCTGGTTCTTCTTCACAAAGCTTGTCTGTTTGCCTCAGGTCATGAATGTGACATGAAAACTTTGCCTGCATAAAGCTTAAAAATGTTTGGCCCCTTGGAAGGACAAGAGAGGATGTTCTTTGAACACTCACCCAAGCCCAAAAGGGAATAGCAAAGAGGACAGCAGCAGGAAAGCTGGGATCTGAGGTCATGTTTGAGAGGAGATGGCAGGACCCTGGGTGGACACAGCTCTGCTCAGCCCTTGCCTTGGTGGGCAGGAGCAGGGTGAGGGTCACTGAGGCACCCCCAGGGTGTGCATCCCACCCTTGTAACTCTTCTGCACATTTTAATGTGGCAGTCAGGAGCCAGGACTCCCACGTTTCCTTTTTGAGAGTGGAATTCACTGAAAAACACAAGCAGAAGAACTGAAAGTACTGCACTTCAGGCTCAGGTATCAGCAAGAGATTTTCTCTCTCTGACACACCTGCAGGAATACATCTGTGAGAGAAGTGATGTGAATGCAGCAGCCAAGGTGTGTGATTCACCCATAAATAACTAGGTACAAAAAACATCACCAGGTTGGAATTATAAAATAAGCATCACCTTTAAAATGTACGTCTCTATTCACAAACCCAGGATTTCTGGTAGGAAACAACTCCAGCAAAATACAAATGGGCATTGATTATGAATTTTGGCAGAAGTTTGAGTTTTTCTGAAGTCTGAGGTGGTCTCAGGTAGCTCAACCTCCTGGCAGTTGAGAACCAGGTTTGTGTTTTGAACCTGGAGCTCAACTTTCTGTATGATGCATTTTTTTTTGAGCTTGGAACAGCTGGAAAAGGATGGATTTCAGATTGTGAAGCCACAGAGGCAGATATCAAGTCACAGCAGGGAAGGGTTGCTCTCTAAAAACTATTGTTCTAAAACCAAATGCCCAAACCATTGATCATTTCAGAGGGTAACTCTGCAGGCTGGAGGGAATGAATTGCTTCTTAGAGGTGATATGGTCCCACAGAGGAATCCCAGGCAAACAGCTTTGCAATAAATGATGCTGCTCAGTACTTTCTGGAGAAGAAAATGAGTTCCCTCAACTACAGGCTGAGCCTCAGAGCCCCAGAAATGTGGGAATTTCAGCCCCAAACCTTGGGAATTCCAACCCCAAAATTCTGGGAATTTCAGACCCAAAATCCTGGGGATTTTATGACCCAAACCCTTGGAATTCTGGCCCCAAAAGCCTGGGGACTCCAAGCTTAGAACTCTCAGAATTTCAGAAAATCCTGGAATCCACTTCAGCTCCCCAATATCCCATTGTAACAGCAATGGTTGAACCCCCTGCCTCATCCTATCAGTCCTTTAATTTGGGACATTTCTCCCCCAGGGTGGGACTCTGCAGCCACAGCAAATCCTGCCTGCCCAGCATTCCCTGGTCCCAGTGCAAGAGGCACAGCCTGGCAGCAGCATCAGCTGGGTGGAGTTAGGCAGGACTTGAAGTGAGGGATCAGAGAAAATCCCTCTCTGGACTCTTCTTCCTCTAAACCACTACTAATGGAAGTTTAGAGAAAGGAGAGTCACTCGGAGTATTTAATTGGAGTGCTGTACCTGACAGGAAAGATGTAAACACACTCATAAAAGATAGCCCAATGTCTAGTCCCTTCATGTCAAGTTGCAAAGACAGGTAAGATTATTTATTTCAATAAATAATCAAGAAGTGTCTTCAATCAAGTGACAGCTTGTTCCCATACTGTAATTAAGTTTGAAGCTCAATTACCATTGTCTAACTCAATGACATAGACAAGATTATTACAGGAAAGTCCCCAGAGATGCCAAGATCAGTGCAGAGGGGTGGAAATGAGAGTTTAGTGTAAAGCTGAGTGTAGCCCAGGCCAGATCCTGCTGCTGGGCTTGTCCTGGGCTGTACCCTGGAGGCAAACGTCACTCATGGAATTGCCAAAAACCCTTTCTCCAGCCTGCAAAGGGAGGTGCAAAGCCCTGAGAAATTCAGTGCAAGCTGGACATCAGCTTTTGGGGCTGGATGGGCCAGCAGTGAGCACTGGCCCCAAATCCCCTGTGCTGGGCTGCACCCAGGGCAGCAGGGGAGGGGGATTCTGCCCCTCTGCCCCACTCTGCTGAGACCCCCCTGCAGGGCTGCACCCAGCCTGGGACAGCACAGGAAGGACAGGGAGCTGCTGGAGCCAGGGGACACCAAGGGATCAGAGGGATGGAGCAGCTCTGCTGGGAGGAAAGGCTGAGGGAACTGGGATTGTTCAGCCTGGAGAGGAGAAGCTTTGGGGTGACCTCACCACTGCTTTTTCAGTATTTAAAGGGGGATTGATAAGAAAGATAAGAGCAGAATTTTAGCAGGAGCTGTAGCAATAGAACAAGGGGTAATGGCTTTAAACTAAAAGAGGGTAAATGTAGATTAGATGTAAGGAAGAAGTATTGCACAGGAATAGGCTGCCCCACCCTCAGAAACATCCAAGGCCAGGCTGGATGGAGCTCTGAGCAACCTGATGCGGTTGAAGATGTCCCTGCTCATTGCAGGGAGGCTGGGCTGGGTGACCTTTAAAGCTGCCTCCCACCCCGAATTGCTGGGCGACTCTGAGGCTCTGCAGTCATGTCTGGGCTGTGGCTGTGTGGGAGCTCCAGCTCAGACGTGCATTTGCATTCTGTGAGCTCGTTATCCTGCCGGGCTCTCTCCTCTCCTCCCCTTCCCCACCGGGCTGCTGGCTCCAGCTGCAGCAGAGCTGCACACCCACACCGGGCAGTGCTGCAGGGGACAAACCCAGACAGGGCTGGGGACCCCCTGAGGTGGTGGAGCAGCCCTTCCATCCCTCCCTGAGCACAGCCCTGGACACTGCTGCTGTCCAGCTCGCAGCTGTTTTCCCTCAGCCCAGCTCTGGTTACTGCCCCAGAGCTCCACTTCCAAGCCCTTCAGCTGCTTCTCTTGTTTGTGCTGAGGGATGAGGGAAAGCACCAAAGCCTAAACTGTGTGTTTCCACCCCAGGGGACAAACGAGGAGAGCATCATTGACTTGGCTTGCATTTAATGAAATAATTTTAAAAGCGTCTTTAGTTTTGGAGAACCTGGGTGGTAATGCTAAACACAGGGGTTCAGATGTCACACTGCTGGGACGCTGCTGCAGCTGCCTCAGAGCCCCAGTGCAGCTTAAGCTCAGGGTTTTTCTCCCCATCCACATTTGAATTTGTTCATGAAGTTTGAAAGGAAACGCTGCCTCAGAGCTGCCAATAGATGTCTAAGATAATGAATGTACTTTTCACAAAAAAAAAAAAAAAGTGTGGTGCTGATGGAATTACTGCTCATACACACAAAAATCCCTGTTATAACACAATCCAGTTACATGATAATCTCATTTTTTAAAAAAAAGTTATGTTTCCTTTATCCCTCCTTGCCAAGTTATGAAGGAGCTTCCTGCTCCTGCCTGTCCTTTCTAGCTCCCTGTTCATGTTCCAGGTGTCACAGCTTTACATTTCTCTTCTCTTTGTAGCATCTGACTCCCTCAGTTCACACATTGATGTCCAGGGATTTCCCTAAAAAAACCCCCAAACATAAAATCCTTATTCAGGCAGCTTGATGTTCAGCCCTGCTTTATTTCATATGTTTGAAGTGTAATAGATGATTATTAAAATAGAGTAATGTGGTAATAACTCCCCACTGTGAGGATGTTCAGAAGCCAGAGCAGCCTGGCCTGGGGCATTTTTCAGCCCTCTTGCCCATCTGCACTTACTGGTCCTTGGCTGCTGTCCCAGTCTAGCACAACCAGCAAGAGGAAATCAAGAGGCATCTCCTAAAAGGAAATATTTCTGGGTTTCAGGTGGGTTTCAGCCACCAGAGTAAGCTGGGATGTCACCAAAGAGCAGCAGCACATTTCCCAGCACAGGTTAGCTCATTTAGCCATCATTCCCAAAAGATGAGGGTCCCAGTGAAGTTTAGGGCAGAGTGGGTTAGTCCATGCCCATCCTCTGCTGGTGTGCAGCTGTGTTTGAGCCTGCCCTGGGATGTCTGGGCTCCTGGGAGGTGTCACTCAGCCTGGAGGGCCAGCAGGGTGCCCTCTGGCCATCCTGCCCTGCTGGGGCTGCAGGACTCAAACCTGGGCTGGTTTGAGCTCAGGCTGCACAATCCAGCCCAAAATCCAAACAGCAACTCCCTGCAGGGTCAGAGTCAGGCAGAACAGACAGAGATGGAAAGATTTTGCCATAAAGTAGGAGGCAAGGCAAACAATTTCTTTTTTTGTCTGAAGCCATTGCTTCATCAAACAACTGGCATTCCTCACCCTGGTAATTCCCAGCCCCTCCAGAGTCACAAGTGGCACGTGGAAAACGCCGCAGCCGTGGCTCGGCCATGGCGTGTTTGCAATTTATAGCTGCCTTCCCCAGAGCCCTGCTAAGTCACTAAGCAGCCTTGTGGGCTGAGCAAAGGTTTAGGAGCCAGGAAAATCTGGGATGAATCATTTGCTCACGCACTGGTGACCTGAGAAAATCAGTTGACCTCCATGTGGCCGGGCTGTGAGAGCGGCCACCAGGAGCCCTGCAGCCAAGAGCAAGTCCCTGGCCCTGGCAGCAATCCTGGAATGCATGGGGTGTGTCCCAGAGCCAGGATCCCACAGAGTTGCAGCCCTTGATGGGAGCCCCAAACACTCTGAGGGAAGATTTTCAGAGATTTCTGTGTCTTGCAGCTTGGGACTTACTCGCTTCCCTCCAGTGTCTGTCTGGATTTTGAATAGCTCATATAATATGTTATAAATGACAATTAAAACATAAAATGAAGAGGGGAGCAGATGGCTTCAGGCAACATTTAAAAATACCGAGACTATTTCTAAATGCAGATCACCAGATCCAAAACAGCCCTGGGCAGACTCAGCTGAAGGTTATTTGCTGGCCTGGCTGAAAGGACATGTGTGGTCTCCATCAGTTCTCAGAAGATGCTAATAGGACATTTTCTGGCAAAGGCAGGAGGGGACACCTGGGACATGGGAGTGCTGAGGACACAGACCTTCACCCTCTCTTTTGAGGGGGCAGCAGGGACAAAGGCAGGTTGGATCAATGTGCCTGTTCCACCCTGAGGAAGGTGCTGTGCTGGAGGATGGATTAGGGGAGAGGAGTTGTGCAGTGTCCCAAATTCCCAGCCCTCTTCTCCTTCTGTGGCTGCTCACACCACAGGCATTATCTGCCACAGCAACATCACAGCCACATCACACTGTCCCAGCAGTGACACAGCTTTGCTTCCTTCCCTGCCACCTTAGCTGCCATAACTTCTGCCTCCAAATATTTGGCAGGATGGGGAAAATTACAGGGAAGGCCATTGAGGTGGGAGCTCTCACTGCTAAAACAAGGCAAAATAAAAGGCATCTGCAGGGAAAAAGGAGGTGATCTGGCAGCACCATACCTGCCTAGATTTGGTGTGAGTGCAGAAGAACCATGAGACAACTTCAAATATGTGCTCCTTGCCTTGGAGGTGATGGCCTGGAGCGAGGTGGGCACAGCTCTGCCCCCACAGGCTTGGTGGCCAAATGGCCCAGCCACCAGCCAAAGCTGAGACATGTGAACTACTATCACAATGCCTGTGCTGCAGAGTTTTCCATCCTCAGATTGCATTAGATTAGATTTCCTTCTCCTGGAGAAATGGGAACCAGCATGGGGAACCAGGTTTGCTGGCCAGGATGCAGCCCTTGGGCTGAAGAGGAGTCAGATGAGAACCAGCTGGCAGACACATCCCAGGTCTTCCTCCCATGGAGACTTCCAGGCCAGGTTAGCTCCCTTTTCCAGCTCTGTGACACAGAGGAGCAGATGGATAAAACTCTACACAAGACATTTGAGTAGATGATCACAGTGGCCACTTTGAGCACTCTAATTAAGAATTTGATTTTGCCATGTTAAAAACTTGATTATAATTTGCTTTTCTTTTTCCTCTCATGAACACTCTTCCACCTCCTGCTTTGCTCTGAGCCCGGAAGCAGAAGTATCATGTTACCATGAGAGAAGTGAGTTTTGTGGTATTTCTATCCCATCCAGAGCCAGCAAACACAGGCAGTTTTGCAAGACAGCTTGTACTCAGTTAATTTCCAGCTCGGTTTATATTTCTGTATTTACTTAGATTTGTGCTAGCCATGTAAGAGAGCACTCATTGCAAGTGAGGTGCTGTGGACAAACTTGCAAAAAAAAACCCCACCCAGATTTCACAGACTGAGACCCTGAGCAATAGAGATTGCAGTGGATCAGTGAATCCTCTCTTCTGAAAAGACACTCAAGATTGACAAGGACATGGACATGGACATGGACATGGACATGGACATGGACATGGACAGCCAGTTTCTGGTAACACTAATTCCTCACAGTAACTCAGAAGGAAACTTTTGGTAAATCCCAGTAAAATCACCATCCCTGACAACATTTTCTTGTACCCCTGAGACCTTCCCTTGAACTTTCTTCCTTGTCTTTCTTTCCCATCACATTTGCAGCTCTCACAGTCTGGGGTCAGGTGCACAATACCCTGCTAGCATCTTCCCACATCCCTGCTGACAACCAGGAACCTGGACAGATGTTTACACCTGCACAGGAAGAGCCATGACAGCTCCAGGGACCAAAATCTCCTCTCCTGACTCCTCCACAGGCAGCAGGATTTGCATTTCACATGGGAGGGCAGTGCTCACACAGCTTTGCTTGTTTAGGGCCACAGCCAACCCGTTCCAGTGTTCCCAAATTCCCTCAGACTGGGCTGTGTGCACACTCTGAGCCAACTTCTACCATCCAACACTGACTCACAACTGAAAATGGATTATTTTAAACCCCATTTCAAGGTTGTCCTGTGCTCTGCTGAACACAGCTCTGGGTCTCTACAGCAGGGTCTGAGTTAACACAGGTCCCGGGTGTTTCATCCTGTAATGCTGGTGGGGCAGGGAAGAAGAAGCAAGAAAAAGTATCCTTATATCTTTGGTAAGGGAGCAAGTGCTCCTAGGAGAGGATTGTGAAATTCAGATTGACATCCCCCAGTTGAAGGCCATTACAGGAAACACTGAGAATGTGCCCAAAATCCAGAGTTTTTGTGGCAGCTCAGCGATTTTGGGAATAAAGCCTGTAAATGCTGCAGATTTTGGGGGCCAGAAGGGAGTAACTTATAAAGGCAATTGGAGCCTCTGGGCTGTAACTGGATCCCCACACTGCTCTTGCCATCTGGATGGAATCTGAATGGTGACAGGGCCCACACAAAGCAGTGGCTGGGCTGACCCCACAGCCTTGCACAGGGGTGTGCATTGCCTTGGCAAAGGCCACATGGCTGCTCCATCAGGGGATGAGGACTGTGCAGTAATTTACCACAAGAAGGGCTGCTAGGAAAACCTCCTGCCCACATGGAGTCAGATATTGGATGTTGATGATCTACAATATTTAAACAGAATTGTTAAATCATAAGAACACCATGCTCCTATGCATTTTTGCTTATTGCTTTGGTTTGTCAGCAAACCCTGTGGTCCAAGACATGCCCAGGTCTCATCTTACCTGAAAGGCAGCAAATAAATGTGCAGACATAGAGAAAGAAACTTCCAGAACACAAAGAAAGTTAACTCCTGTCTGTTTGCAGCAAGAGAAACACATTGAAATGGCATAATTAGAAAGGCTGCTTGTCTTTTGCCTTGCAGCTTCCTGCTTCAGCCTGAAAAAGTGCAGCATATAAACAGAGCAGGCAAGTGTGAGCTCATGATAGCAATACACCACTGCACATTTAAAACCCCCACAGCCAGAGTTCCTTCTGTGGAGTTTTGAATGACTTTGTGCAAATTCAGGATGTTCAGCACGGGCACTGCAAGCAGGGGTTGTGCTTCTGCAGCATCCTGGGGCAGCAGAGAGGTTAGCAGCCTTAAATCTCAGCTTTCTCCCCCAAAAATCAACTTGGCAGCCTTCCCCAGAAAAAAAACAGGTGCTTTCCAAAGGAAACATCCTCACCTGCAGATGCTGTTGTCACAGCAGCAGTGACAGTGGGAAGGGAAGAGCAGAATTCCCTTGCAGGCCAGAGCAGTGTGAGTCAGTGCTGAGGGAGAGGTTTGCTCCCTGAAACACCTCTCAAATTAAAATGTGCCTTAGGGGCAAACATTTTGAAAAATAAAAGTCTTGGCATTAGGTTCTCAGCCCTGCATGAGAAACTGCTGCCCTTTGGGCTTAGAAGCTTAATGCTGGTTTGGGGGCTTTTTAAGTATGACTGTAATCTTAGGTTGAAAGCTTGCTGCTTGAAACCCTATTTTCTCTTAGGATATCCTTTTTGCAAAACCATCTAACAAACGTAGCAGTAAACAAGCTCCTTTCTATTTAGCCTTAAAATCATACTAGAGAATAGAAAAGAAAGGTAATTCTACTCAAAACCTCAGTTGGTGGAACGAGTGCACAGGAGAAACAGAATGCTCTATTTAATAGGATTTTTCTTACTAATTAATTAGCAAGCTTTTTCTAGCTAAGAAGAGGCCTTATTCTTTTCCTCATTAATATTGACCACCTTAAAAAAACCAAAAAAACCAGCTTGAGCCTGCTCATCCTCACCTGTAACACTGGACCCTGCACTTGAGCACATCCTACACCCACTGCTCCTGGAAAAGCTGCATTCCTGGATCCATCATCCTGGATGGAGCAATCTGTGTGCCTGAAATAAAACAAATTCTTGCTTTCCTTGCCTCCATCCATTCAGGGCTGCAGGAATGGTCCCCCAGCCTGCTCTTCCCAAACCACAACACACATTTCCCCCCAGACTGAGCACTAAGAATGAGACAGACCTATATAAAATGACACAGTTTATTAAAAGTTACATTCAGCAGCAATGGACACATTTACTTAAGTAGATTTTTAACTGTCAAGGAGCTTATAATTATAAATCTCTCTAAGGCATTAAAAGCTCTTAGATGTTTTAACTTCTTTGCAATCATTTCATATAAATAGGTAAGGTAAATGATACTTGCCTAGGAAGAGGTTACCCCAGCTGCATTAAACAAAGATATACACATAAATACATGTATAAAACAATGATTTTTGTTATAAACTCATTCATGGGGATATTTCACAATCTTTAAGTCTTGGGTCCATACAAGGAGCCTCCTGTTTGCCTTACCACATGTGAGTGTACAGATTGCTCACATGGATGAGAGCAGGGCCCCATTTTGGACAGCAACAGCAAAAATGTTGAAATTATCAGTGAAATATATTTACATTCTGTGCAAGTAGCATCACCTACTGTCACTGATTACAGAGGTCTCTCTGGGAAGCTATGAACAGCAGAAAGGCACCGTGGCCAAGGCAAATCAGCACCTGCTCTCTGATTTTGATGCTGTAACTCTCCCTTCTGAAGAGCAGGAGCATCCCCCCTGATCCCCAGGAGATGTGATGTGGGGTGTGAGACAGAGGGAGCACCAGCAGCACCCAATTGCAGCCCTGAGCTCGGGGCACAAACCCATCCAGCCTCAAATTCTTCTAGCTCCAGCAGCAGCAGTCTCCCTGATGTGCAGAGGTGCAGCTGCTTTTTCTGAGTGTAAACAAGGAAAGTGCCAACCAATTCCAGTATAAGCCAACCACAATAAATAATGAGAGTTTAACTTATCTTATAATTGAACTGTGCTTTGTGTTTTAGAGCCACACGTGTGAGAAAGAGGAAATTGCTGCTGCAGCAGAAGCTGTGAGTAGATCTGATTAACTGTATGAGCTAATTTGAATTAATATATATAATTGAATTAATACAGGATCTGAGTCTCTACCAACTTACTGCTGACTTTGTGTTTGTGGGCAACTCCTTTGGCCATCACCTCTCACAACCAGGGTGTTCTCAGGACAAAGGCCAACAGAAATTTTCTTCAAGTGAAACACACAAACTTCTGACTTCTACACTAGTTTTGAAGGGCACAGCTGAAACCAACAGGAGATGTTTTAGTGGTAGAAGATATAAATATATTGCTAAAATAGATTACTTTTATCCCAGCCACCTCACTACCACAAAAAAAAAAAAAAAAAATCCAAAAAACCCAACCTTCAAGAACTTGAATTTGGAATAAAGAGACTGAAATGCCCCTTCCTTCCTTTCACTCTAGACTTGTTTGAATAGTGCCTTTACCAGGACAACAGCATTTCTCCAGGAAGAAACTGGAAAATTTTTATACCAATAATATTTTTCCTTCAATCAAAATAGCTTTTATAACAAAATGAAAATTTGACAGGGGCAAATCGCTGCAAAAATATTTTGGTTTTTAAAGTGACTCCATGTAACAAGAGGTGCATTTTCAAATGTGAGACAGTCTGGTAACCAAAACCCACTGAAAATGAAAGTGAGCTGAGAACACAACTCCCATTTGTGCCACTTACTTTTTTTCCTAAAAGACAAAAGAGTCCCTTAAGGCTGTGTGGAAACCCTGTAACTTTTCTTTCAAGCCATCCCAAGAAATGCAGGATAGAGCAGAAACCTGCACTGGTGACTTAGCTGCTGCCTTTAGCAGGGCTGAGAGCTGGAAGGAGCTTCTCTGATATTGCCCCCCTGTTCCCCAGCAAAGCCCTGGAAGTAGGAAGGGCAGGCAAAACCATCAACCCACGATCTTTAGCTCAGAGGAAAGCTGGCAGAATATGGTGTTTATTTACTCAAGTCAACTCTTGCTGAAGATGAGTTTATGGAAGGTAATGACACCATTACAGTTCTGTACAGAAAGACATTTCTGAGCTTTTTTAGAAAAAAAAAATAAAATCTCATACATGCTTCAAACTACAGGTATAATTTTTTTCCCCCTGAATCCTCCATTGGAACTTGAATTTAAAACACAGTTTAACTCCTCAGTATGTGAAACCTCACAGCCACATTAACAGAGAACATCTGAAGCCAGGAGAAAGAAATCACTTCCAGTTATGTTGTCAGTGTTATGTGCATAGCATTCCCACAGCTGTAGATCCATTGTGCTCCATGTTATAAATAAGAAATTGCATGGTGACAGCTAAAATTCAAAAGCATTAATGTTTCTCTTTGCAACTCTTTTTCTATTTTTTTCCTCTTTTTTTTTTTCTTCCTTCCCCCAGCCTTCTGAGGTTTCTCCCCTTTCCCTCCTAGTAGAAGTTACTTGAAGCAACATCACACTTATGGACTGACATATTTATGGTAATTAAAAAATAGTAAATGCCAAGCAAATATGACTAATGTTGCTATTTGGCAACTGAGCCAGGGACGACCTATTGATTCTGAGCCAGGCTGTCGTGTTTGCCTCAATAAACACCTCTCCTTCTGCTCAGCTCAGCTCTCCCAGTGCTCCAGGGAGAGAGGGGCTCCAGGATGTGGCTCAGCCTCTGTCCCATCCTCTGTCCTAGTCAGCCCCAGAGCAGAGCAGGGCCAGGCAGAAAACACAAATGAGCCGCCTTGTATCGCTCACATTCGAGGTTGTGGTCCCTCTCAACCATCAAAAAAAAAAGCCAGCTACAAATTGTTCCCAGAGCTAAACCACTTAACATCTTGGCACTTGGTTGTTTTTAACTTTGTAACAATAGGCACTGTTCACTCCTCTCAATCTCAGTTTTTTATTCTATAATAAAGCAGGAATACTGATGAAAGGCTAGTCACGGCTTCTCCCCGTGGTATCAGGGTGGTGGCATGTGATGATTCACATGGGGTGTGTTTGATCCAAGAAAGCCCAGCCTCTGCTTATTCTTCCTTTGTTCTGTCATCTAAGGTGGAAAGGCAGAGAGAGACGAGTTGAGATTTTTTTTTTTCCTTTTTACTATTATTTAGCAGTCACAGAGCAAGATACATATAAGCAAAACAACAGGGAGTGGAATTCTTTTCTTCAGCACAGAAAATTACAAGTAAGGGATGCCTTTGAAGTGGGAGATCTGTTTCCTGCAAAGTATGGACATTTTATTCTCATTTATACATTATTCTTATCCCCTGGTAGGTCTTACAGAGTATTATTTGTGCTGCTATTGTGTTGTGCAGCCCTGCAGAGGGTCAGCATTTGCACTTGGTGCTGTAGAATCACAGAAACTAAAAGATGGCCCCAGCCACACAGAGTTTAAATTTAAGCCAGGAGAGAACAGATTCAGCCAGAGGGGGATGAAAAAAATCCCACCAGGATGTTGTGGGTAAGCACAATGAGCAGTGGTCTCAGCACATCCAGCCTAAACCTTTGCTGACTTTTTCACAGGGAAAAGTTTTAAGGAGGGATTTGAAGGGGAATAATTAGATAACTCTGTAGATGCCACTGAAGTGCTTCCCATAAAGAAAACACAGAGATGCTTTTGTGAAACTGTAATGAGCAAAGCAGAGGTGACCAGCAGCACCTGTAGCAAAAAAGGAGCTGGCCTTTTGATGCTGCAGGGAGAGCAAACACACCAGGCAGGTGATGTGGGCAGGAGCAGGAATTTAAGGGAGGCTTTAAGGGAGGCCAGCAGCTGGTGCTCCACACAGGAGAGCAGAGGGAGCCCCACAAGAGGAACCAGAACAAGGGTGGCACAAGCAAAGCAACAGGCTCTGCAAATTGTTTTCACAAGGGCACTGTTGATGCTCTCAGTGGGGGAAAAACCCGAGGGCAGGACACAGAAGGCTTTTTTTCCTCCAGGCTCCCATCAGTATGCAGCTATTCCTGACACTACATTGCTTTCACTGCTGGGTTATGCAGCCCCTCATCCCTTCTGCAGCTTCCCTTCTGTCCTTGCACACTCACTCATTTCGTGACTAATTCCCCCTCAAGAGTTTTCTCCTTACCTGATCTCTGCTGTTGCTAACAGAGTACAATTTCACTCCAAACCCTTATCAGTGTAGCTACCCAGAAAGCTTGCTGGAGGGAAAGATAAAACCTTCCTGAGACAAAAGTCTCTTTTGTAACGCTGTCCTGACTGTGACTTGATGGAAGGCAGTGCCTTCACCAACATGTGCTCACTTTGCTACCCACACAGGGCACTTACCTGCTCCTTGAGCTCAGCCAGCTGACTGGAAAGTTGTTTTACAAGGCACATGGTTGACTCCAGCCTCTCCTGCAGGTTCCTGATTTCATTTTGCTCGCTGTCACCTTCATTGCTGACCAGAGACATGGCTCTCATCCGAGGGAACCAGTCCAAATTCTTCTCCTACACGGGTATTAGAAAAACAAGGTCTGTTAGTAGGGGTTTATGCAGGGCTACTAAGCTGAGACTAGAGAATGAAAGCTCAGAAGGACTTCTGCTCAGTGGATGACACACAGCAAGTGAGCTCAAGCTGTACATTCAGAAAGTATTTCAAACAAGCAGTTTTATTCTTGGTTCTCCTTAGCTACAGAGAAGGTACCAACTGGAAAATCTGGGTTCCCCACAGCTGCACCTGTACTGCAGTGTGGGCAGTGTTGGCACATTCACCTGTGTCTCTGGAAGGCAGAAATGCCCCCACTGGGAAGACTCCAGGAAAGCCTCAGTGCTCCCCATGCTTTGTTCTTAGGTGTATGCAGGGACACATTTCCCCTCTCTCTTCAGCTTGGCTGTTCTCCATCTATTTCAGCTGTCCTTGCAGCAATGTCAGCAAGCCAACACCAGGAAAATAGGACAAGAGCCTTCCAAATCAGCCTCAAGCACCTCTACTGGAAGAGCAGAAGGGACCTGGATCCAGCTGCTCAGAATAGGAGGTGTGGGGTCTTGGGAATGGCTTAGGCTTCAATGTGCTGTTCATATTGAGCATCTTGGATAAATGCAATCACAACCCCACAGTCAAGGGCTACCCTGCACTGCATGGAGCAGCTCTGAGCTGGCTGTTTCTCTATCCATGAACTCAGGTTATGAATTCAGCCATGCCAAAACCACTGTAAACAGACAATATGAGTCAGGAAGGTGCTGTGTATCCACACGAGCCCAAATTGTCTCCATGGCTCAGGGGCACAGATATTTGTGTGCAGAGCTTAACAGATGGAGGAAACAGAAGGGTGCAAGATCAGGAGGAGTAGCAGCCACGTGGAGAGCAACCTGCTTTGCCCTGAGACCAAGGGAACAGAGCAGGTCCTGCAGCAGGCAGTGCATTTAATGCACACACCTCTGTCCTGTGCCTCGTGGGGAGCGGGAGGATGTGGCTGGGCCACGTGCACTTGATAACCTGAGAAGAGAAGCAGCATGAGTGTGTTTCTTCCAGTCTCCTGAGCTGTGAATGGCCCCACACAAAGCACTGGGGCAGGAGGAATGGAAAGGAGCTCTTTCCAAAAGTCTACCTAAAAGACACCTGGAAGGCAGGAGCTCTGTGACTTACATTGTCCAGGTACTTGGTAAAGTTTTAAGTCCATCAAATTGATCATTGTCTTAGATTTTTGTCTCTATTTTTCCTATGAAAATAGGGAAGGCAGTGATGATTCTGCAGCACTTGCAGCTGGGCAGCCCAAGGCAGCTGTGCCTGAGCAGGTCCAAGAGAGCTGTGAGCCCGGGATACACCAAAGCTTCCATGAGGATTCCCTTTCACCTCTGCAGTGCTCTGTCCTGATCATCAAACTTTCCCCTCCTACAGCAACATGATTTAGAAACAACCAAGATAAGCCTGGGTGAGCATTGCAGTGCTAAGAGCATTTATTGTCCACTCTTTGTGTCAGCCCAGTCCCCTCTGTTACTCTGGGTAAGACTAAATGCAAAGCTGTATGAATTTTAGCTTTCTTCTTTTTAACTCAAAACTTCCAGTGAGTTTTTGTCTGTCTGTGCAACCCCTGGTGCTGTCCCTAAATGCTCACAGATGCCCAGGGAGCAGGAGTGTCCCTGGGCTGTTTTGCAGCCTGGGGCTGGCAGCCGTGGGCGCCGGTGGAGCGCGGCCGCTTTGCTCGCCGCTCGCTTCTCCAGCCTCGTGATCTCATTATGACAATTTACTGTGGTTACACATGATGCCATTTTCAATGGGTCATAACTCATTCAAATCAAAACCTGTTTTCACCAGCTCTGCTGGTGAGCTGGAGAGGAGTGCACGTGACCCTCCCTGTGGATATCCCCAGCTGACACGCGGAGCGGGAGGCTCCTGTTTCTGCCACATGCGCTCCTGCTTACAACACCAGCATTCATCTTCCACCAGTACACGCCGATATTTACTTGAAATTTATTTTGTCTGGGATGTAGCAGAGCATTCATCACGTGCCTGGTGTCGAGCACAGGTGTACTCATTTATACTAAGCTTATTTTGTGCGCAGTGCCTTTCTGGATTTATGCCTTTTTCTTTTTTCTTTTTTCTTTTTCAAAATGTTTGCCAGCAAATCTGTCTGCCACGACAGGCACAGAACTTTAATTCAAGCCAGCTAGAGTGAACAGAGCTGCACTTGTACCTGAATGTTTCCTGGAAAGCTCTGGTATCTGCACTCATTACAGCTCCTCCTGCTCGAAGCACCTGAAGATACCAAATGCAAGGCCATAGGAGCCAGAGGAGGGAACAGGAGCCCTTTCAAGCCTCACAACAACACCAAAATTCCCAAAGCCAGGCTGCACAGGGAGAGCAATCTGAGAATCCACCATTGTGGCCCCTCTGTTTGCCGAGTACTGCTGCCAGGATTGTGAAATGCATTTTGCTAGTTTTGTTTTTTCCATCTGCCCCTCCCTCACTCCTCCAGGACACAAGGCAGAGACCTCCGGCTGCTTTGGGAAGATTTTTGTGGGCTGACCCTGCACCACGCTGCGGCATCCAGAGGAATCTGTGTGGATTCCAGACACCCTGGCTCTCCTGAGGCTCCCAGTGTCACCTGCCTCCCTCCTCCTGGCATGACATTACACTGCCTGGAGAGAGGGATGGCCAGGAGCAGCTGGAGACAGGGAAGGACAGGCAGCAGGCACCTCACTCTGTGGAGCACAGGGAGCAGATGTGGCTCTTCAGCTGGAACCACCCTGCACCACGTGCCAGCTCATCTCAGCCACCACGAGCCCCAGAGTCACAGGACTCCAGCGACAGACTCCGCTCGTTCACGTGTGCCCAGTTCTGGCTTCCTAGAAATGCTGGGATCATCTCTTCTGGGAGAGAAACACAGGGGTGGTTTAGTTACAGATCAGGAAAATCTGAGCCTTTTTTTCACCCCAAAGTATTGTGGAGGATCAAGCAAGGACTTGATCCAAGTTCTAAGAGAAGATGATGGTTTGCATGGACTGAAGACCTCGTGAAAAGATGCTGCTGACTTTTATAGGTGGCAGAGAGGCAACAGGTCAAACACCTGCCCACAGGTCCCCCTTGGATTGCCAGATCTGTGTTAGGTGCAGGCCTCTTAGTTCTCAGCTGCAATACACATCTAATGAAATCAGTCCAGCTGTGTATTTTTGTCATGCAAAGGATCAGAAAGATTCAAAATTCAGTAGGAGATACATTATAGCCTGCCAAGCTGTCTTTAGGTTAAAAATACTTACTTAGCTTTCAGTGATAGCTCCTTTATAGTGCACACAGCAGGTACTTTCCCTTGCTGAACTGCATGCTTTTGCCAGTCAATATGATCTTACTTTTTCATTGCATTATGAACTGCAGAACTTTATTAAAGGGCAGCATGAAAATTACCTTTGGCAAGCAGCTCTGTTTGCTGAGTCTCCACCACAAACAAACAGCAGTTGGTGCTGGGGACAAAAAACTTTTGATCACAAACCTGCCAGGATCCACAAGGCAAGTTGGACAAGGCTCCTTGGCCAAAAATTTCAGTGTTCACAGGGGGACACGCACTCTTGCGACTGCTCAGCAACGGAAAGCTATTTTTACTTCAAGGTAATTACTTGCCAATTAACTGGAGGTCATTAACATGTTTGTACAACCCCAAGCATTTTTTCCTGGGACTTAAATGTTTATGGGCTCGGTCCAGGGTTCACCTTGACCAACACCTTCAAGCTGTAACATGCAGGAGCACTCCTGGGGGTGTGCAGGATGTTATCTGTCATGCCTTACCTATTACTCTCAGAAATCCAACCATTTTCCCCACGATAGCGTTCACTCAGAAATTTGAACCCTGCCTGGAACTGAGAGGCAATTTGGAGGAGGAAGGCAGGCTGCTGGCAGGGAGCAGGGCAAACCTCTGCAAACAGCTGTCACGGGACTCAATCAACAGCCACCAGGTTAGCCTGAGGTGACACAGCTCGAGCATTAATGAGCTCACAGAGGGTGAGCTATGTGGACGGGACGCTTTTAAATGAAGTAGCTGCCTGGACAAATAATTAATTGTGAAAATGTACCAAAATCTTCTTTCTAAACAGCCACGGTTTAAGGTAGTATGTTGTTAGTTCTTATTGTTATTTCATTTTTGCACTGGACAGCAGCAATTCACAGCCCACCTACGGATCACAGCATCTTCCTGCTCCACACTCTTCCTGCAGCACAACTTGTGCCTCGCAGGATCCATATTTAAGCAGACATCTGTGTCCAGGGCACAGCGTCAGCCAGACAGGAAAGCTGCAGGGACAGAAAGGAGCTGCAGCCTCCTCTCTGCCAGTTCAGCTGGGGGAAAGGAAAAAAAAAGAGAAAGAAGGCAGGTGGGGTGAGCCAAAAGGCTGCGGGCCAGAGAGACTGCACACGAGCAGAGCAGACATTTGGTGTGGTGATCCAGCTGCCTCCATCCTCCCCTTGGCTGGCCAGGCTCCAGCCACAGGCAGAGTCCCCCAGGGCCAGACCTCTGTGCAAGTGCTCGGGGTGCACGTACTCGGGGTGCCCATGGCGAGGGCACATGCCTGAGGAAGCACAGGGCTTAGAGGATTTGCTCCTTGTGCTCACTGGAAAATCTCAAGCCCTCTGTCTTGGAGAGGCAGGCTCAGAGCAAAAGTCTGTGTCTGCCTCCTGCAGTTTTCTGTGCAATTCTCCCCTTCTGTGGGCTTTTCAGGGGGACGGCAGAGCTGTGGGATAAGTCCTCCCTTCGGTAAAATATTGCCATTTTCCTGACTTTGCTGGCTCTGGTTGAGCACGGATGGAGGAAAGACTGAAGAAATCTGTTTAGAGTTTCTATACTTTGTGCAAAGGCTCTCTTGAGCCATCCCTGTCCTGTTGGCACAGCCAACTGGCTTCAATCAAGCTCTCACGCTGAGCTGAATCCATGCCTTCGGAGTAATTGGCAGAGGGATGTTTCTTTAGGAGGTGCTGGTTTCACAGGCTAGCAGCGAGATGGCTCAGCTGCAACCAGCAGGAAAGACTGGGCTGAGCCTTTAAAAAATAGATTACTAGATAACAGTGAGAGAAAATAGGTCAAAGAGTAGGACAAGGGGGATGAAGTAGAGGAGCAAAGGCAGCCTCATGCATACTTTGAGCTGGTGCTGCAGCCACGGGCTGTGAGTGCCACGGCGCCGTCAGCTGTGCCAGGCTCATTTCTCCAGCACGCTCTAATGCAGTGACTCCCAGCCCTTTCCACCCCGTGACCCTTGCTGCAACATGAAAACAAGCCCTTTCAGGACTTCCCTCCTATCTGTTCACTGAGAAAAGTGTGATTACTGCTCATGACTGCTCCTGGGCTGTGACCCGTCCTGCTGCGTGCACCAGGGCAGGGCAGTGGCCTCTGTGTTCCCCAGCCCACAGTTCTGCAAGGATCCTTCTCTCCTCAGTGACTCAGCGAGGCTGTCACCAGCAGGGCTGTGCCCTAACAGCAAGGCTGAGAAAACAGGGCTGCTGGAAGCTGCCTTGCTCCTCAGCTAGGTGTTTGCTGAAGGGTGCACAAGAGGAGAGTGGACATCATCACCAGGAAGTTTGCTACCAGCGCCTTCGTGTGCTGTGCTGGGCAATCCTGGAACACACCTTTGTGGGCAGGCAGCAGCCCCCCAAAAAGGCTCCTACAGCTTTAGGATGACTGAACCTCTTTAAAGAGACTGCAGCTCCTCAAGTGTCTCTTTGAGGTGTAAAATTGCTGCACTGGTGCTGAGGAGAGACCCTGCTGGTCATCCTGTGGCCTCCAGGGCTGAGGAGTGGCACTGCCAGTCCTCTGTGCCCTCAGCATGAGCACAAACCAACTGGGCATCACTGCTCTCCAGCAGGCAGCCCCTGCCCTTTCAGCCACCAGAAGAACAGTTCACTCCCCTTTTCTCAGCCAGCACCTTGAATAAATACTTTAGCACTGGGTACAAAGAGATCTATTTACTGAGAACTGTTCTGTATGTCTGAAATGCAAATAAACCCATCCATTCCCTTCCCAAATGTGCTGCCCATATAAGCAGAGAGGGATCAGTCCAGATGACCTTTGAAAAGCTATGATTTTTTTGTCTAGGGATAGAGTCTGGTCCTAAAAGTCCAGAGCTATGTAGCTCTATAGCCACCTTAAAAAGGGATTTTCAAGATTTAAGCTATCGTGTGCTTTAGATGACACAGGGCACTAACCACTTTGTGATTTAATCACAGACAATAATAATTTGGTTCAGTGCATGATTCAGCTAATCCACAATTTGATAAACGTTCATCCTAAACTACAAACCCAAATAGCTTTCTGCAAATCCTGTTTGACACTTTAATGTTAAGACTGTATTTGATAAGCAATCTGTGCTGTACAAGAATATAGGGAGGGAAATTGGGAATTGTTATGCATCTATATGCATCCAGAACAGTAATTCAAAGAAAATAAAAATAAACCTTGGCAATTACAGATAAATCTTTATGCAACAAGGAAACTAATAGGTTTGGCTGGATCTACACTGGATTGATGCATGCTACAGCTCCCACAGCTCACAGGAAAATAGAAAAACCTGTTACACCCTGAAAGGAGGTTGAAACCACAACACAGACCCACTGTCTGCTTCAGCAGTGCCATTGATGCATTTACTTTCATTTTAACTTGGCTGAATGTTTTTGAGGGCTGCAACAGAATCTATCACTGTAATTCTGAGTAACTGTGAGTTCTTCAAGACTGATATCCAGGCCAGTCAGTTATAAATGTCTCAGTACTTCTGTATCAGCATTCCCACTTATGACACCCCTGCAAAAATTAGGGTGAGGAATGATCATAAACCCCAAATTTGAAGAATTTTCTCTGATGCTCTATAGGGCAGTTTTGACACTCAAATTGAAGCTCTGAAAAGGACAAGCAATTTTTTTTTTTTCTGCTTATCAAACACACCTAAGGGATTTAGCATTTACCTCCAAGAGATGGAAACAATCATGAAAGTAATTTTTTCCACAAGTTTGAATGTGCTCTCACACTGCTGTTGTGGGCAAGCCACGTGCCAACAGCAGGTCTGTGAGTCACAGGGTGTCCCTAGAGAGGAAAATTGACCTGGGGGTCAATTGATATTGTCCTGTGCAAATCTTCAGGAATCCCAACATCAAAAGCTAGGACTTGGTCTGTAATATTTGCAACCTTAAAATAGATACAATTACAGATTTATGTAAAACATGAGTTTATTTTTCCACATTCCTATGTTTTCATGTTGTTAGTGGTTACGAGACACACTCTAGGAAAAACACTTCAGATTATTCATTTAAAATAATTAAATTATTTCTGATATAATCCCTGGATCTCGTGCATAACAAAACATCTGGTACAGAGGTTAGAAAATAAATGTTCTTGGCTTTTTTTTTTCCCCTTCTTTTGTTAAACAGATGTTGTTGATACAAAACACAGAACTGTAAATCATAGCCTGCATGTGGACACAGACTGTCACTACTGAGCAGAAATTTACTGTGGCAAGATAGAGGTTTGAAACAGCAATGAATCACTGGCTTACTAACTTTGTTCACGTGGGTATGGTTTCAATATTCTGACATTGAGTGCACATGTCCTTAAAGGAAGGACCCCCTGTTGCCTTTGCTCAAGTGACCAGAATTCCAATGCCTCTCCAGCCCCTTGCCTTTCCCACTCCCACACTGCTTGCACCAGCAAGCTGAAGCCCCCACTTCTCCCATTCCTCTCTTAATATTGATTTTCCTTCAGAGCACACACCAGCAGCACACTCCAGACACTGAACTCCAGACAAAAGCCAGTGCTGTGAATCCCACTGCAATGTAAACCCTCCAGCACAGGTGATGTCTCCTCCTTAGACACATATGTACCATCCAGCTGGTGAGGACACCACCAATTTGGACCTGCTTTTGTCAATGTGCCTGCTGGTTAGTTCCAATGGATCAGGGTCTAACTCCCTGGTAAACTCCAAGCCATGACCTCTGCTTCCTTGCTTTTGAAGCACAGGATTCAGGAGGATATTTGTTGAAATTTATAATTTGGGGTGGCTTTTTTTCACATTTAGCTTTAATTCTCTGGTCCTGTCAGCTTGTATTTTGTGAGTACTGTCCATTTCCTGGCTTTAGCTTCAATTTGTTGTAACAGAATCTTTGGGAATCACAAAGACTCAGCTGGAGACTCGTTTTCAGAGACTCAGGACTTGACCTTGTTCTCAGCTTTACACAGGCAGAGCTCTGCTGATTGCAGTGCAATTGTTCTGGTTTAGGATACTGCCAGAGCAGAGGCATTTTGAGTCCTGATCTGAATGTTCCTGCTTTGGGCCCATTTTCACTCTGATGTATTTTGCACATGGGGCAATATGAAAGGACAACTGAAAGAACTACGCTTTCTTTGAAAATGAGTAAGAATTATTGACTATCACCACACAGAACAGATTGTTAAGCAATGATACAATCATGCACATACCTTACACATGCACAAAATCATGGAATCATTAAGGCTGGAAAAGACCTTGGAGATTATAAATGCACATTACCATTCAGAGGAGAGGATTAATATTTAAGTTTCTCTGTGAAGCATCTCTTGACAAAACAACACCAAGCAATGGCCACGTTCCAGCCCCATGGGCTTGAACACTCTCAGCCTGTTCTCTGACCCCTTGCTCTGTCAAATGCTTGCCTGTGGCTTCCTCTGCACAGCAAAAGCAACTCCTTGCAGGCACGATGGCCAAGGAGTGGCCCCATGGCAGCACACAAAGTGCCACCTATCCTCTTGGATGGAAGCACAAAGCATTTCATTCCTTTCAGGAAATAGGTGGGAACCAGCAAAACTGAGCCCTCTGCTTGTTCAGGTTTGTGTCTATTGTGGATTGTTTTCAAGGCTGCAGGCATGGATGAATAAAAGAAGTAAACACCATGGTACTGCATGACCCTTTATCTGCCTATACTGCATTTTCATTTAGTGCTTTTGCTAGGAAATATTAAAATGGATCCTCTGTATTAATCTGGCTTTTCTTTCTTTTTTTTTTTTTTTTTTTTTTTTTTTTCCAGTCCAGCATTTTAACTAGTTTGCTGTGTTCAGTTAAACTGAATTTTTGCTTGAGAACAAGCAGATGATTGGTTTCAGAGGCCTGAACTCAGGATTTTCCTTCAGCCTCACCTAGCAAAATGAAAACCAGAAACAAAAGATTTTAATCACATAAAATACACAGGGTTCATTAAACATGCTTTAAAGCTGCCTGCTTGTTGTGGAGGCTCTTCAGAGCTCCTACTACCCCAAACTCACAGAAGTGCAATGTGACTCCTGATCTATTGAATTTTGGAGGATGGCTGCAGTGGGTTCCATTATATATAAATTGGATGCAGCCACTTTACAATCTCCAATATATACTTTTATCTCAAAATGCCCTGTGAGGCAATTGTGTAAAGTACTTTATCAGGGATTGTTGTTGGTAATATTGCAAGAATTCATGATGTAAAAAATACATCAATGCCATTTAAATTGAACAAAATGGTTCCCATTTTTTTTCTTGTAGAGCATTTTTAACCATCTTCTCAACAAATTTGTTCAATAAATACTGTATGAAACAAACATTTTGCACTTTGTCCCACAGATGCAATTTGCCAGCCTGATTGATTTCTTTCTCTACAACTAATCTGATTTCTTTAGGCTATACATCTTCCCTTTTATTAAAGATGATGCAATCTTAGCTTTTTATCATACACACATCTACCACACAAACAAGAGGGAAGATTTGGCAAAGCAGCCTTACAACCAAACAGAAAAGCCTGACACAAATCTTATAAAGCTGATCCCAAAAGATAAATGGCACAATGAGATCAAAGTTACACAAATTCAGAAACTTATCCATGCAGAGTAATATGGTCCAGTGGATTTTTCCTCCCATGATAGATTCAGCAACCAAGTAACTTCATCATATCTGTAACACCTTCTAAATCAAGCTCACACCACTGTTTCACCAAATCCCCTCAAATCTTGCTGCCTCTGCACTGTGAGAGGTCAGAAGCAGAAATGCCTTTCCCTGGTTTGCATCTTGCAGAATCTCACTGTTATGTTTTGAGTCCTAACAACTCCAGGCCTATTTACTTTTAAATGGAGTTCCTGTAAAGCAACAAATTCATTTCTCTGTTCTTTTACTGACTGCCCTCATGTTTTTGGGGAACCCCACAGCCCTTCTTTCCTCAGCATCTGCAGTTATCTGCCTTGGCTGTAGACAGTTTTTCAGTCTTTCCCATTCAGGCAGCCAGAGACTTAGTACCACTGTAATACAAAGAGCAATAATTGTTTTCAAATGCTGCAATAATATTCTCAAACAGCACTGGAGTGTTTTGTGTCTGTTGCTTCTCCCATCGAGCAAAATCAAATTAATTCAGTTGACACGTTCCAGGATCTGCTCATCACATTGTTCCTCTGGGGTTCAATTTCTTATCACTAGCTGTGATCCCAGTTAAGGTCCAGCTCTCTGGCAAAGTGAAAGTCCCAGGAGAATCAGGGCTCTGTCTCTGGCAGGATTTTAAGTGCAACAGTAGGTGCCTATCCAGTGCCTTGGAGAGCCTTTCCATCACTTGGAATCGCAGCCTAAAGGTCTGCCCACACACAGATCCATCTCAAGCCACAGGCTTCTCTAACAGAGGGATAAAAGATGGCTTTTGCAGGCTGCCTGGAAAGTGAACAGCTCCAGCCTCTGGCAGGTGGAGGCGAGAGGATTCCAGCAGGGAACTGCAGCCGTGTCCTGCCAGCAGCGCTGCTCGGCTCCAGGGTGCTCCAGCTGGAACATCCACCCCCTGCTCCTGGGCATGTGTGGGTTTCAAGGAACACAGCCTCCTGTCCAGACCCCTCCTGTTTTTAAGTTTTTAAGGCCAGCAGCAAGCAAACAAACAGGAACCCAACTCGGCTCATTTATTTCAATTTGCAAATGGAACGAGTAGAAGTTGGAAGGAGGACAAGGAGGCTGTGACTGCAGTGTATTATCAAGGCAGAACCCATCTTTGTAGCAAAACCTTTGAAGCCTAAACAGACAGGTGGCCAAATCTTGAAAATACAGAGGAAATCAAGCTGAGCTTACAAGTGAGCCACCATATCACAGGGGCCAAGAAGACTAGGTCTGGGTAGCATCAAACTGCTGCTTCTGGATCTCAGGGGGGAAAAACACCAAATATCAATGAATATACTTTTGAGGAATTTTAGGCTCTGCTCTGTAACTTGAATTACATCTCAGCTGTGTACACAGAAGTGATTTCAAAGGAAAGAGGGAAATGGACAGGACTGTATTGGTGCTTCAGAAGATAACAAGAATGTGAGGGGCTGAGCAGAGACAAGGTTCTGTGCCATGGCCATTCCCTCCCCGAGTCAGCTGAGGGATGAAGGTCATCATCATCCCCTCACTGCACACAGCAAACCTGCCTGTGCTGCAGCACTGCCCTGGATACCAAGCTCTCTCCTGCTCCAGCAAATGACATCATTTCTAAGGAGGCATGATCAGATCCATGGCTTTCTGTTCAAGCAGCAGCAGGATAATTAATTTTGACTGTCTGAAAAGGATGTGTATAAAGATAAAGCCACTGAAACCTCAAGCTTTTGCAAGGAGGTATACCAAATGAAACCAAACTTTCCCTTTCTTTACCCACGTCTCATGCCTCACTGAGCCAAGCAGGGCAACTAAATTATTTATGGCAGACCAAAGAACCCATTGCTGGAAGATGCAAAACCCTTCAAGGAGAAAAGAAGATGCCCAGCTCTCTTGAAGAATAGGAGCTTTGTGCAAAGATGCAAAGTCCTCACATGATGCTAACTTTTCATGCTTTGAGAAACACAAATGAGCAAGAAAGCAGCTAATTAGGCACGTTAGTGTGATTGCTTATTTTATGAAGTGGAGAGGGAGGTGTTCAGCACTTTAATGAGATAATAACAGAGAGGCAAATTTGTACAGAGAAGCAAAAATAGCAGTGGCCTTCCCACAGAAATGAAAATGATTTTTGAGCAACAAGAAAAGCAACAATAGAAAAATAACTCAATATCTATCTAGCAAAAAGAACAGTGCCTCAATTTATTCTGTACATGTAAAACCTGGAAAACACTCAGATATCTGAGGGTAGATGGAACTCCCCTTATACACCCAAGCAGTATCTGGACCTGTGTAAAGCCCAGTTTCAGCTTTTTTTCACCTTCAGAAAAAGGACTTTCTCTGGGACCTGGGGCACCTAATCCAAAACCTTGGACTCCCCACAGGGCCCACGTGGAAGGACAGAGAGCTGTGTTCTCACTCGCTCTCCTATTTTGAGCACAACAAGAAAAATGGGAGATGCAAATCATCTATTTAGGTGTAGTTCTTTAATTGCTTATTTTATGAAAACCCAACTGCAGACAAAACCAACACTGCATTTCCTAGGAAATGAGCCTTTCTCAGAGACCTCAGATCTTATTTAGCAGCTGCTTTTGTGCTCTTGGTGTTACTGCCATGGTAAGTAATTACTCATAACGTGACATGCATTGTATCGGCCTTTTAAAAGTAATTAAGAAAAAGTTGCATTGCTTAATGATATGTACATACACCTCATCCCTGCAAGTCTGACTTTGATAACATCTGCTAGTTTTTGGAGCAAAGCCAGTCTTAAAAAGTCAAATAACCTAACAATGGGAGCATTATTAACTTCCCAAAAGCTATAAACTCCAGCACAACATTTGTGTGCACGAGTCCTGTAAGGATTTTCAAGCCTGTGAGTTGCCAGATCAAAAAGTTCATGTTGAACTAGAATTTATGATAATGAAGAAGCCTCAAAAATGCAGTTTATTTACAGTGAGCCAGTTTAGGAGCTGCAGCAGCTCACTGTCCCTGGCAGATTCAGCTGCAGCAGCTGAAGGGGTCTCTGATCAGCTGGTGCCCTTTCTCCCTGCTGGTATTATCCCACCTATACACAGGCAGCAAGACCAGTGCTGTGTCCTCTCCTCAACCACTGCAGTTCAAACTGGCATAACTTCAGTGGCCATCAATTTTCACATTAGTACTCTGGGCTGTGAACTGCAGCAGCTCAGGAGTGAACAAACACGTCCCTGGTCCTCCCTCCTCTGCTCTCACTGTGGCACAAGGGTCTGGTGGACATCTGGGGAAGGAAACTCCTGGAATTGCCTGGGATGAATCACCAGAGTGCATGTGAAAAGCATACAGTGTCTTCCTGAGATCCCAGGTGCCTGTTCTGCAGCATTCATGTTACCTTGCATTGACATTTCTCTGCTTTAGGTCATTCTCTCTACCCATATGGCATTTTGTGATCCTTGGATGTAATAAGAATATCTACAGAACCAGCACAGAAAACTTTTACCTCCAAAATTCAAAAGGGTGATGGATAACAGAATAGAAGAATTTTGGATGTCAGAACTTTTTTTTCTTCCTTCTCCAAAGAAGCTTTATTTTAAGAGCAGAGGTCAACAGCCCTCTTAGTACATATAATTTTATTACATTCTTTGACAAAAATCGACAGCAGTAAAGAACAGCTTGTTCCACAAGCCCCCATGCTGTCAGCATGCCCTTCCCCTTTCTGTACAGAGCTTTCTCACTGTCTCCACCTCTCCTGCCTGAATTGCTCTTGGAAAAACTCCACGTGTTCTGCTTGGGGATGGCCACTGCCTCTGTCAGGCACCAGGGGAGCCTGGCATTGGTGAAATGCCTTTTGCTCCCTGAGTACCCCTGCAGCAACCCCTCCCAAGGTGTGAGGGTCAGGCAGCAGCCTCCTGACCCACAGCTGTCGGGCTCCATGGGTGCCCTTGGCTCACACCTTGGCTGTTTTGACAGTCAGCTACGTCTGCTGGGCTTGGCTGAGGTGCAAAAAGCCCCTTTGCAAGGTGTGCCAGGGGCTGTGTGCAAGCAGCTCTGGCTCCAGGAGGGAGCTTGTGCCCTTTCCCTGCTCCTGTACCAGGGGGTCCCTGCCTCATGGAGCAACTCTGGCCACCACCTGACCCCTGGGAGCAGCCAGGAGCTGCCCTGGTCACATCACACCTCCCCTCCCGAGGAGGGAACACGGCAAAAGGCAGAGCAGGAGAGGGGAGGGTGGAGGGAAAAGGGCTGGCGCTGCCCAGCACACAGCATGGGCAGAATGACAGCTATTGTGAGGCTTCTCAATGCCTCATTTGGCATTATTCCCAGCACTGCTTTTCAATCTAACACCCACTTCTGAGTATCTAATAGAAAAAGAAGGCAAAACCATCAGGTAGGAAGAACAGAAATGACTGCACCAGCTCAAAGGAGCACTAAATTCAGCCAAATTTTCAAAATTTCAAAAGTATTTGAAAACAGCAAATGGTTCAAAAGGGGAATGCATTTTTCCTCATGACATGGCTAAATACTTCTTTTATTTAATAATTTAAAAGAAAAATAATAATGAAAAAAAGCTGACACCTTCAAAATATTTAAAATAAAACAGTTAAAATATTTTGACACGCAGCCAGTGCCAGGTCATTGCTGTGCCACAAAAGTGCTTTTAAAATAACTGAATCAGAAGACAAATGTTCAGAATTTCAGGCTGGTGTTGCTCAACCTGTCTCTACTGCTTCCTCCCTGCCACATTGATGGGGATAAAAGGTTCATGGTCCCAGTGACCATAATGGAGAAAAGAACCTGTAATTTCCCAGCAAAGATTGCCTTGCTTTAGAGAGATGGTCCAATTCACCTTTACTCTTAGGAGCACAGGCTGGTTTTAGAGCATTTTTCAGCTGACTGAGGAGTTACATAATTGCACAATTACATCCAATTACATAACTAGGGTAAATAAGTAATAATATAATTAGGTGGTGTAATTATGTAGTTATGACAGGTAGCACAACTGCTGATAAAAGCCATTATGAAACTTGCTAAGAACTGTGGACACAGCATGGGAGAATGAAACTTTCAGGGCTTTGTTTGCTAAACTCTTTCATTCTTCCAATGGGCAAAATAATTAATTTAATTGCTAAGCCAATAGCTTTTTGCTTTTGCAAATGAATGGAGGTACAAAACATAAGATAATTCATATCTCTGTTGAGCTGCAAAAAATTCAGTAACTAATCATGTCCCTTTTTTTAACCTCTGTATATCTATTTACAGCTACCAAGGCTCAGGTGAAATATGTGTGCAGAAATTACACCTCTGAAAAGCAAAGTATAAAAGTTTGGACATTAACCTTCATTGTTCCAGTTATCACATTAAACTGTCTCCTCTGACAAATGGACACAAGGAACATTCAGAGATTGCTGTATTGATGTAATACAAGTTATGTGCATCTCTGGGTTTGCCAGGGATGATGTTTCTGGTCAAATGGGTCAGATAAACAGGGTTTTTTCTACAGGAATGAAAATCCAATAGGGGAATCATTCATGCAGGTTCTCAGTGCAAACACAAGGCATGCAGCCAGCTTTTCAAAGTTTCTGTCTCTTTGGATATTGTATAATACCTGTCTGAATTAATAAAAGAGGCCTGGAGAGCAAACAAATAATAAAACCTACTGCCCTGCTTTAATATTCATTAATATTTCACCCAGTAACTGATAAAAGATAGTGTGCAAGAAGAAAGAGCAGTGATGGAAGAGCTTTATTCCCATCAACATCTCCATAAAGCTTGAGGTGTATAAATTGCACGTTGCTTTAGATTACATTTTATGGTTGATGCATTTTTCGAAAAAGAAAAAAAGCCCATAAAAATTAATACCTTTCTATATAAAAGCTGGATAGCTCCTGACCACTTCAAACACTGCACAGAGAAGTTTGCTAAGCACTGAAGCAAACACAGAGCTGCTGGGAAAATCAAAATCACAGGGAACATCAGGAGTTTGCAGAGACAATGTCCACAGTCCAGAGCAAGAAAGCAAAAGAAATGTTCTCCCCTGAGGTGTTCTGAGGCCACAGACATGCAAGATAATGGGAATGCCTTGAAGCAAGCCAGCCCTGGAACAGAAATACAAGTGAACTTGGAAACCTGCAAGAATCCTGCATTGGAGTGAGGGGTATGTACAACATCACCCACGTGTTTCTTTCCTCACCTTGAGCTGGGAAACTGGAGAGGTGAACTGTGATGTGTAAATAACTCCCATCCATTTTGGCACCCAGCCTTTCAAATAACATTCCAAAAGAAGGAGACCACAGTATTCCTGTTTTTTTTTATCAATTGTGCTATCAGCAAGCCCTCAAACCAGATGTTTTGCAGTTTGCTGGGCAAATGACACACAGAAAAGACTGAGAGTCACAGAGTGGACAGTCATATTTTTGGGCTCTGATGAGACTGGGCAATAGAGAAAAGGACTATCAGAAACTGTAGATGCTTTTCCTGGTGCTTGGTTAATACTGATCATTATTCCAATGTTACTTTTTGCAATACTTTGCAAGACAGGAGTAGGCAAATGCAAACAATTATTGGTTCCTCACTGCAGCTGTAGGGAGAGTGAGGATGATACCTGGACCTAAACTCTACTTTCTGTTAAAGTTACTGCAGCATACTCCAAAATTTTGACCTATGTGTATTGAAGGACTTGAAGGCTGGATTTGGGTAGAAATTCTCCTTAAGTGATCTGGTTTTGAAAACACAGAATTCCATTAAATTCCACAGAATCCATTAAAGGTACAGAAGCAGCCATAGAAGGCATTCCTAATCATAACAAAAATTAATAGAATGAAAGAATTCTTCCAAGACTATGATTCACAGAGGTTTTTCAGCCATATTCTGTACAGTATGAAATATAAAATCTCATTCCACCTTGTCCTTTACAAAGAGATCCAGAGACTGCCCTGCTATCCCAACCACCTATATTTACAATTTCCTGTAATCCCATACACCCCCAACAAGCCTTTTTCAGCAATGAGTCAGTTCCATTGGCAAGTCCCTTGTGAAAGGTGAATTCCAAGTCACTTTTCTGCCAGATCCCAACCAGAATGTGCTGCCCTACCCAGGACTTGGTCACCTCTCCCAGCATCACAAGCTTTCAGGCTGTCACAGAGCCTGGATCAGCTTCTCTCTCTGTCTTCATAACAAAAGTCATACTCAGGCTTAATTAGGACATGGAATGTAGCACATCTCACGTGCCTGGGGTGTAATTTATGACTATAAGGCTGTGTTTGGGACACACCAAACACACTTGCCACAGCAGCTGCAAAATTGCCTCTGAGACTTTCCTTTTGACTGTTCTTTTGGTCACAGACAAAGCTGGATCTCTAAATCTCTTCTTCCAGTCAAATATCATACTCCATTCCTCCAGTCAGATTATTTCATTTAATTTCTTAGTATTCCTTGTAGCATGTGGTATACACTAAATTCTCTGGCTCCAAGAGAAAGTGTCCTTTTTTTTTGTTCATTTAAGTTCCAATTGCTTCTGCTTTGCAGTACATCTTTCCTGGCTTTCATACTAGGAATTTAAACTACACAAAGTCACAGCTACTAATCCCATTCCAGACACTTCTGTTTGTTCAAACATTTATCTTTTTTTCTATAAATGACATTTATACTTTTATTCCATGTAAGCTTTACATTTCTAGGTCCATAGGTACCTCTCCATAATCCATAATAACCTTTAATTTTATATATACTTATGGAAAAAGAGAGTTTGATAATCCCAAATTCTGGATTACTGCTAACCACTTAAACAACCAGCATTCTGCCACAGAGAAACAAGGGCTTTGAGAAATCAGTTCAGTGTTTGAAGTCATGTGAGTTTTTGGTGCTTTTTTATTAGTACTTTAGATATCCAAAGAGAAGTCTTAGCCATTAATGCAGAGGTAAAATACATTAGTGAATTACACATCAGAAAAATCAAAGCACTGCTGCCACAGGATGTATACACTTACTATGAATATTAATTCATTTCTTGGAATTAAACATTCATACTTAGCATACATACCACAAAGTTTAAAATCCCACAAACATTGCAGGGAGAGGAAGAAGAAGAATGAACAAATGAGACGGGCCTCAGAGTCTGATTCCACAAATTAAAATGTATTTCTGACATAAGCTAAAATATTTCCATGTGTAAAAGGACAACTTGCCACTGTGAATAATTTCTCACAATGCAACAGAGTCTACAAGGATTTGTTTTAGGTTTCCTATCTCACCCACCAAACTGCACAAGTGTAGATCCATCACTGCCTACAGTATAAACACCCTGAGCTGGGCAATGAGACTGATGGTTCCAAATTGAAGGAAATAAGCTGCTCCTCTGCACCTGAGCTCTGAATTCCCATCACCTGCCACAGCACCTTCCCTCCTAGTGGCAATAGCACTTACAAAAGCTCCATTTAACTGCAGCAATCAAGCACACACTCCTGTCTAAACACCACCATTTCCACTAATGTGAGTTCTTCAAGGTAAGCTCTGCATAAGCCTGCACAGTGTTTTCTAGTCAGCTCTAATTTTAGCCCGCTCCCAATTAGGCATCTTGTCTAAATTAACCATTTAGGCTCTCGATGGAGTGAGAAAGGTGATCCCAGCTATCCTGGACACCCATCTGAGGCAGGATAAATAACCCAGCTTTCTGCACTGACAAGGCAGAAAGGAGCTGGGATTGACTGAAACCTGGCGCCTGACCTGAGGACAGCTAAAGTGAAAAGAGAAGCATCTTCCCCTTGGCTGACCTGGGGAGTAAAAGGCCACCCAGCTCTTCAGTAATGAGGCTGGGTAGTATGACCAGTCAAAGGCTTGGTGAGGGGTAAAAGAGAGATGGTCTTGATAAGCAAAGTGGCTCCAGAAATGCATAAACAGCAAATCCTGATGCGCATTTGGTTACAGCCTCCTCTGGGATTCAGACATATGCCAGCTCTGCAACCACAGAGCCTGGCACTGCCCCTGAGCACTGCAATACCTGCCAGCAGGTCCACAGGAAGAAAATGCTGCCCCACAGTATCCCAGCAGGCAGGCAGAATTCCTCAAAAATGAAGCCCCAAGCCAGGCAGCCTTGATAATCCGCTGCTCTCGCTCACTGGAGCAAACCCTCTTCAGCAGCAGGCTGGAAACAAAATGTAATCGAACACCTCTCTGGCCCAGCATCACCACATTTCTCTCTCTGAATCCATATACTCTCCCTGCTTCACAAGGCAGCTTCTTCAAACCCTGTGGCTGCTCTGCTTGGTCTTTTCACCAGCTTGTTCAGAGCAGCCATAGGAGAAAAGCACCAGCCCTGAGCGCTGACCCCGTGTTTCAGTGTGCAGCAGGAGATGTTATTTTTCTGGACAGCAGCCCAGAGACACTGGACAAAGCTGGAGCAGCAGCAGATGTTATGATGCATGCTCTCGTGCCCCAGCTCTGCCTAATGAGGCAGCAGAACCCACAGAGCATGAGAGCACAGACACCAAACTGGGGACTGCAGCCTGCACCTTCATCTTTTTCATTATGTTTAAGTCTGGGTTTTGCTGCAGACTAAAGCACGTGCAATGATCTTTAAAAATACAGATCGATGCCTCCTATTGTTCAGAGAGAGGGGAAAAGAAAGATACTCTCTGCCCTAGCTGCAAGCAGCATCTCTCAGTTGCATAAAGCCCAAATTGACTTACCACAATCATTTGTGCCACGTAGCTCTCCGGGCCAGTGTATTCAGTTGGATCTTTAACTTTGACAAGAACTATAAAATACAAATAATGCCACATGTTGTGTTCTGCCTTTATATGCTCCTCAAACGAAACAGTCTTGTTATCAAATTTATCCCTCTCCAGTCCTGCAAAAGGAGAAGAACATGAAGCCAAAAAATAAACTACTTCCACATAAAAATACGCAAATCTGTTAAATATGTTAGAGAAAGGAACCTAACTTAATTTAAAGGATCATAAAATTGAAAGATCTTAATTTAAAAGCCATAACTGCCAGGCAAGAAATACCAGGCCAGAAGGCATTCCTGACAGAAGTCTTTCAACGCAGCTTTTATTCTCTTTTGTGATATTTCCTCTTAATAACAATAACAATATAATAAATATGTTACAGTTTTACAGTGCCTTCTATGCAGAGGGCTATAAAGTGTTTTACAAGTGTTGTCTCTGGCTCTTTCTAGATGTGTACTGGGAAGCAGAGAGTGTGCAGTCCAGGTCCTGATCATCCAAAGATTTATGCACACTTTTAGCATCAA
The DNA here is from genome assembly GCF_903797595.1 of Erithacus rubecula. Taxonomy (NCBI): domain Eukaryota; kingdom Metazoa; phylum Chordata; class Aves; order Passeriformes; family Muscicapidae; genus Erithacus; species Erithacus rubecula. Next base: position 5,643,658 of record NC_136686.1, read on the forward strand.
GCATATAAAGAGTCCTGCTTTAGCTTCAGTGAGATTTTTTTGTGGGTTTCAACCTGGCAGAGAGAATGACTCCCTGCAGCTCTGTTGTCACAGTCTTTACAGAGCTGCAGTCATAAGAATTTTTTTTTTTGATTTTTCCATGTAATGGTCCAGATCTCAGAAGAAGAATACCAGAAATGAGGAAGGAGAGGAATCACCAGTGTTTGCCTCTGTGTTTCTGCCCTCCTCCCTGGATTTCCTATGCACAGACACTAAAGACATGTTGTGCTCTGCACAGCATTCATCCCTGCCAGTACAACCATGGAAACAGCACCCAGCCTACAAAAAAGGCTTTTTGAAGTCCCCCAGGGAATGAAGGTGTGCCCCTCTTTGTGAGTGCACTTCAAAACCAGTGTGATTTTCCGTGGGCTTTGTGGGGATGATTTCCACGGAATTCTTTTGTTCCTGCTTCGTATCACCTTCTGAAATCGGCAGCTCTTGCTGCTCTGGAATGCTCTGTGCTGTGAAATAGAAGCTGCACTTTCATCTGCTTTGTGAACAGAGTCAGCAGCTGCCCCATCTCCATTAGTGGTGATGATGCAAGCGTGAGACGCGGCTCTTCTGCCTGGAATCTGGGTGGAGACTGAGAAGCCACCTCTCAGCAAAGCCAGCTTTTGATTCATAAACCAAATCTGTCTCCCACTGAGAGGGAATAAACTTGGAATCAACCTCTGGAATTTTTACAGACTTTCCTTGTAGAAGATAACAACGCCTGGGGTCCAAGCTTTATTTATTGAGGAATAGTTCATTTTCACTCCTCTCACCCTCAAATACCTCAATAGATCAGTAACACCTACCACAGATGAAACAGGTGGTCTTTAGTATCTCCTCCTTTTTCTGCTTTTCACTCCTGAGATCAGCAAATGTATCAATGATGACTCCAAAGATCAGGTTGAGAACAATAATTATGACAATGAAGTAAAACAGAAGATCATAAACAACTCGTGCAGCAAACAAGGGCTCCTGCAATAGCAAGGTTTCAATAAGGTATAAAAATAGAACAAATCTAAAATATTAAACAACATTTTCACATTAGCTCAAGCAAAGCTACAGATCTTCCTTTTCATATGCCAAATTCTGCTAGCCTTCCTCACAGGACTAGAGAGGGACTACCCAAATCCTTTTCTTCACCATGACAGAGACCTGAAATCACACAATTGTTCCGTTTCCCACACATTCGTGGGAATAATAGCACTACCCTTTGTGGAGCTCTTCAATATAATTAGCATTAAAGAGCTGCTAAGTGGCAAGGACCAGTTTCAAAGGGTCACTTTCAAAGTCTGTAAGTGCTTTCAGACTCCACTCGGGATAAACTTTGGCTCCTGCACAACCTCCCAGTCTGTGAGATAGGATATAGACTCCTCCTCCCAGCACAGGGAGTTCTTCCATCCAGACTTGAGTTGTCACTGGACTCTTGCAAGAGATCCTACTTTATCCTGAATTTATTTATAACATGCATGGTGTGGCTCATCAAGCAAAGCACTGCTAGATTGCCTTTATTTGTGATGTTCTTTTTGAACCTGAATAAAAATGCATTAAACCACCCAAATATTAAGGGAGGTCCTTAAATGAGCTGCATTTTTGAGGAAACTTCTGGAAGAAAAAATATGCCACAATATATGAAATTCTGGTTCGATTTTCATGCTGGTTGAGTACAAATAAACAACAAGACCTATTCCAGGGCAGATGCCATACTGAATATAAGCTAAAATGTCCAGGTGGAGCCCCCTGGGCTCAGTCCCTGCCCGTGGCTCTGGTGCCATTGCTGGACCCCGGAGCAGAGCCTGGTCCTGCTCTGCCCTCCCTGCACACAGGGACACCCAGGGCTCAGGGCCCCTCTCAGCTGGGGCTCCTCTCCAGCCTGGACAGCCCCAGCTCCCTCAGCCTTTCCCTGGCACAGATGCTCCAGGCCCTGGATCATCTCTGCAGCCTCTGCTGGCCCCGCTCCAGGAGCTCCCTGTGCTGAGGAGCCCAGGGCTGGACACAGCTCTCCAGATGTGCCTCCCAGGGCTTACTTATAGCAGTGGTTTGAAGGTTATGATATTCTGCATTTTTCCAGAAGTGGTAAACAACTACCTAGCGATCCTTTCTTCAAGTATCATCATCACACCAAGCTTAGCTCTTCCCATTAAATATCCCATCTGGGATCTAAAAATTACATGGATAAATCAACTGTGTGACATGAGATCAGACTAGATACAAACACTGTCTGTAACCTCCAAAAATTGACTTTGGCATTCATGAGATGCACAGGGAGTAATGCCTTTCCTAAGCCAAAACACTCACATCTTTGGAAGGCTTTCTGAGCACGTCTCCCACGCCCCCACCATTCCGCAGGCCTTGGTTTAACACGGTCACAATGCACATCAGCAGGGTGTCACAGGTCCTTTCTATTCCATCCTCCTCTTCTTCACCTGCAAACAGCAACCACAGCATCAAACAATCACTCATCAAACAAAGCCACAATTCTGTTAGAGAAAGCAACTGCAGGACACATCTGCATCTCGTGTTTCTCATCCAGAACCTCATTGATCATCCCCACTCATGTGCACATCGCTGCTGGTGACATACTTAGGCACATCAGGCACACTTAGCCTGAAGAGAGACTGAGAAAATCACAAGCAGGGCTGTTAATGACCCAGAGCCACCATCTCTGCTCATGGGAGCACCCCTTCTCCTTGCAGACGCCCCACTGCTTTTCCAGTGGGCCCCCTAAAACTGCAGCAGAGACAAGAAGCAACATTAACAGAGAATTAGAAGCACATTTGTGAAAGGATTGTCCTCCTGTGAAATCATTACCTACTCATGTATACAAGCCAAGTCATGTTAGCATTTCAAACCCATTAAGGAGGGCTTGGCTTTAGCTCAAGTCAGTCTGTCCATGATCTTTCCACCAGCACACGTGCCCAAGCACAGGTCTGACAGACATTCAATGAAAGGCTCTCCCTGAGCTCAGCTTGAAGACTTGGATGCTGTTCTTATCTGAGGTTTTGGCCGAGCCACAGAGGGTACTATTGTACAGAAGGTGTTTGAACGTGCAGAGAAGCTGGGCTGGAACACCAACCCTGGGGGGACTCGGTCCACCTTGGCACACTCTGCATCCACAGCCTGCCTTTGAAGAGCCCTGCTGGAGCTGCTCCCTGTGTCCTGCTGGCTCGGGCTGAAGGCTCAGGGCTGTCACTGTCATCCCTCCTGCCTTCCTCTCTCTTTAGGGGCATGCTTGCTTAGGCGGGAAGGCAGCCATTCACACTCGGTTTGCTCCGTGCACTCATTGTAACATAGTTTAATAAATAACAACGTCCTGCTGTGAGAGTTGACTGAAACACATATTTAACAGCCCCAAATCACCACATCTGGGGCACTGAGAGAGATTCTGATAAATTGAATTGACTGCAAGCAATCACATTGCAGACAAGTAATTGGGATTTAAATTTAATTTTGGATTTGGGTTCCCAAATTGTGGTGCGTGCATCCCGGCTGGGATGGGCAGGACAGTGCTGGTGTCTGCTGCTTTTGCTGCCACTGCTTCTGCTCCACAGGCAAATTAGATGAGAAACAACTCCCCACTCAAGGAACTTTGAGCAAAAAGAAAAGCAAAAGCAGACATCAGCACAGACTTCCCTGTTAAACTATATGGTCATTACAGACACTACTCCCACAAATAATCCTGGATTTAAAAATAACTGCTTAAATATTGAAACTGAAAGGATTGAAACAAGAAACCTTTTTTATCCTGCCATACCTAGATTTTTTTTTACTAGCACAGTGATGTTATTCATACCAAATAATCTTTGCTGTTGTATCCTGCCATTATTCCCTCCTTTCAAACAATACTCTTTCTATTTTTTTTTTTCTTTTTCTGAAGCCATACTTGAGCCTTGAAAAAAGCTTGTATTTCCTTTAGGTAACTACAATTCTGTAGTTCACAAGACCAGACTCAGGTGCTGGAAGCAGCAGATGATCAGGTTCTGGTGAACAGAGAGGATAATCCAGGACTGAGAACTGAACAGGAATTATCTACCAGCAGCCCTAACACCCAACTCTCCCTGTCCACTGAGATGTTATTCAGAGCAAGCCAGGCTTCAGAAACACAAGATACCTCACCTTGCACATCTTGCAACACAGAGTGTCAGCATCCCAGAAAAGCAAGCCCAGAAAAGCAAGCCCAGGTTGCAAGATTTTTGCCAAAGGACCAGACAGCCCAAAGTTGGCAGAAACCATGAGGAGTGTACAGACATCATTTTTGCTGTTCTATTTCCACTCCCAGATGTGGAGCAATGAGAGCTGCCTTCAATTTGGGAGCCAGGCAACCCCTACAGGCACGTTCAGCCTGACTGTCTGTTTTCCATGCTCAACAGCATCCACAGTGCAGGCTCAGCCCCTCCAGGCACTAACCATGCCCACACTTGACAGGAAGGAGTGGATCTATAGAGTGCACTGTTGTTAAGGACCCAATATTGACATTAATTGAGGTTTGGGGGGGGTTATTTGCAAGCAATTCCACTCTGGAAAGTGGCTGGTGAGGGTCTGGACAGCATTAAGCAGGACATCTTCTGATTAAATTTAATTCACAGGCAAAACAGGTAAAGTGCTAAGACCACCCCACAATGCTAATCACAGGGCAGGGGGAGGGATAATAGGAAGATTTACTCCAAAAATCCACATCTGATGGCCCACAGGTACCTGGGCCACACAAACACATCAGGTGAGACACATCTGATCCCACCTGGATCCAGCAGAACTTGCACAGAGCAGGACCAGGTGTGGCAGTGGAATGATTGTTTGGAAATGTCCCCTTTTACAAACAGGTGTCTGTGCACCCTTCCAGCACAGATCTTTATGGGCTACAGAGGATGAGGATGTACTGTAGGATGTGAAGTTCCTTTAAGTGATCAGGCACTTCACCAGGCATAGACTGAAGTGACAGGGAAATGTCTTTGGAGTGGAGAGAGAGAGAGACTCTGAGGCAGAGAAGGTAAAGTATTTTTATGCTGACAGCCCAGAGGAGCAGTGAGCAGCAGGCTGCAGAGAGGGGAGGCTCTCTGGACACAGCACACTGGCTCCCAGGGAGCTCCCTCTCCAGCAAGGGCAAGGACTGAGCATAGGATACACCAGGGAAACCCAAGGAAGAAGCAGAGTCCCATCAGAAGAAATGATCAGCAGTGATCTGATCTGAAAAGCAACATAACTCATGTCTCACTTGGGACCTGAGATGCCACTGAGAACATTTTCTCTTTCCCACACACAGCTGTGGGCTTCTCTGGTGCTGCAATGTGAAACTCCCCAAATCTCACACAATCTTAGCACCATTCAAGTTGGAAAAGGCCTCTGAGACTGAGTCCAACCACACACCTAACCATGCCATGTTCTCCACTAAACCACATCCCAAATTCCCCATCCCCACAGCTTTTAAACACTTCCAGGGATGGTGATCTCATGCCTTTGCATCCCACCACACTCACACTTTTGCCAGAGGGGAAATCTGTCCCAGGAAAAGACAGAAAGTAGAACAATTCTTTTGGCCAGGTGGCTAAGGTGAGCAAAACTGTTCTTGCTGAATGTTGGTGGGTTTTAATGGTACTGGATAAATAAATTTCTTCAAGATTAAGTAAGAGTGCACTTAGATGTTTTGTACATCCATCTTTCATTATGGTTTGATTTTCAAGGAGCAGTACCCAAACAATGAGAAATGTGAGATTTCTATCATTTAAAGAGCTTGGCAAAAGCCACACTGCATCTCTTTGACTGATTGATTACTCTTTGAATGCAGCAGCTTTGCCAATAGCTCTTAGACTGTTTTCTCTATCTAGCCAGACAGCTTCCCATGTTGTTTATGAGGCCTGTTTACACACCAGCTGGGGAGAAAAAGCCTACTTTTATAGCCCTCTCCCTGAAGGCTTTGATCCTAAAAACTCAAGAATTAGTAGTGGAAGAATGAAGCTTATAAAACAACATTATACTGGCATGCAGGAAGGGACAGTTTATGTCCTCCCTTTCAGCCCCCAGCAACCACAGGCAACTGTGGCAAAAAGTATTTTGAGCCTGCAGACCCATCCACTGTGCACACACCTCCACTGCAAAGGTCACAACACAGCAAACCAAATTTAATATCTGCAATGCAAGAGCAGCCACCCCAACTAGACTGTGCCCCATGGAAAGAGTAGGGACAGACAGACACGAGGGCCTGGATCTGGGTTCTTAGGTCTTCTGGCTGTAATACAACCTTGGCCCAGATACATGTAGAAAACATACACAAAAGCTTGCTGAGAAATTTGCTGAGGCATGAAAATGAATTTGTGTGGCCCTAACTGGATCTAGCAGGGGCTCAGTGTGTGCAGGTGAGGATGCTGCACACAAGCAGCAAGCTGCTTCTCTCAGCTAAGCCACTTGGCAAGAAGCAACTTGCATGTTCAAGCATAATGATTCAGCAAGCCCTTTTAATAACAAAATTAATGTCAGTGCATTTGGAAATCAGGTGTGGGAAGCACTCCCATGAACAGCAAAGCTGCCAACTAAGCTCCAAGCCTTGCAGAAGTTGAGCACTTCTGACTCACTATAGTCATCATCACTTCTCACACCAGCAGAAGTCCCTACAACAGCAACACACAGATCAGAGAATCACAGAGTGGTTTGGGTTGGAAGGGACCTTAAAGCTCATCTCATTCCAACCCCCTGCCATGGGCAGGGACACCTTCCACTATCCCAGGCTGCTCCAGCCCCATCCAACGGGGCCTTGGACTTCCAGGGATCCCTAGGTTCCAATGGATGATTGGGATTTTCTTCACTGACCTGGGTTAAGAGCTGGGATGCTGGTGGAACAGTTCTCTTTGGCACAGGCTCCCATCATTGATGTCAGGGTTGTAGTGGGAACTTCACCAATACCTGTGGAAAAAGCAGGATGCTGACAAAAAGACAGGCACTACATTGATGTTAAGTTTTAAATCATTATTTTCTAGGAGCAAATCACTGGGTTGGAGAGTTAAGAAGGAAAAACAGAACAAATTACACCAGCAATTCGTCCCTCCTTGAAAGAGTCTGCCTCAACAGCTCAAAGCAATCATAATGAACAAAAACACAGTTTTATATTTACTGTATATCACAGCTATTCCCATTTCATCTCCTGAAATTAATGAATCTACATCAAATGCTGCTGCTTCTGGTGAGAACAAAATATATTCAAAGCAAGAAACAACTGTCAGATATGAAAATAATGTCAGTTTTAAAAACCATTAGATAAATTATTCACAAAAGCTGACAAGAAGGACACCAAGCTGATGTTCAGTTATCCTGAATGTAGAATATTTAAGGGTTTTCAAGGATGATAACACAGTTTGGTACTCATTTGTAAATATGTATGGGTTTGTGTAAAACACTAATTTAACATTCCCAAAGTGGTAAATGTGTACATCAGCTTGATTTTATCAAACCAATTTTCTCTTGTGCACCTTCAACTATTTTCTGCATTTCAAATTAGAGATACAAAAAGGTTTAAGGAGAAAAAAAAGAAGGCAAAATTATGCAACAAAATAACAGCCTAAGACAGTATGTGTAATGCAGAAAACATGCACTCTGACTTACTCTTTCTGCTACTTTATAAAGAAAAAATGTAAAGCACTTGTCCTGGGAAGCATAATGTTCCATCAATGTGCAGTCAGCATATTTTCTTGATGAGTTTTTGATCAGAAATGGCAATGCATGAAGCCAGCAAGAACATACCCACACCACAAAAATGTGCCAAGAACTCAACAGAAGCAACACAAACACACAGGAGCTGCTGCCCTGGATCAGACCACAGCTGTGTGTAGCCTGTTTTATTAAGATGGTCACTTTCAAAGTGAGACTTCACACCCTAAGTTCTGTCCCAAAAATTAATGGTAAGTCAAATATAAGCCAATTTAGCCCCTAATGGATGGACAGTGGGGCAAAAAAATTAAAAAAATAAATCACTGTATGTTAAAGAAATCTGTCAGGTTTTTTTTTTTTTTTTTTTATATGGTTTTGAACCAGCTGCAGAAGTATGCCAGGCCCATGAGTCTTGAATGACCTTTGCCTTGTTTGTGAGCTTTAAATCCTGAAAAAACAACTTCAGGAAAAGGCTGGCAAACACTGAGTGCACACAGCCCCGGCTGGGTTCCAGCTCTGTGCCTGTGTACAGGTCTGAGGAGCTCAGCATTTGGGAAAACCATGCCTCGAGGAATTTAATCACCAGCCATTCTCAAGAATTTCTCTGCAGCCAGTTCCTCCCCTGCCCATGCTCCCAGCAGGCTGGTTGGCAGCACATACAAAGCTCTGCACACACCAGACCTGGCTCTTTTCTAGCTAAGCAAGTTTGTAACTCTCTATTCCCTTTCCTGAATTCTCTCATTCTCCAGAAATCTGAAATCCTGGCCTTTCTAAAACTGTTCCACACTGCCCAATGACTTAACTGAGGCCAAGATTACAGACTAGCAATGACAATCATGAAATACACATTGAATTTAAAAGATGCTTTTATCAGTAGAAATGTGAATTCTATAATAAATTTCTGCTGGATGAAGCTAAAAAAGCAATGATATGAATATAGCAAATGAACATGTTAAGATCATATGCCTCATATAGTACACAGAAATTGTTATGAGCTGCTTTTAAGGTGGGATGAGAATCAATACAATCCACTTGGAGCTGCTTTTCGCTTAGTAAAATACTTAGGAAATACAGATTTTTTTTTAATGTTTTCATGAGTTTGTGAAGAAAACATAATAGATCAAATGTGTCAGATTTTAGCATTTCAACAAATAAGCCCAGACTAAAACAACCCTATACACATTAAATTTTACACAGAGACTTAATTGAGTTCTAAGGTATATAGAATTAGTTCTGCTCTCATGCAGACATGAATAAAGAAATTTGATGTCCTGAGATGAAAACTCAGGTTAGGCAGACAGAAAGCGGGATCTGCTGGAAGCAAATTTTAATATAAAAAAAAATACCTGCAGCAGGGGTCCTGATTTTCAACCTGTCAACCTCCATGATAAAGTCATCTTTCAGGAAGAGGAAGCCAATGATGGAGAAGAGATAAACCAGGATGAGTGCTAGCACTGCAGTGAGGATAATTGAACGGCCATTCCGGGTAACACTTTTTATCACATTTAGCAATGTCTCCTCCCTGTACACCAGATCAAACAGCTGGGGAAGGCAGAGAGTGGAAGAAAAAATGAATACAAATGAGGCAATATATAGATGCAACACAGGAAAACAACCTGAACTATTGAAACATGCATCAAGCCATGTTCTACATTCTCGGCTTCATAAACTCACATTGATTTCAGTGGGAGCTGGTCATGCTTATGCAGGAGGAAAGCTAGCACAGAACTTTAAATTTTAAAATTAATTATAGAAAAATACAAAGCCACAAAATAAATTTGAGCCTGATTCAGAGATAGACAACACCTACTATCAAGATCTGTTGTTTCCCTGTATTTGAAACCAGGCTAGATTAGAATTTTAAGTATCTTCATACTCTGGATACTTCTATAACTACAAAGTAATTTTTGTAATGTTATCTCTCATCTGAGACATGCACTGGCTGCAATTCAAAATGTACTCATACATGTAAGTAATGACATATATATAAACTTTCTTTGAGCTCATGGCATCATGTAAATGTTGCATGGACAAGGATTGGAGCCACCTCTTTTTAGGACAAAGTTAAATTCATGGTACTGTTTGTACAAGACTAGAAACTTCTATTTTTCTCTACCCTGCACTATATGATTCCCTGGTATTTAACTTTAAAGAAAAGTATATATTAAGATAATATTGCTTTAAATGTCAAAAGCCTAAAGCAGCAATTAAATGTGACAGGAGCTTTACAAGAATCTGTAACTTTTTTTTTCTCTTACAATTTTCTTGATGTTCTATAGTGCTTTGGACCTTATCTATAATGTATGTATTTCTACTTCAAAACACTCAGATTGCAGATATAAAGCGACACACTATGATTTATCAAAATGCTCCACAGAAGAAGGTATTATCACAATTTATAAGATCTGAAATCCACAGCCTTGTGAAAGGATTAATAATAAAGGAAAAAAGAGGGGAGAGAGTTATACACAAATATTAGAGTTTAGACTACATCCACTACTAAGTGAACACCTGGAAGCAACCTGGGTATGTGGATAATGTCCACAAATTATGGACATTGGTCAATAGCAGTCACTGAAAAAAAGTACACAAAATGTTTTTTTAAGCTGCTTGACACTTTGCAAAGTATTTCAAGATAGAGATCACCTAACTCATTGAAGGAACAGCAGATAATTTGTGCATTTTTAAAGCAGGAGAGTTACATCCATTTGAAGAGGGTCCTGCAGCTACAGCCACAATCTTGGCTCCTTTGAAATCTGTCCAAACTTTGAAGCAGTCTTTAATGTCAAAATCTGGAAAGTCTGACTTCAACAGAAGCTCTACCTGAGTTAGCACTGAAAATTTTAGTGTGCTTAACACATCTTTGAAAAGCTGGGAGTTCACCACTATTCAGGAAGCTGAGAAAAAATTCAACAGGAAAGTGAACCCATGTAAATGACCACAAGTTAGTCAGTCTCCTTACAAGTTTCACGTGTTCCATTATAGAGCAAAAGGATCAGCAAACAAGAGCAGTGAAACACCTTTTACTGCTACTCAGCATGAAGGGAGCAGTTAGTGGAGTTTAGCATAATTTTGTGTGATTCATTTTTCACTGCACCTGTACCTGTGATTCATTTTCACTTGCACCTGTACCACATTATTAAAAGGCATTCCATCTGGGTAATGGCAACAAAAGAAAATGAAGTGGGGTACATATCAAGTGATGAATCTTCCTGCTACACCAGAGGCATGCCATCCCTATTTCCCAAGTAATTTGTTAAAAATGTATTTGGGATGAGGAATGGCATCTTTTGGTGCAGGTATAATGCACACACCCCTGGACAAGTGCCCTGAAATGTTAAGACTGACAGAAGATACAGGAACGGTGGACACAAAATATGGAGAAAGCTGGGAAAAAGGAGTGGGCTGGGTGATGATTGTCTGAGAAGAAAGGAGCAAACTTGCAGCTCTAAAACAGAATAAGTCCTAACAGAAACAGGTTCTAATAAAAACAGCAGCTCCTAAGGGGCAGCAACACAACGGCATGCTAAAAATACACATGATTTGGCTTGATTGTCAGGAAGAAATTGAAGACAGCTGCACGGTAACGGTATTTTCTATTTTTGCAAAGTTTTCCTCTCCACAGCAGCACGTACTTACCAGGAAGCTGTAGAAGAACTCGTGCACACAGAGGCCCAGCATGCAGACCAGGACATAGGCCACGTGGTAGAGAAAAGCCATATCCATGATGACTGCTCTGTAGCCACGGGTGAAAGTCCCACGGTTCCCAACAAAGCTCACCAGGAACACGATTTTGTTACACAGCTGTGGGGGTAATGAAGGCTAGGTTTATGCCACGAGAAAAATCCTGGTATTTATTGTTTGGGTTGATGTCTGGATAGGTTGGTTTGACTAAATGCACAACCTTTAGACAGCTGGAGTGAGGTGAGAGAATTCCAGCTGTGACAGCACACTAGGAATGAGCCCATGGGGGTGAACGAAGTACATCACCTCTCCAACACTGCCCTGTGCCTCGTGACATTGTGATTTATTCCTGTAACATCAGTGAATAGGTGGGCAGGGTTAATGCCATGAGGCATTAAAATCCATATGGGGAGTGAACTCCCAACAGCTTTGAGTTTAGACCTGAGACTATATAAGAGCAGCTAGACACCACCCAGAGAACAATAGTAACACAACAGAAAGTGTGTGGGGGTGTGGTGTGAGATCTGTTTCCTTCAGATCATGTTCTTCAATTTAAAACCCCTACAAAAACCTCTCAGAACTGAAGACATTTTTGAAGTATAGCATTTAAACAACAGCATCAGATTCTCCATGGCTCCTGAGCTTTTCTGCACACGAGCAGCAGTGCAGAAGTGAACAGGAAAGGGTCTCACCTCATCTCTCTGGCAGTCCAGGACAATGAATGAGGACTCAACACGACTCCTTTGTTCACAAATTTGACATGGGCAAGAGCTGCTTACTTGTCTTTACCTTTGACTATATGTCTGGGTGTTTTTCAGTATGTGAAATTCTCACATACAGAACTGGTGGCAAATAGCCCAATACTTCGTGCTGGGGTGAATTAGAGCTGTAGCAGTCAGGCAGAAATTTAAATAGATGACTTGTGAGCATGACTGTGTATCTTACCAAGCTCACTAAGCATGCAAACTTATTCATGTCTAAGTTAAGAGATCTGGCAAAGGGCTGAGAGAATTTTTAATTTTGAAAACTCTTTTCTTCCTGAAAATATATTCAAGGCCTCAGAAGCATTTCAAAAATTTGTATCAATAGTGCTGAGAGTACTGGTAGAGAAAATTATTCTTTTAACATGAGAAACTGTAGATTTGATTGCCCTTATGCAGCAATATTTCTTTAAATTTCATATTGTTTTTGGTTTTAAAATATTTGCATATGCACAAAACTAAACCAGATTTTTACTTAGCTTCCCACTTCGCTGACACTGCTGTTTCAGGATGACTGGAAATTATTTATTTTTTTGGCTTAACCAATGAACTAGAAAAAGAAGTTTTTGCATAGCTCTAATCAAACCAATTTTTTAATATGAGACCCTTAATATCTGAAAGGGAAATTCTGCTTGCTTTTGAAATACTTACATTAGCAGCACCAAGGAGTATCAAGGTAGGACCGAGCCCTATAGTATAGATAGACCTGAGAATAACAGACACCAAAAAGGGTCGAATGCCAACAGGCTTGGAGATGAAAAACAGCATTGCTGTGCAAAATGCCACTGCTATCCAGAGGAGCACGGAGAACAACGGTGAGAGCGTGCCTGTGCAGAGCAGAAAGGGAGATTTCAGAAAGGCATCTTTGGAAACTCCATTTTTCACCAAGAAACTGATCCAAAAGATCAATTCCTTTGCCAGCAGAGCTAACAAAAGAGTGATTCATGCATCACAACTGCTGACCACGGCTCACCCTAATTGTAGCAGCAGCTATTATTTGCAGAGTATTGCTGCTTTTTGCACAGGTAATAATACGAGCAGCTAATGAAATTTCCATTAAAATCCAGGGAGTGCTCAGAGATGGAACAGTTCACCCTCCTGCTGGAGCAAGCCACTCCACCCAGCTTTGAGTGATGCCCTTGTTTCCCTCTCCCCTCAGCTTAAAGCCCTGGAAACACACCATGTTGCTGTGATATAAAAAGCACATTCAGATCTCGGGGTGCTGTCACGCTTGTACACTGACTTCTATTGTTATGGGATGAACTGAGAGGTCAGTGACAGGGGAGAAGGGAATAGAAAATTTAGCCAGACTCACAATAGGAATCATGCTATCTCTTTGGCAACAGATACACAGCTGAGCAGCATCACTGGGATTAGAAAACAATGAGATGGTGCCCTAGCCTCAACAGTCAAATGGCATCCCAACTTTTCCAAAGTTCAGGAGTGTCTGTCCCTGGTGGGAGGTTCAAGGTTAGCTCTGTCAGAGAGTTTCTCTGCCAACAAGATTTGGAAACTTTTAATGGATCCTAAAAAATTAGTTTCAAGCCAATCTGAAAGGTAAGGCCAAAGTTCTCTGTGGTTCTTTCACAAACCAGTTTTCCTTCTTCCACACTGCAGGACCCACATGGAACCATGCACAGACAGGCACCCTGGAGACAAAGAGACTTCACAGGTTTGGAAGGGACCTTAAAGATCATCAATTTCCATCCTCCCTGCCACGGGCAGGGACACCTTCCACTATCCCAGGCTGCTCAGAGCCCCATCCAGCCTGGCCTTGGACACTGCCAGGGATCCAGGGGCAGCCACAGCTGCTTTGGGCATCCCCGTGCCAGGGCATCACGACCTTCACAGGCAAAAATTTTTTCCTAATATTTAAACTCAACCTACTCTCTGTCAGCTTGAAGCCATTCCCCCTTGTCCTGTCACCATGTGCTCTTGTCTCTCTTCTTTCTTTCCTTTAGGCTGCCTTCAGGAACCAGCTGGACCACTTTTGCTTATGTCAAAAGAACTGCAAGTACCTACTAAAAGGCAGCATTTTGGGATGATTAGATCAGCCCAGGCATCTCAGACAGGTGAACAGAGGTGGATTTACACATGCTGAAGGGCAAAAAGGGGAGAAAAACTCCAGCTGTAGGATCAGGCCTTGCTGGACAGGGCAAGGAGGCTGCCTCACCACCTGCTGATCCGATTTGACCACACCTATTCCTTATTGCTCAGGAGTCTCTTTGGTTTTACAAGCACCAGGAGCTGGAATCCTGAAATGCGCTATCACTGGATTACTGGGGCCACTTAGACTAATGCCACATAAATCTGCACTTCAGAATAAGTATTAATGCCTACTGATTGCAGACTAGAGGATTTCCATGAGTATGGATTAGCTAAAATTTAGTAGCTTAAAAGGTTTATTTTTAACCCTTCATTTCTCCTCTCATCCTCCGTGGGCTCTAACATGCTCTGAGTGATTCCCCAGTTCACAAAGCACTGTGGACAAGATGCTTCCCTCCTCCAGGGCACAGCCCTGCAAGCTCTGCCTCCCTCCACGGGGCTGTGGAGCTGCCTGAGCTGTGACCTGCAGAGCTGTGACCTGCAGAGAGCCCCGTGGGCTGCGAGGGCAGCGTGATCCCCATGCCAGTAGATTTTAATCTGCTGCCTTTCTGTTCTGCCAGCCAGCAGGAATGTTTGCTGGTGCCAGCTGTGGTGTTTGTGAAAAGCACATGGATCTACTAGAAGCTGGACTGCTTCCACCAGCCCAGTTCACATGCCATCAGACAGAGGTGACTTTCAGTCACATTACTGACTGGCCACAAATCAAAGGCCCAGAGGTGAATGGCTCTGCTCTCATTACCAGTATTCTGAACTATTTAGTCTCCTTCATCCCAATTAAGCATGCTTGGGCTTCAAAGAGGCCTCCTGCTAGTCTGCTGCATTTATAGCAAATAAAAATTTCATTAAATATTTCCTGTGACACGGGATGAAGTGGAGACAGAATCATAAGTTTTAAGAGTATTTTTACATAATGCATTTATCCTCTGAAACAGTTATGCCCTTTTATCCCAATAAATAACATAGTCAAAAGCCAGCAAGACAGTTTTCAAATAATTATTTTCCATATGTTTTCAAGACTGCAAGTCATTCTATTTGGTCTGGCTTAAGGAATCCCTGTCCTGCTGCTGCCAGGAATCCTCCTTCAGTTCAGAAACTGCAGCTAAATGTGTGCAGTAGGACACTGCAATATGGCAATATAAAAAAAAAAATTAGCTGAGATCATCTAGATAATCTCCAGCTTATGCTCTGTCCATTCTACTCTGCATTGTGTGGGGCATGTGACACACAGATCAACCATCACATCTCAGACAACATCTGGTACCTACTTAGGAGACACTGAATGACTTCCAGATATGACTGCACCTGAAAATGAAGCTTTATTTGTTACCCTAGTAATGAAAGCATCTAAAATGAAAACAAAAAAATAAGATGAAACTCTACTTGCCTTCATCTCCATCATCTCCAAAAGGGTAGAACAGAGCAACTGCTAAATTGATGAATACAGCAAGGTTGAAGGAAATGCTCCCCCAGAGAGAGATGTGTCTGGAGAACCAAAACAGGGCTGGATTATCTAGAAAGGGGAGAAAAGCAGCAATCAATAAGCTGAAAGCAAACAGAAACTCAATCACCAATGGCCTCAAGGGAATTAAATACAGATTAATGTAGAAAATATGCAGATCTCTAAAATTTACTAAGATAAACAAATATTAAATGTAGGTTTGCCATAAAACAAAGTTTGAAGCAGAACTTCTAATCCAAAAATCACAATACAGTTTATTATACACTGGAGTTTTGCCTCTGGTAAGATTTTAGGCCTGGATATTTTGCAAGGGAGTCTTTTCAGCTGCATCTGAATCTGCAGCTTCTGTGCACGGGGACATAAAATCAAGCAAACAATTAGATTTTGGCACTCTGAATTCCAGTGAACCAGAACACCCAGAACTGTATCATCCAGATGACCTATTTGGCCCAAGTGTCCTGATGACATAGGCAAAGAATGATGGAATAGGCGTGGTTTCACAACTGCAGGATTTTCCCCACCAAAAACATTCTGAACTGCTTGGGAAGCAAGCAGAATTTGGTCTGTTTGGGTTTTGTTTCTACAAAAGCTGATTATTTCCTGTGTGATGCTCAGAAGCCCATGGTCATCTGCTGACAAACAGCTCTGTACTCCTGTTTAAAAGGACTCAAACAGGCCATATGTGAAAATGCTGTACAAACACACAAAACCAGTCCATTTCCCAAAGAATCTACAGCCTAGCTAGAAAAGACTAAAAAGGGAAACACTGCAAAACAGGGTTGAGTTTGTGCTCAGAGTCACATACATGGTTCAGCAAGAAGCTCAGGATTAAGATCAGAGGGGCTAAGACTCAGGCAAGCACTTCATATACATTAATGTACTAAAATACCTTTAAATGAAGGTTTGAAACAAGATCCTTTGTGCAAGAGTGTAAAAGCATCTCTGATCAGAGAGGTTTCAAACATGAAGCATCCCTATTAACTTGATTTTAAAGTACTGAAAACTTCCTGCAACTATGCAGAGTACCCAGCTAAGTATTTATAAACAGCAAACTCCTTTAACTGAATATGACTGTCCCAGGCTTTAGTCCAAAGAGTCTTTGACAACAATTAGGTAAATATTCACTGTGATAGCCTTGTGCTGCTGACTGCTGAGATTCAAGCATTTGGAGCCATTGCAAAAATGACATCTGTCAATTTAAGCAGCACAAACACTTGGCTAAAGAATGAACCCAGTTTCAACCTGCATTATCTTCTCAAATAATAAAAAATACCCCAATGCAGAGACTTGTGGGCCTTGCCACTGATGAAAGGAATTGAGAAATTTCTGTTCTGAATAAAAATAAACCAATTTTCTTTGCTTATAGCATTAGGCGGGTCTGGTCTATCTAATTGTTGGGTTGGCTCTTTTATTTGTGTTTCTAACACAAAATCCCCAGATATTATTTTTTAAACTAAAGTAATTTTTATACAATACAATGACTTTTATTCCCAAACAGACTGCAGATTCTAAAATAATGTATTTTTCAACTTCTATTCTGGTCAGTTTGTCACTACTAAGCTTTTAGGGTGCCATCAAGAGAAGCAGACTTGGGTTGATGCAATTCATGCTGAAGATGTGCTGCTGCTGAAAATTAAAGCCTGGGAATTGAAATACAACAAATTGCAGTAACATCCATATTTCCAACACACTCAGGATGCTCCCACAGGATGCTCTGACTATCCTGCTGCTCTAGACCCTATTCCTTCCTTCCTTGCTGATCAATTGCTGTGAGCAGATGATGTGTGACACTCCAAGAGCATCTGCATTTTATCAGTGAATTAACTGATTACTTTAAGCCATTTTTATGTATTTTCAGCCTGGAGAGGAGAAGGTTTTGGGGTGACCTCATTGTGGCCTTCCAGTGCCTGAAAGGAACCACAGGAAAGATGGAGAGAGACTCTTGACAAGGGCCTGGAGTGACAGGACAAGGGGCAATGGCTTCAAACTAAGGGTAGGTTTAGACTGGATACGAGGAAGAAATTCTTCCCTGTGAGGATGGTGAGGCCCTGGCACAGCAGCTGTGGCTGCCCCTGGATCCCTGGCAGTGTCCAAAGCCAGGCTGGATGGGGCTCTGAGCAGCCTGGGATAGTGGAAATTGTCCCTGCCCATTGTAAGGGGGTTGGAACTGTATGATCTTTAAGGTCCCTCCCAACCTAAACCATTCTGTGATTCTACAATATATAAAACACAACTTTCTGCTCCAAAAGCCAAGGGCAGAGTTGACAGTGGCTGAGCTGGCAAGAGCCTCCTGATGTGGAGACATTGGCAATAGCCCCACTCCTGCCAAGGGCCAGCAGCTGTGCTGCCCACCAGGGAGCTAAAGACATTCAGGGTACCTGGTGGGACTCTTGGTGTCCCTGCTTTGACTTCTCCCCCATGATCTTGACCAGCAGCTCAAGGCCACACATGTGCCTCCCCAGCAGCACAGGACATGCACCAGAATGGGCCAGCTGGGACACCCTGCAGCCCAGTCCTGCCAGGCTGATGTGGACTGGCAGGGAGGGACTGACTCCCTGGGAGCTGGGCAGATTTAAAGCAGCTTAGGTTCTGGTGAGAAATGTTTTTAAGTGACTGACATTTATGAGTCTTTTAATGGCCTTTCAGGAATCTGCAAACCTCAAATATGCAGCTACACATGTTTTTGTAAAATATTAGGGGCCTTGGCTTAATTAGGTGCAATGCTATCAAGATTAGTAGAACTGCACCCAGTTCTTTTGGAGTCCAAAACATCAGCTTGAACACATTAATAACTGTTCCATATTACACTTCTTTTATGGTGGCATGCAAGTGTCTCAGCTGACCTACACTCTCAAACCCAGAGCAGTTTTGCCTGTTGTAGTGTCAGAGTAAACAGAAAAAAGTGTATCATTAAAATGAAAGTATTTGAAGGTTTAAAAACAAGATTTTAGCATAGTGAAACTATTTTTCTTAAAAATTACAGTACTTACTCCTAATTTTCTTTTGCCATTTCATCTCATTGTACAGATCCTCAGTCTGCTGGAAAAAGTCATTGACTTTGCTCCCTTGTTCATCTCTCTCTGTTGTATTGAATACTCGACTTTTGGATTCCCGAGTGAGGAATTCACAAATATTGGGGACAGGAAAGACAATCTTCTCCATTGTTCTATCGTGGCGAACAATCTACAAATAAAATGCACATTTTTGTCAGAGTCAGTGACAATCCAATCATTTTGTCTTATCTTTTCTTGTTCACAGCTCCCCTTTTATTTGCAAATTAATGCATTAATTATTTGAACATTACAATAAAGTTGGACCAATCAATGCCAAAACAGAGTAAAGCTGTTTTTATTTTCAAAAACCTGCCTGAATAAGGTGGCAAATATAAGTCTAGAGAAAATCCTAGGTTCAGACTTCTCCAAATACAAAAAATGTAATTCAGAATGCTTCAATTTCTCAGCAAATTGAAACAAATCTCTCCCAGTAAAAATTGGAGAAGTTCAGGGGCTTTCTGCTCTGATTACAAAATGCTTTTCTCATCTTGAATCTATTTCTATGATGGGATAAGCTGTAAAGGTGAACATGCAAAAACAGCACCTTGTTACTCAGGCAGCACCCATATCTTATCAGTCTATCTTTTTATTTGAGAAAACCCAAGGTTTTGAATTGTTTGCATTTCAGCACCTACTGAGTTACTGGTGAGCAAGCTAGATTTTATTTCATCTCACCACACTGCCATCAAAATTGCTTCCCCTTTCTGATTGTTGACTCTGTTCTACTGAAAATACAGAAATGGGTACAAACCCCTTTTTGACTTCTACAGTCATGCCTGCCTACAGCCAGTGGTGAAAATAAATTTGAATTTCAAATCAAACAAATGAGATATGTTAATAGAGGGGAGATAATATCTGAAGCACCAAATAGGTCTAGGACAGCTTCCAAAGACAAGCAATTATGTATTTTGCATAGCAGCAATGCTGGGTTGAGTTTCACTTTTCCAGAAGAAGCTATTGGTCACAAAGAAGTTGACCACAGTGCTTGTTTAATGCTTAAATTTGCAAGCTACTGAGATAAACAAGCTGATAATTGCTAAGAGAGATCTCAGCAGCATCCAAAGTAATAAAATACATTTAGAGGAGCATTGAGCTGCCCTCCTGACAACCAAGGCCATGGACCTTGCACCTATCCTGTGGTGGGATACCTCTGTGGACCTCTATCTAAGTCCAACCCATGGCAGGTGTAAATTTTAGAATAGAGAACAGAACTGCTCAACCAGGCCAAGCCCTAGTATTTTAAACAAAAGCCACATTGAATGTCTGCACCACTTCAGAATCTCTTTGTACTCCAGCCAGACTTTTAATTTGATCAGCCAGCATCAGTGGCTTTGAAACTCATGATTATTTATTTGAGTGATGCACCATACAAGATGATTCTTGACTTCATGACACAGCACCTATCCACAGTCATTATTCCCCCAACAAAACATGTTTGGTAAGGCACAGCAAAGCTACTGTGAAATGATGGTTTGGAGCCTCTTCTAATACAGGTGTATTCCTTTATCTCCCACAGCCAAAAGCATATTATTCAACCTTCTCCTCATAAATACTCCACACCATTTGGAAGCTCAAAAAGAGGAGATACACCACATGCAAGATGCAGACTTGTCTCCCAGTCCATCTTCTGGAGAGCAATCCTTTACCTCTATCTGTGCTGTATGTTTGGCATAAAACCTCAAGGCTTCATCTCCTTCATCTGGATCTGACCCTGGCTTCAGCATCTGTTGCAATGTTTTATTGTGACAAGCCAGCTAGAAAAAGAAGAAAAATCTGATTTATGCCCTGCTGCTATGTTTTCAGCTTTATCATCTCCACTTAACTAACACAAATCCTCCTTCCCCCCATTCCCATATACTTACATGCTCAACCCAGTGGGGCTCTTTCCACAGATAGCAACAAAAATGTAATTACTTGAGAACAATAGAAATAATTTAGTCTTAAGAAGTCAGCAGAAAGTCTTCAGTTGAGATTTATGAAAGGCAGCTTAGCCTGCAGCCTGAATGTTTTTTGGAGGGCTTTTGGCAAATGCCAAAAAATTAGACTGAGTGCTTCTTTTCACTTGAGTTTAGACATAAAATTTGCATACCTGTGAGTGCTAAATTACATTTACAATTAATTTTTCTCAGTGATTTCAAATGGCTAAACTAGGTTGTAGGTTGGTATTCCAGGGCTGTAACTGTTTCTGAGGGAGCTGGACTGTGGTGCCAGGCAAATCCATCCTTAACTGTACAGTTTATATACACAGCAAATAGATACATACACACATACACACAAATATGTATCTCCCATAAACTTTTACAAATTGCACTTCACATGATTGATAAAATACACCTACGTTGAGTAGAGATGTTTAAAATGCTCCATTGCTGTACAAAGTTTAATAAGAAAAATATTGGCAAATGCAATCATGATGTCCTGTAGGTGAGTGAGAAACAAAGACCTAATTATAAGGCATAAGGAAATTACTAAAAATGCAATTTTTCCTGCATAGCAAGTGGTTTCCATCTGGAATAGATGAGGTGTTTCACCTGTTTTAAGATGGGAAAACTGAAGAGGGAAAAACTGAAGGGGAAAGGGAAAGGGAAAGGGAAAGGGAAAGGGAAAGGGAAAGGGAAAGGGAAAGGGAAAGGGAAAGGGAAAGGGAAAGGGAAAGGGAAAGGGAAAGGGAAAGGGAAAGGGAAAGGGAAAGGGAAAGGGAAAGGGAAAGGGAAAGGGAAAGGGAAAGGGAAAGGGAAAGGGAAAGGGAAAGGGAAAGGGAAAGGGAAAGGAAAGGAAAGGAAAGGAAAGGAAAGGAAAGGAAAGGAAAGGAAAGGAAAGGAAAGGAAAGGAAAGGAAAGGAAAGGAAAGGAAAGGAAAGGAAAGGAAAGGAAAGGAAGGAAAGGAAAGGAAAGGAAAGCTCACAGATGTGATCCAGGCTGAATCATCACAGCTGACATTACCACAACAGACCATTAGAAATGAGGCAGGCACACACTCAAAATGACCACAGGAGCCAGGGCTTTGAAGTGATGATCACCACAGGTGGGCCAGGATTGTGCTACATGAAATAGCACAGCCTGGTGAGGAATTATAAAATAATTGCACAGCTACAAAAAGACTGACAGGGGTTAAGTCTAAAAGTAACAATGGATCCAAACAGATACTGTAATAATCTAACCAGAATCTGATCTCACTCATCTGGAATTTGCATGTTCCATTATCTCCCTATTTTTAACAATAAGGCAGGGGAGAAGTACATATACAATTTAGTCCATTTATTGAAGTTCTCTAGAATCTACTGATCAAAATAAATTTTCTTCTGGATTTGAATACAAACTTATTAAATAAAATAAAAAATAAATGGAACATCCAAAAGTAAGAGAATACCAGAAAGGGATACAACTTCCTTGGGGCAGAAGTCTGCTTGCTGCTGACAGCAGAGCCCGAGCCAATGTGGCACAACACAGCATTTTATAAAAGTGTCATGAGCAGATATCCAGGAAGACCAGCAAAAAATGACAAGGGGGTTAACTGCAGAGGAATATTCCTTCCATCAGTAGCAGATTTCTGTCCTGAATAGTTCCTTTTTTACTCTATCTAGCAAATACTATATGCATAGTATCATTACACACATTGATGTCTTTACCTACATTTCCACTTCTTTTTGAGATTGAAAAGGTTCTTTAAGACTATTTGACAAGTTCTTCCCCTTCACACAAGCCAAATAACTTGATCCAACCAGCAGCTTTTGCAGCATGACCACAACTGCTTAGCAAGACAACTTCAATTCATCTCCTAGAGGTCTTTGCATGCCCCTCAAGACATGCTCTGGAATCATGGAGAAAGAGGATGAGCCATTGGAAACAAAAGAGTTACTGGTTAAAAATGCCCTTTCAACAGTGTTATTACTTTTGCCTTTCTGCTTTATTGGCTCTCCCTCTGCTTCTGTACTTATAAAAGGGCAAGCAAGAGTGCCCAGTTCACCTTCCCTGCATCATTCATCATTCTGTACACTACTGTCACGTTCTCTTTTATTTGTCTCTTCTTTAAATTAAAACAATCCCCATCCTTCCCATCCCTCCTCAAACAGAAGACTCTCTGTGACTCAATTATTTTCCCTGTCTATCTCCAAGTGCCCTTTACTTTGGCCATATCTCTTCTTTAAGATATGAAGAGGAGTACTGACTAGACAGAATGCAATCACACCGTGCTTGGAGTGATAAATTAGCATAACCAGGAGCAAATATATTCCCCTTTTATTATCTTCTGTAATACAGAGGAACTTTGCCTGTATCTTGACCTTTATTTCTCCAATGTGAACCATTAAGATTTTGAGTTTTCTAACAAATGACAAGTCAAGGACATATGGATAGTTCTTCTTATAAAACTATGCCAGTTTGGAATAAGGAACCTGCTACAGATTCAGAAATTTCCATTAGTAACACAAAAAAAAACTTTCTATGTTTATACTTGAACTTGTATACAAAATTGGAAACGCCATTTGTAAACCATATGAAAACTCTAGGTATTTCTTCCTGATGTGCTTTGAACTGCCCATAACTTTTACTGCAGAAGTCTCTTTGGATAAGTATCAGTAACAAAAATTCCCTTATCACATGGAGTAGAAGGGAAAACCATGTCAGCCTCTCATGCTCCAATGGGACTGGCTAGAACAGGGAGCTCAGAGCCTGCTGGGGATTTGAGACTGAGCATATTTTGCTATCAGGTTTCATATGAACAGCAGCCATGCTCTTTAGAGCAGTGTGTATTTGGTGATCTGCACTGTGCTTTCTGAGGCTGTGCTTCTTCTGTGTGACTGTCCTGTGCTGATATGTGAACAGAGCCCAGCACTGCACAGCTGGGGCTTTCCAGCACAGCCACTGGACAAAGGCACCTGAACATCAAGCCAGGATTTCCTGTGCCAGCCCCTCCACTGCCAGAAAAGATACATCAGAAAAAAACTGAGGGACTACTGCCTGAGCTGGAGGAGCTGCAGCACATTCCACATGGGGAACTCACCTAAAGGCACCAGTGAAGGTGAATCTTCTTCACTCACAACTTCATTTCTCCCAGCTTCCAAACCTCTCAATACCCACTTACCTTCTGTGTACTCTAGACACTCAGGCAGTAAGCTCAGGGCAAAGGGCCCATCAATTTTCTGCAGTTCCTGCACAGGATGGATTCCTCTACATTGACGCAACAATTCTGTATTGCCACAGCCACAATGATGAAAGAATGTTCTTCAGTGGACAGCAATCTGAGAGAGCTCAGATCCAAAGCAGAGCCCACAGTGTGACACAGAACAGCTTTAGGAATGCTGTTATTTGGCAGCCATGGTGTTTGCTGAAGCTCTGCTTTCATGATCCCTCCTTTGCCCCATAACGAGCTCAAAGGCCCACGTGGGCCAGGGGGACTGTGTCAACAGATGCCTTGACCAGGGCAGAGCTTTTTGTGAGATCAAAGACACAGCAATGAAAATAACAATGCAGTGACAAACTGTGAACCTATCCAAGTTTATAATACACCCTAGGTGACAGTTTGTGTGTGGTGTGTAAAGGCCATGCAATCTCTGAGTGATTTTTTTTTTTTTCATATTTAACTTCAGTGATGCAGTAAAGTGTTATATCCAGTGTGCTGCACAAATCTTTTGGGGCAGCTGGAGGACAAGACATGGGATGGACATGGCTGAGAGCAACTACAGTGAGAACACTTCTCTTTATGTTTGCAAAGCAAAGCTCAACAATGCACCTCAAAAATACACTGCAAGTGTAGCTGATGCAAAGAAAAACACCACTAGAGGCTGAATTTGCAAAGAGCCCCAGAAAAATCACCATTGTGGAGAAAACTCACTCACTCAGTCAGTCACACATCAGCCATGCCAGTGACAATATTTTAAATGTCAACACTGAATTTTACTGCTCATCAAGGCGTGTAGGGACAAGGAAGCAATAGCACATAATGGAACAGTGATTTCCAAAAAGGGATGTGCAAGGCAATAGCTATATGAATAAAGATCATTTGGCTTTCAGTCAGCTCCCAAGGAAGGACTGCTGCTCATCTTGAAAGATTTTACGTAAAAATTTTGGAAAACACTGTAATAAAGCATCAGTACAAAATGTGAAAGATTGAGGACAGAGCAAGAACACTGAAGACATTAATAGAGAAACAGTAGAGATAAATGACAGAATTACAAGTAATACTCAGTCTAAACTCTTGAAACAACATGATTATAAAATCAGGTCTGCTACTCATCTGGGATGCCATATATGATCAGCAGTGTGGAAAACCACAGCAGACCCAGCTTTTGCAATTAATATATGGGTTTCCTGCAGGCCTGTAGTTTTATAGTCAAGATTACCTTGAACAAAAAATGAAGTTATTTAAATGCTCCTAAAGAAAAGACTGATTTAAAGCTGTGAACATTCATTTCACCAGCCTGTCATTAACTCACTGATGTGGTATAGTAGATTGGTTTGCCAAAATACCAGTGTGTGAATGTGTGTGTGTATGTGGAAAAGTAGCTTGACAAGAGAGTTTTCCTCCACTTTTCATTATTTCTGTAAAACACAGAGCCCCTCCATATTTTAATAAGGATGTGTCAGTCCCTGGCTGTAACTTGTAAACAGCAGGGGCCTCTCAAGTTCTCATCAAAGGCATGAGGTCCTACCCAGTACACAGCTGAGATGGTTGTCAAAATTCTGCTGATTACCCCAGGCTTTGCTGAAGCCCACAAAAGGACAAGAAATACAAGGAAAAAACACAAGAAATACAAGCTAGAGACTCTAGGTTGGAGACCCCCAAACTCTGGGAGATTTATTTCAATCCCCAGAATTTTAAAACTGGGTGGAGGGAAGGGGTAAAGGTGACTTTTTTTTACTAGAATGGTACTAAAGGGATCTAAATGAGTGAGGTTTAGTGCAATGTTAAACTGATTTCCTAGGAGAGACTGATGGAATAGTACAAAAAGCACTGGATAACTGGCTGAGAAGCAGAAATAAAGACACAAACAGCACCTGTGCCTCAATACAACTTACATTTACAGTATTGCTATAAGAAGTATTACAAGCATCTAAACAAAAAAATAGAAACAAGATTTTTTGAAATAACTATTATCCTTGTTTCAATTCTCTCAGTTCTTGTCCCAGATGTAGGGCTGGCATGTGATGAGGAGATACCTGGCACACTCCTGGCAGGGAAAGGGCACTGGGACAGGCAGCAATGGGAACGTGCTGGGGATTGTGCCTGGAAGTTAATGCACTACAGCCCCTGGGGAAAGTGAGATGAGAGTGTTTGTACCTGATTCCCAAGGCATGACATCTGAGAGATTTGCTGTAAATTATATCTTTACCCCTGCCCTGTCACTATCCACACACCTGCAGTGTGGGTTGCCAGCCCAAAGGCCAGTGGTCTTTCATCAGGGGAAATTGTGACAAAATGTAACTTGCAGCAACAGAAAATAATGCTCAGGTGAGCCTCACCTTGCTGTGCCAGCAGGCTTGTGCAACTGGGGCTCATTCACAGCCTCAATCCCTTCCTCCTTTGTCCTCTTCAGTCCCCTTGGCTCCCAGAGCCAGGCAGGGTGAGATCTGGCACCATCAAACCCCCTCACCAGGGATAACCCAGCCAGCTCACCAAACACTTCATTTGCTGCTTAGAGAGCAAGAAAGGATAAAAAAAACTGTCTGGGGACTGACAAGAAAACCCCCAAGGACTGAGAAATAAATTAGCCAAGAGAAAAATCAAGGGAGTAGCAAACAGGATGGGTGACAGACAGAGAGTGTAGGAGACAGAAAGGGAGCTCCTCTTCCTTGGCATGCCAGGACCTCATCACATGCCAGCTCCCTGCCCAGGGCAAAGGAGAACACTCCAACTCCATCGGTAAACAAGGAGAGAAAAAAGCAGGGAAAAGGAAATGTCATCTTAACCATAACGGAGCAGAAATTTTTATTCCAAGTAGCTGTACTAAAAGCAATAACAACTTCTCAGCTCCCCATGTTCCAATCAAAACTGAATGGTGCTTTCTGCAATACACAGGGCAACTTCCTTTCCAGAAGTCATTACAGTTTTATAGAGCGGCACCTTTGCACTCTGCCACAAAGCAATCTGTTAACAAACATTAGGAACAGCAGGGATGGAGCAATGGGAGACTCTCAAATCAAGTATTCATTGATTTCATTTAGACAATTACACCGTGCAGAGCAACCAAAAGGCTTTGGAGTTAATCTTTCCCTGATGGCTTGTGGTGCATGAGCAGGTCCCTGGGTGGTCCAGACGCTTTGGATTCTGTTGCTGGGTCTTCCACAGCCTCGTGTAACCTCTGAGGCACCAACCCTCCTCCCCAGGCTCCACAAATTGTGGCTAATAGTGATCTACCTCACAGGGGAGGAATAAAACACCTCAATATTATCACATAAAAGAAACCACCACAGCTAAGTGAACTCTAGCACTATTATGTTTGCAGCCCCCCATAGTAATTTCATTGCTATTTTTGTTGTGGTTTTGCTGTTCTTTTTTACCCTGATGAAAACCAGCAGAAGACAAAATTACTTAATATTTCAATGAACTTGTCTTCTTTCTAATTTCTTTTGCAGGCAAAGCTGAGTTCCAAAAACATGAAGTGTACACATCTGTGGGGAAGTTCAGGTCAGACAAAGTGTGCTGCCACCAAACAAAATTAATTTGAGGTGAGTGGATGTGAAACATCTCCACAGGCTCTGTGTAAAGTGTCCTGGGCAGCTGTGTCTGCTTGAGTCAAACCAATCCAATGCCTACACTTGGATTTTGGTGTCCACTGACCATACTGGACAGCAGTGGACTCAGGATGTGGACAGCAGTATGCAATCCAGAATATTCCAACAGAAGGACACAGCTGCACTCAGAGACTGCCTCCTGTGATTACTGTAAGCAAAATTTTGCAAAACAAGGATGGAAGGAAATCAGATGATGCAAGTGTCAGATATGATTATAGGGCAGTAACAAGAAAGTTCAGTGGAAAAGAAAGAAAAGGAGAGCAGAGTTTCTGCAATTAGTCTTCTTCAGGGCAGAAGGAGAAGATCCCAACCACTGCTGCTCCATAAAAGGCAGACAAAAACACTGGCACCAATGTTATATAGACACAGTCTATAAAGACCCAAACCAGGAGGTACATGGATCCCAAATCCACACAGCAAGAGAACTGTTCACCTCTAAAAACCACCAACACTTTATACACATCCAAAATGCATAAATACACCCGAGATAAGAGAGCTGTGAAAGGCACATCCTTTCCAGGAACTCTTAAAATTCTTTTGCTCCCAAGCCCTTCACTTTCTTCATGTTTCTCCTCTCTGCAGAACAGGACTCTATCTTCTTCTATCTACTACATGGCTTCTCTAGAAAAGGCAGGCTATAGCATAAACAAAAGGAGGAACTGCTGCTGACTCTTGCTTTGGGGGCAATGTGGTGAGGGGAACCACAGTTTCAAGTTTTTAAGTACAGACAGATTTCCTTCTGTGAGCCATAAGACCAGGACACCTTGACTGGCACTCGACATCCCTTCCTCTGGCACCATGAACAGAAAGTTCCTCGTGGTTTGATCCTTCCAGAATGAAGGAAGGATGAAGATCCATCCTCTTCTTCAGGATCTACCCAAACTCATCTTCTCTTATGTTTCAGGATAGTGCCATGGTTTCTTTGGCACACTGTGATCCTTTCAGCTGGATGCAGTTCACCATCCCAACCTGACATCATCATCAGCTCTGCCACAGGCAGGTGTGGCTTGGAAAACAGTCCCTGCAGAGGCTGGGATAAGCCACCTCCCTGTCCTCAATGAGGCACATTGAAGAGGCTGAAGTCCTCAGCTGCAGCCTGGAATCATGGCTCAGACCCTGTGATTCAAGTTACATCCACATCAAATTAAAAACCCTGTTCACATCCCACCTTCTCAACACATAGTTGCACAACACACAAAGCATAACTTGCTCATTCAGAGCCAAAAACATACAAGACTGAAGCAGCAAGCAAACAGCTGAAGCTGAAACCTGTTGAATTGACAGCAGACATGGATTTCCTACTATCTGCTGGGCCTGATTTATGTACATTTCAGGGTACAAAACAGGGCAGTGTACAAGTGTGGAGATGGACAGAAACTAAGAGATGAGTCCCCTCAAACAATTACAAGAAATTTTCCAACATTTTCAACCATGCTGTTGAATCTCTGCCTCCCCCTCTAATCAGCAGAGCAAAACATCCCTAAAAAAACAGAAGTAGGAGCATAGGACAGAGAGAAGTGAATGTAAAATTATGAGTTGTTCTGTCCAACTCTGTACTATGGCTATTGTCCTCAGGACTTTCACCTGGCACCTATAAAATAAGAGTTCTTGTTGGGAGTAAAACTTTCTTCTCTCTCCTCATCAGATATTCACAAATAATGCTCTTTTACCCAACCAAGTAGCACTTAAATGGTGCTCTGCAGACTCAAAGACAGAAAAAGCTGGAAAGATTTTCCAAACTAAGTTCATTTAAGGTTACCACAGACCATCATTTGTAAAAGAAACTTTGAAAATCCTTGCCCATAGAAAAAGGCAGAGAAAAGGCTTCTTTAACCCCAGGTTGATGAGATGCTTATCTGTGTGCAGGTCTGAAGGTGATCACAAGTAACTGATCACCTCACTTTTGGTGTAGAAAGGCATAATCAGCTGTTAAAAACTAAATTTCACAGCTGGACACTTTTATTCAGTATCTCATAAAGCTGCCTCAGAGAAAGTGCAAGGTGAACCTCATTTTCACTTTTCTGCACTGTGTTAAATGAATGAAATGCAGAGGATGGCAACTGAGATCTGCTGATTTGTAGATTACAAATTCAGATCTTGTCTGGAAAACTCTGTGGTGACTGAGATACCTAATTAAATTGTGACATCAGAGGAGATGAGAATTAAAACGGAGCAACTGTGAGGAACAGACATATTTTGACATTCTGTTTAATGCTCTTTATTTTTGTTAAGCTGTAATTACTTCAATGACTACTGAACATAAAAAAGTATGTCTTTGTTAGAGAAGATGCCCCCCCTAATTTTAATTAAGGTGTAGGATTTCACAATGCAGGTATCTGAGACGTATTAGAACTGCTCTGATACTATTAAGTAAGATCAGATTTCACTTCTATGATATCTCCAAGGTTAGCCTCATTTCCCCTCAAACCAAACCCCAGCTTAGGGTAAAATGTTTTAGTTGGGCTGTACTTAGAAGAAAAAGGTGCACCTTGGTTCATTTGAAGGTTACCTCTAATGGAAAAGCTCCAGCTCTGTCTCCAGAGCAAGAACTCAACACTTTGTCTAATTCAACTTCCTTAATAAGGGGAGTTTGCAGCAATTTGAACAAAATAGCTACATTACATACATTCCTGAGCCAGTGAAATGTGCACACAGCACTCAGGGCTGGCTGAATGTGCAGTGTGCTTTGAAGGGTGGCTTTGGAAAGATGGCACTGTGTGGTCCCACATTTATTGCCTCTCCAGGGCTTCTGGATTGAGTTTACCCAGTTTCCAAGCAAAATTATGCTTAATTCTACATAATGCTTCTCCAAGCAATTTCAATCTAAAAGTTTAAAGTCATGCCATCCTCCTTGTCACCCATATATCATCACTCCTAAAGCATGACAAACAAGAGCAGGCAGCAGGGTAAGAGTATGGTTTGAGAGCAACAGGGCAAGTTCTCTGCTAGTATAAATCAGTATGAATCAGTATAAATCATTATTGCTTGCCTACTTTGATTGGAGGCATTCCCACCTACACTAGCTGTGGACACAGCTAAATGAAGATCCATTCTTCAAGTGGAAGAGAAGTAAGTGAGAGAGAACCAAAGGAGGACTGAAATCCCTCTGTCCACCCCATGCTGCTTCAGACAGCAATAAAAAGGTAGTGTGGTTATTGCTAGGACAGGGCTGCAAACAGAGCCTGAGAGCAGAGAATGTCTTGAACAGTATTTCATTGTCCCACAGCCAATTTTCAAAGTAAAACCACAGACTAATGTGAAGATTTCACAATGCAGACATTTGACAAAGAAAGGATATTTCTTCTGGTGTAACGTTTGGGCCCCAACACCAATTCAACATATTTCCCAATGACAAAAAATCTTGTAAACCACAAAACACAAGGATTACAGAAGTTAAAGATAGAAGAAGAAACCCACAAAGCAGAAATATTAAGGACACCTGTGGACTAGTGAAATGCACAGTTGCCACAGTCAAACAGGATATAACCCTCATTAAAATTACATATAATAAATCACACACATGTGTAGAATAGACACTTCATCTTATTCTAGAGAAGCAGAACCAGAAAAATGAAAATAAGCTAAAGCTTTTGTGGCCAACCTACAGCAAAAGCTCTAGCTTGAATCCTAGCAGCTCTTAGCAGCCTAAGTCAGCACAAACCAGATGGAAAACAGAGGTTCCCATGTAGATTCCTGTTAAAGCCAGAACAGGATTCTGAGGTGAATGCTTCCAAGGAGAAGAGGAGAAAAAGAAAACATCAAAGGACAAGTTGCCAAGGTTATAACCTGAGACCTAACATCAGCCACAGCCATTTATTTAACCTTTCAGGTGCTCATTAGTGTCAAGCCCTCGTGGCAGCCTCCATGCTGTCTCTCCATCCTGCAGCTGGCTGAACATGGAGTTATATCCATCCTAATGAGCCACAAGGAGGGTGATGTGCCTCACTGGCTTCTGTTTCAATCTTGGCAATCTCAGTGTAAAAGCCTTGCAACATCTTCTGATTCTCCTGACATTTAATTAGCCAGTGTCATTTTGATGCCATAGCCTGTCTCATCAGGATGATAACTACAGAACAACATGTGGAGCATAAAAGTTCCATGAAAAGTTTCAGGTCTGGCAGCCAAGCTTACGAGTCCCCTGACAGTCATGGTTCCTGGGACTGGTTCCCATTAGCTCTTTGTTTTGGCACTGCTATCAGCAAGAGCTTCTCTGCTAAGGAAAGAAAAAAAAAAAAAAAAAAAAAACCAAAAAAAAAAAACCCACCAAAAAACTGCAAAGCTCAGAAGAGCCTTGCAAAAAAAATGACATCTTTTAGCTTGAAAAATTTTACCTGTCCTGCAGAAAGAGAGCATCCTCATTGCACAAACTCACAGCTATTCATCCTGAAGGGCAGGTTTATCCTACAGGATCGAGTCCATCATCTTCTGCCTCAAAATGTAGTGCTATTTATTTAACTGTGTACATTGTTTTTCTCTATTTGTCATCTGGTACTTGGGAGGACAATCTCCAGTAATACCTGGCAACTGCTTCTTGTCCACATCAGCTGTACAATTGGACAATGGTCATTGCTACACAAAATGTGAGCTATCTGCATTTGCATTCAATATAAACAGTGGTCTTTTTTCCAAAATCCTAGTCTCACTCACTAAAATGTTTTTTATTTTTTGAGAGTGTACCAGTCAGAGATATGTGAAAACTCAAATGAACCTATACATTTCATTCACAAAACAGAATCAACTGAACATCTTTGTCATCAGAACCTAGACACAACCTAATGTTTTGTAAAGACAGACATGCATCTACCTGAGGATGAGCAGAAAGAACTCAGCAAGCTTAAAAACTTCACTGAACCAGAGTGATCCCCAGACCTCAGCTCATCTGAAGGATCCTTGCCTGAGGTCAAAGCTGCTTCCCAATTGGATGAGCCTATCTTTTAGAACAAAATGCTCTGGGACTCACAGCTCTCACGGGGACAGGGAGATTTATTTTAGGCAAATATTATGGGCCAGTAATGGCAACACCATTATCAAGGGTGAAGGTGTTCTTGCAAGACTTTTCCACTTGTCTTCTGTTCATCTTATTTCCATGGTATAACCATGATATTACAATTTCAGCCAGGTCACTGCAGACTGCTGGGCTGTAACTGGTCCCACCAGTTCCCTCTCCTAACCAGCCTTTCAGGTGCTTCTCTGCTGCATCTTAGAGATAAGTGCTTGCCAATGTACATTACTGACCAAGTAATTTCTGCCTTCTTCAGCAACACTTCTTTTTAAAAGGTCAAATTTCACCCAGAATTTATTCCTGAACAATCACACTTCATACAGAACAGTGTTTGATGAGCCTGGGACAACCCACTTAGTTCAGAAAGCTTTGGAGGAGTCACATGCAGTGATCCCATTCCACATTTGGAGGTACACATTTACAGTGTTACTTCTTGTTTCCTCACACATTAAACCATGGAAGATCTGCACCCATCATAAGCAAGATCTAGCCATGGAAACCCCTGACCTGGCCTGAATTATATTCAGATCAAGACAAATGGATGAGTACAAGAATACACATCTACCTTTTAATGTAAGTTTTAATAATTGTCTTTTACTTTATATACACACACTCATACTCAAGGGAAAAGAAGGACAAAGGTTTGAGTGAATCTGTCTAAAAGTTAAATACAGCAAAGTGGAGGAAATCCAGGAACTGCTCCAAACTACAACACCAAAAATAACCACCCACAAAAAACCCTTTAAGCCTTACAATACCTCCCTCACACACATGAGCACATTTGCATCCGTTACCTTATGAAAGCTTTTCTTGCCTCAGCAACCCATAACAGCAGCAGCACAGGAAAGTTTATTTGAAAAACACATGTTAGCATGTCTCTAAAAGACTTCTGAAGTACTAATGTGCTCTGTGATTATGCACTACCCAATAAATGCCAACTTGCCACATCACAAAGTAGCTGGGATCAAGTGAGCACAGGAGGGAAGCCAATGTGGCACTCAAAGCAAAGCACTGGGGACCAAACAAGCCAGATTTGCTTCCCATGACAGCCCATGACTTGCTGTGCCTGCCTCTGCCTTGCTGCATTTATCTGTAACACCAGATAATAGCACCTACTTAAAAAGGGGCAAACAAAATTAATTAGAGCTTTTAACTGCTCCAAAATCTTGTAAAAAGTGACATTAATTCTTTAAAAAATTCTGAAACAATTATTATTGTCTTTTTTTTTTTTTTTTTTTTTTTTTTTTTTGGTTCTGCTGGAGCATGTAAGAGTGCCAGAACCATGCAGCTGTAGGCATAGTGCTGATGTGGAAAATAAAGGTGGTCCCAGTCCTGGTGTACTCAAATCTGATGAAAGCTGCAGAAAGGCAGACTGAAGAGAAACTCAGAGAAACAAAAGACTTTGTGCTTCTTAGAATTTTTCCTATTTGGATAGCTAATTTTTTTTTAAACTGACTTTACTTTATCCTTAATGAATGTATTATATCCAAGTCTCATTATCAAACCTCTCCTAGTTTAAATGTCAAAAGTAGTAACTTTTAAAAAATAGCTGTCAGTGTATCCCTACTCCCAAACTATAAATCCATGCCATCAATTATTGCCATTTTAATTGCCCAGTTAGCAAATACCCTTCATCTGTCTACACTATTAGCCAATGAAGTAAACATGGCAGTGAGACATTAGTTTGATAATGCTTGCCAAGTTTTAAAAAAAATAAATCTTGATTCTGTTATACTAGCAAATATATAAGGCTGAATGACTTATTTTGGTCAGCCCATTTAAAATTAGCACCAGAGAGGAAGATGTGTGTCCTTTGCAGTACCTGCAATGAGAACCTTACAGTTCACAGCAGATTTACCTCTTTTTCCTTGGTTTATTTTAAGAATTTACAAATGAAAGGACACTTCCAACTGTGTTAGTCTATCAGAAGATAGCCTGGTTCAAATTAGTCTTCACTGCACTGATATCAGACAGTGATAATTCTTCTAACCTTATGGGGGTGAGGAAATATTTTTTTATTAAGTCTTGGTGGCACCAGATAATTGTAAAAATATAAGTAGTTGGTTGGGATTTAAACAGTATTTTAGCTTAATCTCATTAAAATAAACCAATTCAACAAATAACCTTCTATTTACCTGGAAATGACAAAGGTATTGTGGAGTTCCAAGACCTGTGCTCCTTCTCCAACAGGGCATTTAAGCAGACACTTAAAATTGAGAAAACATTTTGGTAGCCTGAGAGCATGGAATGTGCATCAGGGTCCCTACACTCCTGCCACAGCCTTGGCAACCAGGCAGAGGAGTTTAGAAGGCACTGGAAATCTGAAAGTTTTGTTTCAGTTTTTTCCCTTTCTCCCCCCTCCACTCATATCCTTCCAGATCAAGGACAGCTCTCCACAGCTCTGCAGGCAGATGGAAGTGCACTCTTGCCATGCTGCAAGCTGACAAAATGCTTTGTAAAGTTATTTCACATTCTTGTGCCCCTCATGGAAAAAGCCCCTGCTGAAAGGTACAGTGGATTAGCTTGGGCTCCATGCTAATGGATGATTTAGACAGTTTGCATGAACTGAAAAACACAAACACTCCAAATATTTCCTGTTAACAGAAGCACATATACATACATACATACAAATATATGGATGTATATATATATGTGCATGCAGACTACAGGAGCCTCTAGATACAATCACTGCCTTATCTTGCTTCATAGTTTATCAAAGGGATCATGAACCTCACAGAACTATTGCCAGTGAAGTATTGTGTTTTTGTTTACAAACTTCTGAAGCACTTTGTTATGACTAACAGGCAGCCAGCTCAAGCAGTCATCTGAAAAGCCAGAGGATTTCTTTAGCTTTTTCTAATTTCTTTCTTTGTGTAACCATTTAAAAACTTTATTTCCTACACTAATGCTTTTACAGATAAGAAACAAGGATGAAACTTTTCTTTGTGCTGCTATGTCAAAAGCTTTTGTAATTTCCTACAGGGACATCACATCAAGATGAAGTGTCTTTGTGGACAGCCTTACTAACTTTGCAAATCTGAGTGTGACCAGCTTTAACACAATCTCTTAAGGGGACAGCAGTAAAAATACCTTACCTATTGACTGAGGCTGGAAGAGAAGCGGTGTAAGGGGTGATGGAATAACCATCCATATGTCCATAACACACCTTTGGCACTCAGCTGAGACTACTGCAAGGAATTAGCCAGGTCAAGGCTTGGCTCTGAGCATGACACTGGAACCAGAGAAAGAAAACAGAATCTCCTCCATGGATTTTTAAGAGAATTGTGAACCCTTTCCAACTGCCAATAACAGGCTTATTTTTCCAGGATGTGACCTCAAGCACTGGCTGGTGTCACTGCTCCACAAGCAGAAAAGCTACATCTGGAAGGAGCCCCAAAAGCAGGCTGCAGAGGAGGGCTGCAGCTCAGGGCAGCTCTTCATGGACAGCTCAGTTCTGCTTTCTCCCAGTGGCCCTCCCTTCTCCCTTCTGCTCATGGAGGAGCAGGAAAAGTGAGGAGCAGCAGTGCCCAGACAGCCTGGGGTCAGTGCAGAGGAAGCAGCACAGCCAGGGCACGTGGCACACTGGAGGAAGATGAAGAAATAAAGGAAAGAGAGGACAAAGAAACACGTGGGAGATGTGTGATCACTGGCATGGCACAGCTGCTCCTGTGTGTGCACAATGTGCAAGTGCACATTT
Organism: Erithacus rubecula; assembly: GCF_903797595.1. NCBI lineage: Eukaryota > Metazoa > Chordata > Aves > Passeriformes > Muscicapidae > Erithacus > Erithacus rubecula. Next base: position 5,679,814 of record NC_136686.1, read on the forward strand.
AAGGCAGGGATTGGGAGGCTCTAAGGAAGATTTACCAACAGAAATCTCAGCCTTGCTTGTGACACATGTACAACTTTCCAAACACTCTGGGTCACACATTTACAAGAATGCCTCTTGCTTCTGGTAAAATCAACCACAGGAAGGGCAAGGAAGGATGTAGTGGTGACAAAATGCAGAACCCAGCATTGCCCTGAAGAGCACAACGACAAAAACTGAAAGTCAGGGCTCCCCAAAATAAACTGTCTGTGTTGGAGGGCTGGAACAGCAAAAAGGGGAACTCTCAGTCTTGATTCTGCTGTTACAGAGGGACCAAAAAGCTGTAACTAAAGCAAGTGTAAGGAAGTGTAAGGAAAGGGACTGAAGAGCCACATTGGTTGTAGAAAAAGGGTAAGTCAGATGAAGTGCCACAGTGAAGAAATATTATGTAAATCAGGTCAGCCAAGCCAAGCAGAAGGCTCAGGCACCAAAAAGCCACTCTGACAGCAAAGCCCAGGGTGTTTGGAGACTGAAGCCAGCAAAGGAACCCAGCAGCAATGGCCTTACTGAGGAGGGTCCATGCTTGTATCCTGCCCATCCCAGGGCAAGCAATAAGGGCACACATGGAAAGAGTTTGGGGTCAGAGATCAGCAGGTCTGTGCCAAGAATTGCAGTGTTTCATTAGCAGAGGACACAGAAAGGCCCCAAATTGCCTGCCCTTGCATTGCTTTGTTTTGGCATGGGGCTTGACATGGGTGCAAAGCTATTGTAAACACATGTACTATATTACAGAAATGCAAGAAAAGGAAAACAGTCTCTTTTTTTTTCTTTTTGTAAAAAGATGGATATTTTTACAGCATACAGAACCAATCATGTCATTTAATTTTACAGAACAGGAAGGAGCTCAGTAAGTTGCTGTAAAAATATCCACCCTTATGCAACTGAAACGCCAGCTATGGATCAGGAATAGCTCTGGAGTGGCACCATGGACTTCTCCAGCACTGTGGACATGAACCTAGGACAGAGCTTAACCTGCACCTCAGCCAGCTGGTGAGCCCCTGGCAGTGACCTCTTGTGTAAAATGACCCAAGTTGCTTCATAGATACCTTCAGGTCTATATTCCACTCCCACAAAACATATTTTCCATGTCACAGACCCTGTTAAGTAATTTAACACAAACTGTAGGCAGAAGACAGAAAATACCAACATTTCAATTTGGCAGGCATTTAAATTTTCATTATAAGCATTCAGACAAGGAATAAATTCAGACAAGGTAAGGAGCTGCAGATGCTTTCTAAAAATAATGTCATCTCTGATGGGTATCTTATGTACAGTCCCACATGCAGCATGAGAGTACAACATGGTCAATCACACCACCAACAACATAATAACAATACCTACTTATTTAAATGTGCTGTGAGCACACCAGCATAACTCAGTAACTGGTTTTCTGCATCCCTTGTTTGAAAGAAACATTGCATAATACTACTATAACTATAGATTGCTTTCTTTTCTTTTTTTTCCACCCAGTATTCAATTTCTAACAACACTTAATAAACATAATGAATGAGGAACACTCCCTAACCCCATCTGTTTATTTCTTCTTACTTAGGGAAAAACATTTTTTTTTAATTTGGCCCTTATATGAAATACCAAATGCAGTAATTTATGATATAACCAAGAAGTTCATGGTTCTTACTCTTTCAATTCAAAATACTTTTAAATACTCTGAATGTTATTGAAAGACAAACTATTTTTGACACCAACTACTCTGAAGAATAAATAGCCCATTAAATACCAACCTTCAGTGTACATTCTACCTTTACCAGCAGAGAAGCAAAAGTGATCAGAAAAAGTCTGAGGACACTACAGCATAATTTGAAAGGAGAAAGCAATGAAAAAGCCCAATTATTCTTATAGGCAAAGTAATATATCTAAAATAATAGGAATCTTCTGAAATCAAGTTCACTTGGTATCACAGCTGTATTTAAAGTACACCAGTAATAGTAACACAATTTATGATTTGATTGATATAGATGATCTGTTAATATTAAAAGAGGACAAAGCTAAGTGGACATCACTGTTTTGCTCTACCATTGCTTCACAGAAATAACAATTGGTGTGAAATTTCTCCTCAATGGGATGACTAATATATTCAGGATCTCCCCTTGGGTAGGGGATGGCTCTTAAGGTTGCTCCTCAAGACTGAGGGATTCCTTACAAGAGAGTCTTGGTAAGTAGTTAAGAGCATGCTTAACTCTGAAATCTTGATGGCTAAATTATATCAAGTGTTGATCATGTGCAGATAAACCTTTAGACATAAACTGCTGGGCAAAGCTGGGACTAAGTCTAGATCCAGCTGCACCTAAACTCCCCTCTGAGGAGTTTAGCATGCAAGAGGATCCTTCCTTAGCATCATGACCCAACAGGAGGCTCTCCCTGACAGTGTTGGCTGAGCTTGTCCTGCATGCAGTAAACAATCAAGTGTGCCTTGCCACTGAACCTATTAACCACTGTCAAACTTCAGTTTTTATCCATAAACACTTTGTTACTTCTCTCTTACCACTGAAGTGCATGATTCCACCTGTGACAATGTGAAGTTTGACCATGTAATGCTTTTCTGGAAGCTGTCACCAAACAAGTAAGACATACCTGATGTGCCAAAATATAGATATTATGGCCAACATCTTTTGGGGAGATGCCATCATCTCCATTCTCCTCCTCGTGGTCGCACTCCAGACCTTGGTTGTAGGCATTCTTCATCACATCCACCTGCAACACAAACCCAGCCAGGGAGAGATGAAATGAATGTGGTTCTTGGGGAAAAAACACACTGTGTTTGAACACAGCCACTTTGTTCAGCTCCAGCCTGGAAGGGTGCCCTGCAGTTCTGCAAGAAGAGCGAGCAGCCTGAGAAACACTTTCTGAATAAAGACAAGCTTGAAGGATTTATGAAGCTCCAAACTACTACATTTTTCATCAGCAACCATGAGAAAAAAACAGGAATGCTGAGTCTTTGTGAGCAGGTATTTTCACAAATGCTTCTAAGGACTAGTCTAGCAATGGCAGAGTGTGCTGTGCAGCACTTAGAGTGCAGCCATGATCTTCTTCTGGCCAGAGCAGGCAGCAACACAATTTCACAGGAAAAAGCCACATCAAAACCAAAAAGGAAAGGAAGATCTTGGCAGGGTGCTGGGAAAACTCCAAATATTCAAAAGCCTCTTACAGGACCACCACTGGGTTCCCCCCACAAGGCCTGATCCTGCAGCTGTAGCCCAGGGATGGCCTCATCCTGCTGAGATGCCACCTCAGTGATGATTCCCTGAAACCAGCAGGCATTGGGCTCTGCCTAGGGGCAGGGATGATGCCCCCAGATTCTTCCCCAGAATCCCTCAAGAATTCCCAGATCTCTCAGTCTCTGCTGGCACACAGTCAAGTCATATTGGAAATTACTTCCCCAGATTTCCAACTCATTTAAAGTTTCTCCACAAACATCAGGATTGTTCCAAAACACAGCAACAACTGCTTGGAGCTCTGTTTGTTCATGAGACATAAATAAATAACACACATGTATATTAAATCTATTTTATGTCTATACACACATTCCTGTTAGCACTGCTTCACAAACTCTACAAGCTTAATTTGCCAGCCCCTGACAAACTGTACTTGAAGACAGTCTACCAGAATATGATAATTTAGTTAGGAAACAATTACAGAAAAGTGCTTGGAAAGGATAAAAATAATGAAGTCGTAAAGACTGAAATCATGCATGCTTGATCCTTTCAAAGCACTTTTTGTGAATTAGTACTATCCTGATACATTGTGCCACCATACCCTGCCAACACTTCTCAGCTTAGATACAGATCATTTTAAAAATGTTTTAATGACAGATTTTTTTAGCCAAAAGATTTATGAATATTCACAAGTTTTCTCACCAGTTCTCTTGGTCTCATGTTGAAAAGGATTCTTTCCGCATTCTCACTGTCTTGCCTGCTTTCCATAATAGCCAGCAAAAGCTTGGAGGCATTGTTCTAGAGATACAAAACCAAATTAATGCAAATTTTAAATCTCTTTCATGGATTAATGACCCTTGCATTTGTTTTAATTGAGATTATGAGGACTGCTTTTTTAGTGGATAAGATTTTCAACCACTTGCATCTTTTATTTTACTGATATATTTAATAGTCTTTTTTAATGTCAGCATACTGTAACACTAACTCTGCATGCTATATTGGAAGGAAAATTTTAAACACTGAAGAATGTTTGACTTAAATACAGAATGTTGCTGCAGACTGTGCACAAGAAATTAAATTCCATTTTCTTTCCTTATTGCCCACCTAGCAATTTTTGCCTTGCTTTTCTGTTAAAAAGAGACTCAACAGAGGTAATTACAAAACATATTATACAAAAGGTTTTATCATTCAGGCAAGTTTCCTTCCCCTTTGGTTTTTATGAAGTCCAACTGGTTCTTATTTGAAAGGCTGTAAAAGAAACTATTTCCATACACTCCTGAGATTTTGTTTCACTGCTGAATATTCCTGGGGGAATACATAAAGACAATCTTTGCTTTGTCAACTGGCTGCTTTTCACTAGGACCACTCCCCAGGATTACACAGCATGAGCATTAGCCCCAGTAGCACAGTGGAGCCTCAGACTTGTCTTCCAGTTCAATCAGTTGTGGAGAAGAAGAATGGTTCTGGAGGTTTGGCTGCTTGCTGGCAGAGCAGGGCTGCCTTGGCTGACCTGTCACAGCATCCCCATCACTCCCTGTTACAGAGTGAGCTGTTGGAACACTTGGAAGCAGAAGAGTCCCAAGGGCCAGGAAAATTGCCAACCCACCCTACAACATCATTCTCAGCTGCTTATTGCCATTATCAACAATTCCAGCCAAAATTTCTCCAGTGAGGATGTGCCTCAGACAATTGGCATGGGCAGTTTTAGAAGGAAAGGGTTCAGCTGCTTTTGGGAGCAGGGCAAAAAGAAAGATGTTATTCCCTGTGTGTTCAAGTAACTTGTGTTTTAAGCAGCTTTTGTATCCCCAAGTTTTGATAATAGAGCTGAAAATATGGAGCACTGGAGGCCAATAGAACAATCACATGAATTGTAATCTCCCAGTCAATGCTGTCCAACTCAGAAGCAGTTTGGAAATGACAATTTGAGTACTACAGAGCAGAAATACACTAATTTCACTAAGAGTCCACAGGGGTTATCCTTGGTGAGCAGAGATTCACAAAACTATGCAGGCTGGATCATAAAACCACACACCAAAGGCTGCCCTCTGGACTAAGACTCCAGCAGTCCAGCCCCTGCTCAAAGCAGCTTGCTCAGGGCTGTGTTAGGCTGGGGATTAAACACCTCTGACTGGAGGACTGAAGGATGAGACTGAAGGTAAATGGAAGGAGAGTAGATTAGAATGAATAATTGCACATAACTGGGGAATTAAAAACTTCTGGGAGAAGAGATTGGGAGCTGAGACAGAAGCCAGGACAGAGGAGCCTGGGCTTGCCAACACAGGAATGAGATAAGGACAAAGAATAAGAGATGGGAAGACCTAACTGGGACTGGCTCAAGGAGAACAGCACTCCATGTGAGTTTTGCCATGTTCCTTTCCTTTTGCTTCCAAATCAAATCAGGATCACCCATGGGAAAGGTCTAATCAGACTCTTTATCTTGCAACCAACACTGCAGAAGTTTGATGTGCACAGTGAACAACAACAGGGGGAGGGAGAGGACAGCATTTTGATGAAGATCCCTCTGAAAAGCAGGATGCTTCCTTTTCTTCTGCAGGTTCCCCTTAGAGTGGTGGCCAAGTCAGTAGTGGCAGCATCGGTAGGATCTCAAACTGAGGAGGAGGGAAGGGGCCACGACAGGCTCCCAGGGAATGGGAAAAGGAGGGAAGAGAAGGGAGGCATCAGTCCACTCACTCATGGCTGAGAGGGACTTTGAAGCTATTTCCCAGTGCAGACAACCCTGGGGATGGACAGAAACCTGCAGCAGCTTAAAGGAGGCTGGGAAAGGTAGAGGGTAGGTAGGACTTTGTGTCATCACCAGCCAGCTTCTTGCTACTAAATAAGCAAAACTGTCTTGCCATGGCCTAAAATTACAGCAGGCATTTGAGATGGTTATTTGGCTACTTATTCCTCACTTTCTGCACATTTGGAGAGCCTAGGATCTGATTTCTAATCCCAAACATCCATTTTTTGTCTGAGGAAAAGACATCCATCACTTGGAAAATACAGCACAAAGTTGATAACATACATTAGTACTGTTAAAAATAAGTTTCCAGGTGCTAAAAAAACAGCACAGCCCAAATCACTTCTACTCTTCATTTCACCTTTACCTGGGCTCCCATTTCATCTCCTGATAAAAATTTTGGGAAAACAAATTAATGAGTGAAGCAACTAGACACAGCTATGACAAAAAAAAGAGAGGACACTTGTCTTAGAGTCTGTGTAGCCTTAGACTGTCAATGTCTCTTCATCCTGCCACAGATGTGGCAGATATTGAGCTCTTACTGTGTGCCAGGGCATACACACTGGTCAGCAAGGAAGGCCAGGGGGTCACACTTGAAATAAAAAGAGACAGTGTTCACTGACCATCTGTGCACTCAGTGAACACTGTCTGCTCTGCTCACTAAATGATTCAGAAGTCCATTGGAAAATATAATCAATGAAGATGTAATTAAATACCACATCAAAAAGTGTGTGCAGAACAAGCTAAACTAAGATGGCAGGGGAAAAAATATAACTCTGCATTGCCCTTCCTTGGGTTGGAGGGTATAAGTTCAACATACAATGCTCCCTGCAAACAGTATCTGAGCTTGTTTGTAAATGCAAATGTATGGACCTCTATACTTTGAATTCCATATTTTCACTGAAAAATTTATGTATTTTTAACTTCAAAGTTGCCTGTGAATACTGACAGAGTGTCAATGTTAAACATTACTTGGTAAACTCATTGCTTTATCATTTCAATGTGTTGCCACTCAAAATCAAAAACAGCAGCTTCTTAATTTGGATCCAGTTCTTGAGATCACATCTTCACCAGCAACGTGTCCAGTTCCAGGACAAGAATGATATGGAAGTAATGGAATGGGTCTAGCAAAAAGCCATAAAAATGATGAAGGGAATGGAGCATTTTTCATTTAAGGAGCCACTGAAAGTGGTGACTGTTCAGCTTGGAGTACAGATGGCTTAGATGGATCTTAGTAATGTGTATAAATACCTGGTGGGAGGAAATGCAGAAGAGGGTGCCAGACCCCTCTCAGCAGTGTCCAGTGAGAGGGCAAGAGACAAAACAGCCATGAAATTCTATCTAAATGCAAAAAACCCCCACTTTTATACTGTGAGAGGGATCAAACAGTGGGATAGGCTGCCCAAAATGTTTGTGGAGTTTCCAGCTGTGGAGATGTTCAGCTGGACATGGTGCTGAGAAACCTGCTCCAGGTAACCCTTCTTGAGCAGGGGGCTTGGACAAGCTGACCTCGAGACATTCCTACTAAAGCAAATGACTCTGAAAAATCTGAATCATTTCCACAGTCTGAACCTCTGCTATCATTCATATAGCACATTCTGGTGTCATATACCAGAATTTTTACTAATTGAGTGAGTCTGAGCACAGCCAGCCCACAGTGAACAGGGGCACACTGGTCCTTGCAGAGGTCTCTAAACCCCATTTTTGGTTATTACACAGAAAAGCTGTTCTACAAGCATTTGCTAGCCTCATGTCAATGGCAAATCAAAATGGCACTGGAGTGAATGCAGTTACATCTTTACACAGACTGAAATTTGGCCTTCAAAAGAACTGTCTGCATGTTCAAAGTTAAATGTCTGCCTAAGTGTTTTGCTAGAGGGGGGCCTGAATTACATTGCCATTCAAAAATGTAATTACCATTATTAAAATCATATGTAAGGCACTGTTGATTCCATGTTTCATTGTGCATGATATATAGCTATATTAATTATTTTATTAGACATGTATAATGCTGCCAATATGATGCAATGCAGCTACCACAAAGTATTTGCTGGTTTGGGGAGGAAACAGACCATCTGCAATGGAAATACTTAATTTGGGAGGCAAGAAAAGGCAATAACCCAGGGCTCCTCCTGGACAGATTCTACCCTGCTTGGCAGACAGTACAGCTGCAGAGCTCCTCTCTGCATACACTGGCACACAGGCAGGAGAAACTTATCTACAAGCCTGCCCAACTCTCCCCAGAATACAGAACAAAATTACATTACCAGCCCTCCTGCTCTAGGCTTTGCTCTCAGACCTACACTTTGTGTTTCCCCTCAGAGGACACTGAGAAGGGAAATAAAGTACAATTTACTTGAACCTTGTTTTTAACTTTATTTGGCATTGCAGGTCATCTGATGTATTATTCTTCTTTACAAAATTTCCTTCAAGTAATTTTTGAGAGTTTGGCATTTAGAGAGAATGCCTGACTTGTTACATGCCTGTACAGTGTGGCTATTTATCAATCTCAAGAGATTTTACATCCACCATACAGACTTTTCATGCTAGCTGTGTCATGCCTGATTGATAGAATTTTTTTTCAAAAAGCTGAGGACATAGTCCCAACACAGCAGTGGGTCAAAAGGCCTGTAGCAGAGGGCCTGATAAGGATTCAGAAGCTGAGATGAACTCATTTGCAAGCTTTTTTTTTTTTTTCCTGAGTATACTGTGCTATGGTAAGATTAAGTAAATGTCAGGCTGCCTAGAGCTCTCACATAGGTATGTCTTCTGTTGCTGCCCCAATTCAGATAAACAAATTTGCATATACTATACCTTGAGCTGAAGCACCAAGTCCATGCAGTATTTGCCAAGAGGGTTTATGTCATTCAAGATGAGAGCAATTATAATATCAATCCCATTAGACTCATGGGTGGCTATGCATGTCTGCAAAATAAGAGAAGAGAAAGGAATGGGGCAGGGGCAGAAGGAAGGGAGGAGTGGGAAAAAGAGGGAGATGATACAGACAGAGGGAGGAGAATATACACATCAGCAAATTTCCAAGAGAAGGATCCAGAACTGAAAACACTTTACAATAGTGATAACCTTTCAGCCAAAGCAGAACAGCCTAAAAACACACCATGAGACGTGCTGGGGGAGACTTGTGTGTACAGAACTAACCCAAACACTGCCAGCAGCGAAATACCCAACTGGAAAAAAGGTGGTACAAGCTAAAATCTGCTCCCAGAGTATCCTGCAGGGCTTGGCACCAAGCAGTACAACTTGCAGACAGCAGCCCTCAGGAGCACTGCCAGATTCAGCTGAGCACATGCCAGCCTCAGACATAAAAGACAAGCTCCACTGCAGGCACAACCAAATTTGCACGCTCAGATTCCTCATTTGCCCTCAGCAGCCAGCATTAATATTGCTCTTACAGCACACAACGTTCATGAAAATCAGAGTTCCCTCCATGCATCTGACATGTCCAGCAAAGAAGGGCATTTCTGGATATGGAATTCAAAACTGTATTGGTGACTAGTGATACTTCCCAAATGCCTTTACAGCTGGAGTTCTGGAGCTTCCAGGCCTTGTGCATAACAGCCAGTTATACCAGAGCCTATGGCACTTTTTCCTATGGCAGGTTTATGGGACAGTAGGAAAGGAAAAGCCTTCCAAAAAAACAGAGAGATGGGGGGAAATGAGAATGAGAGCGTGGAGCATCTGCCCCGATATTGAGTTAGACTTGCAGTTGGTGTAAACAAGTGTAACTCAAATCCTGAGTGACTAAGTAATAAAGTGTAATTCATAATTCCCTTCCATATCAGTGTTCCTCCAGTGCTTCTCACATAACTTTGTTGGAGACCACGTTAACTTGCTAGCAATTTTTTTCATCTCCAGTCCTGTAGCCATAGTTTTTAACAGTTGTTTTTCCCATTCATAAGTGAATTAAATATGACTTTTCCAAATTAAGTCCACTAAAGGATTTTTGTTTTTAAAATATTAAGTAAAGGCAGCTGATTACCAGCAATGGCAGTAATAGCACTGTGCACTTCATTGGTGCACATTAGTGTAGAAGTATTAATATTGCATGTATTTCTTCAGCTATTTCTAGCATAGAGTACAGATTGCTTCTGTAATTTTGCTCACCACAATTTTCCCACTGCTAATCCATAGCAAAATTTCTGCAGTTTCATCCACTGTGACAACTTTACTGCAGTTCTCTTCAGATCAAATATGGCAGCAGGTAACCACATCTTTTACCTTCCTACACTTCTTCAGCATGCACTAATTACCAAAAGTCACAGCTGTGTGACTTCAAAGGGCTGCAGTGAGCAAGGCACAGGAGAGCAGAAGCATGGTCTTTAGTCTCTTCTATTTCACTACTGATACCATAATTAAAGATGCTGCTAGGTGTTATGGCAGGAGGGCAAGTTAAACTTTATGGCAGTTATGTGAAATAAGGAAAGTAAATGTCAGCAAGGTGTATAAAAACCAGCAAAGGTAAAATGTGTGAAAATGAAGAATACAAATCTGTGTTTGCAATACATTTCCAAAACTGTGACTCCAAATCCAGTCTCACAAAGTGAGCTTTAAGCCATGGACACAACATAAAACATGAAACATTCTCCAAATGGACTGCAAATCCTCAGAGGAAGAAGAGGTACCACAGCAAGAGTCTGTTTTGAGTTCTGACTGAAAAGGGTCACTCAGGGCTCATGAAAGCTTGAAGTGTTGCAAGTCTAGTCATAGCAGCTCCAAGTGAATTTAGGTTATCAGGAACACTGAAAAGTTTGTGATAAGCACCCAGACATTCAGGTACAGCCTTCTGCATCAGAAGTTCTTGAGCCCTACCTGGTTTTCATGGCACGGGCCCTGGCAATATTCTGTCAAGCTTTCCAGTGTCTGGTTGACAAGAGCCACGTTCCTCTCGTTGATGTAAAGCCCCAGCAAGCCCAGCCCACCTGTGGTGCTCCCACAGATGCAGTCCAAAAACTGAAGGGTCTCACAAACGAGGTTGTAATTTGTTTTATTGTTTTGATGTCTTAAAAAATTCTGGTGGGTGGAGAAAAAAAACACAGGAAAAGAAAAAAAAAAAAAAAAAGAAAAAAGAAAAGGAACAGAGTTAAGGCAAACAAAGTAGTTTTTTTTTAGGAAAACATTGAAAGATACAATTTAGAATCATATGACCACCATGTCTCATGTACCAAAGTACACTACACTACTATAGAAAATATATTAGGCCTTAATGCAGCAATTGACAACTATTACCTGATTAAATCAAAAAGCAAGGAGGGCTTAGGAAAGTGAACTTGGCAAACATCTGCACTGGCCTTAAACGTCTTCTCTGCATCCTGCAGACCTGCTCCCACCCACTAGAGCCCTTCTCTTGGAAGCTGTTGCCCCACAGCTGAGCAGGTCTGGTGGCACATTATGGAGCTCAGCTCAAACCACCCCAACCACAGCTGGAAGGGAGGCTCCTGGCCACAACACTGAGGTGTATTTGCAGAAAATACATTTTGCAGAGGTTGCTATGGGGACAGTAATTTCTACCAAAAGAACTGATAGCAGGGGCATACAGAGCATCTTAAAGCCTTCAGTTGTAATACTCTAGGAAAAGGGCAGTACCCAGAAACTTGCTGTGCTCTTCAAGTCTGTGGTAAGTGATCCACCAATTGCATAGGAACCTTAGTAACAGGGACATTCAGACACTTCCCAGTTCCATGTGGCTGTGCTGAGATCCCCAAGCAACTCTGAGGATATAAACATGCACTCCTCCAACACAGAACCCAAATGGTTCTTGAAAAGGGTAATTTTATCCCTTGGACCAAAAGAACCCAACATTTCAGACAGCCCTGTAACAGGGGCTGGGCACAGGTGAGTTTTTCCTCCCCTCTAATAACACCCCTGTAAAAGCTCAGCTCAAAACACTTTACCTGGAGCTCCCTGTTGTGGTTCTCACACAGCAGCTGAAGAAATCTCAGTATTGGCTGCATGATTGCAATGGCAGGGCTCATGATTGCTTCTTCTGCAGACTTCTCTTCTGCATTTGCAGCATCTGCTCCCGAGCCCATCAGATCTATTTCTGGGTCCATTTCTCTTCTGTACACAGAGTAAGCCTTGGAGGTTGCAGAAGATGCTTCTGTTAACTGTCCTTTCATTCCCTCTTTCAGATGCAGGGTTGAATCCTTAACTAAAAAGAAGATAATTTTCCTTCATTTTTGAAAGTCTTTCTCCCCATTTGATTAAACAATAAGAAAACAATAATAATGAATGCAACTTTTTCTTTGCTGGTGCCTAACTTTTCAAAGACCTCTAGGCAACTCACAAAGAATATCAAAGCAACATTCATGCAGGGATAGCACGTTCCAAATAAACCACAAACCAGAGTGAAACAGAACATTAACACAAAAAGCCCTACTATTTCTCTCCCATATACAATAAATGATGAGAACAATGGGAAGACCACAGGGTGGGAAATCAGTTCCTGCGCTTGCTCTTGTGAAATATCCCCAACAGCAGCAGCCTCTGCTTCTGCTCCTCTAAAAATACAGCTCAATATCTTTTATTGATGCAAACTGGCAGAGCTTCACTGATTTCATTAAAGCTAATTCCTTGTAGCCAACCTGAGACAGACTGTAATTCAGAGAAAAACAGGCAAAAGATGCAAATTGGCAACGATTAATATCAAATCTTATTGATCCACTCAGCAGAGCATCAGTGGTGCAGCACGTGCAGTGTCAATATAATGCCCTGCTCCCCTCCTTCCCAGGGGTGCCTCCTTACCTCTCTTTTTGGGAACAGAAATGGTGAGGTCGCTGTCATCCTCCTTCTTTTTGCTGCCCAAGTCAATAGTGTTCACTGTCACCGTGGATCGGATCTCCTGCTGAGCAGCTTTCATGCGATCATACAGCACTTTAAAGAACCTTTCTGACTTCTTCTGCTCCTTCAGTTGCTGGTAAGTTGAATACTGCAAAAAAAGTAAATTCTTTAGATATCAATCTTCTAAGGAAGAAGAAATACAAAAATACACTTTTTTTTTTTTTTTTTTTTGTGACAAATGATGAATAATTACTTCATTTACACAGAACAAATGTTGGCCACTGCCTGACCAGTTCTTTCATAAAGTGATATACAAGGCTGGTAACAAAGACTGATGATAATGTTCTAAAATTTGGGTAAAATGGTGAACAGTGCTATTTGCAGTCTTTTAAATGTCACAATATTGTACTTGAAGTTAAATTACTTTGTGACACTCTCCATTTTTCCAGGCTTACTAGTCATGATATTCTATCTACAAATAACAGTGAAAAGTAATTTATTATGTAACAACAAGAAAAAGGATTGGAAGACCAAATATGTAATATTATACCTTGGATTATATTAATTTTTTCTGCTACAGACAGAGTTTATTATTAAATATTATTTTAGGTTATTAATTCCAGTCCCTTAGTACAACTGTCAAGCAGGCTGAGGAACATTTGCAACATTTTACAAACAATCCCAATACTCCCAGCTTTCCATCATCATATCAATTCTCTCTCTTCCCTCAATAATCTGATTTGGCTAAATCTGAGTGAGAGTGATATAATTCACAAAAAAACGTAGAAACCATAATTTAAAGCAGATATTTTCTATCAACTGAGATATTAGTCTTCTCAAATGACCAGGACTTTTTTTCCTCTTTGGAGATTTTGATAAATGTCTCTGAATGTTTCCAGAAAAAAACTGTTATTATAAACTTAGAAGGATTATAATTTTTAATTTTACAAAGAGTGACACAAAATAACTGGGGATACATGGAAATGGCCAGATTAAAAGCAGCACAGTGTTACACAGAGAGAGACAACTGAAAAACATTTTCTTCTGCTGAAGAGCCACTGCACAGTAATAGGGCATATTTACATTTGTATTACAGTAGTACATATTCTAGTGACAAACTTTTCACAGAACTCACAGCAAAAAGGTTCTCTTTATTTGCCTCCAGACCACATGCATCTGAGAATCAATATGTGAATAAGCAGATTAAACAAGTACCTGTGTTTGTGCATTTCCACCCTCAAGCAGCGCAATGCCGAGCAGAATGCCTTCTGAGAAAATCCTGTCATTCCTGGTGTTCACTATCACATCTATCACCAGTTCTGAGGCACCTTCCTTGTCCAGGAGGCACTGGATATCAAACATGGTCACCCCAGACTTATCTGCATCTTGTCCTGAAAATCCACCTGCAAATTAGACAAATACACAAATCCCATTCACGTTTGCTTCACACACAAATATGAAAATGAACCCATTAGTAGTCATAAAGCACACAACAGCAAAGTAATCAATTTAATTTTGGAATTCTGTCAGGCAAAATTCCCTTTGATAAAAACAAGATTTTTGTATGAAACTGCAACATTGAACTCCAAGAATAAGAAATAAAACAATTCACCAAGCCATTGTTCTGTCATGATATTCAAAAATAAGTAAGTTGGAAAGGACACTGATTTGTTCACTGAACCTTTTTTTTAATCCCACTGCTGCATACACTAAACTGTGAGTAGGGTCAGTGCTCTGAGACCCTTTCTAAATTTGCTCTTCAATCTCAGGCTTAATCTGCACTAAAATTGTGTCCTGGTAAATCCCCCCTGGTTATGGGTCTGACCTTCCAACCAAATGCTTTTGCCAATTCCTAGATCATCATCATCATCGTCATCATCATCATTATGACATTTTCTTTAGGACACAGAGTTGAGTTAATTCAAATTAAAGGTGTAGGTTGAAGAAATTTTGCTAAATTGTATTAGCTCATTAAATCAACTGCTTTTTATTATCACAGATGATCATCTTTCCTGCTATACTTACTTCTCTAAAGATGTAACTGTGCCTACTTCATTAGTAAAAATACAGTACTGCTTTAATCAGCCAGTACTACTTTGATTAAACTGATTAAAATACTTCAGACTTTGTGATGAAGCCATACACACACATGCTTTTTAGAGAGAACTAAAAAAAATCGTAAAACTTCATGCTCTTGTTTGTTAGAGAGCAAAATTTGGCATAGAGGATGTTAAGACTGCAAAGATTTTCAGTGTCTACATTGAAATAGTTAAGGAGGAACAGCTGGTTAACATCTGCAAAAACTGACAAATCTGGGCATGCCTTCAGTGAGCACTGAAAATGCAAAATGCAGTTCTGACCTGGCTCTATACCCAGCTCCAGACTCATTTCATATGACATCCATTATCATGGGTTTTCCTAGAAACCACTCTGCAGTAACTTCCTGTGGCTTCCACAGCAGAATGATACAAAAAATTAGGTTATAATAGACCTACAGAGATCATCTAGAAAAACTTCTTGCCCACAGGAAGATAGGACAGGTTAATCAAAGTCTTGTCCACTAAAGTTGTAACAAGAATTGGCACATTCTACAACCTCTCAGGAAAATCTGTTCTGTTGTGTAACCAGTATTTTTGTGAGCAGCTTTTCCTTAGATCTTATCTTTTTCATCTATCAGTAAAGGATCTGGAACATCAAAATATTCTTTAGTTTCCAGAAACAACATCATCCCTCTTCAAAAGTTTTCTGCTTCACTGAATTTCTGGATGGGGATTTACTGGTACCTACTTTGGTCCCTCCAAATGAGCAATCTGAGACAAGTGTGTGCAACTTAAAAATAGAGGAGTCTGATACTACCTCTCTTCTAAGTGGTTACAGAACATGTTTGATTTATTTACCAACTGAATGCCTGGAGCATGTCCAATGTGCCTATTAGAAAAAATGGTGCTGCTAATTTTGCTCTCTTGAAATGATGTGTGTTGATTTACCTCCCACTTGTGCAGTTTTGCTGTAGCTGGCAGACAGGGGCCCATTCATACCACTTCCATATTCCCCTTTAAAGTACCGATGCAGGAGGATTTTCCTTAAAGTGTTGCCCTTTAAGAGAAAGATAAAAATAGAAGAAATGAGAGTTGTGGCCAATTTTCTTTGTTTGAAAAGCAAGCTGTTTAACACAGATACATAATTTAGTAGGTCTTTCCATTATAATTAGTAAGCACACAAATAGCAAAGTTGTCCAGGAAACAAATATCTAACGGTCTTATCTAACAAATCCCAGGGGAAAGATTAAAAAATAGTGTTGTATAAAGTTTTTAAA
The DNA here is from genome assembly GCF_903797595.1 of Erithacus rubecula. Classification (NCBI taxonomy): domain Eukaryota; kingdom Metazoa; phylum Chordata; class Aves; order Passeriformes; family Muscicapidae; genus Erithacus; species Erithacus rubecula. The sequence goes on from NC_136686.1 coordinate 5,695,877, forward strand.
GTTTGTTTTAAACTTATTGATTATAAATAAAACACCTCTACTTCAGTAATTTTGACTGGCTGTCTGTAGATGTGTATATTGAACCAAGCTCCACAAATAGCCAGTGCTCTGCAGTCAGTGTGTCTGTGCCCTACCCTGCCATGGCAGCACTTTCTTCCTATTTTCTGCAGCTGAGTAGTACCACTCCCTTTTCTCTGATCTCAGATAATCCAGCTGATCATCTGAAAGAAGCCACATCACATAAAATATTAAAACAGAGATATGACATTTGATAGAACAGCTAAGAAAGCATTCTCTGTATTGCCTTGTTCCTTGACTTCCAAAACCACAACCAGTCAAAATCTGCATGCAGCTCTCTGAAGATCTTCCCTTTCATTTTACTTATGTTCTGCAACACAAGACATGCTGGATTGAGAGTCAGGGGTACCAATTACTTGGCATTTTTATTTTGCCTTCAGTCTCCACACAACACCTGCAGTCAACACTCAGCTTTACAGAGGTAGAAGGTGGCACAACAACAGTAGGTGTATGTGTAACCTCAGATTTCACAAAGAGGAATAAGTAAGGTCTCCAATGCTCAACAAAGAAGGGGGAAATTGGTCACTTCAAGAGCTTGGCAGTAAAATTGAACAATTTTCCCCCCTACTTTTACTGAATTGCTGGTTTTAATGAAAGAAATTCTAAAAAAATGTGTGCACTAGAAGCATTCTCAGCATTCAGGAGCTTGCCAGTGCCTGCACATTAGTGCAGCAGTTTTCAATCAAAACATCTCTGTGGCTGCCACAGACAGCAGGCAGTGGGGAAGCAAGTCCCAGGCACTCCCACACTCCCACTTCTCTGTTAACTTGGCAATATTTACAGTGACAACCATACACCACAGAGGGGATTTACTGCTTCATGGGCCTTGAAGACAATGGCCTTGTCCACCTGAAAAATGTGCCAAAATGCAGGACTTTGTGTGCCTGACAACACCAAAGAGCCACTCTTTCCCAGTTCTTGCAAGTACAAGGCCTACAGTAAAATATCAAAAGCACAACAGCTGCAAGAAAAATTAGAAGGGTCACCTGCAAGGAATTTACTGGGTGGATTTTTCAGATGAGATTAATCCAGTGTGCTCTGCACTACAGAGGAAGACAAAGAACCAGAAGTCTCTGAGGAACTCACACAGACTGCTTGTGATGGGGTTTAACCTGGAGTGGTACAGTAATGGACAAGGTAAGCAATTTTAAGACTGGTAAGAGCACTAGCTCCTCCTGCTCTCTGTCTCTAGCTGGGACCAAAATCCAGTGTCTCATGTCAAAGTGAACCTCATTTTCCTCAACTCCTGAAGAAGAAAAACATTACTGATGGGAAAGGAGTTTCTACCAGAACTGGACTGAGAAGAAGGCTAAAGTCCCTTTTCAAGCTTTCTCAAATATATCATAGAATCATAAAAGTGTTGCACCAGTGGGATCACAGAGGAGAAACCCTTCCAATCTCCTGACAGGACTCAATCCAGAATGGGCACTGCCTTGAGACACGATCTTTTCATCAGAGAGGCTGGCATTTGCCATAGCACTTAACTCAGCTTGAGTCAACCTCCTCAACCAGCAACCTCTGCAGTCTGTTGGTGACTAATGGTAAATTATATAAACAGTCACAGTGCAGTCACGGGAAGAAACATCAAAAGCCATCTATATATAGTTAAGAACACTACCTGTGACCACAAGCTTTATTGTTCAACCAAAACAGCCCTTCTTTTATCAAGAAGAATGTTTAAAACCACAAAATACCTTCTGACTAATAAACTGAGTGATTTAGCACTGGAGGCTGATTACCTGGAAGGAAATAACTACCAGCACATCTCAGACCTTCCTCCTGCCTTGTTACCTTCAAAGACACCAGGGGAATATGATGATGTTTCTCCAGCTGGTTACAGAAAGGGGAATCCTGCTCCACCCACATCCAAACTAAGGAACAGATTTCATTTCTTCTTCCAAGAAGTCTTAATCATTAGGATTCCTGCTCTCTCTCAACCTCCCATGAATCCAGACAACAGTTATAGTTCCCAGAAGCCAAAGTGTCAAGAGTCAAGGATGTCGTGTTCGAAAAGCAGAAATGTGGTGGAACCTCTGCTTTGCCTGACAGCTGTGTCAGAAATGCACCCCCAGGCTCAACCCACATATTTGCAAACTCGGGATCCTCATCTCCTCTGTGATGACCTCAGGCAGCCACATGACTCCCATGAGTCTTGTGAAATGAGCTGCCACTACAAAGAGCAGAAGAGCCCAGCCACACCAACCGGGGCTGAGAAACGCACGGAGGAATGCAGCAGAAACTCCCATCACCTCCAGCATGTGACTGTGAGGCACCATCCCAGAAAAAGCTGGAAAGACCCTGCTTCCAGAAAAAGTGCTGATCCCGTGGCGTAGGTGTGTGGGAATGCTTTGATGGGAATGCCAGCAAAAGGCAAGAGCAGCCCCATCACACGGACCAGACCGGCTGCTGCCAGGACAAGCCAGACAGCCACGCCATTGATGTCCTTGGAAAGGGATTCCTAACTTAGCACAGCCACAAAATTAACACTGCCCAACAACAAACCATCTCAGCAGCAGCATGAATAAGCATTTTGCTGCAGCTACTGCTGACACTCGTGGCACTAAAGCAGAGGCCAAAAATAAAAGCACACGAGGCAGTGCAGTGCTATCTTCCCCGACTCTGTTTCTGTAAGTCCCGGCCTTCCAAGCTGACCCTCTCCCCTGCTGGCTACAATACACTTTCTTTTACACCTCTTATTAGGGTATGGAAGCCACATGTAAACATCACTCAGCTGACTGCAACCCTTCCATAATGGCTAGAACATTGTATAGCTTTGGAAAAAACACAATGAAACATAACAGTCTTATTGTTGCTGATGAATGCCACTGCATTGTCCCTAACAAAAGCTAGGATAAAGACTGAGGGCACAAGAAAGCAACAACTGGATATTGTTGCTGCAGTTTTAAATAGCTGGGGATTGACAAGCAAAGTTTCCAATAGGGAACAATTATTCCAGTAGGAACATGTAGACACAAATTCCATTTTCTCATTCCGTATTTCATTATACTTGTTGGCCTTTAAACTTGATTTAAATGCCTTAATACAATGGTTTATTCACTTGCCCTCTCTGAGCCTGCAAAAGGATGTGCCAGGAAGCAATGGCTAAGAGAGGCTCATCATGGATACCTGTATCAGCACCAGCTCTCCTTATCACACCACCAAAACTTATCTGTCCTGCCTTATATAACTCTGCACACTTCTTAAGGAATTGGAATTATACATATGACATTCTGGAAGCTGAACTAGAGGGTGATCTCTTCTGGTTCTCACCCTGTATTAAATTAATGAAGTGGAAATGCTCAGATTATCAGTGATTACACAGGAAAGGCAGCTACATCCAACCAGTATTTCTGTGATACAGTGGATGATGTTGTGAGCATATTTCAGCATTAATCCAGGAAGAGGCACAAAAACTAGGCTTATTAAATCTTCATATTTGAATAATTTGCAGCCAAGTATAAAAGAGAAGCTGTTGGGGATCTCTGGTCTGCTAATACAGGTTTTCAGAAAGTTTGGAAGAGACACAAAATCCCAGGGAACCGTGAGACATGCAATGATACTTTTCCAAAAGTACCAGGGAGTACTTTTACACTTTTTAATGATATCCAGCCCTCTGCTGTGAGCTTGATATCAGTTCTGGGAGAGGCAAAGGAAAAGCTGATTTTGCATTCCATTAACACAAAATTAAAGGCAGCTACTATAAACTGATGGCAGTTTTAATATTGGCATCATGTTGTAATAATTGCCTCAATACAGGTTCGCCAAAACAGACCTTGTGAAACTTCTGAAGATTATCTTCTGCTTTTGCTAATAATGAAAATATCATTCTGGTAAAGTTTGATAAACTGTGCAGTGTGACACAATCCTGTCAGGCAAAATTGTTGATTAAGTAAGCCCAGAAGGACAGTTATCAAATGGCTTAACAACTCAGTGACTGACAGAATTCAGTGTGCAATTTAAAGCAAGAAATCATAAACAAATGTATGGGCTTCTAATGAGCAAACTCATGAAGTATGTATTGTCTGCCTCATTTGGGGCTTTTCTTAATGAAATGAAATAATACAGAAAATAATTATTAATTGTGTTTGGAAAGGACACACAAAAAAAAGAGGGGATAAGGACAAGTAATTGCTAACAATTTAGGCATCATTTATTAAACTGACTAGAAGTAAACAATATGAGTGTCATAATGTCCAAACCTCTGTATGTCTTAATAACAATAAAATATAGAACACACAAAAAATGGAGGATTCTGTTCTAGGAGGTCATGACTTCAGGGAAGAATGACAGGCCTAGGAGAAAAATCAGTGCAATGACAACTCCCCAAATCCCACAATTCTGCAAAGGGTAACAAGAGCTGTTATGTGGGATTTGTGAGACTCTCTTACTTATTCACATGCAGGGGCATGTTACTGGAGCAATACCACACCACAAGCTGGTGTCCACAGTTCAAGAAGATTGCTGACAATTTGGATCAGGTTTGGAGAGATGATTAGAGAATAAAACAAGCCTTTTCATCAGAAATTCAAGGCTTTCAATCTGCTGAGTTTATCAGTCTAAGCATGAACTCTGTTTCTGACTATCTACATAAGAAATCTGATATAATGGATGACTTCAGTCTAGAGATAAAAGGTGCAAGACATACTGGTGAGAAGCTGAAAATGGAGAAATTCAGCTAGGAAAGAGGTGGAGGCAGCAGGGTTATTCAGTTTGTGGGTTATGAATTTTATTTTTATTTTACATAACAGTAGTGGCATTTAGCTACTGGAACAGCTTAAGAAGAGGTGTGATAGTCTGTACTGCTGGCAGTTACTAAACCACGACTAGGTGGCTTCTCAGACAGAAACTATTTGAAGATCTTGTGGTCTACATTAGCAGAACAAGCTGGGTGACAAAAATATGTCATCTCACATAATCTATGAAGACATCATGCCACCTTTTCCTGCAGTAAATATAGATGAGGTTAGAAGCCTGGCTTTCTATGAAGACTGTTTAAAAGATACCTACTTCTACATGTTTCTTGTCATTATTTATAAAGGAAATTTCTATTCCACTTGGTCTGAGTGCCTGCTTCAGGATGATGATTTTGGTTGTTGCTTTTGTTGTTGTTGCCTTTCACTCATTTTGTTCCCTTTATTTCTCTATAGTGGGAGAAGGAGTTTTGTACAAGTGGCTTCTGTGAAGGTACCACACGTGGTTTTCTAACCTTTAAAATGATGATTCAACCTGCTCTTGAAATGCAAGATGACACAGAAATCTCCCCATCCCCAAAAGGGATCAGCTGAGGCCACGGCTACCACACGCATGGTGTTGCACAAGCACGGGCTTGGAAGACAGCCCTGAAGTCTTGACTCCTATTATGTCCACAAAGTGGAAAATTTCTTCTTTTTCGTGATGCCAGCAATTTCCAGGGGGCTCACAAACTGGGGGAAGTTGTTTGTTTTGGGGAGTTGTTTGTTTGTTTTTACACAGAGTGAGCTTTTTCTTGGTTTTGATCTTTTTGCAATAAGATGTTTTCATAGCCAACTGATAGTTGAAAGTGATATATTTTCACCAATAAAATATGACACCCAACAGCACAGTTATTTGCACACTGGGGCGTTTATTCACCCCAGGGAAAAAAGCACTTTCAAATATGAAGTTGGGTCCAGCTGGTATCCAGTTCTGCTTCCACTAAAATCAATGGGAGATTGGCCAGTAACTTAAGTAGGAGAAGGAGCAGACATGCACTTTGCCAGGCAAAAGTGTTTTATCCAAGTCTAAAAAGAAAAAAACAACCCAAAATATGCACCAGACTTCATGACACAGTTCTCTTAGGAGAGCAGAGCTGGCCACCCACACCTCTCAGCTGTCTCTCATTAGGCAGAGACACCCCACATGTAAAATGTGCCATTGTTCAATCCCACACAAAACTGGGAGGAATCCCACTTGTCTCAGTACAAATTGCCTGCATCACAAATACTGACTGATAAACTTGAGGCTGCAGCTAATGCAGACATGCATTAATAGGCTCAGATAAAAAACCTCAAACATATCCTTTTTTAAAACCACAGTTGTTCTAAAAAGGAGTTCATTTTTAAGCAGTTTTTAAATTCTTCTTTCCTTTGCAGTTCCAGGTTCCATAGAAAGCTGGAAGCTTAAGTGCCAAACTATTACAAAACAACTGCTACTGCCAGTCCATTTTCAATATGGATAGGGAAAAGAATACTGGATACACCACAAAAAATCTCACAGGTTTTGCCTGATAACTGTCCAATTTTGTACCCTGAAGAAACTCAGGAAAGCATCATATTAAGAGAAAGATTTTTTTGGCAGTAACTCTAAAAAGTGTCTCCACTAGGAATACAGCAGGAGAGAAAAATTCTTTGGGTTAAAGAAAACCTCAGCATTGGGACATTTAGACTTAGACAGAGAAGAAAACACTTTGAAAAACATAGTTTGATTATGTAATTATATAATTTTTCTATTGGGCCATAAAGTATTAATAGCTGCTGAATGGGGTTTTTTTTGTTCAAATATGAGATCTCTAGATATGTATATATACATTTATATATAGAGAGAGAACAAGTCTTTGCTGTGGAAAAATATTATGGTTTATATCTGTCACCTGTGCATATAAACTGTGCACTTACAAACCAGGTCATGTTTGCACCTCTGTAATTTTTCCTTTCAGACTTCCTCCAGTACAAGACAAAGCACTGAGACACACAATAACTCAAGTTCTCCACCACAGAAGGAAAACAATGTAAGATTTGATCACGATTATTCAGAGGCATTTATGAGTGCACCATCAATAACAGACTGTAGGAAAAGACCAGATCTGAGAAGCACAATTTTCAAAGACTAAAATTATCTAACTCTTATGCTTCAGGGGGTAAACTTTCAAAGTGATGCACGGGGAGTTATGCACACAAATCCTATTATTTTTTAACAGGATTTCTGTGTGGAACTCCTCATGCTCTGCAAGGGAAAAAAAAAATTACCCCTAAGTGCCCTAATGTGAATATTTACCAAAACAGACACTTAATTTCCAGATGCATACTTATGAGCACTACTGTGCTTTGACATTTTACAAACAATTTGTAACAGGCAGCAATGGAAAATAATAGAAGTGGCCAAACATCAATTTCATGGCATTATTCTCTTTTGCCATGTTGCTATTACATTGAACTTCAAAGCCAGAGCATTACAGACACCTGATTTCCCAGCTAAGGAATGCTCTGCAGATGCAGTGCCTGCCCTGGTTTGGATCAGATACAGCAGAATGTTTACCTGTTGGCTCAGGGCTTTCCAATTGACTCAGGTGGAACTTCTGTATTTCAGTTTTCTGCTCATTTTACCTGCCACCAGTTCCACGGATTTCTTGACTTCTTCCTTGTCTACTAGTACAGATGACAAAATCCTAGAAAGATAGCCTGCTTTGGGCTGAAAGGGACCTTAAAGGTCATCCAGTTCCAACCCTGGCACAGGCAGGGACACCTGCCACTATCCCAGGTCACTCAGAGCCCCATCCAGCCTGGACTTAGGATCCAGGGGCAGGGATCCAGGGGCAGCCTCAGCTTCTCTGGGAAACCTGTGCCAGGTCCACACCACCCTCACAGGAAAGAGTTTCTTCCAAATATGCAATCTAACCCTGCTCTCTGTCAGTGTGAAGTCATTCCCCCCCTGTCCTGTCACTCCAGGCGCTTGTCAAGAGTCTCTCTCCATCTTTCCTGTGGTTCCCTTCAGACACTGGAAGGCCACAGTGAGGTCACTCTGAGACTGATGATGACATTTCAGAAATTCAGAATTTGTACTTATGTCACTGCTTACCTTCAAAGGAATCTATGCCAGGTTATCCTAAACCAGGTTATCCAAATTATTTTGCAATGCAGATTTTCTCAGCATTCTTGCAAAATAATCAAGGGGCATATCAATTGTCTCAAAACAATCCCAAGACAAAACAATCCCAAGACCAAGTCAAAACTGACTATTTTTTCCTCCAGTGCCACTCACCTCTGCCTGAACAGCACTATATTCAACACACAGAACTGCCAGATTCTGTCTTTTCATGATTTAAAGATGTGCTTTGGACAATGATCAGCAGCCCTGTATCCAGAGTGCCCTGAGAGCCAGCCTGCCAAAATGATCAACACACCTGACACTTCTGAGAAACGCCTCTTGCATTCTGAGATGGAAACAGATACCAAATGGTTGCTGATTTCTTGGATTTCAGGCATTAAGGGGAAAAAGCAGTGTATATGTGTTTGTGTCAGTCTCCAAATATACTTGTGACTAGTGCAGAGGAAAATCAGCTGGTCAAGATTCCAGCAGCTTCCATCCCCACAGCAAAACAGGAGCAGCAAAAGGGAACCAACCTTGTAGCAGTTCAGCAGAAATATTTAAATTGTTATCAGTGGTGTGTGCAAACATTGTCTTAGCATCCAGCTTGCTGGAAAACCAGCACAAACCAGCTCCAAAAAACAGTCTGGGTGTGGTCAGGGTACAGCAGCAGATGTCCTAGGTGGTGACTGCAGTGATGGGCAGATTGTCCCTTTGCTCTGTGCTGCACAGCATGGCAGGGAAAACAAAGCAACCCCCTCCTTTTCTAAGCAGAGGAGAACAATTCCCACCTGGAACAAAGCCAGCTCCTGCACTGGTTTCACTACATCTATGAAATTAGGTGACATTTCAGACAAACAGAAAAGTAGAGCAAAGTTTCAAGTCTAGTGCTTTATTAGCTATCTGTTTTGACAGGGATAATTTGAAAATATTTATAATTCATGTTCCCCAGTTAAAAAAAAAAAAAAAAAAAAAAAAAAAAAAGTAGTAGTAGCAGCTTGAATAAATTTCCAGTAAACTTGATGGGGAATTTTCTATTCATGTCAACTCTCCCAACTGTATAATCTGTTTAGGATGATATCAGGATGATATCCAGCACCTGAAGTTCAGCATCTAAAGTTTTGTGCTTGCATGACAATTTCAGTTTACATTAAAAAAAGGGTCCAGAACAAAACCAACAACCCCACCACCACACTAATTTCTATTGCTCCTGGTCCTGGGAATAGTGCTTGGAAATGTGAAATCAGTGTGGCCAGAGGGCCTGGGAAAAAAATAAATTAAAAAAACCCTAAAATATGTGGATGGAGTTTTGATTGTTAAGAATCCAAACCAAAGCAGTTTCATCATTTCTAGGAGCCTGACTCATGACTTTGATTGCCAGAGGTGGCAAGTATCAGATAAATATTAAGCAACCTCCTCTGGTAGATCTGTTGATTTTTGTCAGATCCTTGCTGCTGACTCTCAGCAAGGACACAGCTGCTGACACTTGGCTGTCACCACAAGGAGCCACATCTCCTCTTCCTCAAACAGCAAATCCACTCCCAAGTAGTCAACAAATAATGGCAACAGAGGATTAGGAGGTGAAGCCACAGCAGAAGGAAAGGACCCCTTGATCAAGTGTGAGAAATGGATCATCTTGTGACCACAATAACATCATTGAGGATCTGAGCTCTTGCTCCTGCCCTGGCAAAGGCTGTGCTGCCACAGAGAGGAGCTGGGCTCTATGATATCCCTGGTGCTGAGTTCCTCAGGAGGCTGGGAAAAAAGGCATTGGTAGCTTTATTCCCCAGCAATGAGGAACCAGGTCCTGGCCCAGACTCTGGGCTAGGCCAGGCTACCTCACCTCCCATTAATGTCATTTATCAATGAGCAGGCTAAGCCCCTCTCCAGGCTCATTCAGGGATTATCCTGGATTTTCTCCACTGGTTCTCAAACCTGCAGTGACTCAGTGATTGAGCTGGTCTTTTCTGGTATATCTGAACTTTTTATGGCAGAGCTTCTCTTCCAAACAACAGACATTCTGATTTTTGAAGGCAAATTTTTGAAGGCAACTTTCAAGGCTAGGAAAAACCTCTCTGTTTCCAAAGCAGTTCACAACCCTCCCTTTTAAATTAGAGGACAATATTAGCTTTTCACTCTTGGAGTCTAAAATTTCATTAGTTCAAACAAATATACCAAATAACATCCTTTGAAGACAGCCATGGAAATAATTCTGACTTTGTGCAACACTACAGCAGAAGGTTCATAAACCATTTCTATTAGCCAAATTTGTTGCATGAAACTGAAATGTTGTATTAAGAGAGTAACATTTTGTTTTTAATAACTTTCAGAGATTTATTGACTGTCACACTACAGCTCAATAGTTTCTTAGCTGTCATCTTATTTCAGGAGCAACAACAATTTCTAAATGCTAAATTTCCCAAGATCAGGAAAAAGTTATCTTCTATGTTGAACAGAAAAGAAAACAACATTGAAGCCACTCAATAACTGATTGAAAAAATGACCAAAATTTGCTTGAAATTAAATCAGCTGTTCAAAGGTACAGGTGAGGGGGAGGTGAAGTCATATTTTCATGAGCCTGTCTCAGCTTTTCAAATTCCTGCTACTAAAAGACAGATTCATGTTTATATAAAATTTAATATGCAAGCTGTTCACCTATAATATTAAATTGCCCCTTTATACTTAATATTTGCTAAAATTGCAGAGTTATTTATGTCCCAGATAAGACCACAGCACATGTGCATTAGCTGCTTCATCATACCAGATTTTAGCATATATTTATTATGAAGCTGTTGCCATTATAATGCCTAAGTGTCTATTGCTTCCAAGGAGAAATACATTACCACTGGAATGTTCCTACATGCACAGCATGTAGCTATGGAAATACAATGTCACAGACTTCTTTAGAGGTGTTAAGTACAGCACAGATTGACTGGGAGCTGGCAGGAAACCTGCTCTGGAAGTCCTGTAACACCATTTTTTTTCTCCTGTGTTTCAAGGGTACTGATATCCCCACTCCTGACATCCCTCTGATAAATGCCATGCAACATCCCAACATCAGGGCTCAACAGCATTATGAAAACCAAGAAGAATTTTACAGTTCCAGTAATTGGGAATTAAACTGCACAGGCATGGCACCAAATCAGTGCTTTTAATGAACATAAAACAAAACCCACCAACAGTTTTAAGGGCTACAGAACTGTCTGCTGAGGCTATTCTGATTATTGGCAAAATACTCTATTCTGAAAGTAGCAAAAACCCTTGTGAAAACACAGAGTAGGGTGGGAAACGATATAGACAAAATTAGTGCTCCAAGTTGGATCAGTGACAGAGTTTCATCTAAGTCCTGTGTTTGCTACAGGAGCCATTTCCTAGAAGGCTCAGAGAAGCACACAAAGGTAAGGAAAATCTCTGGAATTATATACTGAGGTAGCTCACCTCGGAAAAGACATGGCAAAAGCACAGCAAAGCTTTAATGGGGTGGAGGTGGGGAAGTTAGGAATTCCTGTCTCTTCTCCCACCCAAAAAGTGGCCCCCAATGGAATGTAAAGAGGGTCAATGAAAAAATGATAAAGAAGTAATTGTTAGCCCACACATAATTAGATGGCCATGGGAAGTCACCAAGGCCAAGAATTCAGCAAGACTCAGAAGAGGATTGGGGCATTTCTATAGACAACGAGTAAAACCAGTTACAATAGCAAATGTTAAAAAAACAACTGTGGGAAAGAAGACAAAATCTCTTGCTTTAGGGCCCACAGATTTATGATCTTACTGTTAAGGATTATCCCAAGACTTCAGGAAGAATAGGAAACTTGAAGTCTGCCTGCAGTGGGGGTTCTTAGACCTTCTGAAGCATCTGGTGATGGCCACACAGCAAGAAACCCTCTTAATCCTCTGGTCTGACCCTCTTTAGCAATCCACATGTGTTTAAAAGAGAACATTAAGTGTACCAAGTCTATTTGTAATGGATCCAAGAAACAGTGCAACCCAATGCAGATTCAAGAGGGAAATGGTTTTTATGAAATCTCTGATGAGGAGACATGCAGAGCACTACAGTGACCCAAAATATCAGCTGGAGTCCTGACTCCAACAGGCTGAACACAGAACTGCCATAGCAAGAAAACACGTTACCAAAATCCTAATGTGAGAAAGGTCTGCATTTCATCTATCTGATAAATATCATTAGCAAAATACTACTGGTTTATGCAAAAAATAATGGCAGAAATGTTTTGGTTCACCTTTGGAACAAAAGGCTCCCTTCCCCAGTGAGACATTCTGCTGGTGTGGACCTGGGGACACACACTCACTCGCTCAGCCAGGTGACTCCAAATTCTCCATCTCACTCCCACAGAAGACTCTTCTGTTTTGGACAAAATCCAAAGTAACTCATCCTCTAAGGCACTAAAGAGTGTCTCTGCATGGCAGAGACGGCCACAGCATCAGCCTTCTCAGTTCTGATGACAGCCTATGAACACCAGATCCCTCATTTAGCCCTAAATAACACTGACCAGAACGTCACCATTATTTAGTTCCTTTAATTAATTACCACTTTGCAAAGGCTTTGTTACATAAATTGGTTTCCTATACATATTAGTGCCTTTCTGTCTCTCTGTGGGTCCACTTGATGATGAAATGGCTTTTTGACTGCAAAGGACAGTGTCACCCAATGCCTCCACCTACGTACTTAATGTCCCTCTCTGGCTTAAAACTCCTTGTAAGAAGAAGCAAGTATTAGTATTCTAGCTGTGGCACCATGAGCTGCTGAGACTCAGCCAAAAGCTTGACAGATTTATATAGTGCAGAAAGGATGATGCAGGAGACCAGGAGAGGATCTGGATTTTGTCTCTCCTGCCTTGATTGTCCTCCATCTTTTTTTTTCTTCCTCCTTGTCCCCTCTGAATTTGCCTTTTTCCTCCCTATCCCCTGGCTGTACCAAGGACATATTATAATCCATGTGACACTTGATTTGTAGCTTTTGCCCCTCAGTTACTCTGGCAATCATGCCTCTTGTTTAACAAAGCAGCTCTGGAGGAGACTGGGAAAGGGCAAGTGAGCATTTGGGAAGGAAGCATCTGGTTAAAAGTTGAGCCTTAAAGTTGAGCCTTTTCCTTCTCCACACTTGAGTCACCAAGCCAAACTCTCAGCAGAAACATACCTGATGATTCACTACAGCAAAAGCATTGGAACTGACAGAACAAACCAAGATGAAGCAAAGTGATGTCCAAAAAAAATTAGACAGGGAAACTTTGAGATGGGAGCCAGTTGGCAGATGAAAAAGTTCCAAGCATGGCAGCTGGTTCTGCAGAGAATTTACCTCAGGCTTTGGTACACACAGATAAGTACCTCAGACAACTGCAAAAAATCCTTATAGGTAAGAACAGAAACTCATCTTAATGAACATGTATTCTGCAAATCAACAAGGATGAGGAAGGAAGTAGGATAAGTTTTGGAATCTCATCTTGGACTCAACTACAAGAGAAGTTTAAGGAAACTGAGTATACCAAGTAGTGACAGAGGATCTAGATGAAAAAAATGTTACTGTAAACCTTACAGCAGGATGCTTCTGCAGTGTTAAGTAGAAACTTTATTTTGGAATTTGCTTGCTGCAAAGCCCTTAACATTTTTAGCACAAGACTTAGGTTTAATTTGAATAGGTCTGAGCAACAAACATATTTACAGTGGCAAAGGTGTTTCATTTTGTTTTCACTAGCAGAATGCTTGAATGGCTAATTAAAACAAAATTCTATTACCAAAAAAAAAAAAAAAAAAAAAAGTCAGAGCCAGTGTCTTTTTAAAATTACCTGATGTTTAAGGCAGAGTAAATTGAGTCAGTTTCTGGGAATGTGCGTGCTCTGACCTGTGTGAAAAGGCTGCTGAGGGACTGTGTACAGGCAAGACAGTTACCATGGATACCTCACTGCTTTAGGTGTAGAAGCTTAACATTACAAACAACTTTGCTGCATTAGGCTGCCAGCCTCATAAAAACACTGCAAAATAACAATGAGCACTGAGATAACCATTATGATCTGCTTTGTGACATGCAAATATAAATCTTCTATCCTAAGGCAAAAGACAAAAGTAGGATTGAGGGGACATGGTACATCTTGCAGGTTTAATTTACAGTCTGCTCCTGAAAGATGCTATGGCTCACAGTGATGATAATGGGACCTGCAAATAGGCAACTTGCCTCAGAATATTGTCCTCCTGTCTAAAGTTTTGCCTAAATTAGGGCTCCAAACTTGAGCCAACACAGCACAGGCAGAGGGAAATGCAGTCAGAATCCAAAAAGGAATTATTTTAAATTTTCCCTTTAACAGTGCAAGTTACTCTGTAAATACTATTCCAGGGTTTATGGCATCACCCACACCAATTGCACTGAAGGACAGAGCTTCCACATGAGACATTACAGTGTGTTCCCACATCCTTCCAGGAGCACTGGGTCTTTGTGGGAGATGCTGACTGTGCCTGCTGGGCAGTGAGCTGTGTGCCTGCTGAATACCCTCAGCCTTGAGAGAGGCCAGAGATTTTTCAGCTTTACAACTGCATCTTGGCTTAACTACCACTGCACCTGTCAGACAGACAGTCTCAATGAGAAAGGAAAATCTGCTCATACCATTCTAATAGTGGCAAAAGAGATTCACTCCCTCACACCAAACTATCTGATCTATTGATCCAACAGCCAACCATTTTTCAAGCAGTGAATGCATCTGTCTCCTCCTTCACCTCGAGCAAAGGTTCACAGGAAATCACTTTCCCCTGCTTTCTCCTGCTTCTGGTATTAAATTACACACAAAAGAAGTTCAGGTGCAACTGGGGCTAGGGTTATGTTCCAGGGGATGAAAAATCCATCTCAAGGAGATTTATGATCATTTCAGGTATTCCACAGCCAGGAGCTCACATGGATCAAAAGCAGTGCTCATAGCTGGGTCTTATGACATTAATTAAGATGCTTCAACAACATAATTACAGATGTATTTATTGCAAAGCTGTGATGGCCAAACTCTTCCATGAGGCAGGACAGCATCATGCTGGGAGAGCTGCAAGTTACAGGCTGAGGAGCAATCAAGAAGTTGGAGCTGATGTGGGATGCAGAGAGGGGCATTCAGCTCATGAGACCCAGCTGAGCACAGATGTGCATACCTGCAATGTTTCATAAGCAAACAGCAGGTACCCCTCCAGCATTTTGCACACATACCTAACAGAGCAAACTGGACTCCTTTCATGCTCTGTCAAATATTTTTGGCAGTGGGTGCATTCCCCTACACTGTGATTAATTTTGCACTGAAGGCACCCTGAGTTTTTGCCTGAACAGAACCATCTTTCAGCCCTCATGGCACAAATCAAAAGGGGCACATCCAAATGACTGAAACCCTAGACCTGTGTCACAAGAGACCACTTTTTCAATACCAGGCTTTGTGCCCATAGTTACAAGAAGGAATAATACACAGATCACATAAATGGCAAAGTAATTGATTCTATCTGCAAACCAGGTAGGCAGATTTTAAATAACACAGCACCAAGGGCCCACCTGGCTCATTCAGGCACGTCCCCTTGCAGCTCTCCCCATCAGCATTTCTAGTACAGCTACATGAGTTTTGTAATGGTCAGGAGCAGGTGCAATGACTGGAGAACCTTTAAACCGGTAAGCACCAGTTTCCTCGTGGGCAAGGGTGCAAAATTTCCTGCTTGTTATGGCTGATCCCACTGGGAACACTGTGCAAGCAATGCTAGCAGCAAGGGAACAAGGAAAGTGCAGCTGCAGTGATCCCATCATGGCTCTAATATCATTAGAAATCTTTTTACTGGCTTTAATGGGATTTGGATCAGGTGCAAAGGAAGCCACCTTACATCCCCCTGATCTGTTACTCCTGCCAGCACAGCAAAACAACCAAATCCCAAGCATCTGTTTTTGCATGTCTGCACTCCATGAAGGATACAATCCCCCCACATCCACACACAAACAACCTCTGTAGTTGTAAAATAACTTGTTTCTTAATCTATTGCTGAGAGAAATTAGCAAAGTAGGTAAGAAAAATAAGTAAGAAATTATATACAAATTTTTAAGCTGGCATTTTCCCCTCTAAGAACATTGCTGTGTATTTTAAGCAACCAACCACCCAAAAGAGGCCTGTAAATGACTAGAGCTATACTTATAATATTATTAATTTTAGTATCCAGAGAGAGGGAAACGAAGTCCTCAAAATGCACATTAAAGCCTCCCATGTAACAGAGCTGTACTGCATGTCCAAAATCACTGCTAATGCTGTATGAGCTGCAAGAAATGCCACCTGATTTTTCTGGATTCTGCCTGGATTCTACAGTTTAATATCAAAGGGAGTATTTAAAAAATGCATCATTATGCACAGTGTTGGCTGAGGCTTGTCACTATTCCTTGCCCTTCTAATGAAGAGATTAAGTGGATTTACAGAAAGACATAAACTCCTTGGTGTTTTCCTAGATAAAGAATCCCACTCCTCCTCATTTAAAAGCTGCTAGCCTTGCTGTAGGTGGTAATTATGTTGAGGGTGAACTGCTGTGGTTTCTGTCTGGCAACACCCAGCACTGGCAAATGCAATCCCCACAGTGTCTGGAAACAGCATTACATCAAACCATCCAAGCTAGTGGCTTACACAACCAGCTACACCCCTTTGAAATCTGGCAGCTCCAGTGACTTGCTGTGTGCACTTCTGCTTCTCAGACAGCAGCTTCATCACTTTTATCACACAGGTATCAGCCTCCTTTAAAAGGAAAAGTTGGAAGCATTGACCTTTAGCCTAACTTCAAATCTTAGGATGAAAAAATAATCTGCATATCAAACAGTAAAGAACTGCTTGATTTTAACACCAAATCTGACCTTAGTTCTTAAGAGGCTGTGGGTGCATCCTGGCATTACTATGGAGAGGAACCTCAGAAAACAAAACAAGACAGCACCAGAAAGGGAAGATGCAAAATGCTGCTTGTGAAACTAATTCATGAAATGGGTTAATTTGGAGCTAGCCTAGAGATCCCTAAGGCAGGGCAGCATGGCACACTGCAAGCAGGCACACCCCATCATTCAATCTAAGAGCTATGGATCAGGTTCTTAATTAAAATCAGTTCTGCTGGGATCTCTGCACCAAAATTAAAAATCACCGAGCAATCTCAAATCAAACAAGGCGTTCATGTCTCCAGCTCTCAGGCAGCAATGTCATATTATGTGAAGACCTGTGAATAAGAATTGTGTCATGAAATCAGTGGGACCAGACATCAAGCAGGGACTGTTCAACTCAGAACAGCTGTATCTGCAGCATGGCTGTGTGCTAAGCAGGCAACAGCCTAAGCCACAGAATCACTGCATTTTCTACACGATTTGAAAACAAACACGTTGTACTTTAACAAGAAATACTGTAACTATGTCCTTGGAGGATTGTTGTTCTGTACCAAAGAATTATTTCCCTTCCCTCTCCTCTCCTCCCCCACTTCCCTGCCCTATGAATTAGTAAATGAATTTCTGCCACAAACCCTCAAACCATATTCTTCCCAATCAAAGAGTCAAACGATACCCAAGAGAGCAAGGCAGCACAGAACCAGTGAGATCCTGCAGACAGTCAGACTGGGTGGAAAGCTCCTGTCACTGCCACACACACAAAGCCTATGGGGGAAAACAGGACAATACCAGAAAGAGGATTACATCCAAACTACATTGCTGGAAAATGTTCTCCTGCAACTGGACAGCTGAATCATCTGCAACCAGACCAAAAAAAAAAGAAGATGATACACAACAAAAGACAGTCCATGTAATTTAATAACTAAGCAGAGTTTTGGTGTTTTGCCTTTATATTTTTTTTATTTTGATCCTGCACCACAAGTTTGGAAACAATTCCTTAAGGGCAAGGTCCATATTATGGGAGAATCCAGCATGGGCACTTATGGGCAAATCTATTACAATCTGCATATATTTCCAGGGGAAATGAAGCCTGCAGTTTAGCTCAGGGTCTGCACTTTGGTATTTTAGCAAATGGGGGACATAATGTGTGCCTGTGAACTCAGACAGAATACAGATCCAAGAAGACAGGATTCTTATAATGTGTTTTGTTTTTTTTTTTTTTTTTGTGAGACGCAGTGCTACAGGGGCTAAATAAAAAGCTTTTGAAAAAGTCATTGCACATAGCATGAGAATAAAGTGCCAGTCCCAGCAGTGGCCGCACAGCCGGCATCCACATTGTACAACAATCGCACAGCTCCGGTCGTGACTATGAAAGGACAGCCCAAGCAGCAGGTGGGATGCAGGGATGGCAGGGGGCCATACCCCTGCACCTCTCTCTCCAATCTCTCTGTTCATCAGTCATGTCACACGGGCTGTTCCCCTGCAAGGAACATCCAGAGGAACAGAGAAACTAGAAATGTGTGTCCCGGGCAGGGGAAGCAGCTGGCAGGCATCTGTAATTGAATTCCAGGAGGACTTGGGCTATTTTTAAAACTCTCTGTAGGCTGGCTTTCTTTTTTTTTTTTTTTCCTTTTTTTTTTAAACAGGTGAACATTTCTAAAACTCAACAGAGTTTTAAAGTTTCACTGCATACATCTCTGAGTTTCAGCACCATGTAAAAAGCAGGCAATAGCAGCAAAGCCCAAGCAATCAGAACCAGATTCTAAAACTCTGCACCAAGGAGGGGAAAAAACAATCAGTTTTCTCTGCAACTGTATATTTTAAAGATAAAGAATTTATTCCTTGAAGCCCAAACACAAAACCCCTCTTCTACTGTATTTGCACCCTACAGGGACACTGATTTTCTAACAGCTCCAAAATAAAACAAATTTCATTATTTATGTGCTGTGCTTCTGCAGTATCTAGTAACCCACAGCTCTGAGGGCACACTGGTATTTAAGGAATGAAGCCCCATAAAATGTAGGCTACAGAATGAGAAGAGTTTTGCTGTTTTCTTTCCAGAAGTGGTACCTGAATAAGGCAATTCCATTAAACCAGTCAAATAGTTTTGGCACTGGCAGAGTCCAGCAGGACTCCTGACTTGCTTTTGTTCATAAGCAACCTGACCTGCCTGAGCTGCAGTCAGAGCCTTCCACACCTCTGGAGCTCCTTTATCTCCTGTAATGTCTGTTAGATGATAACCAGAGTCCTAATACTCCCTCTCCATACCTTGGGAGAAGAATGGCCCTTTATTCTGAGAGGAGCCTGTTGTTAATCTCCAGCTGTCAAGACCTCTGGATCTGTTTACCTGTCTGGGCATTCCCTCTGCTCATGAGGGGCAGGGTCTGGCACCACTTCCACACCCATTCTTGGAAGGATCAGCAATGGATGGTTAAAGGACCTGAAACACAGCTCAGTATGGCTGATATGAAGCAAGAAAAACCAAAGACTGATAAGGCTGCAGAGAGGAAAAGTTCTCATTTTGCTCACAACACAGTCCAGTCTAAGCTGCACTCATTTATTTTCTGAGTTGCTGCAGCAAGTTAAATTCTCTGATGATAATGAGCAGTCACCAACTGCATCACCAACTCATTAAATCAACTCAGTATCCACTCATTAGCAAACAGACTTATACTCTCTGGTTTTAAGACTCACTGGCTAGCAAAGGCACAGCATATGATATTTGTTGGGGTATAACTTCTATTATTTTTGTTCTGATTTATGGAAAACGATCCTTATTGGGAGCAGCAGCACGCCTCCCTCTGTCTTTTGACTGTGCTAGATTATACACAAAACCTGTTACTTTTTAAAAATATTCAGAAGATAAAGCTAAGGATCATTTTTCAGCACTTTGCAAGACAGGGTTATGTAACCATACATAACAATGTATATTTATACATGGGTCTGCTGTATACAGAGAGGTGAAATGAAAGAATAGAGGAAAAGCAACAGAAGGGAAGACAAAAACCTCTTAACCACCAAAACAAAATACCATTTTGTGATGTTTATTAATACAAAAACAAGTCCAAAAATAACTTCCTCTTGGAAATATAATAAATACAGGATAACAGAATCTGTATCATATAAAGTGTTATTATCTGTTGAATATTCCCCAGATGCTCAACCAGTACACCTGATCTTATCAAACAGCACTGGAGTTTGTTGCAAGCACAGCTTTATAAATGGCCATTTTCTTACTGTAGTGCTGGCAGGGGAAATGTTTAGGAGGAAAATGTTTTGACTGCCATGCAATCAGACTGCCTGTAAGCAGTATATTCTGGCCCTTAGAAAGTAGGGGAGATTTAATACAGCTCAAAATTTCGGAGGGTTTGGTTTCTTCACAGCTCCTGGGCAGCACTACTATTCTTTTCCAGGGCAAGACAATGAACATCAGCTTCCATCAGAGGAGAAAGAATGGGATTTCAAATGGTACTTTGGAGAAATGGTGAATGCTGCAGGGTGGGGATGGAGGGAAGAACTTCTCTGTCTCAGCTCTGTTATGTCAATTTGCTCCTCAGATGGTCATCAAGAAGAATTGTTACTTAAAGCTGCCCCAGATGCTCCACATCTGGTGGGTTTTTTTTTTTTGGTTTTTTTTTTTTTTTTTTTTTTTTTTTTGCAGAGAACTGGATAAAAAGTGAGAGGCTGATGGCAAGAACATCTGCAGCTTCACACTGTGCAATGCCACCGGGGGACCACGCACAAAACAATTAACGGGAACTCCTCACAGCCCAAACCTCAGCATCCTCTGCCAAACCCCGCATCACCCAACACGGGCAGGCACCTCTGCGTGCGGAACCCTTTCTGGAGGCGGCGGCAGAGCGGGAGCGGGGCAGGTTAATAAATAAAACGCTGTTCCGTGTTGACGAGGCGGGGGAAGGAAAGCGGGGAAGGAGCGGGGTCTGTCCCCCGGCGCCGCTGCCGCTCCCGCCGCGTTACATAAGGCGCAGCTCCCGGCTCCCTGGGGCGGCGCAGGGGATGCGTGCTCCATGCAAATCCAGCCCGCAGGAAGCTCGGGAGCCGCTCCTGAGCTCCCCGCGGGCTCGGGGCCGCCGCACGGAGCCAGACACTGCGCCCATTACATAAGAGCTCGCTCACATGCGCCGCGGTCACATGCACAAACAGCGCCTTCCATCGCCGCCCGGCCACGGGCGATTACCGCACGGGGGGATGCTGAAGGGGACAAGCGCCTTGCACTGCCCGCATCCCCCGGGACACCGCTCTGCTCCAGGCTCTCACCCAAATCACCCTCCTGGCACGGGCGGGGAGGGCTGGGGACCCTCGCCTGTCACCGCACTGATGGCTGGCACAATCCCAGCGTTGTTAGGGCTGGCAGGGAGCTCGTCCAGTCCAACCCCCCCGCCTTGGTGACAAAGGAACGCGTCCAGGTGGGTTTGGAAATGCCTGCAGTGTCATCTGGAGGGATTTTCTGCAA
The DNA here is from genome assembly GCF_903797595.1 of Erithacus rubecula. Classification (NCBI taxonomy): domain Eukaryota; kingdom Metazoa; phylum Chordata; class Aves; order Passeriformes; family Muscicapidae; genus Erithacus; species Erithacus rubecula. The sequence goes on from NC_136686.1 coordinate 5,717,116, forward strand.
ACAAGGCAGGTGGTATTTGATAAAGAATATATTGGGAATTATTGGGGATAAAACATGTTCCTCCCCGTGTCAAAGCCACATGCCACCCAGGCAAAGGGGCCCCTCCCAGTGTCACCATCTGCAGGTTTGCATCCCCACAGGTATGACAGACAGAAACATTTCCAGAGGTGTCACAGGAGTGTGGGGTTAACACATGGCCCAGGTCTCCTAACCAACATCAGAAGCTGGCAGCCACCCACCACACTGGGCACCACGTTTGTAGGGTGGGTGCTCCACACAAGTCCTGCTTTGGCTTTTGTTGGATCACTCCCTCGGGTTGCAGATTTTTGGAGCCACCTTGACCCAGAAATCCTCCTTCAGGAGAAGAGGCATTGCAAATCAAGTTGGCCAACACAGCAGGAAGAATCTCTGGAGTCTGTACAACTCAAGAAGCGGCTCCTTTCGTGTATGCCAACATTTCAGCAAATTTCAAAAAGCATGTCTTTTTTCCAATAGAAGCCAACTTCAGAACAAGAATTTACACAGTAAGCCAAGCTTAATAAATTAATTTTTTTTTTCATGCCATTTTTCCCTCCAACAAATCTTTCATTTACAAAGCCCAGGAGCACACTCCTTTGATTTAGGGAGGAGAAGACGGGCACCCTGCCAACCCGCGAGGTTCTGCACTGTCATATGCAAACTCCTGCTTCCACTTTCAGAGAGACCTTCTCTCAAGGTGAGTCACTCAGTCCTCTGGAGAGGAGCCCAAAATGGGAGTGAGTTTGTGCTATTTAGAAGTACCCTGTGCTGCACTGACACATGCCCACGGTGGTGGAACCTCCCTGTGCAGCGAGCTCGGGGCAAGAGGCAGAGCTGTGCTCGAGTAGCCTGACAGGGGGAACCTCAGTTCCCTTCCTCTGTCCTTCAGCAACCCCCCTCACCACAAAAAAAATTGAGAATTACCAAAGTTCAGCGCTCACCGAGTCAGAAACAAGCATTAGGGCAATGTATCTGTTGACCAATCTCAGAGGGAAAAAAAAAAAAAAAAAAAAAAAAAAAGACAGTTTCCCCAGGGTGGCTGTTGCTCAAGTCAGATGGGCAGTGGAACTTGTTTTAGCTGCACATGTGCTTTCCTAGCAGGAACGTGTGTGAAAGAGCCCCTTTGTGCAGGGCTGCAGCTGCCTGGTGCTGCTTTGCCACCTCCTGTGGCTCTGGAGGCCCCTGCTGGAAGATGGAGCTGGACGGGCACAGCGTCAGCAGGGGCAAGAAAGCAGCCACTTTTCAGCTGCAAAATTGAGAGTTGAGAATCATACAGAAGAGGCTTGAGAAAACTCTTTTAATTTACTCAGATTTTACTACCTCATGGTTCTTGCAGGGGGCAGAGCCCCAGCTGGCTCAGTAGTAAAATCACACTGCATAAGGCTTAGCAGCAAAACAGACAGTGATCAAAGTACTGAACTTAAGACACAGGAGCCATAAACTGTGGGGTAGATCAAAAGAAAACATTATTCCAGCAACATTTCCTTCCCTGCTCCCAAAGAGTGTCTTTCTTCAGCTAAAAATCAGGCGAAAAAAATAGAGAAAAAGGAAAAACTATGTGCAAAAATAGGAAAGAGAGAGATAGTTTTAAGACACAAAGGAATTGATTATTTAGTTTCAAATTGTTTATAGTTTTAAAATCAGGTTAAATACATGATGAATTAAAGTATGTATCAAATAGTTGATTATTGGGGTTTTTTACTTTAAAAAAAATAAAAAAAGGGAAGTAAAAGACCTGCATTTAGAGTACCCAGTGTGTTAGAATTTGCTCCCGAGTTAAAACAAGCTCTTTCAGTATGGCATGTATGGAAATAATCTCTTTATATAAAGAGCTTCATCTCAGTCAAGTGGCTCCCTGCAGACCACACCAGGGACAGCAAACCCTTCTGAGCAGCCTGGCTGGGCATCAGGTGGGACTCCAGGAGGAGAGTCCAGGAGGGCTGGGACTCCAGCCCTTTCTAAGTACTTATGGTTGGTTTTATTGTGAGAATTATCATGACTACAACAAAGTGCCAGCAACAACCAGGGCAAATTCAATAAAGACTGTGACATATAACTAGAACAATCCTCTGTGCCATCCTGGATGAACTTACTGAGCAGCCACACTTTATTGCTAGCAGTGAATTACCACTGTTAACATCCTCTGCCTTACAAAAGCAACCTAGTTAATGTGGGTCTCCTTGCAAAATTAAGAATACTCAGGCTGCACGGTCTATTCTCCAAGAGCATTTTTTAGCCCCTTTGAAAAAAACTGTAAAAGAAGAACTTCCCAACGATGTGGAGGGCTTCCAGCATTTGTTTAAATGCAAAGATTTTCATTTTTAGAGAGCCACAGTCAAATATTTGTATATTTAGAAAAGTTTGGTTTCTTAAAATGCTGAACTGCACCCAGTAGAGCAGCCTGGGAGGAACCTTAGAGCTGAGAACCTCTAACTGGTCACAGCTGAGAAAACACCTGGTTCAAGGGAAGCTTGTTGTTCTCCTGGAAGCAGTAAAGAGTCTTAAAACTGAAAGACCTGAGAGTCAAGGTTATCTAAATTTCTTTTGCAGCAGAGACAGGCAGACTGGTATCCAGCCCTACTGGATGGAGGGCTAATGGGACACAAATGCTACTGTAGACAGCTAAGGAGTCAAAAAACCAAGTTTTTTTACAAGAAAGAGGAGAAAAGTAGTAAAAAAATAAGTAGGGGGAAGGGTAAAAAGCTTGGAGGAAAAAGGAATATAAGGAGACTTTGCTGGTGTAACTGCTCAGTACTTGAGGACAAAATGTTTTGGACAAGCCTGCCAGAAGGGATTTTCAGAGAGACAAGGCCCTGTCCCCAAGCCCTAGTGACAGCTCTGTACCTTGAGTCACCAACACTGGTCTCACCCTGCTGAGGGCCAGCACTGCCTCTCACTGGCACCCCTGGCAGCAGAAAGGATCCCCTCATGGGAGCACTCTGCTCTTTTCCCCACCAACCCCAGAGAGCAGGTAACCATAAATGAACCTGGATTTTATCTCAGTAAATAAACGCGTGCGTAATTCAACAAAGCATGCTTCAAACTCCGGGATTTGTACAGTAAAACTGCAGGAACAGATGCTCTAAAGACTCAGAGAAATCCCAAATAAACTATTTGTAATTAAAAAATCTCATGATTTCCAAGCCAAATCTCGTGATTTGTTTGTGGCCTGACTCAGGGTTTTCAGTGCTTGGGGCTGGCAACTCTGACTAAGCAGGGATATGAAATAAGAGCGAGAGTGACTGCCCGCCAGGCTTCTGTTTTCCTGGGACAGAAGACAAAGCAGCTCTGACAATTCCAGCTGGCAATACCATCCAGGCACTCCTCCAAGGCCAAACATGCTGGGTAAAATCCTCATCAGACCAAAAAGAAAAAAAAAAAAGAAAATCCTATCAGAAGCAGTTACTGTGGTTGCTTAATAGCTGTTTTCCGAAGTTCAATATAGCATATATTTTCTTTTTCTTGAAAAGGGGGAGAAGGGGGAGATGGGCCACATTACAGACTAATCCCTTGCCAGATGTCATTAGTGATGAAGTCCCTCAGAAATTACATCAGTTTGAAACAAATCAGAAAACAGTGAGTTTCCATTCCCTCCTCCTGCCTGGCTAGACAGAGACCTCGGGATCAGCTTTCATCTAGAGCCTGGAACCAGCCCTCCTCTGCGTCTTGCTTGGTGTGGCAGGGGTGTTAAACAAGTAATTGCTACCATTAAAAAGAAAAATAGCTCACTCACTCCTGCTCCCTGTCCCTGTCAAATACCAGCTCCTTCATTAGGCTTCCCAGGAGCTGTCTCAGCACTGCAGGAGATTCTCCCTGCATCCAGCTGTGGCACACATCTCCAGCCACCACCCCTGCGTGTTCCTGGCGATGCCAAACCAGCAGCTGTCCCCTCTCTCCTGAGCCCCAAGTGTCCCCTCACACCTGTATCTGATAAGACAGCCTGGGCAGGGAGTGCAATCTCATTTCTGCCCCTCTGCAATGCCCAGCCCTCCCTCTACCTGCTCACAGGGTGATGGAGGAGGAGCAGAAGCACAGAAGGAGGTTGAGCAGAAGGGCCTTGCTGGTTCTTAGTGTTTTGCTGGCCCTAGTAAGGCAAGAGCATGTTCCCATCCTGGTATCTGAAAGGGATGTATCTTTAATTCTTTGTGCTTGGACCAACTACACCAAAACAATATCATAAACTGATGTTTTCTGTAGAAACTCAGTGCCTGAAACACATTTCTGGATCGTAAATCATGGACTGGAGCAGTTTATGTAATGCCACCTATTCATGCTGCCCTAAGTAACCATAACTAACCATTCCATTATAATGAGTCCATTATCCCTTGCTTTATTGTATTTTCTCTTAAAACAGAGATCAAAGATTTGGATCTAGTGGCATCATGCCGATTTCATTTTTATTACTGGCTCCCTAGGTCTATCATAAATATTCATTGGCCATCCTTAATACAAGGCATTGAATTCTGCTCACTGCTATCTCTGGTGCGACTGCAAAGTACAAACAGGGCTGTTGCTCAAACATATTAAATAAAGCAGCAGCAAATTTGTGACAGTCAACAACAACAGCAGCAACAACAACAACAAAAAAACCCCACCCAGAAAACAAAAGAAGCCTTTTCCCCTTCCAAGGAAATTCAAAACCAAAGGAGACATTTTCTCTCGCCCCCTCCACGACTACTGCAGACATTTGACTGCTGTGGGAATTGAGCTGTGCAGCAGCAGCAGCTGACCTGCTCCCACAGACAGGAGATGTTTCTGAAAAGTCCACAGTTGCCACACTGTGGTCTCTGTGATACTGCAGCACTCTCTGTGCCTCCCAGTAAGAATTAGAACCATTACCTGGCAGTGCTACTGAAACTGCTCACAAATGTGGCCTTTTCCTATAGGAATTAATTCTGTAAAGGGAGTGGGAAGCGTGTAGAGAGAAACATCTTCCAGAATCATAGTCAGGAAAAAGCTTTATGCAGTTTTATTCTCCTAACTCCCAAAAAGCCTTGCAACCATCCCAAATTTCAGGGTGCCAGCAATTGGTTTCTAGCCTGTGTTCGTCTGAAGTCCCTTCCCATCTCAGTGTGGCTGCTCCCAGGGTTATGGAAAACCTGTTGCACCCATTCCAACTGCTCCTGCTCTGCAAATAAGCACAAGGGCTCCTTGGGATGTCAGCTGGGCACTTTGAACAACCACCACTCACTAAAATTAGGGGGGCCATTGGAATTATGCTTTTCCTTCTGTTAAGTTACTCTGAGAACATTAACACACATAATTCTAAACAAGACCATACTCCATTAAAAAGAAAACAATATGCTAAGACACCAAATGAACATTCTAATATTTATCTTCTAATATAACTCCACCATGGAGGTAAAAGAAAAAGAGAAGGAATAAGAATAAATAACCTAAAATATATATTCATATTTATTCACATTAATCTGTTCTCACACAAAACTACACACACCTGGAGACATGAATCATATGATAACACTGTTGACTCATTTTACATATTAGCTTACAACATATCTTTGGTTGTATTTACCTAGTCCTTGCCAATCTAGGATCTGCTAGAACCTTCCACTAAATTCCTAAAAATCTGCTTTATTTATAATTTAAAATATAGAAATAAAAAACAAGTCAGGGAGAAAACCTTGATCCTGATGATGTCTTCATGATTAGAATTTGATTCAAAGAGCTATAGTGAGCATGGAATTTGACTTCTAGATGTACTGAAGTCTTTGGTGAAATTCATCTCACCTGTATTCAAAACAGCAACAAAATGAAATCTAGTTGCTGTTGTTCACAAAAAGGACCCAAATCAGCTCCATGAATATTGTACCTGAGTAAGGTGAGATGAATCATCCTCAGAGCTCCAACAGTTTCATTTATTAAACAGCTCTCTTCTCTTGCACTCTTTATTTGTTTTTAACAAATAGCAATATCAATAGAGAAGGATGTCACAGTTTGCAGGCAGTTAAGATTTTCTTGCTGGTTTGCTCTTCTTAAGATCCCATCCCTAGGAAGGAGTTCATATGAAATAAGAAAGGCAAACCCCCTGTGTCCCATACACTGTGCAAAGGGGGAATTCCAGAGCAGAAATCAGTCATTTGAAGTTCAAGAGCTTGGTTGATGCTGTTTAAATCAGTAGCTAAAAAAGTATTTTACAGCATCAGATGTTCCTTTAGAGGAGAGACGATATATGTGAGAAGGGCAAATGATACAAGTTCCAAAATAATTTATCAATCATGATTTGGGGCTTAAATTTTCTGAAAGAAAAATGGATAACAACATACCATATTCTTAAAATTTGATAACTAGGAGCTGCTGAGAGACTACAATCTTTTGGATTAAATGTGTTAACAACCATGTGTTTTTACAGCCTGGGCATTCTGCCATTAGATTTGTTTGTGACTTGAAGAACAAACAAAGGAAAAAAAACCCAAGCTTTTGAAACAAAAAAGAGTTAAGTGCCAGAGAGTAGTGAACACCACTGCTCACTGAACTATCACCTGAGACAGAAGTACCTTAAGGTCTCTGGAGATACTTTATTTGAATCATGATGAGTTAACAATTATGCATATTAAGGAGAGGGCAAAATCATGACTGCAGTGTAGTTAGACCTGTTCACTGCCCCTGCAGCAGGTTAAACTGCTCCTGCCTTTCACTAGATCAGGACCTGCACTTTGTAGGCAGTCAGGAGGGTTGTCTCCTGAATTACCTGTCCTTGATGCATGACTTGGAGTTTAAAGTTCTTGTCCAGCTCAACCAGAGCAATATACTCTGGATCAGATCTCTAGGGCCTGTTACTTACATAAAAAAAACCCCAAAACGTAAACAAACCACCAAAACCAACCAACCAAACAAAAAACTTTAAAAATAAGTCATGCTTTTTATATATCAAGTTCTCACAAGTTCTTGCATTGGCAACAAATGCCTGTGAGGGAAAATCCAGCAGAATATCTGGGGGCTGTCCAGCAGTGTTGTCCTTCAGCCCAGAACAATGCACACCACAGGAGGGATAAGGGATACCCCAAAGATGAGAGATGCTAATTCAGAATATTCTGGTTGATGCTGCCTGTCACAGTCCCAGAAAAGTGCAGCAATAACAACACAACAGTGGCTGATGGCCCCAGGCTCTGAGCACTTTGGCTGACAACACCTGGCTAGAACAAACAGCACCATCACATGCCTCCTGGTATCCCTCTGCTTAATTATCCCAGCTTGAAGCCTAGAGGGAGAAAAGTGAAACTGTGCTCGTTTGTTTTCCTGTAGGTTTCCTCTCATTTGTAAAATGTCAGTGTATGGGTCTAATGAGAAATTACCACACTTTAAGGTTCTGACCACATCCAGTGTTTAGTCTTGCACATCTGAAAGCTCTGGTGCTCCTGCCACTGCAAGTACTGGCTGAGAGGATTCAGGGCAATAGCAAAGCTTGAATCCTCTGCTGCAATGAATTCCTGGAGGCTTTGGTGCTGCAGCTGATCACCATCTTCACACCAAGCACCTCCAAGACCAAGGGGTTTGTCCCACTTGTGTCTGAGTTTTCACTGATCATTTAACTCCCATGACAAAACCACAACAGCAGTTTTTTGACCATGCCAGAAGTGCTGGTCACAACCAGGCTGGCACTGCTGGAGATAACCAAATATTCTTCCTCCCTGAACCTCCAGTCCCTCTCTGTGAACTGGTTTCCTAAGGAGTGAGTTTTTAATGCAGGATTCTGCAAAAGTGTCCTTTATCAGCTAAAATAAATAAATGATTTTTTAAAAAAATTCAGTACAAACAGCACTGAGCATAAATGTTCTCCTTTGGTGTTTCTGATCCCCCATCACCTCACAGGCTTAGTGAAGAGAATGGTCTGTTGACAACAGGGAAAACAGGCCAGTGCACAGGTATTTTTATACATCAGCACAAATAAAACTGACAGCAGAAACAGGGAAAAATTAAATGTTATTCTTCTGCAGTGCCACTAACCCAAAATGTGAGTAGTAACACAAATAAAGAAATTTGGATTCTGCTCTCCCATTTAAAATAAGCATTCTTTTGAGGTATGATAGATTCAGCAAGCAACACATTTTCAGAATTACTCTCTTTTTCCTCCTCTTCTTTTTTTTTTTTTTTTTTTTTTTTTTTTTTTACCTACAAATGCTGGTTATCTGAATGCTGCCTAATTAGCACATGCAAATAAGTCAAATCATCTTGAAAAGATGAGGCTATAGAATAGAATGCAGTTTAGGCTGAGAATGTCTGTGATTCAATGAGCTGCAATGCTGGGACATCGTAGAGGCTTCCAACAAAGTCTCCTGGCTTCTAAAACCCACTGAGGCCATGTACCCCAGCAGAAAAAGACCTGCAGGTCCCACTGGTTTCAGCTTGATTGGTAGATCAATACAATAATACAATAATAAACTGGCACTGTTGCTTTTGACAAACTCACTGGAGTTTTGTCAACAGCTCCACATGAAAAGATTGTTCTTCTGGCACAAATTGACCAAGAGCCAGCAGTGCCATATCTGAGATCACATCTTATAGGAATAAAATACATTTGTATTTCCACCAAAGCTGTATTTTTTTTTTTTTTTTACACATATATATTTGGTGGTGGTCCTGCAAACAAAGAGGAGAGAACAGCTTACATTTCATATCTAAAGCTGAATGCAGAAACATTAACCCTGCAAAACACAAGGCCACAAAGCTACTTCTGTGATTTTAAATCATGAACTAGTACAAATGTATAAGATAAAACCAGCATTTTTCATGAGTTTTTCCAAAAAAGGCAAAGCACAACTACTTATTTCTGACAATTAAGCAGCTTACAGAGTCTTTGTTCTACTGACACTTAAAAATGCAGTTTTTAATTATTTATACTGAAGTTCAACACCTAAAAAAGAAGAAGTAGTATAAAGTGTGTGCTCTGCAGCAGAGGCAGCCCTTCCTGAAGGGTTCCATTCATTTACAGCAGAGTTTCTCAGAGGAGGAATGCCCTATCATCTGATCAGATGTAATATACACATGGTAGCAGAGAGGGTATTTTTCCCCCAGAGGTGCTGACCTGATTTATGAACAGCTGGGAAATCAAAAGGTTGTCCATACCCAAAGCACTGCCATGCCAGCAGCTGGAACAAGGCAAGAAGTCACCATGTGAGCACCATTGGGTCAAGAATTCAACAACTTCATCTAATTCACTGAGCAGGTTTTAATTTAAGCTTCTGAATCCTCTTTGAAGCTGCTGGACCACCCTTCCTGGCCCACCAGCTCTGTTTAATGGACAGACACTTTAAGCAGGGAAGCAGGGTAATGCTAAGATTTTAAACTGCTCCAATTGTGCAAAGTGAGCACAAATCTGTCTACATGTCTCAGGTGCTTTTGGAAATGTTACTCAGATTCAAACTGAGGTGCATAAACAGATCTAGAGGCAACATTCACATAGAAATTAAACTGATATCAAGCACTACAGTGAAACATAAAAAGATATGCCTAAATGAATTAAAAAATCCCAGTCCAAGATCCTTCTGGTTTTGCAAAATGGGTAAAAAAAAAAAGGTCAGTGATTCTAAACCCAAATATAGATGGGGAGATCTAGTCCAAGCACAATCCTTTCTGTCCCTCCTGCTTTTCTTCTCAAATAGTCAGTCTGAACCAAGCTTTAGATAAATACATATAGATACTACAGTAGCTGTCTGAACAGAGGCAATGTGAGCTCTGCTTTCCCCACATGTTTTAATGCTGTTCTGGAAGAGAGGGGCTGTAGATCAGGTTTCACTCCAGTTAGTGACCTAATCAATACAAATGGGTCTAGGACTCAGTGCAGAACTCCCAGGAGACTGCAATAATCACCCACAATTACTTATGAAAGCCAATCAATGGCCAGGAGGATTTATGTGTCATTTATATACCTTAAATCAAACTTCTGAAATTAAACTTTGATTCCCAGCACGATTAGATGCTGTGGTGCTAAGCAAGACAAGGCACAAGTGAGAGCTGCCTCAGAGGCTGACTGCAAGGAAATCCAAGGGTATGGAGCCAGGAGAGCACCAGAGACCTGAAACTCAGCACCCAGGGGAGGTGCAGCAATAGACTTGACTAGAGGATGCAGGAATAAAAGCAGGGAAATAAGCCCCTACTCCTATTTTGCCTCCTGTTCCTTCAGCAAATGACATTTGACCTTCTAGTGGTCAAATGAAGGATAAAGACAGTAGAAGGTGCTCAGTGGTGGGAATTAATGTGAAGAGAGAGGAGGAGATTTTATTTCATTATTTCATCCTTCTTTCTCACTGTGGGAAAATCTGCAGAAACTGGAGGTTTACCATTTCTGTCAGGTTTATCACAGAAAATACAATTTGATGGGTCATTAGCAAACTCAGACTTCCTGTCAAAATGTCCACATCCCTCTGTAGTTTTGTTCTGGTTATAACATTATGTATTAACAACTTTTTTTTTTCCTTAATATCTGCATACCATAATTGAATAACTTTGCAGGCAGTGAGATCACATCTCAAAAAAAGAAGGGAAACACGCACATGAGGTTATTCATTGTGCTATTTTTACTGTTCTGAAGTCCATGGCATTGAACAATGACTCATAAGAGTGGCAAGCCAGAGAAGCACTTGCAAAGCATATCCAAGCTTGTTTATTCATGTATTTGTTTGCACTGATTCATCACATTCCTCAGTGTAAAACCAATGGGACTCAGAGGAAGCACGGGGGAGAAATTCTGTTTAGAAAAAGCTTCTCCACCCACCATGCACTCTCAAGATGGTGGAGGTCACTTGAGGGATTTGGGAATACACCTCCCTTACCTACTGCTGAAAAGCAGAGCCCTTACAGACTGATGGAGCATATTCCCTCTTGTGGGAATTCCCTCCCTTAACTCTGTCTCCCTTTATCAGTACCCACAACAGGGTACAAAGACCAACTAAAACAAGCAAATCTTACTGCTTGTTTCAAGTCCTACATTAAAAGTGTTGCATTTATTTCCTCCCCTGTACTCCTGAGATGAAGTTAACTTATGATGGGTTTATGTAATTTTTTGGAGAGGTTTGGCAGAGAGGTCAGTTACAAAAGCAAATTATTTTTCCCATATGATGCAATGGTATTATGCACCCAGAATGGTATTAGAATAAATATGAACAATAATAAAGAATAATAATATCTGCTTCCCCTGTGAAATTCTTTTTATGACATTAAAAAAGAATTTGTCTGCCCAGGCCTAACCACAGTTTTCTTTGAGGAGGAGGTGAAAATGGGGTTGGTTTCCTCTGTTTCATTGGTTATTTTTGCACAGAGCAGGTCTGATGTCAGCACTGAGAGATTAGATGATAGCTCCATGATTCATATTTAAGAGTGAGTAAAAAAATGCTGAAAGGGTTTGGGGAATACCCAGAAATATGGATAAGAGGAAACTACACAAAAGACACTGAGATCAGTCTCAGAAAGAGCAGGGACAGCTGACATCTGCATCTGAATTTACCTACTGAGAGCCAAAGGAACAGGCAAAATGAAAGGCATTTAAAAGACTTGGTTTTGCAAGAGAAAACTGGGCAATGAGGGGAGAGAGGAATGCAAGAAATAATTAGACACTTACAGAGTACAGACTATGTCACTTCTTCCCAAAACTGGCAGCTCTGCTTAAACACTGCAGATTTCCTTTCACACATTTGTGAGCATTAAAAAGCGTGTGGAGTACAAAAGTCTGGCACCACAGGCAGCAGGGAAAAATTATACAATTGCAATTAAAAATCCCTATATTTCCACTGATTTTATGGTCAAGTCAGGTGTGACAAATGAAAACTAATCTCCAGAAATAAAGAATATCCAGTATATAATAATTATACATAGTAATACTTGCTACTGCTAATTCATTTCATCTTGCTTGCCTTGACTCTTATCAAGTCCCTCACACAAAACTGTAAGGCAGAGTTTTTTTTGTGCCAAACCAACCTGCAACCTTACCACACTGTTCCTAAGACACCAGGTTATCTCTAAAACATGCACAAAATTGAAATCATGTCAGATTCTGTTATTAACACCGTGCTCTTAGTTCTATATTTAATATCAAAGTGGTAGCAGTACCTCTTCTGCAAAGTTGGTTTTCTTGTCAAGCATTTCTCGTAAAGTTTGAAGGATTTTAATGCAGAGCTTTTCTTCTTTTTCCATTAGCTTCTTTGTGTGATTAATCAACCTGAAAGTAAAATATTAAAACTTAAAGAGTATTGCACATTGTTGCTAAGCCATACCACAATTTCTTTATGTAAAAATTGCCCATCACTCTATTTTTCCTCAAGGAAAGGAAATAAAAGCGGTCAAGAGAAATAATAATTAGAAAGGATATGAGACTTTCAGGGTGTTGGGAGATTTTGGTGTCAATTTTGCATATCTTACTGCCCATACAGAAGCCAGAATTCTACTCCACTTTTTATGAGTGCTTCCAGATTAAGATATAGACTTGCTATTTAATCCTGTCTTAATTTAAAAGTAACTTATTTTAACCAATATTTAAAGGTAACCAATGTTCATCATGCATCTTGAAAAATATAACCTTTACACCTTCCAACTTCTATGATGGTTATAATATAATTATGATATAATTAGCAAATGGTATTCAGCTAAAAGGATTTCTAAAAAAAACTTACACGGAAGCATTCAGAAATACAGACATTTGGATGAAACATAATTGTTATTTACATTCACCCAACCACTTGACAAGCCAGAAAACAAGGTCCATTTCTGTCTCCAGCTATGACTGTGACAGGAGTCTGGATTTCAGTCAGCTGAAGCCAATACCAGAAGCAGCCTGTCTTTGTGCAGATGTGTGCACAGATCCTTGTACTGGTTCACACAGTGCTGGAAAAATGTTTGTGAAAATACCAAGGAAGGAAATCTGAAGGTCTTAGACAGGTTTTGGGTTTTGGTTTTTTTGTATTTTGATGCTGGCTTTAAACAAGAGTTTGGACAGAGGACATGGGATGGGATAACCTCAAAATGTAATTTAAAAAAAATATTCCAGACATATAAAGTACATTGTTACAATGCTACCTCTGCAGAATATGCAAATAATCAAGGAATCAAGGGAGCTGCCAAATGCATTCATTTCCCCCAAGTTATCTCTGTTTAAATTATAGTTTCTCAAGGGCGGGGAGGGCATCTCACTTGAGGACTAATAAAAAATTTGCAAGACTCTATTCCAAGGCACAGACTGCAAATAAAACATCTAATAATTCAAGACCAGATAGGGGTCCCAGTGAAATGTATTTTCAAAAAGCTGTTGACAGTTTAAAACAAAAATATCGATTTGCTGTACCAAAAAAAAAAACAAAAAAAACCCCAAACAAAAAAACTATGAGCTTTGAGCAGCCCACTGCTTCATTATGAATTCTTGAAAATTCTGCTATGGAAAATCTAAGTTTCTGTTGTAGAATTCATGAAATGTAATAGCAAAAGTAGCCCATTGAGAAAACAGAAGTAGGTTGAGCCTGCCACAATTTTAACAAACCACTAACATGCCATTTCTAGCAGGTAGAGGCAAGCAACCTCTCTGTGCTCTCCAGACAACAAAACTGCTGAGAAATATAAAATATGGAGCAAAAGACCTCACTTTAACCTTTCAACCGTTAAGTTGGACACCTGCATGCTTAAGTCTCTGCTGAAAACCAGAGGTAAGTGCTGTTGAAAATGCTAAAATCCTGCCATCGTTCCTAAAGAATCAAACAGCTGTCTTGGTTTGCAAAGCAGAATGTGACCAAAAGTGTGTATTCTATCACCATCTGTTGAAACCAGGTAGGACAGGGATCTTTTATCTTTTCCACAACCCATCCTTCCTCCAAGGAGGTATCTTCTGTTAATGGCCCATTCAGTCCCACTGCATGACTGATAAAATTACATCATCCCACTGGGAGATGCTCCAGCCAGGGGGAAGAGCCAAGCCTTTCCTACCTAGATAAAAACTGAGATTTGAAATATCAGGGCAGCATTTTCCACTGGATTCCAGAGGAAAGCCAGACCTTTCCACATCATCCCTGACTTTCAGAGGAAAACTGCACCTTCTACAGGAGCACTGCTCCAGCTGAACCACATCTGCCACTGCAGGGGGATGCAGCCACCATTTAATGGGACTGCTACCAACACCCTGACTGACTGACAGGGTGTCAGGTTGTATTCTGACTCTGTCAGTGTTTTGGGTTTGTTCTTTGTAATACTGTACTTCTATTTTAGTTTTCCTAGTAAAGAGCTGTTATTCCTAATTCCCATATCTTTGTCTGAGAGCTCCTTAATTTCAAAATTATAGTAATTTAGAAGGAAGGGGTTTACATTCTCCATTTCAAGAGAGACTCCTGCCTTTTTTAACAAACACCTTTCAAACCAAGACAACAGGCCCCTCTGCACACCACTTACTTGGACATGAAAGCACCACATCTTATTCTGGCATCACTGCCCTCAGGGAACAGGAGCTCTGGGCTGTGCAGCACATCAACCAGCACTGAGAATTCAGCTTGCATCATGGGTGTGAACTGCTGCTCCAGGGAGGACACCACATCCTGGGGAAGACAGGAGAACATCCATAACTGCAAGAGAACTACAGCAACAGTGCTGTGTAGTCTCACAGCTCGGTGTGATGCACTGCTTGACCCAGTGTGATGAGCCCTGCAAGAGCCCTGGGCAACCCAGGTGGCTGTAAAGCCACTTCAAGCCTTTCTGCATGCCACTCTTCACGCAGGGCAAGGGGGAGAAGGTGCCCATTGTTATTCTCTTTCAAATGTCTCCTCTGCAGTAGTGCTCACAAAACCTGTGGCAACAGTCAGGATGATGGTGTGCTGGAAAAGCAATGCTCATCACACTCAGGTAATATGTCACCTCAGGTGTTGTGTCCTTGGTGTTTAGGGCTCCTCCACTTGTCTGGGTCCTGCTGTTTTCTCAGGTCATAAAACCCTGATGCTGTTTAGGCTCTACATGCAAAAGGTGATCTCCATCTCATGGCAATCTCCAGTGACACAAACATGACCTAAAACCTCCAGTATCTCCTCTGCAGCCAGAATAGGGCACGCGGCCATAAAAATTATTCTGTGATTCTGTGAAAAAGGCAGAGAGGAGATGCTGCTCCATGGAGCACTTTGAGAACATAACTTATGTGCAGTTTTGGGCACCATGATGTCCAAAGGAGGGACATGGAGATGGTGAAGGGTCTGGAGGTGAAGCCACACAAGGAGCAGCTGAGGGCACTTGGTCTGTTCATCTGGGGAAGAGCAGACTGAGGTCAGATCTCACAGCAGTTCTGCAGTTTCCTCATGAGGGGAAGAGGGGAGGCAGGCTCTGATCTCTGCTCTGTGTGACAGGGACAGGACCCAGGGAATGGCTGGAGCTCTGTCAGGGCAGGGTTAGGGTGGATATCAGGGAATGGCTCTTTCCCAGAGGGTGTTGGGCACTGAACAGGCTCCCCAGGGAATGGTCACAGCCCCAAGCTCAAGCAGTGTTTGGGCAATGCTCTCAGGGATGCACATGGTGGGCTGTCTGCATGGCCAGGACTCAATGATCCTCATGGACCCTTGCACTCAGCTGCTTCTTTGATAACTCCTGCCCCTCTCTGACTTCTATAGGAGCCAAATACTGGCCTTGGAGAGCTGAGCCTTCAGCCACCCCCACACAGAAGTGCAGGGGCTCCTCTCATCCATCTCTAAAAATGCACTGGGCCTGTCTCTGGTGTTTTCCACATCTGGCACATGTGAGATAACTGCAGTCCCACTGCTGCCCAGGCCATTTGCTGTTTCTGTACCTGCAGTTTCTCGATGATATTCCTGTAATCCCAGGCAGGCCCACCAAGAGCTTCTTTGAAGCGAGGTCCACTGCGGGCTGACATCCTCCACCCCATGGCTGCCCTCTGCACCATGTTGGAGTGACTCTTCATGAACAGGGTGTTCACCTGGCTGTCCAAATCCACCGGAATCGCGATCCCACGGTTCTTTGCTTTAACAGGAAGGAAAAACCCAAGACATTTACAGTGGCAAAAACTTGAAAAACCCATAGAGATCATGGCATGCAAAAGCCTGATCCTATGGATGTTAAGGGGCAGGGTGATATCTCTTCAACAGGTTTTAAAAATAAGAACCCTCAAAAGTAAGTATACCTAAGTGGAAAGAATCAGCCATAATCTAGTTAAAGAAAGATGTACTACTTTAAATGAGATGAGGATCATTTCCAGTATCTATTTTCATAGACATAGACATTTACTTTTTAAAACAGAATAATTTTTCTACTAACCTGAAAAAAATCCAGAGATATTAAGAGTAACAAAATAACTATGTATTATTTCAACAGTTTTACTCTATTCAGAAGGAAATTCTGAAATTTTTCTTTCTAATGGACATATGCACATTTATCCAATTTATCACATGCACTCTCTGTTGCTTTACTGTATAATTCTCTTGTGAAGACCTTGAGAAACCAAGTACATACAAATTAAATTTGAAAAAGACTGTCTCTCCTCTCTGGATTTCCTATACTGCTAGAGCTGCTAAACCCTGGTTTCCTGAACGGTGCCTGGATGCCACTGCAATATATCCAGTAGTTAATAAATATCTGATAGTCTGGTAGTTAAAAAAATTTAATCAATAGCTTAAAAATTGGGTTTTTTTTCTCTTTTAGGCTTAAGAGTTACGAAATGACAGTAGAAAGAAACAAAAAACCAAGGAGAGACTTGCAAGAATTCTTACAGGGAATCCACTATTAAATTTTTATTGCATCCTGAACTGTTGTTTGAAAAAGAAGTTTGAAAGGCAAAGTTAGAAGGTATCTGCCCTCTCCCCCAGTAAAATCTCTTTGTTAGATGCTCCTCTCCTTTCCACTGGATATCAGAGTGACATTGTTCTCTGGCTGAGCAGGAGTAGTCTGAAATTCAACCAATGAACAAGAGTTTGCCCCATCCCTGGCAGTGTTCCAGGCCATGCTGGATGGGGCTCTGATCAACCTGGGATAGTGGAAGGTGTCCCTGCCCATGGCAGGGGGTGAAACTGGATGTATTTAAGGTCCTTTCAACCCAAACCATTCTGTGAGTCTATGATCAATATCTGTGAAAGATCATGTCATGTTCCAGTGATTAGACTCTGTATTCCATGTCATTTCACTTCATTTCTGTGGCATGGTATATGCTTAATAAAAACTTAAAAGTAAAATAGAGTAGTTCTAATCCATTTGTAATAAAGGCCAATAAATGAGTGATTTTTCATTACTGAAACAAGCTGAATTTTAAAAAACCATTAGCCCAAATTGCAGTTCTGCACATTTCTCTGAGGCATTTCCCCACCATTCCACACTAACACATTTTCTGCAGTGGGGGAAGGCATCAAAAATATCCCAGCTCTCCCTCCCAGCTGTAAAACATATGAGGTTTATGTGCTGAACCTGTGAGGGCAGCAGATGTCCTTGTGCCCCAGCAGCCCATGCTCCAGCCCCAGGGGAGGATGTGCAGGCAGAGGCACCAGGCAGCTCTGATGAATGAAGGCTGCAGTGCTGCCAAGCACTGTGAGTCACAGATCCCAGGCACAAACTTTCCCTTCCCCTCAGGACTGGATTGAAATGACAGCTTTTATTACAAACCTAAATCTGGCTGTGACACCTCAACCCCCAGCCTCAGAGACTGTGGCAAGGGTGCTCTGTCAGGGGGACTCTCTTTCCTTTAGTGGATCCCACAGGTTCAGGCACCCTCCTCTCTTCCCACTGCAAGGCTGGATCCTGTTCCATTGGGATGGAAGACAATTCTCTAATTCCATTTCTGGTAGGCACTTACTTTTAAATGGTTGGCCACAGGGAATTGGGGAAAAAAAATAGTTAAGCTGGGAAGACACAAATTGATTTTTCCTTTCCATCTCCATTTGTTTTGAAGGCAGGTTCCTGATTAACATGTGGAAGATGCCATGTATGGCTGGCCATTATTTCTAATGATTGTTTTTCCATATAATTCAACTGGGCTGTTTTTCAAAACACATTTGCCCTGTTGCTGCCTACTTTACTGGAGAAGTCCTTTAAAGTTCTGCCAGTGTGGGTAGGGTGCTGCAGCCTATTAATCCAATTTATTGTGTCCTAATGTCAATCACTGGAATGCTACTGGACAGTGCTCACTTCTCAATTAAGTGGAATGTATGCAGAATCCTGATATATTGAGGAATAAATTTAGCAATGGGGAGCACACCTTTCAGAGGAAAACCCAGACTTCTGCAGCCCTACAGATGCCATTTGAAGTTAACAACTTCCATCAGTGTCTGAGGAGCAGTCAAGGACTATGAGTGTTCAAAGAGTTGCAGCTAATTAAAACTATCACAAAGAAAACCAGCAAGAGAAAAAAAAATACTCCTTTGTTTTGAACAGTTCTTACATGTATAATTCCATTTGTAATTAAGATTTGTATTGGTTGTCAAAGGGCACTGTTGAAATCTAAGCTATAAACAAAGCCTTTGTCTTCTTATTTCTTTTCAGCTTGTAGAAAGTTTATCTTTCATTTGTTTCACATTTCATTATTTAAAACAACATGAAACATATTTTTACATTTTGGAAAGCTGATGAACAAATGTGAACATAAATATTTATTTTTAATTTAGGTGTTGTAGGCTGCTTTCCTCTTCAAAATGTGTCAATCTCCCTTAAAGTATCAACATCAAATATTTAAAAGCATGTTTATTTTTGTTCCACTTAGAAATACTTTTGGACAGCACTCAAACTTGCAAAGTATGGTTAGAGCTGGTAGACAAAGGAGCCAAGAGGGGGTAAAATTCTGTCTTTCATCTGACTGGTGAACTTGGGAAAAAGCTACATGGCTGGATTTACATAAGTATCCAGCAAGATACTTACCAGGATGGACTCAATTATCCTTTTGGGTCCCTTCCAGCTCAAAATACTGTGTGATTCTGTGATGTCTTCAGCACAGGTAAATTCTGCCCTGCACTGAGGCACATCCCACTTATACAGTGCCCATTTCCCACCTAGGGCACTGTGCACGGGGTAATTACATCCTGAATACACAGCATCATTTTGCCATTGCCAAAGGAGATGGAATTTCTGGGAAATCCTTTAAACTACTAACCCTCAATCTGCTGCTCCCAATTACCTCTCAGGAAGAGAGACAGGACAAGCCAAGATAAGTGAACAAACACCGCCCATGGTAACAGCAAGAAACACAGCACCACAAATTCAGTCAGGTCACAGCAAAATGCCCTGCCCTGTGCTGGATGTTTCTGTGGGCACCCAGTGATCAGCAGCTTTCCTTCCCTTTACTGCTTAAACAATGAAATAGTGCTCAGAGAATCAAAAGAAAAGGGCACCATGAATGCCAAGAATCAAGCAGGTAAAAATCACAGCGCTCTCGATGAGCGAGCGCCAGTCAAGTCCCAGGAGCAGAGTCCAGCTGCTCCCAGAGAGGCTGAAATGGCCCAGGTCCTATTTTGTTAAATTACCTGCATGTAGAGTTCTCTTCACAGAAGAACAGCAATTGGACCTATTTCAGGAATGCCTCCTGAAGCACTGTCCTTTCACTGTGCTGCTGCCTGAGTCTGAGGACCAATTTAGCCCTAAGGATTTGCAGGAAGGGGCCCTTGCCTGCAATTTCCATTGGATTCCCATTCTTCACAATAATCTACCTTGCCATTAGGAACCTTGCCATTCTCACTATTTCCACCTACTGCTCCCTAATTTTATATTTCACTCCATTAGCTTTTGCAGGCTGTACAGAACACACCAGTGTGTGGTGGCTTCAGCTGATTTACCCTGAAGCATCCCCTGGTGTGGGTTTTCAGGGGGACACACAGGCATTTGATCCCTAAGAGCCCCTTGAGGAGGAGTGTGATGGGCAGCCTGGGTCAGGAGAAGGCCCCAGCTGTACCTGGCTGTGAATCCTTGGCTCTGCTCACAGTTTACACCCCCTGGTAGTCTCAGACAGCTCTATCATGTTCTCCCACACTTCCCAGTTGTCACGTAGCAGAGTGATGCATATTTAGTTCAATTAATTTTGTTCCATAAATCAGTCCCTCCAGCTCCTTAATCATTTACTGACTGCTTAACAAATGCATTTGGATGGAGAGACACTAATGCTAGCAACAGCAAGACTTTTTAAGGGGAAATAAAAGCTTTGTGTAGACAAGACACAAACCTGCCAATCTTGTACCCTTTCACTTGGTTGTTTTTTTCCAACAGAAAATCTACGCTAAAATATTTATCAGCCTGTAAAAAGATCATCATTGAATTTTTCTTGCAATTAGGGAAACACAAACAGTTAAAATAGAATAAAATATGTGCTTCATCTGAAATGTATTCTTCTTGCTGTCAAAAAGGTAACAACAGGATAATTATTTTATTTGAACTAAAAATTGAAAATGAAGGTCTAGCTTTTTATAAAATGGAAAGAAGATTTTAAAATTCAAATGGGAAGTGAAATAAACATTTTCAGGACTGAAAAAAATGGTTATATGAAAATTCATCTATATGGACATTAAAATACACATAATAATTCCAAAGAAGCAACAAAATGTCACCAAGATTTTATGTTTAATGTTTCGTATTTGTAACTTGTCAGGGAAAAGTAAAGGGCATTAAAGGGCATAAAAGAATAGTCAAGAACCAGAGGAGGGTTTTCTTGGGTTCTGTAGAAGGAGGTATTGGTGACTTTAAATTAGGGAATAAAATACTCAACTAGAAAGGACTTCACTACACCTTCAGACCATCTGCTCTCTGTTACAGACAACCCATGCTCTTTAATATCTTTGGAAAAATTTATTGAGCCTCATTTAAAATGATGGCAGCTTATCTGCTATCCCTCCTCCCTCCACTTTCTTTCAGCCCACTGACCAAGGACATCCTTCCAAAGCTGGTTCCAATCCTCTGATTTACAATCTAAATTTATTTAGGTTATTTACAACCTAGTGTAATTTATGTCCAGTTGGTTTTGGGTCAGCACTGTCCTTCAGCTTAAATGTCTCTGTGACTATTTATCTTCTTAAGTACTTTTAAAGAGCAACAACACAGGTCTGGGTTTTGCTAGGCAAAACATGTGGGGGTTCTGAATTCCCTTCCTGTAACACAGTTCTCCTTTCCCCTGACCACCACAGCAGTGCTTTCTCTGTGCCTGTTCCAGCTTTGAACTTTGGAAATTGCAATCTTACAGGGCTCACCTCAAATTCAGTAGGATGGAAATGAGAATTCTCCTTTTGCTTCTCCTGCACAACATCCTAGAGCATAATCTGATAGTGACTAATGCAATTTGGCTTGCTAACAGATTTTTTTTTTTTTTTTTTTACAAGGGTCTGCCAAGAGACATGGTGTAACAAAATGCAGGTTCCTATCTGGCACTGTTTACTCATCTGGGAAATTCCAATTATTTCATTACTGGTGGTCACAGCACAGGCACAGACAGACCACATCCTTGGGATAGACACAGTACCAGAGGAAAGATTCAATTTTTTAAAGCATAAGGGAGAAAACTAATGGATACTACAGAGACAAGAGTGTAAGACAACTGAATTTGCCCTTGTAACAGAAAACTGATGCTCAGAGGTGAAGATGCAAGAATTACTGCCTTAATTAAGAAGCAAAGACAGTTCTTTGCATGAGTCCTGAAGGACTGGTTGGGAAAGACCCTGGTTCAATAGCATTCAGGATATGTAATTTAAGATATACAATCTTTGGTTGTGAGAAGAGGTGATATTCCCCAATCTTTAGAGAAAGACAGTAGCTGGTTTAAAATGCAGACTTTGAGACTGGCCTCCACCCTTCTCAACCTTGCAAAGATCATAAAATGCATGAACTGAAAGTCCTCTGATAATGAATTCATTTGAAATAAATCAAATGGTTGGATATCTTATTTCCTCTATTTTCACAAAGGTCTGGGGACCTTCTAAATATTTTTCAGTTGTTGCTATTTTACCAGGGAGATGGGAGCTGTTTTGATTATTCACTTTTTGGACTGTATCTTCAAGCAAAAGCTCAGTCCTATGTAATAAAAAAGGCCAAAGTGAAATATGTATGTGTTCATTCTCAGCAGTGTGATAACCTGCTGCAGAAATCCATGTGAACAAGACACACACAGACACATACACACACACATATATATATGTAATTTCACAAGTGTTTCTATTCATGCCAAGCAGCCAAATGTTTCCTGGGCAATAGAAACCTGGTGCATGTTGGTATCTGTGTTCCAAACTCCTGGAGTCACAGAGAGGTCCTGCTGAAGAAGGGGAGCAAGGCTCTATGCTTCCTGCTGAACTGGAGGCAGGAAAAGTGCCTGGAGACAAAGCACCAAGTGAGGCTTGAAAAGACTTTTCCCTGGTGGTAAAGTGGAGTTGAAGTAGCAGGGCTGTAAGAAATAAGCTTCTGCAAGATATCCTTTTGTTGACCTGGAAGGTAATGCACATTCTTACAGTGCTCATCAGAAAGCAGATGAAATGATCCTAAGCTCTTGAGGCAGTGCTTGCATCCACCTGCCAGCAACAAACCAGGAAACACTGAGCAGAGTGCATGTTGCTTAAACTTGCTCTGAAGGGTCTTTTAAAGTGTGTCATTATGTGGATCTTTGATACCTTGGAAATCTCTGTATGATCTTTATTCCCCTTGAGACTCATTTGTAAATCAGGGCAATGACACACCACCAAAAAAAAAAAAAAAAAATCAAAACAAAACAAAGCAATCATGTTTGTTCTTTCAGGTCTATACTACACTTATTTTCCATCAGAAATCTTTAGTCCCTGCTGTAAATCTGCCCAAAACTCCATCTCTCTGATATAGGCAAAATATTTTTAGAGGTTTTTTAAAGCCTTGCTGTGAAACACAAAGGCCCTAACATTAAAGCTGTCAGATCCTCAAGTCAGAAGAGGGGGGAAAAAAGAATTCACATATACAGCCAGCAAAAGAAGCACAAGAAGGTTACTATGTTTGTATTCTGGAAGATGGCACTGGCTTCTCAAAGTGAAGCATCACTTTGGGCAGAGGAGCACCCAACAAAGGCACCAGGCACCCACTGCAATCTCAGAAGGGCCTTGGATGTAAAAGCCTCTGCTATCCCCAGCTGAGGCAGATTTTCCAAATATTTCCACAGAGAAGAGTAAGCCTGCTCCATTAACCCAGGCAAGACATGTTTGCCTAAAAACACTGAGTATCACCTGCAGTTAAAAATCTCTGCTGGCCAGGCAGATTTTACACAGGGGTATTTGTCAAAAGCTCTCCTTCCACCTGATCTTCAGCTAGCTTGCTCTTTGTGAAAATCCCCCTCACCTCTTCCTTTACTCTTCCCTTCTGCACTGTCAAAGTAAAACCTCAATAAAAACACAGCAATTGTCTGACATGACACAATTTAACCATGCTGATAGTGCTAATAGTGATGAATCCCTGAACAGTTGTTATCATATGGGCAAGGAAATCAGCAGAGGGGATGCTGTGTGCTTTCAGGGAGCTGCTGTGAGGCTGCCAGCTGATGGCACCCCAGGGATTCCCAGCCTGGCAGTTCCTGCTGTTGTGCAGGGAAGTCCCAGAAGAGCACAAGGAGTGATGCCCTTCACTGGCAGCTCTGCCACACCTGAGAGTGCCCAGGCATGGCTGGGGGCCCATGGGTGGGAAGCCAGAGAAGCAAGAAGGAGTCTGGACCCATAGGACAGCACAAGAGCTTATTTTTAGAAAAAACAAACAAAAAACCAACTCTAAATCATCTCCAGAAAAAAAGAAAACAGAATGAAAGAAAGGACTGTAGTGGAGGTAGAAATCCAATTCCACAAATAGGGAACAAAGTCACATATCTGAAGCAAACTCCAGACATCAGCTGCTCCTGAGCCCCCAGAAACAAGAGTCACACAGAAGACTGCCCACCAACGCCCACCAGCCCTTTCATGTGCAGGCACACCTGGCATGAAGCTGGCTCTGCCATCCCCTTAGAGTGACCCATGGTTTCCTCTCAAGCTGCTATGGGGACCAGTTCAGCTTGGCTGCTTCAACAGGGCAGAATCATAGAATAATTTAGGTTGGAAAACACCTTCAAGAGTCCAGGCAGTAACCTAACAGTGCCACATCCACCACTACACCAAGTCTCTAAGTGCCACATCACTTTAAACACCTCCAGGGATGATGACTCAGCCACTTTCCAGGGCAGCCTGTTCCAGTGCTTGACAACCCTTTCCGTGAAGAAATTTTTCCTAACACCCAACCTAAACCTCCCCTGGTGCAACCTGAGGCCTTTTCTTCTTGTCCTAGCACAGGCTCCTTGGGAGAAGAGAAAGCTCAGTGAGAGCCTGGCCTGACTCATCCAGCAATCAGCAGAGCTCTGGATCGATGGAATTTGCTGGGAATTTTTCATGCTAGAATCAGCTGTGTGCTATGGGCACATAGCCAAATGGAAAATAAAGCCACACTCAGATGTCTCCAAACAGCCTCATCTTGATGAGATAACACAATGACCTCTCTGAGCTAGAATTTGATTTTAGATACAGCTCTACAGGAATTAAGGCACTGAGTGTCTACAAGCACACAGAGGGCATGGTTGGTCTCAGACCTACTCTCACCTGCCCTACTTCTCCCCCTTTCCCCAGACTCCCAAAGGAAGTAATTTATTGATGGCTGTTTCCAGAAATGCCAGAGAAGAGCAAGGACATAACTGTTAAACACACAAGCAAGAATTTGTAGAGATGGAGCATTATGTGAGACTGTAGTAGCTGTAGCATAAAGAAAATAAAATGTCTTCAACTTCCAAAGTTCCTTTGCCAGATGGATCCATAATTAAATCATTTGCATAACAAATAAAACAAGTGAAGGTTGCTAAATTTTTAGGTAACTGCTTATTCACATTCACACAGAAAGTTAATGAGATGTTTTGGCTAAAATGTTAAATGACACTTCTGTAAAGCTAATCCAAAAATCTAAATTTAGAGTTGATTGTTATAGTGCTGCAGATGGCTCTGGGACCCTCTCATATTGTTTTATCATTCTTAATTAATACTTTTTAATAAATGTATCAACAGTAGAATTTAGCCAGTTCCCATATATCTCTGCCTATACTCAGCTTTCATTTACACTGAGCAGAATCTTATTCTGCAAGCAACCAGCACCATTGACTTTTGGAAATTAGACTGAATAATCCTTTATTCTGTAAGGCAGAGGACTTGAAAATCATATTTACAGAAATTCAACTTAATGAACTTTTGCCAATTTTAGCTATGTTCTGGTGAGGAATATTTTGTAATGTAGGATAAGAAGTTTTAAAAAATGTATTTGAACAGGGACACCTTTGCTTGTGTTGTGGTTTAATACCATAATTTTGATAGTAAAGGTTAAAATCAAGAGTTTCAACTATCAAATTAAAATTGATGGCTGAAAGCTCAATCATCACTCACTTAGCAATCTCATCCCTCTGCCCTACCAGTTTCACCCTATTTGATGGGGCAAGTTTGAATGGGTTATAAAAGAGGGAAGAACTTAACCTCAGAATGTGGGATTTCTGAAATTACTACTGACACGATTTCAGCATGATAGAGTCAAATTAAAAACTCTTAAACTTCAAGTGCAATCTTTAAGCATGAAGAGCAATAACCAAAGTAAAACCTGGCACCTACCCACTTCAGCCAAAGTCTTGATACAGGACTCCACTGAGGCTTTCTGTGTTGGGTTTGGCCAGGTGCAGTTGTAAATTCTAAAAGCAGACTGCAGCAGCTGAATAAAAACAGGTTGGTGTGTCTGAAAACAAAAAGAAACACAGAATTTTACCCTTAAGGATCTCCTCACAGCTGCCCCAGGGTTTGACACAACATAAACCAAGGGGGTTTTAGCTTGTAGACTCAAGTTATAGCTCCATTAAATTCTCTTTGATCTTTAGGTCTGGCAGGAGCAGAAATCAATGCTGCACCTCTAAAAAGGCCAAATCATGCAATTTTTCCTCAGATTGCCACTGATATCAGGCACAATACGCACTAGAGGGACAGAGGAGTTTTTTCTCTTCTCAGGTGTGTGTTCCTTCTGTCGCAGGACACAGCATCTCCCTCACACAAAGATTTTTCTGCAAGGATACCCCCTCCAATGAATTCACAAGAGCCAGAAGTAACTCTGACCACACTGAACTGTCTACGGGTTCAAGATGTAAGTGATTAAAATGAAGAATTAAGTGCTTTAAAGAGGAATTAAGCTGGTAGTCAGGGGCATGAGAGGGGACAGAGAAGTTAAAGGAGGATGAAAGGAAACAGCATTCCTATGAGGAAGCAGAAGGTATCTCATTAATGGTCTGAACAACTTATTTGTCTGTGTCTCTTCTCCTTACCTGGAGGCTGGTGCTGTTGTCTGAAAATGGTGAATTGAAGAAGCCACTCACAATGCTCATGACAGGCTCAGTGACATATTTCTCCAGAGATGTGTCTGCGTGTTTACGATCCGTGGTTGTGTTACAAACCTGCAGGGAAGGAGGTGGAAACAATGACATCTAGTTGTCCCCAATAAGCAAGCTTCATTATTTTGTATTTATTCCAACACATTTCTTTTTAAAGTAAAAACAAAGTATTTTTATGTAGTATCTATCAGAGAGAACTATGTTAGAGTTGAAGCTGGATTTGTTATAGCTTATCCTCTTCTTGGAGGTCCACCTTTCTCTTCTTTCTGGCTACCTGCCTCTTCTTTCCCACACCATGAAGAAAAGATCCCCCTAAATCAGCACACTTCATGCCACTTACACATTTAGACAGATTCAAGAAGAAAATGGACCTTTCCTCCCTTTGCAGGGCTGGAAGATGCTTTAGAGACAGATGAGACATAAACAACTCCGGTTAGAAAGATTTCATACAACATTTAGCTTCTCTCAACAATTAATCACCACAACTGGGTGGCAAAGGTGAAACTCATTTGCAGGAAAAACGTTTAAAAGGAAGGAAAGGAGGGAAACAGCACACTCAACACCAACAGGCTTTAGGATGGTACTGGAAGAGAGGCAGCATTTCTTTGGGAAGCCACATGGGGAAAATACAGAAGCCAAGCTAAAACAATGAAAGAAGGGAATGGATGATACCAGGACAGCTCTGGAGCACAGAAGGATGATTAAATGGTGGGAGGAAGTGGGAAGATTTGTACAAAAGGTTCCTGAAGACTCCCTTTGGTACGACACTTAAAGTCTGTTGCTGCATACAGATGTCACACTTAAAGAAAGGGAAAAACTACGGGTGTGGATTACATCTTCAGTATTTCCTATATTTCTCTTCAACACTTGTGAACATCTATACTGAGTCATGTTGACTTTGCATGTGTCAGTCTACACAGTACTGAAAGGAGTCTACAGAGAGCCAAAAACAATGAGAAAGACAAGTCTGGGCAAATAAGGAGTACAGACTGTAGTCATACTACCTCTCCAACAGCCTTTAAATAAGCAGCTGTAGTCATCTTTAACAAGAAATGAAGGCAGAGTTGTTTTCTTTCACCTATGCAAGCCAGAGACGACTGCAATGTTCTAGGGAATCTATGTAAAAGCAGAATTTATTTTGTATACAAAAGATCCAGGGGTAGCCTTTTCATTGCCATCTGTGTATTTAATATAACCCCAAGCCTGAGTGGCACACACTTACCATTACATTTCTTCAGGGATGAGGAGTCCAGAGAAGCTGATTGAATTGTTTAAAGTCACAGGGAAAATTCAGAGAGAGAATCCACAGCACCTGAATCTCACACAGGGCAAAGATGCTCTCTAATTACACACTGCCACTGTCACTACAAGACAGCAATTTCACCAGGAATGTTTTAAGGAAGTTTACTGACATGACATGCAAAAGCACCTGTGTTCAGGGTATGATGGAGCTCAGGGGAACACAAGCACCTGGGGTCTAGCACAGTAGGCAGAGGAATAACCAAAGATAACTTCACACTTAGACAAATGAGGCATCTGGAGGAGTTTGCTTGTCTGCTTATCTAAAATGTGTCAGATAAATCAGTCATGCCTCCACAAAGTGCATTTTTTATCACCCCAGGAAAGGTTTTGGTCACAGAAGTGACAGTGGCTAAAATGAAACAGCAAACTCATCAGCCCTTCTGTTTTGGGAAAAGTGTGACACCACCACCACCCCCAGTCCTCGTGAAGGTAAATGATTCAGTTAATAATCAAAACTTGTTTAAAAAGGTTTTTTTTAAAAAAAGACATCATAGAACTAAAAATCTCTGGAAGTTCTTTTGCTTTTAATTAATCTGCATGCCAATTTTGTCTGGAGCTGGTAGCTCTAAGCTCAGCACTTGCAATCTCAATAGGAAGACAGAGCTGTGCAGTGCAAGCACAGTGAATGCAGAAATCACCAAAACTGAATTCCAGAACACTTGTAAGCTTTCCCCTTCAGCTGCCTGAGAAGCAGAGCCATATGTGGGAATGCCATTCTACTCCAACACTGGTCTGAAAAATTCCTAGCACAGAAGGAATTTAGAAATCCTCTCATTTGTTCTTATCCCTCTGCCCTTTGGGGACTGAAAGATCTTCCTTGTGAAAGAAAAAAAAAAGTTAAAAAAAGCCTGAAATGCATGAAATGGAGATGAGGATTGAGAAAGCAGTGTTTAAAAACCCCTTAAGAAGCTTTGGGACCCAAACTCACACGAATAATACTTCAAAAATTCTGCAGAGAAAGCCAGGATGACTTTGCAGCTGTCAGATCCCCAGCTCTTGTCTTTAATCCTGCTCAGACTCCAGCTGCAGACTTACACAGGCTGGGCCACACGCAGGAAAGGGAAGCCTTTCCCTCAGCAGCACCCACTTTGCTGAGCACAAGGCTGTATAAGTCACACCCAGCAGAAAGTAGGTTGGCAGAAGCTGTAGAAACAAGGTGTCTTTGAAGGCACGACAGCTTTTGGCAAACCCAGTTTGTACGCGGATCCACCTCATGCCTGCTTTGCAATGTATCACGTTGTTGAAAGGAAAATGACAGCTGGGGACTAAATATTTCCTTTCTCAATCCAGAAACAGATTTTAAAAATCAGTGACTTTTTTAAAATATATATCTAGAATTGAAAGAATCCAACCTGAGGATAACACTCTCTGTCTTTCACCTTGGTGCTCTCCAATAACAGACTCAAAGCTCACAAATTCACCCACTGACAGGCATTTGTAGCAGCTAAAAGAAAAGTTAGTTTCCCCTTCCCCCATGCAAAAGCATCCCTTTTAGCTCACTGGAACACAGAGGATCAAAGGCCTCTTTTTCTAATGCTTTGAAAGCTATTGTAACATCTTTCATGAGGCTGACAGCATTCTAACTGTCCTGATAGCTACAGAACGCTGATGTATTTATAACACATGGGCTCTGCCAGGGCCCCAGAGCACCAAATCTGAACAAATACACTTCATAACCTGGAAAATACAGCTATCCATAGCTGGAGAGCAGGACAGGCCACAGCACTTCTGACATGCTTGCAGGACAGCAGAATAAACCTGCATTTTGCTAACAGCACCTGCACACAAATTGCAGCACTTTCCCTCTTCACCTCTGGAAACCTGGGGTCTAATTTCTCTTAGGAAAGGAGTGTGTGGAAACAAGCTCAGTGGTCACCAGCATCAGGACAAGCCCTCTGCATTCAGCACAGTGCAGTTTGTCTCCAGGCTCATGAGAGGAAACCTGGACAGAGCCCTCTTTCTACTTGTCTGGTTCTAGCCCAGGGGCACAGAAAATTGGCTGTGTTCAAGGGCTAGGGAGGAGGGATAGTCTGCTTGGAAAGGCAAGGTCAGGACACGTCAGGAAAGGGCAACCCAGAAAGGGAATTAAATAGAAGAAAATGCTTCTTGAGGTAAAACCAGTAAGGTTAAAAGTCAGAATGCTCCTCCAAGGATGTTTCTCATCTTAATTTTCAACCCAGGTTGTTTTGTCCAGGAGGGCTTTCACTGTGTAACACAACCACAGACACAAAACAGCAAGAAAACAGGGTTTGTAGAGGACTAATTACTGTTGAAAATGGCTATCATCAAAAAAAGAGAGCACAAACATCCCTGCCTTAACCTACTCCCAGGGAAAAATAAAAAGGTTAAAAAAAACCACCAAAAAAAACCCCAACCAAACAACAAAGCAAGCAAACAAAAAAAACCAAACAACCACAAAAGAAAAAACCCAACCATGTATATTTTTCTGTTTCACAGAGAAATGAACAGGTTCCAGTGCCTATTGTACATCACAAGTCTTTGCCTTCCTCCTCCTTTTAGCCAAAATTCATGGTATTTTCTCCCAGTAGGTCTCACAGGATTTATTTTGTGGCACACTGTTACTTTGGGGTCAATGTCTGTTGCAGGACCAAACTGAGATTATTTACCTTCTTTTCAGTGAAATGAAGAATGCAAGGAATGAGAATTTACATATTGTAAAATGTAATGGACCATGGACTGGGAAGAACCCAGAAACCCATGGTTCTACTTCTTGAGCAGAAAGAGCAACACCATTGTTGGTCATTAATATTGTAGTTATTTGTAATTATAAGAAGCATTAACCTCCTAGAAAAGGATGTGTAGTGCAAGCTGTAATTATTACATCACATTAGCTTCCCCTCAGGGCTCCCCTACTGTATTTAATCTCTGTGGAAGTCAAAAGATTTCTCTTGTTTCCTGCCTTCAAAATCCCTGGGAAGGGAAGCTGAATTCAACTTGAAACTTGAAATTTAATTCAACAAGTACTGACACCATGAGGCTCACTGAGGACCAGAGGAATGGCAGGCCTGAGGTACTGACTGTGCCCTGTCACCTTGCAGCTGTAATTTATATTTGAATTAGTATTCTGAGGGACCACAGCTCTACACCTGCCTTTCTCTTGACAATGAGAATGCAGTGACAGGAGAATAAAAGACAAATAGAGACTAAAGAAAGAGCACAAGCCAGAGAAGATTTTGGTCTCTGATCCTCACTATAACAACAGAATAATGGAAGAGATTACAGATGTGAAGGTTTTTTTAGTGACCACCATAATGACATGCAACACACATTCCCAAGAGAGTGACAGAGGCTCTCAACCACATACACACACCCAATTTATTTCTCTGTAAGAAAAGAGAAAGGCACAGGTTTCCAAGATGCCCTCTTAAAAAAAAAAGAATGCTGCAAGTAATTAGCAGGTTAAATGATGATAAAGATCATAGAAGGGACTGTTTGTTAAACAAACCAACCAACCAACCACATTTATCCTTTTGTCAATTTTGAATAAAAATAGTTAACAAAATAAAAGAAATTCACAAAAAATCCCATGACTGGCAGTTCAATTGTCACCCACAACCATTCTGTAATATTTAACACTTGGTGAAGCTTACCCTTGCCATATCAACAAGGAAGTTCTCAAAAAGTTTCCAGATATGGTTACTGGCATAGATTTCTTTCATTTCCACTTCAGTGTCCACGTAACAGTGGTTAACAAAATTAACATAGGCAATTTTCACCTGCAGGAACAGCAGAAACACAATCACTATGAAATGGAACAGTAAAAACAATAAATATAATGTTTTCTATCTGCAAAAATACTGAACAATAAAGATGAACCTTCCAGTACTAACAAACATTCATAATCATAATAATGCATATGCTTGGTTCTGAAGATTTAGGAAGAAGCAGGGTAATACAAGCCTTTATGTGTGTACTGAAAGACCAGAGGAAGAAAAATGAAAATGTTTTGTAAACATCCTTACTCTAATGACACAATCCCAACAAAACAAACCAGTAATGATTCTGGTATTTAACTGATATTAAGACCAGCAAAGCCTGGCTCCAGAGCCAGAGGCAGTCAAAATGCAGGACACCCCTGCACTTCCCAATTGACTGCAGTAGGTTGAAGCCTTGTGACAGGCTTCAAATATAAAATAAAAATTCTTTTGCAGAGCTGGCACTGAAGTCCCTGTATTTCCACAATCCTAATGCAGCACTTGCATTTGGGATCTAAATGGCAGAGAAAGGTTGTGGTGCACTGGGACTGCAGCAATGGCAGCACAAGGCTTAGCAGGAGGACTGCAGTTGCACTCCTCTCTGCTGTGACAAGTCTGCATGTGCACAGCATAAAAATGGATATCCAGTGCCCAAAATGTATAGATTAAATATAAACATATGAGAATGCACTGAAAATTTCTTGTCACGGTCAAGGGAGACAGTGCATATGTTTAAACTGCATATGTTTAATGCAGTGAGGAGAAAACTCAGATCAGACCTTTAGGTTTCTTTTGTTTGGGATTTTTCTTCTAATTACCATCTGTTGAAACTAATGTTAAGGTGAACTTTTGTGCTAAGTAAACATATTTGTTTTTAGTAATAGGATCATTTGATTACAAGGGCAATTTTCAGGGCACAGAGGGAGTTATAACTCCTGCAGGCCCTAGTTCTGTTGTTTTGAGCCCCATTTTTACACCCAGGTAAGTATCGCAAGTCCTACTTTAGCATGACACATGCAGAATTGTGCCTTCATATGCAATGATTAAAAATATCTGCAAGACTGCAATTGAGTTTAATAAAATGAGACTTCACCCAAATTCCCACTGACTTCAGCATGGACAGAATTTTATGCACCATTTTCAAGAGATTCAGGCAGTGGCAAAACATTGGCTTAACCCAACACTAGCTGGGTCTTCACAGCTTCAGCCAGAAGCTATGAGAGCATTAAACTCCTGACAGTGTCTGGACAAACCTAAACCAAAACAAGGTGTCTGAAAAGTTGACAAACAAAGCATTAAGGACAAGGAATTTTCTGTGGAAATTTCCCCTTAAGAAGCACCACCCATTTCCAGCCCATTTCCCGTGCAAATATTCAACTTGTCAGCACATTATAAACAACAAAATATTATCCGCGCTTCTAAAAATCCTAAGCCTGCTTCCTCCTGCCGTGCATCTCACCTCAGGAATGCAGTCATCGTGGGTCACTACTCTCACAATATCATCCAGGGGCAGCAGGGAGTTGCACTTGATCTCTGTGTAGACATTCTTGCCCTCTGTGCAGGCAGCCAGCAGCTCCACCAGGGTGATGTGGTACGCCAAGGGCCCGCTCTCGTCAGCACGGTCGCGCTCCGAGCACATCATCTGGAGCAGCACTGGGAAGGAGGCTCTGTCGTTGTAGAAGATCAGCACATCTTCACCACCATTTATCAGCTGAGAAAGATCACAAGATGCTGAGACTTGGGACTCCATGATTTTAAAGGTCTTCTTCAACCTGAATGATTCTATGATTTTCTTATTTTATGTCTATGATTTTCTTATTTTATGTCTAAGTATGCAAAGACTCTCTAGCTAAAACCCAAACAACAAAACAAAATTTAAGACAATATGTCAAGACAATATCCAAGGCAAACTTCTGCTCTTTTCAACATAAGTGCAAATCTGGAATAACTCCCCAAGGAATGCACTAATGCAAGGTGAATTTGAGATTTAATTTCTGTGTAGCTCTGTCTTTACCTAAGACAGCATGCCATCCTTATTATTCCTACCATCTCAGTGTTTGTGTGAAGTTAATTAATTATCATCCCCTCCTGCTGGGAGGCCAGGATGCATTATTATCCCTTTTTTATAGAGAGGCACTTGAGGTGCAGTGAGATGCAATCTTCCACACTGCCTCACACAAAAAGCCTGTGGCTCACCCAGAATTTAACCCAGCTCTTCCCTGCCCTTGCTCAGTATCAGAAACAAAGGGAGATTCTTCCCACCCTGTGCAAATTTGGCAGGTGACTTTGTCAGTGTCATGTCAGTACTCTCATTTCACAGAAAACTGGTGTATGTTTGATTCTGCTACAAGTGCTCTGCTTATCTCAAGAGGATCCAGAGCAGAGCTGGATGCTGGCAGCCCCATCTCAGCACATCTCACTGAAGAGCTTTGCTCTAACCCTCTTTGGAATCCTCTCTCCATCACTGTCCTTTGATGCACAAGCCACTCTCAATGTGGGTGAAACAAGCTCCCACAAACCCCTCCTGGTACAGAACACACCCTGGTAGCTCAAAAATCACACTTATTTTGTGAATTGGGCACTTGACCTATTCCAGTCCATATGTGACATGAAATCCCAGCTTATTCAATTCAAGGGAAGTCATAAATGTTGCTGGAGCTGCTGAGAAATGGGAAAGGAGCAAGAACAGGAATTAAAATTAGTCTCCCAGAATGAAAAGTCAAGAAACATTTCATTACACTTTCCAGGGTTTCAACACTTCAAATTTTGAATTCGCAGCTTTTATGTTTGTGCTTTCTCTGCTTCTTGCTTATTTTTACTTTGACATTTGGCTGGAGTGAATTGTAAATTCAGTCTCTCCTGCAATTCTTATTTCTCATTTATTTTTAGGTTTCTACAGTATTTCTATACCCACAACTTTTTAGACATTTTCCGGACAATCCAGAGTACAGAAAAAAAATAATTTAAAGGGATGAGAGCTTAGGACAAAACAACCCAGCAGCATTATCTGCCATTAAAGTATATTTTCAGCAAGTTTAGAATGCTATGGTAATATAATAAAGGTTGTCCAGTATAGTAGCAGCTGTTGATACCCTGCAAAATATTACTGCAGAATACTGCAGGTAATAGAAAACTCTGCTGCCACATTGATCTGGCCCAAAGTAAATTCTGCTGTCCCTTGTGTAGTAGTGTTTGCTCTGACAGGCAGGAAGAAACCTCAAAGCCTGCTTGTAATGAGAAAAAGTGCCCTAAGGAACCTTCCAGATTGGTAAACATCATTGCAGACATAGAGACCAAGGAGATGAGAACAAGGGAATCAGCCAGATTGGGGTTGCCCAATGGATTTTATGGCAGTATTCTCTTGCCATGGTGCTCCTTCATCTGCATGCACTTTCTAGAACATGTAAATATGAGGATTACCCTCGCTCCCAGTAAACAGGAATAAGCTACAATATACTTCCTGTGGGTGAAAGAAAATGCAGGAGGAGCTGAGACAAATTGTACAGTCATAGTCTATCTTGTCTTGTGGTAAATTGTTTATGGGCCCCATCTGGAGGCACAGGAAAAGCTACAGCACTTGTTTAAGGTCACAAAGTACATCTGAGTTGACTACAGAGAAACTGTCCCAACTCTGTGGCAAGTTCCAGCCATTTGTCCCCTTTAGAGTGGATTGCCATTCAAGTTTCACATTAGCATCCTTTTCTAAGAGATTATAATTACTTACCTGCAATTTCCTACTTTTTGATAAACAGATCACTACCTTACCCTATTTCATTAAAACAGGGTTGCTCCCTCCCCCCAGGAAATTCCTGCAGGACTTATGATGTGAATGCCATATCCAAGTTCATTTCTACTTTCATCATGGAGTCAGCTTGAAAATGTAATATGACAGTTTATCTTTGTGCTGCTATAGGTCAATAGCAAAATATATTGAAATTGAGAAAAATCTGAAAATTTTGTTTGATGATAAAAAAAAACCTCTACAAGACCCTTCAGTGGAAGCAGAAAAATCTAAAACTGCAAAGGCATGAGAAGTGTTTGAATTATGTAAATCAAAGGCTTGTAATTGATATTGCATGTTAAAATACTTCAGTCAAATTGAAAAGGTTGAGGGGAATTTCATTAAAGGTTATCCATGTAGGCAGGAGCTTTATTTTCTTAATTAGAAGTTTTTCCTCTTGTTGCTGTGGAATAAAATTTCAGTGGGATTTTGTTTTGTTCATACCACAAAAAACTAAAAGCTTATCTCTGATTTCTTTGTGAAGACGTCTCTTAAAAAAACCAAACCAAGCCAAAAAGAAAAGCACTTTGTAAAGCAAATAAAAATGTTCCTTGGACTCAATTCCTACCATGACTTTTCACCATATTCAACTTTACCCACTTACTAATCTCAAGGAACTGTTAACATAATTACAGTTAAATGCACAAGTGTCTGCAAGTGGAAGACTTCATTTATCATGCTCACAATATATCAAATTCTAATTGCAGAGAAAGTCAATTAGGTGTTTTCCTAAGAAATTTATTGGCATACAGATTTTTCCACAAACCACTTGGCTGATTTTACTGGATCCAGCTAGTTAAAGCTAGAACAGTTCTACTGACCTTCACAGAAATGCTCTGAAATAAAACAAAAGGCAGAAACTAGAACTTAGAATTGCTACATGCTAAAAAAAAAAAAAAAGTTTACAACACTATTTAGACAAATCCATAGAGTTAAGAGCTTCTTGTATGGCAAGCCCATGCCACAAGATTGGATAAAAGTGAGCCTAAATTACATTACAGGAAAATGAAGGTTTATGTAACTCTGAGATTTCCATGCTACATCATCTACAAATAGACATCTCTGTATCACCATGCTAACACTCATGTTTTCTTTCTAGTAGTTATACAGATGGCCTTACAAAATTAGATCAAACTCCCCAAAACGTCTGCTAAAATATTCATTATTTGTGACGCCGCTTAGAATTCTGAAGCGAGGATGCCATTATATCTCATTGGTATCAAGTGCAGGAAAAAACAGCCTGAAAATACTCAAGTGATTAACATGTACAGCCTTTGCTTACCTCTGTCATTACCATGTCCTGGCACTTTTTCACATATTTGCCATCTGCTTTCACGATGGTTTGCAGGAACCGCAGGTACTCCACGTGCCGGCCGTGGGTCTCGATGCAGTGCACAAAGTGCTGCACCACCCTCTCACTGATCTCATTGCACAGGAGGTAATTATTCATGAAGATGTGCCTCATGGTCTCAGCTTCCAGGAGCTGAACAGACCAAAAAACAGCCTTGTGAGCACAGCAGATCTGCTTTGAGATGGAGAGAGGCACGGGATTCTCGAGTAGAGGAAGGCTCACTGGTAAAAGGAAACTGGAGAAATCCTTTTAAATCATCTCAGAGTCCAGGTTCCAGTTTTGAGGGGATTTCTATGATTCCAAATAGTCCTAAAATCTGTGTGCATGGGGAAGGTGAACATACACACATACACTACACTGCTAAAGCACTCTGCAGGGGCTTTGGAATATGAGACACCTGAGACCACACTGGCCCCACTCACCATCAAACTTTGTAATGAGGCCACCAAATGAGATGATGAGCTGCTCTCTGGCTCTCTCTGGGGCTCACAGAGGAGGCATTTCCAGCAGGCAAATCCCTGCACATGCAGCCTGATCAGTCTCAAAGAGAATGAATCTTTCCACATTAACTCCAGAGGGAGCCTAGGGCTGTGTATCCGTGAGCAGCATGGAACAAGAGGAACAGATGTGAAGCAAGAAGGGATTCTGCTGAGGACACAGCACCCAGACTTTGTGCATTCTTGGGGCTTTTGCTCTAGGTTGGTCTCTTGCACTTAAGGCTCCTGAGGCTCTTAAAGTATACATATCTGTTTAGTGTCTTCTGATAGGAATCCACATCAAATTTGCTCCAAAATGTGCACAAAAGCACAATAACTAATGATCAGGAAACCAGCTTCAAAAGAACAGAAATACAAGTGCAAACTGGCTCCACACTGGCACCTGAGTTAAGTGTCAGTGATGAATGTGATGGAATCTGGGCTCTGGTTCCCACTGTGGGCAGCTCAGAGCTGTTCACTAATGCCACAAATAATGTCACAAAAATAAAAACCAACCAACCAAAAAGTTTCTAATGTGCACGGGCCAGGGTCTGCAATCCTCATACCCCAAACTCCTTCTAATAAAAGCATGTTTTGCTCAGTAGATCCACTGAACAAGTATCATTCTAAATGAATATGTCTGTAAACACACACAAATATATACAAAGAGATTGTGATAAAAAGATCTATTGTAAAGACAATGATTTAATAGGAGGTCAGAGTTTAGATTAGTTGAATCAAATGGGAGCATCAGCAACATAAATGTATGGGACTGATTCTATTGTCACACAAGGTTTATGACAGCAGCCACAATATCTTCTACCTTGACTTACAGTCCACCAGTGAATGAGTCAGGATGAATAAAATCAGAGTCAAGTTCAACACAATGATGTGAAACATTCATAGATCCTTCCAGTAAACCCCACAGGTTTCTTGGTTTTTGTTTTCTACTTTTCAAATGGCAACATGAAAGCCAATGACATAAAAAGCAGCATGAAGGCAAATGAGAGAGGAGAGGGGAGGCGAGGCATAATTTAGTGAAATTATTTATTTAGCACTGGGATGTTTCAGCAAACCCAAATTTAATTCAAATTATCATATTCTATTTCAAATGGAATACTTACCCCTGGAGTTAAGAACAAGTTGAGATTTTTGTGGAGGAGAACTTGATTCTGAGGATTTCCTCGACAGAAATTCTGAAGAAAAGTGTGGGCTAGATTCATAACTTCATTCATCTTTTCATCACTCTGCAGGAAGAAAGGACAAACAAAATCAGCTGGTTATACCTAAACATACTTGCTAAAACCACACAACATCAATTCAGCCAGGAATAAGCCAATTCTCCTGAGCCTTTATAGGGCAGGAATTCTCGCTCTGGCAAAAGTAACTGATGTAGTTTCCCTTAGAATCCATTAGCAGAGGTACCTTATCCTAAATCAACTTGACCATAGGGAATCACAGATAGGAACACACAATCAAAGTAAGATTTCTTCATGTGTGGCTATAATTTCCTAGTTTAAAAAAGTGCTAAGGTACTTGATTTTAAAAAAAAAATTAAAGCAAAACAAACCAAAAATGTCTCTCTGCATTAGTTTTAAGCTTTGGCAAAGGTTTGGCATTTCTATAGCTACATACAGAAACAGATGTATGTGTGCATGTGTTCATACACATACTCCCACACCATTATATCTCTAGTTTCCCCCCATTTTATATTCCTCTCATGTAGTATCCTAAGTATGATTTGATGAGCCACCTGTATGGACAAGCACTATTTTACTGACAACAGCTGAACCCAATGTCTGTAACATAACATGCAGAAAAACATAATCCAGCAGAGGTTTTACCTCCTCTCAGTGATTCCTAGAAGATCTAGCAAGATATGCTCTTTCAAAGCCTATCTAGCTCATTCACTTCTATGCTCAATTCCACCAAATCAGTACCAAATAACTTTATCTTGGGAAAAAAAATGGCAAGTGGAACTAGGTTAGAGACTTTGACCATAAAAACAAAGTAGTTATTTCAGATTTGATTCTTGAAAGCTTTGGTTTGCCTACTTCAGGAATGAGTACAGAAATGGCAGCATGTGACATTCAGGTACCTAATGCAGTAAATATTAAATTTTAAACTCTGCAGACAGTTGCATTTAAACTGAGCCCAAACTCACTATTCTTAAGGTAGAAAATGACATCATCATTTCATGTTTGTACCACAGCTGACAACTCAGTCTTTAAAAAATACTTTCACTGATTCTTGGGCCTGCTGAGGCCTTTCCCTTCTTGAGTTCATGTTCTCTACTACTAAAATTAGGAAAATAACCTTTTCATAGGGGATCTGCAGAAGGTCCAAGACTACCAAGTGGGCGCCCATATTTTTCAGTAAACGCTGCTGTTGATTCCGACATTTTTTATTCTGAACGCAAAGTTTGCTGAGTCGAATCAAAATCTATAAATTTAAAAAATGAAAGAAACAAATAAATAAGCATGCAAGCAAGTCATGTCACACAAAACCAAACAAAGACACTTTCTTTCAAAAAAATTAGTGAATAGACCAATCAAACAGGTATGTCAAGATATACTAACCTCTTTAACAATATTGTAGTTATTGCTTTTAATGCTGTCTATCTGGGGTTTTTTGGTCCCATCCTGTATTGGGCTCAAAATGTTTGATTCCTGTAATAAAAAACACATGACAAGTGGGGATTTATTGCAATATCCTCAACATAAATTAACTGTATTTAATAGCAGCAAGTGCCAAAGTATTACAGCAGCTCATAAGGAATTGATATAATGTCAATAATAAATAAATACTCGTTTATTCTTTATCCAATGAGTGACAAGATTTACATTCAATTCCCTCCCTTGTTTTAAATTTCCAATATAATTTGAGGGAATTACTTTATGTCTTCATGCTTCTGATCATTCTGAAAGGGTATGTCCCTAAATGGCAGACTAGGCACACCAAGGAATTTAAATACTGCGAGGTGATGGACCAAGAGTGTATTTCAGTCGTGACCACATGTTCCAAAAATCTGTAATGCAGCTGGAAAGATTACAAAATCTGTATATGTGACCACTAAAAAGTCTGGAGAAAGAGCTTAAGACAAGTTCTGCAGTTAAACAGGGTGGAGTTCTCAACAGCACAGGAAGAAGCAGCATGTGGAAATTAGAGATGTTCCTCCCACAGAGGAGATGCTTCTGCCTGTATCTCTGGATAATGCAGGAAAAGATTTAAAAACAAATAGGAACCATATGTTAAACTGAAGCATGAAGTCATGATGCTGAATGCTCTGGGGCCTGGCTCCTGGAAAGCCCCAGCTGGGTATGATAAATAAGAGAAATCAAGTCAGCAAGGAACTGCCAACACCCACGCACCTTTCCGTGCATATCTCTCAATCAAAACATGGGAGAACATGCACACAAATACTGCCACTAAGAATACTGGCAGTGTTGGGGGTTTTTCTGCTGTCAGCTGTGGCAAGTCTTTCTTAATAGGAAACAAAAATAAATTGAAATATTGGACTTCAGATGCTGAAGTCATAAAGCATGAAGAAGAGCTCTAGCAGATCTTGAGACTGATTCACAGTATGACCACAAGGATGCAGACCAGTGTAACAGCATTTAAAAAAAAAAGAAGAAACAGGTGCACTTCTGTGTTTCATTGTGTTCTCAAACTTCCTACTGTTTTAGAAAAGAGAAATACACTAAAACAAACATACGCACGCCAACTGAATGTTTATATGTCCTGAAACCTCTCTCTGAACTTTCTTAGCTGATGGTGCAGTTCAGGAGTTCTATAAATCCCATCTGGTCCTAATTTCCAGTGAGGTAAGAACAGCTGTACCACTTGGCCATGGAAGCTGTTTATAAGAGTGTCAGCACTGCTGTTCAGTGCTGATCTATGTAACAAGAGTGGATTTTATTTGTTTAGGTTTGTTAGTATGCAGGCTGCTGTCTCTCTAGCTGTTTGAATCAATACTTTGGGAGATGTTTCAGGCTTTTTGCTATAATTAACCACCCTCCTCCATTCTGGGATTGTGGGTTAACCAAGATTAATTTACCTGTTAGTTTTATCAGCATTCTTCCTTCATCAAAGTAGTTTTATAATCCATGTGAACTGTATGTCTTATCTGAAAGTACTGATCAGCATTAAACTGCTGAATCTATCTTTTTTCTTAACAAAATAAACAATTGTTTATTGAACCCATAAGAGTATGCCAGGGATGTAGTTACCAAGAGATAATCACACCACTGGGTTACCAAAAACACTCAGTTGCACACCTGCCCTTGTTATGCCCCATGACAGACATTCCCTGTCACATTTTTCCACAGGGGACAAGCAGGCATAGAGATCTCACTGATTACAGGCAGAGAGAAAGGTTCTCACTTGAGTACCCCACCTTTAGGAAATTATATTTTCTGAAAGAGACTACTTCTTCTATCCATGGAATTC
Organism: Erithacus rubecula; assembly: GCF_903797595.1. Lineage (NCBI taxonomy): Eukaryota > Metazoa > Chordata > Aves > Passeriformes > Muscicapidae > Erithacus > Erithacus rubecula. The sequence continues at coordinate 5,758,532 of NC_136686.1, forward strand.
CTAGAATAACACTCTGCATCAGTCTTACATCCTTTCTTGCTAGCTGCCCATGGAGACCCAGATTCCAGCAGTCAGTCTGAGCAGTTCCCCACTGACCAGTCTCCCTCACCCCAGCAGGACAGCAGTGCAAGGAACATGCCAGTGTCCCCATGGCACAGCTTTGCCCTCCACAGGATATATTTCCTTACCAGAGGAATGAGGGACCCACACAGAATTCTCAGTTCACAACCTCAACATTTATGGGATGGTTGTTTAAACATTCCCAGAACCAAAGCAAGGTGCCACAGACCAGAAAAAAAAGGAAGTAAGAGAACACCAGGTGCTTATAGGTGCTGAAAATTTAGACCACTTGAAATCTCATGAACTTTCTCAGCAGATGAAACTCCATAAATGCCACTGCACTCTATTCCAGCTGCACCTTAAAGTCCTTCACTGAGCCTGTTTCTCCTCCTCAGAGCTGTGTTTCTGGTGGTATACCACCAAAGCATCCTCCAGGGACAACACAATAAAAATCACATGGTATCTACACAGATGCAGAACACCCTTCCTAGAGAGAACCAAGTGAACAGGCTTTATGTGATTACCCCTTCTTAAGCAGGGCTCTTATGTGAGCTCAGTTTCAGCATTTCTTCCTAACCCTATTGATGTCTCCTTTATGCCTGACCTAAATCCAAGTACTCTTTCCAAGTCTGATCTCCAGTCCCTAACAAGACAGTCCTGCATAGATGGAAGATTTGCCAGTTTTTCCTGTGGAGAACTCTGGATACTTTTATAAGAAAAGGCCCTTTTTTCTACAAATCCCATTTCTGGAGTCATATTACTTTTTAAAAAAAAAGAAGGAAGGCCCACAGATTATGATAGTAAGGTGAAAACAGTTACTCAGGAAGACTCAGGAAAAAAAAAAAATATATTTTTAAACTCTTGTGCACATCTTTCAACAGGCTTCATGTGACAACAGAAACTTGGGCTTAACATAAGTGTTCTGGAACATCATTTAAGTCCTTGTGCACACTTTAATGTTGTTTGGAAAAAATTAAACAGAGGCAAATGACGCATATTCCCTAAAGACCTAGAGGTTCTTCCAGCTCTGAATACCCAGTATCCATGCCAAGGAAGCATGGATCTCATGGGATTTTTATTTGCTTAAAGCTAACCACCTGCTTCACACATTGTAGACTATGCCCAACATCACACCTCCTACATCTGATTTAAGACCTCAAAGAGAGTACTGACTCTCTTTGTAATTTTTTTTTTTTTTATTTTTTTTTTTTTTGCTAGGTAAAAACACCTCTTCACTGTTAAAGAAGAATTTAGCAGGGAAAAAAAAAAAAAAGAGATGGACAAGATTCTGAGCTATTGTAACCTGGCACAGCTCTCAGGGAATTACCAGCACGATGATCTAACCAGCAGATTACATATTATTGCTCTGATACAATAATCTCTCTGATCTGCCAGAGATAATATTGTGCATCTACTGAAGCTCTGCTAATCCATTCAGAACCACAGGTGCCTCATGGGGGAAAAAAACCCCACATTCAAAATATATGACTGAGAGGTGCCTTTGTTTCAAACATGTAGTTGTGCCCCCTTTTTCTGGAGTTTCCTTGCTATCAAGGCTGCCCATAGGAATAAATAACATTTTAAAAATGTATCATAGCTAAAAAAACTTTGTAATCCTGATGCAATTCTGTTTTCTGTTTCCCCATTACTTTTTCAATTCATTAAATACATAAAGGAACATTTTCTTTTCTACTAGAGCTGTGCTTGAGGAAAGAAAGATGGAAATACCACATACTTAAGCTCCAACTCCAGATTCCTCCCTAATTTTGACACCTCTAAAGATGTGGTATCAGAGCATCAGCTAAGATAGGTCAGAGAAAGAGTAGGACCTACACTGTTGCAAGAATTTGGGATTCTTCCTTGTAGTGTTGGATTTGCCCCTGCATGAAGCCACCAAAAATCTGCTTTCCCATCTAACAGGCAATGTGTGTGTCACAGATATTTGCAAGCATCCTCTCTTTTCTCCATGGGTGAATAACCTCTACTTGGCTTTCTACTTCCCTGGGGGCTTCCTTGCCCATCCTTCTTGGAACCAGGAAAGAGAACAAGGAAAATGCTGTGTCAGAAGTCACAGCTGATCATCTCTCCCCACCTTCTCTGATGAAAAGGGAAAAGTGGGAATAAATATTGGTGGAAAAGTATGTTCTATCTATCTTATGGCACAAATCTCAATCACAGCAATACTTTGTGTTTTCTTGTAAGCTCATGCTGGAGTTAAATGATTAAATCGTGACCTCAGTTTCCACAGAAAAGCAAAATTTAAAAAAGCCAAGCTATGAAATCTTAAAAAAAAAAAAAAAAAAAAAAAAAGTCTTTATGGTTCAAGTTCTACATCAAATCAGAATATATTCTGAGAAGGTGGTATGACAAGGGCCAAGGAAACTTAAACATCCATTTGCCTACAAAATCTCAACATTCTTAGGTCAGTCTCATGTGGTGAAGAGTGGAATTACTTGTGATGTTTGAAAACATGGGTTTGGTTGTGCTCCTCTCTTTTATTTGCAGGACACTGTCTACTCCTGTTTTCCTCCAGCAAGTCAACCCAGCTGCCAGCACACAATTCCCAGATTATTTCCACAGTGCTACTGCACAGTATGGCTTGCACCAAGAAAGGCAGGCAGCTCTGTGATGTAAGAATGCAGTTACTGAAAGCATCAGGAGAGAATACTGAATAATATACTGAATTGATAACAGAGGTCTTATTTCCTTTTCTGTCAGTTCCCAAAGCTCAGCCAGAATATTTCACTTTCTCACTTTGCCACTTTGCTTAACCAGACCACGATTTTGCAGTTGTTCATGAAACTACCAACATTGAAACAATTCTGACAAAGTCTTTAAACTCACCTCCATTGGCTCTTCTCCCCCTTTGGTTTGATTGTCACCCACCTCTCCACTCTCATAATTGCTGCTCTTCTCAACCCACAATTCAGATTTTTCTACAGTCAGACGTAGCTGGTCAAGATCAGCCTTGATTTGCTTGTAGTTATCCACATCTTGATTGGACACCAGCAACTGAACCTGGAAATGGAGAAAATTGTAAAGCTGTTACAGCAGCAGCACCAGCACTTATGTCTGGGTAATTTGCTTGACAGTTCCCATTCTAAGCCTTTCTTTCCTTGTGCAACCTTCCCCTGTGCAATTGAAACATGGCACACACAGGCTTTTAGCCCCCATTCATCACAAACCTTTAGCAGAGCCAGAGGCTGTAGATGCCCAAAACAGGATGGTTACAGCATTCACAACATCCTCTCACCTTCCTGAATACACTGCAAAACATACTCAGCACAGGCTCTTGGGTTCTGTGCAGAGTGAGTTCTGATGCACTTATCATGATGCTCATGGCATTAAATAATAGTTACACACTATTAAAGCAATAGTTAGAAAAAGCTACTGCAGGCATCCAAAGAAAAGTCAGAATGGCCAGCAATTTTAATGATCTCCTATACCACGGTAATCAAATACTGAAAAATTTTAGGCCAGCTTAGAAAAATTTCTCTGAATATATCTGGCAAACTGACTTTCAGGTTCATGGAATTTCTCACTATCTGAGTGGTTGCCACTTACTAAGATTAATCTCATTTTTTCCTTTTTCTGTACTACTCAAATTATCTGGGATTTTTCACTATTATGTTGATTTAGCATGACCTACACATTTTCTTTCTTTGTAACAATCTCTGTTCTCCCAAGATTATTAATGAAGATAATATGCCAAAAAACTATCAGCAATCTTTACAGTAAATTAATAAACACTATTAAGAAATCATACTCATGTAAAAGTCACTGACAGCATTTACAGGGATGTTGTTTTTAAAATCACATTACATCCAGGCAAATATTCACTATTTTGTAATATAAAGTTTTCATCATAATCATCTCTGTTGGCTTGGCAAAACCTTGTTATTTTACAGAATTTATGAATGCTGCTCAGCTGCAGGCATTCTTATTCCACGTGCTCTACAGCCTTTTTTGTTTATTTCTCCATTAGCCTTTTCCACCCTTCACAAAAACACGTTAAGCAACTCAGCCCTTGCTTACCTGGGAATAACAGCTATTTATGCAACTAACCAGCACAGCCTAACTTTAAATACCTGGTGGGAGGCTATTATGTTGCACAACAAAAACATTAAACAAAAGCTTTTCAGGTCTTTATCATTCATCTGTTTGCACAGGAGAGAAACGTCCCCACCTTACATAACAATGAGACAAACGCTACCCAGCTCCTGAAATAAGCATCAGATGTTCTTATCAACATATGTTACAAAGGGTTACGTAACACAGGCATCTCTGTCATGCAGCCCCATGACATCAGATCTCCCCATCCTAATCCATGGACACATGGAGCCTGCACATGCACAGTTAGCAGAGGGACAGGGTACAAGCTGAAAACAGGCTTGGCTCTATCCCTGCCTTCCTGCTCTATCAGGCAAAGAAACCTGAAATAGAATTAGAAGCACCAGGTGAATGGCAAAATAACAATACCCAGCCTAAGTGGCTCTGAAGACAAGGGAAGCCTCACTGCTGACATGGGGACACTGCTTGCCAAACATGAGGCACTGGCTCTGTCCCTGAGGGATCCCTGCAAGAGGCTCACCATGGACCTCTGTTTTCCCTAATGGGTGAAGTGCCAGAAGTAACAATTTCTGGGGGCACAGAACTATAACATACACCAGCACATATGGCCAAAGAAGTCTGCTGACACTCGACCTCTGAGGAAATAACACTGTCATGCAACAAACAGCAATTTAAATAGCAGAGCAGCCTCTGGAAAATTTGGCCAGCCCTGCATTGAGTTTCCTGGGATAACACTCAGCCCATCCACACCTGTTTGAAGGCTTGCAGAACCTCTGCTCTCTGGCTGAAGTGTTTGAACAGCAGGTGCAGAGCCCCTGAGAGCAGTGGAGGGTAGTCGTGCATAATGAGGTGAATGAGGACCCGCAAGAAAGTTCTGCCCCCTTCATCATCAAGCTGAACTGCATTCTTCTCCTTTCTGCAACAGAAATGGGGGAAAAAGGACCAAATAAAGTGAAGAAATTAAGAAAAAATAAAAGCTCTTGAGATAAATATGCCTCTATACATAATCTTCACTCAATTGTCACAGCTCTTAAAATCAAATCAGACATGCTACAGGAAGGAAATTATGAATTTTACATATTTTATAAGGACTTTAATCCTACAGTTGTTGCAGCAGTCTTGTAGCAGAATGGACACTATGGAGCAGAAGTATCTATGAAATGTATCACACTTTGTGATTAAAATCTGTGTTGTAAAAGCATTCATTTATGTCGTGCGTAAGTTGAGCCAGGCTCTTCCCCAATCCAAATTAAATGAAGTAAACTGCATTTCATCAGAGATTACTTTGACCCTTTCTTTTTCACTTCTTCCCTTTTCAGTTGCTATTAAAATTTCATTTAAGAAAAAATAAGATCAAAAATAGCAATAATTGCCAAAAGCATCATATTTCTGGAATCATATTCATAAAGTGGAACAGCAGAAAGCAGATTTACACTTAACATATCAAAGCAGAAATAATGTCTCCAAGAAACCATTTGGTCTCTCTGTTCATTTTAAAGATGCAGATGCCAAGGGCTGTGTGTTGTTTTACATTGTGGGAGTTCAGGAGAGGCCTGGAGGCATTGCTTGTGCTGGTAATTGAGAATGCATGAGGGACTGAGAGAGGAAAGATCACAGTGCCCAACATTACAAATCCTTATCCTTAGCTCCAAGAAAAACTTTAAAGTCTGTGGCCTTGTCTAAATGGAATTAATTTTTACTGGTATAATTATAATTATACCCATAAAATTAAACCAATATAGTGATAATGGTAATAACTCTCCAGTGTGAGTGTTTTCCATGGGTTATTTTTTTCTGTTCACAGCATAGCAAAATCCCATCCAAAACTTTGCAAGCATAAGTTGTGATCTACAGGCCTCTGGTGGACCAGGAGATCATGGCAAATGGTCCACTCCTGATCTGAGGAGTCACAGGAGAGATTACTGTTGGCATGATTTTCCCAAGGAGTTTGAACACCAACTGCAATGGGAACAGGTCATGTGCTCTGTGAGAAACACTCAGGGTCAACAGCAAGCTGCTGATCCAGGAAATTTGGGGCTGTAGCCATAAGACACATTAGAAAAAGTGTTTTTTCAACACCAATGTGAGGCACTGCAAGATAAATAGAAAATTAGTGTGGTTTAGCCCAATACACCTGTACACCATTCCCCAGCTGCCTTTGGGAACATGACAATAACTTTCTACCAACTCTCTTACAATGAAGAGGGTGGTCATAGCCAATCCCACAGCCATCCAGGCCAGCTGGGCTGCTTGCTTGATTGAAATCCAGGTCTTTCCTGGCACGTTTCTGTTCAAGTATGGCTTATGCAATTAACAAGCAGGCAAAGGAAGAGAAAGGGCTATAAAAATAAGCACAGAATAAACAGAGATTGGCCATGAGAAATACTGACATGAACAAAAAAATACATAAATAAACACATAGGTAAAACTTCAGAGAATATACCTGCCAGCAAACATGGTTTCAGCCTGAGCTGCAATTTCATCTATGTCAGGAACAATTGCTGAGGGAAAAAAAAAAGGAGAAAAAAATTTTTTTAAAAGCCAATGATCATCATTTATTCTGCACAGCAAAATGGAATTCTATTCCTCTTTAAAGCAGATGGTAACAAGTAAAGGTTTGACTAGTCATTCCCTAACCACGCAAAATTTGCTTTCTGCAAGAGTAGCAGAGAACAAACAGGAGATAAGGCAGAGTTAAACTGTGTATCACTATTCCTGAGGAAGAGAATTGTAATGATGAACCAAAGCCACATAGTGCTGGAGCTGTACTAGCCACCAGCAGTGGCCCACAAATGACAAAAGTTGTTAAACTTTTACATTTTTTCTTACATGAGCCAACCCAAAAGCATATATGTGAACTTTAGAATATTTACCATAAACCCAGTTACTTACCACACCATCATTTTGCTTTAGAATGGCTTTAATATAACTAATTATTTAAGACTTTGGTGCCCCTGTATTATATATCTGCTCACCTCCAACTAGAGCAATTCTCCCCTGCTAGCAGGTATTCACACAGACCTTTTGGGCACTTCTGTGTGCATGGGAAGGCTCCCTGGAAAGCCAAATCATTCTTGTACCACACTCCCCTCAATTAAACCTGTCCTCATCTATCCCCAATCATTCTCCACTTGCCACCATGCAGTGGGGAAAAAAGGAATCACTTTGTTAGAGAGGATAGGCCAGAAAAAAAAAAATTTAAAAAAAAAAAATCACGCAATTCCTTAGATTTTTTTTTTTTCACAAGCCTTTCTACTTGCAGCAGCCTGTACCTTTCTGCTGCAGTTGAGCTCAGTGTTTGCAGTCATCTACCCAGAATTACTTTGTACTGAAAGAAAATAGCAAGGTTTACCTGAAGCAGCTCCTGGTGTGTCAGGTGGGGATGATGTAGAGCAGTCAACATTTTCAGTGTTTTCCCCAAACTCTCTTTTATAGATGGACAGCATGTAGGATATCCTGTAGTCCAGTCTAACACTAAGAATAAACTACAAGAAAAAAAAAGTGAAGTAAATTAATTTAAGTCTACTATGAAAAAACAATCCATTACATTCACCAGTTTTCTGTGATTCCTTTCTTTACCCTGCCTATCCTGAGACATGTTGAACTCTGCCCTATGGATTACTGAGTACCACTGGTGTGCCCAGGGGCTCCAACACTGCCTTATCCTCACTGCCTGTGAGGCAGAGTCTTCAAACCCACACTGACATCAATTATTTCATATTTCAGCTGGACTTCCAGTGCCCCATGGAGTGGAATAAAGAGCAAGCACAACAGGCTCAAGACTTACCCTCTAAGATACCTCAAAAATGCCTTTTTGTTCCTCAGCTGTGACACTGGAAACTCATACAGGAAAAATCCTAATTCAGACCTGGAAGTGCTGCTTTTATATTGGAATAGTGAGGAAAATAACTAGGCTGGAAGAATTAGTATCAAATTAAGGGCTGATACTTATACACATGGATGCTTCTTATCCACAGGAAACACATGCACGTAATCAAACATCTTTAAGATAATTTTACATATTTTACAATCAGTGGGAATGAAAGACATGCTGAGTTTCCAGGGCTGACAGGTGATCTGAAAGGTGACTTAGCAAATGCTGGCAACCTGTTTCTTTGATCTACAGCTAAAGCCAAACATGCTTCCCAGACCCACTGTAATAGGATTTGTCTATTTTTGTTCCATTATTAGGTTGCCCCAGAATTGTACAAGCAAGATTTTCAAAAATAAAAATTTCCCAAGTCCATGCATCATCAACTAAGTCTATCAGACCATCTGTTTAATTCTGGCTGAGGGCAGAATAGAAATTGTAAGTTTAAAAGTCTTTACTTAAAGCAATAGGAAGATATGTTGAGAATTAAATTACTATAAACTGAAATATTTCTGAGAATAGAACAGCTTTAATCACCACTGTACTTGCTCTGCATGTTAGTACAATAAAATATTCTTACTCACCTTTGAGACTAATAACACAGTAATGGAAGGCAACATGATTTAAATTAATCCTCCTTCATTGAATTTTAAACAAAACTGAATTATTTTGTATTTCTTGTGGGCTAGGACCATATTTATGCACATTTACTGGGATTCACCCAGCATATGACAACTTGCTTATCTGAAGTAATTTGACCATGTGACTAATTCTTGACTAACAAACCACAGATTAAGTAAGAAATTAGGATTAAGTGCTCTTCAATCCTGAGTGCTCTTGCAATAAATGTGCTGTGAACAAGGTCCTAGGTATTGATCAGTAAAGCAGGACAGTATGGAGAGAAATTCAGTCATAAAAACAAGGAAAAAGAAAAGCAATACACGTGAATGGTGTTGTTCAGGTGATATAATTTCATAACACTCTGTCTTGCACTATGAGTTTTAAAGTAAAGGAGACCTGGAACCAAGGAATGCAGTATTGAGTATATTCTAACAATTGATTGCCTTTCAGATGACAAGTAATTAGAGTCATCTAAATTGTTTATGAGAAATCAGAACAAATGGAGTCCTTCAGAAGTGACATTGGTACCAAGAAATCCAGAAAATTTAGAGAAGACACTGAAACATTCTTTCAGGGCCTTAGCATTGCAGAAACCAGGATTCAATACACAGGGCAAGCATGTGGCACTTCACTTATTAACAGCACAAAGTGAAAACTGCATCTCAGGAGGCAGGCTGGTGTCATACAGCTTGTCAGGTCAGCTGGGAGAAAAATCACACAACCCACAGGCTGTTCTCGGCCCAACAGTGGAAGTCTGAAATGCATTAAATGCAATGCAAAAATGTGCAGCCTCGCACAACTTCAGTGGGGCCAGAGCAAATTCTGCACTTTATCCAACTACAGCAACAGAGGGGTCAAATGCTTAAATCAAGCAACCACCCCAGGGTTAAATGAGTGTGGAAGAAACTGGAAACACACTGTCTTCAGGAAACATTAGTGAGGCAGATTAAAGGACAAGTTCTGTCGTTGTACAGTGGCAGTGAGAAAGTTTCTGACTTTCTGCAGCATCCCATTCCTTCAAAAGTGAAGTTGGTACAACAGGGGGAAGACCACAACTGTACAGTTGCTCACACAGAGGACTATCCTTCCTCATATCAAGGAGTTAGTTCTACAATGAGCAACCCAGTGAACAGTAAGAACAGAACTAGCCACTAAGTGAGTAAAGAGCCATGAAATGACTGCTGTGTAATATGCCACCCCTCACTATTACCTGCAGAATCTCAATGATTTTCAGTTTGGTGTCCATTACAATCACATCTTCACTGTCTGCAGTGCTGGCTTGCTTGCTTGGGTGAATGCTTGGCTGTATGTCAGGGGTACTGATGGGAAATACAGACCCTCTGCTCAGCACCATTTGGGTCATCATCTCTCCTACCCCATGGATGGTCCTCATGACGTTGTTCCCTGTGCATAAAAAAAACCACAGACATAGTTCCTAGGATTAAAGCATATTTACAACACTGTGTATCAAACACACACCCCTTTGCTGTCAAACCCCTTTTCAGTCTCAAGAGGCATATTGAAAAAGAAGCCCTCAGTTCCTGAGTTCATTCAAATTACCCAATTAGGAAAAAAATTTTCTACACTGATTTTCCAAGATATCAATTCTTACAGGTCAACAGATGGTAAATATGCCAAAATATTTCCAGAGTTTTGTCAACATGTTCAACAAATTATACAAAGTGGAACTAAAGAAATCTCACCCATTCCTTTGCCTGAAGGTGTATTATCCACAATTAAGATAATTTCTTAAAGAAGTTTGTTTAACCTATAAGAATATTTGCAAACTGAGTGTTGCATATCCAATATTATAGACCATCCCTAGGCAAGCAATTCCAGTACCTGACTATGCTTATCATTAGAAAACTTTTATTGGTATTTTATTAATACCAATTATTGCTGCAATTTGGAGAAACATGGGGGGAGTTTTATAAATCACACTGAAAGTGAGTAAAGAGATGAGGTTGTGTCAGTCTGATTAATCTCTTTGTATGGTTCAAATGACAGGCCACAACCTAAACCCAACTGGCACAAACAACCAAAAATTCCCCTTCAAAAAAAGTCCCAGAAGAATGCCAGGTTTGAATGCTGTCCTGAAAGGCAAACTGGAATTTGTAACCACAGTGCTTTTTGTAAGTTCATGAGGGAAAAAATTATTTTACACTTATGTAGTAAAACCTTTAACCAGATTGCAATGGTGTACTGCAAAATCTACCAAGAAATACCATCTGTTCCCACAGGTACTGGGACCAGATTATACTGGATTTTATAGTGAATTTTGATGGGAAAAGCATCTCAGTGAATCAGTGACTTCCTTGCAAAGGTGGGACAAGAAAGCATGAAAATATCATGCTACCTGCCTACATGAATTACAAAGAAGGAGAGGGGAGGAAAAGGAAAGGAGAACTCTTCACAGGAAGAGTTCCAGGACCTAGGCAACACTAAAGGCAAAGAAAAGACTGAAGGAAATGTAGCTTTGCTGAGAGAAGCCTGACTACTTCCTGCCTGTCCTTTAGTACACTTTAATCACCACACCATGGCCAAGCTCTGCTCACACTGAAGAAACCCTCTTCCCAGATAATATGCTGTAAAAAGCCAAGGCTGGATTTTATTTTGTTGGCAAAAATCTTCCTCTTACCTTTCTTTCTTCAATCCCTATAGCTCAACTACAATGTGTATGGAAGGAGGATGCCTTTAGCCCTGACTTTAAAAGGGAGACTCTCAAAGAAGGTGCTTTTTCCAAGTGAATGAGGCAGATTAGTGCCAGGTCCCATTCAGCATCTGGTCTAGCATGCAATTACTCTTATTCAGTCTTTTGAAAATAATACTTCAAGTCCCTACAAAAGAGATGGGGAAAATGTACTTCTGATTTTGCACAATTAGGGAAAAAACCCTTGAAGTCCAGTTATGGCTGGATCCTTTACAGTAGGCAGGCACAGAAAGTTCTAACTGCTTACACAGGCAAAATACACAAAGCAAATAAAATCAAGGCAAATACCCTTCAGGACACAAAACGAAAATAGTGTGTTTTGTTTTAAATCAAGCAAAACAGTGTGGGAATAACATGGGATTGATATCTCTCTCCCACTTCCAACTCCTTTCTCCCAGTGTGCTAAATAAGAATTTTTATTGACCACCATTCATCTATTCAGTGTAAAGCTAACAAAAAAGTTCGGACAAGATATCAGACAATATCTTGGGTGGACCTCATGTTCCTGGAAAAAGAAAGCTGGGATTTTGCCCAGACTATATCTTACTTCTTTCTCAGCTATTACTGGGGTGATGCACAGGCATGGCAGGGAATGACATTCAATTCCTCCCATGAAAGAGGAATTAGTCACTGTCTCTGCATTTCAGGATGACCTCCATAAATGAGTACACCACTTTTTCCACCTCTAGGAAGGACAGTGAGAGGCCTGCAACAGCAAAGACTCTGACACTCAGGTAATGTGATACTGGAAACTAGAAAAGCATCTAGGAAATAAAAAGAAAGGAGGCAACTGCTGTCCTTCCCTGTTACCCACAGAACACCAGTGGTCAAAGGTGGCACAAATCAGTGAGAAGCAGCTATGAGGCTGTTTTCCAATAGTGTCAGTAATAAGGATAAACCCTCTGTCCACAGCATTCCTTCACTATTGACCTTAATGCAACTGTTCTCAAAAGACAGAGGTGGGAAAGTGAAGGAGGATTAAGGTGGTACTTATTAGCCCTGCCATTTCAAACAGCATTTCATTAATGCATAGGAAAGGAGAAAAGTCTACTTAATCCAGTTCAGTATTTACAGCTGAAATGGGCAGTGATTCAATTCTGCATTATTTGTGTTAATAACAGCAGGGAGACAAGGTACCATCTTGGAAAACTTTTTAACTGACTGTTTGATGCTGACTATAATTTTCAGTTAATTCAGAGCAGGCTTGAAGAGAACATTTCCAAAGTTAAAATACTGCAGCAACTGGAGCAATCCAGCATATATTTTCAAGAAAGGTATTTCAACAACGTTTTGCAGGATGCTGAGGATATGCAACCCTCTCCAAGGAGCAGACAGCAGTCAAGCAAAACATTTATGGATGGCAGTGAAGCAGCTGATGTGTCTCAACACTGAGAGGAGCTACTCTACTTTGTGAGAGAAGCCATGGAGATATTTCATATACATAAGGAGTGGGCAGCAGCTTTTCTTCCAAAAGATACCCCAGTAATCAGCACTGGTGATGCTCATAGCTGTCTGCCCAGCCTTGGAAGCCTGGACTGTGTTAAGCAGGGATTTAAATCTGCCAGTCACAAGCAGGAGGGGCCAGCAGCAGCCTTGCTTTAACGTGGTTGTCCCAGCAGGGAAGGGTGTGATTCCCTGAGGTAAGGCACACAGGAAGGTTACTGCAGCTTAAAAAGGGACTGGATCTCTGTCAGCTAAGCCTGCAACAAAGCAAGACAAAATACACTGGCTCAATAAAAAAAAGTTCTTAGTACATGTGCACACAATGACTAAAATCAGGGAGCTCTGATCTTAGTCACATCTCCAAAGTGCTTCCTGAATACCAATGACCAAGGAAAAATTAACTTACTGCCTCAGCTAGTTAACTGAGATAAATCAGGAGGGAGAGCAAGTAGATGTGAACCCTGATTACTTTTATGTGCACTTTGCTAGAGATAAGTGAAAAGAAGCCTGAGCTGTGCCTCCATATGGTACTGCCACCCTTAACCTGCTGACCTCATCTTTGAGGTCAAGGTACTAACATTTATTTACGGCTGTGAAGCATGGCAGGGAGAGAACAGTCCTTGCAGTGTTGTGAGGTGCTAATGTGTGCAACCAACCACTTCTCCCAGCAGCAAAGTGCTGCAGAAGAGCTCAGAGCTGTGACTGACCAGCAGAGGAAAAGAACACGAAGAAATCTCCTTGAATCTTTTTGCAATTTTCCCTCCTCTGTTCCTCCCTCTGCCAAGGCAAGTCAGATGCCAAAAGCCTTCCATAGGCAGTGGACCCATTAGCAATGTCTCCTATTGAATGTACAGTCTCAACAAGATTAGTCCATGGAAGAGTGAATTCACTATGCACAAGTGGTTATTTAAAGAAGCTGCAGATTGACAGACACTGAAAGAAGAAGAAAGAAGTGAATGCTTGTCATGTTCTCAATAGACAACTGTGCATCTCCTTTTCATTACTTTTTATTACAGTGATCACAACTTCCTAATGAGTATCAGTTTCTGTCACAAAACTGTAGCACATAATCTTATACAATTTGGCACGATTGACAACACAGCGGCCTCTCTGAGAAGAAAGGCTTTTCAGAGGAGTCAATTATGGGGAAAAAAATAACAACCACCCAAGTAATCGAAACAGTGGATAATTTGACACTTCATTTTCTACATAAACATATTTTCTTGATAAGTCATTTACTGGTTGCAAAAATTCTAAAAGCAGAATATAAAAGTAAACAACAATCTGCTATGCAATACAGTATGGATGATAAGTGACAAAATACCATATTCACTAAGAAAAACAACTGTCAAAGGCAGCTGGCAATTCATGCCTTTTCTTCCAATTGTTCCCAGCCCATTGCTATGGAGCATCCTCAGTTTGCTCTTCAGGACGCACAGAATTTAGGATATTTCACACACAGTGCAGAGAACCACGCAGAAGCTGAGGGTGAATAGTCAGTGGAAGCCTCAAAGAGTGGCAGATCCTCTGCTCCACAGAGGCAGCAATTCTCTGCTCCACAGAAATCCCCGAGATGCCAGGAAACCAACATGCAGTTTATTTAAAAATTATTTTTAAGCCCCTGATCTGGTCCCTAGTTGCCATGGGGGGACAGAGCCTGCTCTTACTGTCATTGCTGTTCAGTCCTCAACACAGAGGGATGAAAGATGGATTCCCTAGGACTCAGTTTTGAAAACTGCTCAACCATTTCAAGCTTGAAGAGTTTCTCACAGTGCTCATCTCCCTATACAGAAAATTTTTAAGTGCTCATAGTTTCATAATGATTTTAACACCCAGCAGCTTTCATTAGGGGCTGGTCCAGTTGGATGCTCAATGTTTCTGGAGACTAAGTACCTAAATGGGAGTTAGAGAATCACAGACTGGTTTGAGTTTAAGGGACCTTAAAGACCACCCAGCTCCAACCCCTTTGCCATGGAAAGGGACACCTTCCACCAGGTTTCTCAGAGCTCCATTCAGCTTTGCCTTGGACAATTTCAGGGATGAGGCAGCCACAGCTTCTCTGGGAAACCTGTTCCAGGGTCTCACCACCCTCACAGGGAACAATTTCTTCCGGATATCCTATCTAAACCTCCTCTGTGTCAATCTAAAACCATTCTCCTTGTCCTGTCACATTATGCCCTTGGACTTTCTTGTAGGTTCCCTGCAGGTACTGAAAGGTCTGATCAGACCTTCAGGAAATCTGTTAATGACCAGAAAAGACAAATGTATGTGCATCTACTACCCCAACAACCTTCATTAACCTGACCATAAAAATCAAATATATTATTCAATCTTGCTTACAAATAAAAGAGGAGGTAGGAGGAAGAAATCAAAGGTTTTATAAAAATGACAGTTCTCACATGGTCTATGTAGTTATTAAGTTACAGAAACTCTGATGTCAAACCTGAGCATGCTTTTGATTAGGACACATACTTCAGCCAAAGCCAGCACACAGGACCTATGGCAGTATTCACAACATCAAAACTCTAAATATCATTGGTTTTAGGAATTTCAGTGAGATTTATGATATTGCTCCACCAAAATCTTCCCAAAGAAAGCTTCAGTGCCATCTTAAGGCACAAAATACCACCAGTCCTCAGGGACCCTCTGTCAGGGAACCAGGTGTACAGCAATGTCCAAATACCAAGGGCAAGATTAAGAATGCAATGACAGCTTTAGCTCTAAATTTCTTTGCTGATTTGGCTACATTGCATCACGCAAGTTAATTTTTCTTCATGAAAAGTTACAGCCATTTTAAGGACATATAATAACAACACTTCACTACCTAAAGGAACACATTTTATTTCAAACCGTTTAGAGGTATATCTTATTTGCCAGAAGCATTAAAGCCTTGCAGCTCTGCTTGTGAAAGAGGAATTAATTTTTACAGTTTTTCCTACAGGATTTATTCATAAAGACTTCAGAACCTACCATAAACAGGCCAAGAATCACACTTTATGTCTTCATTAACCATTTTTCATTGCTCAATAACTAGCTGACCTCAGGTAAGGCTTACAGAAAACCTAATACCTGGCATTAAGGACACATGGTGAGGTACCACTTCCATATTTTATAGTCCTCAGAAGTAATGAGGCAAAACAAGGGGAAAAAAACCTTAAAATACGCCATGCACACATTTGCTACCCAGCCCCTGAGTGAACCTGGCCACTCCAGCCTCCACTTCGCCACAGCACAGCCACACATCCTCCCTTTGTATATACAAACTCTCAGCTGCCCAGCCATGGTGAAACTCTACCAAACTTTACCTTTCTCCTGACATTCTGCAGGTTCTGGGCTTTTTGCCTCTCCCCAAAATCACAAAGTAGTGTCAAGCATGGCTTTCATGCCACAGACATTAGTCCAAGGAAAAAAAATACATACATCAGCATGCTGGCCTTGTGGGTAAAAAGCACCATGGGAATCAAGCCTCCTAGCTGAGTTACATGTGTAAGACATTGATTCCTAGAAGAGCAATGGTTTCTGGAATCCCACTAATGCATGGGTCTTATAATGAGGGAAAGAGTAAGGAGAAAAGAGAAATGGTTCATGCCACAGAATTAAGCTCTCAGACTGACCTCCCCTTTGGGCTGGCAATACTCTCACTGAACAGCAGTTTCTTTTCTGTAGGTATCTGTGACTAAGACAGTTTACTTGGCTTTTCCCTTTTATAACCTTTCTTTTCTTGTAAACTGCTGGTATAAATTATTGCTCCAGCCTGCCAGGCAGCCACTGCCTCATTAGCCCTGCTAAATCAAAGTATGCCTCAAAAAAGATACTGCAAATTGTTAACTAGACAAAAGTGCAGGTAACAGACACAGATGCAGGGCTGAGAAACAGCAGGCTAATTTCTGATAATCTCAGATGAAATCTGCTCCTTCTTGGACACAGAGGACCCATAGGGACCACAGGAAAGGCAGGTGCAGCTTTATTCCCAACACTCAGTGGCCTCACTGCTGCTTCCAGTCACTGTGTACCTCTACTTGCAGCCAAAAGAGCTGGAAGAAAATGTGACCTAACTGGAGCTGAGGAGGCTCCTGGGCTGTGACACAGTGACAGAAGCCTGGACAAGTGTCCCCTGACCCACACAACACAGTAACTAAACAGCACTGAGCTGCATGGCAAATGTGTAGCTTACCTGCTGCTACTACCATGTTGCTTCCCCTTTCAGACCTGACATATGCTGTAGTTGCATGGTTTGACTAAAATCAGCTGTTTGAAAAAGCAAATAGCACCGAGAAAAAGATGTGCATTTTAATTCACAGAGAATAAATTAGCAGTATTGGACAAGGCAGATTGGCTCCTTACTCTGGAATGATACAGCAGGGTGCACTTACTAGGAAAGCAATGGCTTTACCTTTTAATTAAAGCTGCAAGAGATTATAATGTTCTTGAAAGGTGCCAGAATGACAGCACCACTAAATGAAATCCTCATTTTCTCCTTAAGAAAAAAAAAAAAACCTCTTTAGGACACAGGTAACACATTTTGTATAACACATATATTTTTTTAGAATCTAAAAGGGAAAAAGAAAAAGAAAACAGCTTCAAATATCCACAAAAATAAATCCAAGTTAAGACACACTGACTGAAACAAAAAAAGAAGGTGGTTGCAAGATTTTCAAGTCAATTCATTTTTAGGGTGCAATCTAGATAAGAAGCATTTCCAAAAATATTCATCCTTATTTTTTACAGGATCTTGTCTCATGTTTCTTAGCCAACTTTCTCCAATCTGTCTTCATGAAATAAGGTCACACATGAAAACTACATGCACATTAAATTTAATTCTGGTTAAAATATCTGACAGTGGCATTAAAATTAGGCTTTATAGAGGAAGTAAGGCTTAACATTTACAATAATGTAAAGATGAACAGGACAAGGGGGAATGGCTTCACACTGACAAGAGTAAGTTTAGATTGGATATGATGGATAATTGTTCCCTGTGAGGGTGCTGAGGTCCTGGCACATGGTGCCCACAGAAGCTGTGGCTGCTCCATAGCTGGAAATTTCCAAGGCCAGGCTGGATGGGGCTCTGAGTGACCTGGGATAGTGGAAGGTGTCCCTGCCCATGACAGGGGGCTTGAATGACATGACCTCCAAATTCCTTCCTTGCCATACTATGATTCTGTGTTTTTAGAATCTTTGCCAAACTAAGACAGAGAAACCCATTAAAAACATCAAGGACTACCTCAACCACCAAGGTGGCTCCAAATTTAAGCCAAGGAGGAAAAAGGACATCTTAAGGTAAAAGGTTAATTAAGTCTTCATGCAACTTCCACTAAGCCTAAAAATACATCCCATTTTGCAGATTTGCCTCAACAGTTCAACACTTGTCATATGTAATTCCTCACTAACAAGTAGTTTTACTGAAGTAAGTGGGTGTACTTAAGAAATAAATATTAAACAAGAAGACTTAAGACTGCTGGTTGAAAATCTGGTTGTTTCAATTCTGAGGTGCACACCTCCAAGAAAGTTTTCCACAGCCAAGACTCACCACATTCTTCCACCCATCATTAATATATTTCCAAAAATCCTGACTAGAGTTTTTACAATATGGACTAGTTAAACCAGTCAGGAATGCAGCTTACCTGTTCCCAACAACCTAACATTAGCACAATCTGATGTTGGAAACTTTTCTTACTATTGACCTGGAGCAAGTCAATGGAAAGGCAGCATAACCTACTACCTGTCCTCAGATTTATTCAGCACTGTTTTTCCCATAGAAATCAATACACTTTAAGAAAACTAAAATACAAAACCCATCATGTAAAATACATAGATCCTGATCAAAATTCTTAACTTCTACAGAGATGCTACCTTGTATTTACTACAGCTGTAGAATAGGAATTACATGACTTATCCATTTGGGCAAATCTCTTTTCAAGTCATTTTTCTTAGAGCCCAGAAATAACTACACTTCTGAATTGGCTTAGCTATGACAAAATCTTTTTGTTAAATATAGATTTAATATCAATACATGCAAATTTACACTTCAATAGTGATGAAGATTAAAATATACAGAACCTAAGCTGGTACTCAGTAGCACATTCTCTACAAAACATTTACAGGATCATGCCCCTAATGCTTGATAAAATTGAAACATATTTGTTTATACCAATAAACTGTCAGTCTCAGGCATCATGACTGAATTTCAGTGTTTGTCAAGACTGAAGTTTAGAGCTACACTTCAAAGCCTTAAGCTCAGGGAATTAAATACATGTTCTTACTGAATTAAAGCTTATGCTGAGACATTCATGATCCTTGACTAGGAGCTTTAAAAAAAAAACAAAAAAAACCCAAAAAAACCCAAAACACAAAAACCCTCAACCAACAAACAAACATAAAAACCCAAGCAAAACCCCACAGCCTCTATAAACTCCAAAATTAAACTCCCATACATTCACAACATATACACAAAAATCACAACAGAAGCAATATTTTTGTTTGTTTAAAGAACATCAATGTAATGATCTTTGCAACTCAGGGAAGCTATTTTTTCTTTAAAAGGGAGCTATGTTAACCAGCAGATCCCTAGAGTAATAATGTGTTGGAGGGACACCTACCTGCAATATTCTGCAAAGGTTTGGTATGACTGTTATAAGTGTTGGACGTGCAGAGAGGATGCTGCAGTCTGGAGAATGAGGAAGAGTAGAATCTGACCTCCTCTAAAGGCAAGAGCTCACCCTGACTGGAAAGAGGGCTCCCACCACCCTGAAAGGGGCAGGGAACAATCCATCTGTCTTTATGAATAAGAAAACACTTGCTGGACCATTGTGATTTTGCCATCACATTTCTTAAAATCTAAAAAAAGCCCAGACTGAAATAATTTCTACTTTAATTCTTTTTAATAGCCTAAGACACCAGGATTGTAAATTAAAGGAGACAGTAAAAAGCCAGGACAGTTAACTAATAAAACAACTAACATGTTCTGAGCAACACAGTTTCATAACAGAGGCTGTGTAAAAAGGGAAGGGAACCCTTGGGTGTACCATCTTATAATTACTATAAATGGAAAAGCAATGTGCACCTACAGCTTTGCATGGTGAACAGTCCTTATTATTAGAATGAGTGGAGATCTGGAAAAAATTCCCAAAATCAATTTCTGTGCTTGCCTGTTCATTCCTCAAGATCTGTAGTGGATCCTAGACAAGACAGATCCAGACTCCACAGGACCTAGGGAACATCTGTGCTTCTGGACTCATCTTTAGGATCATCTACAGTCCCACACATGCAGAGGCCCAGAAGTTCCAGCCCAGCACCACTCCTCAGTGGTGCACTGTGCAAATAAAGTGATGCTGGTTTATTCTTGCATGTTCTCATTAATGAAAAGTGTTACCCTGTTTTGCTCCAGTCATGATTTTCAGACATGAAATATGTTCTTTGAACATGAAGTTCTAGGAGCTGGGTGCTCAAAAATAGTGAATAGGAGTTATTAAACTACTTAAACTCCATCCTTGTAGCACATGCATCTTTATAGCTCATGAGTAGGTAAGTTTGCACCTCCAGGGAAAGCAGGAGGAAAGGCAAGATGCTTGGACACAGCATATTCAGGATTATTCTGTCTCAAGTGCAGAGCAAATGCACACATTATGTATTTTATAGCTTCTCCATCAGAAAGGAAAAGGGAGGTTAAAGAAAAGATCTGGCCATCCAAAGACATCCTTTTATTTTATAGAGACTGTAGAAGGCCTCTCCTCAGCTATTTCTACATAAAAATACCTTGTCTCACCACAGCAAAGTTTTAATGCCTGTTTTTAAGTCTAGACAGCACAGCCAATATCTCTAGACTCCTGTAAGATTGCAGACAGGACTGACAACAGTCTGCACCAGCAAAAGAAACTCCTCCAAAGTTTTCTAGACAGAGTTAGTTAAAAAAAAAAAAGGGAGAAAAACCCCAACCAAACAAATCAAACCAACCCACAGGTAAATACCAAAAGAGCATCCATGGATTGTCACATCCTCACCTGATCAGTGTTAGAAAGGTAAACAGCCATGGAGACAGCTACAGCAGGACAGAAATTTTTAAAATCTCTATAAAGGTTGAAGCTAATAAAAAAAAAAAAAAAACACTTTTGTTCAACACCTTTTTTACTGAAAGAACATGAGACAAAACCAGGTTTCTGACAAAAATTTTACAACAAGGTTCCAGTATGTGGCTGAGCATTACTAAAAAGGCTACTGAGCTTCCATTTGCATGGTGGTGCCATTTGCAGCATTCCTTCACACTCCTTTATTTCAAAAGGAAATTCATTGATTTGCATGGAATTGCTAAAGAAATTAATATAACTGAGAGCAGGTCTGTTTGCACTTAATGGGTGGTTCCTTCCTCTCTCACATAAAAATAAATAAATGGGAATTAAGAACAAACATGATTTTATGGACAATGAATGTAAGCAAAAACACTGAACAAGATGTAAAAATCAGGATTAGAGGTTTGGGCAGAGTGAGAACTAAGCAGAAGAACAACATCTGCATGTCCCATGCTGCCAATATGCCAAGATGGTGTCCTGGAGTCAAACTGTCCAGAACCATTTAAGAAGAGAGTCTGCAATGCAGTCTTTCAGGGACAAAAAAGGAGAACAGAATTCCAAGTGTCTGGGCTGCCAGTCTTTTCTCTAGTGCTGAGGAGGGACTGCAGCCAGCCACAGAATGACTTGGTGTGCACTGCATTGCAGGAAACACATCCAGAGGGTGTCAGTAAAGTCTGCTGGCATGATGGAGAGAAGAGCAAGAGAACCAAGCATGTGACTTCTTGGTTCAGAGATGACAATGACAGTCTACACCTCTCCAGAGTGTATGAACCTCAAGGAAAAAAGTTGTGAAGAACAGCACACTCCTGCAGGGCATCTGTGGGAGTGACTGAACAAAATTATTAGAAAAACTCAAGGCTGAGAAAAGACCTCCCAGAGAAAACACAAAATAATTGTTTCCAACAAGACAGCTCATGCATTTTGATGCTGTTAGCCAGCTGGCTGACAACACCAGCTACATATTAAAACAGAATTTGCCATCAGTTGGTCTTCTGGACCATCAGCCCACACAATTGTCACACCTCCCTTCCACTCACACAGGAAAATTAAACTGCTACATTTCAGCACCTTCCTGGCATGGCTCATTCTTGAACCCAGCTTTAAACCATAGCAGCAAAGGCAGTGGGACATACAGAATAGCCCTAGAGTTGTCAGAGAGGCATTGAGGTCTGGGTTCAAAACAGAATATTCTAATCTGACATAGGCAGAGGATGGCCTCCTCTGGACTTCTACTGGGTACTTCTGCTATTGTGGGACCAGAACCATCTTCACTCTCTTTCAGTGAGATGCTAAGATTAACAATCAGCTGTGCCACAGATGAGCCACCATAATCCCTGTGCCCAGGCAAATGCTGCTTGAACTCTCTCAGGATGTTCAGAGCAAGGGGCACTGAGATTTAGAACTGGATTTGAAAGTTCCAAATAAGCAGCAACACTAATGCAGTACCCACAAGTCACAAAGGATGCAGCTCTGCTCGCTGATCATCTTAATGTCCCCTGTAATGCATTCCTGTAGGTGGGCTGATGTGTGAATACAGAACCTTGAGAGAGTAATGAGATTTTCCACATATTATTTCCAACTTAAACAGCTAATTACCCACTGGAATAACAGCCTCTGCTGCCCATCTCACCTCCGTCCTGAAACTTGCTCAGCCTTTCGAAGTATGAGGAGATGGGAACTTGAACAATATCTAGAATTGCCAGCAGTGTCCGGGTCAGTCTGAGAAGCTCACTAAAACTGTAAAAGCCAAAGTATATCAGGTTTCGAGCCAGATGAACCACCTAAGAGAACAAGAAATTAAAAATTAAGGAAGCACTGACAGCCTTTGTGGTTTTGGGTTGCACTTCACACAGCAGCTTCCACAGAGAGTCAGATCTTGAGTGCATTCAGACTAGCTCAAGTCTTCCCACTGATTTTTGGATTAAGGCCAGTGACATTAAATGTTTGTCATGATTACATAAAGCAATTGGTCAGTCAGGTTACAGCAGACAGCAAAACCAAGTGAGATTTAGGAAGGCTTGAGAGGATAAAATTTCATCTGTGAAAATATAAGATCAAGGAGAAAGACTCTGGGAAATTATTTAAAGAGGCAGCATCTTTGGGGAAGATGAAGTCAGCAGAAGAGTAAGATGACTGATAAGTTTGCACAGAGGTGATTTCAGGTGACCAGTGGCAAAAGTAACAAAGAGAAGTAGGCTGGAAGAAAAACTATACAAGTTGTAAGGATTTCCCCTTTATTCTTTGCTATTTGAAGCTAGAAAACCTAGGTCTATCTAAAGTTTCTGTCAGGAATTTCAAACAATGTTTAAACCACAGGATTAGGTTATTCAGAGTATTTCACTGATTGTAATACTCTACATAGAAAACAGTACCTTTACTGAATAATCCTTACAAGCTATTTTACTGATGTAGAAAGAGCAGGAATATTCACCATTCATCCCCCAGAAATCCCCTCTCCCTCCACTGAAATGCAGCCACCTCAGGAGAATGAGGAAAGGTTGGGAAAATAGAGCAGACAAGAATATTATTTTCTGCAGCAGCAGTCATCACCAAGAATGGAATTAGGAACAGGAGCTTCTTTAGGCTATTTTACACCAACATTTAGTCTGCAACTGGCTTTATTTTGAAATAAACCATGTTATTTATCTGAAATGGGAAATAATTTATGTAGTATGCAGATAGCTAAGAAGTACCTCAAATGTAAGTTTATTTTTCTCTTTGTCGCCAAATGGAAAGGGTTGATTCACAACTTCTTTCAAGTACTCTTCTACAAATTCCATTGTTAGTGCAAACTTTGTCTTCATTTCATTCCTTGAAGAGTCAGTGAAGGAATCATACCTACAATACAAGGCACAGAAAGAAGGAGAACTAAACACCTCTACTATCAGGATCAGCTGTTGCTAAAGAAAAAACTGATCATGATCTTCTGGAAATTACTCAGTTCAGCTCTCTGGAGATATGGAAAGTGGATGCACAAACCTTCCCTCCAGCAGTACCAGGAAGGCTTGAAGTGAATGGGAAGAACACAGACAGGACAATACCACTCTTGGGGCAGATAGAACTCTTACATCTTGCTGTGGTAATTCAACAAGGTCATTAACAGAAACAACACTGCCTGCTGCACTTCTTCTGTCTCTCCAGAAAGATACTCCCTGGCTGGGAGCATCCCAGTGCTGCTATTCAGTCAAATCAGTGGAGCCAGACTGGGTTTGCACTGAAATCAGTGGTCCTTTCTCTAAAATTAAATTTAACACATCCTCAAGTACTTTACTAAGTGAAGGCCAAAGCCTTTGTGAGCTGTTTCTGGACAGCAGCTGTGACTTAATTCTGGGTTCCCAGCTGTGGCTTTCTGTTGAACTTGAGGTATAAAACCAATTTCCAGCCTAGCAAACTTTCATGTGAGACACAACTGGAGTGCAGCTGATCTGAGAGAAAGGCCATTCCATCTACCCCACCTTGTTCAATCAAAGAACATAGTAAAAAATAAAATTTAAATATTTAACAACTGAAAGCTGCCCATGGAAGTTTCCAAGAGTTACAATAATTAATAGTTCTGTGTTCTGCAACAAAATGCCTTTTCACATGTTTTGTGGACATTGGACATCTGTAACCATTTTGTTCTGACACTAACCCTACAAAGAGCTTTTGTACTTCAGTTTGAGACACTTTCAACTCACTCATGAATGGTGATCTTGGTAGGAATTTCAGTCCACAGTCTGGCATACTTGACAGGCACCACAGACTCCTGGGGATCTCTGTCCACGTGCATGTGCAGCATCAGGCGGCAGAAGGAAGCCCGCAGGTCATAGGGGAGGCTTTCATCAGACATGCACCTGAGGATCAAATCCACTGACAGCTGGGCAGAAATCTGGTTGATGGCGAGATACTGGCGGTCCAGGCACATTCTTGCAAAGAGGTTCAGCTGGTACCTTAAAAAAAAATAAAAATAATAACATGGCATTCAAGGAAATCGGTAGGAAAGGAAAGAACACACCTCAGAATCTCCTGTTCCAAGCCTATTGTGAGATTTTCTGATATAAATCCTAAAAAATAAGATAACTTCATTAAGCAAAGGAGCAACTTGACATAAAAAACTATTTGTTCAATTATTGTTTCAATTTCATATAACATTATTACATTATTCCATGATCCCATTTCTTCTCTAATCCTCAAGACACTTAGGACACTCTGTCCTCAGAGTGTGCCTTGCTTCCTGGGCAGCACAACCTAAAATTAAAGCCCAATAAATAGAAAGTTAGAGGCAAAATAAAAAAGACACACAAGAGATGTGACGAGCAAAGGAAACTCAAGATTCGCCTGGAATAGGCAGCAGAGACTGTGATGACTCCCACAAGAAAAACCTGAACTTTTAATCTCAGTTTGTGGCATGACTTGGTTTTTCTTTTTTGATACTGGCAAATGAACTTGATAAGAACAGCACTGGGGGTCTTCACAGACTTGACATTTTCTTCTCTTTGAATGAGCAGTTTTACCTGTAGTAGGTAAGAACTTCCAAATCAGCTTTTGTGCCCTCCTTTGCCTCCTGAGCCAGATGCCTGATGGCTTTGCCATGAGGCTCCTTGTTGCTGTCAATCCAGTAAAGCCACACTTCCTCTTCATCAATGTCATCTGAGATGACTGGGCACTCCAAGGGATTGTCCATTTGGGTTGAAACCAGCCTGCAAACACAAACCATTCACAATGGAGCCACAAAGAAAGTGCTGGGAATTTAAGAGAGCAGACAACAAAAAAGTGGCATGTTCTGATTACAGATACTCACTTGGTCTGGATGAGAATGTCAGCATTCCCTGGGCTCAGCATAAACTTGCAGATGAGTTCCTGAGTTACTGGTATTGCTGTGGTGTTAGATACACACAGGTCTGACAGATAATCCAAGAATCTGCAGTCAGAAAAAAAAAAAACAGATGCAGCAGAACATGAGGCTTTAAAAACTGCAGTAGAAATCTTAAATATACACAGATCATATATTTCACTTTCTTAGAAATCCAGGTACAAACTCTGACCATCTGCTATCAGCCATCCAAGGAGCCAACAGTTTGAACCTCTAGCAATGACCACAGCCCCCACTAAATTCTGGAACTGTAGTGGGTGAATACAGGCAGCATTTTTAGGGTAGACTTAGGAAAAACACCCATAACTGAAATGAAGCTTTATGGCAGCCAGTAATTAAAAGTGCATAGCAATCCAAAGATTCAATTAAGCAAACAGCACATAATTACATGGAATTCTGGGGAAGTCACCTGGTTGGAGCCAAAACTCAGGAAGGTTTTTAATTTTGTAGCTCATGTGTTTTAGAGCAGAATGCCACAATTCTCACTCTCCATGAAAATCAGTATCAAGAATCAAGTCTTTGCTGTTCAGATTACACCTTTCTGGCAAGGGGCAATTTTGAAACATTTCTTGCTCCTGAATGCCTCAAAGAAGTGGAGGCACAGTAGTTGCACAATGTTATGGATCAAATTCCATTACATCCTCCACCACAGGAAAACACAAGGTGCAACTTCCAGTAAGCACAGACCGGGCTGATCTTGGGATTTCCTCTTCATATTGACAAAGCCCAACCCAGCTAAGCATGGGAGAGGCATGAAATTACAGAGTGAGGCAAAGAGGCATAAAGAAAATAATTGAAGCAGTGAAGCACCAAAGCTTTGAGCAATATCCTTAATGGCTACCTGGAAAATGGGATTCACAATTACAGACAACAATATTTGGCCTTCAGTATGTTCATTTCTTATACTTGTATTACTTGATTAATTTTACAACTGAAAATCTGACAATAAAGAGATTTTTCCATTTAAAAATAAAGAAACCTATTTATTTTATATTCTGATCTGAAGCTTATTAAAAAAAAAACAAAAAAACAAAAGAACAAAAACAGATGAGTTTAGTTCAAGGCCAGATACTTTAATTTGGAACAAAGTCTGGTCTAGGACACAGGTTTATGGGATCTTCATTGTCTTAGGCTCTTTTCAGGTCTGATTTGGAATCAGAACCTGCAGAAAAACTGATATTAATAAAAGCTTTAAAAATTGACACGTGAGCATAATTTACACCAGGATTATTAGCAGGAGAACCAACACAAGTGGCAGTTTCACAGAGCTGGGAGAAATTAAACTCTCTTCATTTCTCTTTGTCTCAATCAGAACTAAGACCAAATTTTCAAAGTTGTCCCATCAAGTATAAGCCTTCTTTTCAGTAAGCTCTAGTTTTTAAAACGTGGATATGGTTAAATTCCAAGAATTACAGGTAGCTTTAATATTTTCTGTACATGTGGAGTTTTTGTCTGTAAGGTCAAAACAGGGAGAAAGACATCAAAGCAATGAATAGCATGCAATTCACAGCTACTGCAAAAAATGCTATGAGGACCACTTCAAACCTGGGCTCTCGATTCCTCCTGAGTAAATTCACAAATGTCTCTATTTCTTTAGCTGTGATGTGTTTCTCTAGCAGTTTTCTGTTGTTGTGCAACAAAGCTGTGATGGTGTCTTCTGCCAGAATATCATAACCAATCTGAGACTGCATGACACAGAAGTTCTTAGCAATATATTCCTGAAAAAAGGAAAAATACCCATGATGAGCTGCTGAGCAGTAATGTTAGAACCAGAGGCATCCAGCTCAGTTAGCAATCAAAATAACACTCAAAACTTTCCTCTCTGAACTGGCCTGAACAAAAGAACTTTTGAATACCTCAAATATGTACCTTGAGAAACAGATTCCATATTAGGGATGACTAACTCCTCTTATTCTTTCATAAACCAAAGGGATGAATCCATGAAAATATACACAAAATTCAAGAAATGGCAACCTCTTAAAAAAAACTCAAATATTTTTATAGTATTTAAGAAGCTTTTTTCCTCAGTCTTCCCTCCACCTTTTCTCTCCCTTCAGGACAGAAATATTTCTGTAAAACATTGGAAAGAAAACAAAGAAGCCACACAGCAGTTCAGGCTTTTATCTGCAGTCCCTTTAGCCCATGTTCTGAAATACCTCTTGCTCACAGGGAATATCCAGCAGTGAGAAATCAGGCTACCTGATATAACAACCTCTCTTCTGACTCACTGCCATCCCTCTACAAATATTTAAGCAAGAGAAGCAGACGGCTTTGCAGATTTCCCACTTTACAATCCAGGCTCCAAGAACATACTTTTAATAACAGAAAGCTCATGAATGAAGCCGTAAATCTCAGTCTCAGTCTGAGCCTGCAAAAGCACAAAGTGAACTTGTGATATTCAGTGTTGAACTTTCAATTCACACACAAAAAAGGCCTTTCCCCATCAACTCAGAATCCCACTTCTAAGTGCAGAGAGTCATGTCAAACCATAATGTCAAACCAGGACATAGAATTATAGAAATCAGGAGGAAAATTATCCTCAATACCACTGACCTGGTTCTTCCTGTAGTCCTGTTGGGAGTGCCTTAGAACTCTGTAGCATAACCTTAACATGTATTTGTAAGGAGCATATCTCTGGTCACCCAGGTCTTCAAGTCTCAGCATTGATCCTTCACCTTTGTCCTTAAAAGGAGCTTTGAGGATGCCAAATATCTGTTCAAAATCAAGATCACTGAAAGTGAAAACCAGACTCGGATTGCTGCTGAACTTACAGCAGCCAATGGAAGTATCCTCTTCACACAGTACAACAGCCTTGACTAAACAGAAGGGGGATATCATCTGAGACAGCTTTATGCATCTGGGATCTGTAGCAAACATGCCAAGAAAGACATGACTGGCACCAACACCAGCCCTTTACTAAAAGCTTTTCATGCCTTCTCTCAGACACCTGACTCCTTTCCTCACAGGCAGCTCCACACAGCACTGAATCCTTCTCTCTTCTACATGACTGGCTAAACCCAAGCCTGTCCCTCACACAACATGATCTTACCTTAGCTGTCCCTTAGCTCCTCACAGCAGAGCCCATCCCAAACTACAACACACTCTGGGTCTCAAGCTGCAACTAGCCAGCTAGCCCACACTCCTGTAACACCCATCTTCACTGCCAGGCAAGGCTGCTTCCACTCCTCAGAAATCAGTGCAGCAGCAATTCATTGAGAAAGATTGCCTTCTGCACTGTTCTTACAAACTATTCTTCCCACAGGAGTTAGCTTTGCATTTCCCACAAACTTGATTGACATTGCTTTCTCTTTACTATCCCAAACTTTTAACTGTTTTAGTTACATGTCTTAATTTTGGATCATATAATGATGAAAAAGGACAACTCTGGCTGCTGTCCACTTTCATCGTTTTCTTTTTGTAAATTTCTTTCAGTTGACATCTCAAAAAGCACATTAGTTTTATTTACTTGCAAGAAAATAAATAAAATAAATAAAATAAATAAATAATTTAATAAAACCCTCATGCAAACAAAGCCAGAGCTCCACAGGGGCACCTATGTGGCAATCACTTGCAGGATTGGGACTGTGCTCCATGTTTGTCTCAAATTTTGTGAACAATTTGATCTTAAACACAATCTTATCAGAATCACATGAAATTAAGAGTCCTCTTCAGCCCCTTGTGCTTGACTCTGATTTAGGGACCAAGAGATGAGCTTTGACCAAGTAGTGTCATTTCTACTCAATCCAACCAGATACAAACTTGGCATAAGCCAAGTTACCCAAAAATAACTTTTTCTCACATCACTCTCTCCTGTAATCTGTTTGCAAATACAATTAAGTTATAATTATATTAAGTTACTAGCACAGTAGGACATACCTGAGCCAATATATTTTGCTCCCTCATTAATTTCTGTCGTTCCCTGTTTGGCTTGGTAACAATCACATCCAAAACTTCTTGCCCATTATTGGGCACATCAGCAACAAAGAAAATGAGATCTTCCAGTAGCTTGGTTACAAACCTAGAATGAATAGACAAATCATTATAAACAGTCACTCAACCCTTGCTAGGATTCATTGAGAACAAAAACCATATTTCTGCCAAGCTTTACCTGGCACAATGGAACTTCCACCACTGCAAAGTTAAGTTTGACATGGACTTAAGGATTCCAAGCCTTGGTTCAGCAGAAGCTTAAATCAATCACAGGGCTGTTTACCAAGGCATTAAACAACAACCAGAGGGAAAACAAGAGAAAGATACAGGGTGTTGGATTGATACACAGTATTCAGAGACCCAAAATCTATACCAGCTGGCCTCAAGGCCCAGGAGCAGTAGAAAGAAATTTCCACAGCCTAGCAAGGATTTTTATGCTTTATCATGGGTCCATGAAACAAGATGATAGACTCACTAGAGGAACAAAAACATTCTGCCACTAGATTATTTCCCTACTGATGCATGAAACTGTTTCATATATATGCTTTTTACTATATATATTCATATATAGCTGTTCTCCTATGTATATTGACGCAAGAAACTATTTGTTTCACTCTTTTCTAAACAAAAGATTTGTCAGAAACAGGTGCTAAAAACAGAAGCAGTAGTAACTCCTTCTCTCCCACCTTCAGAAAAATGCAAAAAGAATATAAATGGAGAAAAAAAAAAAAAAAAGAAAACAGTCACTGTTGCCTCCTTATTACTAACACCTTGGGAGACATGCAGTGAGAAACACAGATGTCCACAGATTTCAAAGAATATCCCTTAACAGCACCAGCAAGCTCTCACTTTAAGAACTCAGCATCATCTCAGTTTGGTCAATATCTAGTCTATAATTAACAAATCTGCCAGCTATAAAGAGGCAGGAAGATCCCCAAGAGATTTTCAGTCATCTGTGGGAGCCAGACACAAGGTTCCCATTACCCACAAATGAGCTGGGCTGCTCACCTAAATCCTGAGTGAGCTTTAGCTCTAGAAGCCTCAGCCTCTTGCAGAAAACAGAAAGTTGGGTGTTATTACCCTCCCAAAATAAAGTAGAAAAGGCAGCTGTAAGATGGAGCAATGAAGAATAAACTGTTAGGACTCCTACTTCTCTATGCCAGAAGGTAATAAGACAAGAAAAATATTTAGGGGGGTTTTCCAAAGGAAATCACAAGAACAAACTAATAAGGGCACTGTTGAGAAACAGCTCTGAAGTGCTTTACGTTTGCTGCACCAATCTGTCAACATCAAGACCTGACAATACAGGCAGTGACACAAGGTTCATACAGGGACATCCCACCTGGACACTGTTGTATCCCTCTCTGGGTTAACTCAATCATGAAATGGCCCCACAGCTTTTCAAGGCTGAGTCCCAACATTCAGATCACTAACAATTTGCCTGTTGGGATATTAAACCATCTGGTCTAATTGCTATTGGAAACTGACTGCAAAAATTCAGATTCATCACCAAAAAGTAACATTTCCAGGGAAAAAAAAAATCTGTATATGATGTATCACAGTTATGAATTCACACTGCCAGAGATGCAGTCTTGTATTCAGTTTAACTACAGGCAGCTGAAGACAAATAGTGAACTACATCACAAGCAGTGGAATATATCTGGCTATAATGTACAACAAATGTGCAACAAAATCTCTTGATTCAGGAGCAGGTGTGAGGACCAGACATCCTAATAGGGCCACAGACAAAGTGGGGATACAAGCTAAACACCAAAATGATGCAAAATAGAAAAAGAGAATAAGGGAAAACCGGAATGAGAAATCAAAGGGATTATTGGAGCAGCTTCTCAGTCACACTGAGACCTCCTTCCAAGGGTTTTGCAGATTTGCAGTGTGGTGAACTTCCCACAAGTCAAGAGCTCTGCAGTGCTGTACATGAGAATCTGATGCAACAAACCCTCACATTGCAGCTCGGAGGCAGATCCAGACAAGACACTTGACCATTACCCATGTATTTATGTGGCCAGTGAGCTGGGAAGTGCTATTTACCCCCCTCTTACAGAGGAGATACATGGACCAGCATGAGGTACAGCAAGGATGCTCCAACAGAGGCAGAATCTAACCCCAGGCTGGCACTCTCAGAACTGAAGTGTCCTCTCCCAACAGCCTCTGTCCATGTGGATATCACCTATCCATGACTGTGTTACCATGAGTAACCAAACACCAATTTAGCAGGGGAAAACATTAAAACTCACTAACCTCCTTTCATTCTGGGTTATTGTTCCATTCTCCAGCTTTTTAACAGTTGATGCTAAAACCTTGTTGGCATCGTTGGCAAAGTCCAAGTCTCTGACCTCAGAGAGAGGAACTGATACAATGGCAAAAGCCTCCTTGTCCTCTTTGGTTTGGCACGTCCCAATCTGCAACAGTTTTTGGTTTAAAGCTGGTGAGCAGTCCTCTTACCTTTACCCTAATTATTATGTACATTTCATAGGTTAGAAGTGAGACAGCTTCAGGAATGAGTCTGGGGTTTTGTTTACCTTTAACATCACAGGCCTCTCTTCCTCAGTGTCTATGGGGATGCTGGTGCTGGTGACCCAAGTGTTGGTGCACAAGTGCCTCAGTCGGACATAGGAGTTCCTAAAGGGCAACAGAGCAAACAGCAGCTGAGATGGATCAGTCCTGAGCCCACGTGGGCAAGTGGGATGTCCTGCAACACCTGCCTGTGGCACCAGGCTGGAGAGCAAGAGCCACACCAGACACCATTATAAAAGGGGGAGGTGGACCTCAAAGACACTGCACTACCCCTTTCTCTTGGCTCCTTTCTCACCTAGAGCAAAGCTTCAACAAGAACAGCCAGCATCTTGGGATTATGCAGAGTGCTGAGTTTAAGTATTTATGTAAGTCTAGGAATAAAATATTCTTTAAAGGAAAAAAACTAAAAGGAAGATGTTATAAAATCCATCTGAATAGAAATACATTTCATGAATAAACCCAGTTCTCTTTTTTTTCTGAAGAATAACAAACCCTTTTAAGCTGTCATAGCACAAAAGCCAGAAAGTAAAGCTGACCATGGTTTCACAGCTTCATCATTATGATCTGCAAACCCTTGTTCCAGAGCAAGCATTTACAGTACCGGTTCTCAACTGAAAATCAAGTGAACAAAGAGCAGATAGGAGATCTTTCTAAATTCTTTCCATATGATAATCTGTGGTATTATCAAAAAGCAGAGCTGAGAAATCAATTACAATTTTAACTCTGAATTTCACTTTTGAAATATATTCACTGTGGTCTCCATTCACACTCTCCTTTTCATGCTGATGGGCTTTTGAGTATTCAAGTAAGCAAATTATCTGGCAGAACTTAGCACAGCCAACACACTTCAAAGTCACAGACATCAGTATTTGTGAGTACCTAGCTTTAAAATCCACCCTCATAACAACCAGCCCCAAGTGTCTGCTAGCCCATTCAGTCACATCCAACAGTGTGACTTATCTACCCAATCTCAGCTATGCTACACAGCTAAAATTTCAAATATTGACAATTAAAACCCAGAAGCCACTTGCTGAATACATTT
The DNA here is from genome assembly GCF_903797595.1 of Erithacus rubecula. Lineage (NCBI taxonomy): Eukaryota > Metazoa > Chordata > Aves > Passeriformes > Muscicapidae > Erithacus > Erithacus rubecula. The sequence goes on from NC_136686.1 coordinate 5,791,730, forward strand.
GAATAACAAATACACTCAGTGGCATCATAATCTGCCAGGGAAACAGAAGCCCAGCTCACCCCACATATTATTTTTTTTGGGAACAATTCAGTTAAATCTATTAAAAGTACATTTTTTTCAAACAGTGCACAGAACTCAATTCTATCCTCACACAGATCTGTGCAATACTTAGATCATTATTTTCTCTCTTCATAGACTCTGTCACTTGTTTTATCCTTATAATTATTTTACCCAGTCACAGCAGCATTACCATGTTTTCTACATCCCTTATTTACCCATGAACACACCTCAGTTTTTAACAGAAAGATAATACTTGCTTATGTTTGATTTTTCTGCTTTATTCACCAGCATACCAGCATAATGCCAGGAAGAAACCCTGTCAATGCAGCACTATTTTTTGCCCTCTTTTCATTTCCTTTTTTTTTTTTTATTTTACCTTGGAACCAGGCAATCAGCTCTCTGAAGGGTGGTGGCATCCAGTTCAAAGAGAGATGCAATGTCATTTCCATGTGGCACAGAGACCAAAGTATACATAATCTTCTCCCCTGCCTGGCGTTTCTTCTTTGAAGCAGGAAGGTCGCCGTCTCTCTGCTGATTAGGCACAAGGGTTATTTGCTTGCATCAGGGCCCATTAGAAAATCTTCAATTACCTTGCAGACAAGTAATACATCTGGATTTTTTTTTTTTTTTTTTTTTACATTCTAGCAAGAATCTACCATGACTGGCTTTGGAGTAACAAAGGATGCGCTTTGCTCTGTGGGATCTCAGGCAGTCATTAGAACAGCAGCAGGCCACAAGCTACAGAGGCACTGCAGCACTGGATATGCTTTATTTGACACCTACAACTTCAAAAAACCTGCAGTAGATGCTCACTCCCAGCTGATGCAACTACACAGTGCTGGTCTGGAAAGGGCCACATTTGAAAGAAGAGAATTAATAAAAAACAAATTGGATTTTTTTTTTCAAGAAGGGACTTTAAGCAATTTGCCTAAATCCATTGTTGTTCTATGTAAGTTGGATGGCTTTTTCCTCTCAGATGGCAGAATCAGAGCAGCACACTTTCAGAGAATAATAGAATAATTTAGGTTGGAAAAGACCACCAAGATCATCAAGTACAGCCTTGTCAACCACCAAGCCACATCCAGTTTTCTCCTGGACACTTCCAGGGATGGGGACTCCATCACCTCCCCAGGCAGCCCCTTCCAATGCTTGCCAGACCTTTCCAAGAAGAAATTATTCTTGATGCCTAATCTGAACCTTCCCTGGAGCAGCTTGAGGCCATTTCCTCTTGTCCTGTGGACACTCTCCAAAGAGCAAGAGCCAGAGCACGTGCTCTGTCAGGACCAGCTTGTCATGGCAAGGGGGACAGGCAAAGCCCCAGCTGGATTGTATTACAAATCTCAGCACAGCTGATAACAGTCCAACTCAGGTCTGATTTTATCCCCTGCAAGGACAGGAGCTGTTCCCTTTGAGGGACAGAGTTACTCAAACCAGGCACATGAGCTAAGGTGGGATTTTCCTCCCAATACCTGCTGAGAGTCCATGGCAATTTTGACCCCACAGCACCATCCTCCTATCTTTAGTCACCTCCATATCTTTGCCTACAGACTCCAAATGCCAGCTTCCCTGAGAACATTTCTTGGCTTGACAGAGTCATTTGGAGTCTGTGCCCATATCCATGCAGCAAACAGAATTACTGGTGTGAATGATAACCAATTAAGAGACTGGCAGCCCAGGGCCCTTCACATACACAAAATACATCACACAGGGAAAGGAGAAGAGGAATGAGGAAAGCCAAAAGAGAAAAAAACTCCAACCCTGGAAGCATGAAATGCTATTATAATGATTTACAATGTACCACTAAGGAAGAGCTGTACAATGTAAAAGGCCAGACTGCACTTGGTTTGTATTAGTAGCTTGATTAAAACCAAACTGTAAGGGATAATCAAGGGCAAATCGTTGATTGTCCATATTGCCAACTGAGATTAAACAACAAAATCAAGCAGGAGTGAAATTATGGAAGAAAGGGTTAGTTATCAACTCATTTCAAGGCAGTTTTTGAATCCTTCCAAAAGCTCCATTTTTTCATTATCAAGCTTACAAAATGCCAGCTTTCCATCCCATTACTTCTATCAAGGATGGAGAGGGCAGAAAAAAATACAGAAAGAAATTGTTCTTAGGCTCCTCTAGTTATTAGAGTACTGCCACAAGTGTTTGAGAGGAAGGCTTGCTAAGGCAAAGAGAAACCATCTCCTGTGACTTGCACAAGAGTAAACTCATCTGACAGTCCCTGCATCCTCTTGTATCTCATGCCCCCAAATACTACAGAAAAATACAAAGGAAATTCAACCTATATGCAAGGATTGAGAAAATAGCAAATTGCTTTTCTGATTTCCATGCATATTTTGTTTTACATACTCGTGATGAGACAAACTGAAAAGGCACAGAAACAATAAAAAAATCCTTCTGAGAGCCTAACAGGTGTGAGTCAGAGTCTAATATTAAATGGAAAACTACTTCCTACACTTCATAACAAAACAGATTCAGTTTAAAATTCAGGAAGTCTGAAGGGGTGAGTAGCACAGGACAGTTCAGAACAGCAGCCAAACTCTGATGTTTTCCACAACTTACATTCAAATCCAGTTAAGATTTCCCAGAAACTACTCACTTCACTATAATTTCCAAGCTGAAATGACTGGTATACAAAAAGCCAGGACATTTCATAATTATTAGGTTTTCTTTTTATCCTGGGGCTCTGGGTAAAATACAGACCAAAATATGAAACCATACCAGGAGGGAACATGGACAGGATACCTGACCCAGATTGGGCAAAGGGATATTCCCCACCACAGAACACCATGACCAGTGTATAAACCAGGTGAGCTGGCAGGAAGCAGAGTCAAAGGCAGGTCTCCTGTGCTTTAGGAGATTACACCAACCATTAATTATGTTGAGAAGTTCACCCAGTAGGCTGGGGCTAACCCTGCTCATTCCCCCACAGTTGCACAGATTCAGTTGAGCAATGGAATTGGCTCACCAGCCCTAAATCCCACCAACCAGGCTTAGCAGCTGGCAAACATAGCAGCAAGATCTGGTTTTCAGTCTAAAAAGAAATTCCACTTCAACAGAGGGCAAGACAGTGCCTGCAACATTGCTAACTGCAATGCCAAGCTTAGTTGAGCAAAATCAGACCTGCACAAGAGCTGTACAGCAGTTCCAGGCTGAACTCCCCCACAAACCTCAGAACTCTGCTTGCAGTACTATTTTACAATCTGAATCTCACAACTCAACAAGGGTTATGGGAGTTAAGCACTACTTATGGGGGGAAAAAAAAAAAAATCTAGAAAGAAGTGACCCCCAACCTGCCAGCTCTGGAAACAAGGAGTGCATGAGAGACAGCAATGCTGCCATTACACAGGAACAAACATGGATTTGTGTCTGTGTCTCAGTTTACATCCCAGTGCACGTGCACATGCCTGTGTGGGAGAGAGAGAATGCACAGACATTTGCATACTGGAAGCTTCTCACAAAAAAATAAATTTAGTAAGCAGCCATCAGAATCCACACTTAACCCAGCCATTATTGAATCAGCAGATGAGTCCATGTGAGGATGTGAAAAAGAAGTGAAAGTACTAGGCTAGCTTAAATTAATTAGACAATAGCTCAGGAGAAGCAATGCATTCCTAAGCAGATGAAAACAAGATGACATTTGCTCAGGTAGAAACTGGCATATGAGCAGATGCAGCCAGCAAAATTGGATTCAATTAAAAGAAAGGAAGAAAAGAACTGCAAAGGAACTCAAATGCAGAGAGAAGAAAATTCAGCTTAAAACAGTGTGAAGAGAAAGCCAATGGAACAGTTTCAGAGATGTTGGCAATGGGTTCAGTTTCTGCCAAGAAAGTCACTCTCAAGACTTACTAAAAAACAAAAAAAGCCAGGTGAATTACATACCAGGAATACAGACCACTGTGGGTAAAACAAAATTACCAAATAGTACCTTCCTGGAAGGAAAATGTATATAGCTTTGTTTGTCCCAAATTACAACAAACTAGCAACAGGCTGTCCCAAGTCACATCAGACACACATCCAAGGTGAGGAAGGTGCAATCACCTCATTTTTATGCACTGGTTAAATCACTCACGAGGATGAAAGAGACACAAATTCAGTTCTGCTTGTGCCTGGCAGGAGCTGGACCCACACCTTCCAAAGAAACCAGTGTTAAGTATCAGTGGTATAAAGAGCAGAGTCAGCTCCTTCAGCCTGAGAAAACCTCAGTGTACATTGGCACAGAAGGATGTGAGCCCCCAGCCTTATTCTGCAGCAGCAAAGCTCAATAATCACACCCAGGAAGGGGAACTGAGCAAACCCCCACGACAGAGACAGGGCACTTCTCCTGGTGGGACCCACTTAGTGAAGCAAAGGCTGAACACTCAAAAAAGAGTCCCAGGTAATGAGAAAAACCACCATAGTGAGAGGGTGAAATACTGATCCAGGCCCACAGCAAAGTCTGTAGCTCCTGGGCCACCACCACTGATTTACAGTGCATCAGGATTTAAAAAGAAGAGAAAAAACAGACATACTGCTTGCCATATGGAGGGCAAATGTAAGGAGAGACAAATCTCATAGTGGAATCAGTGACAAAACAATCAGGTACAATCAGATTTGTCTTCCTGGAGACTTACAGCCCAGCAGATAATTCTTCTGACAGCTCTTAATAGAATTTTCTACTAATTGCTACCTATCCCAAACCATCCTTATTCAACTCAACTGGGCATCATACCTAAAATTCAGGAGCTTTACATGGAGTTTTGCTTACAGAAGGGCCTTCATTTCAACTGCAAAAAAGCAATACAGAAACATGACAGACCCAAAAATACCTTTTATTTCAGAAGCCAAATCTACAATTCCACTTGGTGAAGACGCCTCTTGTGGCATAGAGACAGACAAGGATAATGCCCTGCTCCTGAATGAATACATTAAGCTGTAATACAGATTTCAGCAGAAATTAAATTTAATAGCAGCCAGAGTTCTGAAAATGCCTGTTAAATCCAGAGCAATGTGGTATCTCATATGTTAACCCAGTTTAGGAGGCTCTTAAAAAAACCAGCATTTTCACAGAGCAGTAACGTGAGCAGAACTTCATAGGTTAGATTATTTAAAAAATACTTTCTGAGAAGAAAATGGAGTAAATGAATGGGCAGCCTTGCTCCTGCCTGCTAGGAGCCCTGGCAGACAGCACAGCAGTTAGCCTCCTGTAACACCTTCACTGTTGACTCATTTGTGAGTCATCGCATTTTTAGCGGAGACATCACGTTGCAATCCTGTTGTTAGGAGCCAGAGACATTCTGTAAGAAACAATGTATGCATTTCCAGAGCTGATTCAGACCCGTGTGCAACAGCAGAATAATAATAATGTGCTGGCATCCGTGTCTCCCCTTCTTCCCCAGCCTCCCCAGTGGTCTGACTGCTGGCTTTATATAAGCTGCCATTTTTAAGCTGATGATTTTCCTTTTCAATGTTTTTCAGATTGCCTATTCTACTTGTTTAAACTGCATCACCCATGTAAAATACATAATTCAATAAATGTCATTTCCATAACAGGAAGGTAATTTTTTAAAATATTAATTTACAGTGTTTATCAGAAAAAAATTATCCTAGGTTGGCAGCAAGACAGAAAAGTTAGAATTGTAGAATGTTGGGAATTCATAAAGAGAGATAAACAGAAGTCAAAGGAGATACATCAAATTGCACATGGCAGCCCATGGTAGAACTGCCCAACTTCTTTTCAAGACAAGTAAGTGCATACCAGTCTCAATCCTAACAAAAATCTCAACAACAAAAGGTAGATTGGAACTGGTTAGAATTAGCCGTCTCATGAAAATGCAGACAAATGGAGATAAAGTACCCATCCAGAGTCAGCCTTTAACACTTTAAAGGCACTGACAAATGCCAGGTTCCCAGCTGTTCCTGACATTTCCCTGAAGTTTGCAGCATTCGTCTTGATGCTTTACATTTCTCTCCTAAGAAAAAGCATAGTAATTTTGCAGCATAAAAAACACCAATTTTACATTTAGTGGGAGCTGTAACACAGAGCACTACATTTTGATATAGGATACACTACAATCTCCCAGACTGTAAGAGATGAAAAAGCCTTTTTTTGATAAGACCCTTAAATCACAAAAAGGTCTTCCCATTTAAAAAAAAAAAAAAAAAAAATCTTCCAAAACTTAGATGTGGGGATATTAATCAACTCACTGTAAGGCCAAATTTTGCCAGAATTAAAAGCAGTGCTTCACAAGACAATTTGGCTGGATTGTCAGGAAGCAAGTCATAAACAAGCAGTGAACCTCAGTCCAAATGTACCTTTAATTCTTGGGAACAGAAGTCCTGCTGACTTCCAGTAATATTTATGTTCTCTGGAGCTAAAACCCTTCCAGATTCTGGAGTCACTTAAGGCAAGGCAGAAAGGATGTGCTTAAGCAGAACCTCTGTGTCTGTGCCCACTGCTGCATCATGGAAAACCCTTCTCCATTGCTGCTTCCCAAAAATCAGTTGCCTGAGCAACTGGGCCTTGTAAACCAGGCCGTGAATGTGCACAAGCAGCCCCAGCACATGCTGAGGAGCTCAGGGCTGGCATAGAATGCACAGATGGCTGTGCTGCCTTTAAAACCCAGGCAACAGAGAAGGAGCTGCTACCCTTTCATCTAACACCCCATAGGGAAAAGAGAGACCCAGGGTGGGTCAGGCTGAAGGGACCACAGTGGGTCAATAGTGCCATCTCCCTGCTCCAGCACAGCCATCTCAGAGCACAGGGCACAGGATTGTGTCCAATTCTGGAACATCCCCAGTGAGGAGACTCCACACCCTCTCTGGTCTCTGTGCAGGCTCAGTCACTGCACAGGACACAAGTTGTGCCCCATGTGCAGGTGGAGCCCCCTGGGCTCAGTCCCTGCCCGTGGCTCTGGTGCCATTGCTGAGCCCCGGAGCAGAGCCTGGTCCTGCTCTGCCCTCCCTGCACACAGGGACACCCAGGGCTCAGGGCCCTGTAGTAACTAAGTCAACACAGACTGGACTAGCATCATTATGAAAAACTTTCATGTCTACTTTCAGAGAACTCTTCTCAGGGAACTCTGACTCCTTTCCTCACCGGCTCCACACAGCACTGACTCTTTCCTTCTCCTCAAGTTTCCCTCTTTCCACATGACCAGCTAAAACCCAACCTGTCCCTTACCCAGCCATCTAACCCTGTCCATCCCTTGAATAAGTGCATGCCCCTCACAGCACAGCCAGCAGACCCCATCCCAAACTGCAGCAGGTCCTGACTCTCCAACAGCAACATGTGGGCAGCTAACCCACTCTTTTATAAAACCGATTGTCATCGGGCAGGCAAGGCTGTTTCCACTCCTCAGTAATCAGTACAGCTGTAACTCATTGGGAGAGATTGCCTTCTGCACTACTCTTACAAACTATTCTACTACAGGCCCCTCTCAGCTGGGGCTCCTCTCCAGCCTGGACAGCCCCAGCTCCCTCAGCCTTTCCCTGGCACAGATGCTCCAGGCCCTGGATCATCTCTGCAGCCTCTGCTGGCCCCGCTCCAGGAGCTCCCTGTGCTGAGGAGCCCAGGGCTGCACACAGCTCTCCAGATGTGCCTCCCAGGGCTGGGCAGAGGGGCAGGATCACTCCCTGACCTGCTGCACTGCTCTGCCCAATGCACCCCAGGACACCATTGGCCTTCTTGGCCTCAAGGGCAGAGGCTACATGTTCAGCCCTACAGCCACAAGGATTTGTTTATTCATCTCACATTTCCCTGCTACTCAGACTTCAAATTTTGCTGGGGTAGGTCCACTTCAACCTCCCCACTCCAGATTGACTTCATGGCCAGTATTTCAAAACTAATTGCTTCAGAAGATGGAAAAGAAGATGCCTTTGCAGTGAGCCAGTTAGGCAGTGACCAGGCAGAGGAAACACTCGATGACAACCACAGAGCAAGGAAAACCTGTGTGCTCCAGGTTATGTGTTATTGGATACAAAACTGGCATAGTTGAACCTCAGAGAGCTCCAAATATGATAAGATTTTTTTACTTTCGAGGGACAATTCAATACACTGCATCATTGTAACATAAAAGAAATTCCTGCACAGGGATGTGAAGTTCCTCTATTCAGTTGCTCGAGGGCAGAATGAAGGCTTAAATAGCCATTGCTGACTCATGGCATTTCCAACAAGATTATAAAGGGGTGAAGGAGCCAAAGGGATTTCTGCCACACTAATAGAGCCTGTAGGCTTGGATTTACATGGAGATGTTACCAAAAATTGCTGGAAGTTCTTTCACTTTTCACAGGGAAGTGCTGACTATGTAAATTAAAATTTCCCCATACACATTAGTTTTGATCATCAATCAGCTTTGATTACTTTTTTATTGGAAGCATTTCTCTTATGTGCTTTATCTGGTCTGGGGTTCTAGCTGAAACAATATCTAGGAGGAATAAGCCAAACTGATAGTGAAGCCACCTTTAACATTCATGCTTAGATTACTCTGGTGCCTTTGTCATTATCCAGTCCAGGGAATATTTAACTATTTAGATGAACTGAAATGGCTACAGAGGGAAAACCTACATCATAAATAAGTATGGTGTGGTACAATAGGATTGGATGCTCAGTGACAAGGGCCTAAACCTACTCACTGGAGAATTCTAGAACTGATCTTAATTTCCATTCCAAAGCTCCAAAGGCCTCAAGTTTCATTCCAACACAAAAGAGAAACAACTGGTGGAAGTTCTGTACTTTCATAGGAGACAATTCTCATTTCTCTAGACAGCTTAGCTGTTATTTCAATATCACCACTAATGCCAAATATCAGTGAAGATGGAAAACCAATGTTGCCAACTCCTATGAAAGTCTCCTTTTTTATTAAAATTGCAGTCCTCAAGGCATGTGATTATGTAAGAATCTTGGGTTTCATGTCATGAAAAAGCAAAAATTTCTTCCCTGTGCAGAGAAAAACTTGAAAATGTATCCTCTTAAAGAACAAAAGCCGGCAGGCAAGCAGAAAGAAATTAAATTTAATTTTTTTGAAGAAGATTTCAGCCTTTCCAAGGCAATCTCATGAATTTGATGGAGGAATGATTCTTTTTGGGAATATTTGTTGGCTTAGTAACAATAAGATTCCCCCAAGGTTTTAACTCACTTCTTTCACTCACTATAATCTCCATGTCTGGCCTTGCCTCATTAGTCAGAATTAGCTAAAATGCTCTTGAAGCTGTACCAGGCAAAGGCTGTTGCCATGAAATAACACATCTGAGCTGAGAAGAATGAATACATTGCATATCTGCAGTCAGATAACAAGCACAACAGCTTCAACTAATGCCACTTGAATGCAGAATTTGAAAAAGTTTCTTATCATTTGCCTCAACATGGGGAAAACTTTCTGAATTGCCAGTTGTGAGATGCATCCTACCTTACACAGGATATGGAAAACAATCCCAGCAGCTGGAACACATAAGGAAAGGAAAGCTATGAAGAGCTTCCATATGTTAGGACATGCTGGGTGAAGGATACAGCGCTCCCCAGATTATATGCAACATATAAATTCCACTTACCAAAGCTTTGCCTTCATTATGACCTTCTGGGTAGTGTGGGTTAAGCTGGAAAAGAAAAGAAGTCAAATACTATCTTGATAGCTTTCAGACATTTCATAAATGGGGGAGAGGGTTTGGTTCAGTTCTCTGTTATGTTTCCACCCTGCAAAAGCAGAGTGGAGTTTCAAAAGCAGTGTGAGTGTAAAAGACTCAGTGCTTCAATTTCTGGCTGACCTAGCTGGCTATGTCCTCACCTCCAGAAAGAGCATCTTGCAATCAAGCTTGTTAACTCAAGAGGAATCTCAAATAATGAAACCCAAAAAAGATGATGAAGAAAGCACAGTTGCTATTCTAAATGCTGCCAGTTACAGTCACTCACACATGCACACACGATCACTTCCAGGATTGACCCTGGGCAGATAGAGATTAAAAACTAATGTTCTCTAGGTCTACTGAGATTTTACAGGAGAAGACAGTGAACTCAGAATTAACACATCTTTGAAACAGGAATGACAGTGCTACCAGAGAAAATTATTTAATTATACTGTGATTCACTTTAACCATTATTAATGGGGATAATATTTTCTATGTCATATCAAGATTATCAAGCATTAATTGATACTAAAGTAAAATGAGAAGCTTGGATGAAAGATGCTATACAATAATAAATTTAAAGTATTGCTATTTAACAGCTGTTTAATATCATTGTACTTTTGACAAGGGAAATATGTAGTCTATAAAATGAGGGATTATGTAGGCAGATACATTCACAAATAAACAAAAACACACACACCCACTCACTTACTGCACATGAAGCCTTTCAAGATTTGATTTACATGAAGAAACAATTTTGCATCAATATTTACCAATATTCCCTGGCATAGGATGTGCCATCAAAGTGCTGAAAATACTGAAGTGAGATTATAAATTATATAAGACAATTTTGTTCTTGGGCAATTACAGTGTGTATACATCTTACAGATGAGTACTGTCATTTTCTTGGCTTGAATTTGGCATTACCAATGTGGAAGAGTTCAGAAGAGAATTGCACAAGACAAGATGCACAAATCCCAGTGGAACTTTTCAATATCATGTTACCATACATCCAACATTACACAGACAACTGTTGTGAAGAGATTTTGGTAAGCTGATAAGGCTTTTATTTAAAAAATAAGCATTTATATGATTATATGATTTATGTGATTTATAAGTCTGAAGCAAAAAGACTGAGGAAGGTTAAAGAGACTGCTGAGTTGAACCTTTTTTTTGCTTCTATCTACCTCTAAAGGAAATTGATGTTGAAATATCATTGACTCTCTATATTCATTATAGACAAAGCTGAAGAATTGGACAGGGTGGTTTTTGGGGTCTTTGAGGTCTATAGCATTTCACTCTGTTTACTTGATTTCACCCTTCTTTCTTGTGCACTAGAAACTACTTCCCTTCTTACCCACCTATCTCGGCACCAACCTACTCTACACTGCAGAGCCTTATGGAACAGGCAGAAGGGATGGATGTGCATTCCTCCTTCAGCTTTTTTGGTGGAACAAGGTGAATCTAAGGCAAGCTTACCTGATAGACAATCTTAAAATGGAGCTTCAGACAGATAGGATGTGGTTATCTACACTTAATTGTTTGAGGTATGTATGAAAGAGCTGCCATGTTGAAACACATCATCCATAATTTATTCTAGGCTTTTTCCTTGAATCCAGTGACAAAAAAAATATTCAGTATTACTGAGTCTGAGGAATGGTTTACAATTTCCATTTCTTTCCACCTTGCTCAGTAGATGCTCATTCCAGCCCCTGCATAAGCTGTAAAGCTTTATGTTGGAAAACACTGCAGAGTGTGCACATATATCAGTCAGAAAGGAACTGCAGCCAGAGTGAGGATGGTAGCTTGAAACCATTATCACTCATCAATTCTCACATGTGGAAGACTGCTTCACAGTCAGTCTCCTTTGGCTTGCTCTTCTCTTTGTGTGCTCTATTGTTAAAGTGAGACTTCCTTGCTCCTGCTAGAAAGGTTCTTGGCTGTGTGATTTTAAAGGCTATACAAATATTTAATTTTCTGAAGAAGTACCCACATATGTAACTGTTTTCACATAGTTTTGGTTCCTTCTTAAGTTTCCACAGTTCTTTCAGCATGACATTTGTTCACCTGACACCTTAAAATAATCCTGATGTCCCATTTTTAGCAGCCAAGCTGAGCTCTCTGCCTTTGGTTCCACCTCAAGAAGAGACAAAATTAGCAGGCAGTGCCCCTCAGTCCCAGCCACACACACAAGTGCAGAGAATGTACAGAAAGGATAAATTACTATGCTACCTTCAGATATTGCTGCTTGTAAGCATACAAGCAAAATTCTGGGTCACCTTGGGTTTGTCACTAGACTCAGCACAGAAAACTTGGCACTGAGGACTTGATCCTACAGGTTTTCATTGAAAGGCTCAAGTGAACACAGTTGTCTACCCAGTATGAACTGAATTCTCATATTCTTTAAATGCTTGCTTTCAACATAATGGTGATTTAAAAAAAAAAATATATATATATATACATATACATATATATAGCAGTAATCAAAGAAATTAAGAGGATCTCCCTCCCTTGACTTCTTGTCTTCTTGAAAAATGACTGAACAGACTGCCCTCAAATTTTCAAAACAGGTCACTTGTGGACTGAGGGTGATGGAGACAGAAGGCTCAGGTGAGAAATCAAGTACACCCTTAATGATGCTTTTTCTTGCTCTGCTGTTACAGAAATAATGAAACCAAAAATACATTGTTTAGAGAAAGTTTTGAGAGGCTGATATTAAACCATAAACACAGTGGAACTCAGTTTTCAGGCTGACATCCATGGCCCCATTTTCAGCTCTGCTCGGCATTTGCCATTTCCATTTTCATTTCAATTGAGATTGCTGGCACTGAGGGTTTCTAAAAAACAGACCAGTAGCTATTATCCCATGCTATATTGTCCAGGTACAAGGGGCATAAATCATCTGGTGTTGTGTGTCATATTACACCTGTTCTGAGTCCCTTTCAATATCCCAGCCCAGAATGACCTAAGGACACAGTGACAGCCTCAGCACTCTAAAATCTGTTGCTATTTCTGATTTATGTAAGATCACTTCCACATTCTTCAATAAACTGCCAAAACAAAAGAAGCTTTGAAAAGAACAACATTAATATTTTTATCTTGCTACTAATGAAATAAAGTAAAATTTTCTGCAGCTGTTTAGAAAGAATGCCATGCTAAAATAGGCCTCAATAAAGCTCAACAACTTTAAAGCTTTTTTGTGGCATTGGATGTCTCAAAATTGCAATTTACTGAATTGTAGCTGAAATATAGCAGCGAATATTCCTGCAAAATGCCACTGGAAAGTGCATGCAGCCAATATACACCAAGAACATGATGAATTGCAAACTGCAGAGCTTAAGTGTAATTGTATAAATTATTATTGCAATAGCTTCATTATATGTTATTTTTTTAGAGTATATCTCCATCAGCTTCTTTCCCAGTAAAGAATAATCCAGAAATCCTAATCTTCTGCTGCCTGTTTTTCAACAAACTCAGGTACAGCCATTTTTTACCCTTCCATGAATGGGAAAGGCAAAGGTAGCACAAAAAGAGCTTTTCATTGACAGTTCTGGAGTTTAGAGATAGATGTGCAACTACATAGAAGGCCCTTCTTTTAAATCTACATTTAAATAGCATTTACTTGCACTCCTCTGCAAGAAGCCAAATTCCCAATCTGTGATCCACACAGGCTATCTGAGAGAGCCTGAAGATCAGGGTCAGTGCTGCAGGTGGCCTCCTGAGTATAAAAATTGGTGTCTCTTCAGATTTTGGGCTCAGCCTTGGTACACAGTGGTATGTGAAAAGATTGGATGTCAGAATGCATACATATCTCAGCATCCTCACCATGGAAAACTGAGGTATAGACAAAGTCTTTAATTATTGCTGGTTAAAACTACTTGGAAGGGCAAGGAATCTCATTCCTGAATTTTCACCTCGTGACTTTACAAAATCTGCAAAGTCTGCAGAGGAGGAAGACAACTTTAATCCCTCTGTGTTTGTGTGTTACTTCAGGTATTTGGTGCTCAGAGAATGCAGGTGACCTGCAAATCCTGAGAGGGATTCCACTGGACTGAGCACCAGAAGTTCCAGGCTCTGTCATCTCTACTGATTAATGCCACTCAAAGTTATACCTTGAAGATTTCAAACCTGAAGAGTCCACAGTACATAGTTTCCTGGGGTTCTATTATTGTGCAGATCATCTCAAAGGTTATTCCTGGCTTTAATTTTACTTTTGCATCTTCACATAGTTAGATATCCTTTACAAGCCAAGAAGTTTGAAATTCCACATTTCTACTGAATGTTGTTTTCGTGGAGGAATGCATGGAAAGTACCCAAACAGACTATTTTTGGACACTCAATTAAGAAGGAGAGAGAGGAGTTTGGGGAAAGAAACACCCATGCTGATTTTAATCAAATTTTGTTGACTAGGTAAAGGATATTTAAAGCATCTTGTTAGGGGAAGAATTAGATTGCCAAATTTCAGCTAAATGAGCATTTTAATGACTTGGTTAAAACCTGCATTTATGAAGGAAACCCTGACAGACAAAGAATAAAAGGATCTAATTCAACACACTCAAACAGTCCCCATTTCATTTGATAACCAGCCTGTTAACACACAGCCTGTTACCCAGCCAACAAGGGCAAGTGTTTCAGGGAAGAAAAGCCAGGACAAAAGAAAAATAATCCACTTTTCAAATCTTTCATCTTCATTAGGCTTGCTTTGTTCTTTGTTAATGTCACACTGATTAGCTTTCGATAAATCCAAAGGACTTCTGCACGATTTCAAAGACTTTCAGTGGCATTCAAAGGACTTTTGCCATCTTATTAACTTGCCAGACAAAGACTGGCTACAACTCTACCTCCATAAACTCCATTCAACCCCTCCTCAGCACAGAGCTCCTGATAATCAGCATCTGAGCAAAGTTTACAAATCTTAAAAGGCCTTTTCTTTCAGGATTGTGTTTTCCTCATGAGCCATGTCTTAGCAGATCAGACAAGTTTCCAGGGAGCACTGGGAAAGCTGAACCTTTTTGTCTGCTTCAGGCCCCCCTGCTAGTCAAAAACAGGAATGAGAAGCAGCCCCAACACCTTCCTGTCCAGATTTTTCACCCTCATGACCAGAAGAAAGATCATCCTGATGGCATTTCCAGCTGCTGTGTAAGCAATGGCAGGCAGCATTTTGCCATGCCTAAATCAGCACAGATTTAAAGGTCTCACACAAGCAGCATAAGCTGCAGTAGGTCTATGGTATGAATGGTGACTGGGAAATTCCATTTCTTCTACTGGGATCCTGAAACCAGTGCTCAGCCCCACTCAGCCATATCCCATTCTGCAGAGGAAGTCAAAAGAAAGAAAAATGTCTGAGAGATCTTTAATGTAACTTGGATGCTGGGCCATAACCTTAGTCTGAGCTTCAGCAGCTCCATGTCAACCTGTGTTATATAAAAGAAAGCATCCTCATCTCTTCAAGAGTGATGTTCTAAATATTAATATCCCATATGCTTTCAGTGGTCCTCACAGGAGAACTAGGCATGATTCAATTAGACATGACTGACATTTCTACTGTTAAAAAAATAACAAAAAAACAAACAAAAAACACAGGCACACAAAACCCCAAAAATAATAAAAAATAAAGAAGGGAAGTCTTGGAAATCTCCATCAAGCATCACAAATAAAGAGGCACAAATACAATTGAATAAAAGCTTCTCAAGTGATCTTGAAAAAATAAACAAAAATAATGCACTTAAGAACAGACCACATGTCTACATTTGCTGTTTTGGAAGACATCAAAATGCAAGATGTATTTTTAATGGCAGAAATAGGCCTTGTAATGACTAAATGACAATAAATGCTTCATTAATGTCTTTGTATATCCTTATTCCTAAAGTCTGTGATGTACAAACATGCCCCAAATGCAGTCAGCTTCAGGCAGGACTGAAAAAGCTGCACACTTTCACAGGTCACAATTGCAAATTAGTTGCTTGAGGGAAAAAAACTTATCCTTTGAGATTCAGATTTATGAAGGTATTTGCACACTGACAGATTTCACCAAAGTCAAGATAAGTCAGGCCAAGAAATTTAACTGCATTCTCAAGATTCTTAAAAGCCTTGGAGAAATCTAGCTTGGGTTTTGCTAAATGGACATCTAGATCTATCACTTTAAAAAGCCACATCCAAGTCTGCAGAACAGGTCAGGCTGGCTCTGTAAATCAGTAATCCATCCTCCTCCTCTGGATCTCTTCCATCTCTTCGTGCATAGCTGTAAATTATCCTTCACTCCTTATAGAGCTTTAAAACAAACCCACACTCCTATGAGACAGTGAAAAACTGAAATAAGGCTTCCAGTGCTGAGTTCACCCTGTCACCTTGGCAAACCCTCTTTCTTATGAGAATCTTTAATCACCAAGCCAAACAGACAGAAATTAATCAGAATGCTGTGCTGACATTTAATGAAGAGACACTGGGAAAAACCAGCCCTAAAGGAAGATTTTGAAGCCATCTCCAGGTGAGGAGGTCCCACAGTACCAAGAAATGAAATCTGTGAGATGTGTGAAGGCCTTGGTAGATGCTGCCATCTCCTGGCACCTTCTCCAGCTCACAAAGTGCTCCTGAGGAAAAGGTAGCTCAAATCTCAGTCAAACAAGGCCATTTTCATTTTATTTTATTTTATTTTATTTTATTTTATTTTATTTTATTTTATTTATTTTATTTTTATTTTATTTTATTTTATATTTTATTTTATTTTATTTTATTTTATTTTATTTTATTTTATTTTATTTTATTTTATTTTATTTGTTACTTGCCTCATTCTTCTGAAGGCAGAGGGAAACACAGAGCATTCAACATTGTGCTCTCCCTTTCTGCATGACCAGGGCACAAACAAGTCCTTCTGCAAAGATTTGTTTTCATGTCACCCAAAAAAGAAAACAAAATTACATTGGCAAGTTGCTTCCTAAATAAAAAGCATCTCTGTCAGTAGTCCAATTTCCAACAAGTGGGAAAAAAAAAAAGGCCTAAATTATGGACTTTAAATAATCAATCTCAGAAGCTTTAATAAAACATCCTATGCAGGACTCTATTCGCCAGCAGTTTAAGGAAGTGGAAGAAAAGTCCATAAAACTACAGAGACAGTTTATTTAGGGCTCCAGGAGTTTAATCCTGGTTTACAGCCTCAAGTTTAAGAACTGATTTCCCTTTTACATTTCTTTCATTTTAGCTAATGCTGAATATGCTATTACCTATATAATTATGTAATCTTTCTTAAAATCTAATTAAATGCTTTGTTTCTTATTCTTGTGGGATTCTTGTGACAATCTTTACTATTCAGAATGCAGGAGAGGATTATTTTCTCTCAGTATTAACTTGGTACTCAGTTATCTTCACCATGATCCAAAATAAGTGATTATTACAACAGGCTATGAAAGGTATGGCCCTGTCCATCTGCATCAATGCATACCATAACAACATCTATAACATGGCAGGCTAATATTTTTAACCACAGAATCATACAATGGTTTGGGTTGGAAGGGACCTTAAAGATCCTCTAGTTGCAACCTCAATTGAAAATGAATAAGCTGCTCTGGAAAAAAAAAAAAAAAAAAAAAAAAAAGGGGTCAGTTTGAGGCAATTTTGACAGAAAAGTAGAGTAAGGTAATACACTAAGAAATTATTCAAGAAAAAGAAGATAAATATGAGTAACTTCTATTAGCCATTGATCCAAGAGTTCCCATCAAGTGGTTCACACCACAGTGTGGTGAAAAGCAGCTGACAGTCCTGCAAGGCTTCAGCAGGCCCTATAAACCCACCCAAAACACTCATGCTCTGGTGCCTTATCTCACTGACTCTGTTCCAGCACAGACTATTCCCTCTTCCCTCTGCCCAGGAGTTCATGCCAACACCACCTCAGGGACAGCACCTTGTGTCTGCACAATCCAATACCTGAGGAAAAAGGACATTTCTGAAGCCTGTGCTGCCCCTGCACTGCTCCACCACTGAACTGCAGCCTTGGCAAGCTGGACTGGACTTCCTGTTCAATTAATATTCATCTAATTGTCATTTCATCTCATGTGTACAGCCCTGCGCTGCTCAGCCCAACTGATTTCAGTCATTCCCACCTTCAAAAGAAACTCCACTGAGTATTTAGTACTAAAATAATCCAAAAACTGGAAGGATGTTTCATGCAGGATTTTAAGAACGGAGTTTAGAACAAAACTCTGGTCAGATTTGATCCATTTTACAGCTTAAACTATGTCCTTTCACTCTTAAAGAGAGAAAAAGGAGAACTCTCTAAGAAAGCCAGAGTTTTCCACAGCAATGTTTACAGCCACAGTTCTAGAGAAGCACACAATGTGAACATTCAGGCTGCCATTTTACCTGCCTTACCTTTGTTCATTTACTCTAGTACAGCTCATTTGGTGCTGAAGACCTCACTAGATTTACTGCCATACTATGGCAAAGGTATCTAGTAACTCTATTCAGCTAAGTAAAACAGAATTATCACAGATTTCTTCTTGCAAATTCTGCACAGTGATTATGTGCATGCTCAGGAGGTCTCAAAAGCAACACATTGTGGCTTATCTATCATCTACTGCAGTATCTGAGACCAGCATGTGATTTGATAGATGCACATGTATTTTGTAATTATTTTAGTCACCCCTGAGAAGTTCAATATGAAATGACAGACTCATCCTGCATTTCTAGTGGGTGGGCACACGTATCTGTTTAACAGCTTCATAAAACAAGTGTTAATAGTTTCACTATGAATTGCCCAGTTCAGAAATCACAGAACCAGAGCTGCTACAGATGTGGAGAATAATATTAAAAGTGCATGTTTTGGTCCAGCACAATTGATAAGCTGGTATTCAGTTCAAAGAGACTTTTATCTTGGCAATTTAGAATACTGAAAAGGTTATGTATGTTCATGAGAAAGGCACAGCTGTGTGGTCCCAACCTGTGGCATCTGCAAGGCTGTTCAAGCAAACTGCAGCTCACTCCCCCCACACACAGATAGCTTTTGGGTGCCTTCTACATGGGCTACATGCACTGAAAAGACTTTTGGGGAAATCTTTGTTACTTTGAAACATCCAATTTTCACCTAACCTTACAGCCTCTCTTTATAAATGTAAAGCTTCAAAATAACTTGGGTCATTTTGCTGTAACCAGGGCTATAAAAAGGATCTTCTGCAGAACTTTTTCTAAAAGACTGCTGACTCTGTGAAGATGAGAATAAAACTCTGTTCTGAGAATGAAACTCAGCAGCCTGGATCTTAGCTGGTGGCTTAGTGCCTAAATCTCCTGCTGAAGATCTGGCTCAGCTCTTTTGGGTGAAAACAAGCCCTTGTGACACTAACAGCAGATCTCCTGCTGTCTCCAAAGAAGACCATTTCTCTTTTCAATTTTTCAGCTGAATATTTGGTTCTACTTTTTTGGGGAATGTGTAAACCTCTGACTTAAGGGTTCCTAATGTCAGACATCATTATCAAGTACCCAGATTTCCAGTGTCCCAAATCTTATCACCAAACATGAAACCCTTTCTTCAGTATATTCCTCCTGTGTCCAAGTAATTGTGTGAGAGCACACAACTGAGAGACATTGAGTGACCCAGGGTGTGCAGAGCAGCAGAGGAAAGGCAGTACAGGTGTGTGGAATCACCAAGTGTCTCCCACTGTGACTCCTTCAGCAGTGGGTCTTTCAGGGTGGCTCACCGTCAACCCAAAGTCTGGGAGAAGGATCTAGGCTGCTATAAGGTATTAGTAGGTCTTAAAGAACTTCAAAGCACAGTAATTAAAATTAGGCTAAATAATGCCAAGTGGAAAGAGGATTAAAGGAAATAACTACTACTTGAGACTGTGTCAGAAGTCTGAGATATCTGAGGTCCTTGAAAGGCAACAGAAGTTGCACGACTGATTGTACTTCTAAGGAACATGGAATTTAGAAATTACACATCCTGACTTCATCCTCTCAACTTTATAACAATTAGGTTTACAAGTCCTCACCTTCATTTTTTTTATTGACCAATGGTATTACCTCACTTTTTTGTTTTTTATTAATTCACTTACTGTAGTGTTGAAACACCTTTATCAGCTGTAAATTCCTTAGTTCTCTGAGGTAAGCATCTTCAATTTTCTTAGTCCCCAGATCATCCCCAGGCCATAATAACCTGCAGGGGCATCCCTTCCCAACCTGGCTCAGTAGTGACCCACCAAATCCCAAACTAGACTGACTAGTCACATCTGGCACAGGACAACTCCAAGGAAAAGAGAAGGCACAGGCTGCTCACACAAGGTGTGAGAGGAGAAAAGGGAGGCACCCAGGTGAAGGTCACTTCTGCTCCATGTCTGAGAGTTGACATGCAAGACTCCCCTGCAGAAGCCTCCATTGAGGTGATTTAAGGCAGGATGCAGTTAGAAAAAAGTTATAAACGGTGATGAATCCTGATTTATGACAGAAATCGCATCATTAGCCAACAACAGAATGCTTAAAAGATTTGTGAAATTTCTTCCTGTGTTTGTATTTTTTATTCCACTCCAGATATCTTTATCATGGAGGCTTAAACAAAATCAGGTCATGGCAATGTGTGACGCTGTTAATCCATACCATGAGTAATCTCCCTGTGCTGCCAGAGCACAGATAAGTGTTCATAGGTTTTGCCCAACTGATTTAAAGTTAGGTCACGCACACGAGGTGTCTGCCTGCCTGTTCATAAATCTTTGATGTGTCTGGCTGGCTGGTGTGTTGTGCCTGACATATGAACTGTGCAAAATACAGTTCACAGGGTTTTATTGCAGCAGTACCTTTCATAACTCCAGCACAGGTATTTTACACCTCCCAGACACAGTCACTAGTGCAGCTGTCCAGTCCCAGCACATCACCTCTGTTCAACCCAATAGCTCTTCCAGCTCTCACTCCACTGTTGCCAATTATATTCTCCATATTACAAGTCTACCTGATGGGGATTTCCTTTCCAGAGGTAGAAAGGACCTAAACTCAGGTCTGACATTCAATGCAGCATGGAACTTCCTCACATGAAGATTTTTTGCCTAAAAATCCCCCAGACAGATCACCTGGCAGAAGGAGGAAGCCCATCAGTATGCTCAGTGCCTTTCCTGACTCTCCATCAGCTCAGCCAGTAAAATCTTCCTACTGGAAGCATTCCTCACTGTAAGCAAAAAGGAAAATACTCCCACTCTCAGGTGGGAGTACTGGTTGCCTCTTGAAAATTAGCTATTATTAGCAGTTCACAGTTTATGTTTTGATAGTGGCCTTGACATAATTAGAAATAAATGAAGGTTTTACAGTTCCTGTTTGTTCTTCCTCTGAATTCAGTGCAGGCTGTTACAGGAGCTGGAAAATCAAAACAGCACCCTGGGAATACTAAGGAGTTGTCTGTATACAGAAGTTGCACTGTTTTAAATCTAACTCAACCCAGAGCAGGGGCTCCCTAACATACAGTAATTTAAAACTCTCTTCTTGCAGTAAATTTTTGCACTCCTACTTCAAAGCATAAGTTAAAATAAGCAATCCTAACTAAATCACTGGGAAAAAACTCTATTTTTCATTCCATTGATAAAATTTGGACACAGACCTGTTAATATGGATTAGATATGACTCAAAGAGTTCACAGCTTCCTGCAACCATTAAAATATCCAGGGCTGTACCATTTCATACACTTGGTATTATCTGATGTATTTCAGTTTGTCAAGAGCCATATTTTATTTTTAAGGAGTCTTAAAAGATATTAAACTGCTTTTTTTTTTTTTTTGGAAGTCACAATATTCTTTTGCCTTAATAAAAAGTACCAGATAGTAATGAGACAAGCTGCAAGATCTTCCTTCTCTTCTGGGACCTTCCATTCCATCAAAAGGGACAGAGACTTCCTCAGATCTTTATTTAATTGAAATTTTAGTGAAAAGGCAAGAGTGCAATAGCAGAACCCTGCAGTCTGTATAATCACAATGAACTCCCATGACACCAATACACAGTCACAACACTGCTCCAAAAATCAAGGGCAAACAGGAGCAGAGAGATAAATGAAGCCAAGGGTTTTCAGTATAAAAGTGGTGGATGTTTACCAGTGGTGTTTGCCCTGCAATCCCTGGGTGAGGCAATACAGGATGAGCCAGCAGGAGCCCAGTGTGGAATCTTTGTAAAGATCCACAATGCTGACCCACCTGCTGCAGCACTTCTGAACCAGCAGGTCTTGGTTAGGCAGCACACAAACACTTGTTTAATTGGCACTCTTACCTCTGCAGCCAAGTAGTTTCCAGTTGCCAAATGCTTAAATCTAAATAAGCTATTCCACTGTCCTGCCCCTCCCCGGCAAGGGTCGTGGTGGACAACCTAAAAGAAGAATTTAGATTTTCATCATGCTCTTCAAGATCATACTTCAGATCACTGACATTTCCTGCAGCTCACTCCTAATAAAAATATGCAAACTACATCATTACAGCCTTCTAAAGAGATGAATTATGTGCTTACACAAATTTCACCACAGATAACAACTACTCACACTTTCTTTTTGCCAAGTGCTAGGAAATACTCCTGTTACTTTCCATGCTTTCATTAATCTATTCCCTGAAAACATGATGAGCCAAATTTTGCTCTTAAGTGAGATGGTGTGAATCTGCAGCTCAAGAAAGTAAGGAGAGCTGTTCCACACTACTAGGCACTACTTAAAAGCAAAATTCAAACCATCTTACATTATTTTATCAATTATACCAACTCTATTTCTGACAATATATATATTCTGACAAAGGGACTTCTAAAAAAATTTCATTCAGGTGATATATCTTCCTATCATCTGAAATACCCCAGGTTATTTCTTTTACCCCTTGACTGTGCTGTAGGTCATTTGCTTTCTTCAAATCTAGCAGTGTCTGTCTCCTTCAAGAAGGAATCTCCAATAAGTTCAAGTGCAACACACTCTACTCCAGACATCCTTACCCAGACAAAAACCAATCACTTTTCTGAAAACTCTGTTTTAAATGCTTTAAATGTTTTAAACAAACAAAGTTTGTTTATCACACAAGACTCTTGGGTATAGGAGTTACATTATTGTAATAGCAAGGATTTGAGATCTACCAATTTCCAGTGTCTCTTAGTTGAACAAAAATGTTAGTTCCCTTCTCAAAATTACCCCCATCTACAACATCCCCTTTATTCAGGTTAACTTTTAACAAATGTTGATGTGTTGTGTGATGTTTGGGAGATTTTATGTCTGCCATGGATTTCCATTTTTCATGCTGCACATGAAGTTCACTCATGAAGTTAACACTCAAAACTCAGGAGAGGTGAGTGTCCTTTGATTGGCTTTGATAAAATCACACCATTTACGTCAAGTCTGAATTTGAAATTTGACTCTTCCTCATTTTATGCAGGTAAATATAGTAAGAAAGCCTCCTCTCTCCACACACACAGAGCAATAAAGAAGCTCTTCAGGGTACATCCTACACAAACTGCTTCATGAAATAATAATAGTCACAGGGAGGTGTGTGATGATATCAGGAGCCTATGAATGACTCATGCTGTGATGCAGTTTTTTTACTGAGCCCTGGCCTTCAGGTCCTAAAGTATTTATCAAAAGAATTTAAAAATACCTCTATTTCCCACAGTGCTTTAGAACTTGTTGCAGACGTGGCTGACTGACGTAACGTAGTGCGGAGGAAAATGTGTTGCTTCTTCTCATATTCATCACAGGTCAGAAACTTCTCTTGCTCTGCATGAAACAACCTCACAACATCTCCCTAAAGAAATAGGAAAAAGAAACACTGTTAAGTGGTAGGCAAAGCCACCACCACCTTCTATTTGTAACAGCTCCAGTGATGCCAGCAGAGCTGTTAGGAAGCAAATGCTTCTGAGTTTCTTATTGCTGGAGCAGGTAACAAGTGAAGAGCATTCAATCTTTGCACCAAGTCTGGAAATCAGATGAGATAATTCAGACCTGTAGGAGACCTGTGGCCATTTGGGAAAGCATCACAATGAACAGTGGGCAGAAATTAACCTAAAGGTGATTTTTAATTCTGGTTAACTTTACTAAATTGATTTTTTCATTTCTAATCTCTTTTACTATTTAAAAGAAGTGAAGAGATTTTTCTAACATTGTATTATCTTATCTCTTCTACTCTGCAATCAACACCAACGCCCCCTTTCTATTTCTTCTGCTGGAATAATTTTTGTTTCTTCCTGCCTCTCCTCAAGACTTGAAACACTATCCTTAAATGGGCCTACACAAATATACAATTTTCCCTTTCAAATTCTTCCTCAAAAACTGCTGGTACCTTGACACTTACTGATAAATAGCCTGTTGATAATGATTTATTAAGGTACATGTGAGGACAAATTAAACTTATCTTTAAAATGAAAATGTAAAGAGATAAATCTACAGGCATGAAACTGTGCAATACCTCAGCATGTAAAGCTATATTACCTTATTACAGCTATTGTCATCTATAAGCCTGTAATACCACTTTGAACACATCCATAAAGTCCTTATTTCTTCTTTTATTTGCCAGGTAATATGTCTCCACAGTCAAATACAGTGAGGTTTTTGGGATTAAAAAAATTTAAAAATCATACTTACTCCTTTCAGTACATCATCTCGGTAACTACTGAATTTCATGAACAAAGTTATTTTCCAGCTTGTGTTACAGTTGACAGCATTCACCTTTAGGGAAAAAAAAAAAAAAAAAAAAAAAGACCCAATTACAGTATTAGGGGATGTTAGTTTATTTTTGAGATATTCCATTCTTCTGAAAGACCACACCACATCTAGGATGGCAGGGGACATGGCTTAGCTACACATGTGCACAGTTCCTAACACTGATCCTGAAGTTCTCAAGTGTTAATGATTGTGATGTTGGAGAAGACTGGGTGGGCAAATGCTGCTCTGTTTGCTGACAGCCTACTAAGAACATCCCAAAGGGATGCTGTATGAGGATTTACTCTCACATCTGTCAGAGTTTGAAATACTCAAAGAAGTCTCACAGAGGTTTCAGTGCCAGGGCATCACTGCAGTGAGAATATTTCAACTTGTGTTTTTGAGGTTAAGCTGGAACCAGTTTTTAACACTGGCTTTGAGCCCATGGTGGGCTCATAGTGGGTTCTGGTTACCAGTGGAGAACAACATATCACAGGATCACAGAATGGCCTGGGTTGGAAGGAATGTAAAGATCATCCAGTTCCAAGCCCCTGCCATGGGCAGGGACACCTTCCACTATCCCAGGTTGCTCAGAGCTCCATCCAGCCTGGCCTTGGACATTTTCAGGGATGGGGCAGCCACAGCTGCTCTGGGAAACCTGTGCCAGAACTTCACCACCCTCACAGGGAACAATTTCCTCCTCATATCCAATCTAAACCTCCTCTCTGTCAGTGTGAAGCCATTGCCCCTTGTCCTGTCACTCCAGGCCCTTGTCAAGAGTCTCTCTCCATCTTTCCTGTGGGTTCCCTTCAGGCACTGAAGGCCACAATGAGGTCCCCCCAAAGCCTTCTCTTCCCCAGGCTGAAGAATCCCAATTCCCTCAGCCTTCCTATAACCATCTCAGATCAGCAGTTACCCCTCCTGCTCCCTGAACTCACCTCTTTGCAGCCAGGGTTATCTAGAAGCTCAATGTTGCTGGCATGCAGAGGCTGTCCTGCATTGACTGGCATGAGAACAACTTTATCTCCCACCACAACCTGGAAGTCAGAAATAAAATGCAACTTAGACCTATGCAGTTATCCAATAAAATGAAGTAATATAGCATATTTAGGAAATTACTCAAATGCATGCTCTAGGAATGGCACTTGGTGAATTTATTTGCAGGCAATTCACACAGCAGGTCTGTTCATCCATGATCTGCAATCACTTGGGTTCAAGATTTCCCACTAATGAATCCTCACATTCCCAATAAGCATGTCCTCTGGTACAGCAGAAACTCCAGACTGTGAAATAGATATGAATCTATGAATTCCAGGAGCAGCTCAGTTCATATAAGAGTTACATTAAGTTCTCTTTATCCCAGAGAAAGCTTAGAAAGTAATCACGAGCCCCAACTCTGTGGACCATCTGCTGGCAAATGTCCTGACAGGCTCAGGAGTTCTGTGATTCAGACTGCCTGACTGCATCCCAGAAAGGCACAGAAATCACTGGAAATTCAGAAAGAGGTGAACTCACTCCATCCCCTCTGCTGTTGTTCCCTGAACAATGTTTGGGCTCAGCAGAGGCAGCAGGTACAACAGGTGAGAGACCTTCTCTCTACAAGAGAAATTCCTGGCTGGTTCCCTACAAGCAAATTCCCATGCCCTTGCAACTCTTTACAATATACAAAACAATATACAAAAAATTCTTTAACTTAAAAACTGCTTGAGACATGCATATGGAGAATTCAATTCATGCCTGGAAGGGGGAAAAAAAAATTAAAAAAAAAAACAATCCACAGATTAGTTGGCACTGGGTCCTGATTTGCTTATGCTGTTCACAGCAATTCTGAGCACACACAGACATGAAGACAAGTTGCTACATGTGATTTTTTACTACATGAAATGTTGCACAAGCCATGCTTTCTTTTGGAAGCCAAATAAACAAAAACACATTCTGCATTGATCAGCACATTTCCAATGAAAAAGCTGAGCCCAGTTCAGCCTTTGTGCAACTTCAGTGCAGGTGAATTTGGCCCTCACATTGCAGAGGTGAAAAGGAAGGTTTGCCTGTTCTTTACCAACACAGCTAAAATAAACAGCAGCATAAGACAGTGTCACCATGCTCAAATCACACACAGAAATCCTACTTGATCCAAGTCATGGGAACAAGCTCACTAACAGAACCAAAATAATGACAAAACACCTGTAAGACACATTTCTTATGAATACATTCCTGCATGCCATGCTTCACACAGACATTACTTACAGCCTGTTTAAGAAGTTATGACCAGACAACTCATTAACCAAAATACCACCAGGTTTGCATCCTGCAAAGTGGAATCAGGACTTCAAAACTGTTGCATGTACACCAGGACTATCACAACTAAATCAGTAAGAGAACATATCATTAGGCATCTTATTTAAAAAGAGAAAAAAAAGCAAACTCTAAAATGGCAGATAACTGCAGTGCAATCCACACAGCACCAATCCAAAATCTGCTCTCAGGGCAGATTTTGCTGTTCAGTCCATCTGGAACCCGGTCTAGACTTAGTTCTATCTTCCACTGAAGAGCAGCTTCAAAGATGAAGACTTAATTTCTGCAGAAAATACTGCAATTATGCCAATTACTGTAAATTTTCAGTCATATTTTTTCATTACTTTCATTGACTTGCAAAATTTATCAGTTGCTAGTGAAACTAAGCTAACCTTCTTTCAGAAAACTAAGTTCTAAAATATTTCACAGGGCTAAAAAACTGTAATTGCTTACCAGAAGAGTCACACACATTAATTCCTGTATCAATTCTCAGATTCCTTTTCTTTTAGGACATATGGCATATTTAGCTCTACCTTGCTTGCATTACCTGACACAATAGCAGCCATTCAAACAGTAATTCAATATTCATTTCTATTGCTTAAAGATTTTCTAAAACATGTTTTCTTAGGGAATTTCCTCATTATAGCACAGAAATACAGTTTCAAAAAAACCAACAAAGTTTCTAAGCAGAGTAAGGACCTGATATACCAAGCTAATTCCATTAATTGAAAGGTTTCCCATGTCTGAGAGAAATTGAAAAGGAAGGAGTGGGTACAAGGCTGGAGCCTTCCTTCATCTGTGAGAGGAAAATGGGGATTTTCCTCCATCACTTGCTACTCATGTCCTCTGTGAAACAGCTGCCTGGTTTGTGTATCTGTTGAAGAGGTAAAAATGTACAAAAGCACTTAGGAGACAGCTACCAGAGGACTAATGTTTATCACTGGAAATTTGCAAAGAAAATTGTTAAATCCCTTTGGGCCTAGTAGAAACAAGAAACAACTTCCCTTTGTAAACTCCCTCTGCAAATTACAGTGGCAAGTTGCCAGCTGTGAAAGGCAACCTGGAAAAGGAAAATGAGCAGCAGGCCATTCCAAAGGGACTGAGTCCATTGAGTTAGGAATAAGCCTAGGGCAGTTTGCCACATGGCTTTCATGGCTCAGATAAATCAGCCTGTCAGATAAATCCCCATGGATTTGGATTAGGAAATGGACTAGGAAAGGGCTCTGTGGAATGGGATCTTGCTGCCATCACTGCATTGATCTGTAATCTCTGTAGATCAACAAGTCTGCTCCCAAACCATAATGTAGGCTGGAAAATGGAATCAGAATCCCTGTAGTACTGAGGATGACTTTGAAGGCCTGGGATGGATCTGCTGCTCTCAGCTGTAAGATGTCACAGAGGTTTTGCAGATGGCAGGCAGGAATCCCAGGTCCTCCCTCTGAACAGTGTGACACACACTCTTATTGCCCAGCCATGAGACCTTAAAAGATGCTGAACTGATGTTATTCTAAAAAATTAAGCCAGAACAATAAGCCACCCCTTTTTCTCTCCAAAGAAGGGAAAGAAATACCAGGCTAATGTTTGAGCCATGTTTGTTTTCCCCAGGGGAAAGGCCATGCACAGGTCCCCCTGAGGGTTATATTTGAGACAGCGATGTCCAAAATTTTGCAGGCAGCAACTCTAATGCAGGAAAATGCCAGAACCCCTCAGAGGTGCAGGCAGTAACCCTAATGCTAGGGTTGGCCAGGAAGTGATAAAGGATAGGTAGGGTCCACAGGAGTTTTTTTAAATTTGGTTAGAAGCAAATTTATATACATTGTATAAGTGTATATATATATAAATTTTATAAAAATTGAAATATAATTACACAATTATATAATTCATATATACTATAAATTATAAACATAAAGTATAACTTAATATAATTAATATAACTTTATGTATATTTATGGTATATGACTAAATATAACTAATATTGTACATATATTGTTATAGTATATTAGAATATATAATACATAATATATAATATGTAATTAAATAATATAATATGTAATTATAAACTATAGATATAAAGATGAAAAATAGAAATATAAAAAAAGTTTAAATATCATTAAATTAATGGGGTTTTTTGGGATTTTTTTTTTTTTTTTTTTGGCTAGAGGCAGTTTTGGCCAGGGTTCTTTTGGGGCATTCACTTTAGAGGATTTTTTGAAGGGGATGGGACTTGCTCCTTTTTTCCACCCCTTGCCTGCTTTGGGAGAAAGGAGGATTTTCACATACCCTTTTGATCACTATGTGGAGCAGGGAAAATTCTGACTTTATGGATATTTTACCAGAAGGTGGGAATGCAATCCTTCTCCAGTGCACAACAGATTGCAAAAGGAGTTGCAAGCAACCACACTCCTCACTCTGGACAGCACCCCAAGGGCTGGGTAACCACAAAATTAATGAGAGAAATACATGAAAAAAGAGGCATTCCCTTTTACAGTCCTAAGGCTTTCACTGATTATGCACAGGGGAAAGAAGCCAAACATTCCCAGGTAGGTCTACAGCATAAAACCACAAAAGTCCATCATCTTGTGGCCTTCCCAGAGGCAGATCTGAATTCTCCACATCAGGCAGTTAAGCAAGCCACAGAATGAAGAAGGGAGTTATGATCTCACAGCACAGCTCTCAGATCTGCAGCAATGAGCTCTCCTGTGCATTCTTCCTCTCATCAATATGCAAGACTCCTGCTGAAACCTACCCAGAAAAGACTTTCCAGACTATCCAACCCAGCTCCAATCATACATACCATTTTCATGTCAGAAGGGAATACAGATTTAAAGAAGCCTGAAGTATTTCCTTGAGACTTTCTCTACTGACCTCTTGAAAAAAATGTTGCCCATAAAATTAAAAAAAAAAAATCCTTTAAAAAAGCAGGCTCCAGCATAAACTATGATTTCTTGTCAGCTTTGTAAATCTGCACACAACAGGTAAAACTAGTAAAGATACCTCAATGGAGAGGTTCAGTTGAATATGGCAACACATCAGATTCCAGACCATGTAATTTAGTAACAATTTCCAGTTACACATGAAAGATAATAGTCCCAAACACTCTTCTAATTTCTTCTTTCCCGAACTGAATCCATTATGAAATATGCCTGCAGCAAAGAAATCATGTCTCCTGGAATTCTTCTCCTTTCTTAACACATTCAGTGTTTCCACTTACATTGTCACCTTCACTCCTCAGTTTCCAGAATGGCTGGATGTAGAACCAGGAGCCCTCATTCCCTGCAGCATCCAGGGACACTCGCATAGCATTCTTCTCTAGCAGAGCTGGCAGTCTCTTGTTGACTGTGAGGTATTTGTTGCTTTTTATGTGCAGTAGCTGGGAACAAAGAATAATTAAAAAAAAAAAATTAGTACAGCTTCTAGTTGCTTTTTCTCCCTCTAGTCAAAATAGGAGGTGCAAGCTTTCACACTGCTGAGATTTTCTGTAATAAATATAAACACAAAATAAAACCAGAAGGCAGTTATCAAAGTATGCTACACTTCAGGAAAACAGATGATCAGTCTGTGATTGAGAGAAATGTGTCAGGGATCAATTTTATAGCAGAGCAAGAGTCCATTGCAGTCTTCCTTTCATGAATTACATCCAACTGCAGAAAAGTTGTACTGCACTTAAAAACGTAGCTCCTCTCATTTATATGTCATGAAATACAGATTACTTCAATGATTTAAAAGGAGCTGCACAGCACCTCTCTAGCATGATTTTGAAATAAGTCTTGAAGATAAAAGACACATATTTACATTCAGATTCTAAACTGCAGCACCAAGAAATACACAAAGAATTTTTATTATGACATATTATTTAAACAGGAACACGCAGCACTCCTGGTAGGCTTTGAAACAGGCAGAAAAGCACAATATTGTAAACTTCACCAAGTTCTGTTTACCTGACCCTTGACAATCCAGATTACAGCAGGTAGTTAGTTTCATTTTCACTGTAACCTTGAAAGGAAACAACTGTTTCCTTTCCAACACTGAGAAGGCAGCTGTATTTCAATAGGTTTACCTGGATGACGTTGCTGTATTTTACAATTTCACCCAACAGCTTTCTGTTTTCACTTTCATTCTGCTTCTGTTCCAGTTCTGCTGCATGCTGCAAGAGAATGATTATTTCTTTAGACCCTACAAAAGAAGTACCTGAAACACACAGTGCAAAAAGGGAATGGCATCATATTTAAATCCTGCAACCTACAAGCATTGCTGCACTGGAAATATTAGCACCTTGATGCTGATTTTGATTTTTTTTTTTTTACTACCCAAAATAGGGACTCTGTCACAATTTATGGGTCATGTCTGAGATACATGCTATTTTAAAAATTTTCAAGCCCAAAAAGCAATTCCAGGTGCTTTATTTCATCCTGTAGAAGATAATAAAGGCCCCATGATTTGCTCCTCACTATCACCACTCCTTTTACTTGTTGGGGTTTAATTGTACAGAAACACACAGACTCTACAACAAAACAAAAACAGTAGGTCACAATTGGCAACAATTAAGATTAAACAGAATAGACTGGGTCAAACACAGCCACAGAGCAAATTCTCAGCTGCCAGCACTAACTGCTGTGTAACTGGCCACACACCATGTGCTTTCCTTGCTGTTTTTAACTGGAAGCACTGGTGACCTCTCCACTGCCCATAAAACTGTCCAGGTCTGACAGGACCTTGTTTTCACTTAGTCTCATGCATTCAGTTATAACATCAGGCCAGCTGTTTTTCAGAAACAGATTAATGACCCCATCCATACTGTATTTGAGGCAAAATAGAATCTGCAAAAGGGATCACAAATGAATCACCTAGACTGAAGGCAAGGACAAACACAATTTTGAGGAATTTTCTGACTAAAGCATTGAGGACATCCCTTTGTCCACTCTTCTGCGTAATTCCTGGTAAAGATTTCCAGCATTATTTAAACCAGAGCTCCATCCTGATTTTAACAACTCCATTTTTACCTTATAAAGCTTCTGAAAGCACTACCTTGCTTACAGCAAAGGCAAAACCCCCAGTCCAATGTGAGATAAACACCAGGCCAGGGGTTATAAATGCCAGTCAGGAGGCTGGAGAGCTAAAGAGAATATAGAGTTGCTATGGTGGCATAATAATACCTATCACAGTGGTTCCCAAGGCACTTGTTATTATTCTTTCTGGTGCTATTGTAATTCTACAGCCTGCAGATTGAGATAAGATTACAAATACAGATGTCTCTTACTTGAAGTTTCTTCAGCAGTGCTGCTTCAGTATGGTTTCCTTGTTTGGCTTGCTTGGCTTTCCAGTACTGCTTCTGGGCTGAATATCTGTTCATAGGACACACCTTGAAAAGGCAGTCTGGGGAAAGATTGAAAGAAATACTCCTAAGTCATGGTGAAAGACATTTCCTTCATTTGTAAGTATGCTTTGGTTAGGTCTTTTTGTCCTGAAATGTCCAGATACCAGTGTTTAAACATAGCCATCAAGTCAGCTTGGTGGCAATGATACCAGACACAGGGTGGCACAACACCAGAGCTGAGCATAAAGCCTTTAGAGCCTCACAGGTTCCCACTTCGTGCAACCTCTGTAAGAGCCCCAGGCTGTGATCCTGCCATGTCTGCCTGCTGATTTATGAGCACCCCAACATCACAGATGCACTGTTTGAAGGCAAGTGAAACCTTGAATAATGGTCCTGCTGTCTGTATGCCACACACCTGGCTTGCCCTGCTCCTCCTGGCACTGCTGAGTCCAAGGGTGGCAGAGGAATTCAGCAGTGCCAGCCACCAGGCAGGTTCACACAGAGCTTGGGTCTCTGTGCCTTCACTGAGCTATTTTTACTGTTGGGGTTTTTTAATCAGAGACACAAGCTGAATATCACCACAGACCAGGAAAAAAGCAGGTGAGGAGAGAGGAGCCACCTGAGTAGGGTGGGAAGAGCACAAGAAGGAGAAAGAGGAGACTGCAGCCAATGCTGAGATGCTGAGTAAGAAATGAGGAGCAGCAAAGGAAAGAGAATCTCAACACACTAACCCTCATCCCATCCCTACCACCTCCCCATGTGGAGTGAGGGGGCTGTAGATCAGGAAAAGGAAGAGACATCTGGAATGAAGCCAAGGGGCTCTTCCTTAAATGCTTGTTCAATTGTTCTTTATTTCCCACTACTGTAATCAATAATTCAAAGTTAATGTTACTTGGCAATAAACTGAATTTTGTGAAATTCCCTGACTGGAGAGTTTTTGGTTTGGCTTTTTGTTGTTTTTTGTCCAGTGGCAGTGTTATAAACTGGAAATAGAGGCTCGTGATTCATCCAAAGCCAATTGCTTTTAGAATGATAAACAACATCTAGTCTTGCACGGTCACAATCATCAGCTGCTCTAAAAGCAGCAAGACTTGACAGACATTTCATGGAGCAAACGCTGCTAACTGACCTTTCTCACGCCACCTGAATTAACAGGCAAGAGGAGGGAAGAGCTCTGCTGTGGGAGTAGTAAGGACACCCAGGAGTGCCTGGGTGCAGCAGGGTGAAACTCTTCCCCAGCTGAGCTGTGGATGTCAAAGGAAGGTCTGTCCCCAGTTATGAGCCCTGCACATTTCACTGGCACAGATGGCCAAGCATTGGCTGAGGGCTGAGCCAGCCCCGCTCAAGCAGCAAAGCTTGTCCATACAAAACTGCCCCCAGGGGCAGAACTTTCCATGGCACTGACCCAAAGTGCTCCAGGATTTGCCCCCACCTTGCAGCCCTGAGTTGCTGTTCCAAGGAAACAATCCTACAAATCCTTATCAAAGCAAACCCAGCCACTCTGCAAAGGTGTTTGCTCTCACATTTATAATGGCAATTACATCACACAACCTAGAGTACACAATCCCCAGGTGATTTTTATAATATTCTGGAAAACAAGAAGGTGAAAAAAACCCCATTAAATTGTACTGTATATTATAGGATATTTTACCTGAGTATCAGGATTTCAGCTCATAAAAGTCTGCTATTATTTTCTGTCACAATCTATAATTAACATGCCTTCTTCAGAAGGCTTCATGAAACATTTATTTCTCTAAAGTAACAATACCTTCTTTTTATAGGACCAGTCTTCATTTCTCAGCTACTCCCCACACATCCTGCTACTTTGAGTAAACACAGTGCTTCCCATCCTCCTGCAGTGTCTCAGAGCACAGTGCACTCTGCAGAGGACCTTTTCCAAATCACTATTACTTCAATTGTATTTCCCTCAATTTATAGACTAAAAAAAAAAAAAAGGTATTATTTGTTCCTACACAAGATTTTTTCCTATTTTATTTTACTTTTTAGGACTCCAGATGCACTGAAACCAGGTCATCTCGTAGTTTTTCTCCAGGGATTTTTTTTCCCCATTTATTTTATTAGAATAACAACACTATGTAAATTCAAGCTGCATGATCCTAAACATTGCAAGGGGGTGGAACAGTGCCTGCCCTAGAGATGCTACAGTTCAAATAAACAGGAAAAAAAGAGAAGCTGAAGCATAAGATTATAAAGCAACTTTCTACCACACAGCAGATCAAAAAGCCATTCCCTCCTGGAGGTCAGTCTAGCAACCCACTCATGAGACAGAATGTCTCTTCTGACTTCTCCAGACATTCCCAGATAGTCCTAGGTCCCAATCCATTTATGGAGTTTTACATAAATGTTTCTCTTCCTGAGGACTAATTAAGGAGGGAATATCAAAGGTAAGCAAATAGCACCTTCACTCAGGAAGTCTGAAAAGGAAATTATTAGGCCCTTTAAATGTTTCTTGATATTGGATAAAGATGGTCTAGAACAATATATGTCAGATGCTTTCTCTCCCTGCCCTCTCTTGGAGTTTTTTTTTTTTTTTAAGTGCTAGAAATTCAACTCTTGACAATCATAGAAGATTTCTTCGGCTTGCAGAAATAAAGAAATTATCATATGGCTTTACTAAAACCAGAGAAATTACTAAGTGGAAATGACAGAGCTATAAAATCACAGTGTGTACAAATCTATTTGTTTTGGGGAAAAAAAGTAGACAGAAAGCTTAAAAAGAGCTAATGTGGAAATGAAAAAAATTGAGGGAGAGAGGAACAGGGCAAAAAAAGTCCTAGGCAGGACAACAAAAAAAAGCTATCAAGAGTCTGAGAAACAAAATAAAGCAATTATGGAACTGGGGGAAACAAGAAGAAAATAGAAGGAGAAAACCAAATAATGCAGAAGTCAAGTAAAAAGAAAAATGGCCAACGGAAGAGGAAAGGGTGGGAGGAGGAAAGGAGAGAGTGCAGAGGAATGTAATGGAAGGGAGAGAATACCAAAGAACAATGTCACAAAAACCTTAGATCAGACTAAAACCTGAAAGGCAAAGAAGGGTATTTAGGAGCATAAGTATCACTTTCACTGCAGAAGCCTCAAGAAAATAAAGGAATACAAGTAAGAAAGTTTAGACCAGTTTAAAAACTTAGGTCATTTTACATCTGAAAAAGGACAGAGACTCATGCTCCTTTTCCAGAGCTGCTAAATCTGACCAGCAACTCTCATCTGTGATATTTTACACCTTGGAAGCTGAAGGTGTTTCCCACTGGAGATAGGAGCATCCAGCTGAAGTGTGTTTAGGGTCCCAGACTAAGGAAACCTGCAGTTGTGTGCTCATGATGTGACTTTTCTTCAGAGGTACAGGACTCCTGGCACACACACTGTTCTTCCCAGTCTCTGTGAACCCAGCCCTGCAGCACAGTAAGCATTTCCATCCCCACATTCAGTG
This sequence comes from Erithacus rubecula, assembly GCF_903797595.1. NCBI lineage: Eukaryota > Metazoa > Chordata > Aves > Passeriformes > Muscicapidae > Erithacus > Erithacus rubecula. Next base: position 5,827,073 of record NC_136686.1, read on the forward strand.
CCCTGGATCTCACCAGCTTCAATGAAATTAAGAAATACAGCACCTGGTTTGATCAGTCCCTTCTATTCCACTGCAATGCAATATTTTTTTTTTGTGGGGTTTTTACACCAGCTTCAGGAAACATATGTGGAACCTAATTCCATCCTCCTCTGCACTGATGCAAATTTGGATGTGCACCCTGGAGAACACAAAGCCACAGGTTCATCCCAGAGTGACTGAGCTTCTTCATATGGACACAAAATGAGAAGCAACCACATCTTCCCTTAGCTTAACAACACTCCATGCTGCAGGACATTCTGAAACAACCAGAATAGAAACCACCCACTCAAAAAAAAAAAAGAAAGTAAACACATAACAGAAATGAAACTGCTATTTTGAGACATGTCTTTACATAGCCTTTCAGTTCAAGCCAACTGCTCAGTACCTTGATTTGATCTCTGAGTGAACCCTGTAGGGGAGATATAAGCAGTTCAAAACCACAATTTTTCTTTTTTGTCCCTCCCACTGGGGAAAGGGCTGATAAAATATTACCAAAAAAGAGCAAACACAGTCCTCTCTGATATTAATTTTCAGAGTCAGTCCTTGAAATCTAAACATCTTGTCAGAAACATGTTTTTCTCATACTTCTTTGACTCCCAGGTCGTGCTCTAACCTCAAATCAACGCCAGTTCAGCTATCAGTGATAAAAACATTGTAAACCATACAGACAGTTCCTATTAGTGAAGAGGCCCTACTCATCCTGCTCTTAGATGCTATTTTCAGTTGCTTATGTCTAATCATTCAATTAATCATTCATGCCTAAGTCTTCCTTTCATGTCAAGAACCTACTTAAAGCAGTTTTTGTTTGGTTTGTTAACTTTGCTGCTTTAATTGAAAGCTATTTCCCAGAAGATTCTTGGGGGAGAAAAATATGGATTTTGCTTAGATTCTTGGTTAATAGAATAATATTTAGCAACTCTTTTGCCTCAGGGCTCTGAGCAGAGATAAGAAATTTAGCAAAGCAGGGCAGAGATGTGGTTTTGGTTGCTCTCATGGTAGAGACACCTACATGGTTCAAGGCACTAAATCTAAATCAGACAGCAAGTTTCTGCTGGGCTCTCAGCAAAGCTCCTGATATTTTCACACTTAGAATTTGACTTAAAGGACAAAGGAGAAAACATCCAAATGATCAGTTTATCTTTCCTGCAGCCATCCCCCTGAACACACATTGATTCTGGATACTTGAAGCAGCAAGAAAATCATATTCAATGCCCCTAACACTATAGCCATGCTGTCAGAGAGGGTGGGTTCCATAAATTAATATGACATTTACTTTTCACTAATTTAGTTTGTCCTACAGGTTTTAGAGACCTTATAGCACCTTTCAGTATCTTCAGGGGGCTTACAAGAAAGCTGAATGGAGGACTTTCTAAAAGGGCATGGAGTGACAGGAGAAGGGGAAATGGTTTCAAGCTGAAAAAGGGTCGATTCAGATTGAGTAGAGGGAAGAAATTGTTCCTGTGAGGGTGGTGAGGCCCTGGCACAGGTTTCCCAGAGCAGCTGTGGCTGCCCCTGGATACCTGGTAGTGTTCCAAGCCAGGCTGGATGGAGCTCTGAGCAACCTGGGATAGTGGAAGGTGTCCCTGCCCATGGCAAGAGGCTGGAATGAGATGGGCTTTAAGGTTCTTTCCAATCCAAATCATTCTGTGCTGCAGCTCACCCAAATTTGCATGCTACCACCATGTCAGCAGTCCCAAAATTAAGCTATGGTGCTATAAACTAGAGAAATCTAAGAAGTGACTGGATGAAAGACTGCAAAGTGAGCTAAGCAGCATCAGGGAGGAGGAGAGTAGCTACTAAAAAGTTTTGGGGCAGGGGAGGAGAGGGAGAAGAGGGATTCCCCAAAAAGAAGAGGATCTGAGGAAAGGAAAAGTTTGATGCTGTGGAAAAGAGGGAGCAGAGGCAACTGGAGATAAAGGGATGTGTTATGCAAGCAACAGACAGAGGTTACAACAAGGGACAGAGCCAAAACTGTCCACAACTAATGGAAACCATTCCCCTGCAGAAGCTGGGATGTAACTCAGGAGTACAGCCCTTGGTTTCCACAGCAGCAGAAAACAGCTGTACATTTGTCAGTGTCCCATTCCCCTCTGACATCTGCTCCACATGTGCTGCCACCACTGATGGCAAATCATTAGTGCTGGGAGTTCTATCAGCTTCCACCCTGCATCAAAGTGTCCAAATCATAAACACAGAAACCTATCAATTATTTCTGTCTTTGCCTTTTGAAGTTAGAAATTAACAGCATGGAGCTGCATGGAAAGAACTCTAATGTAATGAAGTTATAAAATCAAGCCCTCAAACACTAGACAGTGAAAAAATTACAGTTGTCTTTTAAGCTCTGTTGAGATCCTTAGGTGCATTTGTAGGTATTTGGGTATATTCAATTTTCCTATCACAAGTCTTTCCCAGTGACCTTGGTCTCATCTAGAAACCTGGATATGCTCAACTTTAGAAACACAACAGGGTAGTCCAGTGACAGAATTATTTTCCACAGAATCCCCATTTGATATTTTATGCAACCTGGAAATTGTGAGTTGCACATGTACTTGCAGGCAGCAAGAGGGTGAAATCACTCTTAAGTAGCCTGAAAGTCACACTGGATGCCACCTACAGCTCTGCTTTAAAGTTATTCAGTCACACAAGCAGCTGAAATTTATTACTGTTAGTTTCTAAGTGTGCATCCTCATTTTCTCAGTTTCCAGTATCTGCCAGTGTGCTGAATGCTCACAGCTGGAACTGGAACCAACTGCTGATGTTTTCTGAATATATAATGGAAAAAAAGTCTTGAACTGTCTGGGAAAGCAGAATTTCACTCTTATGATGTTTTAAATGCTTTATTTTTTTGCAACAGGAGCATATACATAAACACTGCAAATAAAATACTAAGGTTAAGCATGTCAGTGCAACCCCTGAAAATCATAGAATGGTTTGGGTTGAAAGGGACCTCAAAGATCATTGAAAATAGATACAAACAGCCTTGAAAAACATTTCCCTTGCTCTAAATCAGGCAAGTCATACTCTCTTTATCTCAGAACCAGTGTGAATCCAAGCCCTTTTAAACCAAAAGAAGCCTGGGTCAGGCTAGCAAGGCTCTGCTCTAGCACAGTTAAGAGTATTTTTTTAGCAGTCAAGAAGTAAAAACTACATGTTGTCAGTGCACTGTTATTTTTTTCCAATAAGCAGAACAGCAGAATTATCCAGATCTACAAGGTCAAGTTGAAAAGAATCAGACACAGTTTTAAGCAAAAACAAAACAAAAAGCTGACAAAATATTTGGGGGTACTCCTTCAAATTGTATCTTATAATAATAAAAAAAAAAATAAACAATCCATCAGCTCAAATAGTTTTGGACCTCACAAGTTTTTTTCCCATTTACAGTGAGAGCAGGGCTGGAGAAAAGAGCTTCTCACAGAGCAGGGGATCAGTTTTCAATGTATAGAACAGAGCAAGGAACTCTTGGACTAGAGGAAAATTCAGCCCCTTTCCCTATATTTTCCACCTGCCTCTCATGCCTTTGCAAATTTTGTATTTCATTCTCAAAATCTGCCATTCATGTAGCAGTGTGAAACTGGAGTCAGAAGTGCATCAGGTGGTGATTAAAAAGAAAAGATCCCCAGTTACTGACCTCGGAACTTCTTTGGAGGATTAGCAAGGTCACCTGCCTCTGGCTGGACCACACACCGGTCATCCACTAACCTAGAAAACAAAAATCAGCACACTCACTAAAACATGCCATCAATGTTTATAAATAAATGCACAGACACGCCTGCCACAGATCCAAAAGCTTCCACATTTCTCCAGTGTAATACAAAAAACACCTTAGAAACTCTGTTCTTCAGTTATTAAGCATAACCAAGAAAGTCTTCATTTTCCTTCCAGAGAGAGGATTTCTCAGATGGCATTAAATTATAGTCTGTGTTTCAGATTCCACTTCATTTAAATCCAGATAAAATCCCTTTTGTCACACCACATACATTGACGTTCCATGCAAAATTTATGTTTTCCTTCATCAGAACCATTAACCCTCAATCAGAAACAGTTTGTTTCTCTGCAGCTGTCAGATTTTCTTCTTCCCCATTTCCCATCTTTTTCCTCTGAGGAGGCATGTGGAATTAAGGTTCAGCTCAGATCAAAACTCCCAAAACCACATTTTCCTGTGCTGAAATGAATAAGCATTTCTTTAATCCAAAGCAGAAAATCTAGCTGACAAATCTAATATATTTCTTGCAATATTTTAGAAGTTAAATAAACAATAAAATTTAAAATATGAATTGTTAAACTTATCTCAGAACTTCCTAGACATAAATTCACCTTCCTTACAGGAAGCATCCTGTAAATAATTTGCCCATTTCAAACAATTATTCAGGAAAATCATGTTTAAGGACACGCTACTAAGAGCAACATTCTCAGCAGCATTTTTGTTGGAAATTGCCAGAAAAAGCACAAATTGGCTTCAGCCAAGTTACTCAGTATATATATTCAGCTTTCACTCAAGTTGGTGAAGGCTTTGCCTCCAGCCATGAGCACAGTGAGGCCAATCCCCCAGCCTATGAATTTTCTACCTCTAGCAAGACAACAAAGTGTCCACTGTGGCTGCAGTTCCCAGAAGGAAAAATGAAAAAGAATTTTAGAATTCAGCAGTTCCATTCTCATAACAGACCTAGATATAAACATGAGGTGTCAGTGAGGAAGGGGAGTTGAAGAAACAGCTTCAGGAGTGAGCAAGGGGCCTTAGGGAGATGTGTTTCTCATAGTCTAGTTAGGCCAGGCTTAACAAGAACAGGGTGAGGTTTGGAAAGCAGGACTTGGGAAGAGTCTTGCAGGCATCCTGCACTCTGTCATGTTCTAATAGGCCAAAGCTTCCTATAAACAGCACCTAAAACTGGGAGTCACAGAAAGCTGACTGGAAAGGACTACCTTAACAGAAGCTTTGCCAAAGGATCTTAATGCCAAGGAGTACTTCTCCCTCCCAACAAAATCCCTCAAAGGTTTTTAAGGAGGAACCCATAAGGTTTGACCTTCAGCACTGTCAGGATGGAGGCACATTGAAAAGCCAACCATAACTCACAGGGAATCTCCTGGGTTCCTTGGTGACAGTTTGTGCACCCTTGTGACAATGACAACTGTGGGTGAAAGGCAAAACTTTCACCATGGCATGTCACTGTAGCAAAAGCCAGATAGAAAACAAGGTGCTGGTGCTGAGCAAAACAAATGAGATCCTGCAGTCTCTGAGCCAGCCAGCTGCAGTGCTCAAACACTGGCCTTGCAGAGAACAGACATTCAACAATTAATATCGAGCATTTGCCATAATGGACCATAAAAGAGTTGGGCAGCATTCAGAAACCAAGGACATCAGAGAAAACAAAGGAAAGAGGAACTGGTGCTACTCCCATCCTATGGACACAAAATCAGAGCACAGAAAGGTGGATTGACCTGTGGAAGGGCAGGGGCATGACAGAGCAGGCACATCGCCTCCTGCTCAGCACCTCAGCTCTCACACCTTTGTTTCTTAAAACACAGGACAAAAATTTGAGGAAAGTATTGCTTTGTTTATTTAGCAGTTATTAAATTAACAATTTAATCCCCAGCATTTCCACACAAAGCCATTCATCCTGTATTCCAGCTGCATGACCTTCAGGGAGTCCAACAGCTCCTTGTTTACTCTGGAGCTGCTTGTTACAGCACCAAAGGGAGAGCTGAGCTGCAGGCTGCACATGATGCAAGACTTCTGTGGAGGGCAACAGAAGAGGCTCTTCAAACACAGACCACTTCCTCTGATACACAATTCAAAATATTCAAATCCCACTTTTATAGTGAGCCAAAAGCAGCTGCTGGTTTGCTACTGACACCTGCGAGTTGGCTGCGTTAAACAAGCAGCAATTCAAGACCTTTGTAACCTGCTAACAAATCCATTTGAGATGTGTGAGACCAAACAACAGGCTTGGCTGCAAAAGGTCCTGGGCACCTGCAGTGACTGTCAGACTACACCACAGCAGGTTTTAAGATCACTTGCTTGTAGGTTTGAATAGGAGGCCAAAGTGCACCAGATCAGGTTTTTCAGATAAAGGCAGAATTTATTGTATTATATTTATTGTATTATACCATAAAATGTGCAAGCTATGTAAACACTGATCCAAATTATGGTGCCAGTATTCAAGCCACTTAACCACAGTAACTTCAGAGAAGCTTTAACAAACTTCAGGGGGTTTAATTCCTCAGCTGGACTGCAGACAATACTGCTTTGTGCTCTCTGCTGTCATTCAGCACCTGGCACATACAACACAGTTGCATTTCAGTTTTCCATACACTGGCAGCACACAAATGACAAAAGAGATCCTTGCACATGTATGAAATGATCTCTAGCTGAGCTATGCCTTCCCTGAACACAATAAATACCTGGGGTTTGCACAATCCCGCCAAGTAACTCCTGCAATTAAGCTGTATAGTTCATTGGTAGTGCCTAGGATAAATCATCAGGGAAGTCAAAACAGTAATTACACCCCTGGACTTTACGCATGGCCCTTTGTATTCACTAATTACAGAAACAGGGGCTGAAAGCAACAAAGCTCATGGGACTGCTTGTCACAAATGCCCAGTCATTCTCCCACTGAAAACAGTGGAAGTTTTTCCACTCAGTGCAGGGCAAGCAAGAGCAGGAACTCCTCATCATAGTGCCACAGGCAGCAGCCTCACAGACCAGCAGGTGTTTAAGCCATTAAGGCCTCACAGTGTACAGAAGTGTACATAGCTACAGTGTACAAAGGCTCATCAAACAAGAATTGGAGCTACCTAAAGCAATGCCTAGGAGATAAGGTGTGCCTCTCCACAGAGGCAGGGGGGAAAGCAAAGGCAGTTTCAACTCTGCATTGTCATCACAGAATCACAGGATGGCTCAGGGTGGAAGGAGCCACAGTGGGGCAGCTGGTCCCAGTCCCTGCTCCAGCAGGGCCATCCCAGAGCACAGGGCACAGGACTGTGTCCAGACAGCTCTGGAATATCCCAAGTGATGACACTCCACATCCTCTCTGGACAATCTGCTCAGTGCTCAGTCACTGCACAGGACAGAAGTTCTGCTCCATGTCAAGTGGTCAAAGCATGAACCTGTGAAGTTCTGCACCTCTCTTCCTCTCCTTTCATTCTCCCTCATCATCTGGTGGAAGTGAAGCTGTCCCTTCCCCAGGAGGAGCAGGACTGAGCAGCAGCAGTATAACTGATAAGCAAGGTATGTTGGCAGAACAGTCTAATGGTGTATGGGTTCATAGATAGGAATCATACATGCTGCATAACTTTTTGTGTCCTGCAAGTTCCCCTGATTACCTAACACAGGCTAAAAGTAAATACACCAAAGGTTTCTAGGAACTTGCAGATGTAGTGCAAGAGTCAAGGAATAGTTGCACAGCTGTAATCCTAGAAGGACTGTTCCCAGTGATGAGTTATTTTAGATTTACTACTGTGATATAGTTGCATTCTGAAAGAACAAAAACCAATGTAAGAAAACAATAGGAAAGGAATTGTGGTGGGTTTCATGAATTTTAAGTCATTTTCATAACATAAGATGCTTTTTAGCTTGTCAAATAAAGCAACTACATAATATATCTTTGCTTTGTGCCTTGAATTTCAAAAATACCATCCTGAAGTGTATTTTGTCTCTTCCTACAAACAGAGATTTCCACCCAGTAATCATAGCCAGTATTATTAAGCACAATACCTGAATAAACACATGAGCTCACAGACTCTCCCATACATGGAACTGCATGTATGTATGTAAGTAAATGTGTGTAAAAAATACAAGACCCAGCTGCTGATGTCTATTACACACTCAGTACTATTTATACATCTATGGAGTATTTACTCTTCAAAAGCTGAATAAACTAAGCTAGAGGCAATATCTTCAATGACACCCTAAGACACTCAAGTTGCTTAGCATTTACTCTCTTAGTGGTATCAAAATTTCACTGCCTTTTTGAGCAGCACAAAAGCCTGGGCAGCAGCAGGAAGAGAGTCAAACTTGGTGACAGGCATCAGCAAGAGAAGCTGGATATTTTAACTTCCAGTGGAGCCCAGCAACATGTTTGATCACAAAGAATGCTGAGGTTCCATCCCAAAACCACACAACCTCAACATCCCCTCATGAACAAGGGAGCAGCCCCCAAAGCCTCCCTTGCTTTGCTCCTCAGATATCCCTTCACACAACCTCCTCCACAGAAACGTTCCTGCTGCCAGCCAGGACACTTCTTTCCCCCCAAAGTGCTGCACAAAACTCTGCTGTGCTCCACACATCCCAGCACCCACTCGGGAAGAGAGGTGCGAGTCATACCACCGAGAAACCAACCAATAACGAACAATAGGTGATTAAAACTTTGCTGCCCTGGAAATCAAACATCAAATACCTAAGTGCCAAAACAATCAGATCCACCCAGTTCTTCTCCAAGTCCACCCACTTTTCATTTCATTGAGCCTCTTATCACACATCTAGGTCAGCCCACTTCTTGTGTGCTTCAAGTGGTCTCCTGCCAAAAATCTGCAGTCATCCTACCTCACCCTTCCCAAAATGTGAGTTCATACTCCTTTCTAACTACCAGTCCCACTTACAATGATTTACAGCTCTATGATTTAGCTACTCTGTATAAAATATGTCCTTTTTCCTGTCTCTTTCCAAAGACATTTGTCACCATCATCTTTTCACATCTTTTAGGGTCACCTACATTAATCCCAGCTTGCAGAGAAAATAAAAATGTTCTTCCTTCACTTATAGCAGGGCTATTAAACCTCTGAACCATTTAGGAAGATTCCATGCTAAAAAGCCCTTTTGACAAATGGGAGAACAGAACATAACATTTAAAGAACTTGATACCAGTGAGGTATAGTAGAACAGAGACAAAAAAGTCTGGCTCCTGCCTGCCTCAAACCTTAGGAACTTTATACTTTCCTTTCTGGAAGTTTTCCTTCTGGAAAAGAACAAATTTTAATTGCCACAAACCAAAGCATAGAACAGGCTGAAAGGTGCTGTTTAATAAATACTGTTACACTGGAAAAGCAAAATTCTATGCACCTAAAACATTCCCAACTCTTCAAGATGCTTAAGACAGCAGACATATTTCACCATGACCAATCTTCAGTGTGAAATAAGGATGTGAGTGTATTTTATCCCAGCAACACAGTGTGGGAGCACTCAGGCATTCCCACCATGTGTGGGTCACTTTGAATTGTATTATCAAATGGTGTGGAGACACAAGAGCAGAAAACACAATCCCATGAACATCCTGGGAAACAAAAACACCACCATACAAGCAGGCAGCTCCACATTTACACTAATAGCTGCACAAATAATTAGCCCTAAAGTTTTTCCCTTATCTGATAGCGCATTCTTATATTCTTGTAACTGTACCTGCAGGCTTGCATGTCAAGGGGGGGGAGTAAAAGCAGAAGTTTTTCTGCTCAATTAAGTAATCCAGCTATAAATCCTGAATGTCATTTTGTTATTCTATTGTATTGTGTTATATCCAACCATGCTTTTAGCTTGCAAAAGCCTCTGTTCATTAGAATTTGTTTGTCCTTTTTTATAGCTGTATTTACATTTAAAACATTGTGCAATTTCATTTAAATTATAAGAACAGAACTAAAATAAATTATTACAAAGGAATAAAATGTTATTTGGAGGTTACAGAGGAGAAAGCATGGTTCTTAGATTTTAATCTCAGTTTTGCAACTTTCTTGGCCTGCATAATAGGTAAGCCATTAATGCACCAAGAAATGGCACAGAGCTTTGCTTGGACACAGTGATTTTTGCCAAGTAAATCAACATTTGCTCAGTATTTCAAGATCCTCACATCAATACAACATACATCAAGCCATTTTAGTGGTGTCAAGCACACCTATTTTGTGCAGTAAAAAGGGGACTGGGAATTGGTCACAGTCCCCAAGGCTGACAGAGCTCAGGTGTTTGGACAATGCTCTCAAGCACAGGGTGTGATTCTTGAGGCTGTGCAAGGCCAGAAGCTGGACTCAATGATCCTTGTGGGTCCTTCCAGCTCAGGATATTCTGTGATTCCATGGGGAATTGGCAATGGGAGGAGGTGTGCCAGCCTACCCACCCAGCTCCCTCCCCAGGCACACCCAGTCCTGCTGTACTTCTCTACAACACTGGTGCCCTGCTCCCAGGCAGGTTTGGCTTCAGTCTGTCTCAGTGCTTTTGGTAAACAAATTGCATTCCCATAAACCCAAGGAAATGGTTGATTTCTTCCTTTGTTTCTTTTCTATTTTTTTTTTAATATAAAAAGAGTCTATCATACAAGGATGTTGCGACAGCCTAAAGGCATTTAACTGGAAAACACTTCCACAGGCAAATCCTCTTTTGGATTAAATTTGTTTTAAAGCTAAAAAATTTGAAATTATAAAATGAGTATTAGGAAAGCTTTCTGAAGGTTTTCTTTAGTGGCTTGCAGAACACAGACCCAATAATAATGCACATCACTTGGAGGACAGGACAATTTTTCCATTACTAACATTTTCCTTTTAGGTGAGATGTTGGCTGCCTTTCAATGGACATTTTCACTGATGTCTCTGAGGCCAGGATTTCACCTCCATCATCCCATCTTCCCAGAAGTGCACTGAGGGTTGAAGTTTAAAGAAGCAGAAGTGTCAGCACCTCACACTGGGGGTCATTCATCCAAGATTTAATTACAATCTAACCTCTGCAGCTTAATCCAGCTAACTATATATGGAATGCAAACACTGTAACAAGTCCAGGATTTGGCACAAACTTAGAAGTAAATCAGAAAATCAAGATTACACACATGACTTGAACCCTGCTTGCTCACAGCAACTCAGTTCTCACAATGTAAGAAAGCACAGATAAAGTAGAATTATTAGATATATCAATATGTAAATCAATTATTAGATATATCAACCTAACACACTTCAGAAACTCCAACACTGGGACTACTGCAAACTAAAAATGAGGGTGTCAGAGGCAATCCTGCATCTTTATGGGAATTTTAGGCATGTAGCTCACTAACCAGCCCCTATCAGACTGAGCAGTTCAAACTTTCATGGTTCACAGTGACTTCAGAGAAGAGATCTTAGTAACAGCTTCATTGCTCCCAAATCCAAGCAGAACTCCTTGCAGAGTTACATATTCAGCCAGAGACAGCAAAGCTAAGTCAGCACCATAGAGAAAATAATCCAAATCAAAAGAAATTCCACGTTTAGTTTACAAGAGAAGAATTTGAGGGTTTTTCTCAGCTTTGCACATATTTGTGAATGGCCACTTGAAAGGACTGCTTTGAAGAACTGTGTGCTAATAAAAGGAGTCAGAAAGGCTGAATTGTTCACTGTTAACAGCATTTAATGAAAACTGAGAGATTTACCCAGGAAAATACTGTTGAGAAATACCAATATCTGTCCAGTGATCAAAAAGTGACTTTATCTCCATAATGAAGGCAGTCACACCTACTCATCAAAATGGCAACACTTACTGTAGAAAGGAAGCATAAGCAAAGGAAGAAAATTAGGAGACTTTGCTGAAATAGCACAATGTAAAAATATTGTTGTTTAAGCAGACAAACCAGCTTCAGATGTAAGGCCTATAATGAACCTTAGCATCTGGAATGACAATATATATGTAGGCAAACACATGCATACAAAATATATACATACACAAATATACATGAAAAAAATATCAATCCTGTAAACACAGGCTGGAATGTAAATCCTGGAAAACTATCCAAGTTCTTTCTCCATTTTGTAACACAAACAGCAATAATCCAGCAGGCCAACCCATGTCCCACTATGTAAAAATGTGAGTGGAAAACATTGCTCAACCAAAATGTTGACATTTTACACATTTTGCAGTGCTTATTTTATACAGGAGAGGCAAACTTTACATGCCTTGGTTTTTTGGGTTTTTTTTGTTTCTTTTGCTTAAGTAAAAAAACCCCAGTTTTTCAGACCATGCAGATAACAGAACCTTCCATGTTACAAACTCTATTATATGTCAGGACACCACATGAAGAAAAGGTTCACCTCATTTCAGGGGCCAACAATGGGGTCAAGTCCCAGGCTAGTGTGAACACATGTAATTCCACAGAAATTAGGCAAACAGCCCTTTTCTGCAGCAACTCAGCACCTGACCCATCACTTTCCATATCCTTCCTTCAGTGCACCTTCCCTCTGCAGCCCCAGAAGCTGTTCTCAAGGCCAAGCACATTCACACAGCACATCCTGATCTCCCTCAGCCACAGCTCCTTTCCATGGGATGTGCAATGTCCTGGCACTGGGTGCAAACCTGGGCTTTACAGCAGGAACATGAACCTTACCTGACCACCCCCTTGCCTAGGCAGCATTCTGGAATTATGGAGCAGCCTGGTTTTGCCTTCAGATAGAAGGAGACAGCTCTCAGATTGAACAGCACAACCACCAAGAAACTTGTAGCCAGCATGCAATCCAGCTCCCAAAATGCTGCTGCTGGTTTCAGCCTTTACTTCTGTCCCTGGGAATAATGATTTTGGCTGGCAGGAATTCCCTGAACGAGGTCTGCTCACCCTTTGATGTGTTCAACTCTCACTGGTGGCAATGAGAATTGTGCACAAGAGATAACTCCACATACACATGTGCTCCAATCCTCTCAACAAAGGATTCAATGATTTTTATTTTCACTTTGCCACAATAAATTTTTGCAGCTGGGCCAGGTATTTTTGCATATTCTCTTTGCCCTTTTCTTTCTTCAGCAGCAAGTTAAAAAAAAAACACAACCTCCCAAACAAAAACCAGCTAAGAAATCACAGTGACTTTATTTAGTTGTTTTAAAACCGGGAAGAGCCAGTTTCCTACTGGGAGAGATCATTTGGGGAGTTGTTCCAGATTTTCTCAGCTGCTTTCCCAGTTGCTGGGAGCAGCTCTGGGAGCCCTTTGCCACACCTACCCTCGACCTGTACACACTCGCTCAAGAGAGTCCCACGGGGCAGCACAAGGCAGAAACCTGAAGAGGAAATGCTCGGGAATGCTCTGACCACAGAGGAAGGAGCTGGGAAGTAGGAGGGTCACCACACAGCAGCCACAGGCAGGGTGGCAAAACAGTCACTGCTGTGCAAGTGGGCAGGTGTGAAGTTAAAGGTGGAAAAGGAGCACATTCCATATGTGGGAACTTTTCATAGCCATCATTTTAAAGCGGGTAAATGATGTAACAAGCAGGTTCACACCTCAAAACTGTTTCAGACCTTTTTCAAACCGACCACCAGGCAGGATGCATCTCCCACAAGGAGGCTACACTCAGAACAGCCAATCTCACACACCCAAGGACTTTCCCAGGCTCTGAGGCACAGCAAACCCCACATCTGCTCAGCAGAGCTCAGCATTCTAACCAGGGTGGCTGCACACTCCAGAAGGAGCTTCCAGGACCTCTCCAGCCCTGCACAGGGTCTGGGGACAGCATTAGTGGCAAAAATCACTCCATCTATAGCAGTACCGACTATTGTATCCAGCACCCCAGAGCACACAAGAGCAGGTGTTTATTTATTAATACAGATTTTTTTTTGCTCCACCTGAGCTCTCAGCAATGACTCTGCTGAGCACCAAGGACTTCTGACTCTCTGGCTGTGCTGTCACCTGCCAGTCACATCACCTCCTAAGGAGTGTCTTAACAACAAACTCTGTTACAAAGAAATGAGTTTGGCCTTTTACCTTCAGGCCCTCCAGTTTGGCAGCATTCTTTTCAGCTGAAGGAAATGCTCCCAGGTCTCTTCACACAGCTTATCCTGACACCATAACAGAGGAAAAACGCCTGCAAATAATCACTTTATACTGGGAAAACTGGAGTCTTTTATCACTTATATACATTTACTGAGAATTAACTGGCACAGAAACAAAGAAATCAGGTTTTCTAGAAGTGCCTGCACTTGGTGATATGATAAGTGGAACAATGATATCCACTTCATTTTTCCTTTTGAAGTGCAATCCTTCTGTACACACATCCACTTATCAACACTCATGCTACAAATCCCACAGAATCCATGGGTTTTAAAGATTCAGACTGTGGCTGACCTGGGAAAAAGGAGCATGGTTCCTTCTTCTGGATCAGTCTCAAACACAATCCGGGCACACACAACACAAAAGTATATGCCAAAGTATGTGCCAAAGCACATGCCTCAGAAAGCAAAGGCAAACCAGCTCCAGGGTTACACCTAACCCCTGCTGCAAAAGCTCTTCAAGCCAAAGCAGTCAACTCTAGAAGAAGTGTGATGCTATCACAAATTTTATTCCAAACCATGCAATCTTTGGTATTTTTTCTATTGGTCTCCTTCCTGATGCTGCATTTAAAGGTATTAAAACCCCCTCTACTTTCACTGGAAAGGAAAAGAATGTGTGTTCCTTGCTGTCACCAGTGCCCTGAAAAATGTGAAAAATGGCCTCCAGCTCTGAGAGCTCAAAAACCAGAAGACCAAGAGAACAGATGCACGCATGATTACTTTTTAAAAATCTCACCATTTTTCAAACCCCTCTCTTTTGTTTCTGGGGGATCTGACTCATAATTTTCAGAAGCAAACAGGAAGCACTGCAGACATCTCCAAGTATTTCCTCTCTCCACCCTAACACCCACCCCTCTTGTCTTTTACATAATTTCTGGAGACTTTATTATTCCTTTTGCTATATTAGCAATGAAATAGCACTTTTCTACACCAGCTCCAGTGGTGCCAAGGTGCAAGAGACCCTCCTTTGCCCAGTTCCAAGGGTCCTTCATTCCCTTGACAGGACAAAGCTTTCCCTGCCTGAGGAAGGCAGGTCTTGGGGACTGGCAGGAGTCAGCTGTGGGGAATTCAGTCCCAATCCCCAGAGCAGAGTGGGACCTGGAGCAGAGAAACAGGATGAAGAAGTGTTAGAAGGTAATGTGCCGGGAAAGCCTTTTTACCTCACTCCGTTTATTACAGCGCTTCCTTTCATTGTATACATGGGAAAAAATAACATTTCCCCTTCTCCACTCACCGGCAGGACCTGTCAGAGTGCTGGGCAAGCAGCTGCTTGGCAGGCTGGGCAGGAGGTATGGCAGAGGGACAGCCTTGGATCAGCTCCTCTGCATGCAGAGCAGAGTCCTGGCTGCAGAAAACGGGGTTTTAGCTTGTCCTGCAATAAGTTCTTGATGCCCTCAAGCAGCAGGGAGGTGGGAAGGGCAGAATCCAAGGTGTGGGAAAGGCACAAATGAGGGGAATAGAAACACTGTGAGGGATGACAGGAGAAAAGAAATGACCTGGTTTGAAGAAGACCATGCAGGCACTGGAGCAAGGTCAGAATGTGATGGGTGATGGACCGTGTAGCCACCATTCCTTACTCCTGTATGTCCAACTCTCAACCAGGATGGTGGGGACCATGCAGAAATGCAATGGGAAGCCACCTGTTTCCCTTTTTAGAGATGTCAGCTCTCTCTGGCCAGAGTAGACAAAGTGGGATACATTTTAGCAGCTCTTCTCAGGAGGAAGGCAATCTGCTTTTCAGGATGCTTTGTGTATTGCATCTCTTTGTGTCAGTGCAAGGTCTTAAGTGCAACTACAGGTAAGCCTGAGATCCATTTTCATGACATCCCTGTTCCTATTAAGACTTTGTAGCAGCAACCACTACTGCACACTCTCCCTGCAAAGGGAGCCTGGACACAAAAACAAGCATACCAAAGCTCACGTCTAGTTTCAAGTCAAACTAATTGGTACAAACATCCCCCATTTAAAAAGTTCTAATCTAACATGGTGCAATAATATTTAGCACAGTAAAACTATTCTAACCTTTTCCTTATCACTCCACAAAGCTCTCGGACACATTATCACAAGAGCTTAACCTGCTGCCTGGCACATTAAGATTAAAAACCTGCCCACTGCCTCAGCTACTATTCCCTATTCACTTGTGCATAGTAAATAATACTCCACAGCTATAAGCTGATCTAAAAAGATAGCAGAGCACCCCACCCAAAAATCAGCTCAGTTTTTATCACCTCCCAGATTTTATGACCTAATCAAAAAGCCAATCGCCTATCGCTGTGCTGCAGCTTTGCATACGGTTACACAGTTCCTTCTCCAAGTCAAACAGCACCACATTGTCTGGGATAATCTCATCCACTCACATAAACAATTAGTCTGCTATATTTTGATTAACACTTCCGTTCAAGAGGACATTGAGACGCTTCAGCCTGAGTGGCAGAAGGTCTGGCCTCCTGCTAAAACAGACACGCTCTTCCCAAGCTTCCTCCCTGACTGGAAATCCCAGCTGCCAGCCTTGCCCCAAGCACCTCTCTGGAGCAGAATTCTCCACTATATTCTGATTTGACAGATGGAGATAAAACAGCATATCTGACACTCCTTTGAGTTACAAGACCCATAGATCACAACATTCAATAAAAGAACTAAGCTGACCCAAACGCAGGCAAGGGCAAAAGTAAACATTAATCTGGGTCATTCATTTCACATTACAACCTTTCAGAGCCCGAGGGTCTCTAAGCAACAGTCAACCCCGTTAGCACAAATCATCTACTAAATTGCTTAAGTATATGATCTCATATTGCTTAGAGAGGGCTGAGAAACACTCACATAAACTGTTTTGATGGGGAGCAGTAATGTGAAGCCACTGATAAAAAACAGCTTGCAGAGCAAGTGTACATCCACAGCCTCGGTGGTTTGAAAAACTATTCACCAAGGCACAAGACACAGCCATCTCTGATACCACTTTACTCACATATAAATTCTTCCATTGGTACAGTGCCCTAAATAAACACCAGAAGTTAACTGCTCTCTTATGATCCATTAAAATAGAAACAAATATTAGTTAAACCTAAATATTCACATATTTCTTAGAAAAACTCAAGGATTTATTCCACCCTATGTATATGCTGCTTGCTACTCTGGTTACTTAAAAGGACTACAAATTATTCCTGTACCTCACAATGTGCTGTTAATCTGGCTGGACTGCAGCTTTGTGTCAACAAGAATGTGAGCTTGAGCCTTTGTTCTTTCTTTTTTCTAACCTTTAATCTGAAAAGGTTTTAGAACATGTTTTTGTTTATTTTTACCTTTCAAGTTTAATTTTTGTCATAGGAAAATAGCACCAAAAATAACTATTTGTTTGTGTTTAAAGCTCTGTGTTTACACAACAGAAAAGCTTGTCTCTAACTTGTCATCCTGAAATTAGAAAAAAGTATCACAGCACTTAACTCACCAAAGTTCTGCTAAATTTCAGCCAACTAGCTTTGAAGAGATCCTGTCATAGCTGTAGAGCAGACTTTCAATGGCATTTAAATCAGATATTCTGCTGACTTACTCTGGCAACACAGTGCCCAGAAAACAACTGACCAGCAAGTGCTCTGTTCTCTATCTGCAAGGGATGGCACAAATATCCAACCTCCCCTCCTCTCACACACTGTAGCCAAGGTGGAAGAAGTAAAATGAGACTTCACAGCATCCCCTGTAACCCCACCTAGGCAAGATCCATTTGAAAGCAGCTGCTGCCACATTAGGGCTAATGTGAATCAAAAATTCAGACACACAAAATTTCATCTGGACACCCACATGCCAGCTTAAGGTGTGAATAGCAGCCTCCAAAGAGAAATTCCCTCATCCCCAGACTGGGACCAAACCATGTGGAAAGAGCTACCAATATTCACAATGCACAGGAAAATCCTCTTCCCTCTTTAACTAGATTAAATAACCCACACCTCATTGCATTCACAATAATTCAGTCCCATTCTATATGGAGAAGGACTGAGAACTCACAGAAGGTATTCAAGGTGCACCCTACAAAATAGATCCATATTTCTTTTGGCTGCAAAAGTCAGGGAGAAAAAAACTGCACTAATTTTTTAATAGAAAAAATTAGTGTCTTCACCAATCCATAGAAAATAAGTACTCAGATTTGATCCCTGAAGCTACCAGTACATAAAAACAACAAAAATTCAGCCAAAACACAGAAATTCCAAAGCTGCTTCAATGGGTAACATCATCAACCAATACAGATACCCATAGCCAAGGTGTAGAGACCACTCTGAGAGCATTTGAAGATACTTGAAGACATTTCAGCACTCTGGCATGCCTGTGAATATCTTCCTTATCCTCAGAGGACTGAAGTGATCAAAAAGAAGAGCTGACAAGATATTTGCAGACCCTTCAGGCTAAAGGGATAAAACTCCTTTAGTTCTTCTATGACCTAAACTGAGATAACAGATGAAAAGCAGCTAGTGGAAAAAATACTTTCTTTCACCTCAGCTTGCTGGAAATCTTTATTCTTGATCTGGACATGAACTTGGTCTTCTTAGTCTTGCACTTGTCACTACAAGGGTGGACTATTTTAACACATATTTCAACTACATAGGAGAAGGAAGCACAAAGAGTAATTGGGACTGAATTTCTCCTTGATTCATTATGTCTTGCTCACATCCAGGAAATCCCTGGACTTCATAGGCTCTGCTGTAAAATTCCATCCAAGAGATGTTCATGTTACCTAACAGGCTGGAAAAAGATTTTCCAGCCTAGTGTTTGATCTTCTACAGTCCACATCACCCCAAATTTCTTCATAATGTAGAGATTTGCTCTATATTGAAGCAAAGTAACTTCTGGAGTGTAATTCATATTCTCATCCAATCCTGAATTTTTAAATTCCTCAAAAGCAGTGGGACACAGTGCCCTCATTTCCTTGAATCTTTAATATAAAAGAGTTGAAGGCAGAAGTCCATAATGATCCTTTCCACTCACACCCATCAGCCTGTGGGCACACTGAGATAGGGTGTCTTTTCTAGAAGCCTGCAGTCTCAAACACTTAGCAAAATGCTTGTAATTCCAAATTCTCTTTTAATCCATAGATGGTTTACTCTTGTTTCTACATCTACAAAAGTCATTCAGCCAAGTTTCTCCAATTTGCAGTGCCCTTTGGTGCATTTCACAAGCACTGGATGATTTATGTGAAATAAATCACAACTGTGTCAGTGGACAGTCGTAACTACCAATCCTCTGGAAGAAAAAAAACCCTCAGCTCCTCAGCCACACTCCAGTGATGCCTCCATAAGACACTGGTGAGCTGGGCTCTCTCTCTTTTATCTGTCTTGCCAGCGTCACGTTTCCTGCAACATTTTCCACTTCCTGCTTACATGCCACCAAATCATACATTTTGCAAATCAGCCATGGCTCTTCCAGTACCCCCAGTTTCAGCAGTTTCAAAGCCATAATACAATTTCTGAATGAATATAACCTCCTTTCTAAATTCCAAACTTGCCTGATGAGATCAGAAAACCCTGATCTTGCCAGGGAGGGAATGCTACACTTGCAGATGATCACAAGAGCACAAATGGTCTCCTGTGAAAGCTTTTGGCTGGTCTGAAATCTGTTCCAGGAGCAATACATTCATCAAGTGAGTGTTTCAGGAGGTTTTGCACCTTATTCAGAAAGTTTTGCAAGTTATGAGAAGGAAAGAAAAGGTGATGCCTTTTTCAGCAGTCATTCCTTGAAATAGTTCCTTGATCTTCTGCCTGAGGCAATATCTGCAAAGAGTTAATTTGGGTGAGGCATCAGGGTGACCCTGCTGCTCTCAGATTTGTGAACACCCATGAAAGCACAGCCCCATTAATTCCCACAGCCAAATGTATCAGCTACTCTCAAGATGTACTGACTATGTACTTCTTCCTCAGACAAATTAAAATGAAAACATCTGAAATGTCAAGCACCAAGAGGACTTCTCCCCAAAGAGGTCAAAAATTTCTGTCCTACTTTGTCACCTTCTAAGCTGCCCCTTGCCTTCTCACACCTGTGTTTCCACAGCTGAGTAACTGATCTGTGAGGTCATTCCTAAAGTCAAGTCTCTGCTGAGGTCCAAACACGAAGCAATCCAAAGCTCCCCTCACCCATATTTTGTGGGAAAATAGATCAGAACCACAGCAAATATCTTTTTTGACCAACTCAGCAACCCCACCCTGCTGTTTGAGAGTGGCTTTATTTGCCCCTCATTTCCCTAATTTGCCTGGACAGTTTTTAATTGCTGCCCATAAAATGTTTCACTTTCATCCCCCAAAATGTCACTAGGAAACCTCTTTGATTTGACTCCTACTGATGCACCCAGCTCTTTTTTCAGATGGCATTTTTATTATTGCTTTAATTCTACCCCAAAGACTTTCAGCTCTTGTATTAGAAAGAATATAAATTATCTCTGTTCTTTTTTCTCGTCTGTGATTGCTTCTTGCACCATGGATCCACACGAATACCAGTCACAAATTTACACTTTGGAAGTTGGATCCATCCCATGATACCAGATTATTGTCAGTCAGAAGCAATTATGTCAGTTCTGGAGAGTTAAGGGCTGTTTCTGTCACAAAGCAAAGTTTGAGATGGTGTCAGGTGGGATTTTTTCATCAGTCATTTGGAAATAGTTTTATATAATGATAGAATCATTTAGGTTGGAAAACACCTATATAATTGTTGAGTCCAATGAGTTGGAAAACTTGTGAATTCTTGTTTACCTCAACCCAGGACACACCAAACAGCAGGTGTTTCTTTGATAGAAGTTTTCAGAGAGAAGAGGGCTCAGTGGCACACTCATTTTATTGCTTTTGGGTCAGCAGATTTTCTATGACTGATGTTTTTGTCTTGTGTTCTCTGTACTCATTCAGACCTGCACACCTTGCCCTGATGATGCTGAATTTCTTTCTAAGAAGTTTCTTGGGTAACAGAGCCCAGTTTTTATGCAGCTTTACCAAGCATAAGTGCTTTGGGTGGTGACTTCTATTGCTCCACTTAGGTTGCAGACAGGAAGCAGGATTTTTCTCCCTCACCTCCATTATAAATGAAGAACATGAATTATACTTATCAGTCAACAAGGTTCCCCCCAAAGGGTAAGCATAACAATAATGCCAGCAAGTGTAAGACTCTCTTCAGCACAGAGATTTCTCAAAATGATAAATTCTTTATCTTTAGACACAAAATAAAACAACAAAACTTTTGACACATGGGAACCTTAATGAACTAACTAGCTTTGTCACTACTGGTGTAAGCCCAGTTACTGTTAGATAAACCAATATAAAACAATTCATGCATTGAGCAGATCAATGCTTATAAAACAGCACTGGCCCAGAACTTGGAGTCTTTGGTTGTATTCCACAATTTGTCAACAGTCTTGCACAAGTGGCTCTTCTGCTCGTGTCCCACCCCTTAATCCAATGTTTCCCTTCAAACATACTTTAGATCCATGCTTGGAAACTCAAACCAGCACTGTCCCACTTTGAGCTCTGCTCAAGGAAAAGAGCAGCCTAATCACAGAGACAGCTTAATCCAGCACAGAAAGGAAATGGATCAGATGAAATGGAGAGTTTGTCTCCACAGCCTCAAATGAGCTGCTATAACCAAACTTTACATAGCATGGTTTCACTGTATCCTAGATATTACAGGGGGAGGAGGTGTGGGACATTCATTGGTCCTTGCCTTCACTGACAGAAAAAACCTGTTCAACTACAAAAGTTAATACAGACAAGACTTAATTGCCTGCCAGGTCCTGACCTTGTTTTGTTTCTGCAAGAGAAGCCACTGCTAACACAAACTGAGCAAACCTCTAAGCCAGACCCTGCAGCTGCCCAGGAGCCACAGCAGTGCCCTCTCTGAATAGCCAGGTATCTGCCTCTGAGGGGTTTCTTGATCAAACCTTAACTTACCTTTTAATACTCCTGAAGATCCAGCCTGGGTAGTCTGAGTTTGTATCCTTTTCAACAGGTTCTTTGAAAAAATTGTCTCATGGCATCTTTGCAGTATAAATCAACAAATGTGCAAGTGTAGGACCTACACTTATACAGGAAATAATGTCAAGAAGCTTTGAAATTATTTTTTGAGTTACTTTTTATGAGGAAAAGAATATACAATATCATAGAATGGCCTGGACTGGAAGGATCCTTAAAGATCATCTCATTCCACCCCCTTGCCATGTGCAGGGACACCTTCTACTATCCCAGGTTGCTCTCAGAGCTCCATCCAGCCTGGCCTGGAACACTTCCAGGGATGGGGCAGCCACAGCTGCTCTGGGAAACCTGTGCCAGGGCTCCATCCCTTTATCAGCTTGGCCAGCCTGGCACAAATAAATGGTTATTTCCTCACCACCAACATTAAAAAATCATTAATTTTTCTGTATGTTATTTTGTACTTTTATGATTTAAAGGAAAAATTTATATTTTTAATGATATTTTAAAACCCCAATTTTCTAGGAAGGCTTTAAACTTTTATTCTTTGATCAGAAGAATGAAACTTGCTTACTGATGCATTTGAACATTTTTCAGCATTGAACTGAACAAAGATCTGTTCTCAGTGTTTTCAAAAGTGATATCCAATCTTTCCTATTACATTGGTTTTGCTTCCTCTCTTTATATATTGTTTCTGAACAGTTAAAAAGTATTAGCCAGACTGAAAGTTGACTGGGAATATTTTAGCAAAGCACACGAGGGAGAAGCTGAGGATATCCAAAAGTAAGAGAGTTGTAGGAGCTGAGATTTTACAAATCAAGTCAGGTACTGTGAGATTCAGGACAAAACTACATTGCTCACATCCAACTTTGCTGCCCTCTAAAGCTGCCAAGTTAAATTTTCCACATCACAGTGCTCAATGTGACACAACTACCCAAAATTTACTCTTAAGAACTGGATTGCTGTCTTTTAACTGTGGGAAGCAGGTATAAAAATCTGGGGCTTACTAAGAGTTTAAGCAGTTGTTTCCCTAATTCTGTGTCCTTTCAACTGCCCCTGCAGCACTGATTAACTTGTGTGTGTCAAGAGCAGGGAATAAAAAAGCTGTTTGAAATTCAAACAAGCCTCTAAGAGAAAATCAAGATAAGAAGCCCAAGCATTGAATCACAAGAAGTTTCTGTATTTTGAGTTTCATATAAAGAGCCTTGTTTCAGGGTTTGTTTGTTGATTTTCCTTTTAAATGACATTGATTTTTATCTGTCAGAGGTCAAAGAACAAAAAACTTGACTACTGTTTTAATATCATACAGAAAAGAGCTGAAGGAAGTTTAACTTGCTGTCAAATCACAGAATCACAGAGCAAGCTGAGTTGGAAGGGACCCACAGGGATAACCACCACATTTGGATATGCTCTTCCAGCCTCCTCCTGCCAAGTACTTTCATACAAATTTCAACCCAGTACCTTCACTCGTGCAGCAGCACTGACCTAAAGTGACATTTCAAATGAATTGCCCCAACTTTACGACAGAAGAAGATTACCAAGTACCACAATTTGTTATCTCTAACTTTTGTTGTTACAAAAAGTATCACAGGCAATCTTAAATTTCTTTCTGAGGAACTGGCATTTTACCTCAGACATTCTCTTGGAGAAGGTGGTATAAAACATTCTTTTTACTGCACAAAGTCAGAAACATTCAGAAAAAAACCAAACAAATATTCAAGTGTTTGAAACATCACCAGGCTTAGTACAGGCCTCAGACATTTGAAAAAGCACAGTAAACAGTGGCAATGGAGAGCTGACTTCTTCCCTTTGAAAATAACAAAGTTTGTCAGTAGCTTTCAGAGCTATTTTCTCTCAGCAGGGGCTGCAGATCTCTTGGTAACTGCAGCTCCTGCTCCTCTTCAGCCTCACTTCACTTCTAACACTTGCTCTGCTCACTTCTCATCCTAAATTCATCAGCACACCTCTCTTCCTCCTTTTCATCTTCCAGCAAGGGAGCACTGGAAGCACAGGGGAGGATGTTTTCCCCACATTCTTTTCTGCAGCCTATAGCCCACCCTTCAGGGTCCTCTTTCCCTTGTCACTAAGCAATGAACAAGAACTGGTTTTAAATCACATACTTTGGACAACACTTTGTTTCTCCTCAACAGCAATCAAAACATGCAAACAAATGAGGATAAGAAGTAGACAGAGGCTGAGGCACAGAAAGAGTCACAAAACCAGAAAAAAGAGCAACAAGACCATTCCTGACACAACCTTTTGGCTACCACAGCCAAAAGAGCCCCTTAAAACCTCAAGCACTGCTTAATATCAGACATGAATAAGTACATCCTAACTCTGTGTTTTTCTTGTTTAACTCTGTTACCAAAAGCCTTACCTTACAAGAATGTTATTTCTCAGTTTGTTTTGTATTTGAACAGAATTGAGGCACTAAAACTAAACTAAAAAATTATTTTTACTTCTCCACAGATTGGGAGCACAAAGCAGCTGGACAACTGAAGCTCTCCTGTGGCCCCCAGGAAAGGAATCTGGAAATCCTGGGAATTGGGATTCACCTCCCACACAGATGCAGGTCAGGTTGAGAGCTCCTGGTGCCCAGTGTCAGCAGAGAGAAGCTGACCCTGCCAGGTAAAACTGTTGCCCCCCCAGCAAGAGGCAGGTTTCATGATAGCCCACAAAGTCTGAGGGTGAAATCCTTCCTCAACTTACACCTGCCTAACCTGGGCAAAACTCCACAGGGGAGAGAAAAAGACAAGCCCTCCATGCTGGAGAAGTGGTGCTGGAGAGAGCCCTGCAGCTCAGGAAGACTCTTGCCACCCATCTGCAAGAGTCTTGGGGTTTTATAAAAAAACAGGGATAACATGCTTTTTTGGTTTGGTGCTTGTTTGGGGTATTTTGGCTAATCCTGTTCTCAGAAAGGCTATTTTACTTGAAACTTTCCACAGCAAAGCATTCAGCTCCAGGCATCTATCCTGGGTCCCAAATATCAGGGTTTAGCACCATAAACAGCTGAAACCAGGACCCATGTCAGGAAGTGCCTACACATCTACGTAGTGGTGGAACTGCTGGTTCAAGTAATTACATGGAATCAGATTTACAAATAACAAATGAAAGTGTAAAGCAATCAGTCATAAGGGGGATTATGTCCTTAAAGGAATTAAAATATGCATCTCTGACCAAATGACAGAACACAGCACAGACAAGGTAAAAATTAAACCTTGAACTTGTTAATTTTCCTTTCTCTATTTTGATACCAAGTGTACCAAAGCAATGGAGCTTCACCCACATCCCTTTTCTGCTCCAAGAAGCAGCAGACCTTTCAAAGCAAGCAGACTTTCAAGTGCAGAGGGCACAGCTTTGTGCTGTTGCCCAACAAAGAGGCTCAGGCTCCAGCTGAGCAGCACCAGGAGAAGGTTCCAAAGACCTCACTGTGCTCTGAAACACCCAGCTGAGCCAAGGCTCCTGTGTCCCTTGGGAAACAATCTTCCAGGCTAAGGAAGTCAGAGATTGACTGACTTCTTCCTCTGCAGTACTGTTAAAATACAGGGTAACTGTGGTTTCTAGTGACACCAAGAACCACGCACAGGTGGTCTAGTTTAATCCCATCATCATGTAAAAGCAAGGCAAAAAAGACTTCAGGTCAAACAATGTGCCCTCTCTTTCCTGACTACTCCCCACATCACCCACAGCCCAGCTGAGAACTACAGAAGTTGTGAGTCCTGTGTCAATTCAAAATCCAAGCCCTCTCTTATTTCCAGTTACCACCACACAGCTTATGGGTAAACTCACTTCCACATCAATCAATCACTTCTTTCCTTAACCCCCATTTTCTCTCCAATTCTGTTTGAGAATGAGCCCTTTGAACCAAGGATATTACATTTAAGCATACAGCCTCATAAATCATACTGCTGTAATTAAGTCTAATGTTATGTTCCCTCACACCAAGGCTCTGCTCTGTGAACAAGTAAAACTTCTAAAACAAACCAACTTCCCCTGGGGCTCATGGACTGCTGCATTCCCCTGAGGCTGCTTTGTGGAAAGCTTTGTCTCATTGTTTATTTAGAGATGGTACTGCTGTTAGAGCATTTGAAACAAGCATCAAAATAAGGTTGTTATAAAAGCTGGAGCAGTGCCTAATTGCTGGTGAGAGTGGATAATTACAGAGGATATGAGCTTTGATATATGGATTGAATAGCAAGGTATGTGAGATACAGGGGTGCATTTATGTGCCTACATCTCCACTTACATGGCATTTATTGTAAGATCAATGAAAGTAGTTAATAATGCATCTAATAGAGCTTATTAGTAATCACAGAGAAGAAATACACTGTGCAGCTGGAAAGTGTACACCACCATATATTCAAAGCAGCTGCAGAATTCAGACCAGGTCTGCTGCATTAGAAGGACAACCAAGAGAACACATTCCTGAAAATGCCAATCCCACAGAGTATTTAAAAAATAAATCAGAATCATACAATCAAAACTGTCACACTTCACTGGTTCTATCAGTCTGAAGTACCTAGGAAACAAAACATTCAAGTGCTTTTTCCCACAGAAAAGCTGAAATTCATACTCTCGTCTCTCTTTTAGGTATTATTTGATTGTCTATATGTCAGAATCAAATTATGATTAATTCTAGTTATGCCACTCTCACTTTCTTCAGACTTTTTATTCTTTCCTGACTAATTGCCTTTTCCCAGCTGGTACATGAAACAAAAATTTGCCATTAATTAAAGGACTCTGTTCCTTAACCATAGCTTACACATACAGAGAGCAGGAGAGAAAGGTTGAAAAAATGAGTGTACTGATAAAAACACCACATTGGTGTCTTAGAGCTACCATCAGTCACTACATCTTTTCTCTTAGCACCATTCCCGAAGCCACCAAGATGACCTATTTTAGCCTTTGCTATACTTGCAACATTGTAATTCAGGCTGCTTCCCAAGCACTTTCTACTTAACCTTGTCTCTTCACAGAGTACGATTGACTCAGCCCCCTGTGAAGCCCAAGTTCAAGGCAACTAATTCACAAAAAAAATCCAGCAAAGAAGCCTGAATGAATCTGGAATATTTTGAGTAAGAAAATTGCAGCAAACTGTTTCACAAATCAAGAGAAGTTTTTAAGAAAAATCAACATTACATACAAGGAAATGAGTCCAAAATATTTTACAACACAGTTTTTGCTGCTAATCAGACCCCTTGTCACCCAGAGCCATCTATCACTGAGCAGGCAGGTCCTCTGCATGCTCCATTAATTATGTTCCAGGAGATCTCCCACTGCACATTTATGGAGGTGAGACAGGAATGCAGCTCCCCATGGTGACTAACAGGCCCATCGTCAAACTTTCCTACAGCTGATCCTGGCCATTGTCATTACTCACTTTTCCACCCATCACCACCTCTCCAGGCAAGAATATTTTCTTCCCCTCATTGTACTGATAGGTGATTAATGCAGTTTTAATTGCCACCATGCATCACTGAGAGCATTCACAGCCAAAATATTGGGAAAGGTGGTCTCAACACCAGCCTAGGACAATGTGAGATCACTGGATCCACTGCCTGGCCCTGCCACACATCTCCTGTAGACATAAGGCCTCCAACTGGGCAGAAGCCAAAACAGACTAAAAGCTAAAAAAGTGAAAGCCCTACAGAATTAACATAGTTAAATAATCCAGTATCAAACCTATCTTGCAATGACAGAATGCTACCAATGGATGGAAATTGCTTTTCCCAAACACTTCCTCGACTATCAGCTCACACATCCAAAAGAATTCTCATGTTTTAAAAGGAAGGAGGGCAGGTGAGGAAACTCAGAGAGCCTTGAGGTTGGAAAAGCCAGACTACATATCATCAGCACCTGGAAGCAGCATCCAAACCCAGAGGATGCCCAAAGCCAAGCAGAAAAAAAAAAGAGCAGGGGATTTCTTGGGCTCTCAGTACCTCAAGAATCCAAAGGTCTGCAGTAGCAAACAGGGAATGCTGAGGCCTGAAACCCTCTCCTTTACCATGATCCAGAGGTGCCCCTCTCCTTATGGGATTCACAGCCTGGAACATTCTGGAGACAGATGGTTAAACCTCTCCTTCCAAAACTGAGCAAAGCTGCTTTCTTTTAAAACACAGACCAAGGAGCAAGAATTGGAGCAGCAGTGCCCAACTTGCCTGTTCCCATCCCACCCTGCAGCACTAACCCAGATGGTAGAAGAGAGGTTCAGTTTCCTCTTCTAACTAAGAGGGATCAAAGCTGAAAGCAGAGCCTTCATGCTCACATCCAACAGCTGTTTATAGCATGAAACCATTCACAGACAAGGAGGGAGAGGGCAAGGACACAGACTTCTTCCAGCTGCAAGAAATGTTCCAAGCCTTTGGGACCCACTTACAGAATGTAGTTACAGCAATTCTCAAACCCTCTTTGTAGAGGAAGGTGTGGAAAGGCACTCCTGCTCCTACCTAGCACCTCTCAGCATGCTCACCTGGACACAGGGCCACAGATCCTCTGTCTCCTAAAAGGAGGTGGTTTATACCTCCCAAACTACAGCAGAGCAAGATTTCCACACTCAGGTTACAGTAGATATTAACCTGGCCCAACACATGATCTGGACAGCTCAGCTACATATTCCTCTCAGCTTTTAGTTTGCTGGCAACACTGAGCATGTAAAAATTTCTGCACTGGCAAGTGAGGAAAAAATACTCAAAAATTCAAGAAACAGCCTATATATGCTTCAAAATCTCCCTCAAAATTCATGTATTGAGTTGGATCAACCCTTCAAGGAGTGGTGTCCACTGACGTGACAGTCTTGACCTGCTTGGAGAGGTGCTGTGCACTTTTTTACCTTATTTATAGAATGGCCTTGCTCATGTTTTGTCTAAGAAACAATTAGCCTTTGACAGCTTAAAATAAACAGGACTCTCTCTCAGCTGAACAGTCACTAGCCCTGAGCTGGATTTCAAGTTTTTGAAACAGCATGAGACTCCCCACTGGGCTCAGTAGTGTAAGAGAGCTGCTGGGCAAGCTGACTTTTCAGAACAGCATCCTGAGCAATCTGAACAAGAGCAATTAAACAAGGATTCACATCAGCCAAATGAAACAAGTAATTCCCAATCCTACCCCACTTAGGCCTCCTCTTTCCAGAGATTTGCAGAGAACCTGCAGGAATGCAGAAGGTGCAGGAGTTCAGCAATGGTTGCACACCAAAAATGCAGCTGGCCAAGCTTTTTCCCCTGAACAGAAGAGGTTTTTTTGCCCCCTGTGTTTCTGCAGCCAGTCCAAAGGCAGCAATTGCAATAGCTGGCACAACGTCATTTGGCACCTCTGTTTTAAATTTCAGTCCAAGCTCTTGTACCACCAGCAGAGGGGTCAGCATTCCCATTGAGTAGCCATGGGAGTTTTCCACTGGTGACTTCAAGCTTCCCAGAGCTCCTCCACTTCAGCCTCCTGGTTCTGCAGCTGTCTTTACCATGCCAGGGAGCAGGGCACAAAAAAGCTGTACTGAAAAGCCAACAGAGGTACATCAGCATTCTTGAACTCCTGTCTCATCCCAGGTAGTTTTCTTGGGCTGGGTTTTCCAGCTAAAAGAGAAACTGGATAGAAAATGTTGGCTCGAGCTCACTTGTTTCTTCTAGTAAAGAGCTCCCATGTGCCCTGGGCAAGGCTGGATCTTGGCTTCTCCTCTATAAAACTGGGAGTAAATGTCCTGCCTTAACTCTGAGAGGGAGTTTACTCAGGGGAAGATCAGCAGCCTGAATTCTGTGACAGGACAGTGCTAACACATATTCAAGTTGCACAAGCAGCAGTCACAGCAGGAACATCCATGACACGAGCAGGTGTTCTCAGAAAGGAGGAACACAATGAAAAGCAAAAGCACGGCACACTCAGCTTCCTCCGGATAACAGAGCCCAGCAATGAGACACAACACCACCAACCAACAACAGACCCTGCCAGCAAAAAGGAAGTGCTGGGGAGAACAAGAATAAGAAACAATATCCAGCAATTAACAGCTGCAGAAAAGCAAAGTTTTTCAGACAGAATTTCAAGTTGTAAGAGACAGCAAAACAAAAGATGTGAGACAACATGGGGAGTCACGGAGAGACAAGGCGCCAAATCAACAAATAGAGGAACACACCATGGAAAAACACTTGTCAACAGATCAAAAGAGTGAACAGCAAGGATTGGACGCAATCATAAGACTTCAGAAAATATAAAAGACCTTGAACACCAGCTCTTTTTCAGTAGAGCAGCACACCAAGTTAACCTAGACACTGATTATTTGCATTTTCACACTGACAGTCGCCCCATGGCAGGGATCTCAGAACACAGGGAGCCCAAAACAAACACGGGAGCAATACCCAGGCACACATTAACTTGCCTTAGTGTTTCACTGCTATTTTGAGGGTATCACTAATGTTTAAGCAGATATTTACTAGAGTTTGACCTTCCTTGCCAATTGCTTACAACCAGCGCAGAACTGTTGCCAGTGGCAAAGGTTTCAGGACATGCCACAAAGTCACTGAAGCTCCTGCAGCTCTCCTACAAACATCAGAAGAACCACTGCATCCTCGGGACAGGTCACTGCAACCAAACCACAGGATGGTTTTAAAAAATGTGTCAACATAAAGAAGTCTATCAGTGTATCTCTGTCATTCTGCGCTCCCTGGATTCCAAGAGAGTGACTTAGGGACACTGTTAATAAAAACCTGAAACAAGCAGCGGTTCAGTGAAGTAGCCACAGCTAAAATACACCTTCTTCGCCTCGCAAAGAGAAAGAGCTCACGGGAATAACATCCCCATGAAGCTAAACATCTGATTATAAATATCTCATCACTGACAAGCAGATTGTGCTGGACATAAAGGGATGCACATTTAACGAGCTGATTACGACCATGAGAAAGAAAGAAAGCAAAGGTTTTGCCTTTTACGTCTTTGTCCAAAATTCTCGGACGGGCAATAAAACCCAATTAATTAGAAGGTCAGCCGTACATAAAGCCCGTAGGGCAGGGCAGAGAGCGGGCTCCGGTGCCGCGCTCGGGGCCGGCGCGGGGGCGCAGCCCCGGCAGCAGCCGAGCGGGGATCCCGGCACCGCCGCCGGCACCGCGGCCGCCCGGGCCCCGCTCGGGAACTTCTCTCATCCCCCGCCGCTCCCCATCACTTCCTACTTTCCCCGCTCCGCCGAGCAGCGCTGCCGCCCCTTCCTGTGCCGCCGCCGCCGGCGCTGCCCGCGGGCCGGCTCGGCGCAGCGCGCCCGGCTCTCACTCACCCCAGCGTGCTGATGAAGCCGTTGACGGAGCCCTCCGCGTACAGGGACACGATGTCCCCGATGTACAGAAAGCTGGACATTTTCTCAGACATTCTGGTTCATTTTCCAGCTGGGTTCCGCGCTCCTCCCCTTCGTGGTGAAAAAAAAAAAAAAAAATAAAAAAAAATAAAAAAAAAAAATCAAAACAAATGACAGCGACCCGTGATGAGGCTGGGAGCCGAGGCGGGCGGGCGGGGGGCTGAGCGCGGCCCCTGAGGTGCCGTAAGGGCTGACAGGAGCGCGGTGCGCGGCTCTGCACGGCCCGGCCCCCGCCCGCCCCCCGCGCCTCCGCCCCTGCCCGCCCCCGCTCCGCCCCGGCCGGAGCACCGAGCCTGGGACAGAGCACCGAGCCTGGGGCAGGCGGACCTGGCTGGCCTCCGGCCGGGAAGAGGCTGCCGAGCCCCCCGGTCAGAACCCGCGGGGGCAGCGGCTGAGGGGCGCAGGCCGAAAGGGGGAGCGTGAGGGGACGGCGGCTCTTCCCCACAGCTCCGCCGAGAGAGTGGGCTTGGAGAGGTGGCTAAAAGTGTCACCTTCTGTTTTATGGCTTGCAGACTTCAGGAACCACAACTCTTTTAGCTAATTTTTTTTTAGTGAGAAGCAGACCATGCTGCAGTGTTCACAGAATCCCAGGGTGGGTCAGGCTGAAGGGACCACAGTGGGTCAATGGTGCCATCTCCCTGCTCCAGCGCGGCCATCCCAGAGCACAGGATTGTGTCCAATTCTGGAATATCCCCAGTGAGGAGACTCCACACCCTCTCTGGTCTCTGTCCAGGCTCAGTCACTGCACAGGACACAAGTTGTGCCCCATGTGCAGGTGGAGCCCCCTGGGCTCAGTCCCTGCCCGTGGCTCTGGTGCCATTGCTGGGCCCCGGAGCAGAGCCTGGCCCTGCTCTGCCCTCCCTGCACACAGGGACACCCAGGGCTCAGGGCCCCTCTCACCCCCACAGCACACATTTCCACAAGAAAATCACCACGAATCTAACAATTATAAAACCCACCCTCGATGTACAGAGCATTCTGGAAGCCCTTCCTGCCCAGGCCATTGCAGCTTCCCCACGCTGCCTGGGCTCTCCTGGCTTGCCCAGCTGGAAAAGGACACGGTTGCCAGAGAGGTGGCAGCCCAGCCTTGGTGGCAAAGGGGCTCAGAGGGGCTGCACAAACCCACTCTGCTCCAGCTCACTGCCCAAAACCAAGGACCAGCCCACCAAACCCTGCATCCACTATTGATGGAAGAGTTCAGTTCCAAGGTAAGGCTATTCCCAGCAGGGAATTATTATTCTTAAAAATACTGTACATTCCTTAAAAGTGTATTTTTTGTTTTGTTTCTAAGAATGAAACTATTTCTACTTTTTATGAGTTTTCAGGTGAAATTTACCTAACTGACACAGCTCTCCTAGTTACAAGCAAATTCAGTCATAGTATTTGTTAACCACTATATGAAAAAAAATACTATTTGCAATAAGAAAAAAGAGCCTGATCAAGTACTAACTCTGAAATTATAAGAATATTAATCTAGTTGCAGGATTGTGCAGACTGCTGGCAGTGAGTAACAAGCTGGGGGTTTCACACTTCAATTTAATCTCTCAGATCTGTAACTTCAATCTTACTGCACTTCTGAACATAAATTGTTGAGATCAGAAATTATGAGTCTCCAAATTAAAAAAAAAAAGCATCTTACCATCTAGATGTATGTTATGCCATTCTAGAGGTCCCTCTTTTGCTCCTGTTGAATATATTGGATTTGTCAGTTTCTTGTGTACCCGTTGGGATACAAAGACACCAGCAGAGACCTCTCCTCTGGAGACAGGCTGGGAGAATGAGGTTTGTTCAGCCTGTGGAAGAGAGGGCTCTGGTGAAACTTTATAGCACCTACCAGTACCTAAAGGGGGCTTACAAGAAAACCAGAGAGTGACTTTTTACAAGAGCGTGGAGTGATAGGAGAAGGGAGAACGGCTTTAAACTGAAAAAGGGTGGGTTTAGATTGGATATTAGGAATAATTTCATCCCTGTGAGGGTGGGGAGGCACTGGCACAGATTTCCCAGAGAAGCTGTGGCTGCCCCTGGATCCCAGGAAGTGTCCAAGGCCAGGCTGGATGGAGCAGGGGATTGGAACTGGATGGGTTTTGATGTCCCTTCCAGCCCAATCCATCCTGTGATTCTGTGCACACATATACAGGCCCTGGATCTGACACTTCCCCACATTCTTCCAGCTCAGTCTCCGGTGTCACCACAGTTATTAAATCCTACCTGGAAAAGCCATATGAAGAGAATAGGTTCCCCATTCAGGACCCAGCCCTTGCACAGGAAAACCAAAGATGAGGCCCTTCAAACTGCCCCAAACACACACAGCAAACTCCCTAGCTGGACTAATTTAAAGCACACCAGAATTAGAAACTGGAAGTCCAAGCAGCACAAAGCACCAGAGGGCAGAGAAGCTCTGGCTCCCTGCCCACGTGCTGACTACGTGAAAAGCACTGACCCAGGAGCCCTCCAGGAGCCACCACACAGAGAGCTCAGGTGTTCTATTTCATGGAAATGTGGTTCTGAGCTGAGCAGCAAAGGCTTTACAATGCATTGACAATATCCTGTGCCCTCCTGACCCTCTTTATCTCAGCCATTTTATACCAGGCTCTAATGGTCTAATTAAGATACTTTAGCCAGGGTGGTTTCACATTTCCCAGCAATAAATGAAATCCTGGCATGCCTTAGATCAGTGGGAGTATTCCTGAGAATGAACTTCAGAACTTGGCCAAGCAGCAGGATTGTCTGTCCTTGGTGTGCCTGGGAGCAAAGCTCCATTTGGGACTATTCTGTCAGGAGGGGACAGCTCTGTTGCCTAAACACAGGTAATTGGGGCCATTGGAAATGTCCTTTGGTACCTGAGGCATCCCTGAGGATTGGCAGCAGCAAGGCAGGACTGCTGTGTCCTTGACAGCTCTGCCTGCACGGGGAGAAAGGGGCCCACAGGTTTTGCCACTACAAGAAGGTTAATTCAGGTCACTTTGGAAAATATTTGGCATATGCTTGCCATGGCAAAGCTGGAAATTGACAGGACTCCTACACTTGCAGTCATCTTTGCTTCTTTTCCCCCCCAAGGAAATCAAGGCACAGGCTGCATTCTCCTTCTCTTGTTCATCTTGGCTCAGGCTGGATGGTGCCAGCAGCTGAACACGGTTGCCACCTCGTAGCTCTTCAGTGATACACATGGAATGAGCTGGAAATCTCAATCCAAGCAGATAAAGCTGATAACTAAAAATGAGCCCTATGAAATCATCAGTTTTGCAGAAAAAGTTATATCTGAAGGCAGTCACGTATTCAGGCTTCATTTTAAACCTGTCCCACTGAAACATCCTGATAAATCTCATTGAAGTAAAGTTATTTGTGTGCTCAAAATAAGCCAGCCCTTACCCACTTTTGTAGACCAGGTCTCAAAATAGTAGCAAGATCACCCTTGAAAAGCAGATCTGAGGAAACTTTGCTCTTCTTCTCCTTGCAGACAGGAAACATAAGTAGTGACAATCCTCCAGCATTTTTAACAAGCATTAACTCTCTTCTATTAAAAATAATGATTATGCCTCTCTGACTGCTAGTTTTATGAAGATGGTATCTGGAAAAAATTTAATTAAAATGAAAGAGATTTTGTCATAACAAGTCTACATAGAAAAAGATAAAACAGGGCCAGAGATTACAATGGAATATTGCTTCATTTATCTGGAGCAGAAATACAGTAAATGGGTTATTTGGATAAATCTGGATTTTTTTACAACAGTTTTAACTTTGTAATTAGCTGCAGGGTGAAGGTGAGGCTGCTTAGTCAATAACTGGGATATGCTTTCCATCAGTTAGTTATCTCTGGTAATCTTTTGTTCCAAAGCTGGGAATACAGGCTTTGCTGTGAAACAGGACCCAGATGCAGGAATCATCAGCTGGTGCTGCCCTGGTACATGTATTCCTCTGTACATTGTAAAAGTGAGGAAGTCTTCCTTTCTCAGCTCTCATTTCTAGTCTATTACTTCTTTTCAGAGAAGAAAATATTCAAGCAATTTCTGCAATGGTACTCTGACATTAAGTCTCTTTACAGAAGTATTTGACTATATTTTAATGCAGGGAAATTTCACCCTTGATGCCTAGGTCCTAGATTTTGATGTTCATTCCAGTGCTGAGTCACAGAGGAGAAGCAGCTTATCCACAGAGAGGTCAACACAAACACCCCATTGCAGCACTGAGCATCCACCTTAGATGTGAAAATACACAATATTAGAGATTCCTCAGACTCCAAAGGTCACCAAGTTAAATAGGCCAATGTCATCCTTTTCCTGCTCTTTTTCCACCCCTCACATCTTAGGAAGATGTCTGAATTTCCTGCTCACCTTGTCGAAACAGAGGAGGCTCCTGACAGAAGCTGAGCCTTTTGTGCATTTGAAAATTGTCTGATTAGAAAGGTTTTAATCTCACACCTCCACAGCCTCCCTGTTGGATGAAGTTACAGATACATGGGCCACTCCAGGGAGGCAAACTGAACCAACCAGAGGCTTATACAACAGGCAGCATTGATGTTTGTTTTCTCAAGAGAAGAGGAGAGTGCTTTCCAGCTGCAGGGGAAAAGGGGGAAGAGAAGAATGCCTTTAACTGTTTTAATACAATAAATGTAGATGGGAGCAAGCCAAAATCCAGGCAGGCACCACCCCCCCAGAGCTTTAGCGTGAAGCTATATGAAAGTTTGGACCCAAAGCTTTGGGTTTGCTTCTTATCTATCTAATAGACAATGAAGAAAAAAAAAACATCAAAAAACAACCATTCCACACATTTTTTTATGTTTAAAATCTGATTTTTAAAGCCCATCTGTAGCTGGAGTATTTTTAATAAATTTATCTCAAGCTTACTTAAGAAAGGCCTGGCTTTTCAAGGTACTCAATGAAGTTTCTCACATCAGCTGAAAACTATGGATATTCATATTTGAGCCAGCCAAGCTCTTCCCTGAGCACAATGGCATTTCAAAACTCTGGGATGTATAGGATAAGTGTGACTTGGCCCATGGATTGGATCAGAGAGCTCCAGAACAGCTCATTTTGACAGTACCCGCACACAGGAATTGATTTACTGCTGGTAGAGCTTTGTTTTACTTTGCCTGTAGCAAACGTCAGAGCAGGAGCTGATTTCTTGAGAGATAGCCAGCTGTGGGGACTCATTTTGCCTTTTTTCTCCTTGTGGGAGTTAACTCTTTCTGATGTTGTTTCAAACAATACGTTGGTATTGGAGCCATACAAAGTATCAAACATCTGGTTAAAAAAAAATTACACCAACAGAACACCCAGGGGAAAAAGAGGCCTGATGAAGATAAATGTGATTTAGTAACGTAATAAAGCAGTGAATCATGCAAAATTACTTGGTTGAGAATAATGAGAAAACCAGAATATGGAGCATTCAGTGCTGGTTTACCTACTTCATTCAACCTGGCTTAGGCAGGAACAGGAAATTCCAGCTCAATTCCTAACACCTTGTCTTGGAAAGGACTTTCCCTTGGAGGGAAACACATTTTCTTAGCATTAGAAAATGAGCACCTCTTGCAGGCGACCTCTTGGGGATTTCACTAGGAAATGGATGTGAGCTTTGCATCCTCACTGGGTCACATCGTGGTGTGAATGAACAGACAGGGGCTGTCTGACTTGCTCTCTGCTACATCTGAAATTTACAAGAGCTAATATATGCATTAATTCAAGTATTTAAATAATCACTGCCTTGCCATAGTGATCTCTTGAAACCTAGAAATAAAGAAAACTGAAGCTATTTGTGAATTAATACCTTAAGTAAAGGGAGTTTAGATTAAAGAGGAAGCTTGGCCACCCTTGTAGCTGTGGCACGACAGAGCAGCTATGTAAATAAACTCCTGAGAGCAGCTCCAAGCCATTCCAGAGAAGATATTTCCCCTTGCCATACATTCAAGCCTCTCTGAAATCAGTTTCCAACTGTTCCACCACCAAAGCTGTCCATTCAAAGAGCCAAACACGAAAATCCAACCAAAGCAGAAAGCACAATGTGCCTTTCTCTGAGGAAAAAAAAACCCAGCAAACCAAGCCCTACAGAAAGGATGCTTTATTTAGAGGGTTCAGGAAGTTGAAGCGTTGCCTTCTATCAGCTCCCGACCGCAGAGCGAGCATCAGGAAGCGCACAAAAATGAACTCACTATTCCTGCAGGGAGCAAGTGCCAGCAGCTACACCGGGTTTGCTTCCAACCTTGCAGCCCTCCCTGCCAGCCCCCACAGCCTTGGTAATCAGCCACTGTCTCCTGGGGCTGCTGTGCTGCCTGGCTGCTTCAGAACCGAGCCTTTCCCTAGCAAACAGAGAAAGGGGAACATGCCTTGTTTGAATTTTCTCTTTTGCCAGCTGTCCTGAGACTTCAGAAACCTGCAAACACAGGGAAAATAGTGAATCATCATCATAAAAGAGTAAAAAAAAAGCCTCCTGTAGAGGACTGTAATTAAAAAGCAATTGTGTTTTGAGTGCTGTCATTAATACTGGCTGAGCCAATGGCAGTGGTTGCAGTGTGGGTACAGCATCAGCAATATACAGGAGTTATTTAAACTAAATATACTTTAAACCATGCAAGCAATATTCCACATAAACTCAATGTTGCCTTTTTCTTTTCAACTCCAAAATTGAGAAAGTTTTGCAAAATTTTCCACAGTAAAGTCTGAGAAAAACAACAGTTCTAGTCAGAGGTTTAAGAAAAAAATGAAGCTGTATTTCCAAGGTGGACTAAGTGGCAATTGTTAGCAACTAACTAAAAAAGTTAAAAATATCTGTAATTGCTGTGTGGATGCAGTTTAATTGAAGCCATGGAGCTTGGAAAGCATACCTGAGGAATACCTCCCTACCTTTCCTAGTTTTATTGTGCAGAGCCTCAGGAAAGATGCTTCAAACCTGTGGAAGCTTTACACTTCAGGACTGCTTTAAAAGCCTTGTGCTTTTGGTATTTTTTATGATCAATGATTTTTTTTTCCCTTTCTGAAAAGCTTTTGCAAAATAAATACAGCTCTATTTTTTGCCAGAATTGTCTCCTTCCACCAGCATGCTGGCAATGTTTAGAGTGAAAACAAGAGGGCTGTGGACAGCTTTTTACTTTCTTGGGGCACATTAAAAATCACCAAGGTGGGGTGGGGGTAATTATGATTTTTGGTCAAGCAGCTGCCCCCAGCCCATCCTTCCTGGGCCACACCAGCATTTAATTGGGATGAAGTGAATTTCTCTTTCTGGTCCAGGTTCAGGCAAGGAAACATCAGGAAAAACAGCTTTTTTTCAAGTCTTCCCTCATGAAAGAAGGGGCCATAGATTAGTGAGGGAAACACAGGTCAGCAGTTCTCAGAAATGTGTTTGTAAGGAAAAATTCGAGATCAGGAATTCTATTAGTCACTGTGTCTTGAGATTTTTTTGGATGGGGAGGTCCAAGAAATCGTCTTTGACAGCCTCAGCCTCCCATGCCCTCACCTCTGCTCGGTGCTGGCTCTTTCCAAGGTCATTTCTACTTTTACCTCTCCCAAAGTAATCTGCAAATTACTTTCCAGGACACTATGGAATTATTTAATCAGCACAGCCAAATGTCTGGGCTGTGATTCCAAGTAGACAGAAAATGTCTTTGATGGCAAATATGGACCAAGATTTGATGTTCACACTACCATTATTCCAAAGTGATTTTATGTTTAGATGAAGGCAGTGCCCTATATGGGAGATGTTCTCAAAGGATTTCTGTCATCTCAGCCCAGCTGTGCCCAGGAAGTGACAGCTTGAATAAGAATAAGAAAGGAGAAACAATTTTGGTGTTTTTTTAAATAAATTACTATGGAATCATGGACATCATCAAAACATTACACACATTTTGATTCCCCGAACTGGAGTCTCTCTCTTCCTACCAGTCTAGAATGCAGTGGGTTGAAACAAAAATCTTATCTAAAAGTATGTTGAATGCTGGACTGCTAAATTTATCTGGAACTTAAAAAACAAACAAAAAAACCCTGCATACTAATCACATGGAAATACCTGATTTGCTTTTTCCTTTAGGAATGCCTTGTGCATTTGCCTGCATCCCCTAACTGTATTTAACATTGTATTAGAGGTGTAAGACGTGAGGCAGAAAAAAACTGCTTTATGTTCATGCCTTGTCCCTGAGAACTGTTTGTGTTTATTTTGTGGGTAGTTTTTAAATATGTTCCTCGTTTGGGTGTCTTCCTTAGCCACGACAAACATTAGCAGAACAGCTGAATCCTGAAAAGCTGAGACATGCAATTTCATATCCTCCAGCAGCATAAAATTTAAATAGATCCATGATGTGGATGCTTGATGAAATAAATCCCTGTTTCAGTGGATTTCACTCAAATCAATGAAATAACCTCCAGTTTCTCAGCAGCTCTTGCAAGATGTTTTGCATCTCTGCAGCAGTGGAAGTTAGAAAAATGTGTTTAGGAAATTAGATTTTAACTAATCCGTGGGCAACCACAAACGAGCGCCTTAAAAAAGCAGAACCATCACCCACCATTTCTATTTTGTCAACCCAAGAAAGGAAAAGTTAGCAGCAAACTAATTATTTTACCAGTAAAACGGGTAAAGAAGAAATGAATATTGTTACCATGTCACAGGCAAAGAAACTGCAAACCCCAATATTTGAAATGCACATGGATACATTTAGCACTGCACTTGACACTATCTCCTCAGTGATCTGCAGAGATATTAAAGTGCTGGTTGAAAACAGATGGGTAACATAAAAGTGAAGCAGCACAATCAGCACCTCTGTTTCCCAGCCAGGCTGGGCATTGCCATCTCTTCAGTGGCAGGCACACAAAAACACAGACAGGAGGTGTCCTGCACACTCATTATTCAACAGCCTCAAGCACCAAGAACAGGCTCAGGAGGCATAGGACAGGATCACATCAGGGCAGCCTGGATGGGCATTCACCCACAAGTTTGTTAAAGAGATTATTAATGTAAAAATCGGGGTGTAAGGGCAAAAAGAGAAAAAAGTGCTGATTTCTATCAAATTTCCCTCTCAAAATGTTTCAGTTTGCTATCTGACATCTAGGAGAAAAACATACTTCCCGTGGCAACCAGAGGCTGTAAAAATCCCCTGATCTGCCTCTTGGGCAGCAGGCTGGTAGAGCAAAAGAGGAGCAGGCAAATGCTTCCACGAGGACACTGCTGTGCCCCTCTCCAGGACAGGGAAGGGAACAGAGGGTGTGGTTGGTTCTCAGTGCCATTTCTGCAGCAATTAAAAGTACCAGCAAGGCACCATTCCTGCAGCATCCCTGTCCTGGGATGAGCCCACTCTTGCTCCCAGAGCATGCTGCCAAGCTCTCATTTAATCCTTGCTCAGCTCTTCCTCCCCATCACCCCTGTGCCTCCTATTTTCAGTCTCTGCAACAGCCACAAGGTCACTCCATCCTTCCCTGGCAGGGACAGGCAATTTCTGGCTGCTGCTGCTTCTTGATGTCTTCATTCTTCCTTTCCAGACCCTGGATCATGCACATGAGCTATGAACAGCAAGCACAGGGGATTTTGGAAGCCAGAGAGAAAAGCAGCCCTCCCCTAACACCAAGAATCTTTCAGTGTATTTTGAGAGATAAAAGTTTCCTCTTGGCCATCTCATCTGAAAAACTGGTTTATCCCCCATTCCCACCATACATAATTAATGAAACCTCATTAATGAACATATCTTGACAACCTCCATGTGAGAAAGCAAAGTATTAATCACCTGAGTAGGGTACAGTGCAGGTGAGGAATGGAAGAACTGAGAGATCTGAGAATATATTTATGAATTAAGCCATAACAAGCAGGCATGTGGAAAGATTTATTTATTTTGTGACCCAGCTGAAGAATTTGCAGAGATCAGTGAGGCACTGGCTCTTAATTTGCCTATCTGCCTTTGAAAAATCTGAGAAGCTGCTATCTGAATCTTAAATCTGAGAGGCTCCTCTCTGAATCTCAAATGTTTTCAGAAAGAGACTTACATGATTCATCCAAAGGCACAGTGGTGGTGTCTCCAAGTCCCAAGTGGTCAAACCACCAGGAAATCCTGGCACTGGGAAATCCTCTGGATCACATACCTTAAATTGCAGGGATACAACAGGGCATGGAGAGGATGTTTGTTTTAAACCCATCCCGTAGAAAAAGAGGATGCAAATTCTAATTAGCAGAGTTCTTACCCCAGATCATCCCCATCCATGTACAGTATCTGTTCATTAAAACAGCTGCTCAGAAACTCCACGGAACAGGAGGCAGACAGCCCAGAGGGAGCAGCATTGACAGGTCAGGCACAGGATATTCCTCCATGGGGAATCCTCATCCAGCAAGTTCTGCACATGGTGCAGAGCCCCAGGAGGGACTGCTGGGGTTTATTTGGTGTTACCAGTTCTCATTTCTATTTTCACAGCTAGCACAGAAGCACGATTCCTTTATTGATGCTGAAGTTGAGAGGGTTTGTATTGCAAGGTGACAATCCCTACTGAAAGGCTGTCATACACATGGCAGAAGGAGAGTGATCTCCTTCACATGGGAGGTTCAGGGCTTTTCCCTCTAAAAGGAAATCACACATTACTCTGCAGAGAAGCCTGTTGCTTTCCTTCAGATGCCAAACTAATAAGTGGCATTTATTCTTCACAGTGAATATTTATTCTATCTCAGAGCCCTTGCCAGTCATTAGGCCCTCAGCATGATGTGCATCCTGCACACACCAGGCAGCAATTTCACCTTTACATGTGACCTCAGGTGAAGGTGTGAAAGAATAAGGAAAAATATTGTTCAGCCCCTGAAGTGCAGAAAAACATTTGCCATTGTCACTGAGCTTTTATTCAAGTTTCTTGCCTGGATGTGGTGCCCACTGCTCTATCCCATGCTCCCAGTGTGTGCACACACATAGCCTCAGCTGCTGACAAACTCCACATCATCACACATCAGTTCACTGTTGCAACAAGGATGATCTGTATTCCCTGGACAAAATCCATGAACTTGCTGCAAAGTTCTTACAACCCATTTCCAGAAAAGAACCAGGGTACCATACAACACACAACAATGTTAACAGCAAAGAGATATCCACAAAAAATGAAAAGTAGGATTCAAATGAAAGGGAACACCCAGCAAATAAAGGAGGCAGATTATGTGTTTCTAACAAAGTTAAAGATAAATGGGCATAAACAGAGAGCACAAGGAGCCATGCACAGCTTGTTTGTGTGTGGAATTAGCTGACTGTGTATTGCATAAATCTCCGAGTAAATGATATACACCAGGGAGCTCTTGGATGCTCTTTACTAGTAGTAAATCAGCTACTTTTCATTATTTCCCACTGATGCTGTTACTGGAAGTGTATTCAGCTAATTTTTAAACAAAGTACTTTCTGTGCCCAAGTGGCAAACAAATAACTGATTAAATGGAGAGATAGCCTGCCCAGAAGATTTGCATCTATCTAACAGCACCTCAAGTCATATAATTATGCTTTGTAACACCACTGTGAAGGGTTTGAACTAAAATTTCCCAAAGATAGGGATAGTAATTGCCCCAACATGAGGTTCCTAATTTATTTTTTAGTATCACACACAATCCTCCCTAGGGGTGTTGTGATGCCTGAAGGTCCCCCCTAAACAGAAGCAAATTTAACATTAACCTTTTACACAAAGAATTTTGTGTTTAGTGATATGAAGGTGTTTTGTGCAGGTTTGGGTTTTTTTCTTCCCTCCCAAATCTGTGTGCATGAAACCAAGGGCAGATCAGAGTGATGTCCCACAAGTCATCATTGCTTCACCTTCACAGTGAGATGCAACAAACCCACAAACAAACTGACAATTACACTCCTGGCACCCAATTTTCCATCCCAGCCCACCAGCTCCACAACACAGTTCCTTTTGCTTCTGGTCCTGCAGAGCTGTGAAAATTCCACATCCACTTCTGTGCTTCCTCCCAGGAGCACTGGGACAACAGCTCCAAACCTGCAGGAAGATGATGGCAGGCAGGATAGGCAAGCTGTGACTGCTCTGCAACAAGCTTAAACATTGCACTTATGTGACAACTATTTGGGAGAGGGAAGCATTACTAGTCATGGCTTGGATTAGAGACAGGAAAAAAAGGGAAGCAAATATGACTTGGAGTGGAAAATAATTTGTTTTGTGACACTTATTTTACAGCATTTATTGATGATGGTTTGAAAACATTTATTTCTAACGCCTGCACATCCTCTAAGTTGTGGCCAGTTAAGATGGTAAATAAGCTCTGTGGTAATTAAGTCTCCCCTGCTCTATCAAACACCTTGAGCACTGCAAGATGGCTGAGGAGTCAGCTTCCAGCCTCTGCCTCCAAATTATGTTTGTCCTGGGGGGATGAGACAGATGATGTTTCTTCCAGCCTTTCTTCAAATCTCTCCTGCCAGGGAGCTCTCCTGGGCTGCAGCCAGCTAAACCCTTGGAAGAAAGGAAATGTCCTTTCCAGACTCCCTAACAGTATAGTCCCAGTGCTCAGCAACAAAGTGGTGCAGGGGTTGTTAAGGGTGAGCACTTTCCCTTTGTCAGGAGAAAAATAAGGAGCAAACCAGGCAGAGGCTCTATTCTACCACATGAACCTAATGTTTGCCCAGATCTCATGATAAAACCAACTTCCATTAAAAAACAGAACAAGCAAACAAACAATAAACCCTCCACAACAATAAAACTCACAACATTAAGTGCACAAACATTCTCCAGCAGTCTGCCACACCAGGATTAGCATGTGGACGGTCTCCAGGCACTGGTGCTTGTACATCTCTGATAATGCAGCTCAGAGGTGCAGAGTGAAGCCACAGAGAGGAACCACTCAAGAGAGCAAACCAAAGGCACAACAGGCAGCACATCCACATGGCTCCTTCCCCCAAGAAACTGCCAAATCTTATAGAACATCATGGGGAGAGCACAGACACCTTATCCAGCTCATGGATCCCCTGAAATGTCTGGAGGATTTGTCACTGCACATGTGCCTGGTTCTTGTGTTTCCTCATTCACCTATCCCAGGCCACTGCTGGAGAAGAGGGTTCTGAGCCAGGTGTGTCACTGGGTACAATTTCCCATTCTTGCATTCCTGTCACTACTGGAGAAAATGGCTTAACTTTAGCTGGTTTTAATAATTCTGGTCTTAGTTCCATTTAGCTTGTTTAAAAAGTTTAAGTTTATAAGGCAAGCTACAACAAGTTTGGCATGCAGCTTGCAAAGCAAAGATCACCACCACCATCAGCTCACCTAAGGAAAAGCCAATTGAATTAAAACACACAGACATCAGATAGATAGATAGATAGATAGATAGATAGATAGATAGATAGATAGATAGATAGATAGATAGATAGATAGATAGATAGACAGACAGACAGACAGACAGACATAGAGGGAGAGTCTTGTTGCTACTAATGGACAGAATTCTCCTTGGGATTTGTCCTCAGTCACAGCTGAATCCTGGGAGGAAGCACTCAGCCTCTGCAGTATTGTTGAACCTTTTCACACAGTGGGATTCAGACTGGTTTGTAACATGCATGCCAAATTCCACTCTCCTTAATATCATGTCATCCTCCTGGTTTTCAGCTGGGTTGCCTTTTTGCTTAAAATTACAATTGAGAAAATAAAATAGTAGAGCCTTGTCTGGGGCTTTTTAAAGGTGGTGTCCTATTCCAAGG
The DNA here is from genome assembly GCF_903797595.1 of Erithacus rubecula. Classification (NCBI taxonomy): domain Eukaryota; kingdom Metazoa; phylum Chordata; class Aves; order Passeriformes; family Muscicapidae; genus Erithacus; species Erithacus rubecula. The sequence continues at coordinate 5,871,749 of NC_136686.1, forward strand.
GCTGGACCTGAGCAAACACCAGAGCATCTCATCATTTTCTGTAACACCACAAGTGAGAACTGAAGTGATGCCAAGGGCTGTGGCCTGCCAGCTCCTGAAGCAAAGCTGCAGCCTGGGGAGAACCACCTCATGAATTTAGGATGTGTGTACCAAATGGATCTCTGAAAGCATAGCAATCCCCACCACCACTCTCAGCGAACCTATCAGACAGAACTTCCCTTCACATTAGAGCTGGAATTTAGCCAGAACAAGGAATGAATGAATCTCATTTCTTGTTGTTTGAGTAGAGAGAGACACTGGTGATACCTGGCAGGTCAAGTGTGCCTGCCCTGGCTGCTCCTGTGTCCCAGGAACCAGCTGTAGGGACAAGATGTTTCGCTCAGATCGTTCTCAGTAATTACCGAGACTCTCCTGTTTACCCTGGTGGAAACACCGGTATGTGGAGCGTGCTCCTCTGTTTTACCTGCACTGGCAAAAACACACAGTGGAGATCAAGAGATTAAAGAGAAAGCTTTTTCAGCATTCTGGCTAGCTGCTCTGGAAACCCTAGGAATTCAGGAGCAGGGATATGCATAGACAGGCCTGGAGCACTTCAAGCAGCTGTTGGCTTTGCCAGATCACCTCCTCCTTTCAGCTTCCTTCTTCCACCAAGCCGAGAGTGAGGACAAGACATCGTCAGCCTCCTTTTAAAAAGAGGTGATGAAATGAAAAACAGTGTGGTTATCCCACCACAAAGCAGCCCCTCAACAAGCACAGCTATTGAAAGCTAGTGCTACAAATGGGGAATTGAGGGAATTGTGGTTCCTGACTTGAGTCAGGAGGGGTCCTTCCCTCACCTACCAGCAGGTTCTCTTCAAAGCTGTGAGCTGACAAATCATTTTCAGCATCATTTCATCCTATGAGCAGAGCCTGGATCAGCTTTGCTACACACAGTCATTTGCAGACCTGCTCTACCTCCATTTATCCCCAGGGGATCACAGAACCCTGGTTTTGGGAAGCATAGGTTTACAGTCCCTGTTGGGGGCCAGCACTAATGCATATCAAGGAGACATAGATAGAATTATACAGACTCTTTCACTCAGAACCAAAAATGCAGTCAACCAAACAAGCCAGACCCCAGCCCTTCATCTGTCTGTGCACATGTGGAGGAAAGAAAGGGAAGCACAGAAACTTCTGTAAAAGCACAAAGGGAATTCTTCCAAGATGATTTCTGAAGCTCAAGACCTAGCTTACTCTTAAAAGGTGTTTTGCTCCCCAGTATTACTGAAATCTGTGTACACTTACAAAGAAAACACTCTTTTCTAGCTGAAGCCCAAGCTGCCTCTGGATTGAAGTCACAGAAGTACAGATGAGGACGTGGCCTCTTCTGTACCACTGCAATGTTTAACTCTTCCAGACTGCCCATTTTTCCTACTTTCTTACTGTATTTTCCATGGTCTCATCACTTGCCTGTTTTCCATCCTCTGTGACCACTGCAGTTTTCCTTCTCCACTCTGCTCCTGGGCTTGCTCCTGCACAGGCAAAATCATCAGCCAGGCTGTAGCAGATCAAAAGGTTCAGGCTGTCAGTATTCAAACCAGCTGCACAGCAGATAAAAGCAGTTTGCCTGTGCTCTGCTCATTGCTCAGTCAATGAAAGGCCATTTTCCCACGTAGCACCTCATGGCAAGAGCCCCTGACAACATGAACAACCCAGCAGAAAAACCTGAGCCCTCTTAAACCACCAGCTTTGCTCTTTTTTTGCCTTTCTCTAGTAAACCCCAGTTTGGATCCTCCAGTGCAACAAAAATTGCTGGAGAAAATAAGTCTTCGAGCATAAATCCAGCATAAAGCCTACAGCAGCACCTTAAGCTCTCAAAACAAAGGGGGTTTTGCTTACAGGTGTCAAATTCTCAAGGACTAATATTCATCTCACTTTAAATTTAATTTTCTGAGCTGTAATTTATTTACTGAAAACAGAGCTGGTTAATCCCCATGTGTATCAGCTCTTCAAAAAAATTATCTTCCTCATTTTCTACAAGAACAACCAATACCAAGGATTTCGGGTTCTGTTTTTTCACCCATGGTAAAAAACAAAGCCTGAGATCTGAAAACCATGAAGCTTTAAGGAAAGGTATTTGGTTTCAAACATTTTATCTAAGGCAGCTCTTAAAAGCTTTCTGAGGGAGAACACCCATCACCAGTATTTTCCTTCCTTTGACACCGATAATCCCATGCAACTGCAAATAAATATTTATTTTTCCCTCTTTTCAAGAGAGATGCCTCACACAGGAATGCATTACAGGAATTGGGGGGAGGAGGGGGTTTAAGCACATTCTCCCAAGTTGACATTACCTTGATGACCCCAGGACTCGAGCCCCTTGCTGTTCCTGGCAAAATGAGCAGTTTACAATAACTGTTCCTTCCTTGAGGCCAAACCGGGCTAGGTTTTAGGGCTTGACCATCTCAGAAGAAAAATAAATTTTTATGTTGCTCTAGTCATCGAGTATAATAAGGAGGTGTAGATTAAAAAAATAATCATACTTTCAACAGAAATAAACCTTATCCATGACACACTCATCAAATATTTGTAACCACCCACCTCCAATGCCTCTCCATAGCCACTTAAGGCTTGCTGTAAAAATGTTCTGAGGGAGAGGACAAGAAAAAAAAAGAGTTATCAGCAGGAATTCTGTTAATTGTCACCAAAAGGCTTTCGCTGGATCATTTCCTGTGCCCTGGATCCAGCTGGAAGCGCTCTCCGCTGGGAAGGCCGGCACACAATCGCCCGGCCCGGCCGCTCGCTGCCGGACAAACGGAGGAAACTGCAGCCTGTCATAAATCTGTCAGTCATGGACCAAATGGGCATCAGGAGGGCTGGGCTCCTCTTCCCCCCAATTATCACTTGGCAGGCACACAGAAATGGAGCTGGGAGATAAATGGATTTTTTCAGTGGCCTGGTCCCACAAAATCAGATTAGAACCACAGGATGGCCTGGGTTGGAAGGGACCTTAAAAATCATCTGGTTCCACACCACCCTGCCATGGACAGAACCCCTTCCACTATCCCAGGTTGTTCAGAGCCCCGTCCAGCCTGGCCTTGGACACTGCCAGGAATGGGGCAGCCACAGCTTCTCTGGACATCAGCATCCTCACAGGGAACAATTTCTTCCATACATCTGGCCCAAACTCCCCCTCTTTCCATTTGTATCCATTACTACTTTTCCTGTCATTCCAGTTCCTGATGCAGAGTTCCTCTTCATCTTTGCAGGCCACTTCAGAACCTGGAAAGTGCTGTGAGGTCTCCACACAACCTTCTATTCTTCAGCTGAACAGCCCCAACTTCTCTCAGACCCAAAGCCAGAGCAGTCAAAGAGATGGATCCATCAAGAAGTGGGATCAGAGGAAGCTCAGGAGACCTGCCCACAGTCCTGCTCTGCCATTGATCTGCCAGGTGAGCTTGAAACATTTCTCCTTTAAAAAACAAATAATCAACCAACCACCAAAAAAATACCCCAACCAAAACCCCAAAACACAAACCAACAAAAAATGCAAATCCTAGCAAAACCAAGACCAACCCTTCTCTTTAGGTACTTCCAGTGAATGAGCTAAAGATAATGATGTCAAGCAGTATTAAGCTAATTTATTTAATGCAAGCTGATCATCACTGTTTTGACATGTCCAGGCACATTTGAGAAATAGGAAAGAAAACATTTGTGAGTTTCAATAACAGAACTGTCCTGGGATTCCTGTCTCCAAGCATCTGGTCCTGAAAAGTGTCAACATGTTAAATGTCAATGGCTTGGTGGCAATTACAGATCCACAGAGGTAAAGCCATAGTGACCACCAGCAGGGCAAACCCAGGGTCAGAAGGGAAATAGAGACACCAAGAGGCAATTGGCAGGAGCTACAGAGGAATTTGGGGGAAGCAGGGAGCCCTGGAGTCCCTCTGGGATGTGGGCAAGGGGAGTAGGGGTCAGGGGTAGGCAGTGAGGCGTGAGGAAAGCCCTTGGATGTGGGAAGAGTCCTCTAAGTAAATGTTGTGGATGCCAGAGGTTGCTAGGCAGGGACTGGGTGGCTGCCCAACAACGGGCACACAAACAAATAAATAAATAATAAATAAATAAAACCACTGAAATGCTTTGCTGGCTGCTGCCAAGGGCACCTCAGGCAAAGGCAGATGCCAGCAGCTGAGGCAGGATGGAGCACAGCTCTGCTGGCTCCCAGTCCAGCACCCAGCCAGAGGGTCAAGGTGCCACTCTCACCCTGCTTTCAAAAGGGAACAACAGACAAAGCTGTTACCCAGGCAACTTTCAGAGCAGGGGCTGTTACAGGAACAGACATTATGTATGCAAGTAAAAGCATCCAGGCAAAACAGCCTGAGTAAAAAAAAAAAAAAAAAAAAAAAAAGCCAGACTAATATTTGCAGAAATAAGTGCCTGAAGTAAGGCTTCTAGATCCAGTGCTAGTAAATAGATAATTTAGTTTGCAAAAGCTCTGAAGGACTGCAAGAAAAGAGCTTGAACTTTTTCCTAAAAACTTAGCTAGTTTATCAAAGGCCTTAGTACAACAACAAAACCTGCTGTTGAGACCTGGCTGTGAAAACACAGCCCCACTAAAACCTCTGCTGTCTTTTATAAGAGCAGATACTAAGCTCAGTTCAAGGCTTTTTTGCATTATTTCATGTATAATTTCATTTCAGGCACATGGCTTCTATACAAATTCAATGAGTTTGGTTTTCTCCATCCCCCAAGTTCAACACAATTTAAAGCTCCCTCACTTTCCCTCTGTTAAACTCACTTAAGTTCTTCAGACCTGCCTTTACACCCTTCTTTTTTTTTCTCCCTATTATACTGATAAGCCTCCATAAAAACCCTGAAGCATCTCAACATGAATCAGCATATACTTACCAGTGCTTGGAGCAAGTCTCAACCCACTCTAAAATCTGACAAATTGGTTGTCTTTAATGCTCATATATTAAATATTTAGGGATTATTTTCAATGCCCTGGCTTCATCACTGATAAGTCATATAATTCCTGAAAGACATGAAAGCAGTCACAGCTGCCTCTCTGTAGAGGCTTCAATCATTACTTTCACACACAGGAGAACACTTTCCCTGAGCTGTGGTTTTCTGGGCAACACTTAGCTTCACCTACAAAAGGACAATTGGCATAAACTAAAAAAAAAAGTAGAGGCAGAAAGTGAATCCTACTCATAACTCTGGGCAACCCATTCCAAAGGAAGCTGTAAATATTGTCAAGAGTGAACATAAACACTATTTTCACTGTAAGTATCATAGAAGAAAATTCTTTATTTTAAACTGATGCCATGCTTTCTTCCCCTCTTTTTGTTGCTCCTTTGCAACAGAGACAGCCCAGCCTCAAGTACTTTGCTGAGAATACAGATTTTTATTCTGCTCAAGTGCTTTTAGCACTAGCAGGAGCAACTCACCCAGACAGTTCCAAGGGATGCAGAAAACAAGTGGCCTTTTTACAAAACAGTCTTCCAGGGACTGACTTCTACCTCGGTGCTGTGAGGAAAAAAAACTTGTGCAATTGCAGCCTGTCCCCTCCAAGAACTCAATCCTCTCCCCAGCCAGAAATGCCTGATCCCATTAGTAGACAGTTTAGAGCATCTGGAGAAGGAGGGATCTTATGGATGCCTTGAAAATTATGTTATTTCAAGATTTTTTTTGTGAGTTAGAAATTGGCTAAAGGACAGAAATTCAAAACCATGTCCCCACTGAGGGAGGGAGAAACCAAAAGCAGCCCTGCTCGGCTCCTGGCTACCCTTCCTCGTGGAAAATATAGCAGAGAGTGAAGCTGAGATCATTAAGTCAGAAGAAAGGGAGCTGCAGAAAAACTTGAAAGAAACCAGACTCCATCAGCTGCATCACTCTGACAGCAATTTGTTTAGTCAATTGCCAAAGTAAAACAAACATCGAAAGAAAAACAACTGGGAGAAGAAATTGGTGAGAGGGTTCTGGCTGTAAATCTCCTTCCTTTCCCCCATCAGTCAACAGCCTCTTGGCTTCTGCCACACAGGAAGGCACGGGGGCTCAGTTATTTGCTTTTTGGAGAGAGCTTTAGGACTGGCTTTACAACAAAAGCAGAGGTGGAGGGAGAGCAGCAGAGGTTTTCAGCACTGCTGGAAGCAGCTAGGAGAGAAGGAGGTGCTCTGCAGACCCAGACCCAGCCAGCCTCTCACCCACTGGGCAGCACTGCCATCTCCTCTGCAGCTTCCCCATCACTTCCAGGCACGACTGGGTTCACTCTCCTTATGAGAAGATCCACAGCTGATCACGTGGAAATGTGATTTTTTTTTTTTTCCCTCCTTTCCAGCAGAGAAGACAGAAACCACCTCATACAAAGACAGAGCAATGGCAGCAACATCTGTGTTGGTGGAGGGACAGTGCTGGGTTTAGCAGAGAGCTGTGAGCCAAATTTGGGGCTGATGCCAGAGGAAGTGAGCTCTGTCCCAAACTGTCACATGAGCTGAGAGCCAGGCAAAACCTTTGAGAGAAACACAAACCATTTTAGGGTTATTACAGAAACTGGTTTGAGAGCCTGCTGTGGGAATGGAGCAATGCAAAGGCTGGGCTCAGGAGCAGCAGCAGGTGCCACAAATAAGGTCCTGCCAGCCTGGCTATCATAAGCCTTGAGATCCTTGTTTGGTATATATCCCACCCCCTTTTAAAAAATCACATGAGGCTGGAACTTGGCACACCAACCTCCATCCTGCCCTGGGGTTTGTGCAAACCTCAGCTCTGCTCAGACTCCTCCATTTGACCAAGAAAAGGGCAGAAGAAAAAAAAAAAAAAAACAAAACACCAACGAAGACTTTGCCAGAAGACTTCAGCCAACAGCTCTTTTTGTCATGAAGGACAGCTCAGAGTGGTACCAGCTGACAGGATTTCTAAAATCCCTTTTGAAGTGACAGCCCATGTTGGTATTAACAGCTGGAGAGAGATCCAGTTTTAATGAGGTTTTAAAGGTATGCAGGTCTCACAATGAATTTAACAGGTGTAAAGGCAAAAGCCCTGCTTTATGAGCAGCTCTAACACCTTCTCCCATCTCCCTTGTGACAGAGCACAGCGTAACAAACAAAACCTTCCTACAACAGAGCATCTTTACTCAGGCCAACCCAATTTTTAAAGGAATTATTAAATAATTAACAGCTTTGAAAAGCCAAAATTTAATATTACTTCAAAGTTTATGAAAAGATGAAGGGAAAAAAGGACATTTTGAATTTAACCCATTTTCCTCATTTTAAAAGAAGCTAAAATGGAAGACAAAAAGGTGGCACTTTAGAAAGTGAAATCATTGAATTCTTTCTCCTCACTTTTTAGCTCTCCCTAGGGAAAAAACCCAACAAGCAGCTAAGATGAAATAGTGAGGGCTTGTCTGAGCAGGAAAGCTTTATCTGCTAGATATGTAGCTGTAACTCTGTAAGTGCCTGAGTCCTTTTAGTACAACCTTTTCCAGCTTAGTTTAATCAGTTTGCAGTGTCATAAACTGAGTTTTAAAGAGGAAAAGAAAACCATAATTTGAGAGAAAAAAACAATAAAAAATAAAAAGCTTGTAGCAAAACAACAGTGTTTACATGGGTAGTTAAAATTTAACCTTGGTATAAAATCATCCCTTGACTTTCATGTTTAAAACTTTCCCATCTAGACAATTTCTCAGAGGAAACATAAGGGTTTGGGAGGGAAGTGTGGTGGGAAGTTAAAATACTTTCCCACTACTAAGCCGAATGAGAAATAGAAGCAAGTAAAGACAAGGTTTAAGAAGCAGCTTTCCCTCAGATGTTGCTCCTTTGTCCTTTCCACTCTTTCTCTCATTTGTTTTAAAATAAGAGAAGAAGAAATAAAACCTGAGGCAGCCACTTAAAGATAAAACACCAGCACGATTAGAATTAATAAAATTGAGGGTGGGTGTATTATTATTTTGAAGAAAAGGCATGAAAAGAAGCCCAACCCTTTTTCTGACATTTATCCCTGATACCAAAACCCTGACTTTCTAATTAATTGGCATTTGGCAACACAGGTGCGTCATGGTTGTGACAGAGAGGTTGTAACATACAGGCTCCTTTCTCCCACCATACTAATTTCTGTCTTTCCCAACACCCCATTTCCAGGATTCTGCCTTCCAGAAACAGGCAATGTGTTAATTGCAACAGTCCAAGCAAAAACATCTCCCACATTTTGCATGGGACTCAATGCACCTACAGCCAATTTGCAGGCATATCTCCACAGGTTTCTAGGCAACTCCAACACAGGAGGCTTTTCCTGGAATTTAATGGAAATCAAAGGTGGAAAACTCATACTGGACAATTCAGAAGAGCGTGTGCTACTAGCAGGCTTCCTGTTATGTCCACACAAACAGTTCTGAAACTGCCTGGCAAGTTATCAATGTATGGATTCCAGGGCTGCCAGCTTCAGACATTGCAAAAATAATGAATCAGGCCACCAAAACAGTGTTCTGAAATCACCTTCTGCTTGCTGAGTTTGCTGGGGCTACTGGGAAAAGATCTAGGTTTCCTTTGCAGCAGAAAAGGGGGCTGAAATATCAAAGACACTTGAAAGGAAGTTAAAATTGCCAAGCAATTACTTGATTCCAGGTGCTGGGGATTTAATAGATACAAAAAACAACCTCATCAAAAAAACATTACCTTTGTGTTATATGCTGTAAAGCTGAACCATTCTAGGCTATTTGGGATGTTGCAGGAGACTCTAAACTCTGCCAAGTGTGTTTGCTAAACATGGACAGAGAAGTATTGGACATTTGTTATCCATTTCCTCTAAAAAGGAGTGACAAAAGAGTGCCTTAGACAAAGGGGCAGCACAGGCAAATGAGACAGCTACATTTTCCATTTCACAAGATGTTTTCCAAGATCACCCAAAGAGAAAGCAGAAGACAATGTATCCTTCAGCTGTGTCCTTTAGTGTTCCAGATAAGGATTAAGGGGTGGTTCTTCCCCCACTTTCAGAATTGTTTTTGTATGAATGCAAGCATGCACTTGTAGGGAAAAGTGTCCAAAGCTAGAAGTGAAGCAAAATAAATGAGGGGTTTTTTTTTTGTCTTTACAAGTACTTACAGGTGCCTTAAAAAGATACTGTTTGATTCAGTTGCTCCACCTTTATCTCTTCACCCCGACCATGAAATCACAGGAGAAGAAAGTTATTCCATAAAACTTTTGATATTTCTTGGTTCTGTGTGGGAAATATTATCTACATTTGTTCCCAAGTTTCCCTGCATTTAGACAAAGAATAGCATTTGAGATAGTTTCAGAGAATCATAAAATGTCCTGGGTTGGAAAGGACCTTAGAGTTCATCCAGTTCCAAGCCCTGCCATGGGCAGGGACACCTTCCACTCTCCCAGGTTGTTCAGAGCCCCATCCAGCCTGGCCTGGAACACTGCCAGGGATGGGGCAGCCACAGATTCTCTGGGCAACCTGTGCCAGGGCCTCACCACCCTCACAGAGAAGAATTTCTTCCCCATACCCATTCCAAACCCACCCTCTTGCAGCTTGAAGTCATTCCCCCAGTCCTGCTTGCTTCATGCTCATGTGTGAAGTCTCTCTCCCACTCTCATTTTTGTTTTTATCAAAAGGCATTAACCCAACAGACTGCCACATGCCTCTGTTGCAATTTGGAAGAACAATTCATTATGAGCTCAGTAATTATATAACCATGAGGATTACAGGGATTCCCCAGAGAAATTTTAAAAATCTAATTATTTTAAGCCCTTGCACATTTATGTCAGGTTTCAGGAAGTTTATACCCAGAACATCACAACAGCAATTACTGAAAAGATTCTACCTCGCCAGACTCTACAGAGTAAATACACAATATGTCTGCTGCTGTCAGAGCCAGGAGGACAAATGCTACTAAGGAGGGACAGGACCCAAACAGGTGAAACATTCACTGACATTCTCCCACCTGAAGCAAAGGTGTGTCCATAGGCTTTGGATCCCTGAACTGGGCAGATGTTGCCATTCCAGGGGTGGTTTGGGCTACTGTCAGCTCACAGCAATCAAGGGATCTCAGAGTATTCCCATCATGCTGATGATTCATGCATGGTTACATGGCAATATTTACTCAGCTCTCAGGAGGCAAATTCATGAGGAGGGATTAGTCAGCTGTCAATCACCCATTCCCTTACATAAGAATGATATTCCCTAAATAAAAGTCCTAATCTCCAACTTGAACTTCTGCCCCACCACCTATTCCCTCTTTTCATAAGGGGTGAAAGAGGACTTGTCATTGTTTCCAGGGATTGCAGGAGAAAGGAGCATGGGAGATGTTGACAGTGAAAAATGGAGAGGTGAATGTAGCAACTTGTTTCTAGCACAACTAAGCGTAATCAAAGAAACACAAACTTTTATTCAGAGCCAATCATGGCTGCAAGGGAAGCAAACTTTGCTAGATAAACATTAATCTCTGACCAAAAGCAGACATTGACATCAAGCACTTCACCTATCAGTAGGGCAAGTGGGTTTCTGTTTTTTCCAGAGTATGGGAATACACTGCAGGCTATAGCAAACCATTGTCTTTTGGCAGGTATGACAATTTTTGTCTTTATGTAAAATTTACATCACTACTTCTTCTTTCCAGAGCATTCTCCACTCGTGGCTAAAATGGAAGGGATCTGCACAACAGAGCATGACAGAGAGCTTGGCAACTACTGCAAACACATCCACAAACAGAAGGAAGAAAATACTTGTTAAAAACCAGCAGAGCAAAACCTTGATAAAACCTTGATTCCTTGATAAATGGCCACTGAGTTTTTAGGGCCAAAGCAAAGCAGGCTGTGGTTTCTAAGCCATGCTGCTGTCAGAGCTGTATCAAGAAAGGAGCACTCCCTACCCTGCTGCTGCAGTCATCTGGCACCAGAACATCATCCATGCTTTCTCAGTTGTGCCATTCGGACTGGTAAATTTATTTTCTTCTTGTATGCTTTTAAATAAAGCTGTCCTAAGCAGGACAGATGCAGAATCATATGCACTGCTCATCTAAAAGTTGGAAGCCACTCACAGATTTATAAGAACCCTCCTTTCTGCTTTTATCCTCTGTTAAAGAAGCAGCATCAAATACAGCAAATCGAATTCCAGCCCTTGATACTACAGAGGAAAGGACAGTGAGTCTCAGCCTGCCATTTGCCATACCCACCTTTCCCTTTGCTGCCTCTTCACAAAATCCCTGCAGGTCAGGTTTCTGTGCTGCTCACCTGGCTCTGCCCTATGCCATATGTTGGAGGCCCCCCTGACGAGGCCCTAGTGTAGCATTTCACCTCTGAGTGGGCTTTTATCACAACAGAGATGGGAACAACAGCAAGACTGAAGGCAGCTGGGTTAAAAAGCATCATGGAGCAGCTTTGTGCTACGTGTTGTTTGCCCGTGGAAGTCCTTCAGCTGAACAGAGCAGCAATGGTGAGTACCAAAGCTTCTTAAAGCCCAGAGCCCTCCCCAGTGCCAGTGTGGCCCAAAGAGTCCTGCAGGGCTGTAACCAGTGCAGTGAGAAGCCTCAGATGTCTGGCAGTGTTCTGCTTGCCCAGGAGATGGAGCTGGCTGATCTCAGGAGCACATGCCCATGGGCTTGGGTTTTCTCTTTCCCCTACAGCTCCAGTAGCAGCACCTGGCTGCCAGCAGCACTGGAGGAGGATGGAAGATGCCTGCAGGGATCCAGGGCACAGCCAGCACAGCTCTCCTACCTCAGGGTCTCCTGTGCTCCCAGGGCTGAGGGTCTTGCCCCTGCTCCCTCTTCTCTTTGCACTGCTGTCTGTCTGTGTGAGCTCCCCTGCTGATGTTGCCAAGGGATTGAATAACAGATGGGAAGAAACAAAGAACCTGCAAGAAATAATCCCAGATGCAACTGCCCTCATGGGAAAAATATTCTATTATCCAGTGCCAGCATTTGCCTTTCAGGGAACAATAACTCAGTATAAGGTAATGCTATTCAATACATTTCCTGGTACAATCCTGCAGCAAAGATATTCACTTTATGTTTAAAATGAGCTCACTAAAAATCTCCTTCTAGAAAATGCCTCAGATGTATTAGAAACAGATAAAACTGTTAGCAGAAATCTCACCATCATTCATTGCCTATGCAGCAGCTCCCTACTGAGCAAATGAACAACCTGCACACCCCTGTGTTTTATCTACCAGCAGTCTTAACAATGCAGGGTCTTGAAAGTGGACAATAAGTGTTGCCACTATGCTAAAAAACACTCAAAACAAACACTCCATGAAAAGCCAAGGCACTGTGGTTTCTAGGATTTTCAAGTGGATCAGTTGTGGCTGTTTATGAACTTTTGTCCAGCTAGAGCTTTCAGTATGCAAAACTGGAGTAGTTATACCATTTCCTATCACTGATTCTGCCATCCTCTTATGGAACAGGTCTCTTTAGCCAGTGGTGCAGATTTGCCAAAATGGTTGGAATTCAGCCCCCAAACAAACACACTTCAAGGGCTGCCAATGGCAGGGGAGGGAGGAGTGTACCTGCTCAATCTTGCTGTCTCTGGAGGGGTGCCTGCCCAGGAAACACCAAGGGCTGCTGGAAATTTCACCATCCATGTGCAGGACAGCAGTTTATCCTTGGAAATGCAGAACTTGAAGCACATGCCAAACAGCTACCAGTGAGTACTGCTGGCCTCCATGGCTTCTGCTCTAATCAGTGAGGGGAGGGCAAAACAATATTCAAGAAGAGATGGGTGCTCCCTAATTGATACAGGGTGGGCTTTTTCCTGCTGTGAAAATGTGACATCAGGAAACAAAAGCCAAAACAAAACCTCAGAAAATATTGAAGAAGCACATGTTGAATATAAAAGCAGGAGGCTTTGTTGTCACAAAGCAACAGTGCACAGCAAACACGGGTTTGAAGACTGCAAGCCCAGCAGCACAGGGAGACTGATTCTCCATTGTACAGGAGGCATCCAGCCACCCTGCTCCAGTTCCTAACTCTTCTATGAGCAGGGAGAGAGGCAGGCTCCCAGTGAGGCTCCAAATTGCCTCCACAAGATACTGCTTGTTACCACTGATGGTACTTTCTTTGTGTAAGTACCTACATTTGATGTCTAACAGACTGGGAATATCTCTGAAATTAATTACTTCCATAATGAGGACAGTGTTTGGAAAATTCAGCCCATGTTGCTGTGTTCTGCACAAGCAGTGGGATCAAACTTAGAGATCCATGAAGTTAGTGGAATAAGAAACATTCATATACTCAAGAAGTTTTGGATTAAGAGGTAAAATTGTGAGCAATGATTGATTACCTTCAAATAGGGATCTTCACAAAAACAAGGAGGGTTAAAAAGAATTACTCTTAACCTCTCTAATTCTGGCCTTTCAATGTCAGGTGTGGGAAGGAAGCTCCCATCACTTGTGCTGAAATCATTCTCTCTGCTGGAGCAGCAACCCTGGAAGTTCAGGAGCGCCTGTCCGTGGTGAGCAGGATGGCTGAGCTCCTGCACCTGGACAGATCCCTGCTGACCCTGCTGCAGCACACAGGCCCAGCAGCCAGGGGCTCACACATCCTGGCTGAGGACACCAGGCACATCAACCTCACTGCCAGCCACTACCTGGGGCTCTCCTGGCCCCTCCCGTGTGGAGGCTTTGTCCTGCTCCATGAATTCATCCAGGTGCTGCAGCACAACATGAACTCACATCACCTCTCACGGCTGCTGGGGTATGAAATTGCAGGCTGGAGAATACTCAGGAGAGGGGAGGATGAAAGAAAGTCTCCAAGACACCGCAGGCAATTAATGATCACACCAACTCCTGCATTAAAACCAACTAGAATTACTGAGAGACCATCTGCAGGAGAGGCTTCCAGGCCTTTGTTCTTTCCTGTGCCAAGCCAGTTACTCACACCACTTGTGCTAACACAAAGAGCTACTCAGAGCTCATCAACTTCTTGTGCAGAAAGTATAACCATGGCAAGTGACAAGATGCAGAATTATATCCACCTTGCAAGTCAAGAAAGCTTGGTCACCTTAGAAATGGACCCAGCACTGGACATGTCAACTAACCCCACAGTATCCATTATGTTTGCAGACTCTCATTTCCCAGATCTTTCACCTTCACTGATGACTGAAAGGAGACCTCTCTTCTCTGAGCTGGAAGTGCTGCCTGTTAGAGCTTCTGGTACATCCTTGCTGCTAGAGCAGCCAAACTCCTATTTCCTTTCCAGTAAATCAGAGATATCCACATTCCATCTCCTGCAGGACATCACCTCAGAGCAGCTTTCCAGGCCATGGGTGATAAACACTCTTCAAGAGTGGCCTCACAGCTCAGCAGTGGCATTTTCTCCCAAGACAGAATTACACCCATTTTTGCCAGGAGCAATGTCAGTATCAGAAGTGCCAGATTGCAGCAATGAGGCAAAAAGCCACTTTCCAGAACTAGAAGAGCTTTCTGATGCATCTCTCTGTCCAGAAGCACTCTCTTCACTATTCCAAGAAGCTTCAGTAAGGACCACAACTTTGTCTGGCTTCACCTCTCCCATCAAGGACACATTCCCAGATGTCTTAGCAAGCAGCAGTCTGAGCCAAGTGTTCACTAATGGCTGTGAACCTCAGTCTACTACTATCCCACAGTCCAGTGGCTTTTCATTTGCTGGAGGGAAAAGCACAGCTTCTTCTGTAGCCCAGAGAGAAGCACAGACCCTCTATTCCAAATTGATTTTCAGTGCTGAAGCCTCAGGCATCTTTCCTCATACATTGACCAGAACTGTCCCTGGTAAAGCTGAAGCACCTCATGAACCAAGTCTGATGATTCTGTCCCACCCTGACACCACCCCAGTTCTTACTGTGCCAGAAGACTTTTCTGCCTTTCACATGTCCAGGCTATCCAGACCAACAATTACATTCCTTCCTTCTTACAGCAGCAGCATGCACAGAACAGAGCCACAGCCCACAAGGATTTTATCCAGTGGCTCAGAGGAATTGCTTTCAGATAAAGATCTGGGAACAAATGGGATTTTGCCAAATGTCACTGGGCCTACCTTGGAGTTACACAACATCTCAGGCATCAAGCCAGATGCTGTAGAAACACCTCTGGTGACTTTAATGCCATTTCTCACCTGCCCAGCAGCATACCAGGTATGTTTAAGATTTGACTTTCCTTTTGTCCCCTTTTCTGCCCCAAGTCCTGCTAGAATAGTTCAATACTCTTTCTTGTGCACTAGGCATGTGCCAGCAGCAGTCTTCCCAATAAGGAAATGCAATTTTTTTTGCATAGCTGGGTGCAGATAACAGCTCAGCTAAATGATCAGGCCAAACTTTGACCATCCTACCTAAGAAAAGGTGTAGATCTTTAAAAAAACTCCAAAGGAACACAAGGATGGTCAGAGGTCTAGAAAACATGTCAAACTGAAATAATTAGTCGAGAAGACTGAGAAAATACATGGGTTTGTATAATATTTTGCTTAAAAGATGAAATATGCATTCTCAGAATCCCCTGGGAACTAACACAGCACTAATGACCTTCAAGTGCAGTTAAGATAATTTAAGTTAGACATTAGATAAATTTTCTCACAGTTAGGATAATAAAACATGAGAAAAGATACTTGAAGAACATTGTGAAGGGTTTTTAAGGACTGAAGAATAAATATTTGTCAGAAAAATTACACAGAAGTAATTGAGTATCCTTTGGAGTAAAGAATTAGGCCAGATACACTTTTAAGATACACTAAGTCTGCCTTCTCCAAGTGCATGAATCTGTGACTCTGGATTAAGTGTATACTAGGCAATAGAGATGGTTTGTTTGGAGTGCCAGTTGTTAAATGCTTCCCATGATCCTTCCTGTGCTGCCAGAAACTGGCAAAGGTCTTCAATCGAGTGCCATAAAAGCTTTCAAACTGTATTCCCAACCCTGTAATACATTATTGACGTAAGATTCCTTTGACATAGGTCTAAGTGATCCTTCACCTTAAACTGCAATGATCTCTCTTTCACAGAGGTGGGTGAGACACTGCTGCCATCACACCTGGATCCCAGCACCCAGCTGCTTCCCTCCTCTGAAACACTAGAGCTTGTGCAAAGTGCATGGATTCTCCCTCCATTTTCTGCTTCACAAGAGCTGCAGACTGTAACCCAAGGTAAAAACAGGTTTACTTTGCTGTTCTTGCTTCTGCCATCAATCTTTTCATCCACCTTGCAAGGTGTCTCTGGTTTCCTGTATTGGAACCCATGCAGTCCTCAGACTATCATGATGGAAATATTCATGTCCTGAATTCATCCCTCCCTAATATTTACAGTAGCTAATAAACAAGAAGAGGATAATATGGTATGATTTTACTACTCCTTACCATGATGTGTAGAAAGCACAAGTACACAAGATCCAGAAATGGCAGGAAGAGAGGACCATTTTTGTCACAGCTGCAGGAACTCTGTGTCATGATCCTTTACTCCTTCAGCCTGGCAGCAAATTTCACCTGACAGTCACAGAGAGGAGATTTTCCTTTCAAATTTGAACCCACACTTTATCATCCTCCAGCTTACCTGGTGTTTGCTCTCAAATTCTCTGGAACTCTTCAAACCAGATAGACATGAAGCAATCACAGCAATCCCCTCCCAAGTATCCACACCCTCATGAAATCCTGCCCCACCCCACCACCCCCCCCCCAAAAAAAATTAATCTGTGATTAATGTTGGAAATAGGTGATAAAACAATACCATGTTGTGGTATTTCTGTGTAAAAGTTACTAGAATTAGATGTTATTGTTTGGGAAGAGGCTATACAAGACCTGACTAGTATTTTGGAATAGATAAAACAGTGTTGAGGATATTTACAGTTCTTTAAATAAAGATATCTAAATATGCTTAACAAATGAGGTTAAGATGGGATCAAGAAGACTTTACTGTTAAAAGTTTCAGTTTCAGACCACTCCACAGTCCTGAGGCTGACAAATTTCTTTGCCATCACTCAGCAAGTGATAGCAATTTTTCCTAATTCTTTCCCTCCCTTTTCTCCCTCCTCTCTAAAGGGCAAGCAAACACCTCCCCAAAGGTTGTTCATTCCATTAAATTCCTAACAGCAACCATCGGATGCCTGTTCTTTTTCCCTGTACCTGCCAACACGTTTTATGACAAGGAAGATGGTAACTCCACTCAGTTATCCCTACAAATCCTCCCAGCTGATGGCTCTCCAGTGGGATCTGAGAGCTGGCTGCAGTTTAACACCTCCCAGCAAGCCATGCATGGCTATCCCCTGGAGGTGGACTTCCAGCATTCCCCTCAGGAGCTGATGCTGTCTGCCAGGGATTCTGGAGGTCTGACAGCCTGGCAATCCTTCACCATCAAGCTCCTGCAGCCCCCGGAGCTGCCGTGCCACCTCTTCACCGTGCGGACCAAGAACAGCTACTCCTGGTTCCTGAGGGAGAGGAGAAGGGTGGGTGTGTTCCTGGAGAAGCTCTCCCTCTTCCTGAACGCCAGCAGCCCCAGAGACATCACGCTGGCAGCCCTGCAGCCCGGCTCCACACTCATCTCCTGGTACAACAGCTCGCTGTGTGCCGGCGCCAACACATCTTCCAGCTGGTGCGGGAGAGGCGAACGGCAGCAGGCACTGGGGAAGCTGAGAGTGCCAGCTGGGGCTGTGCACCCACAGTTTGTCCAAGCAATGCTGCCAGAGTACAGAATCGATGTGGCTTTCAGCATTTCCTACAGGGAGGACTGCCCAGCCAGCACAGGGCTGCTCCCCAGGCCTTGCAGCAGCACGGAGCAGACACTCCAAGCCAAGAATGATTCCAGGATGAGGAGCAGCCCTCGTGCCTTCCTGAGCAGTGTTTGTGCCACTGCTGGCCTGGTGCTGGCAGCGGTGCTCTGCTGGCTTTGCAGGTGTGCCAGGAGGATTCCTGGAGCACAGCCTGTGATGGTTCAGACAAACTCCCAGGTGAGCCATGCTGATGTGGAGCTGGATGCCCTGAGACCTCGCAAAGCCCCTGTACACCAGTGCAGGGCTTCACCTTCACCTCCAGTATGGATCCCACCTTCAGGACCACTTCCCTCCCACCAGCAGCAGCCCAGGCTGATCCCTCACACCACACCACCTTTCCAGCCACCAAAATACCAACTCCCTCCCCCCTATCCACAGGCTCTGACCACTCACCACAGCCAGGGCAACATCCAGAGGCTTAAGTTGTAAAAACTCTTAAATGGTATTAGTAGCAAATCTACAAAAAATAAAAACTGCATTACAAGGTGCTATCCTTAACACTCAGAAAAAACCAACATAAATAGGCAGTTAGTGATTTTTACCATGTTGTAATTTAAAACAGAACATATGTGACCCACACCTGACACAGGCAGTGGCAAAAGCAGAACCCAAGTGAAGCAGGCAAAGGGATCTCCTGATGAAGGGTAGAATTACAGCCCTGTAAAAGTCAGAACAGGTAAACACACATCAAGCTGATGCTGGTGGGAATGAGGGGTCACAGTCAGTGCTGAGCAAATCTCATTCCATTGTGTCTCCCTGACTCATAAATATACATTTTACTAGAAGAGGCAGAACTGTTACAGGATCACCACAAAACATGATGGTCCCATTGAAATTCAGAGGTGCTACAGCCCTGGAGTGTCTAGACCACCTTGGAATTTTAGAATTTTTAAAAATGCCTGACATTTTCTATGTCCTTTTAATCTTTCAAAACGTTTTGAAGTGTTTCTATAAATACATTATATGTAGCATTTCTAAAGGCAATAGTAGCTACTGAATTCTTCCTGTTAGGTAATTTGCTGCAGTGTACCTTTAAAGATATACTTTAAAGCTCCAGGTTTGCCTTCTTTACAGTAAAACTGTCTTTTGTCTGCTTCCACCTGGGACAGGTCTCAGACCACAGAGAATTCCTAAAGTTCTGCAAAAGAATTTCTAAGGACTTTTTAAACATTTTGAAATCCTTCCAGTTTAATAGATTAACATACACAAAATGCAATCCATAATTGAATTATGAACTGCACTTTGCAAACACATAATTGCAGATTAAGCAACTTAATCCATCATTTTCACCTGCAAACTCTCCCTAGAACTCACAAAACCTTCCCTAAACCTGAGAGCAGTGTGTGAAATAGGAGCAAAGCAGCAGTGCCACTATGCAGGGCAGGAGTATGGAATGCCCTTTCCAGAATTGCAAAGCCCAGCCCAGCTCCTGTGTCCCTGCAAGACTCAAGAACATAAAATACAGACTCAAAGTCCCCAGGCCCTGCTCATTTAATCACCAACCAGTCCAACCTGGCAGATGCTCCCAATGTGGAGAATGGAATTAGTAAACAAGCTAAACAAATATGTATTTTAATAGCAGGTGCTAATGAAGCATTTAATTCCTGTGTATGTTTTCAAGGAGTGCAGCTGAATATTAATGGTGCATGAGATGTAACACACAGTTCCTAAGGCACAGGATGAGTTTTTCAGCTCTAACTCCCCAGCCTAGGAAATTGCAGCTGACATTTATATGCTCCCCAGCTTCAAAAACTGCTCTAGTAAACAAGAGAAATATCCATAGTGATATGCACTAAAATCGATTTAAAACTACTCAGAAAGTTATGAGAAGCAGTAATTTTGAGGCAGTTTTCTCCCTCAGAATATTTCAGCCAGGATATCAAGAGAGGTGGTGATGCAGGACACTGTTTTCAATGAAGTAATAAAAATAAAAGCAATAAAAGTCTTCAGACCAGGATCTCCAAGAGTTACACATTGCTTCTGTAAAAGCTGCAAATATTTTACAATATGATAGGAAATATTATCATGCAAGTACTATTCAATCCCCCTGTAAAAATGGTTCTAAAATCATTTAACAGAAAACACACCTACATCAGACTGGCTGAATAATCACCTTGAAAGTAATCATGGTACTTTAGCAAAGCTGAAAAAAGGATTCAGTCACAAATGTTAGAATACTTGTGATCAGATCTATACATCACGAACTGTGATATTAAGGTTGCAGGTAGATATGAGTACATTGATTCAGTTTTATAAAAATCTCAAAGATGTGTCTCAAATCAACTAGATCTCATTTGTGAGCCCTTCAGCTGCTTACTTAGAAGCCAGATGCAGACCAGAGGAAGGAGTGCTTAGTAATTCACCTTTCCTTAGCCCCTGTGGATGACAACTCAAAACCTGACAAGGGATCAGATCACAGACTGGCTGAATTTTTCCAGCTGAGAATTCTGGGAGGTTCTACTCTAAGAAACTGAAGACAGATCACCTACCCTTTCATTCACAGACATAAAACCACAAGTATCTTACAGAACACACTTCATCAAAAAAATAATTATTAGCAAAAAAGTTTATTGTACTTTAGCTTACAAAGCCTTAACTCCAACAACAACCTGAAAGGCTTCGCTTTCTAAAGACCGTTTCCATGCCATTTTTTAAAAGTCCTTAAACCAACAATTTTTATCTGTAAAACCCCTCACCCTCCCACCCCTCAGATGAAAACCAAGACTGGCACTCTCTCAGCCCAGTGTCTGGGTACTCAGTGTGCAATCTTTTCATAATTCTGAGCTCCTGAGGCATCCTTATATAAATAAAAGGTACTTAGGAACCAAAATTAATGATGTTATCAGCTTATGAATTACTTGGAATTTTTTTTTTCTTTTAGACAATAATCACTGATTTTGAAATAGTATCCAATACTTCCGGGCAAGGACTTTAAGCTGACTAACATTTTTGATTACTTTATTTACTTCATGGCAGCAGAGAGTTTTCTTCATCTTAAAGCATGAGGGGAAAACGCTTCAGGACAGCTCCTATTTGCACACAGCTGGGTTAACGTGATATGCAGATTTCGTACTTCATAGCAAAAATAGGACTAAAAAATTGTAAAAACCAATCAAACCAGAGCTATACAACTGTATTGAAACAGTACCAAGAGCAATTTCAGCATTAAATATTTTTGCAATTTGGCCAAGTTTTGTCCCAAGAAGCAGAATTAATTCTCACTGCCGGCCTGCTTTTCCATTTTCTGTTGTTTCCATTCTGAAAGGCAAGACAACAATTGGTAAGGTTTGTTACTGGAAGAACAATCAACAGTTAAAAAAAAACAGATTTAAATGCTTTCATAAATATTTTTTTACTTTACTAACTGTCCTGTCTCTCCCTACCACAACATATGCAATCTTATCTCCTCTTAGCACTTCTTTAAGTAGTCAGTACATAAAGGAAAGGTTTCTGCAGAGATACATTTCAGCTGTGAAAAACCATCCATTATCATCCTCACCAAAATACAAAATATTCATGTGACTGAAGAATATTCATGTGACTAGAGAAGCCATTTTGAAAACTTGAGCTTTGGCCATGTGTTCCAAGGACTTCATCCCTCTTACTGATCATTGTCTACCATCATCTGATTTCCTTCAGAGGAGGCTGGTTTGGTTTTCCAGTATTTTTTGTACAACATGGACTACTGTCAACTTCATTACAGCACAGCTTAAGATTCAACCACTTTATTACCAACAATATTTCTGTATCAGCCATTCCTCTGGAAGCTAAAGCAAGCAGAAAAATAACAGCTCCTGTTTAACCTCCTGAAGTTTAATAAGAGTTCTGCTGCAGGGGCAATCCCAGAGTCCCAGGGAAGCTCAGCTCTCAGCACAATGCACAAATGCAAACAAAATCAAACACTACTGTGGTTCTCTGTCAATGCTGAGAAGCAAAGGAATGCATTCAGATACTTTAAACATAAAAAAGTAGCATCTAATGCTGTAAACTCCACACTGACTACTGCCAAGATATGGGTAGTGATGCATTTCCTGATACAAACCCATTTTCTTCTTTCAGATGTTGATACAGCTCAGCTTTGTTGTTGACAGAGTTCAAGCGACCAATAAATTCTTGGTGTTTCCTAGAGTTGGCAGTATTAATTCTGTTGCTCCATAAAGACAGCAAGGACATTGGCCCTAAAATTGTAAGTAAAAAGAGTCTAAGTGATGAAATCTTTTAATTAACATTACATTATTATAACACCTTAAAGGAATTACAGATTATGGTAATACAATACTAATATTAAACAAGCTTACATTAGGGGCTAAATAAATAGAAAATAAGCAAAGCAGTAATAGAAGAAGAGTTGCTGCACATGTGATGGACTCTGCTTTAAATGCAGAATCTCAGCATCAGTTCAGCCACTGTGATAGAAAATAATTCACACCAAGGAAGTCAGTGAGAACTGCCCATTCTGACAACTGCATTGCTTAGACAAGTTGATTATTTATTAGCAGGAGACAGTGATTTCTGCTACCTGCTCTCAAACAGCATTTCTCACATACAGTAGCTCAAACAGCACCAGCAGGAACTTGGCCAACCCCCTGTAAACCCAATAATCAATCAGCAGACCCATACAGTGTCTTTTTTCACAGACCTGGTAAGGTTAACACGTTTTCCAAGAATTTCTCAACATTTAGTATTTAATTAAACATGATCTTCACTTACTTAGCCTTAACTCCAAATGGATTCACCTCATTACTTTAGAAAACACAGACTGATGCAACAACATCTACCTTTAAAAGAAATAATCTGTTGCAATTGTTTTGGTTTACCTTTTGCCTTTTCAACTGTGGGCATTTCATCCATTGTAATAAGAGGCTTTTTGTTGGGGGGCTCAGGAGAATCAGGGGAGTCTTTGATAACTTCAGCTTCTGCCAGTTCTTCTTTCTCCCGATCCAAAAGACCTTTTAACCTTTTTTAGAGGGAAGGAAAAGGGTGAGGAAAAATATGCTTGAGCAGGACATAAATCTTGATAGCTTTGTGTACTCCTTAAAATTATACAGGACCTATAACATGATCCCTTGGAGGGTAACAAACAAAAGGAAATTCTAGCCAAATAATCCTCTGTATGAAGCATTACATAAAGGAAAGGTTCTTAATACACAATTTCACTTCAGCTGTTGAGACGATGTCTGAATTTTGATGGAAAGACTAAATAAAAATAAATACATATAGAAATATGATACAATTTCCTATTATCTTTTCTAGGTGAATTCAGACCCACTCACACCAAATCCCTCTTATCTCAGTCCCCATTTCTGTTCCACGTGTGAAAGCAAAGTTGTAGGAATGACCATCCACAGAAGGCATGGAATGTCATCAGCAGGTGACAGCAGTATAGATGAAAAGGCTATTTTAAATGATCCCAGCATGCACAGAACACATGCAAATTAAGCTTATTACCATGAGTTTTTTGGACCTCTGTAGAAAGGCGTTTCAAAGAAGGAATACAGAACAGACTGACAGGTGCTTACCACTTAGACAAACTACAGTCACAACATGAATTACAGACAGGAGATAAATGGACATTAATTCTGATGTTCAGTTGAAGAGAGGAGCCAAATCAAGCTGGGTTTTTTCATCATGAACTATTTACAGCTTAAAAGAAAATAGCTGCTTGTCCCATGTTTTCAGCTACACTTTAGATTTCCATAAAGCAGTTTAGTAGGTGTGTGTGGTTATTATAGAATCAGCAGGAACTCCTCAAGCTAAAACACCTGGTTAAGTGGTCAACAACTAAGAACAGAAGTTATGCTGCAGCTTGAATTCATTCAGAAAATGTACCTCTCTGACTCCTGCCATGGCTTATCTGATTCATAGTCTTTGCCCAACTTCTCTGACTTGTCCTCTTTGTCCTCTCTCTTCCTGCCTCGTTTCTTGCGCTCCTCCTCCTCCGGGGGTTTGCTCCTGCAGGCCATCAGGCACTCGAGGACGCGCTGGTGTTTGTCAGAGTTGCTGATGTGCGCTCGCACAAGCGTCTCCAGCTCGTTCCACATAATGCGATACTGCTCGTCTCTGGGAAGGCCAGGAAAAACACAGCACGTTTTCAGGATTAGCAACATCATTAAACCACTGGCTGAATGCAGGCAGACCTTGAGAAACAAAGCAGAACCCTCAGAACTAACTGCAAAGACATCATCTGCCCTCCTGTAATAGAGATTTCTCCACCTCT
Organism: Erithacus rubecula; assembly: GCF_903797595.1. Classification (NCBI taxonomy): domain Eukaryota; kingdom Metazoa; phylum Chordata; class Aves; order Passeriformes; family Muscicapidae; genus Erithacus; species Erithacus rubecula. The sequence continues at coordinate 5,895,657 of NC_136686.1, forward strand.
GTTACTCCATGCTTGAAATCATATTAACACTTCCCACTTAACACCCACAGTAAAGTTTAAATTGAAGTGGATTATGTCCATTGAAATTGTATCGTTCCACAAGATCTCACTGCCAAAAGGCACTTGTGAAATCTCTCAGGTGCTTGCTAACAAAGCAATGTCAGAGGGCCACTCATCTACTGACATGCAAATTAATTATTACATTATTTGGGTCAAAATAGTAAGAAAGAATTGCACCACACTAGTGTCAAGAACTCCCAGTCACGTAGGCAAATTGGGAGCTGAATTTCTTTCCCATCAGTTCTTGGAAATACAAGAAACAAATCCCAGTGATTGAGGGATCAGAATATTTCATGCATATTTTAAAGAAGTATCCCATACTGTTCCAAAAGGATTCTAATATATCCCAATTTTAATGCACTATTTATAATAGACTTAAGTTTGCCTTTATATTAATTTGAAATGATTCCACTTTATCTGTCCAATTTGTATCAATTTCTTACCTTGCTGATAACTATCTTTGATTTCATATTTTTAACACACTTAAATTCTTAGGTAATAAAATTATAGAGGTTCTTTTCACTAGCATACAGCAATATCAGTACTGTTTTAGGCCCTAAATTACACAAGTGAAGCACTCAAGAGTATTTGGGTTGTGCAGATACAGCATTTAGTTAATTTAGCTGTATTATAAAACATTTGTATGAAAACACTGTCAACAGATTATTTCTGAAAATAGTTCAGCATCAACAAAGAGAGATATGTATTAACCTTTTTGGCCCCTTTCCTCTGGTACCAACTGTTGAAATTGGCAGTGGATCGTTCTTTCTCTCCATGTCTACCAAATTGTATATTGTTTTTTGACAATTGAGCACATCCTCATCAGTCATTGCTTCCTTGACAATCACACTGGCTAATGGCACAACCTGCAAGACAAAGCAGAAATGAACAAGAAAATGTGTGTGTGTCACAGAAGATCAACAGGTAAAAAAAAATTAAAGGCAATGAAACAATACACAACAAAACCCCACCCTCTTATCCTCAGTTTAGCACTAACTCTAAGAAAATACTTTCTTTACCCAGCAGAACTGCAGCTGTCAGGTTCAAACCACTTCATTTAAATAGCATGCCAATAATCTACTGTATTTAATACAGTTACTTACAAAAAGTAAAGCTAAAAATAAATTGATTTCACAGCAGGGGATTTATCACCCCATAGAGCTGATATTTCATCAGGTGACAAGGAGAAAATCTAGGAAGAAAAATTGACACAGCCCAGGTTACTTACAGCTTGCATGTTGAAGATGGTGGTCTGAGAAATAATCATAGGCCAGTAACGAGTATGTTTCTCTAATTGATCTTTTGCACGTTCCAATGGAATTTCAAGACTTCCATCCATCTTATATCTGGGCTCTAGAAAAGGAGTTAATCGGTTTTCCCTCATAAATTCACCAAAATCCTAATGATAACCAAACAAGATACAATTAGGCATTTCTCTAACAAAGTAACTTTCACTGAAGGGGCTAAACAGCTTAGCCTTGCTTATCTTATCACTTTGTACCATCCCACCACCACATCTGACCCTACCAACCACAGCCCTGCCTCCAATGCCTCTCATGCATTAACCAGAGGCAACACAAAAACAGGGGCACAGAAATATGAGGCAAAAATCCATGTATGGGTTTTGACAAGGAGGACTTCCAGATCTGCAAAGTATTTAATGTATGGGAAGTTACATTTTTCCAGAAGGAACTTCTGCTTTTTTTTAAAAGATACCAAGGATGTGAAAAAAAATAAAGGATAAACAAAATGCATGTCAGCTGATAGCCTGATATCAAGGTTCAAAGCTGTCAACTTCATCTGTTCTATTTGTTGTACAAACCACTCATGCAATCTAAATCTACCCTTTGACTATAAGCATGATATAGTCTCCCATGAGTTTCAACCCACAGAAGAAAGTGGCCAAGAAAAACATTTTTCTAGAACCAAAATTTTCAACACTCCTAGTGCATTAAAGAGGCATTCCTTGACAAAGTATTTTATGAAGGAGGCATAACAATCAACAAATGTAGTATTTTCTACTAAACATCTATCAAGGTATTTATTGCAAAAGAAGTTTGACCATGCAATCCACTCCAACATTCCCTTCCCAGACCTGCTGCCCTGCATCTGTAGTGAGAGAGAAGGAGTGAAGGACAGAAAGACCCTTACTGTGATCCTGTAGTCAGTGACCCTCCCACCACAGCCTTCACTGATTGAGGGGGGATCTTCCAGAATTGAGCGGGAGCTGCTCAACACATGCAGGAAAATCTCTCCCCCGTGGCTGCTGAGCATGTGGCTGATGACTTTGGAGCCAGACTTGCGGGGCTGTTCCAACAACACTGATCGACCTGGTGGGAGGGAGATCAGTTTCATTCATTCATTCATTCATTCATTCCTGTGTGCTGCAATTTTAAATTTTGAGCTGCATAAATACAGGTTTATGCTCATCTAAGAAAAATCTGAACCCATCAAGGTTGAACAAGGAACTGCCAATCTCCTCATTTCTTGACACAGAATAGGATATATGCTCCTTAAAATTTCACAGAGCAATATCAAAAGGTTTCTCTTAGACCAACCCATCATTTTTTCTATAGGATATTATTCTTAGGAAAAAAGACATATTCGTAAGGCATTCAAGTGGCCCTGCTGCAGAAACACTCTCATTAAAAGCAACTTTCAGACAGTAGTAAAATAAATTCTGGAGTATAAAAGCATCAGCTGATACCACTTGCTAATGCTCAAAATGGGCACTGATCTTCAGGCAGAGAAATACAACTGCCTTTGTCTAATTATCAGTAAAATACACCAAGCATAGAAGGATGCATTCTCAAAATAAGTTTCTTTTTATCAGGAAGCAAAATCCACAAAACTCAGAAGAGCATGCTCTTCTGAAATATGCTATTAATTTTGGCTCTAACCATTTTTATTAACCAAAGGACATTTTCACTACACAATCTCTAAAGAAATATACACTAGGATATAGTGTTTAATAACACCACTGCACTTTTAGACAATCAAATTACTTAACTGAAGGAAACATTCCATTAAAAGAATGTTTCTAAAGCCATTTTGTTTGCAAACATACAAACCTCCATTTCAATGCTTGTTCCTTCTTTACATCTTTCTTCCCATCTTTAAGTTTCAAAACACACTTGCCTCTGAGGACATTTAACACCTTTCTTCATTTATTTATAGGACATGTTAAAATATTGGTTATTCTTTTTTTACAGTATATAGACATTACTGCTATTCAAATCAAAATGTGCTAAGTGCTCCAATGAATTAAAAATTATAACATTGAATAATTAGCCAAGGACACAAGTTTACCATTAAGAAGAAAGTTTGTAAGGCATGAAGAAGGTCTGCTATTTACATCCACTGGTGAAATTCTGTATGCTCCAGTGCAATAATGCAGTTCTGAAAAATAAAGGAGTAGAAAAGTTGAATGTAATTCCAGAGACAAAGAAAAAATCCACAAAATGAAAGAATGGAAGAGGAGGAGGCTAGTCTACAATAAGCAGAACTAAAAAGTTGAGATGCCTCTCAATCTAGAAGTCCTTTCACCATCTCCTTACTGGGAGGATTCCCCAAGAATCCAGAGCTCTGAGAATCTCACTTATTCCCAAGCCCTGTTTCCAGCAGAAGCCCCAATTCTTCATCTCCTGTGTTACTTCACTGACCTGTCAGTCTGCTCTTGTTTCTCTTATCTGTATTTTTTGGCCTGCTGGCTCAATGAGTTAACAGAGCTGAACAGCCACATGATTCCTATGCTACCTCAGACCTTCCCTGACTTGCTCCCCTGTACTCAGATTAGTTCAAGTTGCCAGCCAGTTCTGGAAGGTTCCATGTCACCTACCCACACTGTTGGTTCGAGGAGTGCACCACTTCAGTGTCACAGTTTCCTTAAATGTGCCATCTCTGCTATTGCCACTTGTGTGGTTATCACCTGCAGAGAAAGGCAGAAAGAGGGGGTGATCAGCCAGAGTTTCTTTATTACAGCAAAACAACTCTAAGCTTGAAGGTACAAAACTGTATGAACATATACACAACGTAATCTAAAGTTAAAACTTAGATGCCTAACTTTTTGATTTGACAATTAAAAAGTTACACATATGTTTAGTTCTATCAGTAACAGGCAATTTTTTTCCTGCTAAAATTCTCAGGACTTTAAGACAGTATCTTTTTTTAGAATTTTCCACACTGAAATCAGAACTCTTAAATGACAGAACTGAACGTTTCTTGTACATATTATATTCCCAAAGTCAATTAAACTGATCTAAAGGCACATCTGACATGCTTAGTTTTTTGGGGAAAGAAGTATTTGGTCTCATCATCCAGTCTCTTTGCTATGTCAGATTCAGCCTGATATCTCTCAATGTGTTCTACTGACCACAGATGCTTTATGATTAAAATATTATTAAAAAACATTAAAATATTAAAATGCTGGAAATACTTTGTTACTAAAATTAACTGCAAAATATTTAGAAATTATCTCTCAGAATATCTAAAGGCCAAACTTATTTAACCTGAAAATTCCTTGGCAACATTTCAGACAATTAAGACCAATGTAACTGAAATCCTGCTTTCCTAGAACCAGAGCTATTACAGCTGAAATTTGTATTTAGAAACAAATGAAAGAACCCAAAATTTACAGGATTTCAGAAAAGATTTTTTTTCCTCTCAAAGTTCCAATGGGAAAAATGTGAAGAGGAAATGTAGTCAGAGTTTGTTTTTGTGTTTTCCTAGCAGACCTAATTCCTTGAGCCAAGACATTTTACAAAACTGCTTGAGGCCTGGCAATAAAGCTTTAAGAGTTCAGCATCATAACACCAGGTCAGATGAGGCCAAGGCCATTACTGTGACACCCTGTGCATTTCATCCATCTTCAGTCATCCACTCCCCTAAAATCTGGAGCACAGCATTTGCAGGTGACAAAGGAGTTACCTCCCCTTCCTCAAAGTACTGGGAAAAAAAACCACTAACTCCCAAAAATGGATTCTTATGGATCATATGACATTTAATTACACTAATACAGAAGTCATAAGCTGATTTTTAACAAATTTTTACATCAGGCAACAAAATAGTTCTACAAAAAGGCTTAGTGTTGTGCTTTTCTAACTTTGCTGCAGCTACATCAAATTTACCTCAGAGGAGTACTAGGTAATAACTCCAAATTTATGAAAAAAAATATAGTAGATATTTCAAATACAACAAAAAAGCTCAATAGCCAAACAAGTTTTGTTTTTTCCAAAGCAATTATAGTCATAAACAGGCCTGTGGGATGTAAGCAATGCCAATTATTATTACTTAACAAATTTCAATTGTGCAAGGCATAATTTTGCACAAATACCCACAAGAGTGACTTCATTCTATAAAGACATCCTACATAGGTGGTCTCTCACCACTTTTTTCTATCTCAGTAAGAAGCTAAGATGCTCTTCAAACCTCACAGCAACATCCTGAACATATGTGAATTTCATCTGCTTTCTCATTGCTGTATTAAAATGTCAATGATGAGTAAAACCCCAAAGCCAAACTACAAATGAAGTTTCTTGGGTTGCAAGGACTGAAATATTCACTACTTGAGCCTAAAATTTACATGGATTTGAAGCTCACAATGTTTCTTTGTGAATACTCACATAGAGGCTGATCAAAAGCCACTTTCAGAGGGCCCCTTCTACTTACCACTCTTTAAAAAATCCACGTGAGCCTCTTTGTGATGAAGCAGTTCCACATCATAGTTGGCTGATGTGTTAGCATGTTGTTCTTCCTTCAAAAGAGAAAGGCAGACAAACAGAATTACTTTAGCTAAAGGCCACCATTTTTATAAATTAATGATTCTACATTTGCCTTTCAGTCCAGAAGAAAACTACAAGTCTCCAAGTGCCTCAGACAACAACGGGATTGCAATGTTGAGGAAACTTTGAGCAGTTTAAAGATGCAGCCCACTGCTTTTCCTCTTTTCTGAAACCCTACTCCTTGTTATAGAAGCATCATCACAGAGTGCAGAGCATCAAATACAGGTAAAAACTAGGCTTAACTACTCTGTTTAAATTAGTGAAGTTAAGAAAATCTACAAAATAAACACAATAGCAGTTACAACTTACTGAAAGCAACAAAGGCTCACTGCAGGGTAGTGACAATTACTTTTCATAACCAAAAATCAAGAATCCAAAACAGAAACCACACTTTGAACTTACTATTGCTTAAGATAAGAAGTGAACTTGCAACTGCAAGTTGATAACTAAAAAAATGGATTTTTTTTAAAAAGGTCACTGCATCTTTAAAGAGCTCCAGAAGATCAGCAAAAACAGCACAGTAACTCTGGTAATTTACTCCAAGTCTAAAAAAAACAACAATTAAAAAAACAAAGAAAAACCACAGGGACCCCAACATAGTCTATTACTATAAGGACAAAGGCAGAAGGGAGAGGCACACCAGCAGCACAAAGGTCAGAAAGTTACAGACAAGGTATTTGCAAACTGAAATCACATTTATGTCAAACTCTCATAAAAACTGTAAAAATTATTTTGATATCATGTTTTCACTTATAAAATCCATGCAATACTGCTAATTTTCAAAGATGCAATTGATGTTTGACTGTATTACAACTTAATGAATTTTTTAAATCATGGTTATCTGCCCATGGCTCTTTTTTTGTTTGAGTATTTCTGTCTCAATTGTCTCTTGCTGCCTGATCAGAAAATTACTGTCAACTTGACATTCTAAACTGCACTAACTTCTCTCCAAGTAGCAAAAAAATTAAAAATACAGACATAACTTCTACCACAAGATGCTTAACTGAGTATCTTTCTTAACTAAGTATATCCTGTCCCCATTTCATGTTTACAGATCTTCAGAGTAGAAAACTCACTAGAAAACCTTTGGTAAAAAAAGCAGCTTTTAGTTACAAACACCTTTATGTTGGGTGGGCATGATAATGAAACAGAGGAAAAAGAGACTCACTATGCCACTATAATGCACAAGGGTCAAGAATATCTAAACACAACTAGAAAAACACAAAAGAATCACAGACAAATTGATCTGAGGTAAACAAGACTGTATTATATAAAGTAATACAAACAGAACTGAAATAATACTTGTATTGCTACATCAAAAATTGAGATTCAGCAATACAACATTTTGTTCTGTGATCCTTCTTTTTACTTTTTCCCCCTTTATTTTTACTAACCTGATCACAGACATTGAATGTGGGCTAATAAAAAAAAAAAAAAAAAACAAAACAGAAAATATGATATGGAGAGAAGAGCAATGTAAAAATTCAATTAAAATAAATATCAAAAGTTTTCAAAAAAATTTAGAAGTGATGCAGCTGCTTAACATAGAACTGTAGACACAATATTACCTTCATAGGGATGTTTGTTATTGTGGTTGAAGCCAGATCAAAGTGTTGCTGCACTAAAAGATTCAGTTTTGTAGCCAGGTGCCTCCCTGCACGGACACTGTGCACTTCACTGGTTAGAACAGGGGAGAGCTGAAATAAATTGATACATGCAATTCATAGTTCAGGTTGTTGTATCATTCAACACAATAGTTTGTTCAACTATCAAATAAGCAATTATACCCTTAAAAATACCACTCAAAAACCCACACCAGGGGAAACTACCAAGCAAGAAGAAATAATTATTTTCACTCATTTCATTTTGAGCTTATGCCAAGTGCTATAGATGCAGCTCTTACAAGTGTGCTAAAAATATTGAGTCACTAACTGTTAACAGGAAAAATTAGTATCACAACATAGGGCATAAATCTTAACAGCAGCTCTGGGCAGTTTTTCATCCTTTTACCTGCTGAGTAACAATAGCAGAGTAATTTTTATATGTCTACCTGTAAGTGCATCATACATGCACAAGGTACATTAACACAAGCTAGAAGATGCATTTGATCTTTCCCTAGCCAACAAGAACATTGGGTTGGGGCTCAAAAGCAAAACAAAACAAAAATTTTAAAAAACACAACAAAAAACTACAACAATCCCCAAAAACCCCAAATCAAGAACCCAAACTTAAAAAAAAAAAAAAAAAAAATCTAAAGACCCAAACCCAGTGACTGCCTTAGAGAGGGAAACAGTCAATTTATTATCTTCCATTCACCATTTTTAGCACAACTACAGCAGAGTCCTGTAGAAATGAATCACAGGAAGGTAGCCCTTTATGGTCCTTTCCATATATTAAATAATATGCAGCACTACATGCTTTTCATGTTAAGACATTTTCCTGGTGTCTTTTCTTACAGACAGCACATTAAAATACAGAGCAGACTGTTGAATAGCAGAATATATTACAGATATTTTGTATGTACTTGGTTTCAAACAACCACCACATGTGCTTTTGCTACTGAACAACTGAGAATCATTTGCACTATTTTCAGTCTGACACGGTTCCTAATCCTAGGATAAATTCTCATTTTAAGCTCCTCACCTCTTTTTTAGGACGATCTGAAACAAGGCTGTCTTCACCAACTGGGTACGTGTGGATTAACACCAGCTCACATTTCTGAATCTGCATTAGACTTAAAAATAAAAAACATTTTGCTTAGCCTAGAGTGTGGCAGACTACCTCCTAAAATTAAATTAATTCTGATATCTAGAACACAGAATCATAACATATGTTAACAACATGCTGTTTCTTAAAGTGTGCTGCAAAAACTAGATTACAGATATGATTTTCAAAAGCACAGACTTCAAATTAAATCCTTACCAGAATAAAAATAAAAGCCTAACACTTCTTGCTCTTCAGATGCTATGGCACTGTGCTTCTTTTCAGACACATCAATGGACTAAGTCCCTAACTGGTGAAATCTGTTCAGCTTTATTCAGCTGAATATTGGCACTACAGAGGATTTGTGTCTCCAAGTGAAGGTATGAAAGAGGGGATTCCAGAGAACATGAAAAAAACTACCCAAACAGCACAGAGGATGTAACAGGATATATGCTGATACCCTGATGTGGCTGGAAGTTTGGAGTGATACAGAAATTGCATCACATCTCCACCTACAGGACTGAAACATTCCTGCCCTTAAAAAGGACTTAACACCTAATTCCTTGGGCAGGAGCCTTTATATTGCCATAAAACTGGAAACAACAGGAGATTGCTGCTTCTGCTTTGAAGTGTCTGAGAAGTAACCAGGAATAGGATCTCAACCTACTACAACTTTACAAGGCAAAATAGAGCTGTGGCCAAACACTTTAGAGTTTAATTAGATAAAACATACAGTGGAGAAATACTTCCCAAGCTGATGCACTCTGTATTTCAAGATTCCTCCATCTCAAGCTAAGTTCCAGGCAATACAGCCATTTAGAAATCAAAACTAGTTTCAAAGAAGCTGCTTTAGTCCAAGAAAAATGAACATGAAAGTAACACAGTATTATCAAGAAAAACATGCTTCAGATGAATTGGTGACGTAAAACACAATGTGTAACAAGGTACCATTATGTGTCTCATTTTGGAGCAGATGTGGAAGGCAACAAGCTAAAGTAATCCTGTGCTGCAAAGGATAAAACTGGAAAGATAATGATCATAACACCAGCTCTCAGCCAAGATCATGATTTACACCTTCTAATGAACTATATGAATGAATGTATGTGTGAAGTACAGTGAGTTTTGTGGCAGAAATACTTCCATATTTTCTAGAGGACACAAGAAACTTGGTAAAAAGCATACTCACTGGTCAGAGTTAGCTGCAAGCTTGTTGTGCTCATGAATGGTCTCCTGAACACAATCCTCCAGCATCCGAACATGGCTGTCACTACAATGAAAATGGATTTCTTTAAAGGCCGCACCATCAATCCTCCTGTTCAAACCACTGACTATTCTACTTAAAGCAGGAAACTTTTGGCTTTTTACTGTCAGAACAAAGCCTTTGATAGGGTGAGAAGTGCTCTAAGAAGGATCTGTGCAAACAATGTGTGGAAGTGCAGCCCCAGAGCCACTGCCCACCTCTTGGCGTTGGTGATGCAGATGATCCTGCCCCTGTTGCCCACGCGCTCGGCGTTCTCCATCAGCGTGGTGCGGGCCTCGTGCTGGTACTCGGTGATCTTGCAGAGCGCCTCCACAGCCGCCACCAGCCCGTGCAGGATGCTGCAGCACTCGGGGTCTGCCCGCGGGTTGGGCGGCCCCACGGCCGCCAGCGCTGCCATCAGCTGGGCGGAGCACAGAGCTGTTAGCAGAGGCACCTCCCGCCTTCCAACCAGCGAGCTAACACACCCCCCGTGCAAATTAACATCGACATTGCAGAAAATCAACGAGCATTACTGCCTTTAAATTTGGCCTTCAATTATCCTCTGCAATTTAATTTATTCATTGTGATTAAGTATTCTCATTTATTACAGAAAAATACCTGATCGTAATAACAATTTACACCCAACACCTTCTGCTTTCAATTTCTGAGAATTTGGAAAAGCATTTCTTCCTCAAAGTAAATTTTTCAGATGAGCCTTTTCAATATGAAATAACATGACCATAAAGAGGATATTAACGACTAATATATTTAACATAGATTATCTGACTCTCACACAAATAATTTAAAAAAGAATTTACGTTCAAGAAGCAGCACTAAATTACAGAAAAAATACCTAACTAATTTCTTCATAATCTTTATTTTAAATATTTAAGTCTCTGCTTGAAGACACTGGATTCTTTCCAAATTTTGTGTATAGAATAATTCAGGCTCACAGGCAGCTACTTGAAATTGTTACAGAACAATTTCAGACTAGATCCCCCAACACTGCAATTAACCAGTTATTTCATACCAAACACAATGCTTATTTCACAATGAAGTCAGAACTACAAAAGAATAGTTACAGATCCTACCTCCTGCAAGTTCTGATCTTCTTGAGTCCAAGAATTCAACACATGAGCCCCAGAATCACTCACGATGAAATTCACCTACAAGGATCAAAAAAAGCACATTAAGGTAACAGCCATTATATTGTTACTTCCCCAAATTCAAACAAACATGAATTACACTGTTCTGATAATCTGGAGATAATGTGCAGTGACAAACCAAACTCAATAACAAGCCCACAAAAATCACACACTCCTGCTATATTCAGTTTTTCCCTTACTAATATGATTAACAACTTCTACTTGTATTTGTACACCAGAAAATGATTCTCTACACCAAATTACAATTTCAAAATATTAATATTTTAAGAATTAGGTATTTTCAGTAGGATAGCAACAAAATCAAATAAATTCTAATACTGCACATCAGTGTCCAAAGTCTGTCACAGTACATCATGGGTAAGTATCTACCAAGATTTAATTAAAACACTAAGAAAGAAAGTTCTTCTAAACAAGGAGCTGTGTGTGCCAGGAAGCTCTTCCACTTCTCCAAACTGTTGTTCCAGAGAAATCCTACCTCTTCCTGAAGCCCAGAATTCCTTCAAAGCTGATACCAAAGCCCTTATGAATAGCTACCATGTGTGTTTAGCAACAATATTCAACTTGAGACAATACCTCACTCAAGCTTTTACAAAGTCACAGCTCAGGAGAGCAAAATAATAAATCTATGTTGCCCTAAAGCTCCTTTTTGTAAAGTGACATTAACACAATGAAAGACTCCAAAATTAAATATGTAATGAGATTCATGCACTGCTAAAACCAATTAAAAACCTATATATACAAAAAGCAGAAACAAATTTTAAGTGATAAACTATATTTGATATTTTACTCTAAACAACATGAAGACATTAAAATACTTAAATGAAACATGAAAACATTGATTTTTGTATCAAGCATGACATGCAGCATGGCTGACAGAACTTACCAACTTTTTGAAAGGGAAAATATCATACATTATTCTACAGTATTCCATGGATGACTCCACTGAGCAGGTCCACAGGGACTTGGAGATGGGTGCCAGAGGAATGATGCCCTGGGTGCGGTTCTTCACTAACATATCGAATTCCACGTGCTGTCTGCATGATTCTGCCATGTAGGGGCAGTGATCCACGACAAAAACAGTTTTGTGAGACTCAGAAAATATTTTCATTTTCTTCCTGAAAGAAACAGACATGGAAAGCAGAAAGAAATTGCACACGGTGAAAATAAACCAAACAAAACACACCGTAGGTTGACTGTGCAATTTACAAACAACATCCTCGAAATACATAAGTTTTAGAGTCCGTATTAAGTAGACTACATTTTTTATCAAAAGAAACTATTTTTTCTCAGGAGGAAAAGGACAGAGAAAGGTAGAATTATATTGCTGAAAAAGCAGCAAAAACGCACAGTATTACTCTCCTCACTGCTCCATTTAAAAACAATTTGAAAGAAGTACACAAACTGCTTCCTATTAAAAGCTTATGTCCTAGAATAAGTAACGTGCAAAATTAGTTTATGATGAAGCCTTAAAGACCTTTAAGCAGCATAGCCAGAACTTTAAGCCGATTTTCAGTCTTGCTAAATACACCTTATTTTTTAAACGAACAGTTGCATCTGTACTTCAACATCTCACCGACCAATACACCAAGTGTGAAATAATAAAAGTCACAGAGCACTTAGGGCTGGAAGGAACCTCCAAGGCAGGGTGACCTAAAGCGGGTAATGCCTACACGTGAATTTGGAATGACTCCAGAGGGGACTCCAATCTCTCCCCAGGCAGCTGCTCCAGGGCTCTGCCACCTTTTACGTACAGAAGCTCTTCCTCATGTTGAGGTGGAACTTCCTGTGTTTTAGTTTATGGCCGCTGCTCCTCGTCCTGTCGCTGGGCACCAGCGAAAGCGGCAATTTCTAGCGTTAAAGGATTAATTTTTCTACGTACTCTTCCTGAATTGCAGGCTACGTAAACCAAAAAATACATTTTAAAAATATAAAATACTAAAGCAACGAGGATCACGGAAGACAGACGGCGGCTTCCTCGGGGGGGAGGGAGGGAGCCCGAGGGGCCGGGCAGAGCCGCTGGAAAGCCTTACGGGGACGGGGAGCGTTTCTCACCTGGGCCGGCTCCTCCTGTGGTGCAGCAGCCCCGGTGCCGCTCCTCGCCGCGCCCGGGCGCGGCCGCGGCCCCGCTCCGAGGAGGAGGAGGGACGAGGCCCGCGGGGCGCCCTAGACGGGGCCAGGCGCGGGCGCCTCCGGCCGCGCGCCCGCCATGTCCCCGCGGCGCTCTGCTCCCCCTCCTCGGGCGGCTCGGCGGGGAGCGCGGGGCCCGGCTCCGGCCTGCGCGCCCGGCGCCCGCGGGGGTGGGAGAGGCGGCCGGAGCCCCCCCCGCTCCGCCCACCCCTGAGCCCGCGGGGCCCCCGCGCGGCCACGGGCGCCGCCGGCACCGCGGCTCCCCCGGGGGGAGCGCCCGGCCCCTGTCCGCACCTCCCCGGGCCACAGCGCCCGGCCGCGATCACTCGCCCAACATGCCGAGGCCGCCGCCGGCCCCGCTCGCTCTCCCGCTCCCGACTCCGATCCCGATCCCGCCCGGGCGCGGACGCCCCGCCCGTCCCTGCGCCCCCAGCACGGTTCGGGGGAGGAGCCCGCGATCTCGCGAGAGGACGAGACGCCCGCTGGGCGGGCCCCGCCGAGGCCGCCGAGTTCTCGCGAGATCTCCGCGCCCGGCGCACACGCTGAGGGGCGGGAGCTGTGTGTTATTCCAGTCTGTGTGGGAATTCTGTGTTCCAGTGTGCGAAGAGCAGGAGCCTTCCCGCTGAAATCTCCCCGACCACCGAAACTTCACGCTATTTATATATTTATATTATTTATAGATAAGAAACAGGCATCAGCGTTCACGGGTCGCAAGTTACGTAATTCGTCTGTTAATGGGCACTCAGCCCCGGGTGTGTCTCTGCTTGTCGCGCTCGGTAGAGAGCAGCCGGAGTTCTCCACTTGAGTCTGGGGTTTGTTCTTAGGAGGGGGTCGGTGGTTGCGATTGCCGGCATTAACTTCCCCCCCAGATACTGCTGACTTCACTCGTGATGGCTTTCAGCCCAGGCATTTTGGGGCCGTCCCCTTTCCTTCTTAAAAGATGAAACAAGCATACCAACACAGAATGCCCCGGCCTGGGAAGGGACCCTATTAACCCATCCAGTTCCATCCCCCCTGCCATGTGCAGGGACACCTTCCACCATCCCAGGCTGATCAGATCCCAATCCAGCCTGGCCTTGGACACTGCCAGGGATGGGGCAGCCACAGCTTCTCTGAGCACCCTGTGTCAGCGTCTCATCACCCTCACAGGGAACACTTTCTTCTAATACAACCTAAACCTATTCACAATGCAATTACTTAATCCAAAATGTGCCGCTGATGTACAACGTATCACAAATCCCGAGGTTAGACTCAAAGCCCGGCTCAGACCGGCAGGACTCGGGATCTGTAGGAGGGCGGGGCATCCTCTCGCGAGATCTGGGCCAGCGGCCGCCGAGGGACGTCCTCTCGCGAGAGCGGCGCGCGGCCGGTGCCGCCCCCGCCCCACGGCGCCCCCTGGCGGAGTCGGGACGCGCCGCCCGCCCCTCACGCCGCCATTTGACATCGGTCGGGGCCGGTCCGGGTTCGCCCCCGGCGCGGCCGGAGCCCCGGGCATGAGTGAGTTCCGCGTAGGGGTTCGGGGGACACGGCGGGGCGTTGTCGCTGTGGCCTCCGCCGGGCAATCGGGAGCGCGGTTAGACTTGCGTTGGGACGCCCCAGGGCCGGGGGCGCCCTGAGGTGCGTGAGGGCGGAGGACACCCCTTGCCCCCGCCTCAGACCCGCGGGCCGGGGCGGGCCGGGGACCCCTCACGTGTCTCGGCTGGCGCCGGTGTCGCTGCGTTTTGGGGCAGGAGGCGACGCTCCCCGCGGTGACACCCCCGCGTCTTGTCCCACCGGGAGTGCGGAGGGGACACCCCGGGATCTGTCACACGGAGAGTGCGGCGGTGACACCCCGGGATTTGTCCCACCGGGAGTGCGGCGGTGACACCCCCGCGATGCTCCTGTCACTCCGGGACCTTTGCACCAGCCTTGGAATTCCTTGGAAATTACAGCGCGGCCAAACTGGTCTCCGTGGTAACAAAACCCACAAGCTGTGGGAAAAGGTGGCTTCCAGTAAGGATTAAAAAAGAGGCAGAAAGTTCGGAGAAGGCGGTGGTCGCACAGAGATCTTTATTCTTTGGTGTTGTTTTTTGATGTTTAATTGGTACTGAAAGCCATTAGCAAATAGCAGGAAGTGACCGTGTGTAGTAGGAGCGTTGCTGGGGTGAGTTGGTGCTCTGCTACCTGTTGACAGGGTTGCACTAACGAGCATCTGTGCAACTGGGCACCTCTGGTAGGGCAGGGCTCAGCAATCATTAGCTTCAGTTAGTAGTCATGCTCATAAAAAATAATACACGATAAGAATTTGCTTAAATCAATTATATACCATTTAGTGGAGTTTTTCCACCCCCTAAATGTCCAGGCTAACTCAGAGGTTTAGCTCAGTTTCAGGATCAGGCAAAGGTTTTGTTTTTCATTGGCAGCCAGAGAGCATTTGAAGTTTCAAGGATTAGGAGCAGTGTACGGTAGCCAGCATTTGGGACTACTGTGAATTGCCATGATAGAAACAATGATTCTGCTTTTTGCTGTACAAATGCTGCCTGAAAACTGGAGCTGGGCCCTGGCCTGACAGGGGACAGTGACTGCAGAATTTGTGGAGCTGCATTCCTCACGTCTTTCCCAGCACACTCCCTGTGAAAAGAAACATCAGTGACTTTGCCACATACAAGCTTCCTTTTCTCTGTTGTGGTTGGGCTGGGACAAAAATGAGAAAGTGCATATATTAAACATACACTGTTTAAAAATTTATGTGGATGCAGACAAAGGTGTTAAGAGGTGTTAAGTGCATTGTAGTCTGAATGCCAAATTTATTCCCAGCTCATGGCCTCAGAGGCTTTATTTGTTTCACAGTCCAGAGAATTCCTGGACTGTGAGCTGAGTTAAAGACTGCTCTTCAGCAGCAACATGGATCTCTCTAAATCAATTTCTGCAGTTCAGCCAGTTTGTGTGGAAGGTCATCTTTCGTCTGGGATATTTCTGTAGGAGATCTCACTGGAGGGAGGAGCAAGTCTGTTTCCTTTCCATGTTGTATTTGAAAGAGCTCCAATTGCTAAGTCAGGGTGAATAAATTAACTACCTGTGATAGTGCAGCAGTCTGCTGGAGACCTGAATATCTCAAATCCATCATATGGAAGGTTAAATGCAAATGCTGTCTGAAAAACAGGGAACCTGCACATGCCAAAATGCTGATGGCTTTGATAGCACATGAATCCCAGAAAAGATAGGTAAAATGTTTAGTGTTGAAATATCCTTTCTTCTACTGCTTAGCTGGGACAGGGGCAAAAGGTTAGTTGAAGCAAATCTGAGGAGTTCTTTAAGCTTGGCTTAAAGATCCTGGGCTATGATTTGTGAAGGTGCCTAAGAAAGTTAGAAAATGAACCTGAAGTGATTTTTTTCTTGTAGCTGAGGAAAAACTCAATCTTTAATGCTTACAAAAATCTTTATTTTTGCAAACAGCCTGGCTAAGAAATGGATTTAGTTGATTGTCTCTATTTTTAGAACATTTCCTAAACCAAATATTAAGCCTGATATCAACAAGGCACGTAAATCTTATAAACCTCTATCCCTGCTGTTTGATTCCTGAAGACTGTTCAAGGAGTTTAAATAGATTTCCTTTTCAGTAGAGTAAGTCCAATTTTAAAAGGAAATAAAAACATAGTCTGAAAATCTTGCTCTTGAAACTTAACCTACCAAGCATGAATGTGAAAAAACGCTGTGCAAAGGCCAGTCTTGTTGGCAATAGGCACAAGCATTTTGCAAGTTTAGCAGTTCTGGCAGTCTGTAATTCCTGTAAACCAGTGCTGCAGGTAGAAGGCCGATGTTTTAAGGGTGCAGTTGGTTCATTTCACTGAGTTGCTGTCTTTTTCCATGCTGTTGAAAATGTCACAGTTCCATTCCATGCAGTGATGTTCATGTTCATTTACAGGCATGAACAAAACTCGAGCCTTTTGTCTTCTGAACCTTCCCTGAGCAATTTTCTCTACTCTGTCAGTCTGAGCTGCTCCTTCTCTGCTGATTTAAGTCTTCACTGTAATCCTTCAGCTTTCTCTTTTTTGTTGGATTTACACCTCACTTATCCTTAAGTACATCACTTAGGAGGGCACATTAAAAAAAAAAAAGCAGCATAGAAAGTGCATGAGTTCATGTGACCTTCTTTTACTTTGTGGTGTTAGAAATGAGCTGCACCATTGAGAAGGCGCTGGCGGACGCCAAGGCGCTGGTGGAGCGGCTGCGGGAGCACGACAGCGCGGCCGAGGCGCTCATCGAACAGACCACGGCGCTCAACAAGAGGGTGGAGGCCATGAAACAGGTCTGGGAATGGCAGCACTCACAGGGAGCCTGCTGGGGGCAGTCCTGAAAGGCACGCTTGGCTCTCATCTAAAAAGAGCTTGTTTGTGTAGTTTGAGACTGTGAAAACGTTTTCACAGTTACTCCGTTTTAAATATTGAAAACAAGAGTTTATTTAGAGAACACTGGTAGAAATGGGCTTGGTATCTGACAAACCACTCTGTGCTGTCTCTTGCTTTGCTCTCCAATACTACAGAATTTCAGCTTTAATCATACAGAGGCTTTGACATTGTGTATAGAATACTTTGTATTTGCACTGTCTGCTCTGGTTTCCATAGAGCCTCTTGGGCTTTTTTGTGGTCATTTCTGATGTTAAGCTGCTCAAGGCATGTTGTTAGATTGAGTGAGGCTTTGACAAGGTAACTCCTAGGAGAACGTGAAGGTGTCTTGTGACTTTCCATATGGGAGTTCATCCTGTCACTTTAATGAGCCCAAGATATGTTTATGGGCCTATAAAATAATAAAACCCTGCGTGCAATTCAGCCCTGTAAAACTAGTCATGCAGAGGCTTCATAGCAAGAGTATTACATTTCCCCATCTGTTGGGAGGCAGGATCCATTGACTTGGGCCCGAGTCACTTGTACCCACACAGCACTGTGGTTTAAGGTTTTGGGAAGCCACAGTAAATGTCAAGAGGTTAATACCTCATGGTTTGTCTTTACCACATCTTTATGAGTTTTAAAGTGCCTGATGTTGAACTGGGCCTGTATTAACTGAAGGTTAAATAGCATCCACTACACACATCTAAGGTGTGAAACTTGTTTAAAAACAAAGGTGAAGCTTTTGTGTCTCTAAAGGACAGGATGTCTGCAACACCTGGTGTGTGTGTTTGATATTATTATTTAAAAGCAAGCATTGTCTTCCTGGTTACAGGCTGTGAGTGACAATAGAACTGGTGCTTTGTGACCTGCTGAGTAATACCTGCCTTTGGTTACTCAAATGTGCTGTGCCTTGTTGATTTGTTTTTATAATAACCAGTACCAGGAAGAAATCCAAGAGCTCAATGAAGTCGCAAGACATCGCCCTCGGTCTACTCTAGTGATGGGTATCCAGCAGGAAAACAGACAGATTAGGGAATTGCAACAGGAAAACAAAGGTAAGATTTAAATATTCTATTCTTTTCAAGCTCTAGCCTACTGGAAACAGTGAAACTTTTAGCACTGATGTTTTTTTCAAAACATTGCTGTAGAAGAAATTTTTTTTTCTAATTTCAGTTTGTCAGTTTAACCGATCATAATACAATTCAGGAGTCCTAAAGTCCAACCTCTGGGACTGATGAGGAAAATGAAAGATTCAGGAAAAATTACTTTTTTCAGTCCTTACCTAATGCCCAGCACAACTGAGGAGATAAATAGAACTTAGTTCTGCACTATTGGGATCTTTTTGGAGGAGTGTTTAATCACTGCTGAAAATAGTGG
Organism: Erithacus rubecula; assembly: GCF_903797595.1. Classification (NCBI taxonomy): domain Eukaryota; kingdom Metazoa; phylum Chordata; class Aves; order Passeriformes; family Muscicapidae; genus Erithacus; species Erithacus rubecula. Next base: position 5,914,477 of record NC_136686.1, read on the forward strand.
GAACAGTCAGGACAAGTTGTGGTGTAAGTAGAGAAGTATAATTCCTTCTGGAATTCTGTACACTAGGAATGCACTGTTCCTCCAGGAAAGCCTTAGCTATTTTAACAGTTCAAATCAGCAAAGGATTCAGTGATCTCAATTCAGATGAGTCTTACCTTATCTCAAGGTTATTTGTCCTTTGACTCAGTGTATTTTGAACAGAAGCATTTTTCAACTCTTTTACCAAGCTGCAGATTAAAACAGATCTGTGAACTCCTTCCTGCCTTTTGTACAGCGTGGCTCGTAGTGGCTGGGGTAAAGCTGCTCAGCCACACTCCAGATGGCTTTTGTCAGCCACAGCCACTGAACACCAAGTCACACCAACAAAAGACTGTTACTGGCCAGGAATTGTCCCAGGCTGATCACCATCAAAGCCATTTGCAGAGTCTGTGTAGATTTCATGGTGCAGGGAGTAGGGACGCTCAATTACGGGCTCATTTCAGTTTTCTCAAGCTGAAATACTTGTGCATTTTGCTTTGGTTCTCCATGTTAAACTCTTAACTGCATTTTAAATTCTGTTGGCAGAACTGCGCACATCTCTCGAAGAGCACCAGTCAGCTCTGGAACTCATCATGAGCAAGTACAGGGAACAGATGTTTAGGTTGCTTATGGCAAGCAAAAAGGATGATCCAAGTATAATAACGAAGTTAAAAGAGCAACATTCCAAGGTAATAACTTCACTGAGGTTTTTTGCTTTGTTTTTTTAGTTAAGACCTTAAGTTTGTACTGGAGCAATTCAAAGCTCACTTTGTGTCAATTTTTGTGCTATTGTACTACTAACGAGTCCTAATTTTTATAATCCACTCCATGCAACACAAACAGGAAACTATCAGTGGAGAAAGTCAACCTTACCAGCTTCTCATTTATTGAAACTTTCAACAGGTAGCACTTTGTTACTGCATTTGCTTAATTTGCTTTTGTTTCACTTTAATCTTTTAGGCAACTACCCTGTTACACTGCCAGAGGTTAGTAATAGTCAGACTTTTAGACTAGCTTTAATTTATGCTTGTGACATCACCAAATAATTAATAAACCTGTGCTTAGGGAGAGTAGGAGGAACAGCTTTTTAAATTCAATATTCAAATATTTTTTCCCTAAATTTTAGAAATAAATTTTAAAAATTAAAAGTCCTTTCAACTACTGAATAACTGGATGAAGCAGAAAACACAAGTATATATTGAGTTACTCAGTAGTCAAAAGGACTTCTAAATTTTGCAGGAATTCATTATTCTGGATCACTAAAAGATCTCAATAGGAGTTTTTTATCAAAGTATTACATTTCATTGAAAATGTAGCTATCATTAGAGCAATGCAGCTGTGTAGACAAAGGTAAGCTCCAAGTGTTTAATAATCTTTGCCCTCAGCTAACTTAAGTTTGCAAAGCCATGTTAGGGTCTGCTTAATGGGAAAGCAGAATTTAGGAATTTTATTGTTGTCTGCTTAAAACGTCCTGTGTGTGTAATTAGTGCCATTGGTATGAAAAAAGTTAGTGGATTAGAACTGTACCTTTAACAAAATCTGGTATCAATCATTTTCAACAGAAGTTGGCTCAGAGTATTGTATAGTATCTGCTCCAGCTTCAGGAGAACCCACACAAGAGGGTAAAATGAAATCCATCCTGAAATGGGCTGTGATAGTTCATTTAGGAGCACTGCAATGGAAAAACAGGGAAAAGAAACAAAAACAAAATAACATCTCATAGTGTAATTGGAATATGAGATTCAGGCTTCAACATATTCATTAAACCTCTTCCTTCATGAATGCCTTATGAAAAAGATTGATCACCCTTACCCTGACACATAGGATTTCTGTAATTTCATCCTTTATTCTCTAGCTCAAGCTTCATATTCAGGAAGATTGAATAGTGTTGAAACACTTTTTAAACACTTCTCTACTGTTAAGTAAAAAATCCATTATACCCAAGGAGTTAAGCTCCCTGTTCCCAGTAATGCTGTTTTCCCAAGTGGCAGCTATTATTTTAGTTTCTGTTTACAGATTATTACAAGAGCATCGATTGCTGCAGATGAAGAAGCACTTCCTTTAGATAGAGCAACCATATCTTTTGATAGTGTTAGTGGTAGCAGTGGCTCTGATCTTAAACATGCTCTTGAATTTGCTCAGCTGAAACAAGGCCCTAAAATGGGTGTGGCCCCTTTTTGGTTTTTTATCTCTTTGGAGAGAAACAACCCAATGTGTACTAAATTGTGAGATAGACAGAGGCTTTCACTGTCATTGCACTCTTTGGTTTTACCCCATCTAAGTTTTCCACAGATGCCTTCCAGAGCAGAGCCTTCCAGTTTTGTTAGGAGCTGACCTAGCATCATTGACCTTGGACCAGACCCAAAGTTGTATTGATCCAGAGGCCACATGAGCTGGGAGAGCAGGAAGCAGGGAGGACAGCAGTATATCTGAAACCCACAGCTTCTACTCAGTCCTCAAGGGTGCATGCTTGCCTGACCACAGCTTCCTGTCAAGCTAAATTTGGGAGCTCTTTAAAAAAATTTTTTCATGTCATCACCTGCACTAGAAACTGAGAAGAAAATAAAGATTTACAGCAAGTTCTTCCCCACCCCCTCACACAGAGTGGGAATTTAACAATTGCTGAATTATAGCTTGGGCAAATGGAATGGCAGAGAGGAAAGGGTTGATGTTTATTTCAGTAAAGGGTGTTTGTTTGGGGTTGTAAGTTGACGATTCCAGCTGAGGCAGTTCTTTGTGGTAGTTTAAATGCAAGGTGATCATCTTCCAGCTGTATGGATCTCCCATCAAATTCATCATTTAAAGGTGGGATTTAATTTAGGCTCTACCATCCTTCATTTCAGCCCTCCTGTCCTACTTTTCCTGATACTAGCCAGTAAATATTGCAGATTTTGTTCCAGGGTGAGCTCAGGCTCAACTAGACTGACATCATGGCACAGCTGGAATAAAAGACAAGTTGAAAAATGAAAGCTGTTGGAAATACCTTTAAACTGTCTGGCTTAACTGAGCAGCAATGAATTCCAGAGGAGCACAGGCTCCTCATGCAGCATTGCAGAGAAAGGCAGCAGCAACCCTTCTTCCTGAACTCTGAAGTCCAGAGCCCAGATAAGCTGGAATTGGAGGTGGAGTCAAGCAAAAGTATCTAAAATAGAGAGTGGAAGACAGGCTTGAGTTTTGTAATATATGACATAATAAAGATGACCACTGCAGGTGCTCTTTTTTAGAGAGAAATGCCTGTCCATGGGCTGGTACTGGAAATCAGGTTTCAAACACCTGGCAAGAATGTGGCTTTCCCTGCTGTTCTCACAGGAGTGGAGAGTTTTGCATATCCAAAATAACACACATCAGTTCCTGCTACACAGGAGGGCCTGGCCAGGGAAGAACAGCATCAACTTGTAGCCATTTGGAGGCCAGGGATCACAGTTGGTTAGGTTTCCATCAAATTCCAGTGAGAGGGATCACTGTGGGGCAAACCAGGTTTATTTAAATAAACAGGACCACTGTGGCTGCCCACACTGTAAAGTTAGAGAGAATTAATTTTCAAAAATTGAGGTCTGCGATAAAAAATGTCACAGCAACTAAACCACGCTAAATGCTTTCCTTTTTGTCAGAAAATATACCACTAAGATATTACAAAATCTTGTGTCTCAGGAGCTGCAAGTGCACGTGGACCAAATTACAGAGATGGCAGCAGTAATGAGAAAAGCCATTGAGGTGGATGAAAGGCACGGCTGCAAAGAGCAGGAGCGCATCAGCCAGCTCGAGGTGAGCAGAAAGCTGCAGAGGCATGGATATTGGAGGGAGTGAAGATCCTCCCAGGTGTTTCATGGAGTTACTGTCCCCCCAGTCACTCTTTCATCTCAAGGAGGGAAGGCTTAAAGCCCATCCAAGAGAGCAGAAGGGTCAGAAACCTCATGTGCTGATTTCAAATTAGTGTTTTACTCCTTATGCCTTAGTTTGGAGTAAGGGGAAGGTTTTAATAGTTACCCTGATTTCCTTCTGGAGTCCTATTAATTTCTTTTTCTCTCTCTGGTTTTTAGCAAGAAAACAAAGGCTTGAGAGAAATTCTTCAAATCACTAGAGAATCCTTTCTGAACCTCAAGAAAGAGGATGCATCAGAGAGCACGTCCCTGTCAGGATTAGTGACAAGCAGTGATCTGAGCCTGAGGAAAAGCTAAGGACTCTGGGAATCAGGAAGCTTCAGTTGCACACTTAAACCAATGGAGCATCAGGGGGCACTGGTCAAGCACTTGTTACTGAATAGGGCACCAGCAAGAGAATGCATCCAGCTCCAGCTCACTGGCTTTTAGACTGTGTAACTTAAATTCAGCTGGTATTCTGCAATACCCTCAGTGACAGATTGATTGCCATAGATCTAACCTCAATAGGAAATGGATTAATGCACTTGCTGAATTGCAAATTCTTTTTATATGAACTTGTTTTACAGATGAAAAGTGAGATTTCAAGTAATTTATATAAATTATTGCTCATACAAAGTTCAGTGCAACTCTTAGATAATAAAGGTAAGATTTCAAGTCTGATCTCTGCCTTAGAAAGTAGTTACTTATCAATATGCTTTTGTGCATGATCCACATAGCAGTTTTTCCTTTATTTTTTTTGTTTTAATACTCATTTTGCCAAAAACCTCTTTAATGGGAGGGGCACATAGGCAGCATAAAATTAAGAGATTTCTGTCATTTAGCCTTGGGTTATCACTTTCAAATACAAGGCCAATTTTTAAACATAAGGAATTGTGTCAATCAATAGTTTGGAGTTTTTAAATGAAACAAGATTCTTTCAAATATGTGCACTGAATTGTATTGTGAGAACATGGAAAGAGCTGTTCCCACTTTGTTATTCTCAGGAGCACAGGTAGCAATAGAATTCTGCCTCGGCTTTTACCTTTAGGAGAGGAAATCCAGCTCAGTTCTCTTTCAGTAAGAAGTGACATGAGTCCCCTGCCTTTCTTCTCCATTTGCCTGCCCAAACTTCCTAAGTGAGGAATGGCAACTGGAAAGCATAAAAGCAGTAGCAGCAGAAAGGGAGGGTGGAAGAAGGAGGAAAGCAGCTTCATGGCAGAGTTGGCAGCCTGCAATTAATATTCTTAATTTTCCTTTCTCCAGTACTAACTAGTCATCAAGAAGGTTTTAAAGTGAGTTAAGCAGAATGAAAACTATCAGCTACAGAAAACTGTGGAACTACAGCTGCCACCCACAGTTTGACATTCTGACTGTTCAATAACCCACCAAGCAACATGAGCTGAGCTGTCCTGAAATCAACCACCACTTAGTCAAGTTTGAATTTCAGTGACAGCAACACAGAAGGAAAAAAGCATCTAACGCTTCCAAGCATCCCATCTTCAATACAGCATCCTGTGCCCCAGCAGAGCTTCCCTGAGCTTGAGGTAAATGTTCCACAGGGCTAAGGGGGGAGCTTTCAGTGGCACTGAACTCACTTAGGAGCAGCTCAGTATCTTTGTTCTGTTCCCTCTGTTGCTGCTTCTTCCCGTGGTGCTTTTAAGAGGAAATAAGTGAAAAGGAGCGTTAGCAGGCAGTAATTGCTTGTTTTCAGTGAACTAATACACATGCTGAAAGGACAGCTAAATCAGGTCTCCACATTCTCACAGCCTGCTTTAGAAATGGACAAGCTGCTGCTTCTCTGCAGAGCACTTTAGCATCTTGCTAGGCCTAAGAACACATTGAGGACATTTACATCCATGGATAAAAGTTATGGCCATTTCCAGACTTGTGAAACAGCCAAGGGGAAATTTTGGGGCAACATTTTAGCTCAAGCACAGAATATTCTTCTCTGCTCTTATATTATCTGTAAAGCTTTGCCAGTGCTTCTCTAATTCAGGTTTTGCATTTGCCGTGGCTTAAAAGCTGCTGACTTACCAGAAGCAACATCTTTTTTTTCACTGGACTGTTCTGTTGTTGCAAACTTAGAAGGAATTTTGGATTCTGTTGTTGAAGTTCTTGTTTCTAGAGCATCTTTTCAGCCATGCTCTGGTGTCAAGAGGCATTTCTATCCATTTGATGCTGAATTCAGCTTCATGGCTGACATCTGGTTTGGCTTCCAAATACAGGAGAGAGTTGTTGGTCTGTGGCAGTACTTTGAGGTTGCTCTATTATGAAATAATGCTTGATTAGTGTTTATTTTTGTAAATTAAGAGAGAAATGTGACTTAATTTATCTACTCCTAGTCTTCACATTTGATACGTCTCCCCTGTCATTCCCCTGCCCTGATCACTTTAGGATTTTAAAGAGCCTTCACAGTGTGTGGAGTGACTATTTTTCATTGCATACCTGTTATTTTTGTAATGCAGATGGCTTGAAAAGGATTTATGGCTAGAATTGTGTACTGTACAGTAAACTTATTTTATCAATAAAGTTGACTGAAAACATGGATGTCTCCATGACTGAAGCAAGGTACTGGCTCTGAGATGAGCCTTGTTCCAACACAAGACAAAAAACAAAGTAACCACAGCTATCCTATGTGGCAGCTGCTCAGCTGAGGGCAGACTAAATTGGACTGGTTAGTACAACTGAAAGCTTTAAACAGCCTTGACTTTTTTTACACACACATGGAATTAGAAGACTTAAAATATGGAACTAATGGCACTGTTTTCATGCAGAATTACATCTACTGGGATCCCTATGTAAATGCCCAAATGAAATTTACATTGGCTTAGGGAGTCTCCTTAAGCACTTTCTGGTTAAAAGAGGAATTTCCAAGTCTGCTGCTGAGTGTAAAGCTTTTAACTTGTTCTTTTTGGAGAGCCTGGAGTGTGAGTGTCTGAGGCACAGCCAGCAGTCACTTCAGCCAGGAGAGCACTGCTGCTGCTCACAGCATGAGGGTGGATGAAGGTGAGACCTTAAAGCTCCTCCAGTGTCACCTCCTGTCCTGGGCAGGGACACCTTCCACTATCCCAGGTTGCTCCAAGCCCTGTCCAACCTGGCCTTGAACGCTGCTTGGCATGAGGCAGCCACAGCTTCTCTGGACAAGTATTTTGTAATTTGTATCAGTTCTTACCAAATGCACACTTCTGTTATCCAGCCGAGCTGATGAGACAGCACAAGTCAACTAAATGCAGGTTTGAGTGGATGCTGCATATAGAACTGCAAGAAGTCATTCATTTGCATTCCCTTTAGCACAAGTGGGGTTGAACAGGAACTGTGTGGGAGGAGGGACTGAGTTCCTGCAGCCTGCAACCACTTTCCTGTCCCCAGACATTGGGAGCCAGTGTGGCCCTTGTATCAGGGAATATCCTTATTTCCCACATGCAGAAAAAACTCACCTGACAACTGTCTTAACCAACTGCTCAGCAAGGAGGGAAACATGCTCATTGCAGTCTTGGAAGAAGCACTTCTCAGGCACCAGCCAGAGAACAGGCACAGGGGAAACCCGCCAACTCCAGCTGCAGTCTCTTTCCATTTCCCAAGGTGAAGGTTTACTTTTGGAAGAATGGCAGACAATGATTTCTCTGCAGTGCTCTCAACACCAGAAATCCCCCAATCCATACACCAGAGACTGGCTCTTCCAGCAGTGAGCAGCAGTAGAGTTGTTTTTGAGAAGTCAGTTCTTGGAAGCTCAACACAGCACACCAATGGATGCAGGGTGATCAGCACCTTCCCTTTTCCAATACTATATTCAAGAACACCGTAAACAAATTTTTAAATGACTCATCTGCAGCTCATTACATTCCTGGCTAAGCAAACAGCAGCTGCCTCCTACAATTCTCTATCTGCTTCCTGTGTATGGGTTTCCCCCCCCCACCCTCAGCATTCTGAATAAACACCAAGTCCAGCTCATTTTGAGCATATAAGATAATTTGTTGTTACACCAAATTAGATGGAACTGGTGCTTTTTTGATAAGACAGCCTTGTGAAGATCTAGTTCTGAGGCAGGCAAGGAAGTTCTACACAACCCTCCTTCCTGCCACTCCCTCTCACCCCCAAAATGAGCTCATTTATTGCTCTGGTTTGAAGTAGACTTCTCCCAGTGTGCAAGGATGCACAAAGCCCTTCATGCTCAGCAGGAGTCAGCTGGCTGCTTGGGGCTGGGGGCTAGAACAGACCAGCTCTGAGAGCAATAAAATAAATATTATAAACAACAAGCATCTGTTGAACACACAAGTGTTATGGGAGCTGTTGTTTCCAGAGAAAACTCAGACACCAGAGCCTACTAATCCAGGATATGGGAGGGGAGGACAACCAGATGGACATTGGCAAAATCCAAATAAACCTGGATATATGATTATATCAATGCTTTCCAGCCCCGAGTCAGGACACAGTGACCTAATGCAATACTCACCTTGCATACCCAAAGGCTCAGTGTTTCCTGTGCTGACTCTTCACCAGATAAACCAACCAGGAACCAAAGTTCCACTAAAGCTCACCCCAAAAAACACTGCCAAGATCACTGCAGACCTACAGCTACTGACAGGTCAGAAGGCAGAAAGATGAAAAGCTCCAAGGCTTAGTGAAAAACACATTTTGAGATGGAGCCTACAGATTTCTCTGGAGGAGCTTCCTCTTTTTTGGAAGCCTTTCCAGATCAAAGACAGCTCAAGGCAAGGACAGAAAGGAATCAGAGTCATAGAAGGGTTTGTGCTGGAAGGGACCTTAAACAGATCTCACCCTGAACCTCAAGGGGTACACAAAAAAATGCCCCTTCAACATTGCAGTGGGTCAGTTCATGTATTCTGATCATCACCGCTGTTACTCACTGTGATTTAGGGATTATGGAAGAAAATTCCTGAACCATCTCTTGGCAGAACTAAAAAAAAGGAAACAATCTCCAAGTCAGGATGTCAGAAAAAGAGTTCAAAGCCCACTTCTGCTAGAAGACTTCTATGTGATCTTGCAGACAAGTTTTCAGGCAAGAAGGGGATGACAACCATTTCTTTGTTGTCTAGAGTCTCATCCAACAAAGCTCTCAAAAAAGCCTCTCTGGACCGTGCACTTCCCCCCGTGGCTGCACAGAGCACAAGCCACACTCTCAGCCTCTGGGTGTCACTGCAACACCAGCCAAGCTCCCCCACCCCAGCCCTTGGCCAGAAGGAATTTTTCAAAGCAAACTCTCCCTACAAGATCAAAGGCAGAGGCTAAACAGTAAAAGCATCATTGAAAAGACATCTTTATTATAAAAGATATAGAAAATTAGAGTTAAACTTGTTTCTTGCACAATGTTAATTGCAGCAGTTATAAAAACCCACCAAGGTAAACAGTTGAGAGCATTTCTATACCACAGAAGGGTTTGCTGCTTGCCATTACACATGGCAGAGACATGCTCAGGATCAGTGCAGGGAGGATGGGCAGAGACCCAGGGGAGAGCTCCTTGTTTACTCCATGTGCACACACAACAGCACAGGGAAACACAACCCAAACTGCAGGATTTCAGCCTTGCTTTGCTGTTTGAGGCAGATGGTCCAGCTCCAAGCAAAGATGGGATTTATCTCTAAACATCAGAAGGGTTCAGTCACCTTGGACACTATCTTTGAGCTCTCCTTAAAGAAAAGTCATTTAAAATCCATTGATTCCTGTCTATGCCAGGGTGTTTTAACTTCCAGCAAAGTTCCCAGAACAAGTTCTTTTGCCAGTTTCCTCAGAAAGAGCTGCTTCTTACAGATTTCCTACCAAGAATTTAAAGTGGTGGCTGAGAGCTTAAACTTCCATGCCTGGGGAATTCCCTCATGGAAGCTCCATGCAGGAACCTGAGCAGCCACTCACCTCACACAGAAGGACTGTGCACTTGGCTGCCCTCACTGAAGGTTCAGACACAGGGAGGAAGAGGAAGAGTCACCACAGCCTGTGCCAAGGTACAGGATGTGAGACTTGAGCCATCCTCCAGTGCATGACAGACCCCCACTGCAGACCAGGATGGGGTACCAGGGACAAGAACAGGTAAAACACCCTCAGGTCTCCTTGGCATAAGCCAAAAACACATTGCTCCAGTTGACATTTTGAATATGGCTCTTGGGGGTTTTTTAAGGAAGAGCATAAAGCCACCACAGGAGATTGGTCCCTCATCTGTTTTTATACTACATTCTGCTTTGGGCACATGCAATTCAAATAGATAAGGAATGCATCCAGTCAGCAAGATTCCTGGTCAGTATCTTGCTAGCTGAATGCTGTTCTCACCCTTTAAAGGCAAAATTAAAAGATAACTAAAAATAAATAATTGTTTCAGCCAACTCCAGGGGAAAAAAAAAATTACCATTGGCTACAAAGAGCTTATTTACTTTTTTCTTTTATGGCAGCACCATCAAAAAAAAAAAGATACTATAGCAGAACAGAAACAAGACACAGGCTGTTCAGAAAGCAAATAGGAAGAGAAAATGCTTGTGTTCTCTTAGCAGCCATCTCTGTACAGAGACCAGATGACCAGCTTGCTACAGAACTACCCAACAGTGAAGGAAAAAGTCTTCTTGTCACAGACCAGTCCCCTTCCCGACCCCACAGTGCACACATACAACAGTTAACTCAGTGCAGTTTCGGTTCAAGTCACTCAGTTCAGCTTGCAAGGTTCAGTAACACTTCTTGGAAACCAGTGTGTCTGCAGCCACACATTTTGTACCTGTATTAGGAGATGCTCAGTTCCTGCTGGAAGAACTCCTTGTATGTCTAGTCCTTGTCCCTCCCCTCACAGCTGGACAGGCTGCCCACCCTTGAGAGCAAGTTGTGCACTGCCTCAGCAGACATTTCCACATGAAGGGAACAATCAGCAGGTTGCTTTCCAAGGCCTGGTTGATATTTCACGTACCCAAAGAGCAAAGTAGACCCCACAGGATCAATGCCTGTCCTTGACCACAAGTACAGGATTCTGCAGCTGGACACAAGCAGTTTGCAGCAGGCAGAGTGTGCCACAGAGGAGTCACAAACAGCATGTAGTGTACTGGACAGGTAACTGCTCTGCCAAGCTGGGCAAGCAGCAATCTCTTATTCAGCAGGACAAATTAGCAGTGGTAAATCCGGCACCACTGGCTGGTTGCTGATAATCATCTCACCACTCCCAAATCGTCTCTCTCCATTCCCACCAGTTATTTGGCAAGTTACAGAAGCAGTGGAGTTCTCTCCCCGGCTGGCTGGTCTTTCTGGAAGAACTCTTTGATATGCAGCAGCTTGTTGTGGATCCTCTCTCTCAGGGGAGGAATATGATGGCTGGGGTCTAAGACATTGGTGCTCCTACGCTCCCTCTCCCTCTTCCAGGTGAGATAGGGATGTGGTGGGAAGGGCACCTCGCTCCTCTCCCGCCGGAGCTGCACAGTGACCCCGCTGAGGGCCAGCATTGCCCACACCGACAGGATGATGAAGTCTGGAAAAAGAGAAAGATTCCTATAGCAAAGCAGAACATTCCTTGCTTTCCCAAGCACAAACACTGGACTAGTTTAGTGACAGAAAAGAATGAAGCATCATCCCCACATCCTCAGATGTCCAGAGTGATTCCATGCAGAGGCCAGGACACACAGGGAGCTGGGAAGTCTCTTCCCTCTATTAAGCCTTTGACTGCCCACTCTGCACGCTCCTCAGCAAGCTGCCAGCCCAAGTCTGAGCAGCACCTTTCACAAGGGCATTTGTCACAACCTGCAGGAAGGCTCCTGCCTTTGAGTCCACTCAGTATTGCTTTTGAAGGACTAGAATTTCTCATGTGGATGTTAAATCTCACACTGTGTTTTCCTTCCATCCCCTTCCTGCCCTCACTCACTGTTTACAACAGAACACCAAAGAGGCAGTGATTTCTCCTTAAAGAGTGAATAAAGCCTCAGGAGGACTCACCATTCTTTTGAAAAGGCACATTGGTGTAAGCTCTGCTGAAGTAATTGTTGAGGACCCTTCTGAGCACATCTAAGGTGATGTAAGAAAGGCTTGTGTAGACGTAACAAGCAATTGCCAGGATCACTGTGTAAGAGCCCACTATTCCAGAAGCCAGGATATTCAGCTAGATGGGGAGAAAAACCAAAGCTTTAGGAGACTGATGAACACTGTTTATTCCCCACCTCCCTAAGACAGTAGAATCACAGAATAGCTTGGATTGAAATGGATCTAAAAGCCTATCCAGTTTCAATCCCTTGTCATAGGCAGAGACACCTTCCACTACCTTAGGTCGCTCCAAGCTCTGCCCAACTGGCCTTGAACACTGCCTGGGATGGGGAAGCCACAGTTTTTCTGGACAAGTATTTTGTAATTTTTATCAGTTCTTCTGTGATAAATCAGCTGCACACACCTGTTATCCAGCCAAGCTGATAAGACAGCACAAGTCAACTAAATGCAGGTTTGAGTGGATGCTGCGTGCAAAACTACAAGTCATTCCTTTGCTTCTGGACCATTCAGCACAAGTGGGGCTGAACAGGAACTGCTTGCAACTAGCCCTGTGCTGAGCTTCACAGAGCTGTGCTAAGTTTTCTGTACATATTCCATGGGACAACCTTTTGCATTAAGAAATCTGACCCCCCACTTCTCCATCCCTCCTTCTGAAGGGATAGCACAGTTACTTACAATTCTTGGGCAGCCAACAAAAAGCACTGGAATCATCAAGGCTACACAAATAAAGGTCACCCAGAACACCACATCGTCACGAAAGACCCTGTAGTCTCCTGCCAAGACACCAGTGAGGGAAACATTTCTTTTTGCACAAGTGTTTGGGGTCAGCTTTATCCCCCAAAATTCAGTACATTCAGAAACACCTGGAGTACACTGTTGAAAAACCCAGCTTTTGAGCTCAAATCCTGACTGTTTAAGATGTATTGGAACAGTTACTCAAGAACAAAACATGTCCCAGTCAAGCACAGGTTCTGGACTCTGTGCTGGAACAGAAGATCTTGTCCATGGAACAGATATTTTTGACAAAGTACATATTCCTCACCTGGTAAGAATGAAAAGTATCAGAGTACTGCTGTCCAGTAAGAAGATGTTTTGTTGCCTCTATGGGTTTCTAAGCTAAAAGTCTGCATCTGACTCCAGAGTATGGTGCAAATGTAGTCATCACAACACCACCAGGCAAAAAATTCTTCTGGGCTTTAGGAAAATTAAATCACTCAAACCCTTCTTTGTTCCCCCTGCCTTCTAAGGCCTGTGGAATCACCAGAGGGGACAAGCTGACCTCCACCTGAATCACTGCTCCACTTGAATCAAGACCACCAAGGACTGCATGGATTATCCCAGAATCATGGCTTGAGTCAAACCAGATGACTGGAGGATGAAAAACTGTCCCAACCAAGGGACCTTAAAAAGAGAAGTTTTGAGACTGAAAATTGCAATAGAGTATAGCTGATGCTCTAATGTCCCAGAGGGACTCCAGTTCAGCAGGCTTACTGGATTTTAAGCAATTTGTCTAAGGCCTTTATGCCTGAAGCCTTTAAATTAGACTGTAGATTTTCTACTGGGATTTGTTCTGGACAGAGAACAAGAGAGCAAGCACATGCCTGGAGTAGAGCTGGTGTTACAGAGATGGCCCACAGTTAAAGTAGGAAGAGTCACCAAATTCTCTGCAAAACAGTTCCTTTTCCCCCAAGTAGTTTTAATTTCAGTGCAGCTGAAAGAAGCTTTCAGGTACATCCTATTTTTCCCAGCACTGGAAAGTTAAACATGCCACTAAGGTAAACCAGAGTGCCACTGACTCTTGAGCCATGCAGTGTGCCTGCAGCCCAGCAGGAACACAGCACTCACCAAGCAGAGGAGTCCAGTGCTTACCTAGGGGAGTAAAGAAGAGCGTCGATGAGAAGAGAAATCCCAACACAAGTCCAATAACAAACATGCTGAGCAGGACAGAGCCAAATCTCCACCAGCTCACAACCAAGAGCAGGCCTCCAATAATCCCGGCCACTGCTGTCAAAATGAGACGCACTGAAAGAGAAAAGAGAAAATTCCAGCGTTCTGGAAACTTCAGTTCCTGCAGTAACGTTCAGCAGCTTTATATATATGCATGTTTGGCTTTTTTTCAGTGAGTTTGCACGAGGTAACAAAAGTATCAGAACTTGCTTCATGCACTTTATTTAGATGCCAGCCTGCAGCTGGGACTGTGCTGCTGAAAGAAGGGAATGGAGGCCCTGGTACCAGGTACATCAGCTCCCAGTTCAAGTGGCTACAGCTATTGCACATGTATCAAAAAAGGAATTCTGAGGTGGGACAGACAAAGAACTAATTCTGTCTAGTCTAATAAGCTGGGCACAAATCACCTACTTCCATTTCACAGACAAAATCTGCATTTGATCTGAAATAGAGGTCCATGCATTGTGGAAGTAGGAACAAAGTACGTTGCAAATTTCCAGAGTTTCCAAACACCTCTTATCTTCCTTGGATAAACACTGAAGTTAAATCCAGCTACTAATTCTGCATCACCTTGATGCTGGAAAGAACAATTACTCTGTTGCATTTTCAGCCATTATGGCAATCAGAGCTCAATCACTCTGCTATCATCCTTCTTGAGGCTGGTCAACAGCACAACTGAGATTGTACCTGAAGAGTTTTTTGTCCTAACAGGGGTTTGGGAAGAGCACAGAATATCCTGGCACATCTACTCACCGTCATAACTAAGGCCAGTTACCCTTGTGATGAATACAAAGAAGACGAATGCTGCAACAATGAAGCCCATGAAGAATAAGTCTAGAGAAGAAGGAAAAAGAATTTAGCAAGCTTCACACCATACCCACTTCAGTGAATCTTCAGACATTTCACATTATAATGGAGAAGGAACATAACAGCTCACAAAAGGAGAGACAGAACATCTTGTTCTCAACAGGAGTGTCCTCAAGCACTATAGATAGTCCAAAATTACATATTTATAGCTACATTGCCCAGCATGCACCCTAGATCTAGGTTTCTATTCTTTGCACCCCAGAAACTTCCTGCTCTGAGCTTAAAGGCTCACAGCCTATAAAAGAAAAACAGTAGACCTAACTGGCACAGCAGCACTAACAAGTGAATCTTGGTAAAACACCACCATTCTAAGTTACACAGAGTAACATTTATTAAGTTCCAACCAGATTTATGAGATAAGATGAAACATTCTGTACCTGTTTTCCAGAATCTGTGTCCAAAAAAGCAGGTGAAAAGACCAAGAACAGCAAAAGCAGTGAAGAATACTTTGGTAGAGAGTTTACCTACAAGAAGAAAGGTAGGTTTAGCAGAGCATTTCACCCAGTAGTCCCAACAAAGAGATTAAGGTAAGGTCAAGTTGCTGTCACAAACTTTAGTGACAAAGTGAAAGCTGCCACTCTGTCAGACCTGCAATGCCTGAACCAACAGTTGACTTAGTAGGATCTTCAACAGAACATTGAAATAGTCATAGACTGATTAAGAAATTATTTTCCAAGTGCTCTGAATTAGAGAGATTTAGCCTAGGTAATTTTGTCCCACATTGTCATAGGACAACACTGAGTTTGACAAGTCACTTGTGTTACAGTATATAAGAAAATAATGAGAGCAAATCTTACTTTATAACCAAATTCTACCAATTACTAATGTCCCTTCTGCATTCATAATGGGAGTGGCACCTTTGCTGTTTCTGCTCAAATTCTATCATTATATAGCTTGGTACAAAGCAGCATTACTTGGTAGCTACTCCACTACTGGTGACATTATCTTCATTCTTATTTTGGATGACTGCCTCCTTTCGAAACACCTGCAGGCTACTGATTCCTGTTAGCACCAGAACAGATAGAAAAATCTGGCAGATGCCTAATCTAGTCTGTTTTATTAGCTGAGCTCCACATGCAGCATCTGCAGTCCTACAAATTATTTGAAATTATGTATCTAGTTTAAATGGATAAAGTTGGGGTGGCGCTACAGAGTTCAGAGTTACACATGCAAGCCATTTATTAAATTCTGTTAAGTTAAACCTTCAGTTGCTAACGGTTCTCCTTAGGCTCAATTCATCATTCTAGACTTCCACCTCAATCAACAAGACTTCACCATAAAGTAACAAAATATACACTGTGTAAAACAAAGACCTCCTGCACACATTGAAAAAATAATCTTGAATCATATTCAGCATGTTGGAGCACAACAATCTGCAGAGGAGTTGACAAGGACAACTCCCAACTTACTGAGGGAAGAGCAGTTATCTACCAGGTCAGCAAAGCTGCAGGCATATGTATGCACAGGTATGTATGCAGCAGAAGTGTTCCAAAGAGGATCCCACACGATGACATTGTAGATCACACCTTGCCCAGGAAGTGAGGAGAAGTAGACATTGGTCTTGTCATCGGCCGTCAGCGTAAGCATCTGGAAAAAGAATGATTTGTGTTAAAGGCTCAGAGGATGGAACCCTTCCCTCCAGCACCACTGTGTTTTCTGACAGGGGAAGATTCTCCCACTCCTGCTTTGCTCCTCCCTGCCCGAGGGCACAGTTCAGGTTCCCTGCCAGCCTACTGGCCTAGGTCTGGCCCCCGAGGCAGGCAAGGCTGCCATTTCACTCCTCCTTATGTCTCCCCTCCACAAAGATAAGCACAGGGGCAAACAGGAGCAGCAGTGCCCCACGGCTGGTACCCAGAGCTGGGGGCCCACCTTGATGCCGTTGGCTTTGACGCTGTGCACCCCAGACATTCTGCGTAGGTGGCTCAGGAGCCCCATCTCGGACAGGTCGTTCTCGGGCAGGAAGTACTGGTACACGTCATAGCGCAGCCGCCACCGCGAGCTCTCACCCGTCCCCGAGTCACAGGACGGGGGGCTCGCTCCTCTGCAAGGAAAAGCACATCAGCCACCTGCCCAGCACAGGCTCCAGACCTGACATTACTTTTCAGCAGTCACCTGTCCACAGGGTTTGCCTCTGCTCTTTAAAGGTGCACACCAGCAGCTAACTCAAAGCTGGGCTGCATTTGTGAGCACAGAACCACACAGAACCACTCTGGCACAAGGGGTTGGTACCTGCCTTTACACTTACAGAGGCTTCCTATTTATTGCCATAACCAGAATTTCGAGAGACCACAACAGCCAAAGACCACAGCACTACTGTTTGCCTCTCCTTGCAGTTCTGAAGAGTCTTCCCCACTCCTTGCCTATCACTTGTGACACCAGGCACCATTCAGGAAATTATGCCTTTTAACTTGAAGTCTCAAGTTAAACAAAACTCTGCGTCACTATCATGCTTTAGTACTAGTAAAGAAATAAAACTGGCTGTAACACACAATTGCTCCTCAAACAAATTAAGCTGTTACAAGGAATGGAAAGATCCAGTATTTACTGACTGCTTACATTTCTGAAGTTGCATAACCTCCCCCCACAAGATGTAACTCAACTTTTATCTCTCTCATGCAGTACCCGATTCTCCTCCTCCTTTTCACTATTTACATTTGTTGCAGCAAACAAGATTCCTGCCATGCAGCAGGATGGTTCAGCTGTTACACCAGGGTCTTATTTTAATTTTAGCCTTTTGACCAAACACAGGACAAAAAGTCTTGCTCAGTGCACTGAAGATTTCCACACACCTGGCGTATCCCAAGTTTGCAGGGGCAAACTTGATGTGTATATCAACCAATGTGTAGTCCAGGTAAATATTTGGATCCACTTCCAAGTCAAATTCTAGATTGCAGCCCCCAGGAATAGGATCTAGAACACAGAGAAGATAACTGCAGTTATGCACTTGCAGGCACGATTTGTTTGCTGAGCACAGAAAAACCTCAGGTTCTGGCCCTGCAGGCAGCAAAAGGGTTTCACTGCAGACTGACAGGTCTCCACACATGGGTGACTCCAGTGACTGGAGTGTTGGAATGGAAACTCCTGCCAGGTCCTGCACATGGCTCAGGGCAATCCCAAGCACCAACTCAGGCTGGGTGAGGAATGTATTGAGGGCAGCCCTAACGAGGAGAACTTGGGGATGTTGGCTGACCAGAAACTTGACATGACCCAGCAACATCTGCTCACAGCCCAGAGAGACACCAACATCCTGCATGCAAAGAGCAGTGGGCAGCAGGGCAAGGGAGGGAGGTTCTGCCCCTCTATTTGGCTCTGGCAAGACCTCACCCCAACACAAGAAGGATGTGGACCTGCTGGAGTTAGTGCAAAGGAGGACCATGGAGATGACCAGAGGGATGGAGCACCTCTCCTATGAGGAAAGGTTCTTAGTATGGGCTGTTGAGCCAGGAAAAGGCTCTGGGAGACCCTTCCAACAGCCTTCCCATACCTGAAGGGAGCCTACAAGAAAGATGAAGAGAGACTCTTGACAAGGCCCTGGAGTGACCTGACAAGGAGGAATGGCTTTGAGCTGAAAAAGGGTAGATTTTATTGAATATGAGGAAGAAACTCTTCCCTGCAAGGATGCTGAGGCCCTGGCACAGGCTGCCCAGAGAAGCTGTGGCTACCCCATCCCTGGCAGTGTTCCAGGCCAGGCTGGATGGGGCTCTGAGCAGCCTGGGATGGTGGAAGGTGTCTGTGCCCATGGCAGCAGGGTGGAATTGGATGTTCTTTATGGTCCCCTTCCAATTCAAACAGATATGTGATTCCATGATCACAAGCACAGCAGTTTTCTGTTCTAAGGCTTAAGTCATGGCAGGACCACAGAGTGCATCACAACTCACAATCCAGCAGTGACAAAAACTTTTTCAGCCCATTTCAAAAGAACTTCTGGTATCTCCATCAGATCTCTACCATGTAAGACTGAGAGATCAACACTTCATTTGCAGATGACTTGCCTGAGCAGAGCTGCATGCCCTGAGCACGTACCTTTCTCCATGTAGGGAATGGAGATGGCAGTGCTGAGCACCTGGCCAGCAGCCAGGGCACGCAGGTACCACGTACACACAGTCTGCTCCGGCCGGAGCACGGACACCAGCCCTCTGTCCACCCCCACTCCTGAGCTGTTCACCGACGGAGCCTGCACAGAAACAAACCACACAAACAAGCAGTTCTTCTTGAGAAGGCTTTATCACAGTTTGATAACATCCCTGTGTTTTGATAATGTCACAGGAGGCTATTCCTGCCACAAACCTGCCAGGCACACACATCGGTGCCAGTTACAACAGATCAGGCTCTGCCCAAAATGCATTTGTGCTTGGAATTGTCCAGCTCCACATGCACTTGGCCTTGGTGAACTGTATGAGCCCACCTCTCAACCTGTCAAGGTCCCTCTGCATGGCATCCCAAGCTGGTGAGAAAAGGGAGCTCTGACACTACACACTGCCTGGCTCAGGCTCAAAAACCCAAGTGATAAGTGTGGGACTACTAAAGAGCTGATAATCACAAGCAAGTTATCTAGCTAGTAGATCTGGCAATGGATTGACTAGTAAAAATGTAAAAGGCCTAGAATATCCCTCATAAAATGTTGTGAGGTGGGAGCAAGGAAGTATTTTGGGAACCTGCATATAGAAGCACCTTCCTATCTCCACCAGAACAGAGATGACTGTATGACAGCTGCCTTAACACCAGCAATGCCAAATGTTTCTGGGGCTAGGCCAGTGACTGACCCAAACCCTGGCACCAGCATCTCTTCTAGAACCAGTGTCCTTGAGCAAAGATCAGGCAGCAAGGACAGTATTCCAATTTCACAGCTGGAATGACCAGTTGACCTGCAGCCATGTCTTCAGCATGGAAAGTGCCTTTGGCCAAGGCAGCCACAATCACAGGCAAGGCTGTAAGGAAGCACATTGGACTTGGCAGACTTCAAGGTCTGGCTCAAGTTCATATTTCTAGAGGCAGGCCAGCCCTAAAAGCAGTGCAGCTGCATTTATGCATCACTGCCCTCGGCCTGGTAAGGCCCATGAATGCAAAGAGGATCTGGAGTGGCAGCAGAGGATTCTACCAAAGGCAAGCAAAGACTGAACAGGTGTAACAGTAATGCCTCAGCCCTGTAATCCTGGCTGTTTCACACGTACAAGGATGGCTGAGTTGGCTGACTTGTCTTACAGGTCATTCATCTTCTAAGCTTCCCAGGATATTTCTTGGCACTCAGTATATTCTGATTCAAAGATGCTGGTGCAGAGAGGACAACTAGACTGCAGCTGTCAGACCTCCATTTAACCACCTTCAGCTTGGTCAATGCTCTGTTCAAATACCAGTGACAGCCTCCCAGCATGACAACAAAAATCAGTATTTTAGATTAGGCTCATTTTGTCCCATTATTACTGGGATGCAGGGTATAGCAGCAGGAATGCTTTTATTGCTATTTAGAAGCAGCAGCTTTCACTGGAGTATGTGGAGGAATTTCTCCATTTTACCAAAGGAGAATTAGATTCAGGACAAGGAGCTGGGACAGAAACACATCCTACCTGCAGTTCAACCCAAGCCATGGGAACAGCAGATAACTAAACATCCCAAAGTGATAGTGTATGGGCATCTGCCAAACACACAGATCTGGTTTTAATATAACAAGCTGACTGACAATATCAGCTACAGTAGAGCCACATGACAAAGACACCACTTCCACCAAATAAAGAGCCTTGAAACATTTTCAAACCAGCTCAGACATCCCTTTAGCATTCAGTCTTTCAAAATAGCAGCTATGAGGTATAAGTACAAGAAAGGATTTCTGAAGATACAGTAACACTGTCTAAAAGTCAAGCAGGTGAAAGACACTCATTATTTATACAACTTCAGTTCAATAGTCCTACATGTACCAGAGCCAAGTCCTTTGTTGAAAGGGAGGCAGCACTCAACAGAAGTGACACTCTTACCTTATCAAAGGATATCACCACATCACTCTGCTGGGCATGCACTTGAAAAATAACCACAGTCACATTGCTGGCGATGTTCCTGATTACAGCCTCCACCGGATTGGTCTGGTTAAGTAGCACATTTCTGAATTTTCCCAAGGAGAGCTCAAGAAGACCTGCATTACAAAAAGAAAAAAAAGGGAAGATACAGGGTTTTTTTGGTCCAGAGGGAAACAATTATGCGGGAAGCCTGGAAGTTTCCAGTAGCCCAGTATTAGTCAGCTGGGAGTAGAGCAGGATGTTGCTTTGTGCTGCTCTCATCCTGTGAGCTGTACCAAGCCCTCAGAGACTGCTGAGAGCACAGAGCTGTACCTGCAGATACAGGCACAGCCAGGGTACCTGCCCTGCAGCCTGGCACTCACCTGAGCACAGGGCTTCCTGCCAGGAGTCAGGATTTGATACAGCTGAGCTCACCAGCCCAGCCAGCCAGCTACACTCCAGAAAGTCAGTAAGAGAAGATACTGAGGATTGCCTGATCTTTGGCAGATACAGGCAGGTATGTTTGTATCAGCCAGCCAATTTAAACAACACCCATCAGACTTTCCAGATTAACTCCTACAGACCATGAGAACTGGAGTCAAGTTCCAGAAGACAGAGTCAAATCTGTAGTTTACATACACTTACCCACTTTCAGCTATTCCATGCTTTTTCCTGCTAAACAGTTTTTTATCATTAGGACTGCTGCATCCCCATCTCTAATTTTTCCTAATTTTTCCCGGTCACAGTCTGGACCATTTCTTCTTACAATGGGCATAACCCCATGATCCACTGTCATTTTAATTTAAAGAGAACCACATGACCTAGGATATAAGATCTTTGAGAATAAGCTTTGGCTTGCCATTCAGGCCCTGCAAGCAAGCCTGGCTTCTCCTGGGTTCTGAGGAACAGAGGATGCAAGGGAGTAAAGCAAAGCAGCCACACAGAAGCCACAAGATGATCTTTGGTTGGTGGCAGCAACCAGAATCCACAATGCCTTCCAGGCTTTTCCCTGAATTCCTCTGCCTGCCTCTCTACCCAAACTAACTTAAATTTACCAAGCCTGAACACACACTCACACTTCCTCAATGAAGTTGCCTCTGGAGGAAAGGGTTGGTGCTGCCAAGTTCCCCAACACAATCACCAGCACCACCATTCCAGGGACACTTGCTGGTGACACAGTGGGGCTCCCATTCACAAGAGAGGGGACAGTTTTCTTACCTGAAACTACACCCAGTACTCTCTAACTGCTTTCCTGTTACTTTTATCTCTCTCCTGCCAAGAATTGGCATCATTGGCCAGTTTCTTTGCCTCTTGATATGTAAACAGAGGGAAGCTCCCATCCTCATGCCCCTCAGCTCACTACACAGTGAGGGAAGGAACTTCAGTCCTTACATGCTCACTCCCAAAATTCAATTAATACCAGTACTGCATCACAAATAAAACTTCAGCTAAAATATGGGGGGTCACAAACCACTTTAGAAGAAAAACATTTTCCATTTTTCTGCTCCATCATCTGCAGTTTGTGTTAAGGTGGAAGTTTCTGCACCAAATTTTCACACAGTAACTAATGTAAAATTAAAGCTGAAAAAAAACCCTTTGTGTATCCTTCAGTTTCTGATTCTTCAGAGTGCCTTGGGCAGCATTCAGATACCCTCAGATCTTTCCCCACCAGCTCAAGTTCTACCAGAAATACAAGTAGTGGTATGAATGCTAAAGAAAACCATTCAGAAGGCACAGACTACACATCTATACACTCAGAAATGTACAGTGAAAGCTTACAATGCAGGAAAAATATTTTTTCTTTGATCTTTAAAACATTCAGCAGAGCTTCCTGAACCACAAGACATTCACATTTAAAGGTCTTTCAAGAAAAAAGCTGAAACCATACACATTCTGTGTGTGATCTACATCAAGGGGAAAAACTGCATTGCTCCGCCTTGTTTCTCACCTCCACTCCTGCCCATCCCCAGGGGCCTCTGCATAAATAAGGACAGATTCGTCAGCAAGACACAGCCACTACTTCAGCGTGATCATGAGACTCTAAATGTCAGAGGCACTCTCTCTCTCAAGTTTAATTAGCGTGGTGAATTAAGGTATGGTGTTCTATATTGCTTTACTGTTTGCATAACTGCTCCGAGAGCAGCACATGTGACACACGTTATCCCAAAGTCTGGACACAGAGCAGAGGCTCGGGGTGAAAAACAAGAACATCTACACCCATCACACAAGTACTGTTCAGCTTGCTGCTCACAGGCTCCTTGAAACACATTTCCAGCCAGGTCTAAAAGATGGCAAGCACTGCAGAGCAACAGAACTTTCTTACAGGTTTTTGGAAGAGAATTGCTCACAGCCACAGACCACAGCAACCTTCCAGCCTTCATCTCTGTCATCTGAACAAGTCACTCCTGCTGCACTGAGACAGAAAGGGAAGATGCTGAGCAAGACTAATTGATTAAATTATCAGCTCACAGTTCACCAGGTCTATTGCTATCACCAGCTCTCTGGTTCTAATACCAGACAGGTATTAGACTCCCTGAGCCACAGAGAGCTCAGTCTTGTCCGACATCCTTGTAAGGACAGGCACAGAGATCTCCATGAGCACACAGTGAGACACAGCATGCAATCTTCTCCTTTGGAGAACTCCATCGACATGGAGGCAGCCCACCAGACAGGTCTGCAGGACCAGCAGCACAGCTACCACCACCTCACAAGTGAGAGAGTTGATCAGCAAGGCAGCAACAGACAGGAGCCAAACCCAGGCACCCCAGCTTGTTTTATTGTTTCCAACAGTGAACGTCTGGGAACAGTCTCAAGTGCCAGGCTACTCCCTCTTCCTGTAGGAAAAACTGTAACAGTTCTGAACATGAATGTAATTTTGGATTAGATACATGAGAGGAACCCACACTGCTACAGAGCTTATCAACTGAGCAGATGCTCAAAGGAAGTCAGCTCGGTTGCTGAAACCGAGCACTGGGCATGTATTAGTCCATACACAGCACCAGAACCAGAGCACAGACAGTCCTGCACACAGAGCTGGTGAGCACAGCAAACAGCCCACTCTGTCACCCCACACTATCTCTTCTCTTACATGAAGGGCAGAACCAGCAAAAACAGCAAAGAAATAGAACCTCCTGGAGCTCTTCTGGGATCAAAATCCCTTATTCATAAGTTTAAACAAGACAATCAACTCCAGAGCCTCTGCACTTGTTATCCCTTCCCTGTGACACAGTTTCCCCAACATGCTACACCCAGCTTGAACCGTTTCCACTATGCTGATTCAGTGCCAAGCTCTTGGTTCCTCTGATGCTTGGAGTAAACCACATTTCCAGCTCCAACAGCCAAGTGTCACTGCCCACCACCACAGAGCAGTTAACCACACAGGGCTCTTGATTACACCTAGCACAAGTGAAGAAATGCCACTGCTGCCCACACAACACTCTTCAGCTACAAAGCCATGCTCAAACTTTATGCTTGCCTCAGAGAGGTCCTGTGCAGTCAGAGAAAACACATTTCTACTGGGTGCCAAGCACCTTGCAGTGGATAAGCAGAACAACCTGATGTAAGCAAGCTCAAGGAGCCAAGGAGAACTTTCCAGTGCAGGGAGTACAACAACAAGTAGTCACATGAAGACATTTAATGAAGTGCAAGCTCAGACTGACAACCAGTTTGAGTAAGAAAAACATTAGCATACAGTTACTTAACAGAATAAAGCCTGGAGCCATATCCTATCAGACCTGTAAGGCCATGCAGGCACAGATGATGGGAGAGTCTGGCTACAAGGTCTCTGTCTTCCCACACTACTGTACCCCCCAGAAAATACAGCACCTACCCCACTCCCAAAAGAAGCAGGAACATTTCTGAAAGCTTCTGAACTTTGACTGTGTGTGTACTGAGACTTAGAACAGCTTGGTGCTTAAAGCAGATGACACCACACAATGTAGCTTGTCAGCATCTGCACCGTTCCCATCCCAGAGGACGATTCTGTTCAGGCTAGAGGTCTTTACAGCCTGAAAAGTGAGGGAAGAGTTTTGTGTGAATTTACTATAAAGCATCGTCTCTACAGCTGGCACAAACACCTTCAGTCCTTTAGAAAAGCTCCCTTTAAAAAGCACCACTCAGTCCTGATTGCACTATAAATTCACTTTAGCTTTTCCAACACTAAACAGCCTGGATTGGATGTAGCAAACACAGCCAGCTGAACTCCTCCTCAGGAGGACAGAGCTCCCTGGAAGACAACAAACACAATGTATAAAACATTTCTGCACTAAGACCAAGTTTGTGCAGCTATAGCCCATCAGAAGCCCAGAGACTTAACACAGGCCATCGTGAAAAGATTTTACTAATCAGCACTTTTAAAATGAAGCAGAACCTTCAAGGATCAGGAGTCAGCAGAGCCCATCCCTACAAAGTGGGTGTTCACAACTAAAAAACTACAAGACAATTTCAAATCAGTGAACCATTAAGCAAATGGCCTTGTTTAAAGGCCCTAATGATCAGCTAGACTCTGGTACACAAATTACACATCTTATTAGCTTTTCACCAGGGAAATACTTTCCCCCTCCACCCTCAATCACGCAAGGAAAAACAGCAACAGGGTACTTCAAGGCAAAGCAGTTTGCTTAATCTCATAGTTGCTTTGCTTTTTTACATATTGTAAAAAAATTACTCAACACATGACCCATTTTCATCAAGTCCAGGAGACAAACTGCTTGTTAGCATTAAGATAAACATTGAGGTCTAAGAACCCTGAGCCTTCATGCTCACACTTGCTTGCCACCATCAGGTGCCCAGCCAAAGCTTTTAGGTCCTGCAAGAAACAGGGAATACCCGGCTCTCCATTAGGATCTTGGGCATGAGATTTGGGCAGAGAGAAGCCTTCCACACCTCCCAGATGCTGTTCTGCAGCCCTGCAAAGTATCCCAAGAGTCTCCTTCGGGACAATTAAACTTCATTCATTCAAGGCCAGGTTGGGTGGGGCATTGACCAACCTGGTCTAGTGGAAAGTGTCCCTGCCCATGGCAGGAGGATTGAAATGAGATGAGCTTTAAGGTCCCAAACCTTGATTCTATGGTTAGAAACAAGTACAAAAATACAGCAAAACTAAGAGAAAGAGGCTTATATCAGCCCTAACATGAAGGACTGCTTGCTTATCTCTGAATTATGTCTGAGAGGAAACTGTTTATTTTTTCCTTTATTTGAACAGATAAGAGTTTAACCAGAAAAAAAAAAAAAAAAAAGACTGTAAATCTTCCCAAACCATACTTATTATAGCACACTTAACTCTGGACTCCTATTTCAGTCACATGGAAATTACAAAAACACAAGGAAATTATTAAAAAAAAACAAAAAACAAACATGCCAAATAAAGTCAGATTACATCAGTACAGACAAGTAACTTTAGGAATCAAGCTGCAAATTGCAGGTTTTGCTCCTTTCCCTATTTTTATAGCGTTTTCAATCCACCATCCACTAGGGCGGTGGGAGCCCATGACCACCTGTACATGGTCGGGTGTGAAAAAAAACTCAAGCAAGCAAAACCAAACCTCGTTCCCTTTGTCATGTAAACTCCTGTTCACAGGTAGCGAATGCCGCCTTGTTTCTGTACAGGGAATGCAGCCCTACACCAGCTGTACCGCATCCCCGCAGCGGCGCGGTGAAAATGATTCCGAATTAGCCACGAAACAGTTAAAATTATGGCGTTCACGGCAATTAAGGTACAAACAAACAAAAAAACCCAACAACAACAACAACAAAAAAAAGAGGATACGGAGGGAAAGGGGAAAAATAAAGAGGGTGGTTCTCCTTGTCCGCATGAAAGATTAAGATAACCATAAACACACACAGCGTTTCTGG
The DNA here is from genome assembly GCF_903797595.1 of Erithacus rubecula. Taxonomy (NCBI): domain Eukaryota; kingdom Metazoa; phylum Chordata; class Aves; order Passeriformes; family Muscicapidae; genus Erithacus; species Erithacus rubecula. The sequence continues at coordinate 5,940,971 of NC_136686.1, forward strand.
AGGCAGCTTTGCTCCGCGCTGCTGCTCATCGCTCCGGACAGCGGCCAGCACCAGCACCGGGAATACTCCAGGAGGCTGTGCAGCCGCAGCAAGCCGCTGCCGCTGGACATTCCCCCGGGCACAGGCACAGCCCCGCAGTTCCCGGTACGAGCCGCGCTCCTCCGGCCGCTAATGGCGGCCGCAGCCCCGCGCGCCCCCGCTGCGGCGCACACCGCCCTCACCTGAGGCTCCGCCATGGCGCAGGACCCCCAGGAGCAGCAGGAGCAGCGCGGGGAGAGGCGAGACCCGCATGGCGCTGCGGAGGGAGCGGGCAGGGGGCTGAGGCCGGGAAGGGCCGGGCGGCCGGGGCGGGGCGGGCGGAGCGGGCGGGGCCGGCCCGGCAGCGCCGCTCCCGCTCCCTCGGGCACCTGCGGAGGGCCCGGCCGGGAGCGGCGGGGGTTGCGAGGGAGCTCCTGAAAATGCACGGAGGGGTTTGGCGTATTGGGACCTGGGGCTTAAATCTGCTTAAATCTTTTGGGAGACACCACCTCCCCAACAAAATCCTCAGCCAGCCGTGCCGTGGGAAAACGCTTTGGGGGGATTAGTTTGTATCGTTGCTGCACCCACAGCATCAGTGACAAGGCTACAGAGTGGATATTTACAAAGGCGTGTAGCGACGGGATAAGAGAAATGGCTTCAAACTGACAATGATCAGGTTTAGGTTGGGTCTTAAGAATAAATTACTCCCTGCTGAGGCCCTGGCACAGGGAAGCTGTGGCTGCCCCATCCCTGGCAGTGTCCAAGGCCAGGTTAGGATGGGGCTTGGAGCAACCTGGGACAGTGGGAAGTGTCCCTGCCCATGGCAGTGAGTTGGAAAGAGATGATCTCTAAGGATGTCCTGGGAGAAGGCTGGCATTGTACCCAGCTGTCAGAGATGAGAAAGACAGGCACAAACCAACTGGCACAAATGGCGTTTATTCTTCAATGCCTGGACTCAGAAGCCGAATGCTGGCTTTGATTTGGCTTACTGGGAACGCTACACTCTGGCTTTTCCCTGCTGGGATCGGGGCTGGATTGGAGCACCCGAGCGCTGCTGCGGCCTTCAGCTGGGATCAGAGTGACCGCTGCACAGCGTGGCAGGAACACAGTCACTTATGTTGGAAAAGACCTCTGAGATAAAGTTCAACCTGTGACTGAACGCCGCCGTGCCAATCAGACCGTGGCACCGAGCGCCAAGTCCATCTTTCCTCAAACACCCTCAGGGACGGTGCCTCCAGCCCGTTCCAAGGCCGCGCTGGGAGCGGGACGTCCCTGGCGCCCAACCGCTCCTCCCGGCCGCCAGGGGGCGCCCGCGCCCCGGGCCCCGCGCCTCAGGGCGGCAGCGGCCATGGCGGACCGGCTGACACAGCTGCAGGACGCCGTCAACTCGGTGAGGCGGCCGCTGCCTCCGCTCTCCCGGGGCCGGGGGCCGCGGCACGGGCTGTGCGGGGATGCGGCCCCCCAGCCGGGGGAACGGGATGCTGGGCGGGCGGGGGTGAGGCGGCTGTAGCGGGGTGATTAACGCGGTGTTAATTGTTGGCGGCAGCTCGCGGACCAGTTCTGTAACGCCATCGGAGTGCTGCAGCAGTGCGGCCCCCCGGCCTCCTTCAGCAACATCCAGACGGCCATAAACAAGGATCAGCCCGTGAACCCCACCGAAGGTGAGTCCGGCTTCCTGCGTCCCCTCCTCGGGAATGCGGAATCCGGCCTGGCTAATAACTCCCCCCTAGCTGGTGGAGTGATGGAGGTTAAGTCGCGAATGGGTGTCGCGTTTTCTGCATAACATTGTGAGAGCGGAGTTGTGCTTGTTTCTGAAAATTCTGACAATTCCCTGATTGCCTGAGTTGTGCCGTGTTTTGTGCAGAGTATGCCCAGCTGTTCGCAGCTCTGATCGCTCGCACTGCCAAGGATATCGATGTTCTCATAGATTCCCTGCCTAGTGAGGAATCCACAGCAGCTTTGCAGGTAGGAGTTTTCCTAATTCCAGTATCAGAACACTCCTGATAGCAAAATTCCTCCTTTTTAAAAAAAACACATCTTTTCATCACTAAGCCGTGTCGTCATTGAAAAATGATGTTAGTACAAACCTGAGTTTTTCGTGAGGGAAGCCTGTGAGTTCTTTGTAGGCTTAGTGGAAATACTGAACTTGCATCTAGTTCTAAATAAGATTATAATCAGTGACAATATTTAGATGTAGTTTTCTATTAAAATAATAAAAAAAAGTCGTTTTATCACACCACCACTATACTGGAAACTGCTCACCCTTTTTTTTCAGATATTGACAGAACAGATGGAACAGTACTGATGCTTTGTGCATTGTTTTATTCTTTTTTTTCCCCCTTTGGGTAATACGCCATATCGTCTCACATTTCATTTTATAGGTGCAGAACCAACCCTACAGAAGTCTTTTGTTCTTTCACACTGTTTCTGCTTAAAGAGTTTGCAGAACTTACTTTAACTTCTTTAGCTGTCTTTTCAATAACAAGGAGTCTTCCTTTGAAACAGTCAGACTTGGGTTTTGGTTTGGTTTTTTTTCTGTTATTTCACAGATTTGATCTATTAAAACCATCTTTTGTTTTTTTTCTTTTTGACTCTTAACGGCTGGATTTACATCAAGTATTTTTTTTAATGCATAAAGGATGCAGAGTGCTGTTTCCCTGACAAACCTGATGATCACCTTTAAGATCACCTGAAAGTTTTAAACCTACATTTATACTCTGTAACCATTCAAAAGTTTTACAGAAGATTGACACCAAATGAGTTAAAGCGAAATGACTTGGCAGTGGCTTCACGTTTGGTTTTAAACAGAGGAGGTTAAATTTGGGAACTTTGCTAGTCACAGTAATTGCTGAACATCCTAATTGGGCTCATTAACACCAGCATAATTTCCTGTAAATGCATTTTTAATAGCTGAAGATAGAATGCCTGCTGCAGACAAATTCCACTTTCTTCCCTGACTGAGCAGGGTCTGATCACAGTGGCAGTGGTGTGAGCAGAGCAGGGTGCTCCAGAAGGAGGAGCTGATTATCCAGTAGGGATGTGCTTTCCTTAGAGGTGATACTGCCAGTTTCTTGCTGTCTTTATGAAGAACTTCATGTCACAAAAATTTCTGATACTTTCTATCCAGTATGATTTTAAGATAAATTAGTTTGGATTCCGTCACTTGGATTCCAGTTTTGATTTTTATTTTCTGTTGCTTAATTTGGTGCAGGATTAAATTAATTCTGATAGTCTTCAAAGGAATGGTGTTGAAGATGCTTGAAATACTCTCAAATATGCACTATAGGTTTTGTTGAGAAGTGGCAGATAATACTTGGTTAATAGAAATGTACTTAGGCTGATCTGCTTTTTTTTATACTAAAGTTGTCTTGGTGTATGTTTCAGATCTGAGTCTTGAATGATAAAAGGAGCTGCTACACAAATGCTCAACACGATTTATCTGCCCCTTTTGAGTGCCCTTTTGGTGATGTTGACAGTACAAATTCTGCTCTAATCTGTGAATTAGTTGCAGTCAACTATTAAACAAAATAACCTTTTCACTTTTTCTCAGCTGTTCCCTCAGCATCCTGGAGTAGCAAAGTCACTTTGGGGTTCTGTTGAAGATCCTTGCTTTTTTGCCTAATATCAAAAGAGGAAACTCTTTGCAACAGTGTTAAAATAGTAAAACAAAAAGCAGACCTTTATTGGAAGCTTCCAAGTGTCCCAATGGTCATGGGCACACCCAGCATCAGGTTCCCAGGATTTTATGAGTTTAAGAAATTAGCATACCTAATAAACATTGTCCAGTCATTAGAAGAGTATTTGGTGAGGTAGTTTTCCCTGCATTCTTTTGCACTGGAGTTGTTCCAGGGGCTTCTTTGCCCCATTTCTTGTGTGCTCTCAGATTCTGGTTGGAAAACAAAACATCCTGGTCAGGCTTCTTCATAAGAATGGGACTAAACAGAATTCCAAGTATGCATTAGAAGGGTTAGCTTATTTTTCTAAAGGGAAACGGTAGGAAAAACACTAGGACTATGTGACAGTAGCATGTAGAGCTACAAATGTGTGAAAAATACATCAAAAGCCAAAAAGCTTTGGGCATCATCCCGGTTTTGCTTTGAAGGCTGAGAGCCTGTACCGGCTGGAGGAGGAGAACCACGAGGCGGCGGCGCGGCTGGAGGAGGTGGTGTACCGCGGGGATGTGCTGCTCGAGAAGATCCAGAGCGCCCTGGCCGACATCGCCCAGTCGCAGCTGAAGACGCGCAGCGGCTCCCACAGCCAGCCCCTGCCCGACTCGTAGCGCCAGGGGGCAGCGCGGCCCTGCCCGAGAGCCTCGGGAGCGCCTCGGGATGCGCCGGGAATGGATGGGCTGGCCCGGCCGTCCCGCGGGCTGGCCCGCGGCGGGAGCGGCGCCTTTGGCACAGCTCGCTGCGGGTTTTGTGTGAGAAACGCTTCTACGAGGGCTCTGTTCAGGATCTCCCTGCATTGATGTGTGTTTCCTTGACTTGAAATGAGCTTTCTGTTCACAAATACGACTTCAATCGAATTTGTTACATATTAGAAATGTTTATATAAGATAATCCCACTATGGTGGTTTTTTTTTTTTTTGTAAACATCAGACACACATGAGCTGGCCAGACAGTGCTGTGAGGACAATGATGGTCATCTGTTTTAATTAACAGCACTGGTAATGTTGATTGGCTGGTTTACCATCCTATACAGGGCATATGAAAGGAAAAGTAAACTGATGCTTACAGAGTGATTGTTCTTGTCATTGGCATTGCATTTACAAAGAAATAAACCTGCAGGTGTCTGATATTGACATTATTATTGTTTGTAATTCACAAATGAGCCTTTGAGTCCATTTTGCCACTGACACTTGCTCTTACTTGCTTGTGCTATTTCTTTGCTTTTGCTGATATTCTGTATTCTCTTGGCAACTAGTGAGTGCCTCTGAAGCAGGCAGTGATGAAGAAGCATTGGATGACTGGATAAAAATCAGTGAGAAAACTGAAAATTGCTTATTACCTGAAGTTGCTTTTCAGTGTGAGCAGTGGCTGCTATATGAATGCTGTGATCATAAGCAGCAAGATTCCTGTTGTTCCCAAGGTGCTCTGCAGAGGTGTTTTTATCTTCATAGACTTGATCACAGAATGAGTTTTTGCTCTTTGTGATAGGACTACAGAAATACTAGTATCTCTTTTGATATTTAAAATAAAACCCCAACACCAAACCAGCAGCTAAGATAGGGTTCAAAGCATGAACCTGGGATTAAACTTGGTCATTTTCTGTTGTTTCGAGTTACAGCCTTGTTATTGCAGGAAGTTGTTTGTTGCCACATAACACCTGCTCATTTCCTGATCAAAGCCACCTGTTTCTATATATTGAATACACTGTCATTGACTTGAAAGTTACACATGTTGCTAATGCACCCAGACAAATCAGAACAATTCCAAAATGCCTTTAGCATGCTGATTGTTAAAGAATTAGGTGCAGCCTCTCACTTGACTGCCCCAGTGAAAGAACAAGTATAGCACAGCACAGTGTTTTGAGGATTAAAAAAGACAAAGGTATTCCTCAACACCTCTACCTCAAACAAGTGCTAAAATTGGAAGTGCTTAATGAGATTGGTGCTTCATTGCTTAATAATATTTTATGAAATGTGCATATCTGTAGCCATAAATTTAGTCTGCTGTTGCGAAAGACCTGTACTATCAGATTCTGCAGAAGGAAAAAAAGAGTGGATGATGAACAGGCTACAGGATAACCCCAGGCCTGTGGCAGTTTATCAAGCCACATGTCCTTTATTTATTTTGCCCATGTCCTGGGGAGGATTGAGAGGCCAGATTTTCATTTGAAGTCATTCCTGGAGCCTGTTTTTTGGTTTTTCCTGGAAAAACTACATCCAGTGCATCTCAAGATGGTTGGGATTAGGGTGTAATGAATTTTTGCTGTTTGCTTGCCTTTTGAATTAGTGGACTTAAAGTGTGGTTGTGTGGATTTTTTTTTTTTTTTTTTTTTTTTTGAGATGTCCTAAATTGAGATTTATATGTTGCTGCAAAAAGGATTTGATCTTCATACTAGATTTCCTGTTAGGGCTTAACATGTGCATCATTTCACACTTGTTAACTTGGGAACTGTGGGAGACAGTGTGCATCTTCAGGAACCACAGTTCTTTTCATTTCATAGCCTTCTATTTTTTTATACTTGAAAACTGCTCTATTTCTGCAGCCTGGTACTGCCTAAGTGTGGAAGCTCTTCTAGCATCAAACAGGTAGTCACACTTGGAAGTAAACCTTAACGAGAGGCAGGACTAAGTTTGCTCATAAGTATGTTTGATGTTTCAACACTTCAGCTGTTGCAGATTTTCTTCCCTGAGAAACCTTGACTGCTTTCCAAATGTTAATACCGGAGAGAGGAAGGCAGGGCAGGGGCTAGGGGTGAACAAAGCAGGATCGGCAGCTGGTAACAAAGGTATCAGATTACCTGCTAGAGAGTTGTGGTAGGAAACTTGGGTTGAGACAAGAGAATCGATGGAGGTAGAGCTCATGGGAAGGAAACCAAAGTATTGAGCAATGGTTCTGTGTGTTATGTTGGACAAGGAGTACTGCCCAGTGAACAAATTGTGCTTTGAAGAAAGACAGTACAGAGCACAATGGAAAATTCCATTGAAAAACAATCTCAGCCACTTCAAATGAGCAGGAGCATCTCACGCTGGGAATCCATACAGCCCACTGGCAAAGATGTTGGAATCAATTTAGCAAACACAAGCAACTGATCAAAGCCTAGTCTTCTTTACTATAAACAACCATGCTTGGAGGAAAGGAACACCTCGCAGCAGCTGTTCTCTTTTTCAGAGACAAGAATACACAGAAATTTGTATGCTTTTTTTAAAAGGTATTGGGGAAAGTGCATTAGCATTAGTTTAGCTTAATGTCTATATAGAGTTAGTCTTGGCTTCTGTTGTAGGTGATCTTGGAAAATCTGGGAGCTTCTGCTATGTGTGGCATGGGGAAAGTGTCTATGGCCATCCCCATAGACTTGATACCAAAAGATTTTGGGAGTTTTCAACAATACAGGGCAGAACGCTGGAGAGCAGCTCTGCTCCAATGGAGCTCAGGCCTTGGCACATGGCAGGCTGAGCATAAGCCAGCAGCTGGCCCTGGGAATACAACAGGCCAGAAACATCCTGGACTGTGTTAGGAGGAGTACAGCCAGGAGATGGAGGAAAGTGATCTCTTCCCTGTGCTCAGCACATGTTGGAGTGCACCTGGAACACTCCTGACAGCTGTGAGCCCCCAGAGTCAGCATGGGCTGGAGCACTTTCCCCCTGAGGAGAGGCTGAGGGAGCTAGGCTGGGAGCAGGAATGGCCTTGGGATACCTAACAGAAGGAGAAGGAGGATGATGGTGGACAGAGATTGGAACAACAGAGGTTCAGAGTGGTCATAAGGAAAAGTTTTTTCAACATTGGGGTAAATTTTGCGACGTGGTCCCCAGAGAAGCTGAAAATCCTGGGAGGTTTTTCAAGACTTGGCTGCTTAAAGCTCTGGCCAGCCTCATCTGACCTCACAGCTGACTGACCTCTGCTCAGGAGGTGGAATTAGACTCCTCCTGAGGCCCCTTCTCTTGATCCTGTGGATACAAGACGCATGCACAGCTTCACAAAGAACCAACAAAGTGTTAAGGAATGTTGTGTCCCCGTTATAGGAAGGCAGATCTGAAGGCCAGAAAATGAGGTATCTCATATCAGCCTCATTCCTATTGATGAGACTTTGTGATGTGCTCGGAGGGCACTGAGTTGACCTTATGTGTGGTGTGAAATTCCACGCTGTAGCGACCCAAGTTTCCAACAGGTGCCCTTGGGAGAGTGTGATATGCAAAATCCACATCCTACACTAAGAGAAAATTGATCCGTCAGATGATGCTGACTCACTGTTAGACAAAGGCAGACTCTTCTACAGAAAGAAATTGTATTTGTGCTTTACACAGCTTGTTATATAGTCTTACATAAGAAATAATAAAAGCCCAATTTTCAGGCATCAAACCTCAGGCTAGAGAAAAAGTTTAATTTTAGCTTGATCTCTAAGATCTATGGAAGAAAGCTTGAATTACTCTTATTGACTTAAAAACAAATTATTCATGGACTGACAGTAACTTTTTACCTGTAACCTATGTTCTAGCAACAAAGAGCATAGAAAATAAAGTTTGCCAGCTCTTTTTCACATTTCAGGTATGTCAGACACTTTTTTAGGTGCTTGCAGTAAGGGGCATGCACAGTGGAAATTATCTTCAGGAAGTTTTTGTCTATTTCAATGTTTTTAAGGTAACATGCTTTGAAGGAGTGCAGCTTGACAATAACTGCATACTGTTTGTGTACACTTAAATGCAGGTTTTGTGTTTATTTTCATTTCTTGGAAAGCCTTGTAGGCTTGTTCACTGTAGCTAGACCAGGAATTTTATATTCTGCTGCTGCACTCAGCCAGCATGGACAAGTAGGTGAACACATTCAAGTCATGCTCTGAGCCCAAAGGATTGTCTATTTTACATCTGTTTACACCAGAACCATGTTTCTTCTGAACTTCTGTTTGTACCTAGCACTCAAAAAGCATAACACAAACTGCAAACAGTTTTTCACTGACCATTTTAACTTGATATTTGCTTACTGTAAATATTACTTGGGTCCTGGGTTTAGCCTCTTACACACTTCACTGAAGGCCTAAATGAATTAATTTTGTGAAGTGGAAATTTGTAGCTGAGTAGGGACTGTGTAATTTGGCTCTGAGACATCCTTCCTCCACCCTGCCCACTTAAAAAGAGAAGATTGGAATAAAAACCCTCTTTCAGGAAAAAATGTACTCCATTCTATGGCTGTGTGGGAAAGCAATTAAATGCACATTAACTTTCCACAAGTGCTAGAGAAAAATCCCAGTTGTTTTTTCAAGCCATGATCCAAGAGAGGGAAGCCACATTCATGAAAACAAAGCACACCACCTTTGAAGCTAAGAGCTCAAAAGAAGAGGGCTCTCACACTTGAGATTGTGGAGGTGGAGCTTCTGCAGGAGTTTCTCCAGGTATTGCAGAATGATGAATAGGAAAAATTAACAGTTTATGTGCTTGGTGCCTTCCACTGGGAATGCAGGGGGAGGCAGATTTTATTTCAGTGCTGAAGAAGGTGGATGTAGAAGGAACAATGTCAGGGCAATCAGGATACAATTCTTCCCAACCTAACAAATCTTACTGAAAAGAAAAAAAAAATGGTTTCCTCTCTCTGTTTTCTTTGTAGAGGTATCAGAAAAAGTGTGGGTTCTCCTCACAGTCAGCCTGCCATTTTATTTTGAATGCTCATGTCAGAAAACAATATAAGCAAGGATTAATTCTGGAAACTGGGCAGTGTTCAGATAAACCTCTCTGCACGTGCCAGCGAGCATCCTGGGTGTTTACTGTGCTTGGGATTGAAGGCACAGCTTTGGCAATGGAGGTTTTCTCAAGGTGGTGTTTAAAAAATGGCAATAGGTTGTTTTCAGAAAGCTTTCCCTGTGTGGCAGTGCTGTGAGAGTGCAGCAATTTGTCCAACTTCTGCTGCTGAAAAGCCACCAGAATCATCCAGCTGTTGTCAAGTGGTGATCGATGGAAGGAAGCAGATCCTGTATTTCACTGCTACCAGGTACGTGTGTGTAAAGCTTAGGAGACATCCTGACTGTCCCCCCATAAAGGGGGGCATGTGCCTCTCTGTGCAGCTCCTGTGTGCTGTACAGAGGCACAGTGTAAAAGGATGGAAGGGGAACACTGCAGAGAAGAATAAAAACCATCCTGGATTAATTAAAGGGCAGTGAGTGTCTAATGCCCACCTCACAGCAGGTCTCCTGGTGTCCCCCCTCCTCTCTCCCTGCAGTGTGGACATGCATTCACCCTCAGCAATGGAGAAGCCAAGTCACACCTTAATTTGATTACTAAATGGTGCATGATGTCATTCTTCTTCCCCAGAAGGCACTGAGTTTGAACATAAAATGATGGAACTGGTTCAAATTATATGGTTTTAATTTGTACTGTGGGAGCCAGCTATGGAAAGGTGCCCACAGTGGATCTGGGTAGAGAGTTCCAGTTTGCTTCAGGCATCCAAGGGCCCCAACCTGAGTGCTTTAGCAAAGGAGAGCTGACATTCTCAGCCACTCTACAGGTCCTGAAGTTTTCAGAGTGCCAGACAGATCCACAGGGAGCACAGGCTGGCATCTGCCCTTGCTGGTCTTGGTCAACAGCTAGAGAAATCCTTCCTGTGGTTCCAACAGGCTGGTTGTGTCCTGAGAGGGAGTGAAATCCTCCAGTGAGGCAGAAGGAGCAGCTCTGACTTGTTCTGGTGTGCTCAAGCGTGCAGAGGGCAATTCTGCTCTGGCATTCATATTTCTTAGCAGAGAACAATTGTGTGTGGCTGCTTCCTCTGCAGATATTTTGAAGCAGCTTCAGGTGAATGAGTAGGGATCCACTTGCACTTGTGTGGTTCCTTCTGCTTGGTCCTTAATTTGCCAATTAAAACTAATAAATCCCTGCCAACCTCTCTTAACAGGAGAAGGAATTCAGGAGGTGATGCATGATAAAAGGCAATATGAGGATCAATTTTCTTTTCATAAAAGTTGGGTCATGAGCTTGTATGATTTAACAAAATGGCTTGGCATCTGTAGATCCCAGTGATGCTGAATTGTGTGATTTGTTCTTTATGACTAGGTCATATATAATTGTCTGTTGTGTAACAGTAGATATTAACCTCATCTGAAGGCCTGACTTTGATGGGCTGTGGAATATACAGTAAATTGTAGGCTAAAATGCAAAAACACTTCCCTTTCAGAGAAAATCTATCAGGAAGAATCGTATGGAGCAGAGTCAGAAATGAATCTGATCATTAGAATAATGAAGTGATGATATTTACCCCAATAAACAAGATTATACCTATATCCTGCACAGCTCTTTATGCTGGGTGGCTGCCAGAATAAAGCTGCAATAATGTAACTTCTGAAATAATGAAGTTAAAGTGCATGCAAGTTGTTGTTTCCCTCATAAAGGGAACTTGTGGTTCCTTTCTGTCCATCCCATATGATGCTGAGGGACAGCAGAATTCTGGCAATTAACTGTACATTTTCCAGTCACCAGTGTTCAGACCAAGCATGTTGTGACTTATGGCTTCTCAAAAAGACATTGGACCCAGCTATAGTGACAGGGATTGTTAAAATTCTTTGTTACCTCTTCATGGCATAGAACTAGATTATTTCTTAGATTATCCAGGCACTTCATCTAACAAGTGTCTTGCTCCTGCAGGAAATGGGCTCCTTAACTGTGACCTTGATCACCTGTGCTCATTTCCTGTGGTTTCCAGTATTGATGGCTCCTGGGGCATGGTGCTGTTGTTTCCTTGTTTGGGTTGTGCCACTGGATTCTTTGGAACTGAACACCATGTGGTGCTGTGCAGTTGGTCTTGCCCAGTCTGGCAGCCCCTTCCACTTTCATGCTGTGTTTAGCCCTTGTTACGTTATTTCTGACCAGCACACGCACAAAACCTGATCTCTGGTGTTAGCAGAGATTGATTACTCTGCCCCACTGAGGTCAAAGGGGATGGGATTTCCCAGAAATGGGACTGCAGGATTGCACTGGAATGCTTGTGAAGAGACATTGCACTACACATCTTTTAATTCTCTTTTTTGCTTATGATTCATAATGTTGACGTCCTCAGGAACTCTCGACCAGACACAATAGAGGCAGCTGCTGCACTTGCCAGACACGCATTGTTCTGGTGTTTTAACCCCTTAACCTTGTGCTGAGGAGAGAAGTGTGCCAAAAGTGGTTACAAGGAGCCACTCTTCCTTGTGACCACCTGGATGGATTCCTTTCTTTCCAAATCTTCAGCTCAGTCCTTTAGAGCACATCTTCAGGTCAGTATCTTAGTCTAGAAGAACAGTCTCTGTTTAAACTGTTTGTGGTCATGTTTGCTTACAGTTTTCAACTGTACACACACTACTCTGTCAAACACTAAATTCCATGCCAGGCTTTTCTCTCATAAATGTTCCACCTCGCCTAGAATCGCTCACATTGTCACTCTTCCAGACAGATGGATTGGGAAGGCGTGGATGTGATTCATGTTCTAGTGTGAGTCAATGTATCTGAGGGGAGGGGGGAATCACAGCCTCCAGTCTTTGCAAAGAGACACAGAGTAAAAGTGGAAATGGGAAGGGATGCAAAGATTCACATTTCCAGAACAGTCTGTAGCCCCATAGCTTCAGGGGCTGAGCATGGAGATGAATAAAATCCCATTTGAGAGACTTCAGGGAGTTCTCAGATTCACTCCATGGGTACAGCTTTCAGAGGGATACAATTCATGCCTCTCTTAAGGGTAGGCTGGCTTGACCTACATACTCCTGGAACAGACACTTGAGACAGGAAGCCCCTAGAACAGCTAGATTTGGTGGCTAATTAAACTGGATAAACAAAGAAGAGTTATGAGAAAACAAAAGCTGAACATTGTGCATGAGGATTTATTACTGCAATAATAAATTGCACTGACACCCCATCTGGAGGGACAGGTGTTACTCTTTGTCCATCCAAACCCAGCATTTTGCCTTGGTGCAGTGGGAAAGGATTTCATTTGTGTTCCTCATTGCAACAGCTTTAAGCAGATCTACTCAAAGAACCACATTACTGCTCCATTTCACGCTGACCACAAGATGAGGTGGCATCAGCTGGGGACAAAGCTGGCCTTTGTTACCTGGGAGTGGGGCAAATGTGTGTGTGAGGGGCAAGGATGGGGCAAATTACTCAAAAAACAAATAAATCAGGTTCCCCAGTGCAGACAGGGTCTGTGTGCTCCAGCTGTGCCTGCAGTCTGACAGGATAAAAGGACCAGGGAAAGACGAGGGCCTGCTGTAATTCAACAGCAGCTTAAAGGGGAGGGGTGTCCCTTTGTCACCAGGGCCAGATGCACAAGGATGACTGAGGCCACAGTGTCCTCTGGACATGAGGCTAAAATCTGAAAGCTGTATTTTTAGAGTTTCCTGTCTGAGGCTGATTTTCTGCCCCATGCAGCCAGTGAGGTGCCACCAGCTCACAGACAGCACAATAATGCTCCAAAACCCAGGAAACCATTTAATCAGGTTTTTAAAGCTTGCATGCCTTAATATTGCAAAAGATGGAGATATACAATAAATAAACTTTGTGAAATGGGTATAAGTTGGGAGGAAAATAGCCTGATTGAAAGGTTGAGAGAGCCAGAATATATCAACAATGTGCTTTAATTTCTTTTTATATTAATGCCTCTGTCACTGCTACAGCTTTCAGAAAACTACCTTTTGTAACTGTCTCTATTTGGAGGTAGAAAAAGCAGTCTAGGATGACTCACAGGTGTCTGGAAAGGCCAGAATACTTTTCTCCTTGCATATTTCATCACAGTATTTTCAAGAAATTGCTATAGAGTGATGTCACTCAAGGAAAATGTCATCCCACATGAGCTGCCCACAAGTTTGCCTGTATAAAGAAGGTTGAATAGTTCAGTTGGTGTTAATGGTTAAGCTGACCAGACATTTCTCACTGGCCACAACATTTTCTTTGATGTCTTTTCAGAGAGAGAGGCTGTGGGACAGGGGTTTTACAGATGTACCTCATTCCCAAGTCTGCTATGTTTACTTATCACATATGTTTGGAGATACCTACTTTGGCATTTCAGTGTTAAAAACAGCTTCAGGTGCTGAGCAGGGAGAAGAATAAAATCCCATTTGAGAGACTTCAGGGAGTTCTCAGATTCACTCCACAGGCACAGCTTTCAGAGGGATACAATTCTTAAGGGTAGGTTGGCTTGACCTACATACTCCTGGAACAGATTTAAACCAGGAAGCACCCAGACACATCTAGCCAGATTTGATGGCTAATTAAAGTAAATACAGGACAGATAATAGAAAGCAAGAGGTGAACATTGTGCACAATATTTCGTTATTGAATACTGAGGTACTCAGACTTTTAAGAACTCTCCCCTAGGACTGGTCATGTGCCACCTGAAAACCAGGGTGGGTGTCTGTGTGGAGGAGTCTTTGGTACTTCTGCTTCTGGTCAGTGAATTATGTGCTTGTCCCACAGTCCCTGGGGCCAGACTCTATTTCCAGACTCATGAGAAATACAAATGTTTATTCTAAACTGAGGTGTGTCAGTACAGCAAAATTAGCTAAGTGTCAGAAGATGGGAGATAAAAAGAGGGAGGAGAGTAATTCACTAATAGATTTTAAACATAACATACTGCAGGGCATCACACAATTGTTAACCTACTATCTCTTCATCTGGTCTGCTTGACCATTACCCCTTCTACCTTTACACTGAGTTGAAGCTAAGGCAGCTGGATTCCCCAGCTTGATCCCATGGATGCTCCCCCTCAACCCAGCATTTCCTACATCCACTCTGCAAAGCTTTTCACATCACATTTTTGCCTGGCAGGTGCTGCCTGTGTCTGCCAAACTCCCCTGGCCCTTGAGGATCTGGCACAAGTGTCCTCCCAAAACCCATCAGCCTCACAGCTGGCTCTGCTGCCCAAAAACCCTCCATGCTGCTGTGGAAGCAGTGCTTCCTCCAGAAAAACTGAGCTGCTGTCTGAGGAGAGAGAAGCTGTAATCAGGAACAGAGGAGATCAAAAACTTCTCAGCCATAGGCTTTAGCATGCCTGTTGTCAAAGTCTGGAGAAGGGAAAGGGAAAAAGGAGAGGAGAGGAGAGGAGAGGAGAGGAGAGGAGAGGAGAGGAGAGGAGAGGAGAGGAGAGGAGAGGAGAGGAGAGGAGAGGATGAGGAGAGGAGAGGAGAGGAGAGGAGAGGAGAGGAGAGGAGAGGAGAGGAGAGGAGAGGAGAGGAGAGGAGAGGAGAGGAGAGGAGAGGAGAGGAGAGGAGAGGAGAGGAGAGGAGAGGAGAGGAGAGGAGAGGAGAGGAGAGGAGAGGAGAGGAGAGGAGAGGAGAGGAGAGGAGAGGAGAGGAGAGGAGAATATTTTTATCTTCCCCCATTTCCTCCTACTCTTCCTATTTTTTTTTTCTCCCTTATAAGTACTTTTACTTGTGAAGGTTGAGGTTTCTGTGAGCTTATAGCTCCCTCCCAGCCAGGATGGATCCTGTGTGTGGAGTGGGCTATGGCGTCACAGTGATGTAAAACAGCTCTAAAATATGGAAGCACTGTTCCCCTTGGGATTTTAGGCACAGTATTTCCCAGGTGGCACTGCAGATCTCCTTAATGGCAGACAAGCGGTTTGCTGAACTTTTAAAAGTCCCTTTGGCTTTTTTACAATATAAAAATAAACCTGTCATGACCTCTTTTGAACCCATTTCTTAGGAACACGTTCTCCACTAGTGTTGGAGGTTTCCAGAACCTTTCAGGAAGCATTTTAAGTACAGTGCATTAGACTTGGCCTTCTTTCTGAGCCTGATTCAGCACTTAGGCGTGTACAGCCTGGCCTGTTGGTGCAATACAATTCACTCTAAACTGTGTGCATCCTGAACTGTCTCTGCTGGGAAGCAATGGAGCTACTCATCATGCTCCCTGTCTGCCCCCAGACTTACTGCAGAAATTAATGATCCAAGCAGGGATTAAATCAATCCAATCCCAGCTATATACGCTGGAGTGTCAGCTGGGGCTGCTGTAGCCAGCTCTGTTTATTGGCCCATGCACACTATGCAGTAAAACACCAACTTGAACCCAAATGCCAGACCCAAATGACAGGAAAAAGTGGATCCAAGCATGCCTTTAGTGCAGCCAGCTTGGCTGAAGCCCTTCATGGCTCTGCTGGAGAGGCAGAGTGAATAGAGTTATAGAAACACAGATGGTTCCTGCCCCCTCAAAAGCAGCTGCTGTTCCTGTCACCACTGGCCCAAGGCTGGTGGCCATCTCTATAGTCCAACTCTTCTTTACATGAACTGGGCACTGGGCAAGCCTGAATCAAGCTGTCAAGTGCTCTCTAGATTCCCAAGTGACACCTTGCTGCACACAGTAAGGGCTCTTCTTGTCGAGTGTTACACACAATTGTTACTGGATCTGCTCCATAAAGCAAAGGCAAGTCAGGGTTGATAATTGAAGTAGTGCATGCAGTAGGGCTTTAACTCCTGAGCATGTTTTTCAGCTTTACCCCTAAATATCCAAACTCAATCCTGTATCTTGTGCATGCTAATATGTACACAGCCACCACACACGCATACAGTGTTTGTCTCTGAACACAAACTTGCAGCTGCATTTAATATCTTCATTTTCTTCAATGTGTAACTGAAAGATAAACTGCAAAAAGAAACCCAAGAAAATTATAATAATTAGGGATCATCTTACTGTCCTACCACTTGTGCTCCCCCCATTATGAGAAATTTTTCTAGGCTGTGCCACAAAGTGAGGACCACTAATAATTGAGGCTTCACTGTTTGTCAGTGCACCTCCCTCCCACCACAGTCTCCCTCTTTTTTTGGATCCTCCTCTCCTTGTGTGTTTCCCCCCTTCCTACTCATCTTCTCACAGGATATGAGTAAGCACCACTGAAGTCAAAGTGAGTGAGTTACTCACTTCCTGCAGCAGGGAGCTCAGATCCCTGCAGTGCTCACTCTGCAGGATCACACCAACAGCAAGTGCCTGCTCTGCAGTGGAAACAAGCTCTGAGAGAACCACCTTGCAAGGTTTCTAGCATTTCATGGCTTAAATCTACTGGGGAAAAAAACTCTGAAATGTTGTTTCATGTAGCCATACAGAATGGACAGTTATAATTTAAAAATTGTTGTTAGAGAAATGATACTTCATGGAAAAAGTACCATAATCTTGTATTTACTTTGAGGGGTTTTTATCACTTCTTGGTTTTGTCTACTGCTTGTTTTATTTATTTTTACAGTTCTATATCACTTTGTCAAGGAAATTGTTAAGCCACTTTCTAAAATGAAACTGGAGCTCAATGGGCACAATGTTTTGTATTTACAAAAAATGTCTTATCAGAGCTAGAAATATGATCAAACTGAATTGTTAGATCTAAATTGTTCCAGTCATCTGTGGCTGGAGCTTGTTAGAAACCTTCTCAAGTGCTTGAATCTCTCTCTTCTGCTCTAGGAGCCCATCTAGAGTGAACTCTGCCCTTCAAGCAGCCTGACTGCATCTTTAGATATTTACTCACACTTCCTCTTGAGGTACAGACCTCTCAAATCCCATGGCCTCAGAAGCCCTTCTGGAATATGCTGTGAAACTGATACCAAACAACAGCAAATGCTTCCTGATGGTCCTGCTGCATCCCCAGGGAGCAGCCTGGAAATCTGGCTGATGATGATCAAGAGAGGAGTTGTTTGGAGAAAAAGATGCCTTGTGCTTAAATGTGCTTGTGGTGGGACTTCAAAAAACTCTCTTAACTCTAGGACTTGGATGACAAACTAGAGTTGGGAAATACAACTTCTTTAAAGGGATTCCTTACATGGAAAACTTCTGTTTGGCTGACCCTGTGAGTGATAAAACTCTGAAATCTGTAGTCGCACCTGTGGTTGTGTTTTCAAAACTGTTCTAGGCAGCACCATGAAGAAATGGTGGCACAATTCTGAAATATATCCACTCTTAGTGTCACTGGGGGGGAAGAAGCAGCTCTACTCTTTCACAGAAGTACATGTGATTAACCATGCACAGCAGACCTCTACCCATAAGAGTTGAAGCCAGAGGCAAACACCAATACATGCAATTTTCAGAATAAGAGCATAGAAAAGAAACTGAACTTTCCAGTCTGAGTGGCTTAAAAGTTCAGTGTAGGGAAGTAACACATACAGCATAAAAGATTTCTCTTTTATTCCTGGCTTCACAAAGAAGGTGAGATAATGATACAGCTGTCAGGTGTTTGTCAGAGCTTTTGTGCTTCAAGAGGTTGTGCTCCTAGAAAAAATCCTCAGGATTCCTGCAAATCCTGCTGGGGTTAATTAAGCCTGCTGGAAAGAAATCACAGAAAGGCCATGCCCACAGGTCAGATCCAAGTTCTAGCAGAGATGCCAAGGAGCTGTCTGGGGCTCACTGACATCTCAGAGCAATCCTGAAAACGCTGCTCTCATCAGGAGTGATTTCTGTCAAAGGAGCAAGGTCTCCTTATGGAGCCTCCTGTGCCAATGCTCCTTTCTCTGCTCTCTTCACTTGCTCAAAGGTGCAGCTCAGAGTTCTTCGCCTTCAGGACAGCATCTGCTCTTTGGGAGTGCTGTCAAGCTCCCAAAATCTCTGCCAGAGCTGGCTCTGAGCTTTGGCTGTTCCTGCCCAAAGAAAGAGCTGAGAAGCACTTGCAGTGCAGCACAGGAGAAGCTTTTCACATCTTTTCCCTTCCCTTTGGGGTTAAATCCCAGCCTCGAGGAAGTCAAAGGCACAATTGCCCTCTCATCAGCCTCCCCAAGAATATTTTGCCAAGAGCCTACAGTGATGATCACTGTTTCCCTTGAAGGCTCCTTAACCAATCTCTTTATCTTCCTATTTTTTAGAAATTAATCATACTAGTCCTTTTCCTGGTACAAAATCATACTGAAACCAAAACTCTTGGAAAATTACAGGCTTTTTAATTTTTTTTTTTTTTTTCTGTGGGGGGAAGGAGAGCCACCCATTGGCAAACTCAGATTGTTTTTTCCCACCTAGAACCATTTTTTCTTTGCCTTAGCTTTTGCTGCATTGCAAACCTTTGAAATAAAAACCTCTTCAATATTATTCATAGCCAAAGCACTAAAGAATTTTTTTTCCATAACGCACACATTGATTTGTATCCTGAAATAGTTTTATGATACCAGAGAAGGAGGCTGGAAAGGACAAAGAAGGGGCAGGAAAGTCGATTAAAAGGACAGAGAAAGATGGGGCCCTTTGAAGATCACAAAATTCCTGAATTCTATAAATTCTGCCTCTGCCACAGGTTAATGAGGTAAACAATAGGAATAGAAAAAAGACTGGCTAATTCAGGCTGCATTCTATGGTTTACATTAGGGGGAAAAAAAAGGCAGTAACTGAGAATAAACAATGTAACAACTTGGGGAAACATTTAGGATTAAAGATGTGTATACTAAAGATGTGATTTCCTAATTCCTTCAGGGAGAAGGTAGGAAAACAGTATTTCTGACACTTCCCATAAATGTCTCAGGAAAGCCAAAATATTTTTACTTTATTCTTAGTATTTCTGAGCAAGAAAGCCTATGGGGGAAATGGATTTTCACCTCTGCTGTCAAAAAGCAGAGTGCCTTTGTGTATGTGTGTGTGTGTAAAAACAAATTTAGCCACAAAGCCAATTTGTTTTTAAGCTTGAAGGTCACCATTAAGCAAAGATCATGGCCACAATATTGAGTTATATTTAGGGACAAAAACACAACAAAGGAACAGGATAGTCTGGTTTTTGTCAATGTCTGTGGCATTTTTATTACCTATTTGTTTTTGCAGTGTTATGGGAAAGTCCCTGAAGCATAAATTATTATTCACTGCTCCATCTTCATTCCATATGCTCCAAACCAGTTAAATGTAAAGTTTCAGAATGGCTGTGGAAAAGTCTGCACATGTCACAGGCGATTTTCCATCCAGCCCTCCATTTGTCACTGTCCTGGAGATAAAGTGGGGTTGAGCCACCACTTGACCTCGTGCTTTTCCTCCTAGGAATCCTTGACTAAGAGCAGCCATGTGGGTAAAACACATCCAGGTTTTTAAACCCTTTCTCTGCTTACCAGTTATAAATTTTCATTCTTTGTTTTTAAAGTCAATATCAAGCTGTCACAAGAATTATTGATAGTGCCTGAACAAGCATCTATTAGCCAATCCTTTCCACCCAAACCTGAGTCTTGCCAAGCTGGTTCACTTGGTGCTCTGCATATTCCAGCCTTGGAAAGAATTATTTAACAATACTGCTATTATTGAGGCAGCTCTATTAAAGTCAGGGGAGCATCACCAGAAAGGTAAATGTAACTTTGTGAAGGTTTTGTAGGACTGTGGGAGAGTGCTCACAGAAGGAATTTTCCTGTGCAGCTGTGCTTGCCCCCTTTGCCAGTTGCTTCCTGATGAAGCTGCCTGGATCTTGTCATTAAACAGCTTATTTCTTCAAGTGAGAAGGACAATAGTGCATAGGAATAAGTTAAATGCAGCAGTTATCTCAGCCAGATGTTGCCACAACAAATTCTGGCTTGCTGCCATTCAGGTTGTTTCTCTTTTAATTTACTCTTTGTTTGCTAAATTTGTTTATTCCAAGTTGGAGCCAAGAAACCTGGAGCATCTCTTCCCATGGCAGCAGTGCCACAGGGATCATTTGGTTTCACATGGAAACTTGTAAGGCTTCCAAGAATGCTTAGAAGTCAAGGGGAACACTCAATTTGACTTGAATGGTTTTTCCTTGTGTTTGAAGCTGCAAAATTGAGATTTCAGATTTACTGAGCGGAAGAATCCCTGTGCACTCACACTTATGGGGAGAGCACCTGACTCTCCAGCAGTGGCACCTCCATGGAGCCAGGTGAGAGTACTGAACCTGACACTCCCTCACACAGACCTGGAAATGTTAGTAAATGAGGCAGTTTTGTGAGGCAGTTTTGTTAGCAAATGAGGCATTACAGATCTTAATAGATCCTTAAGATCTGTACTTTCAGTTTACATTTTTGCATCATTTCCCCACCTGAGCAGTTGCCCTCAAAATTTGCTTGTCCAAGTTAACACTACAGTCTGCTTCACTGTTAAGGTTTGCTCCCTTTCCTGGATATATGCAAATACACCCAAAGCCATCCCTACACAAAAGCTCTTCTGGATTAGACAGGAATTTTATGTAAAGAAGGTTCAGACTTGTTTGATACACGGTCTCCTGGCATCTTTGCAGACAAACTTGACACATTCATGACAGGCACTCTGAGACCTTGGGTTTGGGTTGTTGATCTTAATCCTTCAGATCTGATTTTCTAGAAATAATATTGAAATTGGATGTGACTGTTTCCTGTGATTTCAACGTGGGTCTGCATGTAAGACTGAATCCTTAGCCTTCCTTCTATCCTTAGGTAAAGGAGGCAGGAACAGAAGTGGGTTTGGGTGTGGCCACTTGTTTATTATACTGATAAATGCACAGTCACTCTGCTAAGAGCTGCCTTTTCCCATCACTCCAGAATCCCGTGTTTCAGGGAAATTATGAGGATACAACAAAAGTCATTTATTTCCTTTTGCTTTCTCTGGCTGATAACATACTGAACTGACTTCCTTTCAAGTGCATTATTCCTGCCACCCTGTGAATTGCAGCTTGAGAGAAGGGTTTGTGCCTTTGATTTGCTGGAAAATATCAGCCACTTAACCAACTTGTCCCCTCAAGGAACCTTTCCAGCCCAGAACATCTCAGTGTGATTACAAGACAGCCACCGTGCACAAATGATGACCTCACACGTGCCAGGACAAACAGACTGGTTTGTCATCTGCAGTTTCAAAGGCAGTGGCTCAATACTTTTTACTCCATGCACACTGGTTACATTCCCTTCCTAGGACTGAATTTTTACATACTTGCATTCCAAGGAGGAATTCATAAGAGAAGACCCAGCCCTTGGCTTGGACCTGAGCAGTGCACAGTATTAATGGAGGCCAAATATCCCTTACAGATGTGCTCAGATCCAGGAAGAGGAACCATATATTTTAAAAAGGATTTAAAAGGGGCAATTCTGAGAATTAAGTTCCTGCAAGATGGATGGAGGTTGCTGAGGGGTGCCAGGCAAATAGTTCAGCCTCTGCAGAAAAGCTTGAGGAAAGGGCAGAAGACAGCCAGCTTTGTTCAGCAGCAGAGCAAGGAAGGGCAGGAGGAAGAAGTTCAAAAGCTGGAGGCATGTGCAAAGGGAGAAAATAAAAAGGATCATAACATCTGGCAGATTAAATGTAAAAATATAATAAAGGTGGCCAAAAAGGACTTTGAAGAACAAAACACAGAGATTATTCAAACTAATGATGATTTTTTTTAATAGAATCACAGAATCATTGCTGCTGGAAAAGACCTCCAAGATCACAGAGTCCAACCTCTGGCCCACCCCAACCTTGCCAACTGGAGCAGGGCACTGAGTGCCTCATCCAGTCAATTCTTGAACACCTCCAGGGATGGGGACTCCACCACCTCCCTGGACAGCTCCTTCCAATGCCTGACAACCTTTTCAATGAAAAATTCTTCCTGACATCCAATCTTTTATAATCCTGGTCAGAGCACAGCCACAGGGAGAATGAGGAGTGTGAAAATGTGTTCATCCCCTCCTCAAGCAGCAGACAGGGCCCTGCAGCACTTTTCATGTTGGCTGCTGTAACATTTCAATGCCCCTCTTGGAGTCTGCCCACCCCCAAACCAGCAGGTCTAATATTAAATACCTTCTCAGGTGGCTTCAGAGATGTAGTTGGAAATATGAAATGACACCTCTGTGACAGTGTCATCCATCCTTCACAGGCTTTTAAATGTTTACTTCTTCACTGAAATATGAGATTAATATTATGCTGCTTATCTCATCTCCCATAGCAATGGGCAAACTTTCAAAATGTCAGTGACACACATCCAGAGAAATTACTATCTGCCCTCAAATTCTGCTGTCAGAAAATAATGCCTACTTTGCAAAAATGGGATATTTCTAAAAATTCTTTGAGAGGTCCTAATCATTTTTAGGCCAGAAATAAACAGAAAAAAATATCCCTTTGAGTGGTGCATTATTCATTTAACAGAGACTGTGGAAAGCTGACATGCTTCCTTATTTATTTTAGTAAGGAAAAATTTCATCAGGTAATGCAGGAGGAAAGATGCACATGTGCCACATTATGCAAGGGAGGTTTAATTTAAAATAATAAAGTGCTTAAAATTCAGTCTCTTGCTCATTCAATGAAGTACTCAGTAATTCTAAAAATGGAAAAGGCCATCATCTTGTCTGACCCTCTCCATAACAGAAGCAGCCAAACTTCATCCAATTTCCTTCAGTAAAGCATTTTTTGGTTAAAACCTGGTTTGAGAAAAGGATCTAGTCTTGATTTTAAAGCTTCTGGAAGAGAATTTGTTGTGATCCATATTAGTCTGCTCCAATGCCTAATGGCACTCAAAAGATATGCATTTTATTTTTCCTGACCTTATGTACCAGCCTGATCTGGCTTTTGCCTTCCTCTGTCAAAGGGAAGGATGAGCTCATCCCTCAGTTATATATAGTTGTGTCTAATGAGATTTGCATATAAAAGTGGGGAGAACCAAAGTTTCAGAATTACAGAGTAAGCTTCAGAAAAAAAGTGAAGAGGGAAAGAAAACAACCTCTGGTAAAGCTGTTCTAGAAGTGTCTAGAATAAAGGCAGTGTGACTGTAGATCAGACCATGACATCAGGAGGGAAGAGTTCTGCAGTCTTCACTAATGCAAAATGTTCATCAGCATTTAATGGGAATTTCGGATTTATAGTGACTAATTCAGGTTCATGGCATTGCTTTTTTGATGTATTTTTAAATGTTTCTGATAAGTGCTAAATACCTTTAATTTTTCTTTTAAGAGCGTTTTTTTCTTATTCCATTGTTCTAACTGCACAAGTTATCCAATGCACTTAAAGACATTGAGAAATCTGCCTTTCTTGACAGAGATTTTACAGTATCAAAGAAAAGGGGTTATTGCAGATTTCACACAGCCCTTGAAGTGTTCTTCTGCTAAAGACACGACTTCTTGTTGAAATGTGTTCCTGAATCAAAGCCTTAATCCCCTATACATTAAAGTCTGAGTGATGGGCAAATCTAATGTTGCTATCCCAGGGTCTCAGATGCACCATGCACCAGCTAACACTGCAAATCCCTCCCTGGCTCTTCCTGCAGAGCAAACCCATGGTGGGGCTGGGAGCACACAGTTTTGCTCCCAAAGAATGAAGTTCCCTGGTATTTCTGTCCCATCCAAGCATGGTGCTGCTGTCCTCCTCCCCAGCAGCTTCAGCTCCTCAGCCTGGATGGCAAACTCAGTGTGTGAGCCCCGGGTGGGCAGGAGGCAGCAGGATGGAGCTGTCTGTGTGGCTGAGGCAGCTGTTCCACCTTGCTGGATCAGGAGAGCTCAGGACAGCCTTGCCCAGGGACGTGGAGGGGTGTGCCAGGGGTAAATGTGTGGCACAGGAACTATTTCAGTGTCTTCATGGGAGCAGACTGATCTAGCAGCTGCTGGATGCCCACTTTGAGATGTACAGTTGTAGTGCCAGTTAATGGAAGAATTCCTGCCTCTAAGCTCCCCTCTTTACCTTACAAAAAGCAGATATTCTGGCTAAATATTTGTTACTATGTTTTTC
Organism: Erithacus rubecula; assembly: GCF_903797595.1. NCBI lineage: Eukaryota > Metazoa > Chordata > Aves > Passeriformes > Muscicapidae > Erithacus > Erithacus rubecula. The sequence goes on from NC_136686.1 coordinate 5,965,209, forward strand.
ATCTTTTTGCTGCTTAACTCCCCAGGTAACAGCACCAATAATCCACATCCCAAAGTTCTTACAGCTGTTTTCACATCAATGCAACTGCAGAGTGGTGAGAGCTGTTTTCCCAAAAAATTCTTCACTAAAGAATGGCAAAGTGAGGTTCATTATTTCTTCCTGCTGACAGGCCCAGTAATACACTATGAAATCGTTTTTCCTCCAGAAAAATTATTATGGTAAAATGAAAAGTGACTGAAAGATTTGCCTCTCAAAAATGAGCAGTAATCCAGCTAACTGGGAAAGCAGAGAATTTCTTTGGCTTTTGAAAGAGCACAGCGTGTATCGCCTGCACTTGGGTTTCTATGTAGAAACACATGAAACAGTGTCATTTTTTGGGTTCACATTCACTGGATGATTTTCCATCTAACAGTCAAATATTTCAACTTTTTCCAGCTTGTCAAATGCAAAGGCAGTTTCTTTTCATCACTGAACAGAGGGAAAACAGCAGATGCTTTTTCCTACAGCCTCAATTAAGCAGATGCTGATGGAGGATGAGAAGACTTTTGATGTTAAGGCATGTTCTGGCAGCAGTCCTAGTCCTCACCAGTTGATTTTAGCAAATTGGAAATAAATGTGCAGGACGAGAATTTCTAGAAATATATTTAACTGTCAATGGAATGAGCTTTCAATGGGCTTTTTACCATATTGACAGATCAAAAGCAACTCCTGTGTGCATCATGTTCTGTTTCTGAAAGTACATTTTGACCCATGGAGATCTCTCACAAAGATGTCCTCCAAAATTCAGGAGACTTAGAAGAGCATAAATCAGAGCAGGACACAAACACTACAAGTTACAGTCTGGCCTGGCCCCTGTAAACAATTTGGGCCTTGACAGGAGTCTGGAAGGGTCTGAGATGCAAAAACAACATAAAAATAATGATGTTTATAAAGCATCCTGGCAGTGACATGTTGCAACAGAGTTGTTTTCTTTGCTTCAGAAAAGGTTCACACTCATTACCAGAGTCGGTGATTTTCCCAGATACATTCATTTGGCTCCATTTCCCTATGCTTTCCCACCATGCCAAAAGAAATTCTTGCCAGAGATAAATTCACAGATCTGGCAGGCTGGGAGGAGTCCCAGGAGATCATCTTGCCCAACATCCTGCACTGAAGCAGGCTAAAAGTATCTGGACACCACCCTGACGTTTTTATCTTCACCTTAAGAAATGGATATCCCTGGGTAGTAATGCTTTGCCACACTTTCAGACAGATATCCTGATATCCTGATGAAATCCTTTAGGTGAAAGGGAAACTGATTCTCTTTTGCTCATCCCTAAATGGACATGCAAAGCTGTTGCCCCATCTGCATTAATCCCTTCCAAGCTGCTGCAGAATTTCTCAGCCTTTTCTTTTTTATCCCTCTTATGCTGATTTCTTTCCTGTGCTTTTCCCTTGCCTGTTTCTACTTACTGCTTCCAGCCAAGACAAAGGACTCCAGCTGGCAGTTCACTGCTACTTCAGAAAGTGGAACAATTGCTACTGCTGCCTACGGAAAGAGAGTTTTATTGTCAGAACAAAGCTCTTCTCTTCCTCAGCAGTATCTGATTATTGGCATGTACCTGACTGGAGCTCTGTAGTGTGGATCACAGAACACAAGGGATGTGAGGGGCTAAAAAGAGACTCTCTAGTCAATGATACCTAGAAATCTTCAAAAGATGTTTGTCTCCCTTGTTGTTAAAAAATGTCTAACAGGAGATTTCATTGTCCTCATAGGCAATCCATTTCAGTGCTTCACTGACCTCACATTTATGTGTTAAGAGACAAAATGCTACCTTAAATCAGTAGGGTGCAGTCAGAAAAATATGCAGTGATGCTTCCTAGCCAGTAACTTCCATTTTTGTGCTTGTTGACTGAATTTCTCCTCTGAAAGAAGAAAGACTTTGTCTCTGCTGAATTTTAGCTGCTTTAATTTCAGATTCTCTCTAAATTGTCAATCTTGTGTTGAATCCTGATGCGTGTGTTCCACAGTACTTGCAAGCTTGATTTATTTTCCCAGTCCCTAACACTATGACCATATTCTCTCAGTGTCCTCCAAACTGAGCAGTGCTGAACAGAGCCAGGGTCAGAGCAGAGCATCATGAAAGAGCTGTGAGCACTCTTTGGGAGCAAGTCTCCAACCACTGCACACCTTTCTTCTCACAACCACTGCACCAACACTATATTCCCTTAGTTTGCTCCAGTGGATGTCATGAAGAAGTGGCAGAAATGTCACTGGGATTGAGGTTATACCACATGAGTTGTAGCCTCCTTTTTTCCTCCACTAGGCCACTTAAGCAGCCAAAGGCAGAAACTCCACAGCTGACATGATCCATCCTCAACAATCCTTGTTGGCTATTTCCTTTAAAAGTTCATATCATTGAGGTAATTACGAAGTTATTTTTTGACAGCTGTTTCAGAGCCTTCTCAGGAATCAAAGTCACACTGAGGTCCAAAGAAGTAATACCTTCTCTTTATATATAAAGAGTATAAAATATATATGTATAAAAATTATATTTTATACATATATATATGTATAAAAATAAAGACAGTGCACATGTCCACAGTTCCCAAAGTCCTCACTTCAGAATACAGGTCTCCTTTCCTACCTGAAATACTACTACTGTTTGCTCAGAACTTTTTCCACCATCAAATTATAACCTCATCAGAGGCTCAAGCATGGTAGGAGTGACATTTCCAGGGCTTTCCATTGCTGAGCAGTTCCATGCCAGATGTTTTGTGACAGAAGGTCTAAAAGGAATTTTAGCCCAAATCAGTAGACACTGCCTCTAATCAGGCAGTGGTGCCAGAATATCTCTGAGCAAAATCACCAAACTATTTGTAAGAGGACAAAAAGTTTTTTCCTTTCAAGCTCAAATCTTGGATTTGAAGAGTTGTTTAGATTGTCTCTTTCAGGAACAAAAATATGAAAAAAAAAAAACAAAACCAAAAAAACCCAAAACAAAACAAAACAAAAAAACCCCAAACCAAACTAAACCAAACCAAACCAAAACAAAAAAACCACAAACCAACAAAAAAACAAAAACCCAAAAAACAACAACAAAAAGACCCCCACAGTTATAGAAGGGTAAAAAAGGTAATGTCCCAGGTGGGACACAACCTGAATAGAAGTTTGCAATGCTATGGATATTGTGGTTATAAGTCATTCTGCATGAGCCACATGGAAAAAGAACTTTGTGTCCCCCCTGTACCTTCCATATGAGCATATTAGAAATGCTGACCTATATGTACATCATTTTCCAGGCAGCAGAAAATAATATTACTCCTTTCTTACAGTCAGAAAAACACTGACCTTGTTCAAGGTCAGTGAGTCAGCAGAGAGCAGAGGATGAAATTAAGCTACTCTTATGTTTTAATAAATCAGACCTGTTACTCTCCTTCTTTTTCCCTTTCAGATAGTGTTACCTGGATAATCTTATCTCCAAACCAGAAATGCTCCTCACAGGTCTGCAGTTGGTGAAGGCAAAGGGGAATCAACCTTCTCACTGGACAACCACCTTGGTTTATGCTCCATCAATTTACAGTGTCCTGCATAAATGTTAGGCAATAGTTACTGAAGTTGACTCTCATGCTGCAGGTATTTTCTCTAAAAAATATCCTTTTAAGATAGACATGTCCCTTACAGATGTATTTATGAGGTGAAGAGTCTCCTACATTCCCTGCTTTAGTTTATAAATTCAACTAAAATGGAAGGGATAAAAATCAGAACTGTTGATGGTGACACTGCTTTACAAAACTCCCAGATTCCACTCTGGAATCTGAGCAGGGATTCAGGTCTCCCTCCATTGATCCAAACAGACATTAGACCCTTGAACTGACTGGTGTCCTCATCTCAAAGCACTGCAGATGGATGCTCCAGAAGAAAGTCAGCAAAAAGCTTGTGGTGCACTGGACTGTAGGGACTGAAGGAGAATTTCTAGACATGCTCTGAAATTGTGCCTGAAGAGCAAACAAATAACTGCATTTCTCTGCCTGCAAACCAGTCATGGTTTGATCAGGCAAAGCATATGTTTGGCTGATATTAAATGCATATTTTCAAAGGTTTTAAGGTGAAGGAAGATAGTTTTAATTGGATATGAGGAAGAACTTGTTCCCTGTGAGGGTAGTGAGGCCCTGGCACAGCGTGCCCAGAGAAGCTGTGGAATACCCTGGATCCCTGGCAGTGTCCAAGGCCAGGGTGAATGGGCTCTGAGCAACCTGGAATAGGGAAGGTGTCCCTTCCACTGGGGGTTGGAACTGGATGATCTTCAAGGCCCCTTCCAACCCAAACCATTCTGTGATTCTATTATTTTCTTGCCTCATTCAAAAGAGACAGAGTTCTTTTTATCTCAGGGATCTGTGTAGGTGCTTTCCAGTTCTTGGAATCTCTAATCCTGCCAAAGACTGTTGTGTAGATAAATATTCATTGGCAAAAATACACTGGAAGTACCATTCTACCTACCCCCAAGCTTCTGAGGGTGCTCAGTGTGGAAATGGTCCTGTATTCGTACAGAAAACAGAATGAAAGAAGGTGCTTAGGTGGCTGCATGTGAGACACCTTGTAGTTGCCACTTTCATTCACAGGTTTGAATGTACAAGGTGCTTGAAAAGTCGGGTGTATGGCAAAAGCTTTATCTAAAATGTTGTAGCTGGCAGATAAGAAGCTCAAAGGAGAGCTACTGCTGCAGCAATAGGGGAGAAAATTCACAAAGGCTCTTTACAAGGCTGGGGAATATAAAAGCAACAGCAAATTATCTGTGAAGCAGCAAAGCTTTTCCCTTTTTTCACTTCTTATCATTATGTGTTGTAATAGTCTTTCTGTGTAAAGTTTTTGCTGTGTTTATAATCATAATCATGTAATCATAAAACCAGGGAAAATCCTGCTCTTTGAACCTCCATGGGCAAGGAGATCATGTTACCCAGGGCCCCAGCCAATCTGGCCTTGGATGTTTCCAGGAACAGGGCATCATCCACCATATCTCTGGGCAACCTGTGCCAGTGTTTCATCACCCTCAGTGTAAGGCCATTCCTTCCTTACATGTAGTCTGAATCAACCCTCTTGCTATTTAAAACCAATTACTCCTTGTCCTATCACATCAGGCCCTGACAAAATGTTTATTCCCACCTTTCCTAGAAATCCCTTTGAGGTGCTGGAGAACTACAACAGTGTTTGCCTGGAGCTTTCTCTTCTCCATGCTGAAAAGCCCAACTGTCTCAGCCTTTCTTCACAGGAGAGCTGCTCCATCCCTCTGGTTTGTGCCCCTCTCTGACTCACTGGAGGTCCATGCCTGTCCTGTGCTGAGGACCCAGAGCTGGATGCAGCACACCAGAATCTCTTCCTTGTGCTGGCCACACTGCTTTGGATGCTCCCCAGAATCTAGGAATTAAGGCTCCTATGTCTTAGTTACTTATCTGTAAATTCTGGATCATGGTCCTTCCATATTTTAGTGTGATACTGGGAAGATAAATACATTCAAAGTATTTAAATACTGCAGTGTAGGAGGCCATGCAAGTAGCAAAGACAGAAAGAAACAAGCCACAGTTTTTTACTTCCCAGGGTCATGAGTGTGGAGAGAGTGCAGGGGCTGGAATCAAGCAAGAATGAAAGGGGATGTCAGAGACCTGCCCATCCTCATGGCGCACTTCCCTGCAGCAATAAGGGGTTCTCACTTTGAAAGATGACAGCAAAACCAGTGCTTTCCACAAAGGAGAAGGCTGGATCTATTCTGGGAGCAAGACACAATCCTCTCAAAAGCCTCAGGAGAAGCCAAATGCTTTTCCCTCTGGAAGAGGAGGGGTTTGTGGGGTTATCCAACACCCCTGGTTGGAGCTGAGCACCCTGGGGCCACAGGCTGGATGTGTCAGTAATGCCTCTGGTGTCAGACCCCAGGAGCAGGGCTTAGAAAAAGGCAGTTTGGTTTCCACTGCACAAATTACTTCACTTTTCTCTGCCTTTCCCTCCTTATTGCCAGCAGTATTCTGGAAGGCTGCAGGGCCCAGAGAGGAGGGATGTCATAGTTTGACATCACTGGGTGTTTTGGGTTTAATTCCCTGAAGAACTGAAAGTGGTGTTGCTGTCTGATGACTGAAAAAGGACATGCCTAAAATATTAAGGCTCCTAGGTCTCCAGAGCCATGCAGCAGCTCTGACAGAACTTTTTTATGGTCTACAATTAAATATTTTTGATGGAGGATTGGCACTGGTCCTGCAATCCCATACTTTCCATAATTTTCCTCCTGAGAAGAGCTGGTAGGACAACAGGTATCAGGTTCCTGTGGTCAATAGCATCATGCCTATGAAAATCCAGGAAACCACAGAATATTCCAGTGCCCCAACAGCCCCTGGCACTGCATAAAGGAGGGTGCAGAGATCCAGACCACAAAGGGTTACTCTGACATAGCACCACCCACTTCCTTCCTGACTAGAACTTTGTATTTTGTATTCTAATTGCTGTACAAATATTTATTATCTCTTAACCTGTGCAGCTCAAATGGATTATTGTTTCTGAATTGCTGCTCTTATTGTCACTTAGAAGAAGTCCCACTTCCTTGTGAGATACAATGTGAACCATGGACAGAGGTTGAGTTTGTACCTTATGCTCCTTAGAAGAAAAGAATTCTCTCCACCTCCTACACAGCCCATCTCCTAAAAAAGAGAGGACAGAAATAAATGTTTAAACACACCAGCTGGTATCACCATTAGAAAAAACAAACAGAAGAAAATGGGCATATTCAGCTGGCTTAAATGCCACCAAGTGTCATCTTTGTCTCCTGTTTCCTGCTGTCTGACTCAAAATACTCACTCTGCACCTCCCTCAGGCTTTCTGAATTGCTCTCCAGAGGCACTAAACCCACTACAGGCAAGACATTTGGCTTGAATTTAGGCTGGCTGGAAATGGCCCAAAGCAATTTGAAAACAAGTTAGAGCCACAGAAAAGGAAATGTTCTCCTTGTTCATTGATATTCTCTGCCCCTTGAAGACCTGATGAGGACTAATTGAAGGCCTCAAATTTTCCTGTAATTTTCATAAGGAATTCTTTCTTTTGCTCTGGTATTTTTAATTTTGGAATCAGATCTTGTCAAAAGGAGAAATAACTGGAAAATGTGGTATTTTTTTCCCTTTAGTGACAACTGAAACTTGTCAGCAGGATTTTTCATCTGTGGATCTCTCAATAGCTCCCCAAGAAAGGATTCTCACTGCCCTTCTGTGCAATGAAGCAGGCTCTATAAACCCACCAGTATTTCCAATAAGTCCTCTGGTGGAAGAGGAAATATTTCTGCCAGTCCTTCCAGTGAAACTCACCCAGGCAGCTGCTGTCAACTGCTTGATCATGCCAAATTAATAATGCCATGGGACAGGTGAAGAAATTGAGCTGTGGGCATGTGCTGATTCTGAGGGACATTAAAAACTGGCAGGAAAGAGCATCCTGGCACAATGCATGGCTGGAATGCAATTAATCTGCCTCAATACCAAACCATACCAAAATTACTCCAGCTCTACAACCACATGAGTACATTGAAAAGAAGAATAATCCTTTAGAAGATGGCTTTGTATGGAAAATGGTCCAGCTGCAGATCCTGTTATGTTGCTCTGCTCCTAGGTGGGAACTGTGGTCTTCTATCCCATAGTGGATGCACACAAAAGACACAACAAAATGAGCAGTGTCTTACTGCACAGTGATGTACCAGGAGGGAAGAAACCCATCCTAAAACAGCCCTGAGGCAGGAGAAAGGCCAAAATCTCAGTGGTTTACCAGAGGAAAACATGGTGCAGGAGGGTATCAGCTGTGTGTAGGAGACACTTGCAAGACAAAAAAGCTCTGTGCTCTGCAAAGCAGCTGGGTGAGGCAGCAGCCAGCTCCAGTCCCTTCCAAGTGTCCATCTGCTGGAGCAAATTCCCAAGAAACATGTCCAGCAGCTCTGTGCCACTGCAAGACTCCTTCCTTGGATGAAGTTAGAAGCTGAAAGGTTCTCCCCTACTCCAGGAATGGGTCATGGCAGATCCTACAGCAGCTTCATCTGGAAGGGGTACAGCAAATCCCAACTATTGTTGGCATTGCCTATACATAGTTCTCTTCTCACCACTGTCCTGCTTAAAAAGCACTCAGCAGTCTTCATTTTCTGCACTTATACTCTCCTGACTACTGATTTTTGGCTATTTCCCACACCAAAGAGAAGGGCTTTTCAGCAATTGCCAATTTCTACTGTGCAGAGGTACCACAGAGATGCATTAATTGACTGGGGAGGGCTTTGAGATGGGCAAGCAAAATATCTAACCAAAGTTTAGAAAACTCCTCCAATTGCTATTCCCAAAGTTTTAGCCTCAGGGAGCTTATTTCTACATGTGTTTCCTTAATTTCTCTGTGGTTCTAGTAAGGACTAATGCTAAGCAATCTTCACATACAGAAACCCTGTGTGAGTTAGGCCAGTGTAAAGCAGCACACAAGGGCATTCTGGCACATTTCACATTTCACACTTGTATTTCTGCCTCTTCTCCCCCAGTCCCCACACCTGAGCCTGTTGGTAAAAGGGTTTGGACTGGCAGAGCTTTCTAACAGACTGACAGACTGACAGAATGACAGACTGACAGACTCCCCAGCTTTCTGACTGACAGAGTCCCCAGCTTTCCCCAGCTAGCTCTGAAGTTCTTGACCTGCAGAATGAACCATGGCCTTGGTAAACTACAGTTCTAATTAGTGAGCCTAGGATTTTAACCCCAGCTGCTGTAACTCACTATACATTTGATCTATAATCCTAAGAAAAGCCACTTCCTATGAAGCCAAGTTGTGAAGGAGTGACTGCTCTTTTACTGGGAAGTAAAAAACCAGCAACTCTCACACATTACAGGAGACTCTGAGCCATCAGATGTGCTCTCCAGCATTTATTATCTGATTTGATGTGTTAATGGCTGGTTATTCTCATTAGCTGTTCTCTGGATTGACACAAGCTGTTTTCCTGCACTTAGGCTGTGCAGCCTAGTGTGTAAAGGCAATTAGCATGGGCCCTATGGATTAACTGGGGAATCAGATGTCAGCTGTCTTCCCATCCTCCAGCAGTGGCCTCAGGAGATGCAGCTTCTGCAGCTCACAGTGTCAAGAGCCCCTGGCTGAGGGGAAGGCACTGATGTACAAACAGGAAGGCAGGTGCTGCCCTTTTGAACTTGCACCAGGGAAAGATAAGACAAACAAGAGCTGAAGCAGAGCCATAGAGATTGAGATATTTGTTAAACTAGAATGTGCCAGGGGGGAAGCAGGGCTCTGCAAACAGGCTGCTGTGCAGAGCACTGGTGTTAAAGCAGTTTTACCTGGCTGCTCCACTTGCTCTGACTGATCCCTCCCTTGTGTTAAACAAAAACTGTCCACTGTTAAGGCAACCTGTGCACAGCTGTGTACAAGAACCAATAAAATATCAATGGGGAGGGAGAACTGTGGAAAGCTACAGCACTTACAAAGAGAAATCTGTGTCTCATGGGGCCTGACATTTCAGCACACAGACTTCTCTTGTTGTGTGTGAGGTAATGCTGTCCTCAAGGGCAAAATCACTCTAAGTGATATGACTGCAAGAAATAGAGCACTTCACCTTATTCTGAAACCATCTGAGAACATAAGCCCCGTTGTTTTGTCCTTTTGTTGTTAGAAGCTGGAAACCAGAGCACGAGACACACCTACATTTGATGCTGAAAAGAGATTGTCTCAACAGCTAGAACAAAGAGCTGACAGACTCTGGCTCTCAGGCATAAAACCCTTGCCCAGGCTGCATGAAAACTTTCTGTTGGCAAAAAGTGTTATAAAAGGTGAGGCCAGATCCTACAAGGGGCCTGGAAACAGATCTTGCTGTCCTGCATGGAAGGATTGCTCAAGTGCTGCTGATGGGTGAAGCAAGGCCAGCATTAACAGCCTGCCTGTATAGCATAGCCAAGACCCAAGTAAAGAAAAGTAAAAAATAGTGCATGCAGAACGAAAAATGTGAATTTTCAGATTAGAAGAGGAAAACATGAGGAAAAGCATAAACAATGTGTTAGAAAAGCTGAATCACAGTTTGGGATCTTATAAAGCCTGTGAGTACAAGACTTAAAAAAGAGGGATTCAGGCTTGCCTAGATCCCTTTGAAAAGCCTAATTGGGCCCAGACTAGGTTTGTGCCTAAACTCAACTTGGGAAGCCCAAAAATCCAAGGCAGCCATAGGGCTGCCTGTGCTGAACATGTGTTCAGGGACACAGCAGAAGGAGGATGCCACTGTTGCACAGGGCTGCATCTGCTGGGTCCCCAGAGAGGCTGTGCAGCTCAGCATGAGTGCAGCACAGCCTGGCAAGGAGAACAAGCTCCTCACTCACAGCCTGGCATCCCACTGCCCCATGCCTGGAGGAACAGGCCATCCTGCTGAGGACACTGCTCTGGGACTCCCACAGTGGGTCAGCTCAGTGTGAGGTGATGGTACCAATCCACAAATGCAGCTCCTTATCTGCTACAACTATCTACAACTATGTTATGGTCCTAAAATTATCTCCAGAGCATAGCAGAGTAGCCATGGTGAGGATGTGATCTGCCTGCTTTGTACCTGTGTGAGGCTAAATCCAGGTCAAATGACTCATGCCCATGCATTATAGCAGCCAGTTAAATCTACTGCACATGCCCTGAACAAACCACCCCTACATGGGTCTGATGAATTGGCTGCCTGTCAATCAACAGATTGTTGTGTTCCCCTGACATACCAGCAACTCACCAAAAACTTCACTGGGTCCTTTAGGAGAATGACCTAAAGACACAATGCACTGTACTTTGAGGCATGAGGAAAGGCTGAGAGATTGGGATTGTTCAGCCTGGAGAGAAGGCTTTGGTGTGACCTCTGTGGCCTTCCAGTGCCTGGAGGGAGCCACAACAAAGATGGAGAGAGACTGGAAGTGTCCAAGGCCAGGCTGGATGTGGCTCTGAGAAACCTGGGATAGTGGCAGGTGTCCCTGCCCATGGCAGGGGCTGGAATTGGGAGATCTTTAAGGTTTCTTCCAATCCCAAGTATTCTGAGATTCTGTGAGTCTATGGAGTAGATTATTTAATCTGTAAAACATTCTGATCAGCAGAAGCATCTATGAGTCTGCCCACTCAATAGAATCTTCATTATCATGGCCAGGCTGAAGGATGCTGGAGATTTGACCTGTACTGATGGTTTGGAAGGTGTGTGCAGTGCATCAGCTGCTGCCCCTTAACTTGGTTTGGCCATATGTGGGACCAGTAAGGGTCCATAATGTGGGTCCATCCTGACAACAGCTGGTTATTGACACATTCCCTTGGAATGATCCCCCTGCAAAAGCACTGTGTGAGCAGAATCCAGGAGAAGGAAGCTGTGGAGATGAATCTGGCTCTTCTGCTGCAGTGTCCTACAACGGCAGCCTCTAGCTGCAGGAAATTCAGAGAGAAACCATGTGACAGTGCACTGGATATGCTGACACTGGTGAGGAGGGGCAAATTCTCTTCCCCCTGGGACAGAAACAGCAGAAGATATTGAAGCAGGGGGTGACTGTCATGGTTGGGGGGAAATATTGAACAAGACAGGTGCACAGGCATCTGAATGCAATCCCACTGCTTCAGGGTAACCACTTGTGCTGTGGGATGACAGTGAGGGAGCACACTGATATCCTGCAGAGCCATCCCTTACACTTACATTCTTATAAACTCAGAAAAGCAGCCCCAGCCTTTTGAGGAATAACCACAATGGGCACAGTGGGAGGACAAAGCAATCTTATCTGCTCCTTCCCATGAAACCACCCAGAGGCAGACACGGAACTCAGCGGTGAACCCTCAGAGACTGTTTCCCATTGGCAACTGGAAGATGTCAGCCACAAGCAGCTGTGACAGCTTTTTTGGCAAGCCAAGTGGTAAATTGATGGCATGCAGTGACACAGATCCAGTTCAACCTCAGAACATCTCGAGAGGGGGCAAGAGGAGAGCGAGCCACATGCTGCTGTCAGCTGTGCCACCACGTGTGACAGCTGGAGACCCTGGCTTCCCTGAGCTGACAGCCATATGGAAAATGAGGAGCAGAGCCATTATCTGCATTCCCACCCTCTGGATAACACAAGCATGGGGCCGTGTCAGCACTCACCAGACTTTGCTTCCCTTGTCTCTAGCAAAAGCAGAACCTGCATCCCACGTGTGTTGAGCTGCAGCTCAGGTAAGTAGGGAAATAGCTCAGGGTGCCATTGGCCCAGCCACAGGTGAGTCACCAGCAGGATGCACTTGGCACAGCAAGGTCCTGCCAGCTGGGCTCGTCTGAGCTGCCTTGCTGGACTGGATACAGCCCTGGGCACTTGCCTTCTGCACAGAGTATTTTCTCTGAAGACATGAAAGGGTTATCAGCAATAAAACCAGGGATAAACTTCAAGGGATTTGGTTCTGGGGTTAAAGGAGGATTTAAATTTGGCACTGAAGCCATTGAGAGGGGAGCCTCCTCCACCCCTGGTTGCAGGAAGCTGGTGCAATTGCCATCTTTGATTTTTGCTTTCAAGAGTTAAGAAAACCAGCAAACCCTGATCTTCCCCCAAGGGCTGAGCTGCAGAAACTGGCTGGGATGAAGCACTTCAAATTCCAGACAGACGCTGTGTGGAAATTGAATGCAAATTATTTACTACATTTATGATACCACATTATTTACTGGTACTGCAGTTTGATAATCACAGCAATAATTTTTAAATTACCTTTGCTCAGCATTCACTTTTATGAGTACTGAAATGCTTCTTAATGTTCTTAAGCAGAGAATTCTTAAGCAGAGAGAATTTCTAACACTTGTCCCATGCTCCTAAATTGAAACAACTTGCAAATGGCTACAAAGGCCCAGTGAACTGAAGGCTGACTTTCAAGGGCACAAACTGCAGTGAAATATTATTTCTTTACAGGCAACAGGAAATTCAACTAATGACTTATTGCAGACCAAGTGGGAAGTTTTACATAAAACACAATGTCACATTGACAGCTCTCAATTCCCAGTTAGTGGGGGGAAATAAACAAAAAGCATCAACCCAACTTTCTTCTCCTACACCAACTAGCTGTGTGTATCTGAAGAGCATACAAGCCCCTGAATCCAGGAGTACTGAGATGATAATCTGCACCTGATAAGCTGCACCCTGGGACACCTGTCCAGTATTGACTTGCTCAAGCATAATTGTTGGCACACGTGGTAAGCCAGGACATCAGATACCTTCTGGGAGGAGGTGGAAGATCAGAAATAGGATCTGGGAGCCAGTATCTTGCCATCCTACATATCCAGGCAGGCAGGATTGTAAAGTTGACTACAAACAGGAAACTTTCCTCTCCCTTGAAATCAATTATCCATTAACAAATTAACCAGAACAACAGGACAAGATAGGTCTGAGTACTTCAGAATAAACACAGCAAGGCAAGACATGCTGAGTCTCACAGCTTGTTAGAGATGCTCAGGGAGAACAATCTCCCAGAAGCTATCCTCCATCAAAATGATCTGGCTCAATATGAGGAGACACTGAAACATAATTATTACATGATGGTTATCTTTTAGTTGTGCTTTCCTGATGTCTGCACCCTTGGATAAAGGCAGACATGGATTACTTAACTGATGATGCACACAGTGTGTATTTTTGTCCCAGAGCCATCCATAAACAAAAACACATTTATATGCTCATTATGTATAATGCAAGAAAAAATAAAAAAGCAAGCCCAAAGCACTGAGTCACTTCCCTGAAAGCAATTTGCTTCATCACGTGCACAGTCATTCCTGAGTGATGCTGCTGTGAGTACACTGACACATCTTCAGTTTGCTTTTCTCACTGACCAAAAAAGAAATGTCTCTGAAATACTCATGCACATCAGCAATTTAATGTGTTGTCTCATTCTTGAGTTTTGCTGATTCAGGATGTTGTTCATGATAGGGAGAGGTGAGATATGAACAGTGCTCTGCAGGAAAAGCCTGGGGTGAACATAAAGCTGCTCATGAGCTTTCTGAGGCACCTTCTGAACTCCCTTTTGCACAGCTCTGCATTGCAGCTTTGGCTGCTGCCACACAAAGATGGAATTTCCCTCACCTAAAATACCAGGTGTCTGGACTAGTTCTGTGAGCTGCTTTCAGGGTGATGGGGAGAGGTCCTCAGCTCATATCCACTTGCAAGAGCCACAGGAGCCTTCAGGTGCTGAGTTCTCCTAGGGATTAAGCAGTCAGCAGAGGCAGTGTGTCATTCTAAAATATAAATTAGTACCATCATAACGTGTAAGCAAGCAGAATTTTATGGTATTGCCTTACTCTTACTCCAGGATTACCATCCTTGTCCTCACTGCAAAGCCATATTTGCTTCCTGTGATCCCTATCCCATGAAAGCTCTTGGTCTGCAGCATTTTCTGAGGGCTGTGCACCCACCACCTCATCAGACAAATGCTGGGTGATCTACTCCATAACTCCACCCTTCCTTCCTGCTCCGGGAAAGCAATGATGCTTTCAGGAACACAAACCAGCTGGATGTAACCAGGTCTGAAACTAGTCATGGATTTCAAATTCACCACCTGTATTTTCTTGACCCTGTGTGTTTCACAGGAGGTTTATTGCTCAACCAGACAACTCTTTGCAGAATTACAATGCGGGCTTTTGCTCACAGGACAAAGTAGATATTTGTATTTCACAATCTGCATTTATTTAACAAACTCACAGTGAGAGATTCTGTTCTACTATAACCACAGATTGTCTTATTTACAGAGGAAAACTAACCATTAGTCTAGTGAGACAACTAGGCAAACACCATTAATTAGCAAGTGTGTAAACAAAATAGGTCTGCATCAGCATTCATGAAGCTGAACCTTTCCACCACAGGAAAGCCTTTGCCTTTTGTCTTTTCTTGGATTTGCTCTCCAGTAGTGAGAGACAAACAGCCCACAGGTGCCCCTCCTGCCATCATCCCACTACTGTAAATGCTGTTCCCATTTTCATCAGGGACATAGGAGAAGAGTGTGAATCAAATCTAAACATAGAGAACCTGTGGAGAGATACTGAGATGTTTAATCATGCTCTGTACACACTGAGCTCCCATCTTAGGCTGGATGTTTTCTTCTGGTCCCTGACAACACAGACTGCCAGAGGTCAAGCTCTCACACATGGATCTAGCTCTCACAAGTCCATCACACACCTTCTTGTTCTGCTCAGGGCTACGTTTTCAGTTGGTTCAGCTGATTTTTTGAGATTATAGGAATGCCTAAAATCCCATGAGGAGCACTCAGTAACCCCAAAAATCCTGTCAAGAAGAATAAAGTGCATGGAGCACCTGTGCTGGTAAACCATAGCACTCCAAAACCTAGATGAAAGCAAAGAGCAAGCTCTGCTGAGAATTTATACCCTTGCAGAAAAGGTATTGCTTTTCCAATGTCACTGTGTGAACATGCATCCTCCCTTTAAAGATTTTCTCCCAAACCATGAGCCAGCAATCCACAAGAAGCTATAAATGTTTTATTACACTCATAAGGGTCCATAAGATCCATCTAATCTTTTGGTTTTTCCCTGATACAGACTTTTTTTTTGTCAAGAATCAGCTTTCAATTAGAGGAAGCACCATGTTTTGGATGGCTGATCAGCCCAGTCCAATTTTGCTACTTCTTGAGGCTTTCCCACTTCCTGAAGGATCTCCTCTGTCTACTTGAATTTTGTGTTTGATGGAAATGCTCTTCAGCCTCCAAGTCTGAAAAGTGCAGGTTTCAAGCACACCTCGTTTTATTCTGAGTAAGATCAAATGCAATAGGTTTGCATTGCTCCATGTGGGATTTGCTGGGATCAGAACTGGAGTGTGTTCATCCATGGAATACCTCCCATGAAATGCCTTGAACAGAGAACCCAGCCAAGAGCAAAGCTTCCTAAGGGAGCTTCTTCCCCCTTGCTTGCAGGGGCTATGAGCATTTCCTTCTGCACCCATAAATTCCTGGCACACCTGTATTTACCTGTAAAGAAATATAGGAGTGCTCAATCTGCACTTTAGCCCTGAGGCATCTGCAAGGCAAAACTGGCTCTGGCTTGTTCAGCTCTGAGCCCAGGAAAACGATTAAATCAAACCCTGAACCATACACAGGATGACAACAAATGCTCCTTACCTGCCTTTGATAAATATTTGGTTAAAAAAACCTGCTACAGGTGGGAACACAGATTCTGTAGTCCTCTGTGCCTTTTGCCCTGCTGTTCTCCCTTTCCTTGAGAAAAGGACAGTTCCTTGGAGAGTTCCTTGCTCCAATACCCTTTCATAAGGGATACAAATGGAAGCAACCCCCACAATGGAAACCAAAAGAGGCTCAGGCCAAAACACAAACAAGACTGGCATTAGGAGACTTATTTTTACATCCCCACTGCAAAACAGTAAATTTGTGTTTTAAAACCTGCCTTAACATGAGGCTGAAATAGAATGCAATTTATCTTTGGGTTTGGGCTTTTTCCTTTTCCTTAATATGCCAGGAGCAAACCTGGATTAGGCACCAGACTCAAGAGTTTGTGCAGAGGGAGAAGCACACAGAGAATCACCTACTTGATCTCTGCACTGACTTTGGGCACTCACCTCTCTGCATTTCCTTCTGGCTGGTTTGGAGAGTTTCTTGCTTAGCTGTCTGCTTTCTCAGAATCTTATTTTCCAATATCTATTTACTGCAGTGCATAAACCCATTTATGGGTTGCTGTCCCAGAGTATGTAAAGCAGAGAGAAATTTTACAAACCCCATGTCCACAGCTTCACGTTTTCTAACACTTGAAACAGTAAGAGAGAAACAGAAGGTCTGTGAATATGAGCAAACAGCATAAATTCCTTCTTCAGCTTCAAGACTGCAGTCACCACGAGATTGGTTTTATAAATCCTTAGTCATGCAGCTTCATCAGCTCTGATGCAGTAAAAAACACAAGGAATTATTAGTTTATTATTGTGACCTCTGCATTGAGACTGCTGCTTAATGATGCAATTCCTGAGGTTCAGTTAAAGCCATTTTCTTGCTGTAAAATCCCCATGTTGCATTAGAAGCATTTCCCTCTGATACATTAAGAGCTTTTATAGCTGACAGGTGACAACTGAGGTGAGATCAATAAATGCAGGGCCACTCTACCCACTCCAGCCTTCAGCTCCTTTCTAAAGACAACCTGCAAACAGGAAAGATGCTGAGTGTTTCCACTTCAATTTCTCTTCTGATGAAAAAGCAGATGTGAAATAGCTTGGCATTAGAAATAGCAAGGCTTGTTCTCAGTTCCTTACTGGAGATTTCTTTTGGATGAAACTGAGGGGTATTTGACTGTGGTTGCTAAACACTCTGATGATAAAAAAGATCAGAAATGAAAACTATATTGAAGGGAGTGCAGAAGTAGAAGTTCTAGCAATATTATTTAAGGAAAGTTAAATGTAGGGTGTATTTTTAATGAGTATAATGAAAAGCAGAAGTATCACATAGGGGAAAACAACCTATTGCCTATCAGTCTTCTTTAAAATTAGATAAAGGAATACATTTCTGGAGCAAAATCCCCAATCAGTAAGGGAATACTCAAAAAGATGACAATATATCAGTGGATAGTATAAAAGCAAGAAATGGCAAATACATATGAGAGCATAGATGCCATCCTACCAACCTTAAAATTACAGTCTTGTTGTTTTGCAAAATTACACAGTAACTACCTTAAAAACAGTAACAAGATGGAGAACAGCAAATAATTTTAAATCTGTCCCCATAAAGACAGGCCACATTGTAAACAGCAGTTCCATAGCTGTGCAAAGAGCTCAACACACTTAACCAACATTATTCAGAATTTATATTGTACTTCCAGAAAAATTTCCTGCCTGTCCCCTCTGCTATTAAAGCTATTGACAAGGTAAATGATGATTTATTGGTGCTGTGTTTCTGCAGCACAGAATTTTAGCAGCAATAAATCTCTGTTCAGACAGATGATGTAATAATCTGAGCTTTCTACAAATGACTTAATGTTTCTTTACAAATGACTTAATGTTTCTTGGTGGCTCCTAGAACAGTTCATATTTCCTAACTGAATGAGGGAATACATGAAGTAGTTTCATTAAAAGGTTAGATTTTTAATTTCATTTTATTGTCTTTCCTGTCTGGGATGGTAAATTGGTCCAGCTGATTATAAAAAAAGATGTGCTATTTCTCAGCCTTTTCCATCTGTGAATTTTTAGGTACTTTGTGACTCATACAGTAAAACCAAATGGAGAAATACATAAACCAAAGGGCCAGGTCTGAATCCACACACTCCACCCTTCTTAAGGAGTGTGAGTCAAACTTCATTCCACCAGCACTGGGATTTTGATACTTTTAAAGTCTTAATTTGTAAACCTGATTCCTTCAAATACACATATGCACACACAGGCATTCTAAAATGCTGTCCACAACTGGAAGAAGAGGCACTGTGGTGATAAAACCATTAATGAGAGAGAAGAGGCAATGTGTGAGTGATGTGGCTGCTGCCCTCAGCTCTGTCACTAAAGCCAGAACCTCACAGTGCACAGAAGTCAGAGAGGTTTCATCCCACAGTGGTGCCACAGGGGAAAAACCTCACTGCAGGAACAGGATGAGAAGAGCAGCTCCCCCTGAGTTCAACAGGGTAGGACTGAAATTCAGCTGTGAACTGGAGCTGGGTAAGTGCTGCCACGTTCTGCCCTTGACAATGATGTGTATGGTTCCTGCTCCTCTCAACACTTTACCTGAAAATATCTTGTTTTGGCACTCATCAGGAGTCTTGCTGAAGAGAGTGTCTTTAAGAGAGATTAAAAAACTGGGTTGAGAGTTTCAGTGCCTGATTTAAATATTGCAATAGCTTGACCTTTTGTCAATCACTCACATTTGGGAGCTGTCTCTCTAAGGACTCCCTTAGCTGGCAGATCCCCAAACTAGCTCAGAGGTGTCACTTGAAGAAGGGTGTGATGAAATTTTCACAAGCAAAAGGGTGTAGCCTTGCCTGAAATTTTTAATTGAGATGCATTTGTTGTTTTTATTCCTGATTGCCTCACTGAAGTTACTGCACCTCAGAGCAGCATTACAGGCAAGAGCAGAAGAAATGTGTCACCTGCTTCATGCCATGGCAGCCATCCAGTCTCTGGGTGCTCTCCTGATTACAGCTGATGTAGTTTTACAAATAACATGTTAATCTTGCACATCTCCAGCTATTTGCCCTGTTTTATCAGCGCTTGTATCTATCTGCTCTGTGAGGTGAGTCCATGTCTGGAGAATGTGTGGCAACTCCAGAGTTACTGCACTAAAAGTGACTTTGCTCCACAAAGAACTGGGACATTTGGCCACTTGCTCTGGCTTACAGAAGGCATTGCCTGGTGCTTTAGACATAAGGGGAAGAAATTGCAGCAATTTAAAACAAAACCAGGAAGTTTTACCATTAGATAAGTCAAAATTGCTGGACCAGATGTGGCAATACTTGAAGCATGAAGCAGCTTTATCAGTAGGTTACTTATTAATTATTCCTTGGTGATAATTCCATTTTTCAAGAGTCTTTTTTTTTTTTTTTTTTTTTTTTCTGCAATTCTACTCAATTTAAAGTAGTTCTTGGACAGGGGAATGGCACAAGTGGACAGGGTAATAACACAATGGCATAAGCTCTGCCTTCTTGGGTTTAGTGGTGCTACATCATGATCTTTTAAAAGTCCAGCTACATAAATGTGATTTTTACTGGCAAGAAAAGTAACTTTTCATCTTTTTACCTAATCAAGAAGAGTGAAGAAATCCTGGACCAGGCTACAGACAATTATTTATAATGTAATAATACTAAGTTCTTTGACAGGATTAGCTCTGTTCACATACCTGGCAGACTATGAATTACATGCACAATACAGCATGAGAACTCAAAATCAAATGAAGAATAAATATAAAAGAGCAAGCTCCAAAAAGCACAAATATAGTGGTCACTTGGCTAAAATTAATGGTGTGGCTTAGTATGACAAACCAGAGCAGTAGATACATAAAAAACTGCTTGAAATAGATTTTTTCCTTTAAAGAGGGGGAAGTAGCCATGCCTGCAGTGTTTGGTTTCACCAATATTTTGTAGAGGACTATTAGGAATTACTTTAACATTATTGTAATAAAATATGTCCTTCCAGAGAGGGGAGGAAGAAGCAGAACACTGTGATCAGCATCTTGTGATAAATCTTCTATTACTATACCTGAACTTAGGGTGGAGAGTCACAGCTTTGGGTTTTGCCCAAACCTCAGGGTACAGAACTGTTCAGTGGAGCCCACTTTCACTAAATGTGTCACCTAAATACCTGCTTACTGCAAAGTACATTTTGTGCCTGTTTTGGCAGCAACTGATGCTGTATAGCAAAAAATCATGTAAAAAAGCAGAAATACATGAGACAAGATGAAAGAAAAACCACCCTCAGGGGCAGCCTAAGGAACACATTGACAGCAGTTCAGTGCCAGCATGCCATTGCCAGAAAACCTCTAATGGTCAATAAAAGACAATAAAAGGCCTGACTAAATCTGTGCAACATTCAGTGTGCCATCAAGAGCTCTAAACTCAGATTCCAGTACAACTTCTAGGGGAAAAAGAGATCTGTCAGCCAGATGGTTTAACAGGAACACATTGCACCAATCCTGGAACTCTCCAGAAAGCTTCCAGGTGATCACAGAAGATGAGAGCACTGTGATTCTTGCAGAATGTAGAAAAATGAGTTCACAGGTATGCTCAGAGCTATTAGGGATTATTGCCAATGCCCCTTTCAGGGAAGCAACACCTCTTGATGGCCACTGCTGATTGAAGTTTATCAGCAGCAGAAGCAACTCACATCCCCAGCTATGAGGTTTTAAATGTTTGCCAGTTGATTAATAGGTTTATAATATAGAATACAAATGCCTCAAAATGAAAAAAAGGCATTTCATCCTAAGGAAAAACCAGTATTTCAGCATCATTCTACTCTCCTCTCTCTGACTGATGTCCTTGGACCTCACTGGGTGTGCTCCTCCTGCAAACAGCCACAGGATAAGCAAATACTCCTTGTGTTGAGACCCATTCCCCACTACCAGTTACAAAGAGGATCACATAGCAGTTTTGGCATCCTGTAAAGTAGCATAACCATTAAAAAATGATGAATTAAAAAGGAAACAAAACTGCCTGGAGAGGAGCTTCAAAAATGCCAAGCCAAAGAAGAGCCAAATTCTCAGCACTGTAAGATGGTATATGAAGATGTGGAGGCCACAAACTGTTCTGGGTAGTCCAGATTGGACATCAGGATGTTTTTGGTGGAGGATAGAAAAGCACTGCAGTAGATGCCCTTGGAGGTTTTCAGGATCTTGCTAGACAAGACAACTCATTGTAGAGTTGGTGGTAGCCCCAGCTGAAGTAGATATTTGTACATAATGATTTGCAGAGTCCCTGCCAGCCAGTGCTGCTGTGCTCCACATCACAGGCACAGGCATATCTAGAAGGGAATTTAGAGAGTAATTTCATTTAAGCTAGCAGGTAAATGTGATGTGGTGGTGTCTCTCCCATTTTTCATGTTATTATCCTGTTGGTGTAAACTTCCAGATCTTATTTATTGCAACAAACATTTATGGAAAGTGAGTTAAGATATTCTTTTTCTCCTTCAACTATTTGACCAGTTGTTCACTTCTGAAATATTTTCTTCTGATGAGAAATTTCTCCAGCTTCTCTGAAGAATTTGGCTGCTGTTTGCTTTCAAAATTTTTTGCATTTTTCCTCTCCATATTCACTGCCATGATGTTTTCTTAGTAACCAATACTTAGGGTGCAGAAATAAAAGTTTCAGTTGTGATTTTACAGTTGCTCCATGGTTCAGTTCCCCCACCTCTGTATGGAAAAGAATCACAGAATGGTTTAGTTTGGAAGGGACCTTAAAAAATCTCATTCCACCCCCTGCCATGGGCAGGGACACCTTCCCCTATCCCAGGTTGCTCAGAGCCCCATCCTGCCTGGCCTGGGACACTGCCAGGGATGGGGCAGCCACAGCTGCTCTGGAAGGAGGACAGGAGTCTCATGAAAGAGCAGGGAGGGTTTCCTAGTTAGTGCAGCTGATGAAAAAATTTCCAGCTAGTGGAAGAACTCTAATATATGCAATCTCTTTGGAAATAGCCTTGGAGCTATGGTTTTTACTAAGTAATGCTGCTGTCCCAGGGAGACAGGAGACTAGTTAAACCATAGAAACCTAATAGAGCTTTTGTCCATGCTTATTCCTTTTTGTATGCACTCCCTATCACCTGACTGTTTCTTTGACCCTCAGCAAACCAGGCCAGATATTTGATTGCTTCTTGTCCTTCCATAGCTACTCTCTTTGGTCAGTAACCCTGAGTACACTGATTTTTTTCCACAGTTTTGAGTTAACTCAGGTGGTCAATCTGTGGTCATGCATGGCTAATTACAGTGGAGGGAGAAAAATGAGTGCATTGATTAACATTCTCTTCCTTTGGAGAGCCTGAGAAACAGCTTTGGCAGCTCCAGCTCCACAGACACCCTGCTGGCAGCTTATTGCTGTGCTTCTGAATGGCAGCAATTTCTGAAAAATGTGGCAGATCCTTGACTGGTAACTGGCAGGGTAAGAACAGAGTTCCAGGGGTTTGATGTTTGATGCAGTTTTAAAAAGCTTTTCTTTCCTGGGCCCCCTGTGGCCTTTCTCCACAGCACTGCAGGTTTAATTATTCGCTCTGCTCCCATTGGTGCACAGAGCCCTGTGCTCCTGAGGGCTCTGGAAGGATTCCATCCAACAGGACAGCCAGAGAGATCCAGCATTACACAACTGGTCCAACTGGCCCTGTGTAATGTGCCCCAGCTGACTGCTCTACCTCTCTGTGACATTGGACACATTCAGGGACAATGCACAGAAGGCTCTGGAACCAGTCCATGGGAACCAGATCTTTTGTGAGCTTAAACCAAGACTTTGAACTTACATTTTTTCTTTAGGGTTCTGCCTCGTTTTTATCAGACCCAACTACTTTCTTCATGCTGTGACAATTAATTGGATTATTTTCATTTAAAGATCCAAGCCCACAAGATAAGTGGAATGGAACAGAATTGTTTTCCTTTTCCTGCTCTCCCTCATTAGTAGTCTAAACAAGTGTGAGGCTGCATTAAGTTTGTAGCTATTTTGTTAGCTTGAAAACACTTTCTTCTCTTCTGCAGATAGAGACTGTGCTTAGATCATTGTATTCCAGGGTGCAGTTGTGGTATATTAAAAGTGAAAAGGCTACTTACAGAATTTATGCTTGCAATTACTTTGGTAGTGAAAAAGGACGGCAACAAAAGTAAGTTTCACAAAGAAAAGGAGCAAAAAGGAAATTACAGCATGTTTACATAGTTTGGTTTTTTGTTTGTTTTTTTTTTTTTACTGTGAAAAGTGGCAGAAAATGCTGTCTGAACAATCTCTAGGCTACACTGGGCAGATGTTGCTATCACTGCAAACTCTGCCTGCAACACAGGTGAGCCTCCAAAATGTCATCCCATTGAGTAGGTTGGCCTTCAAAGCGTAATTGTCTCAATTTCACAGGTCCTTGACCTACAGATGCAATGGTTGATCAGTCTGTCTCCTTAGCAACCTTTGAAAGCTCTTGCTGGAATGCCAAAGCTGTTGAGAAGATGTCAGAGCTGCTGGTGCTTCATCTGGAAACCTTCAGAGTGATGAATGGGAGAAGGTATGTGTTCTTTATTGACATTAAAACTACAGAGTGCCAGAGGTTTTGCTGGGTTAGGGCAGTGCACTCACATATTCATGTGCCAGATTCAATTACTGAATTGTAATTGTTTGTGGATGTGTTTGTAACTAGGACAGATAAATGGACAGGGATTCCATAATATTTCTGTCAAATGAGAACCAGTTCTTGATAGCTTAATAAGGCCTCATCAGCTAAACAATTAATCTTCTCCTAAAAATAAATTAATTTTCTGTATATTTATAGTGATTGTGTGAGACATGGAAAAACTGGCTGCTAAACCCCCATTTCAAATGAGAATTACACTTTGGTTTTGAAGTGTTTTGCCTAGAATCTCCTGCTTCCCATTAGGTGCTAAAGGTGGCTAAGCCAATTTCAGAACTGACCTTTGCCCAATGGAGAACTATAATTTTTTTTAACCCTGAAGATTTTTTCTGCATTTCATTGATGTGTGAGAAATACCCAGACCTCAAGAGCTGTAGTTCTGCAAAGGGTTTTCTCTCTCTCTCTCTTAGTGTAGCAGAACCAAAGTTTACTGGTTGCTGTCTAGGCTGGAGCAATATTCTTTATGCAACTTTGTCACCAAAGATCAGATTAGCATTAAAAATCTAGAACAGACTTCTGCTGCTAGCAAACAGCAAACAACATGGAGAACATCCCCTATCCTGTTCAGTAAAAAGAACCAGTGGTGAAAGGCATGACAAGAACGTGCTTCACACACCCTGGAAAGAGAGAAGAACCTCTGCCAGGCTGTCAGTGGTTGGGGAAATGCAGTAGGAACAGTCAGGGACTGCTAAGTGGACTTAGGGAGCAGGGAAGGCTCTAGGCAATGGACTTGGAAGACAGTGAGTGAAAGGACTGGAAATGGAAACCAAGAATGCAGCAGAGCAGGGGTTGCATCTCTGTGAGAGTATTTAGGATGGAGTTTTTCAGGCTTTCAATTATTCCATTGAAATGGAGAGTAGTGGGGGAACAGGGCAGAAAATATTAAATAACCAAAGCACTTGCCTAAACCCTGGGATTTCATCACCACTGTCCCCTTTGTTGTTTTTTTTTTGTTTTTTTTTCCCTAGACTCATGGTTCTGTGAATTTTGTGAAAGTTTAGGACAGGAGAGCTGATTTATGGTTTTTGAGCCCTGAAGGATTTGCAGTGCTTCCCTAACCTTGGATTAGCTTAACTTTGGGTTAGAAAAACCTCCTAACTTCTTTCTGGTGGTCCCTTTACACTGTCCTTGCTTCTTCCACCACAGAAACAGCAGCCCTGCTCCTTGATCCTTGGGCCTGTGGTTTTCTCAGGTTATCTCTGCCCATTGCTCTGATCTCTTCCTCACCAAACTCTCCTCCCTTCCATGCAGCTCCTCTGAGGTACAGCTGGATCATTCATGTTATCAATGGAGTGCCTGAACACAAAGCTCATGGTCTAAGCTTATACCAGTCCTTTTTGCACAAACCTTTCATGGCTCCAGAAGTGCTTCTTCACAGCCCCACTGAGATTCATCCCATTCCCTTGTCTTCCATCCTCTTATCTCCCATACTGGCTCCATACATTGAGCTACAGACTCTGGAACCACAGGTTTTGACTCTCCTGCAGTTCACCACCAATCCATGAGATGTCAAGAGGGACAGCTTGTCACTTCAGCCCCATTCTGTGGGACCAGAGCCAGACTGTGCTCTTTGACTGAAGTGTGGGCTTCTGTGACATGGCAGCTCCAGCTCCAGTCAGGCTGTGCATCCTGTCCCTGTTTTGCTGTCCCTGCTTCTCCTGTGTCACTACACCAGGCTGTGATGCCAGCCAGCCCTTCCAAGCAAGAACATCCTCTCCCTAGGCTCTTCCAGAAGCTGTGTTCACTGGGACAGCTCCTGGCACTTCAGTATCAGGCCCTGAAATAGATAGATGCATTCGGGTCAAAAAACAGGGAACAGAATGCAACAGCAAGTTGCATCATTTTGTTTACATCTTGTTCCAGTTTCCTTTTTCCCTAATTTATTTTGGGAGCTTTATGTCAGAGAGAAAAGCTGCACTTGATCACCATATAGGAAGCAAATGTTGGGTAAGAAGACAGACTGTGGTTAAGCTTGCAACACACAGTGATCTTCCATGTCTCAGGATAATGTGAAAAAAACTATGGATTTAACAAAGAATCTGCAGAGAATATTTGCTAAGAAGAAAGAAGTATATGATCACTGCTGAACCGGTGTAAGAACAGATAAAATATATTGACTAAGAATAAGATGTCTGGAAAACACGAGTATTTTTGTTTAGTATATTATTTTGTATCCAAGGGATTGACTGGGAAAATTGTTGCCTTCATTTTTCTCTGGAATTTTAAGGAAAGAACAATGTTGACTGTGCTAACTGATGAATAATACTGAGCTTCCTTAACTAAAAA
This sequence comes from Erithacus rubecula, assembly GCF_903797595.1. Taxonomy (NCBI): domain Eukaryota; kingdom Metazoa; phylum Chordata; class Aves; order Passeriformes; family Muscicapidae; genus Erithacus; species Erithacus rubecula. The sequence goes on from NC_136686.1 coordinate 5,991,264, forward strand.
TAGTTATTATTAGTGTATTTGTTAACTGTTTTCTTCCAGACTTTCCATGTTTCTTTGTTTATGGAAAAATATCATGTGCTAAATATGTCTCTTGCAAGTTCACCAAAGATTTTCTCCAAGGAGAATCCAGGAATAATATTTTAAGGGATGACGTTGTTTAAGAGAACACAGCTATAAATATTTTAATTGCTTACAAAACTAATCAAATTTGTCACATCTGTAACTCCTGCCTGAGGAATCTGGTATCTCTGTGCCAGGAAGAACTATGCTGTGGGTTCCAAATTGCCTGCAAAAGTCACAGCCAAGCCAGAAATTCATGCTAAAAAAAAATAATACTACTTACATAGGAAAGAGGTAATTTCAATGGTATTGAAAATTGGCGAAATCCTGGTTTTGGAAGGGCTGCTGGGAGTTGCTAAGATGTTCAGGATATGAGTTGACAGTCTGTAAGGTGACTATATCAATTTCCTTGATTTTGTAGAGCTGAATGAGTTGCTTTGTTCCTTAAACTATACACATGGAAATATAAATGTTTTCCCTGTGACATAGATGCTATTAATATAAAGAAATTTAGCTGGGCTTTCAGGAAAGTATAAACTAGAACTTTCTCAGAAAGGGTGTGGATATAGAACAGTCTGTGGTTGCCTGTATGGAACAGAGCTGGACTGTTTCAAATACCCTCAAAAGGCACCTCATTTTTAAAACTGAACTAATATTACTTATTTGTTGACATAATTTAACTTCTTTCTGTTTTAAGAGACATAGCAAATGATGTGTTCTGCCTCTAGAATAAGATGTGAAGCAAAAATTATATCCCCCTGGTTAAAGTCATGTTTTGCCCACACATCGAATGGTGACATTTGAAGGGTGAGAGGGTTTTAAAGGAATGCTTTGTGATTTTTTTCCATTCTTCCTTTTCCCCCGATGTCAGGCCAAGATCACCAGGAAGACAGAAATGTGACTGAGACAGAGCCCAGCTCTCAACCAGTACAGACACTCTGATGTCATTAGGGATTTTTAAATATTGATTATGGTTTCCTAAAGATGGAGCATGGCAGGAAACAACTGTGTGAGGAAATGCTACTTCTATAAATGGTCTCACAGAAGTAACCTCAAATTTCTGAGTTGTCTCATTCTTCAAGAGTTTGCAGACCCAATATTTTAACTATTTAATTCAACTGTGAAACACTGCATGAGAAGTATGATCATACGTGCCTTTCTTTATGTTTGCATTCCACCTATTAAGAAATTACATTTTTGTCCATGGTGCAGGATTTTCTGAACATTTGATTCACTACTGTGCCCCACTGGAATCAAGCCACTGAAGATCTACAGTGCACTCAGCAGGTGTGAAATCTTATCAGAATTGTGTCACAGCACAATGCTGAAGTGTCATAAAACAGATTAAAATGTTGGTTTTTTATTCCTGGCCTTCTCCCTGTTGAATACAAAAAACATAGACTTCTGTTATTCAGACAGATTAGGGAGCTACAAGAAAAATTTAAATTACAAGTAGTATCAACAGCAGCAAAAAGGGTCATAATAAACCAGTGGAAATTTTGTGGGAATGTTTCTGGATGGCTTGCACTATGCTTACCTAGCTGTGCATTATTTCCTGACCAATCTTAAGTGTTATGGAATTTTTCTGGCTTACTCTTAACAAATACACCTGGACTATATTAGGAAAATAGTAAGAAAGAAAGAAAGGAAAGTCAGAATGTAACCCTAAATGTTGATTAGATAGTTAGTTTCAAACTAATTGTGAATTAAACATTTCTAGGTCATTTCTGATGCTGAGAAGGGGCTTTCATGGTTAAACCCCCCCTCTGAATCTTTCCAAGAGACATCTCCAGCATGACTCCGATACAGCAATTTGGATTTGTTACACCAATTGACTGCAAAGAAAGAAATGTCAAACCCTCACATAAATGCTCTTTCTCTGACAAGCTCCCCCTCTTTTGAACTACAATAACGAGGACAACATTGTTTTGCTTTGCCACAGACGTTCCCCTAAGTTTTCCGAAGGCTTCAGAGGTTCGGTGGAATTTGACAAGAGGTATTTGGGCTTTTGTGTTTGCCTTTAATTGCTGCGCCGCGGGGTGGATCCCGCTGCTGCTGCTGCTGCTGGGAGGGCGCAGGACCTTGTCACAGCTTGCAGGACGGGGACAGCACCCTGCAGAAGTTTGCACGCTCGGTGCAAAGATTTTGTTTCAAAATGTTTATCTAACTCTTACAGCTGGCAGCTTCAAAGAGCTGCTGCCCTTTTACGCGGTGAATAGGTGCTTGTGTTTGTGTATTAGGGGCTAACTCGGGAAAAACACAGAAACAAAAGTTTATTGGGCTGTTGGTAATGGTGACACTGTGTCACAGTTTGGGTTAAAACCTCAGGTATTTCTGTCAGTTCTTCTTCAACAACAAACAAACTTCATCTGCCCGAACAGACACTGGAGGTTTGGCTCTGCCACGGTTCATTCCAGGATGAGCATTTGGTTTGAAGTTTCTTTAGCTGTGCAGACCTTCAAAGAATATGGACAAGCTCAAATATTCACGACATGAAACTGCGACAGTGGTGAGCCCATTAATCAGACTTTTACAGCAGTGAGATAACCTTCTATGTGTACAGCTCTGTTAAAAATATATATTTAAAGTTAGAAAATGAAAATAAACTATGTGTTTTGCAATGGAATGTCCGCTAACATAAATACTTTTATGGCCACATAAAAATACTCAGTTTTTCCATAAGTATGTTAAGCAACAGCCAGTGCTTTTATTAAATTATTCTCTTTTTAATTGCACTTTTATTTAGAAAAATTCACAATCCTGACTTATAAGGAAAGTTATATGGAATCATACAGAAAACTTGAAATGCAAACAGACATGCCTCATTCCTCTAAAACAAGAGACTGGCTCTTTATATGCCAGTAATTTTTGTAGACTTAGGGAGCAATTTGTTTTCCTTTCTCTCTAGAAAATAATTAAATAAATGGAAGTTTGCCCCACTTCCCCCCTCACACATCCACATACATGCACAGGACCAACAAAACTCAGTAATTTTCCACTAGCACAAGAGCCTTTCAGTGCTTGCCATCTGCTGTGCTGGCAGGACCCACCAGAGGAGCACCAGCAGCAGGGCAGGAACTGGAACGTCACGCTGTGAATATTCATTCATTCCGTGTTCATTGTCACAGCTGGGCTTCATCATCCCTCCCAGACTGACCTTGCCTCCCCCGACTTCCCCGTGGCAGCCTGGGGGAGCAGACAGGAGCAAGGTACTGAAAACAAAGCTGAAAACTCAGAAAACCCAAAATCCCCAGTCAAAACCAGTCCCCATTCCTGCTGGGGGAAAGAATGTCTGTCACTCCCACTGACCACTGTTACACAGATTATTAAGGACTTTTGCTCCTGGAAGAGAGTTTTAGTGGTATTTAGTGAAATACCACTTTTCTAGATCCATAACCAGTTTATTTTGAATTTATTTATCATAGAGTGTCTTTTCCCCTCTTGCTAATTGTTACATGTCCGTGCTTCCAACATGGTGAATCTGAGTGCACAACATCATTACCTCAGGTTTCAAACGTGGGACCAGAGCTCAGATGTCCCAAAGGATAGTCAGTCTCTTCAGGAAGCCCTCCTGCACCTCATTCAAGTTAAAACATGCTAATTTTAGGCTTCTGTTATTTCAAACCTATTAAATTTATTGCTTTCAAAACCAAGACTTAGCAGGCAGGTTCACAGTGCTCAGGAAGGTCCATGGTGGATTCTCTGGGTCTGCCTGTAGATCCTGAAGCTGTAAGGTTTCTGGGCAAGAAATCTGCTTTAGAGTACAGAACTCCTGAGTTAATTATCTCTACATAAAGACTAATGAGGTAAAATAAATCAAATCCACCTGTTAAGTCCTCCTCACCAGCAGCTCTCCTAAAATCAAGGAGACAAACCTTCCCTCACTTCCACACGCTCCATGTCACGATGGAAGAAGATGATTGTCCTTTGTCATTCCTCCAATCTGAGCTCACAGATTTGCCTTGTGCATCGCTGAGGCCAGGTCAGCTCCTGACTGCAGAGATGATCCAGGGCCTGGAGCATCTGTGCCAGGGAAAGGCTGAGGGAGCTGGGGCTGTCCAGGCTGGAGAGGAGCCCCAGCTGAGAGGGGCCCTGAGCCCTGGGTGTCCCTGTGTGCAGGGAGGGCAGAGCAGGGCCAGGCTCTGCTCCAGGGCCCAGCAATGGCACCAGAGCCACGGGCAGGGACTGAGCCCAGGGGGCTCCACCTGCACATGGGGCACAACACATGGGTCCTGTGCAGTGACCGAGTGCGGAGAGGACGGCGAGTCTCCCTCGCGGGGGATACCCAGAGCGGTCCGGACACAGCCCAGCGCCGTGCGCCCGCAGGCTCAGGGAAGCAGCCCCGGCGCTCCCGGCGCGGCCGCCCCACGGCGGGACGCGGCTGCGAGGGACGCGGGGCGGGGCGAGCGCCAGGGGGCGGGGCTGGGCGGGGCCAATGGCGGCGCGCGCCGGCGGCCGCGGCCAATGGCGGCGCGGGGCTGGGCGGCGCGCGGCTCTCGCGAGAGCCGGCGGGTAAACATCGGCCCCCGCCGCGGGCCCGCCCGCTGCCATTAGCGCGGGGGCGGCGCCGCGCTCGGACCGGGCGCGAGGTGAGTGCAGAGGCGAGCCGGGTCCTGAGGGGAGCCGGGCACCCTCGCCCCGGCGCTGCCCGCGGGAACAGCGCTGGCGCGCAGCCGCTGGAGACTGGGAATCCCTCCCTGCCTTCCCTCTTTCCTCCCCCCGCACCGTGAGGCAGCAGGAGCAGCCATCGCCGTGGAGGCTGTGGGAGCGCAGCCTCAGCCTCGGCTGCGGGGACGGTCGGGGTTCGCCCGCCTGCCCCTCGGGTGGCTCGTCCCCCTGTCCCTGGGGTGACCTGTGGCTCGTCCCCCTGCCCCCGGGGTGCCTTGTGCCCCTGTCCCGGGGGTGTCGGTGCGGGGACAGGGGCGAGCCCGCTGTGGGCAGCGGGGCCGGGGCTGCGCCGAGACCCCGCCGGGAGGGTCCGGGTTGGGCTGTGCTCGTGCTACAGAACGTGGCTCTGGGCTTAAGGGTGTCCTGCCCTCTTTAGAAATAAATAAATAAAGGGACGAAATGATCTCCGTAATGCGCTTAGAAAAGCAAACAACCTTCACAAGTTTCCACTCGCGGGAGGAGCAAATCCCAAACCTTCCGCCGAGCCGGAACTGAGGCCCCCGCGCTTTGTCTCGTTGTGTCTTTGGACAATTCTCATTGACTCAGGTAAAAGTTAAGTGTTAGAACTTACCGAGGTCTCGCAGCTGTTGTTTGGTTTTTCTTGGTCTGGAACGCCTTGGGTCAGAATAGCAGAGTTCACACGCGTGCCTCCGCTGATGTACCTGCTTCCTCTGCAAAATCCAGGCTGGGAATAAATGAGCCGTGCTGGAGCCTCTGAATCTGGTTTTTGGTTTTTTTTTAAACGAGGCTTTTTCAGTGTGACATTTGGTGGAATGTATTGGTTTTGCTTCTTCCTTCTTTTTTGGAGAGTCTTGACTCCAGATGTCGGGGTTTGTCAGGTGTGCTGATTCAGTGTTTTGATTACAGTTTTTTAAAGTCACTTAAAGCAGAGGGATCTTTTTTATGAGTGTTTATAACGCTAATAAATCTCACTAAGTTGTTGTGCCTGCTCCATAAAAGATGCCTGAATATACACAGGGATCTGAAAAATTGTTTTCATTCCTTATCCGTCAGGAATGAAAGAATATCGGCTTTAATTTTACTCTGAAGAGTGAAAAGAAACAGGAACCCACAGACTATTGACCTGAGAGATGATGATCAGTGGGCACCCTCATTGCATGTCAGAAATCTGTTACTGTATCCAATAGAATTGCTGCAGTTTTACCTTCTGTGCCACAGGTATACTTATTTTCCTGCCTTTGTCAAGAAGTGTCTTGGATAGGAAAAGTCAAATTTGCATAGCTCTATTAACTCATTTGTTTTTCATAATGTACATGGCATACTGTATGTTCAATTTAAATATTTTTGTTTAGCAGAGCTTTAAAAAATTCTAAACGTTTATTTCTCAAACATTTCAGGGGAAGACAAATCCCTAGCCACTAGCTAAGCAGAATTCAGAAGCAGGTATTCACAGAGGACAGGTATCATGCCTTATTTCCTTCTGCCTTTTTTCTTTCTTTTTTTTTTTTTTTTCTCTAGAAAGTTAGTCTGTGTTAAAAAACCAGACACCAAACCCACATGCCATCATTAACTTGCAGTGGACTTGGACCAGGCCTGTGCTCTTGGTGAAGGAATGTTCCCAGGACAGAAATTTTGGATTTCTGTCAGATGATTTGTTGTGGACTTGCTTGTTTGAGCTTTTTGGTGCTGAGCTCGGGGGGTCTGATGTGCAGTGGGGTCCCTGGTGGGACTCTCCTGGATTGGAACAATATGGGATGCCACACTGGAGCTCAGTGCATGTGGCTGGGATTTGCTAACATGTTCTTTCTCAGGAGCTCTGTGTAGCCTCCCTTGGCTCATCTATCATTTTGTCCCCAGAGTTTGAATGGTGGGTAGGAGGTTTTTATTCATTTGGGTTACTGCTGTAGTTTGGGGTGGCTCTTGAATCCTGTGGTGACCACAAGGAGCTTAGTCACTGTGTGTGTCCCCTGGATCTGTCTAGGCAGTGGCTTTGTCTTGCTTTCAAACCTTATCTTCTCCCTACAGATTCAGTTTTTGCTCAGTTCAGGTTTATTCCAATAAAAATGTTGTTCTTCCCACCAAGTTTAAGCTGAGCTTTAGTTAAAATGTGAAGCCAGTTGTGATATTTGTATTCCAGGAGATGCAGGGTAGACATGGAAATTGCAATGAAACGAATTGCTTCTCTGAATGCAGAATTCATCAGCACAAAGCCTGCTAAGCTGATATTATATGGTAAATGGTTTGCTTTTAGTCTCCCAGAAAGAGGCTTTGTGTCTTAGGGTAATGGCAGTTGACATAAATCAAACATACAATTGTCCACAAAATCATTTAATCTTCTCTTGTTGCTTATTTCAACATATAGCTGCACTTAGAGCAGACCTGCCACTAGTGGTAATTGCATTGCTGTGGGTTGAAAATATGGGTTTGATAAATAACTGGAGACTAATTTTTGAGATAGGTTGGTGCAGAGTTTTTCAAAGAATGGTGATTGAATAACAGTTTTTGTTGTGCAAAAAATTGTTACACTGAGGTAAGCCAATTTAATATTGTGGGGTAGGAAATCAGAACTATTTATTTCGTGTTATGAATTTAAATAGTGAGCTGTATTTAAGGTGACGGAGTCTTGTCTTGAAGACTCAGAAATCAGTTGTCAAATGTAGCAGAGCAGACTTTATAATTTGGTACAGAAAATCCTGCAAGTCTGTAGTTAAAAACTACAGAATAACTTCTGGCAGTCCCACTGCTCCTGTATTTGCATGGGGAAGTAGTGGAATATTTTCCTCTTAACCATATAAAACAAAACAGGAAGTAGGGGAAGAAATAAATGATCAAGAAAAACTCCGTTTCCTTGTCATAAATAATTTGATCAGTATGGGAAGCATTAAAATGGGCATTAGTTGTGAAATTAGGTAATCTTGTAAGGCGTGCATTGATATCTCATTAAATACTTTTTACAGATTAAAAAAGCAAAGGAAAGTGGTGAGTCAGGAAAGAATATTAATTTTTATGCTTCAAATATCTGATTTTCTGATTTCTTGGTAATTTAGGTGTTGGATTTTATATTCTGGTTCGAACTGTAGACTTACAACTTGGTTTGTGTTGCATGCCTTTAATATTTATACCTACAAACTTGCAAATTTGTTAGCTGACTCATGGTTTTATGAGAGTGACAATTGATCAGAATGTGAAGGAAAGAGACACCTAGAATTTGGAAGATGGGATTTCGATTGTCTAAGGAACAGTTGTCTCTATGTTTTTATCAGTAAAAGGAGCAGTGATTGATTAAAATGCTAGCCTGGGTTTATGGGATTTCACAAGACTGAGAATGTCCTGAAGTAGTAAAAAGAGAATCAACTATTCACCTTTCAGTAGCATGGAACAGCCAAGATGAAGTAATAGTTTGGTGTGTGCAGGTTGTGCAAACAGATGGAGTTTATCAAAGGTGACAGAATGAATGGGAGGAAGTCAAGGAATAACTCAGATCTGTATGGGAGAGGAAAGCTTACTGTATTACAGCTTATATTAACTGTGTCTCTTATGTTCCAGAGTTTGAGCCTGTGATCACTGACATGCTGTAGAGGAGCTGCAGTCTTAGCAAAGACCTTTGTGTATTGGAGTGTGTTAAATTTCTTTCCACAGAAGGGGAAACAAAATAATATTTTTCTTATCTTTGACCAGCTAAAAGGTCGTGAAATCTTTTTCTACTTTGTGTAATAAAGAGAGTTTCTTGTAAAAGATGTTTACAGTTCTGAGAGCACTGTGTGTAATGTCACATTAAGTACTGCATTTATGAAATGTGCCCAGGTATTTTAGCAATTAAATCTCCTGGTAGGAAAACAAAAGCTGACCATCCCCCAGACAAGCACTTGGAAAACTTGGCCTTCCCAGAAAGTTCAAAGATGAAAGTCATCACTGGAGTAAGACACCCAACTCCCCAGAATGGCTGCTGAAGGCAGAAAGAGCAGAGGAGAGGGGCTTGGCAGGAGCAGCTTGTCACCCTGGGGAGCTGTGTGTGCACAGGTGTGTCTGCTGGTGGTGCAGGCTCCCCATCCCTGCCCCTGAGGCAGCAGACAGGGAGAGACAGAGACAGCTTCTCTGCCATGCTGGTGCTGTGCCACGAGCTTCCTCCAGGATCACTGAGGAAGGCAGATGGGGTCTCTTCCTGCCAGATCACTGCCACCTTGGAGACTCTTGTGTTTTTATGTCTCAGTGTTTTTATGACTTCACTGGTAAAAACCTACGTACAGCTGCACTTATAGGTAAATTCCAAAGGATATTTCCTTGTCTTCAGGAGGGCTGTTGTCCACAAACCAGCCAAGATGTGGATGGCCTCATCACAGAATCTCTTTACCCTTGTTTGAAGCTGAACTTTGAATTAAATGTCTCAGATTTCCATGCATCACACCTGTGCACAGAGGAGGGGACAGGTTGCAGGTGTCCCAATATTGCCCCTTTATTACCCAGTGCAGAGCTGCCTCTTTGACTAATTGGCTAGATTTGAACCAGTCTCTAGAGAAGGCAGGGGCAGTTCACAGGCTTCAATGTTCTTCTCTTTCCCATAAAAATTGAGATAAACCTTACCTTTCAGGAGAAAATCCCTTTTCCCAGATTAGCCAAGTAGAAATGGCAGACCTTAGACCAATGGCATCAGGCTCCTTTTGTCTTTTGTATATTGGAAAAGTGTTTATTACAGGCATTTCTTAAAATTTGTTTTAATTACTTTTTACAATGAACAGTTGCATAATGTGTTCCCTGCCCTTCCCTCTTGCTGGTGCCTTATAAGGGAGGTAACCAGAAAGGCAGCCAAATATCAGCCTGATGATGAAAGAATTGTTCCACTTAAAATGTCACTAATTTTTATCCTGCTGAGTCCTGTATGGAGAGCTTACATTAGTAGCTCCCCAGACAAAAGCATTGCACTGTATTGTTTAAAGACAGCTGTTGTTTCTTGAAGTTAAAGATTCCTCTGTTCTATGCTCTGTGGTGTTTCCAGAGAGGGAAAGGAGAACAAATTAAGGATTTAGTGGGAGTACCTGTTTCTTCAAACAGTAGCAACTGGATATGTTGAATGAAGCCTGTTTAACAGTAATTAAAAGTATAATTTAACAAGCTGTAAAATCTGGAACTGTAAGGGAATTTTGTGTTCAGCATACGAGGTTCTCCGTGGGATGCAGTCACTCAGCAATGAGAGCCATGGCTGGTACAGACAGGTAACAGGCAGCTGCTAAAGCACATTCCCATTTAGTGCAGTAAAGGCTGTTGCTTATCAGACACTGGTGTAGCAAATACTCTTGGTGAGACTTAGCAAGGCAGTTTAAAAGACTGGGAGAATTGGGATTGTTCAGTCTGGAAAAGAGAAGCTTTGGTGTGACCTCACTGTGGCCTTCCAGTGCCTGAAGGGAGCCACAGGAAAGAGGGAGAGAGACTCTGGACAAGGGCCTGGAGTGACAAGAGCTTCAAAGTGACAGAGGGGAGGTTTAGATTGGAGATGGGGAAGAAATTTTTCCCTGTGGGGGTGGTGAGGCCCTGACACAGGTTGCCCAGAAAAGCTGTGGCTGCCCCTGGATGCCTGGAAGTGTTCCAGGCCAGGTTGGATGTGTCTTGGAGCAAGCTGGGCTAGTGGCAGGGGGCTGGAATTGGATACTCTTTAAGGTGACCTCCAACCCCAAGCAGTCTGTGATTCTGTGAAGTAAGTTCTTTGACTGACTTGTCATATTTCACATGTATAAATCAAAAGTTTTATTGTGCCTAAAGAAAATTTATCTTGCTAAACTCATCTGTCTGGTGATAGTTTAATTTATTTCCTTCACTTCATGAAGTTAGTTATAGCATGTATGTCCATTTCCATGAACGCTGTAGGAAAGGAAATCTTGATGTTCAGGTTTATTGGGGAGAGAGAAGAGAAACCAACCAACCCTGATGATATTGCAAGCACAATTTCTAGTCAAGTCTTATTGTTTAGTCCTTCCCCAATCTTCACAGCCATAGGTAGTCTTAGAAAGTAGTGACTAAGGGCGGAGAATCAAGGTTTATTAAAACAGGAGCTGCTCATGAATTATCTCTCAAATCTCCTGTGAGCAAAGAATATAAATGACCACTTTATGTTGAAGTGTATTAGATGGTTCCTCTTATAGTTAATTATTGTATGGACACTCCTGCTTTGTGTTTAATTTAACAGAGAAGGAGAGATCATATAAAGTCTGTATCACTTGAGCATCTTAGCCCACTTGTAGTCTGGGTATGGTGACCTCACTGCACAACTACCTAAGTAGCAATTAGAAACTCTTCTGTGGGCTTTTTTCCCTTCATTAAAAAAAAAAAAAAACAACAGTCCACAAAAATTATGTGAAAGAACATCAGTCTCCTGCAAGTTGGTTGTTCTTTGTGAAATCAAAGTGAAGTTTAAGTTAGACAAAATGACAGTAAGGCCAAGACTGCTGTCAAGGCACAAAACATTCTCAGCCCATCATCCATCTTCCAGCCCTTTGGACCACAGGCTGGAAATCCCTAAGTTATGATGAGCTGTAGTAGTAGGAATGAGAAAATAGCTTCAGGTAAGAGATTGAATTGCAGGGAGATTTTGAGAAGGAGATCTGGAAAAACAATACCAGTTGTTTGGAAGATGAAGGGAATACAGGAGGGGATTCTTCTACCTTATTAATTATTTTTCCTTTCTTTACTCCTTGTTTTTTGGTTTTTTTCCCCATGAGCCAGTGATAAAGGGAAAAGAACAAAGTGGAATTCTTTAAATTGTCAAGCTTTGCTGGCAAATCTTCAAAGAAATTGGAAATTTTTTTTACCTTTCTTACATTGCACCAGTTCTTGACTGCTCTAGTTCTCAGTAATCAACAGTGTTTACAGGCAACATTCATCCTTTCCTTCAACAGGAAGGAACACACTGAAGTCTCTGTGAGCCCTAGGTGCAAAGTTGTCTCCAATATTTGAGGCCATGTGGCTATGGTAGTGTTACAGGAGAGTAAATCTGGGGTGAATCCTTGGATTCCAGCTGTGCTGTTGTGGTAGTCATATGGAAGTATGGAGGTCTCTAGGTGAGAATTTAGAATTAGAATCTGTCTACCAGCTAATCAGTTTGAGCAGGTAAATCCTGGCACTTCCAAAGGTTGGTTGTACCTGGCATGTAATTGAGATGCTATTGAGCTTGTGTAAAAGTTTCTTGTGTGCTCTTGCTCTGGGCTTTGTCACGATGAGGAGTGTGGAATGAATGCCATACTGATATGATCAATGCAGAGAATTTCAGGCCATGGATGTGTCAGTGGGCTTGAGCAATATGTGGATGTTGAAGTGAAGTATTTCAGCTCTAATCCCAGCTCCTTCCATGAGGATTGCTGGTGCTGCTGCAGGCTGACCTAAAGGAACTTTGCTCTTGGTTTTTCAGGAGGCATCTGAGTACAACCTGCCCTGTTCCCTGCTCCCAGTTCAGGCTGAAAGCATTGCAAGCATTGTCTCTGGCAGCTGGGCTTCATTCATAACTCCAGGGTCTTAGGCTCACACTTGGATTCCTTTAAGCCCCATTTAATCCCAGAGGGCACCTGATTCATGTGAACTGTTTGCTTTTGCTCTCAGACACGTAAGCCACTTTTGTAGTGGTACATAAAAAAAGAAAGAACAAATCCCCTTCAGAGTTCAGGAGAAAGAGATGAACATTGTATCACCAAAATCAGGTAGGAGAGAATTTCTCCTGTCTGAATACACACTGACCTACAGCACTGACTGGAGCTGCTTCTCACAGCTTGTGCTGCAGCCTGGCTGCTGACAGAATAACTTTGAGCACCTCTGCTGCAAAGAGGTTCCTTGGAGCCTGCCAAAAATACTGCTGCCTTCACCTTTGGTCCTCAGTTAGAAGCAAAGCTCTGGCCTTTGTGAGGGTACAAAGAAGAAATATACTTGCCCTTTTAATGTTCAAATAAGCAAAATAACATTCTGCTCTGTAAAATAATCTTTGCAGTCAGATGGATCATTTGGAGAATGACCAATGGATACACATACTTTTTTAATGCGTACTTTGGATCACTGGATTTGAGAGGATTGAAATCATAGTGGAAAGTCAGAAAAGAGAAGGAAGTAATTATGAAGTAATTGGGGGGGAGATAGTTATACTCTAATAAAGGTAAGTTGTTTTAGCTAATTTTCTCTCTGCCTTTTTTGTTAAACAAACAGCAATATTTAGAATGCCAGTTGCAGTTTTTTTTATGGTTCAGTCCAGTTTCAGGTGTTGACCCCCAGGCACAGAATGAGCTTGTGCTGCTTTGGGAGCAAGGGCTGCAAGAGAAGAATTATAATGACAATTTTGCTTATTCTGTTTTGCTTTAAGAAAAACAATCCAAGAAACTGAAAGATGTTAGTGTTATTTGTATTTTTTTGTTGTAGAAGCTGATTTTTGAAATTAGTCCTGACAGTGTCTTTCTCATTTCTCTATGCCTGTAATTTCTCAGTCTGAGAGCCAGAGCATAAATTTTCTTGGTTCTTTTGCTGAAGTGCTCATTGGTCATGTCATCTTTAAAGATGTACAGACTGAGGAGCTAAAAGCCTTTCTATCCTTGCTTAGGGCATTAGGGAGAGTAAATCTGCATGTGCCTGTGTGCAGCTGGAGAATGCAGTTGCAGAATGAGATTTTCTTATGTCAGTGTGGAATCCAAATGCTTTCTCTCCCTCACTTGTGTGCCAAGGCAAGGCTGGGCTTTGCCACAAAGATTGGTTAATTAAGGGTCACCCACCCCTTTTCTCCTTGGATCCTCAAGTAAATCTTCCTCAGATGTTGCAAACTATTAAACCCCAAGTAGGAGCAGTGCAGCTCAAGCTCCATACTTGTCCTGGATGGAAGGCCAGACTCCTGTCTGGAACATCTGAGTTGGTGCTTTGGGTGCAGCTTCCTTCTGTTCAGGGGTGGGGATGATCCTGTCAGCAAAGCACCTGCTTTACAGGATGGAGTCACTGACACAAGGGGGCTGCCAGTATTGATGTGCATCCAGGCAGGGAAACAGGGGCTTTGTCCTGTGCTGTAGCAAGCACCTGCCTTTGCTTTTCCCTTCCTTGGATAGATCAGGAATGTAGTTTGTGTTTGACCCTGACTGTAGGGTCTTTAATGAAATAGAATTTAGCTAAGGAAGCTTTACTGAATGCATTCCAGTGGCTTTCCAGATTAATGGTATTGACTGATGTATGAATAAAATAAACACCTAAGAATTTCTTGTAATTCTTGATATCCTTTGGTACCTCAGTGCTAATTGTAAGCAAGAAAACCCCCCTTTTTTTTTTTTTTATTATTCTGCTACTCTCATTGAATTTGGTGGTATAACTCTCATCAGCTTTGAGGGAGAGGGCACTGACAAAGAATAATCCTGCCTGTTGTGAATACTTAGGACATTTTTTGATGTGCTAGACAGATATGAGTGTGCTGAGATGTTTTTCATGAGTGGTTTTTCAATATTGAAACATGGTACTCTTTGAGGTACTGGCCACATTTGACTCTGTGTACTTCACAGGCATGGTTCAATCAGTTTAGCAGCTGTTTACAAAGCACCAAAATTCAGAAGGCTTTCATCTCTGAATGAAACTCTTTCTTTTTGATCAACTTGGCACCTCTGAATTTACTGAGCAGCACCAGTCCCTAATATTGTGTGATTAGATTGAGTTACCTCCTGCCATCCCAATGCAAAAAGCTCCATTAATTAATGGAATCGACCCATGTTTTCAAAGCTATGAATTGTTTTCATGACACATCCAGCTAAAATTACTTTGTTTGCTTAAAGCAGAGTCTATAATATTGTTACTTAGTTTTCTAAATTGGTATTGCTTGCTTCAAGCCCTTTTACTGGCAAGATACAAGTCAAATACCAAGTGATTGATTTCTTTGAAATAAAGTGATTGGTTCAAGGTGAACCTCTGTTTCTGTGCTAAATTTTCTTAAAAGAAAAACACTTGAGAGCTCTGAAACTTTTGTTGGCTCCAGAAAGAAATACAGTTACAAGGTGGGATGGGACTATTCCTGCTCTCCTTTTGCATGGTTCTAGCATATTGGAAGCCAGCAGGTCTTGGGCTTTACTACTGCTAAAGTGTTGGATTCCAGTATTACTTAAAGGAATGCTTAGATTAGTTCATATTTACTAAAAATGCTCTGGGATGTTTTCGAAAAGATGCTGGATAAAAGCACTTTGTGTTTTGAAGGAGAGGGCTATTTTGAGGGAGGATAATTCTTTTTCCCTACCTTATTCAGTCCTTGGCCTTTAGAATGGTATCAACAAAGGAAGTGACTCTTACAGATGCTTTTATGATGTGGTTATTAATTTGCTGCTGGACTGAGAGCCCTTGACTCATTTCATGTAAGCCACCAAAGAGCTATTTCCAGTCACTGCCTGGACCAGGTCTTGGAGCTGAAAGATGTCCTCTCTGCCTGCCAGCCATGCCTCAGAAGAATCATAACAACTTGCATTTCAAATATTTCAACATGATAATTCAGCCTTTGAAGTTTTGGCACCTGTTTGGCAAGGGATGTCTCCAAAGAGGTATTTTTAGCAAGCACTGTATATATAGAGCTTCAGATCTTCATCTTCTTTCTTTATGTGGAGAATATTTTTACTGTCTCTGAGGTGCCCAGAGTTAAAGGCTGTGAAAATGACAAGATGCTCAAGCCACAGTTGGATTCAAATTTAAATTTGGTGGGAGCTGTGCCTATCCACATTACAGACTCGTCTGGCCCTCTTCTGCTGGAAGATCCAGTGTCCTGTGGTGCAGATAGGGAGGAGGGATGCCACCTATTTTGCTTGCTTCATTGGGCTTTTGGAACTTAATTTAACTGAAAGTGAAATCTGTTTGCTGAGGATGGGTCTCTTAAGGTGCTTGAGAAGCCTGTTAGAGGCTTTGGAGATGATGAGGAGAAGCAAACTGCTAAATCCAAAGACTCATTCTCATCACAACAAGAGCTGGCATTGTGTCAGATGCCAGGCAGGATTCATCTACCTGCCTTAGGTGTTGGAAAGTTGCACATCCAAAGCAGCTTGACATCTTAACAATCTGGGGTAGTCAGTGGACTTGGAAAAATACTGGGAGGAAGTGTTTGCTTCTGCCTCCTGCAAGAGTGACTAGAGATGGAGAAAAATAAGGGTGCAGGGAAAGCCTGGTTGGACTTGCAGTTGTGCTGCCTTGAATGAACACGCTGATAGTGCTGTGTGACTCCTGAGCAGCTCCCCGTGGCAGATGAAATGTCAACAATAACCAGATCTAGTGGGTTCACTTTTGTCAGATATCCCTGCAGGTGCATGCAAGAACTTGTGAATTCCCAGCCTCCTTTTGTTTTGCCAGCAGCATGGCCAGGATCTGTTTGTTTTTCTCCAGAGGAGCGTGAAGAATGTGCTCCCTCCACAGCAGCTGTGAGAGCCCCAGGGCTCCTGTGATCCTCTGCAGTTGCACCTCTGAAGAATCCCTGGGCTCAGGTCAACTGAGCTTTTTCTTCTGTTTCCTGCTGTAATTCTAGATTTTCCCATAGTTCGTTGTGGCATTTAGTGTTAAAAATAGGATTCCATAAAGTGTTTTTATGTTCCTGAAGTGCACACACTTTCTTTTTCAAATGTGTGTCTGTGTGAAGCCTTGCCAGAGGAGACTCTTTGCCCAGTGCTGACCTGATCTGACTGTAATACTAAACTCAAGGTGAGATTCAGGACTAGTGCACTAATTCTGTGTCTCAGCTCTTCCTTCAGCTTTTTGACAGGTTCTGCAAGTTACTCTTGGTGCCTCAGATGCTGGTGCTGCATAGTTAACTTTTGAGTTAATTTTTTTTCTGGTGACTGTGATTAATTTGGTTAAGCCTTGCTTTCTGCATTTCTGAAATCAGACTGAAATTGTCTGCATTTTTTGAGAACTTTGTGTGAGAACCATCCCTGGAAGTGTTCAAGAAAATTTTAGGTGGCACCTAATGCTTTGGTTGAGTTGATATGGTGGTGTTTGGTCAAGGACTGGACTTGATCTTGCAGGTCTTTTCCAACAGTGATAGCTCTGGGATTCTCTGCTATATTTCTGCTACTAAATGAAGGGGGTCTGTTCCCTACAGGCTGCTGTAGATGCTTGTTACAAATCAGGGATCTTCCCTTGCTCATACACCTTCAAAATCCTGCCAGTAGTGAAGGCTGGGTTTGCTTCATTTCCTTCTCAGTGCAGGTGATACAGTTGCCAACTTGCATTATCAAGATCATGTGTTTTATGTTTCAGTTTTGCAAAGCACCTGGAGATCTGGTTGAAAATATTTTAAAGGGGCAAAACATAATTTGGTTGAAGGCTGGGAGGAAGGTAAATGACACAGGGAAACAGAATCAAGCCTGCAGCTCCAGTTCATTGCATGTTGGAGATCTTTCTGGCATTGTTAACACAAGGGGTAACCCAGAGGAGAGGAAAGCAGCTTGAGGCTTGCTAGCAACCCCAAGAGACCTTTGCAGCTTTGGGCATGCTGGGAAGAGGGAGGGCACACCTTCCCTCCTGGAGGCTGCCAGCAGAGCAGCTTCCCTCTGCTTTCAGGATTTACTGAAATTTCCATAATTGATTTTGCAAAATTTTACTCAAGGGGATGCAAAAAAAAAAAAAAAAAAAAAAAAAAGGTAGACTAGCCTCCAGGTCTTGTTTCCAATCCCAAGTTACCATCTTAGATCTGGGGAGAGAAATGAATTTTTTATTATGGACCTAGGGTAGGGAGTTAGGGTTCAGTATCAATGGAATAAATAGTGCTGGTTTCTGTCAGACCTTTTCTGACTGCCAGAGGTAGTTCTAAAATAAGGGATTTCATTTTGTAAATGAGTGCAAGTTAAAACATATTTTAAGGCTCAGTTGAAGCAATAATTAATCATCTGAGGAATCACAGATGTAAATGTTTTTGATTCTGTGCTAATACTACTTTATTAGACTTTCTCTTTATTTTTTGGTGCACCTTACATTTTCCAAAGTGAAGAGAATAGAGCAGAGCAGCTGCTTCCTTGTGATTTGTGAAATTGGGGCATATTGTCTCTTACCCTGTGCTATATCAGTGTGACAAACCACATTCCTGGTACTGCCTACTGGGAAACTGTAAAACTTTCCAAAGGTTGCCTATTTATCAGTGCTTTAAAAGGCAGCTGATTAATGTTATTTGCATATGAGCAGCAGAATATGTAAACACTGGGGAGTCACTGGAGGAATGCTCTCAGCTGGACTCACAAGAGCAGCAATTCTCCAAGGCTGCTGAAGATCAGATTGGAAATGCCATCACCGAATTTGGCCTCTTGCAGAGCATTGATACTTTGTGGTTCTTCCTGTTGCTCTTTTCCATGTATTTCCCCCCTGTTTCTGAGTTCACAGTGAGATTTCAGCCCTGTTTTTGGAACAGTGCAAGCCATCTCAGGTGCTTATCTTGCCACACACCCTTCCAAACCCACGATACTCAGATCAGTGCTTGGCTGCAGCCCTCAGATGGGCAGCTCACACAAAGGAGGGCACACGTCTCATGTTTTAGGTTAAATACTGAATTTTCAGAATTAACCAATAGCTTCTTAATACTTAGACCCTAGTCCTTTGTCTCTGTGAACTCCTTAAACCCCCTAACATGACCTGCTGGCTACAGGAATGATGTTTGCTTTCTTGTAGGGTAACTGGGGCACACCCTAAGTACGTTTTCTTTTTCTTTCTGTATGGTTTGTTTCTGCACATAGGAAATAAAGTAGAATCCAGATCATCTGTTACTTAATGCAGTTTCCTGTGTTGTAGCCACAAGAGCATCCTTCCTCTGTACATACATCATCTGCAATTAGAAACAGAAAACTCCAGATACTCACTACTTCAATACTTGCATCATTGGCAAATGACAGCAATTTAATCTGGTTTTATTTTGCAGAATTTTTCCACTTGAAGTCACCATTAGGTGTTTTGTTAGGGATACCTGAGCTGGTAGCTATTCTTGGAGAATGTTTGAATAGACTGAGAGGAGATGCATTAAGGAATGAGTGAGAAATTAGGATGGGCCTTTAAGTGAATGTTCCTGATGTGTTCCCATAGATCAGGTACATCATTGCTTGAAGTCTTTGAGTGACCATGAAACTATTCAGATTCAAGTACAGGTTGTGTCTGTCTGCTGCAGGGTGGGCTTTGCTGCAGCTCAGCTTTGCTATTGAGCTTTGTCCATGCTGGAACCAGGCAGTGTCCCAGGAGGAGAACTTGGGGGAGCTCAGCACATGGTACAAACCCTTCCTAGACTTTGTAAATGTGACTGGGGTGATCATGGAGAGTGCAGCACATGGGTGGGTGCTCAGCTGTTCATCATGAGTAGCCTCACCTTGACCATTTCCATCAGAATCAAGTGGATTGTGCTCTGTACTGTTGCAGACTGAAGCAAAGGGAATGTCAGAAAGTAGTTACAGCCTGTGTTTTGAGTTTTGCACAGCTTTCCTCTCCACCAGCCCATTTCCAAACAGAGCCAGCCAAAGTGGGGGCAAGAGGGGTGTGACTCATTGGTGGGAGTCAATGTTTGTGTAACAGCTGTCACCGTGGGGCTCTGGGGTTTCTGTTGCACCCAAACTGACATAAATGGCCTCTGTCCAAAGGGACAGCCCTGTCCTCCCACTGCCACAAGTGTATCCAAACTTCACTGGGATGTAGTCCAAGTCTGGCTGCCTGCAAAAGGGGCAGTGCTGTTCTCCCCCTTGTCCTCTGTGCCTGTCCCTATTTAATTGCTTCTCTTTCACTGAATTTGTGGAATTGGAGGATGGGACAAACCAATTTGCTGATCTTATGGAAGAATGGTCTCCTTTTCACAAGAGCATGGCCTGGTTGGTTGCTTAATTTTGTCAGGCTGCTGAGTTGCCCTAACTGGTCTGCAGCTGCATTATTAGGAAAACTTTAGGAGTGTGTGGCTGGGACTTGAGGGATCAGCCCAGTGGAGAGGAAAGGACTCTTCTTTCTAAGAACCAACTGTAGACCTGCACTGACAAGTCCTTGAAGCAGGACTTGGCAGCAATGTCTGTCCTTTCTGTGTAAGGGCCTTGAGCATAGGGCCCATCCCCATAAGGAAATGTTAATGTTAAATAATATTTCAAAAGTGGAAATGATCTCATTCTTCCTACGGCTTATTTGGGTTTTTCTCTGGTTACTATTTATGGGAAATAGCTGCTTGTGTGCAACTTGTCAAGCAATCCAGGGCACTGCCTGAAAGTTGTCTTTATTTGCCACTCCACCAGTCTGCATCTTGACCCATTGTTTGTACAAAACTGGTATTTCCGTGCAGATTTCCTGCAGGTAACTCCACTTGTATTTATCTGCACTTGACTGATAAAGAAATGGAGGCACAATGACACTTGGTCACCTTACAGGGCAGCAGAGGCTTTCACCTTGAAAAGGAACAGTGAGAGCCGTTCTGTAGGGACACTAGTGTTTCTTCTCCTTTGCTTGAGGTGAGCCCTGTTCCATGAAGAGTCCTTCTTTTACTGATGAGTCTTGCTCCTTTTTTCAGTCAGGAGAGTGCTTAGCCCTCAGGACATGCTCCAAGGCTTTCTGTTCTGCGGGCTTCCATGGTGGGAAAGGTTTGCTCTTAGAGAATTTGTCATCTTTTTCTGCTTTTCTTGCCATAATCTATTTCATTTTGTAAGCATAGGAAACTGGGCTCTTTAAATTTGATTTATTTATTTCTAATCTGGAAATTTACCCTTTCATGCATGTTAAACATACAGCCTTAATATCTTGTAGGAACTTAAGCAGATGTCTTCTGTTCTTTTCCCCTCTTCCTCCCTTGCAGTTGGATATAGCCAGTGCTTTTATCCACACCCTGGTTTGCTTCTCTTTAACTTGGAAACCAGATAATAGAATCAAATATCTGTGATTAATTTAAAGGAAAACAACACCCATTCTGAATGAACTTTCCCAGGGCCAAGGCTGGAGAATTACTACTCACAGGGAACTAATGCCCACCACAAACCTCATCATATTTTATGTACATGCAATTCCTTTTTTGCCTTTTTGTTCTCCTCCCAGAAGGGTGAATATGCAGTTATGTAGGAGGGATCATGTGGACACACAGACTGTCATAACAAAGAATTCCTGGTGCCCTTCAGCCCTGGAGGAGATGAGCAGTTGGGATGTGAAGGAAAGGCTGCAGGAAGTCTCTGAGATTTCATGAGGCAGTCTGCCTCTGCAAGAGCTGCTCCCTCTACTTAAACCTCTAAATCTCAGAAGGATAAGCCCCAGCTACCCATTTGCTATGTGTTTGTGATATATACATTCTCAATGTGATGGAAATGTTGAATACAAGGCCACAGTTGTATTGACTGCTCTCCCCTAAACCAGTCTGATAAGGCACAGTGGTGAAGCTTTCTCTTCTTGGTTATCCTTATCATCACTGTGGGGATTAGGGGTTGTCATTATGGCTCCTTTATGAGATAATGCTTCATTCTCCACCTCTGGTGCTGGTGATTTGCTGGTAAGAGTATGGCTCAGCTCCATCCCCACCATTCCAAATCTGCTTCCCAGCTTCAGGCACTGGGGAGGGGGTGGTACCATGTGCTCCTCTCTTACATCAGGAAGCCACACACATCTCTTATCTCTGGGCCTCACCAAGTTAGTCTGCTTTGTGTGCCAGCAGCTGTCTGCTGTTCCAAATATCCCAGTTATAGGAATGAAGTGCTGCAGTGGGATTTGAGTGGGCAAACATCTGTTCTTCAGTGTTGTGTACACTAACAACAAGCACTACCTGTGTTGACAGTTTTGCAGGGCCAGAGGGATCTGTTGTGCTCATTAACCCTGACTGGAGGCACTGCACAGGCCATGGCTGGGCACCCATGTTCTGCATCTCATTTAGCAGTCAGCTCCTTTGCTGGCACAGACTTATCATGAGTATTTGCTTAATTTGATTGATGTGATCTAAAAAGAGCCTGGCAAGAGTCAGGGATTTGAACACAGATCAGTGAAAAAGAAAAGCAAACTTGATGCCTTCTTCTCCAGCATTCTTCAGTGCAAGAATCCCTCCTAATTCCCAAAGGTCCTGCTTCCCTAGGCTGCTTAGGAAGTAGGACTTTACAAAATACCTAAAATCTGAGAGTAGAGCTTCTTTGCTGGCATCTGAAAATGTAATAGAGTTTCCTAGAAGCTTCTTTGCTTATTCTTAGCTTCTGTCCTAACTTGTGCTTCTCAGTCACAAAAGATGTAGAGAAATTCCCTGAGACTGAATGTTACCTTTGGACAGTTGTACATGTTTTAGATTGGGACATATTTTTGTTGGACCTGAGTAGGACTTTATCTAGAAAACCAATAACTGAGGAGGAAGCAGGTTTATGGTTGTTGACCTTGCTCTGTTTGTAATTATTTCATGATCCAAAACATTGCAGCAAGATATTTAGCACAGGGTTTTTTTATGCCAGTTAATTTAACAGGTCTTAAAACAATGTTTTCTTATGCCTGGATGCAAGTACCTGCTAAAAGCTTTGAAAATGCTTAAGTGCACAGGAATGCAATTACTTCAGTAAATAGAAGAGCTTCCTGTTTTTAGACACTTCTGAGAGAGCAAAGATTTGCAGCACTGTGAAACGTGGGGTAAGCCAGAAGAAAGGACAGATGCAAGTGAGGTGAAGCAAGCTATGGAATGCTATTTCACTGCAGAGCACTCTTGGCTTTGCAGCAAACTACTGATTTCTCTTGTCCCCAGGAAATTGAAATGCACCCAGTGGTAAACACTGGAAGGAAGGAGTGGCTGCTTGGGACTGCAGGTCTGGTTCCCTCATCACGTCTCATGCTTCATTTAGTCATGCAGAGTGTTGTCCTGAGCTGACCTCCTGCTTGGAGCACTCCCTGAAAGACAGCAGTGTGTGGAGACACCAGCACCTCTG
Organism: Erithacus rubecula; assembly: GCF_903797595.1. NCBI lineage: Eukaryota > Metazoa > Chordata > Aves > Passeriformes > Muscicapidae > Erithacus > Erithacus rubecula. Next base: position 6,013,799 of record NC_136686.1, read on the forward strand.
TTTGCTGCCTGTTCCTGGCTCCAGCCCTCCATCCTGGCTGCTGGAGCAGAGGTACAACCCCTGTGTGTCCCCTCTGTCCATGGGGTAGGGGAGTCTTGCCCACACACACGTGCACACTGAGGCTAAACTCAGTTTAGCACTGCTAAACCCCAATGGCAGGATTGTCTTAAGAAGGACAGAAAATAAAATGAGTTATTTGAAAGAACTGAGCTCTGGTAGATCTTGGTAAGTCATTGCATGTCCTTCAGTGCTGAGTGTTTTAGGTACAGAATGTCTCCAAATGTGCTCCTCTCTTTGGGACAGAGCTATTGACAGTAGAGCATAAAGAATGTAATTGTATCACCAAAGGCTGAGGCAAGTGGAGCTGGGATGGAAATGACCTTATTAGTGGATTGGCTTTTCTAAACTTTGGATGGCCAGTCTCCCATTGTTTGTGAAAGCCAAGGTTATGACGTTTGGATCAAAAGTTTCTTTGCTATTTAAAATGGACAAAAGATTGCCTCTCAAGGGAAATAAACATAGTTGCTGGACCTTACATAGGTGCAGGTAGACTTAGTTTATGAATGTATTCCCCTGTATACCCATACATAGTTCCAGGCTGTAGCTTTTCCTGCCAGGGAAGTGAATTTGTGCTCGCTGCTTGTCGAAAGCAGCAGAGAGCAGAATCTCGGCCACTGTTCATGGGAGACTTCTGCTGCTCAGCTGTGTTGAATAGCAGGAAATCCTGGAGTGCAGCACAACTCCAATATTCAGTTTTTATTCCATATTAGGAAATATTTCCTTATCATTACTGTGGGTGTGTTGGAATGATTTCCAAGATTAATTTCTGTGAGCCAAATTAAAAGATGAGGAGGCCTTGCCCGCTTCTTTCCCCCTTTCGGACTGACTCCATGGGAAGGACTAAGTGGGCTCAGCCTGGGGCAGGGTGGCCCTTGTCAATCCCTGCAGGTGAAACCAGCCTCACCCAAAGTATTTTTAAAATAATCTATTTCAGCCTGGTAATGGTTCCTCAGTGTTGGTCGTGCAGCTTCTTGTGCTGGCACAAAGCACGGAGCGGCAGCGGGAGGGAAACAAACAGATGGTTGGATGGAAAATAGGATGGCTCCTTTTGGAGACACTCCTGCCTTGTGCCAGCTTACAGCACACACACAGCCCTGGCCTGGGCTGGGAGGGCTTCCTGCTGTTTGGCAGAGGGATTTTTTGCCTGCACTGATCAGAGCTCCACACTGCTATTTTGAGATGTTTTTAGGTTTAGAAGGAATCTACCTCAAGGCAGGAAAGTACCTTCCTTCATCTTGAAAATATCTTTTTGGAGTGCATTAAGGCCTTCAGGGGTTTAGGGGGCCTGTTGGAGCTGGCTGCTGGCACCCCAAAATGCTCTGTGGGTCTCGCTGTCCCCTGGGTTTCCCTGGTGTCATCATCATCATCATTGCCATCACCACAGTGGCTGCAGGACTCGTGCAGTGTTTGCATCCCCAGTCCCGTGTGCCTGGCAGTGCCTCCCCAGGGTTTTCTCCCAGCCATGGGGATCAGGGAGTGTCCACTCCTTTTGGTTCAGGAGTCATGGGCCACTTTCTGCTTTTAGCTGGGACTGTAACAAGTGCCTCACCCAGCTGCCCCATGGGGGAAGAATGACTGAAAATGGCTAAAACATTTGAATGTCTTTGGCTTTTAAATAGCAAAGCCTGTTCCAATGGGGCTAATTTTACTTGGTTTCTTAGTGGTGCTTTAAATAGAACAAATATAATTAATTCTGTAACTTTAAAGTAACAAAACTTACTCTACCATAATGCATGTTGGGGAAGGAAAGCTAAAGGACATGAAGTAAATAAACAAGGTAAATGAAATTCTGAAGTGTTAGTGATGCCATGTTGCAGTCTTATTTTGTTTTCCCTTCCCAAAGGGAGACTGTTGTAAAAACTGAAGGGTGTCGGGAGGATCTGGTCATGGCAATAATGTTGAAGAAGAATCTGCACGTGAAATATCTGATTTGTTTTATCTGGCTGGGAATGTTGCTTCCTTTAGGTAGCAGATTAAATAAAACAGGGGCTTGTAAATGGTGATATTCCTGAAAACATGAATTATGGAGGAACAAAATATTTATTTTTCTGTCTGAAACATACCCCAGAGCAGTGCTTGGCAAACATGCTGCTCAGATAATTATGAACCTCAGTAACAGCAGTTAGCATCATCCTGAGGCTGGAATGGGACTATTAGGTCAAAATCTATTGAGCTGAAGGGGATTTTTGTTGACATGAGTGAACTTTGGACAAGGTTCTTGTCTAAGCACAAAAAGCTGTATTTAGAAATAACACAGTTGTTAAGTTCATACCTTGTATAAAAATGCTGGCCTGTGATTGACATAAAGGAGACTAGTTGGGTTTTCTTGTCAGCTTGCTGCTCAGAGACTTCAGGGTGCTGGGGAGTTTTGGATGTGTCTGGAGGTTAATCAAAGGCTTTGGAATTGGATTTAAAGTGGGTTATAGAAAATGAAGACTGAACCCCTCTGTGCTGGGCTGCACCCAGAGCCCAGGGCAGCAGGGGAGGGGGGATTCTGCCCCTCTGCCCTGCTCTGCTGAGACCCCCCCTGCAGGGCTGCACCCAGCCTGGGACAGCACAGGAAGGACAGGGAGCTGCTGGAGCCAGGAGACACCAAGGGATCAGAGGGATGGAGCAGCTCTGCTGGGAGGAAAGGCTGAGGGAACTGGGATTGTTCAGCCTGGAGAGGAGAAGCTTTGGGGTGACCTCACTGTGGCCTTGCAGTGCCTGAAGGGAGCCACAGGAAAGATGGAGAGAGACTCTTGACAAGGGCCTGGAGTGACAGGACAAGGGGCAGTGGCTTCACACTGGCAGAGAGCAGGGTTAGATTGGATATTGGGAAAGAATTGTTCCCTGTGAGAGTGGTGAGGCCCTGACACAGGGTGCCCACAGCAGATGTGGCTGCCCCATCCCTGTCAGTGTTCTAGGTTGGATGTGGCTTGGAGCAAGCTGGGACAGTGGCAGGGGGTTGGACCTGAGTGGTCTTTAGTGTCCTTTCCAGCTCAGGCCATTCTGTGATCCTGAACAGGACGAGGTTCAGCATAAACAATTGGATGGTAAAAATATGCACAGCACAGTTGCCAAACCTGTGCTAGCAGAAACTGTACTGCAGAAAGTAATTTCCCTCTGGGCTGGTGGTACTTTCTCCTTCTGTTCCCTCACTAGAACTATCAGCTGTTGTACAGCATTTTTATTTTTGCTCTCTGTTTGCTCACCCCACGTATGGCTGCACATCTCCAAAGCTGCTCAGAGTACGTCCCACCACATCATCCTGCTGAGCCTTGGGCTTTTTTTTTTTTTTTTTTAATTTGTCTGGCCCTGCCCACTGCCCCTTGGTGTGAATCATGCTGTTATTTGTGTATGGTGGGTTGGTTCTTTTCAGTTTTATATATATCCTGTCTCTCTTCAGGAGAATTCAAACAATTCGGAGACTGCGGGGCTGGCGCTTGTGCTTCAAGCTTTGCTGTGTCCGTGCTGCTTTCCTGGATAGCAGCTCATTTTAAAAATATAATCCTTGTCATTTTTTTTATATAATCCTTGTCAGCCGTGAGTTTTACTGCCCAGCTTGGTGGCTTGCTGGGCTGTGTCTGGAAGGAGCCAGAGTCTGCTCTCATTTCTTACCCAGAAGAGTCCCAGCTCTGGGCACGGTGGTGACAGCTGGAATTTCTGAAGGTACCCACTTTATTGTGCTCTGTGTGTTTGCTTCATCTCTCCTTTCTCTTTTACTTCCTAATTCTTGAAAAATGCCATTTGTATACTTCATTTCAGGAGCAACTTCAATGTCATGCTGAAACAATGGGAATTTTGAAAGCCAAAAGCATGTTTCAGTATCTGCCTTATCTAGAGGCTTTGATTCAAGAGGCAAATTCTCTTGGAATGTTAAATGGAAACTTCATAAACTTGGCAGTTTTTACTGTAATAGCAAACTGCCTTCTTAACTGCTGGGCTTTAGGGGCATGCTTGGGTGGATAAATTAAAAATATTATCAGTCTTTCAGTGAATTGATGTCAATTTGGAGGGAGGATTGCTCTTCCCTGTCCTGCTGAACATGTGTGTAGCTTGGCATAGTAAATCCAAATGGGACACCTGGCAGCACCCTTCTGTCATGTGGAAAAAAGGTCTTTTTCTCTGGCAGAATTGGATGTGGGATTTGCTCCCTAACTTAAATACTTACTTAGTCCTGAGTAAATTTATTCTAGGGCTACTGTATAACTGTGCTACACACGTGGCTTCAAAAAGAAAAATAATGTTCCCATAGTGTGATTTAAGTTCAGATTAGATTGATAGTATAACTCCAGCCTGATTTGATAGATCCTGTGGCTTTTCTTACTGGCACAGCTGTGCAGGAGACTTGGGTTCTATCTTCTTATCCCTTCCTGATTAGAAAGTGATCCTGTGAAGTCCTGTGTTTCAGGACAGGGTAGTTCTCCATTTGCTTTGATTTCTTCCATCTCCTTTTCAGAGCTGCTGCAGCCAGTGGGATTGGATGCCTCAGTGATTTTTGCACTCATTAACAGGAGACTTAATCTAATAGTTTAGTGAAAACATGAATGACAGGCTGTGAGAGCTGCCAAGAGGCACCCCAGAGAGGATGTGGGGTTTGGAGTTCCCAGTGGTGTAGCAGAATCTGGGTGTGGGGGTTTAAACAGTGGAAACTCCAGGCAAACAGATGCAGAGTTTGATTTAGAGCTGCTGTGACAAATGGCAGTGCAGACTGAAGTTGTAGTCAATGCTGCTTGGCCTTTCTCTGCTTCCCAGTCAGGAAAGGTCTAGGATCTAAAAGGTCAAATGTATGCTTTGCCTAGGCAACATTTTTCCACCAGGAGGGAGAGGACCCTTCCAACTGGCATGTCCTACTCAGTGATGGATCAGGAGAGACTTGCTTGCAGACATCTCTTGCAAACTCCAGTTCAGTAGCATTTGGCTGCTCTTCCCTTTCCGCAGCTGTTCCCTGCTCTCCCTAATCCTTCGGGAACACCGCTCCTCTGCTCCCCTCTGTGCTGTTCCCGCTCCTGCCTCTGGCGGTGAGGTTTTCCCGGCTGCCGTGCGTGCATGGCTCGTTATCCCGGTGCCGAGCAGGCATCGGGAGAGCTCGGGCTGGGATTTGAGCCATCCCCGCGGGAGGCGCGGGCTCATTTCCCGGGCCAGGCAGCGCATATGGCATCCCTGCTCCCGCGGGATCACCGACTCCTGTCCATCACATCCTTTTGATGTCTTTCTTCCTCACACTTGGGGATGTTCCAGACCCTTCAGAACCATCCTGCCAGCCACAGGAGTTCTGGCTAAATGTGGCCAGCTGGTTGGATACGACCTTCTTCATGGTCCAGGGAGCCTCAAGTAATTCCGGTGATGCAGCAGGAGTGGAATTGTTCCATTATGGAAGTGGCATGAATTTGGGTGAACTAGTAGGCTTGTGAGGGCATTTCCAAGAATTATGGGTGGCACCTTTTCAAAGCATTCCCGTTACTGTGATGAGGTCAGTACAAGCAGTGTGCTGTCAATAAAAGGTCCTATTTTGGAGCTCCTTCCTTCCCACCCCCATCCCTCTGCATCATTTGTTTTTAAAGGTCATGCTTAAGGACTGTACTTGGTGACTCCCAGCTGGATATTTTTCTGGGATGTGTATTTGTGCTGTGTTTGAGAGCTTGTTAGTGGAAGCAGAGACACAGGAGGAAAAAAATCTGAAGAGGTTCTCTCAGCTGTGAGCTCACATAGGATTTTGTGGGATATCTTGCACCTCCTGCCAGGTCTGTGCTCTTTTTTGTTTACTTTGGGGACTCGGGAGAGCTTGAAGCATCTCTTGGTTTTACAAATATTTTGTTTGTAGTGCTTAGTGTTTTCCCCACAGTGGCAGAGCTAACTGGGGACACTCACCTGTATGTTCCTGCTGTGAAGCACAAGAGGAAAGCACTCAACAGCCCTGCTGTTCATAGTGTGGGATGCCAGTGCTGGAACTGAGCTCTCCCTTTTACAAGTTTAATAAAGCCCAGTGGCTTGGATTTGCTGTCTGGCAGTGCCTGCATTTGTGAGTGTAGAGCATGGGGAAAACAAACCAACAGGAAATCAAGTTGCAGTGTTGTTCTATCCTACCAGGAGTACAAGCAAAGGAGAAATATCCGGTATGAGAGTGTTCCTGCTATACCTTAAGTAAAGGTTAATCCATTCCAAGCCTGGGTTAATGCTGCTCTATCCTCATGTTCCAAAATTATCAGAAGGCAAGTTTTTGCTCTGTTAGGTCATTTCTTGAAATAACTTAGTCACAGATACCTGTGTGTGGTCAGCAGTTGAGCTCTGTTTGATTTGCTCTTATCAACTGTTTTGTGGTTATCTTTTCCCTCCTATTCATGGAATAAGTGTGAAATTGTACAATAAACACAACAGTGAGACCAGTGCTAACTTCTTCCAGCCTTTGGAGACATGTCCAGCATGGGAGATGTCTCTGTGTGAAGAATAGAACTGCCTAATTTTTAGTAAACACTACTAGGAATTGACAGATCTCATCTTTGTTTAGTAGAAAACTGAAAGGGATGAAAGATGGATGAAAAAATAGAAATGTTGGCATCACTTTGAAGCAGCTGTGGTGCTATTAAAACCTCTTTGTGCCTTTATGAAGAGATATATTTTTATTCTCAGAATTCTGGTGTCTTGTGCACTTCAAAATAACCAGCTAAAATAATATCTAGATGATGCTATAAAATGCCTTTATTTGTAACACAACAGCTGCGTTTCTGGCAACAAATATCCTATTGTCACATCAGATCCCATGAAAAATCCACAGGATAAAGTCCCACCCTCTCAGAGTGCAGCAGGCAGAATCAAAACAAAGCCTGAAGCAGAGTTCAGCCATCCTCCTGCCTCAGTGTGGACGTGCATTTTTCTTCTGTATGAAACCCTTAATCAGCTCACCTTAAAAGCTATTAAGATCTGCTTAAATTAAGCTTAATTCAGGATTTGTCTTCTACATAATCCTCTGGTGAAATGGAAGGATTAAATAAATAATAAAAAGGAACACCAGTGCCTGAAGGGAGCCTGTGGGAAAGATGCAGAGAGACTCCTGACAATGGCCTGGAGTGACAGGACAAGGAGGAATGGCTTCACACTGGCAGAGAGCAGGGTTTGATTGGATATGAGGAAGAAATTATTTATCCTGAGGGTGGTGAGGCCTTGGCACAGGTTGCCCAGAGCAGCTGTGGCTGCCCCATCCCAGGGCCAGGCTGGATGGGGCTCTGAGCAACCTGAGATAGTGGCAAGTGTCCTGCCCATGGCAGGGATGGAGGACAAGGTGTTTGAGGTCCTTTTCAACCCAGGCCATTCCATGGTGCTGTGATGTGTACTTCTGTGTATTTTTCCAAAACTAACCTCAAAACAACCTGACCAAATGAGAGTGGGGCTGAGATGCTGCTTTTCATGCTTTCCTTCCATGAGGTTCTCCTGAAGTGCCTGAACCCACTTCCAGGTAGGGCATGAATCTTAGAACAAACTGTGCTGGTTTTTGGGGTTTTTTTTTTCATCTCCCCTGACTTTCCTGGATTAGCTACAGGACATTCAGAGCTGCCCTGAGATGTCTTTTTCCAGCATTAAAAAGTGTTCCAGTACATCCCAGTTCTTTGGGTTCAGGATGAAAGCTCTCAAGGAGAGCAAACTTTCAGCTTTTTTTCTTCTCAGTTATCATGTGTCCTAAGTCCTAAGTGCCACTTGCCATGTGTAACTTTGTGGAGCAGCTTTAAAATTCAAATATTTTTGATGGTTATCCTTGAAATAACTTCTCTTCTGGACTATGGTTAGGGGTTTGGTCCATTTGCTGTCTCATTTTATGCCATCCTTTTTTTTTATTTATTTTTTAGCATCTAGAATTTTTGGAGTCTAAAGTTGTGACAAGTCCAGCTCTGAGAGCTGCCTGATCCTTGTCCCTCCTTCCCTTTTCCCTCCCCCAGGCTGGGCCCAGGTCTGCCAGAGGGACATTTTCCTTATTTGTGGATGAGCACAGCTGGGTGAGCTGCCCAGAGCATGCAGTGCTCACTCTTTGTGATTCACTCTTTGTTTTGCCAACATGTTGTTATTTTAGAGAGTGGGTAGCACATCCTCCTGCTATCTTGGGATAATTTTATAAGGCAGCTTTTAATAGACTTTTCTTACATCTAAACAACAATGCCTTTACTCTGAATTCAGGAGTGCCTAAAAATTTGGAGATGGAGAGTGGGAAAGAGGAATATATATATTATTTGATTTTCTTTTTGAAGTGAGTAATGATTTGCCCTGCTCTGTTTCAGTACATGTTACCATGGCGATGACTGCAGGGACTACAACATCCTTTCCCATGAGTAACCACACCCGGGAGAGAGTGACGGTGGCCAAACTCACACTGGAGAACTTCTACAGCAACCTCATTATCCAGCACGAGGAGAGGGAAACCAGGTGCTGCCTCTGCTTCCTCTCACCCCTCTGCAGCTTTTCTTGCTGTTTGCTCAAGGGCACTTCAATCCCCAGGGATGGGACAGCTCTAGGTAGTTTTTCTGTCTTTGGGGGACCTGTGAACATGCCAGTCACTGAGGCATCAAGGAGCTCCCCTGCTGATGTCTTCATCAGTTACTTTGTGGGAACTGCTCTGTGCAGTGTTATTTTGCAGTATATGTGAGGTTTCTCCTTCTGTGTGAGGTTGCTGACCTCTGATTGTTCTGCATGTGCCCCAGGGAATGAACTCTGCAGATGGGAGCTTAGTCTGAGGGTAAGGCAGTGGCTTGTGGTGTCTGTTCCTGCTTTGCAGTGTGGAGCTCATGCCACGACTCCCAAACCCTGCAGGAGGGAGTGTATAGGAGACAGGGAACAGGACTGAGAGGTGTTTGATGGGGTAATGGGTTCAGGAAAGGAGGCAAAGAGCTGGCATGGAAATAAAGGGCAGCAAAGAAAGAAGGGGTTGATGATGAAGGATTTGAGAGGCCCTCAGGTGGGCAGGGAGACTTTTGGGGATAATGTAATTCCCAATCTGTAAATGCTGCTTGGGTGGAGCTGCCTGGTACTCCTTGCATGGGAAAATGGGGTGGTCATCACCACTCAGCTTCTCCCAGCAGTGCCCAGTCCTGTCTGTGAGGTGGTGAAGTGGCACTTGAATTAAGTGTTAAAGCACCAAGTGTTTGATTATAATGAATGTTGTGTTGGATTGTCATTAGTGTGTGGAATTATCATCCCCCTGGTAATAGGTTTTTAATTGAAGGGTTTTCAGTCAAGCAGCAGGGTTTCTCTCTTCATCATATTTAGTCATTATTCCATGTAATGGAGTTGCTTCTAGATGGGGCCTGCAATTTAGAGAATCCTGCTGTACTTCCCAAAGTGCAGCAAGGCACCAGCAGCCTGGCTCCAAGCCTTTGAATTCTTCCCTGCTGCAGGGGGTAACCAGCCTTCAGAGAGCTGCATCCTGGCTGCTCTAAAGGAGCATCCTGTGGGTGGACAGGAAGGGGTCCTGCAGCCACATTGCCATGTGTCCCTGCCCCCTGTGGGGAATTTCCAGGCTTTGCTGCCTTCTTAGAGCCTCCCAGCTTGGCATGGCACTGGTGGAAGAGTTGGAGCTGTGAGCCCTGGGCTGGGCAGGACACTGATAGGCAGAGGATGGTGCATCCAGGGGGTAGAGTTTAGTTGGCATGGGAGGAAGTGGGGCAGGACCAGGTGTGAGGTGATCACACAGAGAGGATGGAAGCTGGAGCTGAGATAGAAACAGTAAAAAACCTCATTTTTATTCTGGCTTGTAATCCTAACTAATAAAAACAACCTTAATTCAACAAGATATAATCACTCTAATGGCATGATTTTTGATATATGTTTAATGCCTGATTTTGCAGGTACATAAGGATGTGCTTAAATTTGCTTCTACGTTTTCCTCAGCTTTGTTCACAAATGAGTAACTGGGTGGAGTGGGGCTGTCTGCCTTCAGATTTCCATTTGAGGCAAATTCTTCAGTACTTGGAGTATGTGAAGCAAAGGTGTTAACTTGCTGTGGGGTCATGTTTGGTTTTAATAAATAATGAAAGGTGCATTTCCCTGTTTCTCCTTGGCAGGCAGAAGAAGCTGGAAGTGGCTATGGAAGAGGAAGGCCTTGCAGATGAGGAGGTAAATGCTGCTTGAGTAGCCTTACAGACTGCTTTGCTTTTGTCCCACTGCTTCCAATGGGCATTTGAAGAGCTCACAGAAACATCAGCCAGCATGACAGAAGGCTTTATTTTGTACTTGAATGTTGCCCATGTAAATAACCTGTTTATTAGGGAAACTGGGAATATGCTTGACTGTTAGTTGCAATAGCTCTCCAAGGCTTTTCATGCTACCTGTAGTTCTTATGAGACGTGGTCACAGCAAGTATCTAGCAAGCTTTTCAAAGGTTAAAATTGTTTGCTGTTTTATTTGGCAGGAAAAAAAAAGTGGACAGTGGGTAGAAAGCAAAATGCTGAACCATTTTTTCTTGGTTTTAACAATGAGCCATCACACTGTTGCTGCTTTTGGATACAGATTAGGAGGAATCCCAGTCTGCTACCTCTTAGAACTTTGGTCAATAAGTTGCTTTTCTGAGGTCCACTGCACCATGTCTGCCTTCAGGATAAGCTGGGAAATAAGTAGGAAGAGTGTCCCAGTCCTTTTGGAGTTTCTGTGACTGCTGTAACTCCTGAGAAGAGGGAAACTGAGTGTGGGTGTGTATTGCCATCTTGTGGCCTTAAAGGATGCTGGAATCCCAGCAAGGAATCTGGCAGGTGCCTGATCCAGCGACCTCCTTAGCAGTCTCTGACATCTCAGCATCTTTGGGAGCAGGGGTGAATCCTGGTGACATTTTCATCAGACAAAATAGATTATGGAATTTGGACAGGTTTTTCTTTGAGAATTGAGTTCTTGCCTGCTATAAACCAAATGGATTTTGTTATAGCTCTGTAACCAGAGCCTCTGCTGCTTGCTAAGCTCCTTGTTGCCTGTCATCAGTTATTTTGGTGGGGTACAAGTTTCAGCTTTTATTGAATGGAGAGTCCTTGCTTCAGGCAGTGGGTGGCCTTGGGACTGATACACTTTGTTTGGACCAGTATGGTAGTTTTTCTTCTTTTTTTTTTTTTTTTTTTTTAAATAACTAAGTAACAAAAATAAAGTATCACTGTTCACCCAAAACAAGTGAAACTCTGCCTGAAGCTTCTGTAGAAGAGACCATACTTGAGGATAATACTTTGAGAAATTCAGAAAGAAATGTAGAAGGAGAAGTCTTTCTCCTGTTGGGATTCCAGGAAGGGAGGGTGCATATCTTGACTCTGTCAGGTGACTGACAGATTGCTGTGTCCCCAGAAAAAGCTGCGCAGGTCACAGCACGCTCGCAAGGAAACGGAATTCCTGCGCCTCAAGAGGACCAGGCTCGGCTTGGATGACTTTGAGTCCTTGAAAGTCATAGGAAGAGGAGCATTTGGGGAGGTTTGTGGTATTCTTGCTTGAGCAGGAGATGAAAATGGGATTGACCACTGTAATGAAACATCCTAATTGCAATTTAATGAATTGTCATATTGCAGAATGGCAGCTATTTGTGCCTTTCTCCAAGTGATAAGTGATTAATCGTAGGCATTGATTCCCAAGGCTTCTGGAAGGACACTTAGTTTCCCATGGCTTCCCATACTGATGCCCACATGGCCCTCTGAAATTATCCATTTGCAGTGGCACAGTCCTCTTGATAAACCTCCTTTCTGCCCTGTGTCACTTGAGTTCTTTCTCCTCCTGGATTTTAACCTACACAGTCCTGGAAATCACTGTGCCTGCCGACTTCTCCTAAAACAAAAACTGTTCCTCTCTTGTGTTAGTGTTGTACACGGTGCAGAATAATTCCTTTTTCAATATTTAACATATCGAAATGTGGTTTTGAATATTTAACAAGAGAACTTTTCCATGCCTGGCAACTGGGAGCCTTCCAGTGGATTTCTGAGGCAGAGAAGACTGACTGAGTTCTCTCTCTTGGTAAAGGTCCGCCTCGTTCAGAAGAAGGACACAGGTCACATTTATGCAATGAAGATACTGAGAAAAGCAGATATGCTGGAGAAAGAGCAGGTTTGTGATCCCTAAGTCCCCTAAATTTCAAACCTATCCTGTCTAGAAAATGTTTTCCACCTTTGAAAGCCCCTGCAATGGTCTGGCAGTCCAAAGGGTTGCTACCACAGCACAAAAGCAGCAGAAGTTAGGAAATCAGGTCATGTAACTGCATTTCAAAAATACTTATTTACAGCACATTTGGAATAGTGACAAAAGTTTTATTTTTCTCCTGTTATCTATGCAGAGCTTATAGTATTGAATCTGTAAAACTGCATTTCAAGGGGAAGTACTTCTGGAAAAATAATCTTGTGCCAAAGTAAAAATTGGAGGTATTTTGATGTTTTCTTTTTAAAAAATCAAGGGTGGGTGTCTTGAGATAACAGGACTTTTTTCATACTAGTCCCTGCAGTAGTGGTCTTTTTTTTTTCCTGGCACAGATTATTTTGTCTCCTGCAGCCCATGCCCTGAATTTAGGGAACCAGAGGAGCAGCAGAGTGTGCAGAGCAGCCAGGATTTGTGTGGTGCTGCCCCCATTTCAGGACCTGATGTGGGAAGGAGTCTGAGCTCACACTCTACATTCAGTCTGGGACAGTGATCTTCCCTGGAGAGTGTTTATCTGCTGGAATCGTCATTGCCTGGCTTGTTCCATGGACAGCAACAGAGGACACACATAAAAAAAAAGCCCACATCTTCTAGTATTTTTTTTTTTCCAAGCCTGGTAAAAATCTGGGGAAAATCCTGTCTCTTTTAAAGCAAAGTTTTCCTATTGTATTTTAGAGCTGCACTGAGGAGTGGAGGGTGGAAAAAACCCCATCTTTGTAATGAGACTAAAAATAAAACTAGACAAATCCAGGCTGGAGTGTCTCCTGCAGAGGGAGAGCCTTTGCCCCAGGCAACCCTGTGAGGATTCATGTAAAGAAGTTCCTCACCAGTAGAACTGGGGAACAGATGCAGGAGACTGCTGCTTTTCTTACAGCTGTCAAGAAATATTTTTCCATGCATATGTCTTTAATTTTTCCTCCAGGATGAGGGTGCATTGTAGTGAAAACACACTTCTCCTCCAATCTCCATTATTCTTCATTTCCAGAAAATTATGGGCTAGCAGCTTTCCATATATTTTCCAAAGCCTTAGTTGGAACTGGAATAACCTGAGCCAGGTCAGATATTCCTGAACTCACTTGCACTTTTTCCACCAGCTTTGTTATTTTTTGGTAACAGACAGAACCAGCTTAACAAGCTGTGCTTTGTGTTTCTAGAGAAACCCTAGGATCTTGTAAAAAGATAATGGAAAATATGAGGATGGAAAGAGCTAGAAAATAGTTCCTTTGCTAAAGGTCATGAAAATATGCTGTAGGGCTAGGAGTGTAATGTGATGTTCCTTGTTGAAATATTTCAATATTTGCCTAATAATAATAATACTACTACTAATAATAATTTAAAAATTTTAGGTGGCCCATATCAGAGCAGAAAGAGATATTCTGGTTGAAGCAGATGGAGCCTGGGTAGTGAAAATGTTTTACAGCTTCCAGGATAAAAGGAACCTTTACCTGATCATGGAGTTTTTACCTGGAGGTAAGCTGGGTGCTGTGGCATCAGGTGATACAGGTACTTCTTCCTTAGCTTTTGTTGGCAGATTTGTAAAATATTAGAAAGAAGCATGCTGTGTATTTTGTGAAAATAAAAATGTTAGCACTCCTTTAAATGAAGTCCCAGTCACTCAGGAATGGTCATTCCTGATTTTTAGGGGAAGGAAAAAACTTGATGGGGTATTAAATACACTTGAATTAAATAATTATTCTATTAGAAGTTTCTGCTTTTTATGACTGAATCTCTTAAGAATAAAAGCAATATAGAAGAAAAGCCCTTATTGTGCAATAAATTTAATGTGTATAAAATCCACTGTATTTTCCTGGGCCATTCAATTAAAATTCCTGTTTAGGCTTTTCAGCTAAAAAAGTAAGTTGGGTTTGTAGGTCCTTGCAGTAATAATTTTATGATTAGTAACTGTAAGGCAAATTGCAAGGTTAAATTTGGATTCTACTGGGGTTTCTTGTAGCTTTGTGATTTAAAATGTTCTGACTCCTAAGCTGTATTTTCTTCTCTTTGATGAGGTGACATGATGACCTTACTAATGAAGAAGGACACTTTATCAGAGGAGGAGACCCAGTTCTACATTTCTGAGACAGTGCTGGCCATCGATGCCATTCACCAGCTGGGATTTATCCACAGGGACATCAAGCCAGACAATCTCCTGCTGGATGCCAAGGCATGTACTGGGCTCACCAACTGCTTGGGTGTTCCCAGGATCCCAGGCTGCACATCCTGCTGCTGAGCAGTGGGAGCCACCCCAGAGATTTAAACTGGCTGGAGGGAAACAGGGAATGGCCACTGTATTTTTCTTGGAGAATAGCAGCATGATCAAACCAAGCTAAATCTTACTCAGAAACCTTTTTACCTTTTTAAGGCAAGGCTTTTAAGGGAGAAAACCCACTCAGGGTGACCATATGCTGATATTCATACACATTAAAAGGTGGTAGCCTTCCTTTCATGCATCTTGAAGTCACTGTGGACAATTCAGACAATGCTAAATGTTCAATTCCTACAGTTACATTTATTTCATCACCCACTCACCTGTGGAAACTCCCTCAGACTGACCATTCTGGCCATGAAATGCACCCAGTAAGCATCACCCAATAATGGAATTATCTAGGCTGGAGAAGATCTTTAAGATCATGGAGGCCAGGCCTTATCACAGCAAGCACAGGTCTGTCAGGTTTGATGGGTTCTATCTGCACTGATATCTGGAAACCTGATTAAAGCCAAGGTTACCATCAAAGCAAAGCAAAGGAATTTTGTCCTGGAGGCTTTCTCAGTCACAGTGGTATCCAGTTCAAAACAAAACCAGGCAAAGTATCTGCCCTCAGCTGTTGGGGATTGTAGATACAACCATCCCTGGGAGGCCATAGCCTGTTGGAGAGAAAACAGACCCTTCCAATACACCAAGGCTCAGTCTTTGCTTCCCTGCTTGTCCTGTGCCAGTCCATCATGGCCTGAGAGGGCATGTGCAGTGATTAAAACACTTTTTTTTTTTTTTCCAAGCACTATCTATCTAAATAATGTTTTAAAGTTCTCTGATTATTTTTTTTAGGGTCATGTAAAGCTGTCTGATTTTGGGCTCTGCACAGGTTTAAAGAAAGCTCACAGAACAGAGTTCTACAGGAACCTCACACACAACCCACCAAGTGACTTCTGTGAGTATGAGCTGTCCTAGTTTAACATGTAAATGGTTTTGAGCTGCAGCTGTACCTGTGTTTCTGCTGGGATAAGCAAGATGGGACAGGCTGATTGCATTTAACTGGAAAACTGGAAATGCTTGTTCCCTGGGTCATGGGAGAATTTCACAGGCAAGAAATGATGGTTTTTACAGTGGTCATATATTTTTGCACATTCATACACAGACATAAATACACATAATGTAATTTATCTATATTTTAATGTATTTTTCATAATGTTAGTGAAGTTACAGAACTGCTCTTTCATGAGGGACACAGGTTTCATGTGACAAAGGACTGAATTCAGTGACAGACTCATGAAACTTTACAGAAGCTAAAAATTTTAGCAGGTTCTAATTTAGAATTGCTGATATGTGTCCTACTTATGTGATTTTTCAGCTGTGCATTGGGCAGTAGTCATTCTCATGTTCCCATTTCCAGTTATAATCAAGTATTTGTTTCTAGACCAAAGGATTCTAAATGTAAAAAATAGCTACTTTAAACTGGAGCCCTATAAATCTTTTTTCTCTTAATTCTCACAAATGCATTTGTTATTTAATAACTACTTTGCAAATTAGCATTTCAGAATATGAACTCAAAGAGGAAAGCAGAAACATGGAAGAAGAACAGGCGACAGCTGGTGAGTTAATGAAATAATGCATAATTCTTGTTTTGCTTTTAAACTATTTGCAGAAAGCATTAAATTAAACCTCACTGCTAATGCTCCTGGTTTTGAAAATATGCAAGGCCCTCATATGTGGCTCTCTACAAGCTCCCAAAATCACAAATAACTCAAAGAAGGGAGTCCAGGTGGGAATAGCAAGACCCTGCTCTCTCTGTGCCTTTGTGAGCATCTGGCCCAAGCCCTCAGGTGTCCTCAGCCCCATGGCCAAGCTGGAGCTCTGAGCAGGAATCTGGTGTGGATCATGTGGGCTCCTGGCTCTGATTCCTGCAGCTCAGTCACCAGCAGATGTGTGGCTGCAGGATTCCTTTTTAGAGACCTGTGGGGAATTCCATCCTGCTGAATGTTGATGTGCTGGGAAGGCTGTGGGAGGATGTTGGTGCTGCAGTGCTCCAGCCTGGGTGTGTGATGAGCAGTGGTCACATAACAGGGGATCTGTGGCATAAACTGAACCAAAGCCATGTGCCTGTCAGCCATGGCATTTCAGACTTCATCCCTGCCCATGATTGTCACCAAAAAATCTCAGCTGTCAAATTTTGCAACCTTTTATTTTTCCACTCCCTTTTAAAAAGTGATCTAGTGCAGTATGCCCATACAGATTTAGGGTGGTCTCTTCTTTCCTCATGAGACATAATGAGATTACATTGCAGCCACCATGCTGCCTCATGGGGCTGTATTTCACAGCCTTATTCCAGCCTGGAATTTAATCCCTGAAAAAACTTTATCTCAAGTCCAGTGAAGGCTGATGTGGCAGGACTGTGTGATGAAGAACAGTCCCAGAGAGATAATAAAAAGCCAAAATGACAACTTGCATCAACACTGTTGGAGAAGGAGCCATGTTTTTGGTTTTCCATTGGTTCAATCCTAAATCTCGCAGCAAACAAAGTTTCTTTTCTTGGTCAGACAAATGAAAGTAAAATATTTTTGTGGCAAAACTGCTTTTGAGAGGTTTTTTTTTTTTTTTGTCTTTGAGAACCATTTTTTGTTGGATTTTGGGTTTTTTTTCTCTCCTTCTTGCCCCATGGAAGATTTTTCATCAGTAAAGAGAGCTTCCCAATACACAGCTTGTGTATCCTGAGTGTCACACCTGGGAATCTACCACTGATTATGCCTTTAAAAATAAACAAAGAGCACAACAATAGAACT
This sequence comes from Erithacus rubecula, assembly GCF_903797595.1. NCBI lineage: Eukaryota > Metazoa > Chordata > Aves > Passeriformes > Muscicapidae > Erithacus > Erithacus rubecula. The sequence goes on from NC_136686.1 coordinate 6,030,974, forward strand.
TCTTGGGTATTTTTGCAATGCAGCTACCTGAAACTTTAGCTAAGATGACCTTCTGATACAACAATTGCAATTTTCTATGATTTCATCACATTAAAGAAGATGATTTCCATTTATTTTTTTAGGTTCTCTGTGTTTATTAATATGAAAGAATAATATTCTTGGGATTTTAGTTCCTGTGAATTTTCAAATTAAGTATTCTTGCTCACCCAAACAACAAGATCCTGTATGTAAATCCCCAGGAAAATGTATTGCAAAATGTAAAACTGCAGTATTTAACTTTTAAAGAGATTATTCCTTTTTTCCAGGCATATTCTACTGTGGGAACTCCAGACTATATTGCTCCAGAAGTGTTTATGCAGACTGGGTACAACAAGCTGTGTGACTGGTGGTCCTTGGGAGTGATTATGTATGAAATGCTAATAGGTATGTTAAAAACCCCAACTGAAGAGTTGTTCAAAGGTAACAGGTTCCATTTGTTCAGAAGAGAAAACCTCTGGCTAATACTTGTTAAATTTGGGAGCCCCAGTGACAAAAGCAGGTCACTGCTCTCCTGGAATTTTATTAATTCTTGATTTGTTTGTGCAGGGTATCCACCTTTCTGCTCAGAAACACCCCAAGAGACTTACAGGAAAGTTATGAACTGGAAAGAAACGTTGGTGTTTCCTCCAGAGGTGCCCATTTCAGAGAAGGCAAAGGATTTAATTCTAAGGTCAGTAAGAAAAACCCAATTCTGGCCTCTTGCCCAGCCAGGATCATCTTCCATCAGGATAAATTCCTGTTCTGTGTGAAGGAAGCTTTATGTTGGAAGGAAGGCTGGTTTCTTTTGTCACCATCCTTGATGGATTTTTCAAGTTTTTTTCCCCTTTGCCATTTCTTTAACATGAAAGAATAAACTGGAATGATCTTGATTAGTACCGTGATACAAGGAAAAACAGAGCAGACCAAAAATAAAGTGATCAACACAGAATTTTTTTTTCTCTGAGGTGACAAGAAAATAACCACTCACCAGAATTTAATGTGCTGAACAGAAATCATGGGGTATTTTGGATTTACTCACTTCTTTGAAAATCCCAGTTTTTAGTTTGCTCTGAGGTTTTTGTGAGGGTTTTAGTGACAAGGTCAGGCAGGAATGCTCTCTTTTTCTGGGAGGGTTTAGGGGGCACATTGGTTTTGGGTTTGATTTTGTTTTTTCCTTTTTTTTTCCCTTTTCAAAGCTAATGTTATAGCCTGATGTAATTTTGTTACAGGCAAAAAGGGGAATGTACTTTACAAAACTAGAATTTATTATTAGTTCTGGAGCAGTGCTCCAGTAACCTACAAAAACATAAAATACAAGAAACAGATATCCTGCATCCAGCTAGTGATACTAACAGCTCAAATAATTGAATTATTGCTAACCTTCATGAATAAGTTTGTGTAAAACAGTTATATTGCATTTTCAGTATCTATTTCTATCTTGCTCAACCTTCCTTGTCAGCATCCCAAGTTCTTTGCTGAACAGAGTACAGTATTACTGCTGAGGATTCCCTCCTCCTCAATCCTGGCTGTGCTTGGGGAATTTTTAGAGATTTCAGTGTATTTCTTAGCATGTCTTGCTCATGCATCTACTTACACAATAACTACTTGAATTTATCAGCTTGCCTCCACAAGGAGAAGGGTTAAAATTGGGATAAAACATCTTAGTTATAGGTAAACTATTAAAATGAGGTCAAAGCAGGTTGGACAACAATCACCTGTTTTTGGGTACTTTGTCCATTACAGCTTGGACAAGTTGGGCATCATGTGCTGTAGCTTAAAGAGAGATGCAGACGAAGGTAAAGGGTTATGGATAGAGATAAATCTGAACTAAAATAAGCTCAAGTTCAGACAGAGCCTGACAAATCCTGTGGCTGAGTTGCTACAGGGTTTGAGGTCTGTTGTTAGTCCTTGGCATCACCCATCCTACCAGACTGCAATGCAAATACAGGCAGGTGTTCTTCCTGACACCCAACTACAAGCAAAACAACTTTGATTTATAACTGGGGACAGTTTAGAGCCTAACCTGCTGTGCTACACATACAGAACATGGCTGGGATTTCATGAATTCCTAGGCAAATGTTGGTATTCCCATCTCCTGGATGAGATGCTTGAAGAGCTTTTCCAATCCAGGGGAGAAGGGTCAGCCTCTGCTCCTCCCTGGAGCAAATCCCTCAGGTCACTGAGCTGCTGTCAGAGAGTTTCCACCTCCCTATTTTCCTTCTTTAGGATTTTAGGCTTTTCCTGTCAGGCCTGCTGGAGCAGGTAACTGTCCCCATCTCACCAATCCTGTCTCTGTCTCCATTTCACCTTTTTCTTCCTGCTATTTCATGGCTGCTTCTCATAAACTGACAATTTCTGGTGGGGTCTGAGCTGAGGTTATGCAGCAGGGCTGTAGCAGAAACAGGCTCAGGGTCTGTTTATTTTGTAACAGGGATGTTTAAATAGCTGAGAACATTCCAGAGGAGTTCTCAGCAGTAGGGTTTTAAGCCTCCATTCCAAACTGATCTTACAGGACCAGAACATGCAGCAACCTTTCACAGACCTGGGAGATGGGGATGCAGCAGTTTAGAAAAGTGTTAGTTATTGGCATCATAGCTTTTTGTTTTGGGATTTAACAATGTTCTGCCTCTATTTCCCTTCTCTCCTAGATGCAATGGGCTGCTTTGATATTACCCCAAGTGGTGGAGCAATTTGAAATAGCTCCTTGAAATTCTTGATACTGGATACTGTTGCTTCTGTCTCAATTTATCATAAAACATTTCTTTTGTTTTTTCCCTTTTTTCAGGTTTTGTATCGACTCAGAAAACAGAATTGGTAGCAATGGAGTAGAGGAAATAAAAAGTCATCCATTTTTTGAAGGGGTAGACTGGGGACATATCAGGTATGTATATACACACATTTTGGAGGAAGAATAAAAGCCATGAAAAGCCAGGAATTTCATGTAGTGTAATGTCAAGGACAATTATTTCCAATTTACCTTTCATTTTGAAAGGCAGCTACTGGCAGTAGGTGGGTGACACTGAAGGTTTTCTGGCCTTGCTGACCTTCATAGGAATGGTCAGAGTTTAACTGCCTTGAGATACCTCAGATTGCTCCAGCCTGCCCACAATAAAAAAAATTGTTGTAGGGTGGCTGTGGACTTAATTTTAAGTGTAAATCACTGCTATTCCCACAGTGCTGTGTCCCATTGTGAACATTTTGGTGGCACAGTTTCAAAAGCCACATTAAAACTCTTTCAAGGGCTCTCTGACTGTGAAAGTGTTAAAGCAGAGCCAGCCTGGTTTGGGAGAGAGATGCTGAGTGTCACAAAGAGGAGCTACAGTCCAAAGGTTTTGGATGAGGTCCAGGCTGATGAGCACTGGAATTGTAAAGCTTTGGGTGCAAGTGCAATCCTGCTGGGCTGGGTTTGTGAAACAGAGTAACCACAGTAGTGGCTGGTGACAAGATCAGGGTGATAGCTGTGTGGCAGATAAGTGTGAGATGCTCTCTCACTTAATGGGAAAATTATGTTTGTCCCAAGCCTGCCAGAAAGACACCAGTGGGGACAGGGAACCAAACAATCTCCCCATGGTGTCAGCAAACAGGAGAGTCTGAGTCATCTGTGATGCACTCAGAGGAACCCTTGTGCATTAAGGGAAGTTGTAAGTGTAAAAAGCTAAGTTAAAACTGGAAAATCATGTCTCATTTCCCAGTATTCACTCTTCTGGCATTTATCTTTATTTGCAGGGAAAGACCAGCTGCAATCCCTATAGAAATCAAAAGTATTGATGACACTTCCAACTTTGATGAATTTCCTGAATCAGACATTTTACAGCCAGGTGAGACTGCCATTGTAAATTCCAAGTCTCCATCTGTGACATGCCGGAATATTGCACAGATGCCTTTTTTGTTGTTTGTACTAATTTTTCTGATGCCCCAATCAAGTTAGTCTCTAGATCAAGTCTCTATTTTTTTTCTTTGAAATATGAATGTAAACGTGTGATCTCTCATAGCTGCAAAGCCCAGAGATTTTAAGAGTCAAAGCCATTGGTAAAAATGATTTGCACAGGCAGTGAGCACAGAGAGCAGTGGAGTTTGCTGCCAGGCAGTCTGTCTAACTAGATCCTGGTAAAACATCATGCACTGATCTGCTTTTCATCTTCAGTGACTTTTGAGGTTTGTGCCAAACACAATTGTTGAGATATTTTTGGGTAAGAATTTTCAGACAGTTGATTACTTAACACAGTAATTCATGAAGTTGAGTGGTTCTGTAAATTACTTCAGGGTTTTTTTAGTTGTTGATTTCTCTTGGCAAGTTGGAGGAAATTTTCATATGTAAAAGGCTTAGTTTTGTGACATACAAATAATCCCAGGTCCCACTGTTTTCAGTGACTTGAAAACTAGCACATGTTTAACAGTGATAAATTGCTGTATGCAAAATGTAGCTGTGTTAACAGCAATAAGAATTATCCAAAAGCCCTTGGTTCTTTTTTTATGAAATAGCTTTTATTTAATGGTGAAGAAGTTTGTCCTTTTGATGCAAAGCAACTCATCTCCAGTGCCTAAGCTGGTTAAGTCCATATTTGGATAATGCCAAGAACACTGGTATTATTTTGGCATTTCAGACCCACTGAAAATGGTACTGTACATATAGATACCTAAAAATCAGAACATCAGAAATGTCATGGGGTTTGGAACTGTGTATTCTGTGGGTGTGTTATATGCTTCAAGGTATGGAAACCTGATAGAGTGTGTAGACATAATATTAAAAAAGGTAAAAAAAACCCAAACAAACTTTTTTTTGCTTCAGAGTTTATCCTGAAATTATAACTCAGACCATTGAGAAAAGGCAACTGCCCTGCTTAGAAATAGGATTTCTTCCAGGAGTTTCTGCTGACTAAGGAAGTAAGAGTTCAAGGCTGTTCAGCTCTGTGAAAAGTCTTCTCAGAGACAGCCTGGATTTAACTGTTTCAAAGTGTGTTTAATTGTGTGTTTATTCTGAATTCTAGTGCCAAACACGACAGAACCTGACTACAAATCCAAAGACTGGGTTTTCCTCAATTACACCTACAAGAGGTTTGAAGGGCTCACCCAGCGTGGCTCCATCCCTTCCTACATGAAAGCTGGGAAGTTGTGAAGCAGAACACAACCCCCCAAAGGAAATTGCAAACACAAACCTCAGGTAGCTGCATCACCAGGCCCGCTTGGCGTTAGTTATCAACACATCGACTCTGGTGCGCATCGATTTCACACGGAAATTCTACAGGATTAGGATTTCTAAGACTACTACAGGAATTAGTTGGCAGTGCCAGCTGGCTTTTTTTTTTTTTCTTTCCTCTTTTTTTTTTTTTTTAATATTTGAATATTTTTGTTAACTTTATTATACAAAGGTACTGGAATAAAAGGAACATGCATCGCTTTTCCTGCACTGCCTACGTGTGGATAACGGTTAATTATGCCTCTCTGTACTGTGGCTTTGTTTGTACTGTAAACCATCTAATCCACCCAGGAGGGAAACATATCATTTGATGCAGCACTGTTGTTGTACTGCTCACCTGGTGGGGTTTAGATATGCAGTATAAAGAAAACTGCCCATATTTGCAAACCTCTCTGAGCAGTTGCTCCAGGGTGTTCCATTTGTGGTCTGCAGATCCCCCATGAGTGTAGCATATGGAATTATTTTAAATAGCAGTGTCCTCTGGGCCTCCTTGTGTGCCAGTCCAGGACTTTTTCAGCCCTTTATCATGATCCCTTTTGTCTCTTTTCCCACAGGTTGTGGCAGTGAGGCAGTCCCTGTGATCTTTTTAGTGGTATTTCTGCTTTAAATGATCATTGCCAGCATTGCTGTTAGAGGTGATGATGCCTGCTGGCAATTTCAGAAGGAAAAACAAATCTGAATAAAAAGTGTCAATATTTTTAGCAGAAGGGAAATGCTCTGATGCAAATTCTTGAGGAGATGGCAGAGCTTCCAAGACTGCATTCCTGCCTCTGCTCTAAAGCTGCTCATAATTCAAACATTCTCTTCTCTCTGTGCAAAATGTGTTCTACAGAAGTGATCAGATTGGTGCTTTTTTTTTTTCCCCCCCACCTGAGCAGCTGCAGGCAGAAGGGATCCTGCTGTAACCTCTCTGGAATCACACCCTTTCCTCACATAGAGGAAATGGAGTTTCCCACTAGACTCAGACTCTCCTTTTCTTCCAGGATCTTCACCTGGCATGGCCATGGGATTAGAAGGGATTAGCTGAGCCTGCAGCCCAAATTCCAGGGACCACCTGAATGTTCTTGTGGCCAGTCTGCAGGATGGTGACAACCTGACAGCCAAGCCAGGTCTCCTTCCCCTGGGCAGAGGAAACAGCTCCAGGCTCTGGTTTTGTTCATCAGCCCAGCAGCAGTTCAGGACTGAGCAGTTTGCAATTATCTGGTCACTGGTGACTTTCTCTGCTTGTGCTCATCTTATCTGCTGGGCTTTGAATCTGTCACAGCAGAGATCTCTGCTGTCATTTTCTGGTCAAAAGAGATGTACAGCAATGAACAATTCCCCAGTGGCTGAACAAGCAGAGTCTCTGTTGCTGTCTCCCTCCTTTGAACACCAGTGTAAGGCATCCTAAAACCTCTGCAGCCACCTCTGAGTGGAGCACAGGATGTTTTGGCATACAGCAGCAAAGATTCCATTGGACAGACTTTTGTAGCAATATAGAAACTACTGTTATAAAGCCATCAGAGAAATATTTATTGCTGTTAGACACTGTGGTATCAGCTGTTCTGAATTATTTGTATGCTCTGAAAAACATACTGGGATGTTCATCTGTTGCATAAAAGCCCTTTTGTCAGTAAGATTTCTGTGCATCAGCGCCTGTCTTGAGCAGGTAGTCTTCCCTGATCCAGTCAGGATCCCTGATGCAGCCTTTCCCTCCATAGTTTTGTCTCTCTTGAAGCATCTAATATCTGTTATTTATACCAGTTTCAGTCTTCAGCTCCTTAAAGAGGAGTAGCCACTGCCTCAGGCCCATCCAGAGTTGTATCAGAGCAAAGCTAAGCTGAGCCTGAATGCTGGACTGAGGTGGGAACAGCTCCTTCATCTCCCTTCCCAGACCTTACACATCCCTGTGCTGCTGTCGGGGCAAGGTCTTTAAAAATTCTCCAGTGTTGTTCTTAGCCTTGTCAGTGTGCTGAGGCTCAATCTGTGGCCATTCCAAAGGCTGTACAAAAACAATAACTCAGTTAAATCTGCCTTGCAGGCATTGTTCTGCCAGTGCCCCAACAGCTCCTTCTCAGGAAAGGAAATTTCCTTTCCTAAGGCTTTGACTCCAAAATAGGGAAACTCAGGCAGAAAAAAGCAAATCCTGAGATGCAACCTTGGCCTCAAAGGACACTGCTATTCAAAACAATTTTCACTGGTTTTAATTTCCAGTCTCATCCATGGGGCACCTTGTACACTGGAATTGGAATTCCTGCCAACACCACCTTTCAGAAGAGCACAGTAACCCCATTAACATGACCTACAAACAAGTCTTTGCTCAAACTTGTTGAGACAAACTCAGTTTCATGGAAACTGCAAATGCTCAGTGATACTGGTGATTTTTTTTTTTTTTTTCCTGTGGGGCTTAGGGGAGGGCAGAGAAATACAAACTTAATTTAAAGCTATCTATTAAACAACTATGTCTGTACATACTCACTGGTTTACAAACTCTGGAAGAAGCTCAACCCTTCTATTTGCAACACTAAAGATAATACTAATTTAAAATTGCAGATAATTAATCATATCAGTGGTCACATAGGAGTTATATCCATAAGGAAACAGCCTGCAGCCTATCTAGCATAAACTCCTGTATTGTGGTAGTTGAGTTTTTAAATTTTTTTTGTAAACATAGCATTATTTTAATCAGTAAGTCAAGTTAAACAATATTAACTACTGCTTTTAGGATGATAGGGGTTTTATTTTCGAGGTGAAACTGTGACACTGTAATGGATTAAAGAGAACAGCAGGTTAATCTACACTGGCTTTCAAAAAAGATTAAGTGCAACATATCTTTAATTTTGTTAATTCTGTCTGATTCTTTTGGATGGTTGTGTGTTTTCCTTTAGCAATGTTTGTCACTGTGCCATTTATTTTTCTTATTCTTGGAGTACCAAAGATCCTGAAATGGCTTGATGATTGCAACCATGTGAAAATTTATTTTCTGGAAGTATGTTTTGTTAAACTTCTGTTAAAACGTGAAATTGTGTATGCAAATTGTTATCAGAGGTTTGCTGGGACATTTACCTATTCCAGCAGGGAAAACTTGAGAGTGTTGATGGAAGTGGAGAGCCTGAATCCAAATTCTGGATTGGAATTCCCTGAGAGTGGGGAGGAAGGTTGAATTGGGAACTGCAGCTGAGCTTTTGCACTTCGTTCCATCTCCAATCAGCATGAGTGAGTGGCCTTAGGTACAGGACATCAGCAGAGGTTGTCTCATGTGCAAAAGGAGTTTAAAAAAAAATTGCCAGCATTCAGAAATCAAATCTTGATACTGCATTTGCACTGTTCAATTTGCCTTGCTGGAGAGTTATAGAGGTGTTATTTTTATAGGTCAATTGTTCCCCACCTGAGCCGTGGGAGACAGTCTGGGATAGGGGCACCTGCTGGGGAGAGTTCAGCTGGGGAGCACCAGGAATGGGCACCAGGAACAGCACACAGCTCTGCTGTCAGCTCCTGCCCCAGGGGTGACATTCCTCCTGTGCCCAGCAAGCAGGGAATGCTGCAGTCTAGCCCAGGTGATGTGTAGGAAGTGCTCTCACTTTCTCAATAACACGAGCAATTGTAACACACTGTACCTTGTCCTTTTACTGTTGGGATCTCACAGCAGCTCGTTCTTGGAGTCAAAATGGCAACTGCTATATTTTTCCTAGACTGTTTCATTAGTTGTGGTTGGGAAAGTTACATAGAAGCATTATAAAAATTTATATGAGGCTTTTTACAGCATTTGAAAATAAAAGTAGCATTCTTTTTGTAAAGTTGTGGTGGTTTTTGTTTCTTTCACCCCGATGTACTGGATTTCTCTTCCAGCATATAGGAGACATCTAAGGAACTGAGATCCTGTTTTGTGGATTCTCATCTTGAATTCCACGGACAATGAAACACCCCAGTGTTCTTACACTCAGAAAGTAGAGAAAGCAAATATTGTTTGATTTGTCCCCGCAGTCACATGAAGAAGCTACTTCTCAAATGGTTACTGATCTTCTCCAGAGTCTTACCTTCCCCATAGGCTGTAATTTATCCAGGAAAAGCTTCCAGGGGCAGTTGTATCCTTTGATCCACTGTAGAAACCTTTCTGTCCTACTGTTCCACTTTCCCTGCCAAGTTCAGAGCAGTAGCAGCAGTGAAAGTTGTGTAAAAAAATGATCAGAGTGGAGCAGCTGAAAGCCAAGAGAATGGAGCAGACACTGCCTGGCCTTGTCTGGAGCCTTCCTGAGAGGAACAGGAGCTCTCCTTCCCTCTACTCCAGAACTGCTGCTCTCAGTAAAGGCAACAATGCAACACAATTTTGCAAATTCTGTTAAATGGCATCACCCTTTTCTTCCCTTGACTGTGCACGATTGTATGGCAGAGCTACACATCATAAGGAAATACAGGTTTAGTTCTTTACCTCCTTGCATTACTAGATCAGATATTCCTCAGAAAAAGCATGTGTTTAGGGTTTATAAAGCATACTGCAAATATCTACATTTTTAATTTCTTTGTTCTTTTACAAAGTGTGCCTGGTACATAAGCAAACAATAATGCTTTAGGCAGTAAAAGGCCTTTTCTGACAATCTTCCCTAAGGAAGAAGAAGGGAAGAGTATCCAAAGTCTGTCTGTCCTGGGAGTGAGGACAGTAGTGGCTCCCAGCTCTAGACTAGGCAAGGATTTATTTGCAGTTCAGAAAATGCTTAAAGTATTTGGAAATGTAGAAGGCTGTCAGGCATTGGAAGGGGCTGCTCAGGGAGGTTTGGAGTCCCCATCCCTGGAGGTTTTTGAGGAAGGACTGGGCATGGCACTCAGTGCTGTGGTCTGGGTGACAAGGTGGGGATCACTCACAGGTTCAACCCAACAATCCTGGAGGTGTTTTCCAACCTTCGTGGTTCTGTGATTCCATTTCTTTAAGGTGATGTGATTCATCACACATGTAAATTTTCAATATCACAAAATCCCCCAGCTGAATTTCCCAGGTGAAAGGGGGTTCTAGAGGTGGGTGCAGGCCCTGTTCCTTGTGAGGCACACTGGGTTCAGCCATGCCAGGCTCTGCAGCATGGAATGCCTGCTCCAAAAATCCACCTGCTTCCAAGTGCATTCAGCTGAAGGGCAGATTGTGCCTGTCACACACTGAACTGGCACCAGGGTTTGGACACTTCATCACTCAGGAACACTGCTGCAGTGGGTGTGAGAGGAAATTAATCTCTCCATGGCAGAGGGAGCTCATCCCACCGCCTCCTGCTCCTCCCAGTGCCACTCCTCAGGTTACCTGAGCCCTTGAGGCCCCTGCTCCCGGGACAGAGGGGGCACACCGACCACACTCTTAGTGTTGAGGGAATGAGCACACGTTTCTCCTTTCCCAACCAAGCCCGAGCTCTGCTAGGAACAGTTTGTTTCAGATCTGAACCGACCCCGGGTGCCACATCTTGTTTCCGTAGCAGCTGCTTTAGTCTGTTTCTAGTGAGCCACCATCTGCTGCGGCTTCTCCCTCCTCCAGGAATACGTGCTGGCTCTCCCTGCTGTCCCCAGGCAGTTCCCTTCCACTGGCAGCAGCTCCTTCCCCTCCAGGTGCCTCTGCCCATCCTCCCCGCTCCAAACACAAAATCTTTCCCCTTGCTTCTACATTTCCCTGCCCTTGGAATTGAATGATGAGAGAGTGGCTCCTCAGCAGCCCTTGAAGCTGTTGTGTAAAAGTGTAACCACAGCCCCTGCTCCAGGTCTTGCAGGAGAGACTGCAGCTACAGAAGGTGTTACGGACACATGGAGTTAACTCCTTCCTTCCTTTCCTTCCTTCCCTCCCTGTGGCTGGGTGATGGAGCTCCAACAGGAATCAGATGCCAAGATATTTCACCCGACCTCATCTGGGCACGTGTGGCCATGCACAAAATCAACTGGAAACGGGAGCAGTGATTTACTGGGAGTGCAAAACTGCAACAGTTTTGGACACTTCATTTTCCCAGTTCTGACTTCACAATGTCTATTTAATACTAGTGAATGATCAGATAAGAACTTGAGTGATTTTTTTTGATCAGGACAGGGTGAAATCACTGGCAATCTAGACACACACATCAAGATCTCCAGCCCAGCAGGCTTTCTCTGAGGTGTCATCCAACTCCCACTGACGTCAGCCAAAGATCCCTATCTGAATCCCAAAGAAACCAGGAACAAGGATGGTCTTCAAAGCAAACTGGTTGCTGATGCCATGCTTTGGTGTTCTTTACAAATGAGACAAAAAGATTTCACTGTTTATACAACTCAGCTGGATGAAAAGCAGTTTGTGGGGAGGAGGCTTTTGGTGGTGAGAAACTCACATGGCACTTCTGCTGTTAAACAGGACAATATTACCTGGTTTGTAAAAACCAAAATCAAACTAATGCCTCGAGGAAGCTTTGCAAAATGTAAAATTTATTTAAATCCCATTTTTAGGCTCTCATTAGGCATTCAGAAACTACCAGGAATAAAAAGGCTAATTCAAAACTGAAGATTATTTTGTTTTCAAATCAGAAGTTGCACCATGAAATTGAGAGACTTTGGGGTAAGAGATTTACAAGTAAGTGAATTACTTTGTGGACAAAAACCTCACCAGCCTAGACTCCAAAATGAAGCAGGCACTTTGTAAAATGCTAATCCTTTTGACTGCCTGTAATTTTGTTAGAAAATCACACACTACATTATCATCCTGCTGGCTCCAATACTGCGATTAGAGAGGGAGAGCAAGTAGAACTCAGATGCTCTTCTCAAGTTAAACTTGTTTCATCATGCAAGGAATTTGTCCATGATTCCCAGATGTCCAAGGACAGAGTATATCCCTGTCACAGTCCAATTGGATACTGCAGAACATAATCCATGCTCCTGGTATTGGGCCAGCACAGCACAGTTCTTTGCTAGTGAAGCCTGATTTTTTTTTTTTTTTTTGGGTGCTGTTTTTGGCTTCTTTAGTAATTATTTAGAGGGGCTTTAGAAATTCTTTAGAGGAGCTTCCATAGTAATTATTGAGCACAAATAATTTTAAAGAGTTACTTTTACTGTTGGCCAATGACAGTGTGGTTATGCTATTTATATAATTTTTGAAGCAAAAGACTCTCTGATTTGGGGAAGAATTTTTGCTTTAAAGTGACAGCAGATTAAACTAATTCAAAGGCACAGAATTTGTAGCAAAGTCAGTAAATTGCTTGTGGTGCCCTTAAAAGTAATCCAGTGATCTTCAAGCTGAATAAAATACAAATAAAGATTGAAATAGATTTGAAAAAAAATTAAAAATATTAATTCTTGTAACTAGCTAACTTGTTCACATGCCCTCTACAAAACCACACTTGATTCTTTACTTTCAGCCATGTAAGACCACAGTCAGAGGAGAAACCATAAATATTTGTGTTCTGGGAGAGAAGGTTATGAAAAATCTCTATTTGTGCTTACAAAGCTGAGTCACTTCAGTTTCCTGCTATTGAGTTTCAGCAGAAGAAAGTTCTCTGGCTTGCCCTGAGCAGTCACCTCGGGGTGTTTTTGTGAGAGGTGACACAAGTCCCCCTAATAATGGAGAGTGACTCCCAGAGTCCCTTCTCACAAGTTTTGCCTGTGTGTGGAGCCAGCTTGGCCCCAGCAAATACACAAAGAAATCCACATTTCAGAACAGCATCTCCCACGGCCTGGGAAACAGCTAAGGCATGCTATGCTTTTGGATGTGACAGAAGAGGAAAAAAGGAGGAATAATACAGACACTTGAACTGCAGGTCTCAGGCTATTATTTAACTGCCCCGAGGTTTGATTGTTATTTTTACCCCTTTAGCACGTTGTTGTGTAAGTTGTTTGGAGAAAAGAGGCTATCTGTGGCTTACATAAAGCATTCTGTTCCCTATTTTATTGCTGAAAGCTACTCAAAATGGGGCAAAAATATCAAGTGTGGCCTACTCAAAATCAGTGCCTTACATATACTGGGATCCTGCTCTGCCTGCTCTGCAAACTGTGCTACAAACACCAGTCACGTATTAAAGGTTCAGTGAAGAGCCCAATCATCACCTTTGAATAAGAAACAAGTATAATAAATGATGTCTCCAGTCTGTGTTAATGACCTGGCAGAGCTCTATGCTTGTAGGAATTATCCAAGTGCCAGGTGACATGATCATGGATGAGGAACACGACAGGCAGACAAGATTTCCTGACCTGGTGCCAAAAACTTCCATAGTGAATTGCAACTGCACTAAAAAATATGAAATAAAATCTGAATCAGGTACAGTAGTTCTGGTTTTAGCGAGTTAGTTAAAAAAAAATAAAAATTAAATGTCCTCATTAATGTTCCTGTGTGGATAGTATTTACTTGTATTTAATGGCTATTTAGCTATTAAGTTTGTTAAAATAGTTTTGGGGAACTATTGGAATCTTTAACTCATCGAGCTTTATAACAACAGCCATCTTCAGCTTTCTGTGGCTCCTGAGTCCCTGAAACATTTTCAGTCAGTGTGGCTAACTCACTTCTGAAATCCCCTTAACATTTGGGTGTCCACTGATGATGCAAACCTGGAGGAGGGAGCTCCCAGCTTCAAAACTGGGGCAAGACAATATTTTAGCAGGACAAAAGATGACATTTAAGCTTCCTGGGAATAAATCCTTATAATTTTTTTTTAGTATCAGTTGTGGTATATGAATAAAATAAGTGTGCATTAATGCACACTTAATTAATTAGTTGTTTTCGGGAAATGTGCTGGCAGCTAACAATTAATAAATATGTCACAAATGGAGTTCAGGATTGTGCCTGAGGAACCACCCTCAGGACTACAGTTTGGAGTTTAGACCAGTGAATTCTGCCTACCTCTGTGAAAGATATGAAGAAAACACATTTCCGCGTATAAATAACGGCATGAAAAAGGTGGCAGTGTTTGATTTGCGGTATTACCACAGAGACTGGGCAAGCACTGGAATAAGCCATCGGTGTGTGTCTCGAGTAATTGGCCTTTATTACATTTTTATAATTGAAGCTGCGGGCTCGCTGCCCGCCGGGGATGGACCCGATCCGCAGGGCCGCCCTGAGGGGCCGGGGCGGCGCCGCCATGGCCGCACATCTCGCGAGAGGCGGAACATGGCGGGGGCGCTGAGGGGGGCCGGCGGGGCGGGAACATGGCGGGGCGGGCGCGCTGAGGGGGGGCTGGCGGGGCAGCCCGCGGTCCCTCCCCGGCGCCGGCGGCTCCTCCTCTGCTCACCTCAGCTCACCCCCCGCATGCCGGCGGTGCCGGGGGCGCTGTGGAGCGGGGCACGGGGCCGCCCGCCATGGCCGAAGCAGGAGCGGGAAGCGCCGAGGGCGCCGAGGAGGAGCGGCGGGCGGCGGAAGGTGGGAGCGGGTCCCCGTCTCCCTCTCCCTGCCGCGCGTTGCTGCGGGCGTGGGGGGCGATGGCGGGTGCCGTGTGTGGGGTGTGTCTGCCTGTCTGTCTGTCTCTGTCTGTCCGCCCGCCTCGGTGATGTGGCACGGGCGGTGTTGTTGTGGGGCTGGCGCCCCTGGGGCATCGCCGCCTTTCCGCGAGCAGCCCGGGGCTGCTGCTCTGCCCGGCGCCGCTCGGGTTCGTGCCTGATTCCCTCGCTCGCTGCTCCCGCTCGGCGGAGTTCAGTGGAGCTACCCGGAGCGCCCACACGGAAACACAGAATCAGGGAATGGGGTTGGAAGAGACCTCTGGAGATGGTCCAGTGCAGCCCTGGAGCAGGTGACACTAACGTGTCCAGGTGGGTTGGAATGTCCCCGGAGAGGGAGACTCCAGGCCCCCCCGGGCAGCTGCTCCAGGGCTCTGCCACCCTCAGTCTGCAAAGTTGCTCCTCTCACTGAGGTGGAACTTCTCGTGTTTAGTTTGTCCCTTGCTCCTTGTCCTGGGCAGCAGTGAAAGGAGCCTGGCACCGTCCTCTGTGTAATGGTCACTGTGCTGTATTGCTGTGACAGATGTGTCATTATACTGATGTGAAGTGCACTGAAAATCTGTTTGTTTATTTTATTTTTTATTTCAAAACTTAGTTTGTAATTCACTGTTCCTGGTACACACATAGCCTTGCCTTCCTAAAACTCTAGAATGATTTTTTTTTTTTTTTGGTAGGTAAACATAATTTAGTATTTTAGGTATAGCAATTCTATCTTTTCTGTGTGTGTGTGCCCACGCTTGTATGGCGACCAAGGTTTGATCTTTCCGTGTTTTTAATCATAAGTTTCTGCTACTAAATCAAGGCTGGTTGTAAACCACCAGCTGCTGCTCGTGTTCCTGCTTGGAAACGAGTGGGGTGCTTCCCCTCTCCGAGGAGAAGGGGGTTTTTAAAGGGATAAGGGGAAACAGGAATGGTCCAGTCCCTCCTGAGCCATCCCTGCAGTTCTGTGTAGTTAGCACCAATTCTTCTAGGTTTAGTAGTTGTTTTCAAAATGCCTCTTGAGTTATGTGTGGTTTAATGTATGAGGGAATCCTGGTTGTTTCAAATCCTTGACATGTTTCTGTGCCGCTTGGTTGTTTATAAATACTGTTGTAAAAAAATTGTGGCAAATAATGTAGTGTTTGAAAACCAAGTGTTGTTGGTGGGGTTTTTTATGTAGTGTTTTTTGCAGTCTGCTAAACTGTGTTTAAAACTTAAGATTTATTGTTTCTGTATCATGCATATACTGAAAGGAGTGAAAATCATCACATTGAAGAAACCTCCAAACACAGGCATTTCCACTTACAAGTAGATTTGGGAATTCAAAAAACCGTAGGCTTTCATATTTTATTGGAGATAAACCCCCATCCCTGCTTTCTTCTGCTATCTATGTTTAAACCTGTTTTGTAGTGAATTTTAAAGAAATAAGTTTGTGTTTCTTTGTTTTTAAGGCAAAAGTATCTTAATTGTTTGTGGGAATGGGGCCACAATAAAGTTACCTGCCTAATAGGTTTTAAGTTTGTTTTTTTTATTTACTTGTTGGTACATTTGCACATTACGAAAAACAAACTCTAAACTGGATGGTTCACATCCAAGAATCAAATTCATTGTAAGAAGAAATAATTTGGTGGGTGATTTTTGGAAGTGAACTTCTCAGAATTCCCTGTTTGGACTGCAGGGCCAGCTAAAATCATTTAAGTTCTGCAGCTGACTTGATAGGACTCAGCATTCTGCAATGATTCCAAAACTTACAAGGAAACAACTATCCACCATTCCTCTAGGAGTATATAACTGAAGAAGATTTGTGGTTTGGTTTTTGTTTGGTGTTTTGTTTTTTGTTTTTTTGTTTTTTTTTCAGAAATGAACTATGATATATGAGACTCCTGATTCCTATCAGTGCTTTCTACCTGGTGTGAACATGAAAGTGCCTGGGAAAGCAGGGTTCCCTTTCCAGGCCTTGGGGAGGATCTTTTCATTAGCTGGTTCCTGCCTTATTTTACTTTTTAATACACTAATAGCTTTGGCCAAATATTCCATCTTTGAAATCTGTTAAGTGAATGTGTCATTCAAGTGGTAAGTTGTGATTCTTGACTGCTTTTCTTCCTGGTGATGGAAGCAAGTAAAAATAGAAGCAGACAGTAATCAGTTGCTTGTGTTATTATTTGACTTAAATGTTTGTCATTCAGAGTGTTTTAATTTTTTCTTTTTGAGATTAAAACCAAATCCAAGGTTCTTTACATAGAAGAGTTTATTTTCTGGGTAGTGTTGTTCATAAGATGTTTTCATTATCGAATTCTCTGTATTTTGCTCCTGCATTACATGTGCTTATAAAATTTGGGGTAAGAATAAGCTGCTTTAGTCCATACATTTCTACTGTTTTCAGAACTTCTTTCCAAAGACTGTTGTCCCAGCTTCCAATGAGAGGTACTGTAGGTGTTGATCTTGATGCCAGACTTGCTGTAAGTAGTTTGAAGATGCTTTTCATGACCTATTTGAAAGGTCTGAAATAAGTAAATTCAAAAAAATATTAAGTACAACATTTAGCTATGTGTAGAAAATATGGTTCTTTGGTTTCTAGGTGTTCAGATGTGCAGGGCCTCCAGCTGGTATCACAGCACTTGTAACTTTCTCATGCTCTGCTGTGTGTGTGTGTAGGCTGTGTCTGTCATTTTCACACTCTCTAATGAATATCTGCAGCAAGAATTCATTAAAATAAACTGAAATTTTAGGAAAGTAACTCCATGGTAAAATAAAACAATTTACATGGTGTGGAGTTATTTGCCTCTGTCAGTGTGAAGCCACTGCCCCTTGTCCTGTCACTCCAGGCCCTTGCCAAGAGTCTCTCTCCATCTTTCCTGTGGCTCCCTTCAGGCACTGCAAGGCCACAGTGAGGTCACCCCAAAGCTTCTCCTCTCCAGGCTGAACAATCCCAATTCCCTCAGCCTTTCCTCCCAGCAGAGCTGCTCCATCTCACATCTTCCAAAACAAACCAAAACCAAAAAAAAAAAAAAAAAACCCCAACAAAAACACAACAAACAAAATTAAACAAACAAACAAAAAAAAAACCAAACAAAAAGCCCAAAACAAAAACAAGCAAACAAAACCAACCCCCCCCCCCCCAAAAAAAAACAACCAAAAAACTAATCAACCAAACAAACCCCCAAAACCCCCCAAAATCCAGTTAGTTGATTGTGACAGAACCTTACAGCCTAAAAAGAACTGCTTTGGCTGGGCTGCACAATCCTCAGGTGCCACTTCATGCTCACTTCCACCACACTCTGGAGTTCTTTAAACTTGGCAAAGCTCAGATTCCCAGCTGAAGGGTTTTGTGCATACCAGGTACATACCTTTGGAAACTGCACCTTTTAGTATATGGTGTCCAGGATCTTAGAAATCTGAATTCAAATCAGCATCTTCTCCTTTTCTCTGAAAGTGTTAAAAGTTCCTTATTTTTGGAAAGGTTGTGCCAGTGCTAACACATTATTAATTTAGGCAGCTGCAGAGCTGCCACATTTCTCCAAGTCTCACATATTCCCAGACTATGCAAAGTGTCACCATGAGCTTTATAAATGTACTTCTTCAGTGATACTTTATTACAAGCCCATTTTACTGTAATAGCTTGGTAGCTGAATTTGGGTGTTCTTTTTTAAACTGGCTAAATGAGGGCTGACTGACAGGCCTTTTAGTTAATTAATTAATGTATTAATACTACATGACTGGTATCTTCCTGCTGATTTTTGGAGAGCTAATATGTATCCTGCAAACCTAGGCAGAAAAGCTAACCTTGCCAGGGGTGAGTGGTCTTGAGGTAGTGCCTAATTAGGGCAATAATTTGGAAAGCCTGTCTTGGGCTTGAGCTTGGTGCATGTGATGCTAACAGGTGCTGTCTGTGGCTGTTTTGTTTTAAGAATTGTGTGATATTTCTGTTCTTGGGGTGGGTTTCATCTCACTTATCTTTGGATGTCCAAGTCTGAGGCAGTTCCTTTGGTCCCTGTGTAATTACTGACTAGAGATAGGCACTCTTGGGCTATATATCATCTAACCAACTGTAGGAATCTATTTTAGATTGAGATGAATCACCCTAGAACTGTTTTATTTCATCTAGCCAAATGTAGGAATCTATTCTGGGGAGAGATGAATCACCCTAGAAATGTCTTCCTCCCTCCCATAAGGACCAGAATGGCTACTAAAGATGTGGACATCATTTTTGGTTCAGAAGAATCTCTCTTTTCATGGCTGGTGGAGTTTGGCCATAAACCTTTCCTAAAAGCTTGTGTTTGCTTAGGAATTGAAAACCTTAAAACTGTTGGTAGAGAAAGCAGCTCAGGAATGTGGCATGGGCTTAGAAAATATTATTGTCAGTAATTGGGAAAATGTGGAGTCTCCCAAGCCTTGTTTCTCAGTGCTTTGCATGGGGTTGACACAGAAACTTTGCTGACACAGGGATATGGCTGATTTTGTTTGTCTTTATATCTCTTCCCCAAACAACAGCTTCATGCAGCTCCTTTGCAGTTGTTCCCTTCTTTGCCAACCCCTTGGGGTTTCTATTTATTGTTTATTTTCCATGTAGAAAAACACAAGAATAGGAGATGTTCTTGTTATGAGAAATATATATTGATAACCACCCTTAAATATTTGCCCAATGTTTGCCCAGTTATGAAATACTAATAAAAGTAGTGTTGAACTAACAGGTTTTTTTCATTTCTGATACACTTATTAGGAAGGAAGTATTTTCCATATGTATTTGTACTGTTTGGATGGTCTTTGCCTTTTCACAGAGAATTAGTCCAGTGGAGAGTACTATTCTCATTATTTTTATCTGTCCCAATGGGCATAATATGCTCTAAAAATATTTTTAATATAGATAAGGATATAGGCTTAATGCTGAGAGACAGACATAGATTATAATAGTCATGTATTTGAGGAACTGTTCACTTGCCATTAAAATCTGGTTATCAGTATTTCAGGGCATTAGCAATGGAATGAGCAGTAATAAAAATGTCATTTCTTAGCTGCAATTTTATTTGGCTTGCAAACCAGACTAGTGTAAACAACAGCCTTTAGGGTGGTAAAACAAAACATCCTAGTTGACTTGAACTGTTTCTAGTAGTTTTACAATTTACTAATGATTTTGGTTTTACAGAAGCATCTACTTGTAATAAAGATTGGTCTTTCTGGATATTATTTTTCATGAAGCAAGTGAGCTGTGAAATTTGGATTGATTTCATTTTGCTTCATGTTTGAAGCTGTGTAAATCAGGCAGAAGGTGTTTAGAGGTGTTTGTTTTGATGTCAGTGGTATGAAAATATTCACAGAAAATGCAACTATAAGAAATTCAACCACGTACTCATATGACAGGTAAAAATCCAACTTTTTCTGAACACAGAATCCCACTCTGGTTGTTGGGGTACATTTTAGACCGTTCTCTTTGTGAACCCAAAGATTATGAAATCCTTTATCCAGCTCTCCCAAAGTGGTGCAGCCAGAAAGGGAAAGAAATCTTCCCTCACAGCCTACACAAGGCTGGGACACTCTCCAGGGAGAGTGAGCACCCTGGAATCACCCAGTATCACAATGATGGCTGTTATGGAGCCCTCAGGGATTATTTTCCATCACCCTTCCTGACTTCTCAAAGCTGCCTTGGCTTTAGGAGCTGTTTCTGCCCACTTCTTTCTCAGTGAGTGGTAGGTATTGAAAAGATTTGCTCTCTTCTGTTAAACTCCACATAATCACTGTTCTGCTATGCTTGGTTGTTTCTGAAGCTTTAAATGTATTTCTGTATTTCTTTCCTTTTGCATTGTTGATGAAGGTTTGGGATTGGTTCATGGGTTTTTAAGGAATATATATATAAAAAGAATTTAAGCTGCTTGCTGAGCATGTCAGGGATCAGTACAGATTCTAAACCTTATATTTTTGTCCAAGATCAACCACCCAAGTTACTGGCATTTAGTTTGTTCCAGGAATAGTGTTAGGGATCCAGTTTATCACCTCATAGTTGTAGTGTAGATGTTCTTAATGGCACTGGTAATCTGAACATATTTTATTTTCTCAATGAAGAATAACAGAAATGGGTGTTGTTAGTAAAGGTAGTAGAGATTAAGTGCACTATTCAGAATTTGTTGCTTGGGTGTGGGGGAAAAAAACTAGTTGTTTAATAATATTGAAGATAAATTGGAAAAACCTGTAAAAGAGGCCTTGGATTTTGTTCCTTTAAAGGGAAGTGTTTGGAAAGCAGGCTGACCATCTGTGTGCAGAGCAGTATTTAGGTCAGTGGGTCTGTGCTGTCCTGCTTTGTTCCAGGACGAAAGGATCTGTTGTGCTGAAGGCATTCAGGTCTTGCAACCATGTAGGTTGCAGTTTAGTAAGTACTCTTTTATGAATATTCATCAAGGCTGATTATACTTCAATAACTTAATCAGGAATTACAGGATGCTGTGACCTGGGCAAATTAAAACTGCTTCTTTAAAATAAACAATTCCTTTGGAATCGTCGGCATTTTTTGTTTGTTTTGGAATTGTGTTAATAACAGAAATATAAAACAAGACTTTTAGGGGAGACTCATCATACAAATATTCCAGACATCTACCACTGTCTTATATAAATACTTACAGATTTATCATGTAATTTCTTTTAATATATTTTAACATGGCTAATTTGAATGTGATGTGTATTTGAAATAACTAGATTTTCTTCCTGTCTCAGATGTCCAAAAGTTGTCACTTATTTGTCAACTATTTGTTGATTCTTTGTTTCCACCTCTTTTTTTGAAACTTCCTGTGTGACTTAATGAGTTAAAGAGCTTTCTAAAATAAAACAGGGGCTGACTTTGTGTTGTCTGATTTGATAGAGAGAGGATTAGTGGAAGACCAGGCAAGCTGTTGTTGGAGTATTAGCCTATTTTCATTTAACTCTCCAGAGCTGTATTCCAACACCAAATGAAAACCTAGAAGGTCATTTTTCTGCTGTGAGATATGTTTGCATCTAAGAGGGGGAAAAAATATCCTTTGTATTGTTGTTTTTGTATATTTCTTCACTTTTGCAAACAGCACAGATGTTAAAAAAGAAAGAAAGCTCACAAGAAAGCATCCAGTTTTTCTTGCTGGATTTTCCAAGTGCTCCTCTTGGTTTTTGCTCTGTGCTAGAAGCAGGAGATGCTCACTTCCTTAAATGACATCTCTTCATCTCTCATCTGTCTTCACTGGCACATGTAGCCTAAAGGAGTTCCTACATTTGCTGAAACAGAATTAATTCTGGCTCTTTGCCTAAACATCAGCTGGGTGATTCTTTGTGAAAGCTGTGCTGAGACAGAAAAACAGTGTAATAGTGCTTATGTTCCTTGAGACTGTTCTCCTTTCCCAGTAGGTTGCTAGGATTCCTTTGGCTTGTGACTTCTCTTCTGTCCTTCCCAGAAACAACAGTTTTCCTTAAGAGGAGAATTGTGAAGGGAGCTTGTCAAGTTTTTGAGACTCTTCCAACTTCCATGGCAGATGTTCTGTGCAGTTGTGGGTTTTATGTCAGGTTTGTGATTATAACAAACTTCCATTTTTTGGATATCCCACTTGATTAAAAAAACATAGTTCACGATATATTTTTAATATATATTTGGTTTGAGCCACAGTATTTTGATCTGCTGAGGTGGTGATTTCAGAGCAGGATGTCTGGGGTGCTGGGGCATTTCAGTGCAAAGGTTGTGTGAAGGGAGAGCAGTTTTGCATTGCCTTGGTTGGGCTGGGCTGGATGCAGCACCATGGGAAGGTGGTGCACTCTCTGCTGGACTTGGCTTCTAGCAGTGCAGCCTTGGCTTTTTGTGTCAGAGACAGAAGGCATGCACAGACAGCTTTTTGTCACAGTGAGGATGAGAATGGATGCAGAGTGGTGCAGCCCTTGCTGGACACTGACCCTTTATTGTTGCTGACAGAGAAGTTCTCTGTGGATGGGAGCCCGTGTGTTGCCTGTGGAGGGCCCAGCCTCATGAACCCAGTCACTAAGCCTGCCACCACCACCTCTTTCAATGCTGCCATGCCTGACATTCCAAGGAAACGAAAGGGGAGTGATTCTGATAACCAGTAAGTGAATCAAATCTCTGTGCCTCAGCCTGAATCTCAGACATTCCTCTGTTATTTATGCAACATGGTCACTGCCTTTGCTCTTCCTCTTCCTTCCTCCTTTCTAGTCTTTTGTTTGTTGCCATTAAATTTACAATATCTTCCAAATTCTGTGTTCTGTGACACTCCCCAATTATTAAAAATAGAAAAAGTAATCCTTAAATCCAAGGGATATATGTAGGATTCTGTAATGCCATTTCCTGGCCTGAATTGTCTGGATAATGTGTCTCTAATGCTAAAATTTCAGTCCTAATTTTTTAGGTTTTTTCTCCTTCTTTGCCTACTAGTAAAGGCAAGTTCTTAAGTTATTTGAAGTCTCCCAGGTACATACTAGAATTTTACCTTCAAGCATGAAACAAGATTACTGGTTAAGTTGTTTGATCTAGAACTGCTGCTTCAGTGACCAGAGCAGCCATTTCCTTAAATGTGGAGACAGATCTGTGACCTAAAAATGAGGACTGTCCTCTTGTAATGCTCATTCTTTTTAAGTGGGTCAGTCCTGGCTGCTGAGGACACTGTCAACTGTTTTATCCTGTTCTGTAACTGCCAAACAGATGTCTGTTAACCAAAAAAGTGATCTGTTCAAAGCTGTGTAAATCAGGCAGAAGTAAGGGATGCAATGCACTACAAATATCTCCAAACTAATTTGGAAAATCCATATTTTAAAAGGTGGGGAATAGGAGATTTACATGTACTTGTGATTATTAAAGCAATTCTCTTTAATCACTGCTTCTTCCTTATGTAGTCCATTGATCTACAGAGTGTAGCTGTACTGTGGGTGTTGATGTAGTTGTCAGCTTGGAGATTCAAGTGTATCATGTGGGTAACTGAAAAACTCCAGCAATATGTTAGTTTCTGGGGAAAAAAAAGTGTCTCCATTCTTTTTCAGTAGCACTTGTTGATTTTTACCTGTTCTAAAAGCATTGGTTCCTCAGTAATGCTTCCCTGAAGTTTGGCTATCTCTGATAAAAAAAAATGTCCTAGTTGAAAAAATTAATTGAGAAAATACTGGTTAATAAGAAGTAGTAATTAGGTTCTAGGACTAATGATCTTGCTGGAAGTAACCAATCAAGTGGAGTTACCATTAAAATTTTTCTGTGACTTTGTTTTTTGGGTCTATCAAGTTATCTTGTTACACTTCAAACTGCATTTTGCTTACTTTATGATCTGTTTCTGCAGGGATACAGTTGAAGTTGATGGTGATCCTCAGAAAAGGTACTTTTTATGAATGAGTCCATTTCTGTTTTGAGTTCTGTGTGCTTGTCACACTTGGCTGTTTGCCTAGATGAGCTGTGGGGTTCCTTGAGGAGTGCTTCATCCCAGGGCAGGTCTGTGTACAGCACAAGTGATAAACATGCAGCTAAGGAACAGGATGGACAGGTCCATCCAATGTTAAGGGTTCCTGATAGTTCTGTCTAAGATGATGTTCTGCTTCCAACTCTACCAAACTTATAGTGTTGATTGAAGTTTAGAATGGGAAGGAGTGAAAAGTACCAGTTTACTAAGAAGGCTTAGAGAGGCAAAGGAAAGCTCTCATAATCTTCTAGGACTGATGAATGTAAACATTTCTGTTTGGTTGTTTTAAACACTTTTTAAATAAGAACTATAATAACAGTTTTTTAAAAATTGTTACAAGGGTGACTATGCAGCATAACAAACCCTCTGTGTAATATATGTGCCAGGAGGGTTGTTAATTACATGATTATTTTGTAGCTGTTTCTTTTTCTGTATCTGGATACCTTACTTGGGTAATATTTGTTTGTAAGTAGCCATGCAGTGTATTTATAGAATAGACTGTTTCACTTGGAAGGAACCTACCAGATCATCCAGTCCAATAGCCTGAGCACTTCAGGGCTGACCAAAGGTTAAGGCACATTGTAAAGGGCATTATCCAAATGTCTCTTGAACTCTGACAGGACTGGGGTGTCCCAGAGAGAACAGGCTTCCTAGAGAGAGGCTGCCTCTCTCTAGGAAGCCTGTTCCAGTGTTTCCCCACTTCCTTGGTACAGAAATGCTTGCTAATGTTCAGTCTAGACCTCTCCTGCACAGCTTTAAACCATTCCCTTGTGTCCTGTCCTTGGAGACCTGAGAGAAGAGCTCAGCACCTCTCTGTGCACTTCCCTTCCTCAGGAAGCTGCAGGGAGGAAGGAGGTGCCTCAGCCTCCTTTTCTCCAAACTAGACAAACCAGGAGTCCTTGGCCACTCCCCACAGGACATTCCTTCTGTCCCTTTCACCAGCTTTGTTGCCTTCCTCTGAGTTTATCCAGGGACCTTCCCATCTTCACCAGACACCTTCTCACATTTAGGGGCCCAGATGTGCTCACACTATTCAAGGTGAAGGCACAGCAGTGCTGAGGACAGCAGGACAGTCACCTTTTTGTCCATGTGGTGTTTGATGAGCCCAGGATGTGGTTTGCCCTCTGACTGCCTTAAACTGGGCCTGCTGTCAGCCAGCACCTCCAGCTGCCTTTCTGCAGAAAACTCACTTTTTGATACATACCTAAAAGGGTACAGTAAAAATCTTTCTTTGGGTTTGAATTGGTTGCTTCATCATGGATTTTTTTCCATGGTGCTCATGATTGGAAGTGTGACTAAAAAAACCCTCTTTTCTGCCTTTAAAACATTTGCCTCAAGAAATGGGGAAGTATATTTAATAAATCAATTGAGAAAGTAGAGAAATGCTGGTTTGTTTGTTTGTTTGTTTTTTTGATTAATACCCATTCTGTCCTTTCTAGTACCAATTAAATATACCCACATTATAGCCACAAAGTGGAATTTCAGCCTCTGTTCATGTAGTCAAGGTAGTTTTAATTCAGCTATTCATATCAGCAACACCACAGCTGTTAGGACAGAGGCTGTATAAATCCATTGAAGGCTGGGACTGATTCCTTGAACAGCAAATTTGTGCTAGATTTTTTTCCCCAAGTAGAGCTCTTGAGGGAGAAGAAAAGTTAATTAATAGGCCACATGTTGCATTGTATCTGATCTGGCTCTTCCTTACCTCTTCTCTTATGGTCAGAGAATGTAAATTCAGTTGGAATTCACAGTATATGGATATTTCTGGTAAGTTTCTTTTAAAATGGAAGGAAAATACTAGTTACTGCTAACTCATCTGAATCTGAAGCAATTTCAGAATGAAAGTCTTGGGGTGTTGTGAGCCAAACCTGCCTGGACTCTCCTCTTTATCCTCATGGCACCAAGGCCATGAATTCTTCACAAAGAGTGGTGAACAGTCATAGGGAAAGAAAAGCTCATTGCCCTTGTTTGAATCATCCTTTTTAGTTTCCTGTTTCTCCACACTGCAGAGTTTTTATTGTGCTGCAGACACTTATGACTGTGTTTCATTTACCATTTTATTACTTTATGACTTCCCACTCATTGCTGTATAGGAAATACCTTGGGTTTTTTTCTATTCTTTAAAAAATATAATTTAGAATTGCTTATTTTATAATTTGACAGTAAGATATTAGAAATAAAAACCTAAATAGATAATATCTCTTTTAAAATTTTAAACAAGCAGATAAAATCAAGTCTAGGTTTAAGGTATTTGAATGTCCCAATAATGTTGTTGTCTCCAGAATAAAAAAAGCCCCATAATTATGAACTATCCCTTTAATATGTTCACACAACTGTGAATATTGCCAGTTGTGCTCTGGTCTCTTTTTGTTATGCATCACTTGCTAGGTCAGTTATGGTTTAGAGATTTTGTAGGTTTGCTTTTGCTGGATTCACAGTAAATTGGTAGCATTTTTCTTCTTCTGGAATTTGTAGGAGGAAAGAAGTGCCTAGTATTAAATATGTAAAACTCTGTATCTTGTTTTTTCTAGGAGTGAAGATGAAGAACATGTTAAAGTAAAAGATTTCAGGTACTAATTTTCAATAGAAATACATTTTGCTAGTGAATGTATTCACAGTAGTAAAATATGAGTTTGTGGGTAACATTCATTAAAACTATCCAATATTTGACAGTAAGCTTTTGCTTTTCCTTGTTAAATGTATAGTAATTTTTAAAGCCCCCTTGAGGATTTTATTTACTAATAACTTTGATAGAAGCTGCTGCAGGATATCTCGGATGGTTTAGCAAAAACATGTGAGAATTAAATGCATTTAAGGTGAATTAAATGCAGTACACCCAAGTCATCTATAAGGAGCTGATCTGTATGAATTTGAGAATTGTTTTTTCTTGATTTGTCTAGAATCTTCTGGAGATATTTAGAATTTGTTCCACATGGAAATGGATTTGGCTAAAGCACAACAAAGTTTTCTTGTTCTAGAACAAGCTTTTGTATAGGGAATTATTCAAATTTAGCCATTGAACTTTGAAATTCACATAGAGCACTTGCAAGATTTGAAATGTGTGACCACAGTTCAGCCAAACAAATATTTTAGACTACAGACGAACCACATAGTAAAACCAGAGCTGTGCTGTAAAGTCAATTTAAAAATAAATCTTTTATTTCTCCTGTGAGCAGAGATGTCAAACCAGAAATACATAATCCACTCAACATGCTGTCAGAAGTATTATTTATATAGTGTGCTAGCTAGTAATTATGAAGTGTTCCTGTAATTGAAACAAAATTAAAGAAACTAAAATGTTCCAAGATATATTTACAGTTTCACTTCAGAATTATTTTTGATTCACAGAGCATCCCAGATTGCTCTGTAAGATTGTTATACATGGCTTTAATGGCTTTTATGTGGCATTGTTAACTTTTTTCCCTTACTTTTTGGTGCATTAGGTGGAGGGGAAAAGAATCAATACAAATATCTCTGGAGGCTGCTTATCAGTTATCTCCTTCCAGTATTTCTTGTCTCTAGCTTAGTGTGGAACCTGCTTTTGTTTTCTCCCTTTGCCTTTGTGGCTGGGGCAAGCAACAGAAGGCTTTTTCAATCATCCAGTCATCTCCTGAATTTCTGCACGTGCTTGTTCAGTTTTTATAACTCCTTATTGACCCTCAGAGAAGTGGAAGGTTGTTCCCTTTCCTGGAATGCTTGTATTTGTCTTCTTGAGGTTCACAGTTCAAGGAGCATACACAGGATATTACTTGATTGTTCCTACCTGACATAAAGGAAGAGTAGGGTGAACCCATAGATCTGAGCATAACTCAAACAATCAAATCTAAAAAAAGGCTTTTGAGAGAGAAAATCTGAATGTCTGGCAGAGTGTCCCAGAATTTATTGTGTGGTGAAGGCTTTCAAGTTATTTTGAAATAAAAAAATTAAAATAGTAGTCAGATCTTTCAAACTGTACTTTGTTCTTTCTCAACAGGCCAGGTGTAGTTAACTTTATTACCTTTAATAGCTTCTGTTGCAGTATGCCAATGAGGAAAAGCTTTGGAGATCAATTAACCAAAACTTATCCCTCATTTTGCATAACTATACTACTGTGTTTGGCTTCAATCAGAAAGAAAAATCATCTGGGTTCTAACTGAGTGGCTGGCTTGTCTTCTGGGTAAGGAGGAAGAGAATGAATGAAACTTTCCTTGATCTGCTGGAGGGTGTTAGAGGGAAGGAGATGGGCTGAAAAGCTGACAATGTTCACTAGAAAGAAGTAAAGAAAAGGTGACCTGAGCTATAAATGCACTTGTGATGTGCAGTCATGTGGCCTTGAAGGAGTTTTCTGATGAAAACTGGCCAAGAAGAGAAGCTCTTTCTGTGGCTGAGTTCTTGACAGGCTTACCAAGAGATGAAACCTGAGACAGCCTTTGTTCCTTACCAGCAAAGGGAAAGCTTTCTGAGATACTTCTGGTAAATTACAAGAGGCACTGCTGCTTCTTTCGGTTTGCACTCCATCTCTTAGAAGCATTGAAAAAGCACTGTTTAATGCTGTGGGGTTTTTTAAAAGGCAGCAGAAGGAACACCCCCTGTTAGTTACAGGCCAGGCAGAGGTGGAGCAGCAATGTCTTTCATTGATTCCCAATGACATCAGGAGTTCTCTGGGATACACTGGGGTCTCCAAGTCATCACTTGCATGGCAAGGGTCACAAGAAGGGCTTAACTTTTATAAGTCTTCATAACCTCTGGTTCCTGCCAATCAAATTGTTGCTTATCTCTTCTCCTCAGTATTTCACATCATTATTGGGACCATTTTGTCTTTGTTGAGGTGAATCCAATTCAATTGTCCAGTACAAGTAGCATATCAAAAACTGGAACTGAATATTATGGGGGAAATCATGTGTACTACGTCACTTTTTAAAAGTAATTTTTTCTTCTTAGAGAGGCTCACAGTCAAACAGAGAAAAGAAGAAGAGACAAAATGAATAATTTAATAGAGGAATTATCTGCCATGATACCACAGTGCAATCCCATGGCCCGGAAGCTGGACAAACTCACAGTGCTACGGATGGCTGTGCAGCACTTGAAATCTTTAAAAGGTGAGTTTAGGAAATGTCATCCTGGAAATCCTTGATCCAGTAGGAGTTAGAGTGTGTCTTCCTGGATTTTAAATAAATCAAGACTATTTTTTTTTTTTACATTTCCTCGTATTTAGTTCCCAGTCTGCTTCTATTTAATGTACATGTCTATAGCTGTCAGAACTTAATTTTAAATTTTTGCTTAGTGCAGCAGTAAAAAGCCACCCTTCAGTGTCTGATGTTTTCTGTCTTCTCAGGGCATGCCTTGCTCTTGGGTCACTCCTTGATTCTTTTTGCAAAGTACAGGAGTCAAAAGGAAGGTTGGAAGACAGAACATACTTTAATGAAGTGGTCAATGAATTTAATTACATTAAAGTCTTAAAACCCCTCACATGTTAGAGAGTAGCAAGAAACAGAAACTTCTGGCAGCCTCAGCAAAGTTAATCCTGGATCTTGGGGAATGGTTTAGTCTGGGGATCAACCCAGGAAATAGTCTTTGCTCTCCTTTTGCTATTGCTAGGTTTTGAGACTTTTTTTTTTTTACTTCCCCCTCCAAAACTAATTCCAAATACCACTTGCATATTGTAGAGTTTATCATAAAGAAGAAATTATGTGACAAACCAGCAGAGAGTAACTGCACTTGCAGTTTAAACAAGAAATTTTCAGCTCAAGCATTTGTATTTTAACAACAGAATGTGAAAACTGGACTTCACCTAGCACAGTTCTATTTAGCTCAAAACAAATGGCTTAAGAAAATACAAGATACTATATGGAGTTACAGTGAATGATGGAATTGGCTGCAATGTTCAACTGCTACTTGCCTCAAAAAGTGTAACAAGAAAAAATGATAAAAATGTAATGGATAAAAATAGAATGGACAAAAATTATTTTATAGAGTACTTGCCATGGGTGCTAGAACAGTACATGCAGTGAGTCAGTCTCACTATGTTTAGTGAGACATTTGATTTAATTACAACAGTCTGATTTTTTGATTGTTAGTATCTGAACAGAAGTTTCCTTGGTTTGTGTTAAGTAAAGGGCAAGAAAAAAACTGTTTGTCTGTTTCATCTCCAGTCTATGTTTGCAATTTGTTTCCATTTTATTTTTAGAATTTCTAGAACTTTGAATTTTTCTTTTAAATTCAGCTGTTGGAGTCATAGAAAAAATTTCTGAAAGACATAACAAGTATAACCCTGCTCAAAGTTGATTTAAATTGTAACTTTTGACATGATCTCTGTGAATCATCCATTTTCCAGGTTCCAGTAGCTCCTACTCAGAAGTCCGGTATAAACCTTCATTTTTGAAGGATGATGAACTGCGACAGTTAATCCTTAGGGTAAGTGGAAGGAAACTCTCACATAAATCCTGCCCTTGTTAAAGCTTGAGTTTTTAATTGGACAGTGCTTTTTCTCCCATCTTTTCCTTCAAGCAAGTGTTTTGTTGTAGTGATTTTAAACCCCATGCACTCCCCAGGCTTTCATGAAGGTGTGCAGGTATGGTTTGGGAGCATGGCAGCAGCAGCCCTGGAAGGGACAATAATCTGTGTACAGCCCACCTGTTTAATACATCCATTCTTAAAAACTTCATGGAACTGCAGAGAATACTGCCAATTATGCAGGAACATCATCACAGTTGCTGGCTCTCCTTCATGTACA
This sequence comes from Erithacus rubecula, assembly GCF_903797595.1. Taxonomy (NCBI): domain Eukaryota; kingdom Metazoa; phylum Chordata; class Aves; order Passeriformes; family Muscicapidae; genus Erithacus; species Erithacus rubecula. Next base: position 6,061,671 of record NC_136686.1, read on the forward strand.
TTTTTAAAGATGTGTTTCAAAAAAGGCACAGAAAACACTTGCAGTAAAATCTTCCCTCTTGTTTGCACACTTCATCATAAACCCACACACCTCATTCACAGCTAGGCTCATGGTTTTTTCCTTTGCTGCAATAAAGCTTTGCCAAGATCTGTAAATGTGTCCCAAAAGAAGCTGGACTTTGGCCAGAGCTGTGTTTTAGAAACTTCAGCTTGTGTGTGGTTGAAGGCCTCATTTGGCCCTTGCAATCTTAATTGCTTTTTTTATAGAATCACAGAATGGCCTGAGTTGAAAGGGACCTTAAAGTTCATCTCATTTCAACCCCTGCCATGGGCAGGGACACCTTCCCTTATCCCAGGTTGTTAAGAGCCCCATCCAGCCTGGCCTTGGACACTGCCAGGGATGGGGCAGCCACAGCTGCTCTGGGCACCCTGTGCCAGCATCACAGGGAGGCTGGATATTGGATATTCTTCCTAATATCCAATCTAAACCCACTGTCTGTCAGTGGGTTTATGTAAGCCATTTCCAAATGTAAGCCATTTCCTCTTGTCCCTCTCCAGCTTTCTTGTATTTAATTTTAAAAATCAGGTTTAAAAGTGTGCTTTGTTGTAGTCATTAATATTCATTGCTTATTTTAATTGTGTGTTTTTAAACACACTATCTTTGTATTTTCAGGCTGCAGATGGATTCCTGTTTGTGGTTGGATGCAACAGAGGAAAAATTCTGTTTGTCTCGGAATCAGTTTGCAAAATACTTAATTATGATCAGGTGGTTATTGTTGTTTCTTATTTGCTTTTACCTTGCACTTTCTTAGGAATTTTAAAACTTTTATATTTCAGTCTCTATTACATCAATCCAGTCCTTGTTTATAATTTGTTGGAATTTCTTTGATTTACCCTTATTCAGAGTAATGCTGAATATCCTGTAAGAAAATAAGTGCAAGTACATCAGTGTTCCCAACCTGAGGAACAGCACCAGATTTCAGCTGATCATCCTTAAGAAAACTGCCAGTCTGAGAGGAAGAGATAATTTGAAGATGTCCTAATTTCTGTGTGCAAGAGATTTTCTTTCACACAGTGAAGTGATTTGGGGGTTTTATTTTTAGGCCATGGAAAATGGGTAGTTCAGCAGTGGAAGTTAATCAAAGCTTTCCTTGGTGATGCCTTTATGCTCAGATGCACCACGTAACACATCATCCACAAAAACTATCCAAGTGTGTACCCTTAACCTGAAAGAGACTGAGTGGGAGCCAGCTTAACCTGTAGAATAAGGGAAATTGGAAAAATAGATGGACATTCGATTAGTTGGTGTTTAAAATGATGGGCAAATAATCAAAGGATGATAATTTTTTCTTGTATCAATGATTTCTGTTTCACAAACAGAGGCTAAAATAGTGCTGCCATCTGTCCACTTTTGTAACTATCAAACCATTTGTGCTATCTTCATTTTTTTTATAAATGTACAGATAACCAATCTGGACTCTTTCATAGATTTATTTTTATCTCTTTTTTATTTTTTTTAAGTGCAAAACTTTTTTCATTAACGTGAAATGAATCATCGTAGGGGAATAAGCATAAAGCAGAGTTGTTTCTTTTTTTTTTGTACTTCTACACTGATTTTGTTCAAGAACTAAAAGTGCCTTTCTGGAGTCATTCATGTTAGACATACCCTACTTCCAGAGCATTAAGATCTCCTCTATTCCAGACAAGGAGATTCAGAGGACATGACTGACTTTAATAAAACCCATGGATTTATTTGCTTATTTGGGAGTTGTTCTAGGTTCTGAATCCCATGCTGCAGTTTAATCTGATTTGTTACACCTGTGTATTTTGGCAAGGCTCCTGTTAGTCTCTCTCAGCAACACTCAGGATTTTCCCATTGCATTTAGATTAAATGGGGACTGGGAAAAGGCAGGAGACTGGGTGTTTATCCTTAGTTTGAGCCTAGAGTAGAGTTTGTCAACACAGCTCCTTTTTCCTTCAATTTGGCTGCTGTGCTTCAAGTAACCATGTGGAAAATGCAAACCAGCCCACTTGTGTGAGAATTCCTTCCTGTTCCAAAAGAAAGTGGTGCAGCAAGTCAGTTCCTTGGGATGAGCAGAGTGAGCAGCAGGTAGAAGGCATTCCCAGCTGGAGACATCCCTGTAAATATCCTCTGCTGAGGAGTGCTGTGGTGAGCTGAGCCCTGCTTCCAGCCTGCTCCTGGCTCAGTGGTGCCAGTTTGTCCAAACAAATTAGAGCTCAGAGTCATTAGGTGAATATTTTATCCTCCTTCCTATTTCTTGCCTCCTTCCCCAATAATCTGAGAGTGGAGTTAGTTTGTGCATAACCTTCTTTGGCTAGGACCAGGAATTGCATTATTTACATAAATAAAGCATCTGGTTGTACAGAACTTGTTTAATCTCCAACTAAATCTGCTGTTTTTCAAAGGGAACTAACAAACTATGTTTTTTACTACCCTTTTAAATAAAAAGTATATTAAACAATGACAAATGAAATTTAAAACAATATATTGATGTTTGGAGTAATGTGGTATTGACTTTTATTTTAGTGTAGGTGTAGATAGTTTTCCTGAGATAAGTAATGTGTGGGGTCCTGTTCTAAAATGGTGTGGTTCTCATCTCTTATGCATTTTGATGTTTTGTTTTGTTTTTTAATAGGCCAGTTTAATTGGACAAAGTTTATTTGATTACTTACATCCAAAAGATGTTGCAAAAGTTAAAGAGCAACTTTCTTCATCGGACATCTCGCCTAGGGAGAAGCTTGTAGATGGCAAAAGTAAGTCAGAGCTGGACTTGCTCAGATTTTTCCAAGAGATGTTAATAAATCTAAATATTAGTCAGGATGTATTCAGGTATTTGTATGGATGTGTGGATGAAGAAACCTGAGGTATTTCTGTGAGACAGACATTTGAATGCATATCTGCTGCTTAAAATGCATTTAGAGTTGAAAAGCTAAGCCAGAAAAGACTTGATTTTAGATCATAAGAATTGCTGAAATTCTGTTAAATTGCTGAAATCACTGTTAAGCATTTACCAGGATGTGGTCTGACATTCTTCCTACCAGCATACTACTTTTTTTTCTTGTATTTGCTAGGTCTTGTCAATACAAAAGACCTGATGTAGTCGAACATGGGAAAAAATACTTCAATATCAAGAATCACTGTCTTCTCTGAAAATGCTAAGTGTCAATCCCAATGTAACCACACCTTCTTTAGTTTACAGTTGTTTCTAATAAGGAAAGCATTGTCTACTATGCAGCTAATGCCTATTTTATAACTGGCTTTTATAAGCATCTGTGCAGTTCTTCCTTGTGTCTAATACAAGGTGAAAGTTTATAAAGCATCTTTAGTAAAATTCTATTAAGAATATCAAAAAAGGTTTGAAAATAGTTTAATAGTTCTTTCTAATTTTGGAATCTGTGTCAATCATGTTTTCTTTGCCCTATTTAAACTATTAGACATTTTTAATTGTAAGGACAAAATTTAGGCAGCTAAAAGCAGTAAGGACAATGTACTGGGACGTAAATGCAGAAAGCATCTTGTTTTCTGAAGTTTTATTGCTTGGTTTTGGGGTTTTTAAACTACTTTACTAAATCTTTGTAAGCTGGCTTGCAAGTACACACAGATTTCCAAGCTGGACCAGCTCGGCTGAACTCCGGCGCTCGACGTTCCTTCTTCTGTCGGATAAAGTGTAGCAGGACCACAGTCAAAGAGGAGAAGGAGTGTTTGCCCAACCCAAAGAAGAAAGGTACTCAGAGAGTGGAGATGAAGTGGGGGCTTTCTCTCTTGAAACTTGTTTAAATTCCTAGTCACTGATGACTTTCTAGTTTCTACTGATCTCACCAAGTAGTTGTAGAGCAGTGTAAATATGAACCAGAGACACCTTTTGAGAAACAGTCTAATTGTACTCTTTTTCCTCCTGGTGCCCTCCTGGAAAGAGGGAGGGAGGAACCTGAGGTACAGTGGCTCTATAGGAGCATGTGGTCTGTTGTCAGTTTTGAGAAGTCTCAGGGACATATTTGAAAGAACTGGAGCAGATCAGAAGAATGAAACTAAATAACTTATGTCTTGAAGATAACTGAGTGAATAAAGCCTGCAAACTACTATTTTGAAGGGAAAAAAGCAAGTAAACCAACTTTATTTTCTGATTTGCTTTTTGTGTTGTGTGTATTTAAAGGTATGAATTTTCCTTTTTTTCCCCCTTTTCATGGTAAAGTTAATTCCGTTCATTTTCCCAGTAATTTTACTTTAGTTCCTATTTTTGTACATCCATAGAGCAATATACTCTTGTCAAGCTTCCAGTGAAAATTTAAATTTCAATTTTAAAATGCAATTTCCAGTTTTTGTTTAATACCTTAGTATTGATTTTTGCAAAGGTGTGCTGAAATTGTTTGATCCTGAAAAAATCCTCCAAGTTTGTTTTTCAATGTAACCTGTTACTGTTGAGATACACCACAGATTTTAAGAGCCCCATGATTGTAAGTAAATAGAATTTGATATCCCTTGGTGTGACACATAACTCACTGAGATAAGAATTTACCTTCAGTAAATGTTTCTTGGGAAAGCAGTTTTGAGGGAAGGCACTTGAGCAACTATGACAAAATATAGTGGGATAACTCAGTTTCTCATTTTGCAGAGCTGATCTGTGTTTTTTGTAATAGAGAGGAAAATCAAAGCTGTGGAAAGCATCCTGTTCAGCATAGAGATTTTGAGAATGCTTTGGCATTTTTTTGGAAAGACAGCTACTGTAGGACACACGATGTCAAACCTTGATGCTTATGAGGGTGTTTGCATGTTATTTGGAGAGCAAAAAGGGGTGAATGACAGTGTATGCTGGAATTTAAGATATTTAAAATATTTCCATTCCCATAAAACTTAAAAAACCTGTGATAAGTAGAAAATGAGCTGGATTGTTTTGGGTTGTTCCTGACTGATTCTTTCAAGAACTGCAGTGAGCATGTATTCAGATCATTGTGCTCAGCAAAGGTAAATTGATTTGGAAGCTACAGAGGGCATCAGGTTAATTTTAATTCCCTATCCATGTAAAACCAAAGTGATCTGTGGGTTATTGCTTTCTTTTCTGTCTAACTTGTGTTTGAACTGCCAACACGCATAATTCATCTTCCTAAATCTTACACAGAGTTAGAAGCTCTCTCTACAGGTAAGCCCAAAATGAACAGAACAAAATTAATTGAGAAATACTCTGTAAAATGATCTGTAGCTTTGTACAGTTGGTGTAGGTAAGGGTGAAATGTAGTTACTGGTCTCATGGCCAGCAAAATAAAATAAGTATTTTGGTTTACTCTTTGAACAATAACTGCTTCTTATTTAATTTCTTTCTATTAGATCACAGAAAATACTGCACCATTCACTGTACTGGGTATTTGAAGAACTGGCCTCCTAATGAGGTGGGAGTAGAAGAGGAAAATGATGTAGAAAAAGACAGTAGTAACTTTAACTGTCTTGTTGCAATTGGGAGGTTACACCCTTATATTGTTCCACAAAAGAGTGGAGAGATAAAAGTCAAAGCAACAGAATTTGTTACACGGTTTGCCATGGATGGAAAATTTGTTTATGTAGATCAGCGGTAAGCGTTTTGTTCTTTAATGAAGAGAAATGACACAACTGCTTCCATTTTCTGATAATCTGTCCAAACTGTAATTTCTCCAGCAGGTTAGAAGTTCTAACTCAAATTCTCATTTTTGAGAACTTTTTAAAAATATATTAAAAATTTCTAATTTTCAGCATGTTTTTCTGTTCTACACAAGAAGCAGTTAATTCTTAAACTATGTGGACTTGGGCTTTGTTTTTTGTCAAATAATGCATAATGTGTAGAAATGTATTTTCCTATAAAAAATGGACTCATTCATAAAAAAATCTCAAGTTAGAGCTTCATAGCTTTGCACGTGACTGAAGTAATCAATTTAACCAAAAATTATTACTTCAGAGAGTCTTACCATTTGTAACAAATACATTCTATCTAAATGAGATACCAAATTATTTCCTTAGAAGTGAGAACTAAGTTCCCATTTTCTGTACTTTTGGAAACAGACTTTTATTTGTTGCAGAGACCTCGTTACCACTTTGCATTTTGAATTTCATTGTCACTGCAAATGTAACTGCTTTCAATCTTTTCTTTCAACTAAAAGTGTCAGTTTAAAACTAATTCCTTTGAGTGGAAGAGCAAAATTCAGCTACTGAGTTTTTTATTGACTCGTATGTGTGACCAGTACTGTGACTGGCTAAGGGGAAGCCACTAAACAGAAATATTTTGTGGTTTGCATGTTTAAGCACTTACTTTGCCTTTGAATTGTCATTCATTGCAAAGGGATAATTTGCTGTGAAAAAGATTTCCTGTTGTTTTAGAGCTGTACTAATGCTATATTTTTTCCCCAAACATGAACAGGCATCTGTTTGTTTAAATATTAATGTTCTGCTTTATCTGATACTGAAGAAAACAGCTTTGAATCCGCTGTAGTTCACGTTTTTATCTCTAACAGCGCAACAGCAATTTTAGGGTATCTGCCACAAGAGCTTCTAGGAACTTCTTGTTATGAGTACTGCCATCAAGATGATCACAATCACCTAGCTGAGAAACACAAAGAAGGTACAAAACAGTTGGCCCTGCCAGAGTACTTACAGCTGTGTGTTAACTGCAAGTGAAAACACTGCAAACCCAAACTCCCCAACCTCAGCACTGCCCTTTGTGATGCCTGTGTTAAGACAAACCTGTGTAAGGCTTGTAATAAAAGCAGGGAGAAACTTGTGTTGTCTTGGCTCCTGGTGCAGGGCCTTAGTGGTGGGGGAATAATGTCAGTGCATGTGTCAAACCCTCTGCTTCCATTCTTTGTAAGGAAGAGGAAGGAATCCTGAGGAGCAGATGTGTCTGATAACATAATTAAAGGCAGGAGTTAAAGCTCACCAAGCCATGAGTCTCCTAGTGGTTTGTGTTTGCTTTTTAATCTAAGATTTATGACCCTGCTGAAACTATATAATTTGATTTTAGAACAGGTCCCAGTTTGTCCTGGCATGTTATTCTATGTCTGGCCAACAGAAACATTTTGATTTTATGATGGTATAAAACAGATTTACTATTTCTAACTTTACCTTTCTATGCTTAAACATGGTGATTATAACTTTGCTTTTCTTATCTAGTGTTGCAGAATAAAGAAAAAGTATTTACAAATTCCTACAAATTTAGAGCAAAAGATGGAACTTTTGTTACTTTGAAGAGTCAGTGGTTTAGTTTCATGAATCCTTGGACCAAAGAGCTGGAGTACATTGTATCAAACAACACTGTGGTATTGTAAGTAATTTATATGACTCTCCATTTTTTGGTCATAATTACAGTTAGGACTAACAGAAAATAACCTGCTTAGAAACAGAACAAGGCTAGAAAACATCAACCCTGCACAAAAAGGGGCTGAACAACCTGGACAATCAACTTATTGGTGCTTACCAGCTATTTTTGTTTCAGGCCTAAGTTGTGGATTTGACTCTGAAAACTATACTGTTTCCCAGTAGGAGAAAATGAGGTGACAAAGTTTCTTGTTAAAGGAAGAAGGGAAGGATCTTTAAGAAAAGTAGATTTGAATAAATGGAACTGTCAAGTGAATTCTACTTTGCTTCTGGTCTTTACAACCCTCTGTGTGTCAGTTGACCCAATTCCAAGTGCTGCCCTACTCCCAGGTGTCAGAAGGTGGAGGAGCACAATTGATAGATGGTGGAAATGCAAGGCAGGACAGAAAGATCTCCAGACAGGTTGTGAGGATGGAGCCTGGAGTTTGTGTTTATTTCTTGTTTTTATTTGTGGTTCAGTTTTCATTCTCTGCATCTTGCAGTGGAGCTGTAGTTGAGATTGTTCCAGTGCATCTGAGGATCTTTGCCAGTGCTTGGGCTTTTGAGAGGGGACAGAGGGGATTTTATTTCCATTAAACAAAGTTGTCAAGGGGCCTTTTGCCCATCCTGGTTCATGCCTTAAGTCAGCATCACCCACCTCTTGCTCATATCTTTTTTCCCCAAGAAAACAGAGAAAAGCAGTTCAGACAGTGTGTGCTGGCCAGTAGCCCAAGGACAGTTTTTTGCCTGCTCTGGAGATGTGGGCATCTGCTGCTGTTTGCAGGAGGGAAGGAGGGCAGCAGCTGCTGGCATCAGGCAGCCACTGCCCTGTCCTTGTTCCTGGTTACCTGATTTCCCTCCTAACACTAAAAATGACAGCCCTATTCCCTTGTCATAGAACACAAACAAGCCTGCTGGCTTTCTTTTTCACTTGGAGAGTAAGTGGAAATTAGTATTTCACCCACTGCTCAGAAACATTACAAAGAATTGAACAGGAAAATATGTGAGAAATATCTTATATTTCCCTAGTTGGAGAATGTTAGCTTTGGTTCTGTGTGAAGTATTATTGAAATTAAACATAAATATATGCTGGATTTTGCTCTTGAAAAAATACCTGCTGACTTTTTGTGGTTTTGGATTTTTTTTCATTTCTTTAAATTTCAGAGGTCATAAGGAATCAGCTGAAGAAGAGGTCCTCTACAGTTCCCAACCTGCAGAAGGCAAGTGTCACTTAGAGTTATCACAGCTGCATCTCCTGATCACTCAGTTTAGATTTATCCAGTCCAGGGATTCTTTTATTCTAGGCTGTGTGCAAGGAAGGATTATTTTTTTTTTTTAAAGCTACTTCTTTTCCGTGTCTAGTTACTTACAGAGTCCTAACTGATATAATTCACAGAACAATAAAAAGAAGTGTATATAACCTACTTTTCATTTTCAGCAGCTTCTGTTAGAGCTGGGGATTTGGTTGGTAGTATATTGTGCTTCTGTCACAGACCCTTCATATTTTCCCCAGGTTTTAAACAGATGCAATTGTGCAGAGTTTATCTATAATATACAGGATAATACTGATACAGAACATATTTTGTTATTATTTTTCTGCAGTGCATAGATTCTGCTTTCTGCATGCTGTTCTATCTTGCTGTCAAGGCTTTATATTTGCTTTTCAAAATGTTCTTTCAGTAACTCATTTCAGTTGATGAGAAATTCAAGGGTTTTTTTAAACTCATGTTCTTTGCAAAGTCTGTGAGAGACACTGGAGGTGGCAGTGATTAAATATATTTCACTACTGGAGAACAACAGTTTTCACAAACAGATTATTCACTTTATATTGCAACAGCCTCTGCCATGAATCAGTATTTAAAGGAATATAATTTCTGAATATATAGATGAATATATATATATATATATATAGTGTATATATATATCTAGAACAAAAGCTGCTTTAAAATGAATCCTTGCTCTGCAGTGAAAGTGCTCTGGGTTTAAGATTTTGTTTGAACTTTGTTTTTTTTAATCTCCAGATGCTGTGAAACAGTCTCTAGTAAGTGTACCTGGAATGTCCTCTGGAACAGTTCTTGGTGCTGGAAGTATAGGAACCAAAATTGCAAATGAAATACTAGAATTACAAAGGTAATAAATGCATAACACCATCATTAGGCTTTTAAGTAAAGATAGGGATGAGGGATATATGATTATGTGAGGGTTGCTCCAGTTTCACTTTTATTGTATTGTATGTGTAACTTTTCTTAGGTTGAATAGCATTGTGAGATGCCACTATAATTAATGTCAGTCTCATGCCTGGCAAAGCACATCACTGACATCTTCCTCAACAGAGGAAGAAAAGTGTGCTCAAGGAATTGTGACCCATGGCCCTTTCTGATCTTTTCTCTGTTTTTTGCTACCAAAACTTGGAGCAGAATAGTTTAGAATCTTCAGGAGAATTTAAGACATTATTGTTTCAAATTATCAGACTCATGCTTTGTCACTGGGTGGGTTCTGCACCACACAGCCTGTTTTTCAGTGTTTGATTAATGTGACCTGATAAATCAACTAAACATATGCAATTTTAGGTTGCATTCTTCACCCTCTGGAGAGTTAAGTCCTTCACATCTCCTCAGAAAATCACCTTCTCCAGCTTTAACCATAAACTGCAGTGATGTGAGTATGCCCCTGCCTGTAAAAATCCAAAATGGAAAGGTTAATGTCAGCTCAGAACCTGTGTTTGAGCCAGATTGCCCTGATTTGTTTTTGTCAGAGAATGTATGCTTTTAATCTTAATGTTTTTGAAGAGACTTCTAAAAAAATCTGTGCTGTTTTGAAAGGTTTAAAATTGTGACTTTGAAGGTATTTCATTACTCTTCTAAAAATGGATAGTTATGCTCATCTAGTACTGCTTGTAAATCTGCTAGTGCTTGTAACTCTACAGACTATAACTAACATAGTTACTGCCCATAGCTAAGGAATAATTAACATATCTTCTTAGTGAATATGTTGTATGTTTTGTATTGGACACTGCGTGAACAAACTTCTCCAACAGCTCTTCTTTGAATGCAAATTTTTTTCCTGCTAAAAACACTTTATCTTTTCACTGCAATTCTCATTTCCTATGGAAAAACCCCACTATTCTAGTCTAGGAACAGCTTTGACTTTTTTTCTTATGATCTGCTGTCCCCTGTGTTACCACAGATCTTTCTCCTTAAGAGTTGTTTGACTTAAGCTGAGCTCTCTAAATCATGTAATGTCTCATTATAAAGATAATTTCATCATATTCATTGAAGATTTTTCTTGATTCTGGGCTTTGATATCCCATTTGTTCCTAAAATAATTTTGGAAAGCATTTCACCTTTATTAATTTTCTGGTAGAATATACACAAGTCAGGCAATCCTAGGAATCTCTTCTGCTAAATTACCTGTATGTGTTAAATAGAACAAATATCAGGGAAACAATAGCTTTTTTTATTGATTAGGATGATTTCCATCTCTATTGCTATGGTCAAATTAGTTTAATCACACCAAGGAGGTATGAGGGCTTTTGAAATCTCTTAACTGGAATGTTTTGACAGTGACAAACATGAGGTCACTGGGAATTTGGAGTTTGTGGTAGTAGATGTGGAAAGTGCAAACCAGTACATTTGGTGCTGGCTTTATTTACTGAACACTGAGTTAGACCCTCAGGCAGTGCCATCACTGTGAGGTACCTTTGACAGCTGTGTAAGTCACAAGTTTTATTTAATCCAGGTCCAGTGCTATATGAACTACTAAAAAATTGGTTTCTAAATGCAAAGTATCTGCTTGATGATGTAAATTTTTCACTTTCTCTATTTAGTTCTTAGTAATTTGACAGCAATCTGTGATTTTTTTAATGTAATATTTGTGACTAAATTTAGGATCTAATTCTGTTCTTTCTACCAATTCTGCTCTTCCAGGTGCCAAATAAAGAGTTGATTCAGTTATGTCCTTCAGAAACAGAATCTCTAGAGAATTCAGAACAAACCCAGGGTGCTATTCCATTTCCCAGCAATGAACCTCTCCTCAGTAAGATTTATTTCTCTTGGGGATATTCTGGGACTTGCAGGGGCTGACATTTCTGATCAGTGGTGTAATTTCTGAGTGCACCCCTTTACAACCATGTATAAATTTTAAAGAGATTTGTCTGTCTGTCTGTCTGAAGATGAGAGCACTCTGAAAACATGTTATTGCTGCAAGGCAAACAGCAAAATTTGATCAGTGAGGCAATCTCATGACAAAAAACAACATCTGTAACTAAAGTTTACCATTACATTCTTACACTTTTTGTGAGGCACTTGACTGTTTTCCCTCCAGGACAGAGATGAGGAGGAAAAAATATTTCAATGCAATGTGAGGGAACCTCTTGGGATTTGTGAATTATTGTCCTTTCTCACTTTACCTCTTTCTTGGCTGCAAGCTGGGAGTAGTTGATACAAAGGACTGTTCAAAATGGTTCAGAAAGATTTTTTTTTTCTTTCCCTTGTTAAGTTTGTCTGGATAAGGATTCCCTGGCCCTGTAAGAGAAAATGCCACTGCATTCTGTTTAACATAAAGGCAAAATAATGTATAAGCCATGTTTATGCTGATCCTATATATCAGCTCTTAGAAACTTTTCCATCTCATTGTTCTCCCTCATTTACCAGGCATTTATTTGTTTATTTATAACCTACAGCTTTCTTTGAGTTGAACTGTGAGCCTTTTCCAAAATAAAAACCCAAACGCTGACAACCCCAAACCAACCAACCAAAAAAGAAAAACACTGAAAAAGAAACACAAAGGGGAAAAAAAACTAATCCTCTAATAAAAGTTTAGGAAAAAATGATTAAAAACAACCCCATCAACACAGAATAAGGAGTAATGGTTTTAAACTAAAAGGGAGTCAAGTTAGGGTTTTTTTTTGACATAGAAATATTTGCCTTGACTTCAAAGGCAGATGTTGTTTCAAAGCAATTGTGTTTTGCATGTTACAATGCCCATGCCTGCCTCAAAGCCCCTGTTTGGGTCACTGTAGGTGGCAGTTCTCAGCTGGACTTCGATGCCATCTGCGGGAACGACGACACTGCAATGACAGCTCTGATGAATTACCTGGAGGCTGACGGGGGCCTGGGGGACCCAGCTGACCTCAGTGACATCCAGTGGGCTCTCTAGAGCTGCTGCTGGGAGTAAGCAATGTCAAAAACCCCTCATGCACAACAACCCTACATCCTCTGTACTGTACTGGAGTTCTGTAATGGTTCCTTTGAATTCAGACTGGCTGTCTCTGGGTTTTTAAAGACTGAAGCCTTGTTCAGAGAGAGACATCTTCTGCTGCACCTATGGACAAATGCAATATTTTTTTCATGATGAGGAAACCTTGAAATTTTAATATTGAACCATCTGTAACTGGAATGCTTAGAACACATTAGTATATTTTTGCTAAGAAGCTTTAACCAAAAGGTACTGTACAATGTACAGGATTACTTTTTCTTAGTTTTAATACTTCAGACTTTTATTTATTGTTTTTGTTTCAAGTTTCAGAATATTGGTTATCTATGATACTTTCTGTAGAACCTACTGTACCTACATGGTTTGAGAATACTTGTAGCTATTAAATTTAACTGAAATAATTATTTGCACACACTACAGTTGTAAGATAAGGTATTGTAATTCTCAAATGATGCAGTTTGTGATTCCTTGCACTTCTCAGCAGTGCAGTTTTTGCAGTCAAAGGTGAAAATGAAGCCTATAGTTCTGGGAGCAAGGATTGGGGTTGGATCACCCTAATAAACAGAAAAAAGTGTTTTGAGAAAAATACTCATTTCCCCAGTACATGAGAAGGGTATAAGAAAACAGCAACAAACTCTTAATTACTGTTTTGTATTATTTGTAATGTATTATTAAAGAGGCAGTGCGTACAACCAGAGAAAAATAATGCTCTATTTGTAATAAAGCACTTTGGTCTTGTCCCAGGTTCTTTACTAACTAGAGAAATTTGAATGGATAGTCTTGACTCCAGAGTGAGGTTTACACTGTGTTGGTGAAAAAATGTTAAAACTCTAGAGCATTTTTTATGTTTTTGGAGAGATTGGGAGAATTTTCTACTGCTTGAGTGTGTGACTTTTTAAAATCTCTCTGTACTATAGCTGTGTAAGCAAATGCTATGCAGGATGATCTTTTGGGAACAGCTTTTGCAAGGATTGTATCCCAGTTACAGCAACTTACTCAAGAACATGGCACTTTAGGGGTTGCATTAGAACAACATAGAACTAATATAGCAAGAGGAACTTTTTATTTCTGGTTTTGAAGGTTTAAACAAATTTTTGCATAGATAATATCTCATAAAAATACAGATTTTTTTCATGTTTTCTTCATGTTTGGGTTTGGTTTTTTTTGTTGTTGTTTTTTTTTTGTTTTTTTAATTCAGGTAATGAAAGGAAAGCATTTGAAGATATCTGATACATGTGCATCTTTTTAATAGAGACATTTAAACGTAGGTACAACCCTAACCTCTCTCACTCCAGGTGAGGGTGGCAGCCCTGGCTGGTGTTTTTGGGAAGGCTGGAGTTGGGAACACATGGATGTGGCCATCACTAGATGTCACCCTTGTGCTGCTGGGGAGCCACCCTGTCCTCTGAGGACACATCTGCACATGAGGTGGCTGCCTCTGCTTGGCAGAGCAGCTCTGTATCTTACAGATAACGACTCCTTTTGCAAACCATGCATTTTTGGTGATGGAGATTTGCTAGAATGGCTTCTTGGGTTGGTTTTTCTTTTTCTTAACTCCACAGATACTTTTTTTTTTTTTCGCGTTTAATTTGGATGGCATTTCCTGCATTCAAATCTCTTTTTTACAGACATGGGGCCAAAATCATCAGTTCTCTTGCTTTATTAGAATAAACTTTTCTGCTTTTTCTGAATTTTGGGCTATATCATGAAGCAAAGGGGGAGAAATAAACAGGCACTTTCTAAGAACTGATAGAAATCTATTTGTGTAAATGAAATTTGAGAGTTTGAGATCCTGCCATTGTAAAATGCATTTTCTCTTTTCTATTCTAGAAATAAATTCTAAATAAACCAGCAAATACTGTAGCTCATAGATAAATGACTACATAACTTAAAATTACACGGATTTTATTAGAACAATTTTTTAAAATGGATTAGTTTGGAAATGGGATAGCTGTTATTACTGCAGGAGCAGATCAGTTCTTTCACAAGATTTGTATAAGTGTCTAGACTCAAACCACTATTTTTGGATTCTTGGCTGTCCCTAAAAAATAAAACCAAAAATGTAACTTTGATTCTTTTGCAGTCAATGAAAAATATTGTGAATTTCAATTCATTTATTAGATTCTCCCTTTAGTATTTGTAATTTCTTTTCTGGCTTAAAGCAGCCTTTTCAAGAAAAAAGTGTCACTTGTAAATATTCCTGGTGAAATTAGTAGATATTTTTTAATACAATTGAGATAGTATGTGCTTATCTTTGTTTGTATAACAACACAATTCTAGTAAGATACTGACAGTTTGTTCCTGGCATGGTGCAGGTAATGGTAGGATGTGGTTAAACCAGGTCAATAAATACTATTTTGATGCCCTGCTGTTAGTCTGCTGGCAATTCTGTCTAATGCTGAACTGAAATATAAAGTACTTGTTCTTTCAGATCCCCAGCTCCTTCCCTAAAAACACAAACAGGGATGTGGAACTCCTGTGGATTTTGGTAGCTCAGTGTGAGGCTCCCCAGGCAGGGAGAGCCTGTAATCCAAGCTAATGTGCATTTTTAGGAATCCAAACAGAGCTTCAGAGCACCCTTGTACCTTCCAGGAATGAACTCTGAAGGTGTCCAGACAGGAACCCTGAACTTTTCCATTTCCTGTTGCAAGCACAAGGCCTGTGAGGAGCAGCTGGGGGAGCTGAGAATGCTCAGCCTGGAGAACCTCAGCACTCTGCAGCTCCATGACGAGGTAGGTGGGGGTCAGCTCTGCTGCCAAGGGACAGGATGAGAGCAACTGGCCTCAGGTTGTGCCAGGGGAGGTTTAGATTGGATGTTGGGGCAAAAAAAGTGGGTTATTAAGCATTGACAGAGGCTTCTTCTCCAGGGCAGTGGAGAAATCATCATTCCTGGGGATGTTTAAAAGATGTGCTGGTGTGGCATTGATGGGCAGTGGTGGATTTGGTGGTCCTGGATTATAACTGGACTTGATCTCTGAGGTCTTTTTCAACCTAAACTGTTGTGTACCTATGAACATTTGTCACTTGATGTTCTGGGGGCAGGGAGGATCTTTTTTGTGCTTTTGGGATTCCCCTGTAGAGTATGGTCAAGTACAGTGCTGTGGCATGAGTCTAAAGCAGAGATTGACTCCAGGTTTCTTTCCTGTGGTGCTTTGTAGTTCTGGAACTTGCTGTAGATCTTATCTTACACTTTTTAGAATGCTGGAAAATGTGGTTTACTCACAAGCACAAAAGGCTGAAGTCATTTTAGTGGCTGCCCACAGCAGGGTTTCTGTTCATGACCCAGAGTGGAACAGAAAAGAGAATGCAGCACCTCAGCCTGCCTGATCAGTTGAAGGTACATTCAGGTATGCGGCCACTGCACAGAGCTTTTTATTTTTTATTTGTTTTCATGTCAAAGGAATCAAAAATAATCACACAATCATTGGAAATGGTTAAAAGTTTTGTGGGAAAGCTCTGTCTTGGCTGTTGCTGCCACAGTGCTGACCCTGTCTGGGTGGTAACTTTTCTTCCCTGGTATTTGTAGATTCCAAGTGTGCATGACCCAACATCTGTAACCCAACATCTACACCACTCAGAGAACCTTGGCACAAGGGAGAGACAGTCCCATAATTAGTGGGCTCTTGGCTAACACTGTTAATGGATAACAGTGAGGTTTATCAGAGTGTTCCTGGAAGGTGTTGTAAGGTGAGCAGCAGGACTCTGAACTCTACAACAGCTCAGGTAACGTGCAATGCTTTTAAACAAAATCTGACTTCAAACATTGATGCCTTCAGAACCTTACAGATCAAGTGGTATTGCAGAGAAGGCCTTTAGTATTTAGCAAAATACTTTCAGATGAGTGGGTAGAAATTCTTTGAGAGTAGTGGTTCCATGCTTAGACTTCATCTTGTCACACGGATAGGCAAATTGATTTCTTAATTATACAATCATAGAATCTCCTGACTTGGGAGGGACCCATCAGGATCAGCAAGTCCAACTCATGACCCTGCAAAGACACCCAAAAATCCCACCCTCTGCCTGAGGGTGTCATCCAAACACTTTTGGAGCTCTGGCAGCCTTGAGGCTGTGACCATTCCTTGGGGAGCCTGTTCAGTGCTTGACACCCTCTGAGGGAAGAACCTTTTCCTCATCTCCAGCCTGACCCTGACCTGTGTCAGCTCCATTCCCCTGGCTCTTGTCACTGCTCACCAGAGAGAAAAGATCAGTCTGCCTCCCCCCTTCCCTTGTGCTTTCTATACACTTGATTCCCAGGTCTTCAAGGATTTTAAGAATACATGGTTGTTTTTTTGCTGTTTGTGTTGTTTTTTAAATCTGCAAATGCAGTTCCAGTATCAGATACTGTTTTCAGTACCATTGAAGAGATGATAAATCCCTTATCAAACAAAGAGGCAGGTGAGCTTAGTGTTTCAGCAAGCTTCTAAAATTTGCTCTGGGCTGCCCACACTTCATGTGCCTTGTTTCTGTGCTGGACCTGACGTAACTTTTCGGGAAGTTTTGGGCAGAGCTTGGCGGTCTCCGGTTGAATCTTTTCAGCTCCAGTGGGACGCTTCAGGCACTGGTGCTGTGAAACTGCAGTTAGGAGTTTTATCTAGAGCTGACAAATGTGGTTTGGTTGAAGGCCTGGGGTTCTTACATCCTGTAATTATTTTTCCGAGGTCTGTGTGTGCTCGGGCTGTCCTTGGAGAAGCTGCGGTAGCTGTGCTCGCTCACACCGTGGCTGGGGGCAGCTGAGCTGGGAGAAGGTGCTTTACACTCCGGGCTGTTCCTGGGGGAAGGGGAGCTCTGTGTTAAACGCTTGGAACACGTGTGTGCTCCCTGTGTGAGCGAGCAGGAGCACAAGGAGGATTTCAGGCTGGGCTTGGCTGTGCCTGAGCCCTGGGAGGCTCTGCTGGCTCTCCTTATTCTGGCCCGAGCACAGCCCCTGCAGCAGCACCGTGTGCAGGCTCTGAGTGAGTGCTCGGGCAGCACATGGAGCAATGCAAGAGCTGCTGCATTCCAGAAAGCAAACAGCAGCAATGGCAGTGGGAATATTCTCCTGCTTACACCGTGCAGCTTTGGGGAGAAGGTGTCCCAGAGTGTCAGCTCGGGATTTACTGCCTCTGTTAAAGGGAGCAGCTGTATCTTGAGGATTTACATTGGTGAAGGATGATCTCTGTTTCAAGTGCAGCAAAGATTTTGGCCTCTTAACTTCTTCCCATCACTAAGACATGAAGAGCCAGAGCAGTCCCTAGATGAGTTGAGTATCCATCCCAGAGGAGTTCTGGCTTTAGCAGAGCTTCTTGAGCAGCTGTATCAGAGATGAGCTGCTGGCAGTGACAGTGCTGTCACTGCTGTGCAGTGGTGCTCTCACGGGAGGATTGATGCTCCCATGCCAGGACTGTGGAGTTGGTGTTTCTCTCCTCCCTGAAGGCAGCAGGAGCCCCACCTGCTTGCCTGGCTGTGAGGGGCCCTGAGGAGCAGGTTCCCTCTTGGGCAGCCCCTCTCCTGCCTCGAGCCCTGGGAATTCATCCCTGTGCTGCAGCTGGGTGTAAGAGCTGTGCTGAGGAACGCTGAGGTTGGCTTGTCCTGTGCTCGTGTGTCTGCAGCTCCTGAGCTCCAGGCTCGGGAGGGAACTGGGTGAGGAACATTCCTGCTGTCCCTGACACGCAGGGTGGAGCTCCTGGAGACCAGGGATGTCACTTGGGGCAGGAGCTGTGGTGAATTCCATCTTTTTCCCTACTCAGATGGGAGTCCTGTTTCCTTTCTGGGTTGTGCTGCCAGTGCAGTGTGACACACACTGCAGGGAGCAGAGGGGTGATGCTGGAACTGTCTGTGCAGGTGCATGGGGAGGCTCTGCCTGTGACCCTGGCAGCAGGAGGATGATTGTTAACATTCCTGCCATGGCAGCCATTCCCAGCAGGCTGAGGCTCCCAGGTGGTGCTGCCAGGTCTGGTCCCATTGCTCCCAGTGTGAGCAGGACACAGTCTGGTCACTGCTCCCTGCCAGCTCAGGGGCCTGAGGACAGGCAGGGTGTGTGTGAGGAGGTGCTCAGTGCAGTGTCCTTCAGGAGGTTTTGTCTCTTTAATCCATCCCAGTGGGGGCTCTCTGATGTTTCTTTCCCCATTAAAGGAACACTTTCAGTGGAGTGGAAATCCTTCCCCTGGAGAGCTTTGAAACCAGCCAAGGTTTAGTCACTTTCTTGTCGGTGGTGTGATTGCATCAAACCAGCCTTTGGCTTGCTGAGCACAAGGGAGTTGCTGTAAACTCCTGTTAGTTTCCTCCTTTGAGGATCTGGCTGATGATTTACTTTGTTGTCTTTTGCATTATTTGTTTTTCTGGGAAGGTGGAGGGAGCACAGAAAGGGGACCAGATCCCAAATCTGAGACAGGTATTCCAAAACCATTCTGCTGGCTCCTGAGGTGGTGTAAAAGGGGTGCAAAGCCCCCAATGCCTCTGGATGGGGAGTCTGCTTTTTTCAGTAGTTTTAGTCAGAGAAAGTTGGAGCCCAAATGTTAGGCAGGATTTTGGGGGCTGATAAAACATCCCATGGTGTTAGGGGTGGTCAGTAAAGCCCCTGTCCCACTGCTGAATTTGCTGCCCTTCCTTAAGGAGGTGCTGGTAACTTTTGCCTCAGCTGCTAAATGGTGATGTGCAGGTTAGGTTGGTACATCTGAGAGCTTCTTCTTGTACTTACCTTGATGATTGTCAGGGCTTCAAACAAAACTGAGCTTATGTGGCTGCTTTAAAGTGTGCAGTTGTGATCTGACCTGTGTCTGCCTGGCCAAACCACATCTGTAGAGTTAGAAAAGCAAGGAACAGGTTTATTGAAAGGTTCAGGCAGGTTTTGTTGTGTTCACTCTTCTTCTGTGGAATGTGTGTATGCAGCTGTGCATTAAGGATACATAAAAACACTTAATACCTTCATAACTAAAACCATTTACTATCTTCCTGTACTTGTTCTTGTTCTTCTTCTGTACATGTTCTTCCTGTACATGTACTCTGTCTTTGCTGACAGAGCTGATGCTTCTGGAGAGAGCTCCTCACTAGTGGTGCTGGCTGCCAGGAATTGTTTGTGCTCAGGTGAGGATGCTCCTGTTCCCTTCTGTGCCTCTGCATCATTAAGCAGTGCAGGTTGTGTCCAGGAGCAGCACCAGAGGCCACTTCAGCAGTGTCTGGCTTGTGCTGTTTGAGGGGAGATAAAAATAACAAACCCAGTGACTTTCAGCAGCCCTTGGCATACATTTTGATGGGAATCCCTGTTCCAGCAGACACAGTGTTGTAACTCTTGCATGGATAAAATCCCCTTGCCAAATGGCACCTGTGCACAAAAGGCTCCAAGGTCAGGTGTGCTGATGCAGAAGTTAGTTTGCACTTGCATCTTTCCTTATAGACTTTTTCCCTAATTATTAGTGGAGAGCTGAAGTCTGAGACTTGAGCTGGCTGCTGCAGCATCTGAGCTCCAAGGTGGAGAATCTCTGTGCTGCCAGACAGCTGCTGAATTGTGTCACAGATGGGAAAACCCATCTGATAACCACTAGTGTGAATCAGCATCTTTTAAATCCAACAGTTCTCATGGCTCCAAATGTGATGGATTTGGGAGAAGAACTTTGCTTTCTTTGCTTTATTGATTTGTTACAGACACATGAAAAGAAGAGGAAATTATAATGGTCAGGGCTTGCCTGCCTTGTCTCAGGCTGATCACTTCTGAAGCAAAAGCATAGGGAAAAACAGAGTATATTTTATATGTCAGTGTAGAATTAACCCAGATAGTTCATGGGCACTGCAGTGGTTGTGAAGGGAGATAGAACACACACAATTTATGATTGGTAACAGAAAAATAAATTTAAAAATAACTGTAAAAATAACTGTAAAAGTATACAAACTGCCAAACAAAAACAAAAAGGCAAAAACAAACCCCAACTTCCTCATTTTCAAATCTGTCACTTGCTGTGCTCTGGAATGGAGGACAGAAATAACATACGTGCATTTTCCCAGTCAGCACTAGGATTTGTTTTGGGGATGAGGGAGGGCAGTTCCTTTTCTTGGTCCTTTGGGAGAGAGAGGATGTAGGAACAGAAGCTTTGCCCACTGCCTTGGGGCAGTCTCTGATGTCCCAAAGGACATCACAGAGCCCCCAGCACACAGAGGGAGTTTGCCTTTCCCTGAACCCCTCATTGTCAGCAGTTCTGGGCTCTACACCCATTTCTGCAGGGCAGGCAGGTGGAACCTTCCCCAAGGGGATGCTCTCAGCGTGTCCTTCCCTGCCCCTTCTCCAGGCACAGGGAATGCTGACCCTCTGAGCAAGGCCCTGGAGCGAGGCTGAGGTCACTGAGTGCTTCAGAAAACCAAAGGGGCTTTGAACCCCTTGGTGAGACATGGAGGAGTTTCCATTCCATGCAGGGACAGGGCTTTTCCCTGTGTATCCCAGCAGCAAGTGTTCAGAGGGACACTGGAACAGAAAACACTGCCAAGGGACAAAGGTGTGAATTCCAGGTTCTTGAGAACCCAGGACAAACACACAAACTGCCCTGGGATTTCACAGGCTGGGGGCTGCACCTTAGCTGGTCCATCAGCACGTGCAGCACAGAAGCCTGGGGATGGCTGTGAGCCACCTGAGCTGTGGCTCCAGCTTGGCTGAGTGGATGAACATAGCCAGAGTTACATGGTTAAATACTTCTCACTGTTGTTAGCCAGAATCCAGAGCCTTGGCCAATTCCCACCGTGGCTGAGGGCCCAGAGGCCTGAGCTAAAGCTCACAAGGGAAAGGGCCAGAGTGTGGTGCAGTCTGGGCAATATAAGCCAGTTCCCAAAATAACACACCAAGCTTATGTGATATCTCTGAGGTACCAGAGCCCTTTGAGGGACACAAATCAAATCAACAACTGCCTCAGTGTGTAACTCTCATAGTTCAAACTCTACACAGCCACAATATTTTGCTTTTCCCCTTCCCTTTCTATTATTGAGAAAGCTTGCAAATGAAAAAAAAGCCCAGTTTTCAAGTGAGCCAGCTTTTCTAAAGAACTGGATAGGTGAAGTCACACTAGTTACAATATACCAGTTTAATGCCAAATTAAAGTTTTTGCAGGTCTTTTATAAACCAGTATCAATCCTGCTGCAGTGTTCATTATTCTGTTAGTTTAAACAGGCAAAAAAAACCCAATCCCCCACAGCTATGCAGGTTCTTTATGCAACACACCAGAACTGTCTCCTCTGCCCCCCCAAACCCAGTCACACACACAGAATACAGTGACAGCAGCTCTTTAGAAGCAATTCTATCTCAATGAAATGTTTGAGGACTAAAAGGTCACCCTTCTCCAAACCCAGCTACGTTTGTGACTCAGCAAAATGTCACAGTTCTCTGTGTTTGCTTTTATTTCAGTTCCCTTTTCAGCCTCTGCCATGGAATGCTGCACTCATGGCACTGATGCCTCAGCCTCTTTAGGCCCTTTTTAAATGGCTCTTTAACAGCCTCTGATTCTCAGTTCTCACAGCTGCCCCCACCTTACAACTCAAATAGTATATAGTGAAAGATGAATATGTTTTCAAAATTATTTTTATTCCATTAAATGTTTGAATTTATATTAAAATTAGAGGCAGATGAGTTTTGCACTGACAAGAGTATTCACACAGCTATAACCAAAGTGAGTTTACCAGTTGGAATATGGATCAGTCCTCCTTCACTGGTTAACAGTAAAGCAAGTAATTATAACTGTACAACCCAAAAGCCTCACTTAGTCCAGTAAAAGCTGAGAGAAATAGAATAAATCAAGCCCATAAATGCCATCAGCTGCTAAGCTACTGAAAAGAAATTCCAAGTGAAATAATCTTGCCTCCTCCAGATTTGCTCGCTGCTGTGAATGGTCAGGGGTTGCCTCTGTTGCTATGAAAAGGTCCCACCCACATCAGGGCTGGTTTTTGTCCCCATTGCTCGATTTCCCCCAGTGTTCTTAAACACCTGCCCCTGGCTCTTGTCACACCTTGCCCTGACACAGCCACCCAGGGAGAAAAGCTCTGCAGTTGGCTCCAGCCCTGCCTTTTGTTCACAGCCCCAAGGCCCTGTGGAGCCTGGCACTAATTAGGAGGCAGGTAATTAATGTCTCTCTCTCAGAGCCCATTTCTAGCACTGGGAAGGGCTTTTCCTCTTTTCCCTTTAATTTCCTCTGAATTGAAACCAGCTCACTCCTTCAAATCAGTCATGTTAAGGTCTGGTACTGTCCTTCACACTCACTGCAACTCTTCTGACCAGCACAGCACGTTTCCCTTTCACAGACTCACCCTCCTAGGACAGAAACGAGTCTGCCCCACAGCAAACAAAGGCTCCGAGTCAAATCCACCAGGACCTCCCCAGAGCTCTGGCTGATAAAGCTTTCAGCAGCTCCAGCCAAGACTTCATGTCTGGCGAACAAAATGTTCTGGAAAAGTGTCGTGCCTTCTATAAACACTTTTTTCTGGCAGGTCCATCTTGTTGTTTTAAAACCCGGAGAGGCTGACTCAGCCTGGCTTCTGCAGGAGCTCGGGGAACGCAATGGGTCGAGGGGAAGCTGGAGGGAATGGAGCATGGGGGGGAAAGCGAGAGGGGCAGAGCTGAGCCCCACACAGCCCCTGGTGCTGCCCAGCTGCTCACACAAAGTTTATGTACGCATTACCCACGTCCTTCAGCCCGTTTTTGGTGCCCAGGCAATTTTCCAGCATGTCTTTAGTGGGCAGGGATCTGTCAGTGCTGGTGACAAATCGCCGCAGCGCATTCCTGCCCGACAGGCGGCATTTTTGCTCCTCCTCGGCAACGCTGTCCAGCAGGACTCCTCGGATGTCCTTGGGCTTCCCTGGCACGCCGAACATGACGAAGAGCCCCAGGCAGTCCCGTCCCACCAGGCGGCAGAACTGGGCCAGCTTCTCAAAGCTGCTCATGCTCTGGAAGCCCTCGTCGGCCAGCGCGGCCCCGCGGCAGCAGCGCTCGGCAGGGCGCTCGCCCTGGAGCAGCTCGGCCGGCTGCAGAGCCTGCACGGCGATCTGCAGCTTCACCTGCTTGTCGGAGCCGCACAGAGTCCAGAGCCAGTCCACGCCGAACAGGGAGGACTGCTGCTGGGTCATCTTGCTGGTCGTGATCTGCTCCTCCACGCCCTTCCCCACGCAGAAGCTGATGAAGTTGACCAGGAAGATCTCGCTCAGCGTGTTGGTGGCCGGCTGGAATTTGCTCTGAGGATCCACGAAACCGAGATAGTCCTTCAGCCTTTGAGATGCGTGGAGCACACCCTGGCTGAACACTTCACAGATGGCCACAGTTTCAGCCTTGCTCTCCTGCTTGTCCTCCTGGGAGACCTTCTGGCCCATCTCTGCTGCAGGAGGTCCTTTCCACATGCAGGACGAACCTTTATTTTCCACACGGGCTCAGCCAGAGCTGTTCAGCTGCACATGGATACCTGCAGCCTTCCTGGTGAAGGTGATGGCAGAGCCGAGCTCCGTGAGCTGGGCTTTCTCCTGGGTGTGTTTCTCCACAGCTGACTGAGCAGGGACCAGCCCAACAGGCTTTCACACTTACTGAATTCATCTCTGCTTGTTTTCCTTATTGTTAATTCCGGCACCATTGCTCTGGCTGATGTTATCTCATTCCAGTCTGATCTTATCTCCTCGGATCTCCTTTCTAGGACTATTGCACAGAAACCATTCTTCTGGCACAGGGTGTTGCCTGGAGATGGAACCACCTTTTTCTTTTAATCTCTCAGAGAAGGGAGATTAACACTTTGGACCAGAGTCTCTTTTACAGCAGGAAGGGACAGAGCACCTTGGGAGTTCTCCCTGTGGAACACATATTGAGCAATGATGATGCTATTTCACACCAAACGACCCAAGATGGTTCAAATCTGGATTTTAGAAATAGCTACATAGTCTTGATATAGTTGATCTGATGATGCCACTTCTCACCCCACCAAAACAACCCAAGATGGTTCAAATCTGGATCCCAGAAATAACTACAAAGTCTTGATAGAGTTGACTTCTTAGCTGTTAGTCGAGCCCTGCTGCAGGCACTACTGACAAACGAATTACTCAGTCAACAAAAAAAAAGTGTGATTTTTTCCCCTTTTCCCTCCTATGTTTTTTGAAGAGAACAAAACAACCTTTCTTGGAAAAATAAGAAAAAAATAAAATAATAAAAAAAAAGAGAACATGTGAAAAAGGGAACCAGCTTTCAGAAGCACGTGGCATTTTCCACAGACTTTATTGGATTTCACATGGCAATACACAGCAGTTACAGTTTGCCCTCTCCAAACCAGTTAAACACCCTGACGGTATGGACAGTGTGCACACACACACACACACACACATAAAAACCTCCTGACTTCATCACCTCTCGTCCCCACCCCCTAAGACAACCAGGGTTCAGATGGCAGCTCTGAGGGATGACCTGGCTGCCAGGAAAGGGTTGTTTGGAGCAGAATGCTGCTTTCACTGCACTTAAATAAACAAGCACTGCCCTCACTGATCACACTCCAGAGAAACTGGAGAGGGCTTGTGGCTATTTCAGCACACAGCTCCCTTTTCCCCCCTGTGAATAACCAGTCCTGTCCAGTAGCCAGTGACTAGTGAGAGCCATCCAGAGGAACACTTTTGTTTGGAAGCCTGCACTACATTTCCCAGTGTTTCCACAGGGTTTTACGTTCATCTTCCATGTAAATAATAACAATATTACAGAGTATTCACAGAAAGGGAGCCCTGAATCCACATCCCAAGCATCTACACCCTAAACCTGCCCACATTAAATTTTGCATCTTGGTACATCAGTAATCACCTACACTGCACATCCTTCAAAGGTCCAGGTTATCAGCTTACATCATTCTAATGCTGGAATATCCCTCTGATATGAGGGGAGTTCCCTGAAAATCCTGGGAAGAACCTTTCTTCCTTTCCTAGCTTTGTTAACAGTGTTCTAGAAACACCCCCAAAGTCAGCACAGACCCCAGATCCTGCACAACACCAGGAATGGTCTCACTTCCAGCAAGGAGAGTGACAAAACAAGTGACAAAACACTTGGCAAAGCAACACCACTGCAAGGAACAATTCCAGCTGGACTTTTGTTTGCCTTTACAGAGCAAAGCAGCTTCATGCCATTGTGCTAAAATACATGCAACGTTCAACACCATACAAATGACCACTGGAATGAAAAGTTACTTTTGATTGTTTGTTGGTTTGCTTTTGGCTAGGACACCTCACAATACTGGAAGTCTGACACAAAATTCCCACTGCTTAGTTAGGAATTTTAAAACCTGATGATCCTCAAGAGCAGAGGAGCTGTGCTTTAAGAAGGCAAAATGCTGAGCAACACATTTGATATCTGAATTTTGGAGGAAAAGTCCCACCTTAGCCTTAATAATATGAAATAATATATTTCCTATACATTTTTCTATATAACTTTTTTTTTTTTTTTTTTTTGCAACTACACCATCTTCACGTTAGTCACAGCACAGAAATATCCCTTCCATATGCAGGGAGTACTCTCAACTTTAAGGGAATTTTTAAAGTCATGGAAGTGTTAATAACCTTGTTGAATGCACTAACTACTGCTGCTGGGGACAAGAAGAAGACACTTTAAAATGTGCAGTTTCTGGATAAGTCACTGCCAGAAGAAACATGCTTTAGAATTGTTTCATCTCTAATGGAAAATCATTAAACTGTGCACTCAGTAAAAAGCAATGAAAGCAAACAGTTCCAAAGGTCAGCCTGCCTTTCCCAGTAACCAGCTGGTTTGCAAACTGGCATAATTTTTTTACAACCTTCTCCCCTTCCCTCGCACACCTTCAACTTTCCATCACTCTATCTCACAGAATTTAAATTTTTTGCTTTTATATGTACTTCATATACTTTTTTCTTTTTTTTTTTTTTTTTTTTTTTATAAAACAGTATAAAAATAGGAGCAACAGTCAAGAACTACTGGGGAGCTTACACAGGGCACAGATGACTAAAATCCTACATTGGACAGGGCTGAACTGGTGTTTGTGCCAAAGGAAAGCACCTAGAAAAGAGCAGTAATTTCTGTTTTTCAGCTGAGAGCGCAGAGAGCTGATGCACAGTATCTACAGTTGCAACACTTTTACCTAACACCTTGTTCTTTTCAAACAGTAGAAAGGATTATCTGAGGCCATGAATGAGCAAAAGGAGCACTATCATACCACATCAATTTCAATGCAACACTCTGAAACATATCACCAGTTTGTACATTAAATAGAGTTAAAACAATTACCATTCACCAGTGTCTGGGTGGTTTTTATGGCAACTTAAGTAGGCACCTTGTTTTTTCTCCTTTTCTCTTTAAAATTCTCCACCCCTCAGTGTTACTTCTAACAAACAGAAGCAAGAGCAATGCAAAGTCCAAGATGTGCTGCCTGTTAAGTGCAACAGGGATGTCCTTGCAGCAGGAGAACGAGCCTTGGTCAGTGCCTGGTGGTGACTGTCACACGTTGGAGTCCTCGTCTGTTATACTGGTGCTGGGAGAGCGAGTGGCAAAGTCTTTGAACATTTCATCTTCCTTCAGCATGTGCTGCAAAGGAAAGGAGGGAAGAGTTAAGGGTTCTCACGACTGGAGCCAGTCACCTGTCCTGTGCTGGGCAGCAAACACTGCCTGCCAGCCACTGCTTTGTTCTGCTGAGGGAGGTTTTCACCCACCCTGCTGCAAAAACAGCTCTCTGCAGTCTGCTGGCTCCCAGAAAATGCAGCCTGACTGCCAGCTGCAAACCCACTGACCATGGGCAATGGGGGCTGTGTCCCCTGCCCTCCCTGCTGTGTGGGGAGCCAGCACAGGCCACCAAACCTCCCCACCAGGCTGGACAGGTCCCTTCCTGAACCACTTGGTTTTCTTGTGCCCTCTGTCCCTGCAGAAGACCCAAAGCACCTCACTGACTCTGGTTACCACGACTGCCAAGGGGTTCACACCCATCCCACAGAGCCAGAGACCTTACTGCACAGACCCCACACACAGACTTACTGTCAAGTTGTTGATGCCTTCAGAAAATGCTCCTATTTGCCTCACTGTCCCTTCTGAATCTTCCATCTATAATAAAGAGAATCAAACATTAATTAATAATAACTTATTTGTATCATAGAGTGGAGTCATAGAATGGATTGGGTTGGAAGAGATCTTAAAAGTCATCTCAGTCCAATTCTCTATGTTTAACACCTTCCACCATCCCAAGCTGCTCAGAGTCACATCCACCCTGGCCTTGGACACTTCCAGGGATCCAGGGGCAGCCACAGCTTCTCTGGGCAACCTGTGCCAGGGCCTCACCACCCTCATAGAGAAGAACATTTTTCTAATATCCTAAACCTCCTAAGATCTAAACCCACTCTCTGTCAGTGTGAAGCCTTGTCCTGCTATGACAGTGACAATTAAGTGCAGCACACAATTTACTGATTACACCTGAGATGTTCAGACCAAGGGGGAAGCATGGCCTGTCAGGAGAGGAGAGTTACTCCAGAGCAGACCCTGCAGGTGCTGCATTTACAGCTTCAACCTCCTTGGGAGCAGGACTTTTGTCACTCATGCTGTGTGACAGCAAGAAGTCAGGACCTTCATGGCCAAAGCAAAAGGAAGACTTCCCTGGGAAATGGAAAGTTTTCCTACCAAATGGACAGCTCAAAGACTCAGAATTGTCAGAACTGGCTTACCTGCTCCAGCCTGTCCAAATCATCATCATCATACACTCGGATATCCAGGCCAGGCTTAAAGCCCTTCTTTGATCCACTGCCAGATGCCCGCCCCAGCTCCATTGGACACACATACTCCTCCACATCATCCTGCTTCTTCTTCCTCAAGCTCCCAAAATTGCTGAAGGTAAGTTTCTTTGGCTTAAAAGTGAAGAGAAATTTGCCAAGGAGTTAGAGAATCAGCAAAGAATTAACAGGCATACCCGTGCCCTCTTGTATTTCCATGATGAAAGCTCAAAACCCCAGTGATCTTCTGAATTTCATGACAGTGGCATCTCAAAGGACAATGTGTCCTCTCATTCTAACACTGTTAAGATATCACCATTTAACAGACCCCAAATGAGGTTAAAATTCCACATTAAACCATGAGTCTGTATACAGTAAGGGACAGTCTCCCTCCTAAACATCTCTCAGTACACACAGAAGGACGAGTGCTACCTCTTGTCTGTGCATGTCAGACAGGCTAAGAAGTGGCCAACTCATGGCAGACACAAGTGCCAACCCCAGATCTGCCAGGTCCTGCTCTCATGCTTCTTTCTTTAGGAGCCAACCCCTTTTCTCAGCCCTTACTGAAGTGCCCCCCCAGCACAGGTAAAACTGGAGATCTAAATGCTCCCTGGAACCTCCCACCCCTCCCAGAGCAAGTGGCCTACCTTGACTTTGGCAGTTGCTGTCAGCAGGACGTAGTCTGGGGACTCCATGGCCTCACGTTTCTGCTGCTGGGCCTCCTGCCCCACCAGGAGGTTGAAATGAGTGGCCAAGTGCCTCCTCAGCAGTGTCTTGTTGGGTGGGATGTTCAGCAGCTGGGCCATGGTTTCTACATTGAAACGGGGCTCCAAAACCTGGGAATCCAATCACAGAGAATCCAGCTGAAGCCAGGAGTGATTGATGAGATCACAAGGACATCTAGGCCCTTCTTGGTCACTCCCTAAGGCTGCTTTGGGATTTTTGTTTGCATTTTCGAAGAAATACACAAAAAAGAAGGAAAGAGAGTTAACTAGTTAAAGGATTCCCAAAATGCTACATCCAGGCTTTCCTTCTGGAATTATAAATAGGAACAAATTGGCAGGTAAGAAGAAATGAACAGATAAATCCATCCTTAACTGAAGTACTGTGTGAAGCTGCCACAAAATGTTTATCCAGCATAATTTGCCAACTCTGGAAAAGGCAACCAGAGGAATCATGGAAAATAAACAGGCACAAAATGTGTAGAGCAGGGATGTAACTCCTAATCACCACAACAAACCTCTGCAGGTATAAGTCTCTTGTCCAGAGTATTTGATGCTGGAGCAATTAAAAACAATCCTGGTTTGACAGTGTAATCCCAAATTTTACAAAAGTAACAAGCTTCCCCCACAAAAGAAAACCATATCCAGATTAGGAAGGCAGGAAGTGGCTGTTCAGAATGGCAGCACTGTAGGACAGAAGGTGGGAAATGCCATACCCAAACAGAATTGGGAAGGGAATACAGAATACTAAACCACAATACTTCCCCTCGAGACACTCATATCATTTAAACCTTATTAAGCAGAATAAGCAGACAAGGCATGTGCAACAAAGATCATGTCAGAACACTGTCCAGTGACTCCCAGCCATCTTATTTTCCATGGAAGGGAGGAAGGCACCCAAAGCTCACCATGAGCCCCCCGTGCACTCCGCTGCCCCGCAGGTTGGGCGCGTACTCCGCCAGATCCACGGAGCGCAGCCACTCCATCACGCGGTGGTTGGTCCACTGGCTCACCTCGGAAGCTGTCACGTTGTTCTGCCAACAGGAGGGACAGGCAGGTAAGGAGACACCCCAGATCAGCTGAATCCCAGCCCCAATCTTTACTGGAACTGCAGCACAGGGATGGGTCTGGGCAGGGGGCAGGGGTGTGTCAGGTCCTTTGGTTATTGTGCTGTGCACTGGGGTAATTTGCCACTTCTACCAGTAGAGCTGAAAATCCAGCTGCTTCCATGAGCTGCTGTGCTGTTCTTGCAGGTACACATTGTGAATCTAAATCCAAGAGTCTGGGTTGTTTGTCATCTATTGCCCTCCCCAGCCTTTGCTGTTTCCAAAACACAATCATGGCAGTCTCCTTCTTGCATGGTAACGGCGCCAAGCTCCTTTTACACAGAAAATTTTGACACAGCTATCAGTATTCCAGAGAGTTGCACAAGACTTGTGGCAACAGTGCACTGACTTCAAGATGATTTGTGTTCCAGACAGCACATCAGAGACTGGGCCAAAACAGCCAGCTGTTGGCTTGGAGGAGAAGTGGGAGACTCTGAAAGGGGGACATGAGTTTGGGGCCATGGCAGGTAGAGGAAAGAAAGTGATGTCAGAGCTTGAGGTTAAAAGAACAACATAAGAGACAGGAAACTAAAAATTAAGCAGAATGGGGACACAGGACAAGGGAGTAGAGCAGGAGTAATCAAAACCAGGGATAAACCCCTAGAGGATTCCTCTTCACAGCTTCCTTGTGAAGCAGTACCTCATCAGATGGCCGCCTGCGCAGGCAGTTGGGCTCAAAGTTGTTTATTCTCAAAACCTGAATGGCTCTTTTGATGCTGAGGTGGTGAAGCACACTGATGACCTTCAAGGACAGCAGGTCATCCTGTCAAAGAGCAAGAGGGAGTTAATAAACACAGACATGTTTATCCATGGGACCAGCATCCTCCTGGATGGGACTGCTTTAGCCCCTGGCTTACAATGGCACATCTGACACATCTGGGGGAAGATTTTAATATGTCAGACAGGTGATTCATGTCAAACCATCTGTCCCAAAATAAAAACTTCCTGTGTTGCACTCTACTAGCTCTTGGGGGATGTTTTTCACACAGGGTAGAGAGCTTAGTACAAGAAACATGGGGTAACAAGGAGGGAAAAAGGGTGAGATGACACATCCTCAGTGCCACAGGACAAGAACAAGGACAGCACTAACACTAGACTCACCTGGCATTTGATCCTGCCAGAAATTTTAATACCTCAAATGTCCAGCTAGAAGTTTAACTGAAAACAACAAATTACCCTGAAAATTGGGACATTCTCTATGATTAGGGGGAAAAAAGAGAGAAGAAAAGTGTCTCGAAATCCAAGTGCAATTTGGCTAACTTAAATAAATTTATGCAACCTTGTTCCAGGGTTAGCCTGGCTTAATCTTTCAGTTTTACTTTTATGTTATGAGCACTGGAATCTATTTTGTCAGATATTTAAGACAAGGTTCTTTGCTTACCCAAACATCTCACTGTGTTCAGCTAACTTTGTTAGTTGAACAAATTTGACAATAGGTTACTATGTCATGTTTTGCTATTTCATTTATTATAAAATAATAAATGCTGGCTATTATTCATGTTGTATTGGAGTAGTTTCAAAAGATCATAACAAGTATTAATTTAATATTTGGAATATTTTATTTGTTAGTTATAGCAAATCTGTTGTGTTGTCATAATTTGATGGTTAAACTTGCTCTAAAAATATCCCCAGTTATCTACAATTAAAGGGCAGTGACAATGGTAGTAAAGTCTCCCAACACAACATCAAACTCAATGGAAGTTGATGGCATCACACCTCCCAGGGTTAAGAAGGAAAAGAAAAAATCTTATAACAAATAAAATTGCAAACCATGACATAAAACCTATGCAAAACACATGCAAGTGTGGCATGAAAGGTAACTCATGGTCCATGAGAGAGCAGGGCTGTGATTGATTTCTTCTTTATTGTACAGAAAGAATTAATATTAGTGATGTTCAATTTGCATTTGTGTCCCCAGAGAAGGAAGGTCTTATCTCACAAGGAAACCTGACTGGCAGTGAAGAGGGGAGTGGGGAGGTGATGCCTGTGCTAAGCACTTTGAAATGCAAAAGCTGTTAAGTGTAGCCTGCTTTCAAACAAGCTGGCTCTTAGAACTGCAATTTTCTTCAAAGGAAATTGCTTGGGTTTTCTCCACCTAAGCATCCACCTAAACAAGCAAGCTGATAGAATGCTTGCTCACTGAAGAAAAGGATTCCACCTGCTTCTGTTAATTAATAGAACAGCAAAAGCATGAATGGCAACCACAGCATTTGCACACCTTTGTGTACAAGCCTTGCCTGAGCCACTGGTGTCACACACAACTGTTCAGCTCAGGATTTCCCATTTCTCATACATGAGTCCAAAGTCTTACTGTGTTTGCTCTTCCACCTGAATCTAGTAGCTCTAAAGATGGAAAGAACTTGGGAAATGCTTGCAGGTGGGCAGTAGTATTTGGTTTCCATAGCTTACAGCTATTGGCATTAACACAGGACACTCACTAGATTTTAAAGGGGTCCTTTGAACATCGAGAAGCCAAGAACATGGAGAGGATGTCAGGAGAGGAAGAAACCATTTACTCACCACAGTCATGTAGTGCAGCATGCGACCATCCACCTTCCCCTCATCAAACTGGGTCTTATATTGGGGCAGGCCAATGTCATCCAGCCACCCTAGGGCAGGACAGACACTCTGTTAGAGTGGCAGCCACGTTCCCAGCACCACTCACTGCCCCATCCCCAATTAGCCACGGTTAGGGACCCCTATCCAAAGCCACAGCTTCAGCATGCAGTCAAATCTTACTGGTAACCCAGTGGTAATCCAGTTTGCCATGGTTGTTTTCCTCTTCAGATCCCAGTGCCTGCAGAGCAAGCTGGAGCTTCTTCCGATGCAAAGGGTGCTTAATCCCAAGCTCCTGTGGAAGCAAGGAAAGCAGTAAATCCAGAGACAATGCTATTTTATTCCTCCCTCTGCTGAATGACAGAGGGTTTCTGAGAAGCCACACTTCCACAGCATTGCTGGTGACCTGGCAGGCACATGTTCTATTTTCTGAATTTCAGCACCATTTTAGCACATGTTCAGCACTAGGGAAAGGCCCACTCACTGGGGTGGGTTAGTTTCACAGAGTGGTGGATTCATTTCAAGGAGTGATGGATTCCAAATTGCATTAAAATGTTGGCAACAATATTCTCATACCAGGTTAAAAAAAATCCCACAATATAATAAAATTGTTAGCAGTTAAATACTTGCTGAGGTTAATGCCTCCCTTCCCACTTAGGCAAGTAAAGCTAAAATAATTATTTAGTTAAGAGCATGGGAATGTCCCAGGAATTACTGAAATTCATGAATGCTTCCAAACTCATAACATTATTCCCCAGTTTAGCTGCAAGTGCAGCCATTCCAGGATCTCTTTATTCCCATTTTCATTTTCAGGAGTGCCTGCTGGTTAATGTCACCTCTGATAACACTATTACAAGCCATTGTGTTCACAATACACTTCTCTTATTCCAGTTGTAGTGTAACTACCCAGTTGAGACAACAGGCTTACTATTGGATGAGGAGAGTGATTTTTTAAAAGCTGAAAATTTAAACCTCCACAAATACTATGGATTAAATTGAATCCTTTTCTTCTGTTTTTCATTTTTAAAAATAGACAAGCAATTCTGCAATGATTAAAGACAGACACTGATCAACCTGTGATAACAAATCCTCATTCCTCTTTGTATAAAATAAACAAAAAATACAAGCAGACCAAAACAGCACCTTTTTTCACCCTTCTCACAAAGACATAAAATAACTGTAGCACACATGAGTGCTAATGAAGCAGGGCTACAAACCCATATGATAATGAGGCAGTCTCACAGATATTTTTAGAAGATGCTACATTCAATTGATGTGGCCATGCTTAATGCAGTTAAATCAGGAATTTGTAATTATTAGCTTCATTACAGAGCATTACATTTCTACAAAACTCCAGCTAAAAAGAAATGGATTTGGCATCACTGCAGGTGACAGTATTTTGAAACCTCACCTAGTTTACATTTTTTTTACCAGGTGCTCCTTACAGACCTGATTCACATGCACGGAAACGGTGATTTTTTTTTTCACCTTTATTTGAAAAGGGTGTTTCTTGTATTGCTCACCTTTTCCAGATCCTGCTGAGAAGCCTGCAGAAGTGTTTGCCCAGACAATATCCAGTGCCTGCCATTATTGATGTAAGAGCCAAGCCCTTGGTCCTGGAGCCAGTTGCAAACCTGCTCCTTGGTCCACTTTGCGAATGGCATGTCCAGCTCACTGCAGGAGATTTTACCCAAAAAAGATTGATAAATCCTGTGCTTCCAACCTCATAAATAATGAGAAGGCTAAAAGCTAAGCCTAATTCACATCTTGTGGGAGCTGGGACAATCTCTGAGGGAACCATCAGTACCATGAAGTGCTGGGTGCTGCTGATCTGTTGCCAGTCACAACAAACACAGCCTCCTACAATCCCACTGGAAAGAGCCACCTCTGCTGCCCAGCATGGCTCCAGCTCTGGAGTGAGCCCAGAATGTTTCTCTTTCTCCTTCAATCCCTGGAAGTGCAGCAGGAAAGGAATCTGTCACTGCCACATGAGGGCTCCTGCTGCCATGCTGCAAAGGCGAGAGCTCAACAGCAGGACCCCACTGCCCAGCCCACCTCAGCCCTGCAGAAACCCTCTCTCAGGGGAGGAAGCAGCCTGGTTTTGCTCAGACAGGAGAGAGGGGATGTTTCATTTTGGCACTGCCCTCCTCCTTTGGGCCCCATGCTCTGCTAGAACCACTGAGATCTAAGCCCTGGCACGTTGGCCCCACTGGTGTCTTACTTGTGGGACTGCCCCAGGTCCCGAGACCAGCCCAGCCGGGGCCCTGCCGTGGCTCTTGTCCCTCCTCTCTTGAACTCTGTCTCAGACATGTCATCAGGGTTGAAGGTGGTGGACTGACTTCTCTTCAGCCTAAAGGAAGAAAGCACATTCACATTTGGCTAAGGAAAAGGCATGTTGCTGCTGCCACTGCAGCCAACACAGATCTCCCCCAGGGCTTGTAGCCTTGCCCCCAACCCACTGTTATCTCTCCCAAATACCACACAGGCTCCTGCTCCTGGGATATTCAACCATGGAGCCACATGCTAGCAGGGGAGAAAGAAAAGGTGTATTCCCAGCAAATCCCTGCCCAAGCCCCAGCTCTGGAGAATCTCTCATTTTTACTTACCTTCCAAACAACTTCTTGATTCCCCTGGCCTTTTTCCTGGAATCTGGAGAAGGTGGTGTCATCTGCAGACTATCTGCTTCTCTTGGGCGAGGGGGCAAGCCAGCCAGATCCAAGTGGTCTGCAGATCCCTTCTCTGTTTCAGCTGTTAGAAAACAAAAGCTCTGTCAAGACCCTCTTGTGCAGGACTGTACAGAGGTGCTCCTGACCTTGGGAATGACTCCTGCTAAATTATTGACAGCCACCATGTCAAGAAAATGGGGCAAGGAGAGATGGGAAAATCCATGAGAAATGCCACAAGTTGCTCCTTCATGGGCCTGGCTGATAATGGTCCAAGGCAGTGCTCTGCTTCAGTTAACTGCCTTGCATCCAAGGTGGGAAAATCCACCTCGTGAATCAAGCAGTGAATTAAACCCCAAATTTACCTTTCCTCAGGGAGTGCTCCTACAGTGCTTTTACAGACAGAGCCAAGGCATGTAGGTGCCCAGAAACAATTCAGTGCAGTGGCAGGAACTAAACCAGGAGTCCCCAAAGCACAGAAAGCCAAATAACATCCCTGCAGGTATCTTTCCAAATAACCTGCAGTATTTCATGCCCTGGCTAGGAAATTCCAGCAACAAAACTCCTGACCCACAAGGAGAACCCACTTCCCCTCACTTCTGCAAACTGTGGAATATTTTGCTCCTCCTCAGAGGAACACCGTGGAGTTTAGGCTCTGTCTGAACTGTATCTTCTGAGTGAACAAAGCACCTCTGATCAGAGCCTCTCAACATTACCACCCACTGTAAAAGCATTAAATCCTTGATCTTTAGCTGTTTTCCACAACAAACCTGAGGGCTCCTATCCCCAAAGGGAAAATTGCCACAAAAACTAAACAATTAAAGGAAAAAACAATTTAAAGATCATTTAAAAAGAACACTAATAAAATTGCAGCATCTACTGGACTACATAAGCAGAAATGTGCTAGCAAGTGCCAGATAGCTGAATAAAACTACCACGTGGAGTTTATGCCAGTTGCTTGCTGGGGAACAGTGAGAGCATGAGCTTGTTCAGCTGAAGCAGCTGTGGCAAGGCAGTCAGGCCTGGAATCACTTGCAGCATCTTTTAATATAGCTGTAATTAAATAACCATCACTTGTGTCTGAAACTTTCAGACTTCCAGGAGAAAAGTAAGTGATGCATTGAGGCAGAGCTTATATTGCTGGGACATGTGGTCTCAAGCCACAGAGTTAATGCTGAGATGGCCACAAAAGGGCCATGACCAGCAACAAACTCTAGGCTTTGCCAGTGTATCCTTCTGCTGGGCAAACCTTAGATGGTTCAGCCAGAATACCTATGAACATGTCCCATTTTCCACCTTGTCAAACCTTGCAGTGAAACAAGGTCACACAAAAAAATAATTTCCAGGCATTTTGGTTTGGCCACTATGGAACACAGGGATCCTGCCAGAGAGAGAGACAGTACTAACACTGAACCAGGCTGTGGCATTCGTGGGTTTTGCTTTACTTGTAGAAAGAAAAGTGAACAAAACCAAAACCACATAAATGGCATTCTAAGAGAGAACACCAGGACAAGGCTGGGTGCATTAGTAGCAGAGATTTGCAGGAATTGTGCTGTTTGCTCTTCATACCCGGCTCCTTTCCAGGCACTGACACAACCCCATAGAACAGATAACATTTAGGGGGCCATGTGAGAAAAAGAGAGGGTTCAGAGCACTCAGTCTCTTTGCCACCACCTGCCCTTGCCAGAACCACCCAGGGAATGCTCAGATCACAGGACTGGTTTTTATTTACTGTGTGAATGGCTCTTTCCCTATCTGCTCCAATTATTTATCATTTGTTTTACTTTATTGTAAATACAACTACATCTAGAAGATGAATTACACATTCTTTCCCTACAGAACTCCCTTTAATGAATGCCTGGGAAATACAGCTCATCCCCTACTTCACCACCCTTTAAACTCTTAGGGTGGCAGCACAAAGGTAACTAAGTGTCACCAGTCTCATCTGGTACCTCGGTCTGGGGTAACTTTGTGCTCAAAGTCACAGCAAAGTCTCTGCAAATTGACCCGCAATCTCTCATTAGTAGCAGCTACTCAGGAGCAGCACAGCTGACTTTTAGCAGAGGGCAGGTGTTACATGGAAACTCCTTCTAGCAGGGGCAGAAGGTCCCACGCAGAGCTCAGGTGCCTGGCTGTGCTTTGGGGTGTGTGTGGCAGCTTTAGCAGCAGTCAGGGCACAGGGCTGGCACGGGCAGACATGCAGGATTACTGTACCTAAGGTAGGTGCACTGGCACTTCGACTGCGATCTTCAGAGATCCACACAAGGCACAAACCCACACGCAGCACAACGGGAGAGAACACGCAGAGGCACAAGGTCAAACACAGTCCAAAACTCACAGTGACAAAGTACGGGACAGGAGGAGGGAGGGACGTGAGACACAAGCACACGAATGCTGAATTCACACGGGATTAGGATCAGCAATCCCCTGGGAAACTCCCTTTCACAAGAGAGGAGTGGAGCTGAGCTCTGTGGTGGGGAGGGAAAAACGGCACCGCAGTCACTTCAGTGCAAGGAGGTCACCTGCTCCAGGACCCACTGCTCCTGTGAGGTGGCAAATGTCTGGGCAGCAGCTTTACAGATGGAAGCACTGAAACCTGGATAACATACATAACTTACTCAAAGTCACCCTGATTTAGATGGTCCATCTTCCACACCTTTACCACAAGTACTGCACTTTGTTAGGAAAATTAATTTCAGGACTAAATGGGATTAGACAAAAGCAAACATGAAATAAACCAAAGTGAAGAGTCCAACCCTCAGAACAGACTGTACATATATTCCAAGTAAGCTAGCAACTTCCCAGCCTGTATGGCACAGGCAGATCATCAATTTTTAGGTATGTTACTTATTTTGAACAAAAAGAATTCTCTTGGACTAAGTGACAAAGCAGAAGCTATCCCCCTTCAGGCTTCTGAAATAAAGAGCTAAATTCCTAAATCTCCTGCAAGAGAAAAACAAACACCTCAGATGTCTGGCAGTAGATCTGATGCAGGGACTCCCTGGATGCTTGAACTGGATCAGTGGAAAGGCTGCTATAGCGGAGCAGTAAATATAAGCAAAATTCCAGTTAGTGGCAATAGTGACTTCTGCATTAAGCAGAACATTTTGTTTATTTCTTTGTCATATGTAAATGTCACCAAATGACAATACCAAAATACCACTCCACCAACATTACAGGTAAAAAAATCAATGTGAGTTTGAATGACTTGCCAATACTGTTCATGTTGTCACCACCTCTTTTGCAAGGCTGCTTAAGTTAAAACAGGAAAAAAAAAAAAAAAAAGAGAGAAGACTGAGTGCTGCTGTCCTATTTCTGTATATCTGAAAATCTTATGAAAGATAAACTGAGGATGGAGCCAGGGGAAAAAAAGCCCACAAATCCCATGTGTGAACTACTGCCAGACAGACAACATCTCATACAGCAGCAAGCCCCTACAAGGTCCCAGGGGAGATACCACAGCAGAGTCTGAACCACATCAAATACTTCCTTACAGCAGTGATTTCTTTCCTTGCTGTTTGATATTTTCCAAACATGTCAGAAGTGCCACCAAGTCACAGCAAGACTAAGGCTGGCTTTCCTACTTCTTAAGGCAGTTACAGATGCTTCAAAGTGCACAGAATCTGGATGCAGAGGCATGGTACCTACCCAGATTGGGGGCACTGGCAGTCCTCTTGTTATTCTTTATCTTGAAGAAGCCTCGG
Source organism: Erithacus rubecula (assembly GCF_903797595.1). Classification (NCBI taxonomy): domain Eukaryota; kingdom Metazoa; phylum Chordata; class Aves; order Passeriformes; family Muscicapidae; genus Erithacus; species Erithacus rubecula. Next base: position 6,100,655 of record NC_136686.1, read on the forward strand.
CCAAAGGAAGATCTGGCTTTGCGGGTGCCAAAACTGTCCTCGTCACCTGTGCCACCGTGAGAAGGAGACTTGGGAGGCAGGGTTGCAAAACTATTGCCTTCCACAGGTTTAACCTGCTTGAATTAGGGAGATAAAGAGTCAGTGTAAGGGAACTGCAGAAGGACTTTTGAGAGCCTGCAAAGTGACCACTGGCAGATAATCTGGGAAGTCCTTCTCATCTGTCACTGCAAGACTAGAGAAGGCAAAAACCATAAAGAAAAACATAAACTAGATCTTCATTTGAACATGTTGTCCTGGTTTGAGATGGGATGGAGCTAACTTTTCTTAGTTCAACACTGAGAGCTGGTTCAGTGCTGTGTTTTGGATTTAGTAGGGAATAATGTGGATAACACTGGGATGTTTGGGTTGTTGCTGAGCAGTGCTTGCCCTGAGTGAAGACTTTCCATTTTCCCATGCTCTGCCAGCAAGGAATTGCACAAGAAGCTGGGACGGAACATGTCCAGGACAGCTGACCTGAGATACCAAAGGAATATTCCACACCACAGAATTCCATTCCCAGTGCATAAACTACAGAGCTACTGGGAAGGGGAGCCATCTGAAGCTTGGAGATGGGCTGGGCATTGGTCCATGGGGGATGAGCAATAGTATTGTGGTGCATCACTTGACTTTTTTGGGTTTTCTCTCTCTCTTCCTCTCCCTTTTATTATTAGTTTTAACATTATTATTATGTTATTATTATTTTACTTTGTTTCAATTATTAAACTGTTTCTATTTCATCCCCCAAGTTCTATCTATTTTTTGTTGCTGATTGTCCTCCCCATCCCACTGGGGCAGGGAGGGGGACCAGCTGTGGGGTCCTTTGTTGTCAGCTGGGATTAAACCCTGACACATGTTCAGGATCCAGAATTACTATCACTGCTCACTAAGAATAAGCTGTGTTCTTTAAGATGTTCCTCAATTTCTGTAAGGCTGACTTAAAGGTATGGGAAAGGTAAAACCAGAGTCCTGCAAGGCTCTGAACTTTTCCAGTTTTCCAGAGTCTCTGTCTCCCCCACTGGCAGCTGTAGGGGCAGTCAGTGGGAAGCAGAGAGACAACATCCCACAGTACATTGGTTCTCTGCCAAGTGTCAGAGAGCTCTTTCTGTCTGACACTGCTCTGCAATTCCTTAATTAATGGATTAATTGACTGTGTCCACTGCCAAAGAAAGGAGGAAATTACATATCAAGCAAGGAGTATAAGTGCCAAGAGAGATACCAGATACTCCAGTTAGCCAATTTAAAACAGTACTTTAACCTTGCCAGCTGTTTCACTGTCTCTCTCTTTGAAAGAAGGAAGCAAAACTATTCACAGCCCACATATATAAAACATAAAAATCCTTTGGCTTTTGCTGTATTAATAGAGCATTCATCCCACAAGTGGTATCTGAGGTCTGTCACCTCTGCTCAGGTGCTCCTAGAGAACAAGAACTGCAAGATGTGGCCTTAAGGTACCACAGGGTGACTTTTCAGAAACACTCTTGCTACTCACAGAAGACAATTGAGAAACCCAAAGGTTTTTAAAGATACACTAATCAAAGATAATTACAGAGTCAGTAAAATGCTTAATGGTTAGCTTTGCTAATTATCTACTGGGGGGAAATCATTAGCTTAGCTGGTAACCTCATGCTCAAACAGACTGGAAGATAATCCATGTGTGAGGAGGCAAGTGCTGAGCACTGAGCAGTGTCACTGCTGGTGACACCCACCAGAGACTCCTCACTGTCCTGTCTGCAAGACTGCCACTCCCCCTCTGGAACTGCAATTCCACACCTCCCAGCCTCCCAACACCTGCTCACTGCCCATGTTTCTCCAAGGACACACATCACCACACACACACATTACCTCTGCTGGCTTCTGTGCACAGTCTCTGTCCTGTTAGGGAAAGATTAGGACATTTTTAAAAGTCATGGTTTACAGCCAGTATACAATTCATTATGATTACCCTGAGTTAAGTTCTGACTGAAATACCCTTCCCTGGCTGTTCCTTTTCCCCAAAATAAATCCCTTCAGAGCTGTATTTCACACAGATTAAGCCCTGTTTGCTTTGAGGTCAGTGAGCTGACATGGAAATAGAGTTGCTTTGGTTCATTTTGTGAAGGATTAGCTATGTACACGATTAGTAACACACAGAATGTTAAGGCACTCACAGGCAGAGCTGCCTGAGGGGACCCACAGCAGGAACCAGACAAGGCAGAAGACAAGCAGATAAAACATCCACAGCCTCTACTCCTTGTCTGTCCAACAAACAAAAAACCAAAGATCCCCAACCCATGAACTCCAGCTCTTTTCAGATTCTGGTGACATTTTCAGTCCTGTCAGCCTCCCCCTTACACTGCCAGGAACAAGAGGTACCAGGGAATTCAGGAGCTTCTAGGAGCTCAGGCTGTCACAAAAGAGCACACGGATTTCACTGATTTGATGGCATTGCTAGAGATTAGCTGCCTTTGGTCACTTCCACAGAAACCTAAACTGAAGCTATCCCCAGACATCCAACAGCTCAGGATTTTGACTACCTAAAACACACAGTCAGCCCAGACTGCATTTGATAGTGCATTAATTCCATGCCCTTCTAAAATGATTCACCTTAAATGCAGGTGAATAGGAAGTGGTGGTGTAAGTTTTTTTTTTTTTTGGTCTTAAATCAGAAAAGCATATCCAGTAAAAAAATCTTATCTCATTATCTGAACAAAAACACAGTAAGAGAGTCCCAGGTAAAAGCATCATAAAAAGAGGTAAAAAAAAAAAAACAAACTGTGCTTTCAAGGACAGATTTTCTTCTTTAATAGAATGTGAAGATGTCACATGTGTGTGATCACTGCCAACAGAAGCCACAAGGAGCTCTGCTTTGACTCAGAATTTCTCAGAAGGCAACACAACACCCACAGGCTCACAGCAGAGATGTCACACCTATGTGCAAGGATATGGGAGGAAGTAAAACACCAAACCCACCACTTCAGATGCCTCTTTCCTCAGACTGCTCAGACTGCTGGACTTCTGCAGTGTGGAAATTCTGAAACAACAACATAAAAACCAAGCTCAGTTATTAGAACTAAACTTGCTAAGATAAAGACACTCAAAGGAATCAGCTTTAAAGACAGCATTACAATACATGATGAGATACACTAAACCAAATGATATTTTGAATTAAGATGCAGTAATCAGTGCAGTAAATGCAGTAATCAGAGCCCATGCAATTTAATGAGATACTGTAAGAACTTCCACACTGGAATAACTGCTGCTTTAGGGAATATGGATATGTGGCAGAAACTAAAATTATTTTCTCATTGTAGTCAGCTGATCACCTTTCCCCCACAAGCAAAAGAAAAAACCAAATCATGTGTGCATGGACTGTGGAAAACTATACATTTTGAAGTCTATTGATAGTCTACTACCAAATTAGAAATGCTTCACAATGCAACAGGAAGTACTATGTGCCCAAATAAAGCATTGGAAAATAATGATTATGAAAGCATGGGACATGAGCAGAAACCTACCATCACCAAATACCCTCTTGGCTAGAATTAACTGACCTATTTACATATGTATGTAAAATATGGGGGGTGCTTTGTGAGGGTTCAAGTTGGCCATCACATTTAAATATGTCCCCTGAGCAGTTTGATTATGGCACTTACACTGGGCTATCACACAGATGAGTTTCAGGGGAGGAGCCTGTTGATCTTCCTTCACTGTAAAAAAGAAAAAAGATATGAAAAAAGCTGAGACAAATCCTATGATCCCAGACTATTTAATTCTGTTTCCACTTCAGGTCTTATGGTATTAGCCCATGGCAAATTTCCCCACTATGGTGGTAAGTCTTGTAAAAGATAAAGGACAAAGGTGAGCTCAAGAGCTCCAGAAAAGACAAATCTCACTGTAAGATGATGACAATACTGAAGTATTCAGCTTCAATAAATGCAGAGGTTCCAGCAGGGTCTGCAGCAGCACAAGGTGTGGGGGTCACCATCTCCCAGTCACCACCCACAGCATAGGCACTTGGCTGCAGTTTAATGCTTGCTTTGGTTTTTACCAAAAGGAGACACAGGTGAAATCCCTGCTGGTGATGGTTCAAGCTGCATGAGGAACACAAACTGTTCCTCAAAGCACAAAATGACTAAAGGTGGGCTTCTGGATAGGATCCTTTCCTCAAATGGAACTGGAAAAATCCCACATCAAATTGAGCTTGCACTGATGTTTCTCATTGAGACTGATGGTTGTTTCAAGCCAACAATTTCCTTGCCTCTGGATTTTGAGTGTTTGATACTCCTTAGGATAAAGCCAGGGATTTGGACCCAGAAGAAAAAAGCCCAAGAAGAGCCTTTATTGAGCTGTGAGTCTGGGGTGCTTCTCTGTACTCCCTGCAGTGCCAGTGCAGGTCTGCAGGGACTGGGCTTCCTCCCAGGACAAGGAGGGTGCAGGATTAGAAATGTTGGTGGAAGGTGACAGCCACTCCTCACCCAGCAGCTGTCACTGGTTCCACAGCTCAGCCACAGCCCCAGGCTGCAGCCACACATCCCTGGGGCCTCCTCCCCTCCTCAGGATGGAGCTGGAAGCCCTTTTGTTGTGGCAGTGCCTTACAGCCATCTTCAGCAGCTGTGAAAAATGTCTGAGCACAAATCACCAGCAGAGCCAATGCCATGTCAGCCAGATTTCCATGATGCAAACCTAGACACAAATAATGATTGTGCGGCCTTCATTACACTAGATCAGCTTCCTTCTCCTTCTGTTCATTCCTTGTGGAGCAGCTGGCACAGACCATGAGTGCTGCCTAAACAGCAACCAAACTAGCCCTTGCTTACTCAGGATTTAATCAATGCACTTCAGGAACATTAGCTTGGTTTGCTGCAGCTAGCCAAGGCAATCCTAGCCTTGTTTACCTGGCTAATGACTTGATAATTCAGTGACAGATTATTGCTCTCCTTAAATGTCATAGAGTATTGGATTTACAGCTGAAAAATACATGGAAACCATGATACCTCATTTCACTTGCAGGATCTGGCCTAGGGTGTGTTTTCAGTCTCTCTGCAACAGTTTCTGAGCTCTTGGATGCTGATGAAAAGGAAGGGACTGAAATCTGTAAAATGCTGGTGTGGATCTGTAAGGAATTCTGAAAAGAAGGAAGAATATGGGTTACAATCTTTTGAGCTGAAATTAAGCAATCACAAATGAAAAAGTAGTAATAGGTAAATAAGAGAAGGATCTGAAATAAGGTTTCAAAAGTGATTTTTTCCTTATTGTAATATAATGATTTACTCCTTGAAAGATGGCACTGCAGATAAAACATGAATCATTGCACAGCTAAGCTAGAGCACATACAAAAATCTCACAAGTCTCCCAAGGCTGCCTGCTAAATCTGTCTCTACCACAGACACCATGAAAGGTATCCACTTTTCAGGTTTAATCCTGTCCTCAGACACTCAGAGAATACAAAAAAGCTGCTAAACATTTAATTTAATTTAATTTTCTTCATAGTATGTTCTTGCTGTTTAACTAAGTCAGGACCCTGCTCTGACTTGCAGCTTAGAGAAGAGATCTGTATTTTTTTAACTGGAAAATCTGATTGTAAAAATCAGACTGATCCACAACCTACATATCATTTAACCGAGTGGATGCAATTTTGATTGCATCCTTTTAAATACAAGATATATTTAGCGAGTCCCAACATATTTATGTCAGGTTTATGCCAAAGTAAATGTACAGCTACGTTTGGTAAGAAAAATAATTTCTATGTCTAATAGAAAAAGTCCTTCAAATCTGTTCTCATGATAAATACAGATATTTGCTGTCTCCTGATCCCATATGAGGATTAAGAAAAGTAATTTAAACTGAAATTCCTCAGCAGTTTTCACAAGAAAACTATGTTCCCCACAAGTATATGAGACATTACAAAAAACTGTGAAACTCAGAAAAAAAATCTTTTTGGACACTTGTGTTTTTTCACATACAATATGATTTCAGAACAAGCAGTGTTTTCAAGGAACCATGGCATTAAATAAAGCAAAAAAACCCAAACAAACCCTACCTCTTCATGAATATTCACACTGAACTCATCATGGATTGGAGATGCTGTTACTGGGGTTGGGGATGGGCTTTTCTCTGGGTCAGCCAGACTTGGTGTGTCCAATAAACCAGTGGAAACAGACCCTGAATTCAAGTCTTCACCTTCACTTTCCTTGCCTGAAGGGAGAGAACATGGAAACTTGTTGGTTTTACAGCCCTTGCTCCCACATAAGATGTAGCCAGCTCAGCTGTATGTGCTCAGTTATGGGGCAACAATTGAAAGATTTGATTGCTGTTTTTTTTAGGATGCTACAAAAGGAGAAAGGGAGTCATGGCCAAGTGTCACTTCCCAATTCAACCATCACAACACAGCAGGGATGGAACACAAAGAGGTCAAAAAGCCCAGCAAACATCTTGAGTGGCATCAGTTTCACCAAGCTGAATAAACTGGAGTACTTCTTTCCCCGTCTGTTCTGGAATTTCATTCTAAATACTTTGTTTCCGTTGTTTACTAAGGAAAAGACCAGAAGGTCCAGTCTGCCTGAAACTTAAGATTTCTTTGTGGTACCTTCAAGGTACCCTGAGGAAAAATGCAGCTCTCTGCTCAGGAGTCTCTCACCAGCCTAGAAGTCCCACAAGAAATCTGCAGCCTCCACAAACTGAGTGTGTCTCATTTAGGTAGTGCTGAAGCTCAGACCAGTGCTGCCATCCTCTGCTCCTTCCACCCTGAGTGCTCCTGAACTGCCTCACTGCTGCCAAAAGGCTTGGACTGGTTGTGAAAGACAACCAAAACTTTCTAAAAGGTGAGCAGAAATCCAGTGCTCGTTGCCAAAGAACCAAAACACAAATGAAGCTCTGTTCACACCTCTCTTGCCCATTTTTCACTGCCTGAAATCTCCTGAATCATGAAGTGACCACGGAGCACAGTTCCCATACAATCAAGGTCTGTTCTTAACACCTTCCTGTGCCTGAAGGCACAGCACTGCAAGAAAGGGCAATATTTATTTAAGAATTGCTCCCTCTCCAACACAGCATGGTGTGAGCCCAATACTACAAAAATATTTTATATTTTGCTTCCTTGCTCTTGTTGGGCTATTGAAAATCTTCACCCTCTGAAGGGGTCTGGAAACCTCCACCAGTCTTAAAATATATGGAATGGCCCATTCATTACATGTTGTGGTATGGATTCAGCTGCATCAGTCACACAGTAAAGCTCACCACACACCTGGTGTTTAAATGACAGCAGAGTTTCTTTTTTTTTTTTGGTTGTACAATACCTTTTTTACCTTGAGCCAGTATCACCATGTCTTGGACTTTCTTGTACCTATTCAGAGATTGCCGAAGCTCTTCTATCTTCCGATCCTAAAATAAAAGGCAGTTGTGACTCTGTTTCCTCCCCCAGAAATAAGATGTATAAATAATAAATCCTTTCGTTTAACTGGCTGTGAGACTAAAAGAAATGGGAAGTGTGGATGGGACAGGACTCAGAATGCTGAGAGGCTTTGAAATATCAAAAGTTGTATTTAGCAAAAATTATCATCTGGTTAATCACCAGAACCATCCCAGCCTTGAAAGTGGATTTCAGCTCCCTTGTTAAGTCAAAGGTAGAGCATAATAAATTTGCCATGTACAAAGGATTTAGGGCTTTGGTGATCAAAAGAAAACATCCTACAAAATGCACATGCATATGAAAGCATAAAACCATGTATGAAAATAACTCATACTTCACAGAAAAGCCCTTTTGGAAATGCAGCCTGTGATCTGGCACTTATATGGAGATTTTTACATTTGCAGAACACAGTGCAAATTAACCACACTGAATTCAACAAAACAACAGTGTAAGGACTCTGTACAGATCCTGTGCACATGCACAGAGCTCATAAATGCTCACAGCCCCTTAAAGGCACTGCAGTGCTTCTGACTGCAGAAAATCATCAATTCTCAAAATCTGATCTTTCTGACTGCAGAAAATCATTGATTCTCACAAATCTGACTGCAGATTTGCTTACGAATCTGTTTTTGAGTTGAATTGTGAAAAGCTCACATGTGAAGTTTTTCTTAGAGATTTAAATCAATCTGATGAATGATTACTGAAAAAATAATGACTTTGCTACCTTCTCTTCATTTGCTGCCATTAGAGATTCTACCGCCTTCTTCATTTTCTGTACCTCTATATCTAAAAACACAATACAGTTCTCCAAGTCAATTTAAATAAGACAGTGTAAGGAAATAAGAAAAACACAAAATCTACGAGCAACTCAGTAATATCTGAAAGTGGAATGACAAATTTCCAGACAAAACATACGCCACTTAAATTATTTTTAGATGCAAACACAAAGAAAGAAGCTATTTGTCTTCAAAACCTCTTCTTTGACATTTTAATCAAGGAAATGATGAAATCCAGGAAATTTCCTTCCTCCCCCCACCCCTCTCCAAGCCTTATAAGAATGGAAAACACACAGAGTAACACAACTGCTTGACTTTCACTATCTCCATCTTTAAAATAATCAAATATCTGCAAAACAAGAAGTTAAAAAAAAATTACTACATTTGGAATGCAATGAAACACATCCTCAGTACAACAGTTCAAATGAGCACCCCAAAGAGCATGTCACAAAGCCAGGGGATTAATGGATGTGATGAAGGAAGCATGGTGCAGTGATGCTCAGCCCTAATCCAGCATGGATGGAGCAATGAGGGGGGCACAGTGGAATGAAACAGGTATTTGCTGTGATGAGCAGTCATGCTGGAATATGACATTGCAGCTCAGGCCTGGGAGAGGCTCCTAACACAGACAACAGTGCTTCATCTATAATCCTTATTTACCAAGAAGTATAAATACATGGGAACATCTATGTTCTGGAGGTGTGGTGGGATAGGAATTCCAAAAGAATGGAAATCATCTCCATTCTTTTCTTAGATATCTACCTTGCATGAATGAGGTAAAAATCAAATTTCACTACAACTGTAGGCAGGTGGCCAAACTCACAGGTGAAAAAGCCCTGTTTCAGCTTCCTAGAAATTCATGGAAAGCAAACAGAGCAGGAAGAACATTCTCCTCCTTAATGAAATGCAAGAAGAAAAGAAGCTGCCTGGCTGGTTTCTAGATGAAAGACATTTAGACATATTGGGCTAAAGCAGCAACTGATCCAGTTCCAGTGATTTTCCCTTAGTTTTGCTGGCTGAAAAACTGGTCTACTGGATTGCAATTGCATTTCACTGAGAGACAACTGTTTTGTGAGCCTTCCCAAAACCCAATCTTCCTTTATCTATCAGATTTTCTTCAGATAACTTTGTGTTTTAAGTGTGATGCACCCAACCCTGTTCTCCAGTTCAAGTGTAACTAAGGGTTATAGATGATGCAACCTAACAATGTTTGTTAAAAGCAGTTTTGCAAACACATGC